>NC_071571.1:84846928-86078017 GCF_024509145.1 Vidua macroura | reverse complement strand
GATGCTTGCAGTTGACTTCCCAGGTGGGCCAGGGCGGCTGAGAGGGAGATCAAGGGAGAGCAAGCAGTACGCTTGATACCTCGGTGTAAGAAAACACAGTATTGCATTATTGGCTCCAAAAAGTTTATACAAGCTGTTGCCAGGAGGGAGAGATGCCAGAGTGAGACTAGCAGGTCAGTGCAATTTTCCCTGTGATGGTTGTACAAAGACTATCCAGAGTAGGGAGCAAGAAACAGCTAGGCTATTTCATCTGTAATTGATATATACTGTTGAGACTATAAATAAAAAAGAAAATTGTCCAAAATATCTAGCAGTTATGTCATTAAATAGTCGTATGAGTAGACAATTCCTCCAAGTTGTTAGAGTGGGCGGTATACCTCATTAAATGAAACTTAGTAGTGAAAGGCTTTTTTTTCTTTCTTTATTTTTAACTCCTGAATATAAATTTATTGTCTCAAACTGTGATGTTTTTAAGGTACAGACCCAAACTTTGCAAATTATTATAATAATAATTAATATTATTATTATTGTTGTTGTTGTTATTACTGTTACTATTATTATGAAGTTGCACAGAATAAGGCTCTTTATGATATATATCTGTTAGCGATGTGGTCTGACTCTGGGTAAGAGAACCTGTGTGTAGTAATAGCAATACATCATTCCAAAGTCTGAGGCAAAGTTTTTGGATGTATTTTTCTGACTAATAGCTGCTGTCAAAAAAAAACAAACAAACAAAAAAAAACAAACAAACCCAAAAACCCAAAAACCCTAAAGCAACAACAACAAAAAAACAACAAACAAAAAAACCCTAAAAACACCCACCACCATCATGATCATCCTGCTACCATGACAGCTCTAATGGCATTTTTTGCAGACTACTTTATCTTCATTGCTCTTCAAAAATCTAGACTGGGAATATTTGATTGTGTCTAATTGCCTGGAAACCCGAGTTTGACTTCTCTCACTTAGCTGAGGAAATTAATTATATGTTTTACATTGACCTTTACAGTTTCCCACCAAGAAATGGATTGCATTCATTAATGTTTTGTGTCTTCAAAGAATCTAAATTGTTGTTTTGAATGTATTTCAGGAGCAGACTGATAGAATAAATCTACTCTTGCTCTTCTATTATCAAAAACCTTCATAAGAGAAATAAAAGAATGGCATGAAATGCCACTAATGAGGTTAGTTGACAGTTCAGCGTTAAGAATAGAGAAAGATATCTGTTCCTGAGCATGAATGTAGAATGCAGGAAATTAATTGTTGAATTAATTACCTATATATGAAAGGTTGGCATCAAACCATTCATTCCTACATATTGCTTGGAGGTTGTAAATGACTAAAAAGTCTCTGTAGGTTGTAAATAAAGGTCTCATTCAAAAGTCTAATTTTTCTCAAATGTGATAATGATGTCTCTGAAGGAAGAAGGTTCAATTTCCTTTCAGAAATGTTAACAAAAATGTGTATATGCATAATCATGATTTTTTTTTATTCTTTACTGTCTTAGAATTGGTATATTCCTTATATATGATGCAAAATATCATTTTTTCTAAATATCATTTATATGCTTAGGTTATTTTACTCTCTCAAGGAAGAGTAGATGTACAGTGGAGTGAATATAATCTGCAGAGATCTAGGGAGATAGCCTACACTCTCAGAAAATTTTTGGAGCTTGTAACATTTGATCAAAATAAGTAGTTAGAGCATAGCAATTATTTGCTTTCTCTGAATCTTAAAAGTATTTCCCTTCTTCAGGTGTTTTCATTTTGCATGGCAAAGTGGCAAATTCCATTGACTAAATTGTCTCCAGAAAAATTCTTTGGACTCTTGGATTTTCTGGTTAGCTTCAGGAAGTTCTTATAATGTATAGTCTTATTTTCTTCACCTTTTTTTTTTTTTCTTTTTTTTTTAATGGGTTTATATGCTTTAGTTATGATAACTATGAACAAAAAAAAACTTAGAGTAATTTTCCTTTCAAATTAGTATTCCTTATAAAGTTAGGCTTCATTTTTTAATGCAATTGTTCTGAGTCCTAGGTTTGAAATGCCTTACTTGAGACATATAAGTATGTATATTACAAAGGAACTATGAAAGAAAATCTACTCCCTATAAAAAGGCCTGATTATGCAACTTCAGGTTACATGCCAAAGAATCTGGCCATTCCAGCATATAGGTTACATGTGAAACTTCAAAACCCACACATTCTGAAAGCTTTCTCCTACAAGTGCAGCATACAAATTTTACTGTGTATCAAGTGAAGAAAATTTGTTAACATTATAATTCTTCCCAACTAAGTAATCAGAACATGACAGATCTGAAGTGAGCATGCTGATGATGGAATGTAAAAAATTAGGATCTCTGGTCTCCAGGCAACTGGAAACCTTCCAGGATAGGTGTCTGGTGTTCTGCTTGTTGTCAAATAGACTCAATAGACTCCAATATCTGATGTTCAGCTGCATCATATCACCAGCTGTCTCCCTCTCCCTTCTTCCTCTCTCTCGCCCAGCTCCCTCTTTCTCTGACTCTCTATCCCCAATTCCCTCCCCCTCACCTTCTCCCTCTCTTTCTCATTCATTTTCCTTAGGAATGTTTAATATATTTACATGTTATATATTTAAATTGTATGACACACTTGGAAGAAGAAATTAGAGGGTTAGAAATTACTTGGAGTGATTTCAGTAAAAGGAGCATAGAAATAATTGGCTAACAATACGAAAAAGAGACATTAAATATTTACTAATTGCATATTATTGCACTTGGGGTATTTTCCCCACAATGAGGTTTAAAGAGACTATTCAGAATTGTGGGGAGTGAAAGCAAAGGACTGTAGGTAAAAAAATCTTAAAATAAGACATGAGAGAGAGTTGTATTGGTTGGCTTTACATACTTTTATCAGTATGTCATACTGCTGTTATGATAAGCAGGGAAGAGAGAGGGAGAGAGGGAGGTGCTTTCCTTCACAATGCAAATGAGTACTGAAGTCAGGTGTCTGTTCTGATCTTCTTTCTGGAGAAGCCCTTCTCCTTCCCTGACTCCACAGAGCCCCTCATGAATTTCACTCTGCATCTGAATTTGGTGCTTAAACTGGTGTCTAAAGATGCATGTTGGAAATATTTCTTTACCAGGGACCACCAAGAATACTGAAGATATCAGAACAATGAAAATCTATGCTATTCTTGAAACACAGAATTAAAGACATAGAATTGATACCTTTCATCTGGTTTTGTGTATATATGAATTTTACACTCCTACCATTGATTTAGATGAATCCCTCAAAAATAATACACGAAGTTAATGTAATTATTATATTTTGGCTAGTAACTATCCAATATGTATTGCTAGCTTTTAGCAGCAAAACAAGTTATGTTCTGTTGCGTTGCTAAGTAGGGACTGGTAACATGGTTGGAGCTCAGGGAATGGCTGGGCTTTAGTTGTTTGGTGGGGAGCAACTGTTTTCATTTGTGTCACTTGTTTTTCTTGGGCTTTATTCTATCTTTGTTGTTTTCATTTTTCTTGCAATATTATTTTCATCATTATTATGAAAATATTAAAATTCTTATCTCAACCCATGAGTTTTCTCACTTTTAAACTTTCAATTCTCTTCCCCTATCCCAGTGAAAGGGAGTGAGCAATGTGAGTGGCTTTCTGGTGTTTAGTTGCCAGCTGGGGTTAAACCATGGAAAAAGAAATATTGCAATCAGCCTTATGCAAAAGGAAAGGTTATGCTTACTGATCATCTATGTATGATGACACAGGGGAAAAGAAGTCTGCAAAAGTGGGAAAGTGTATTTATATTAAGTAGATTCAGCTACAGAGAAGCAATTTTGGATTGTACAAGTTCTTGTAGAAAGCTGTGTGAATATTTTCATTCATCAGAGTTGCTACAGAGGTTCCTGTTAATTTTTCAAATATCTACATTAATGTAAATGATGGCATGCTAGGATTAGGAAAAAAAGTGGCTACAAGTGAGAAAGTAAGGAAAAGAGATTGTATTTTCCTACTTTTGCATGAAATTTTCAGAAACTCATTATTTCTGTGTTCTAAAATGTATTGTCTGGACTTTGGATGTGGAATGTGTAGAGAAAATATTGTGCAATATAAACCTTATGGCAAAAGGAACAAAACCCCAAAATAGTAGCAAGATTGAATTGAGAGACTGAAATTTTGAAATTGGAAGAAAACCCATGCCTCATCATTGCTTGTCATGAGAATTTTATCTGAAGCAACTCTTGAGGGATCAAGGATGAATTCAGTCTTTCTGATATTTTTGCTTTGTATCCAGCATTGTATCTGACATGCACAGGTACAAATTAGAGAAGAACTACAAGTTTTATCATGTAAATGATAAGAGCATATCAGAAGAGATCTTCAAAAGAATTTTGCCAGATCTCACTTGGAGTACTTTTGATCTATGGAATATCTTTTATAATTTCCTTTAAAAATATTAATCAAAAATAATTATTTTCTGAAACGCTTCTGTCTTTGTGGGTTTATTATTTTTTCCAGCTTTCTTTCAGCATTCTATGCAGGACTCACTTTCTCCTTAAAAGATAAATGCAGAGTTTGCTTACTCTGAGAACTACTAGAAACAGATTGATTTGCTCCCATCATAGCTTAATTTTCGAAAAACAACATTTTCATTGGCCTCAAATTAGTCCAACTTTTTTTTTTTTTTTTGTAAAATTTGTGCATAAAATTACAAGCTTTCTGTTTTAGTTTCACAGAGATTATAGAATAATTACAGCTTTTATCAGTCATTAGTGGCCATTTTCTTACATCAGTGACTACTTTCTGTTTGCAAATTGATAAAATGGAAGCGCAGCGCTATCTACTTTGGGAAGCTGGGTTAGGGTCCCTTCAGGATTTTGGATCATAATTTAAGTGCTGTTTCTTTTTTACTGTCAAGAAATGGAGTTCCTCTGCATTGTATGGGTGGTAGCAGTAAAGCCATAATCCAAAGCATATTTGGAATTAAGAGGATTGTGTATTTTTCCAGGAGAATAATTCTTAGGCGTACAATAAATACTAATAATCTGCAAAAGAACACAAACCATGTTTCTTGCTTCCAGCTCTACTGAAATGTGTGCTTGGAAACAAGTTATTGTTATTCAAAAAAGCAGGAATTAAGATCTCAGGTTGTGAATATATGAAATGGATTTTTTTCTAGTTAGTTGGACTACTTATATATGCATATTTTGCGATAATCTGTTAGTGATACAAATATGCGTTTGTGTCTTTCAGTAACTTTTAGTACTTCAGAAAAGGGGGTGAATAAAATTATGGTTTGTACTAGTTCATGCATTACCAGCAGTTGCTGATTTAATTCTTCAATTCTTGGTATGTTGAATCATCCAACAATAAGCTACTTTGAATTAGAATTCTAGGTTCAGATTTTGGAGCTACCTTTTATTTATTTTTCATGAATACACGAAACATAATACCATAATTTGACATTATTGAAACACAATTGATATGTAACTCTTCATTAACATTTTAACTGGAATTTTAGAAGGCAAAACAACTATTTCAAAGTTTCCTTTCTTACACAGTTTGGTAGTGTTTACTCACAATACTTTTGTACAAAAGCCTTCTTCTAGAACTTCAATTAGAATCAGCTTTATAAAATTATTTTCCCTCCACCTGCTTCTTTCCCACTTTTTCATTTCAGATGCTATCATGAAATCAGACTCATTTGTAATCACTTTGATTTCTTTGTGACAGAGATTTGTCTTTGTTTGACAAATTGTTCATATTAAACTTCCTACTCATTTATGCCTGAAATATACATTTTGTTCATCTTTTGAAAGGACTAGCAATTTTGAGGGGGAAAAAATCAGGGTTAAGTTTAGTTACTCAGATGCTTTTTCAAAACAAATGTCAGAATTTGGTTTAATTTAATGTAGGGCTTCATACAAAGGCAAGGTAAACCATATAGAGAACAAAACAAAAATCTTTTATTTATATGTCTGTAGTTAAGTTTTGGAAAAGTAAGTTTCTTGTGCTTGTATACATGTAAACTCTCAAGGACACTTTAAAGATTTAGTGGTAATCATACAAGAGCCAGTGATAAAAAAATACATAGAAATAATACATATTTTTTCCAACTCTATACACTTAGTTATTGGCAAAGATTTCAAAAGCATCCTATCTAGACATCTTTTCAGACAACATCAATAAATAACAGTATTTAACAGCCTCTTTCTTTTTGTATACACTGGAATCTATCAAGTATAACTTTTCCACTTACATATTTAAAATAATGTTTCTCTTTGAAATTGGAATTTCCAAATATTTTTACATGTTCAGACACAAATATAATGCAATTTGAAAACTTTTAAATATAACTCAAACTTGAAAACTTTTGTTTCACATATGATTCATAATCTACACAAATTCAAGCTATTAGTTAATTTCCACTGATATATATTTAAGTAGGACAAATCTTATTATATGCAGCTTCTGAATGATGAGAAATGTTCAGATTCTGTAATATCTTTACAACACGGAAATGAATTGTGATAGCAAGCCCTGGAATAACCTATTTTTATTTGTAAGGTATAAGTGAATATATTTAGATGACAGAACAACAGCCTACAATGCATAGCACTTAAGGACAGTTTCCAGTTAGACCATAGGCCTGATTTAAATAATTCTATAAAGTTGAGAATAAATTATGTAAGCAAATCTGTTTTATAAACCAACCTGTTTCAGCAGAACCAATATGCACCATGCCTGTTTAATCAGGTATGTTTACTTGCACATGTACAGCTCTTTGAGAAAGGGGAAAAAAAGGTTTTAACAGCAAATGTCCTACTTTTACCCTCTCCTCCCTCTATGCTAAGTTTGTAACAGGTTTACAACTGGCAAGGATGAGCTTCAAAAGAATGATGCTGAGGACAAATTCTGTGACTATGTGCCTTGTTCCGTCCCCACACCTCCAACCTCCACACATCCTCTTCCAGCACATCTGGATTGACTATGTCCAGGATATTATCACTTCCCTATCAAAGGAGGCCTATGATCAGGGTATACATCCAACACTGTACACAATGATACAACTGGGTTATAACAAAGTTACATACTAATAAAGATACTCTGTACAGTAACCAAATGTTTGATTTCTTTCAGTTCTCATACACTCTCTCCCCCAATCCACACCTGTATGGTATCAATAGGGTTTTTACTTTCTTCAAGGTCCTGCCTAAATGGCTTCCAAAACTCAGCCTGCAAAGACATTTTTCTATTACTGATGGTGGTTGGTGAAGGAATATTAGGCATGTTCAGTCTTACAAATGGAGGGGGAAAGGGAAAAAAGCTGATAGTCTCAGGTCCTTTGACATCAATATAGTCCTTGATGATCCACATGCAGAGACAGTGGGAGAGCTCCATCCTCCACAGCAATGGCCACCATGAAACCTGGGACCATGATGCCCAAAGACCTGTCAATGGGACTGTGTTGTACTTTTGTGTCACCTGTAGCACCACTGCCACTGTGGCAGCTCAGATACTGCATGATCCTCCAGATGTAAATATTGTTCTCTTCCACATCTAGTAGCTTTGAGTACATTTTCTGGATAAGTTAATGAGTTGTCAGGTATTGTATTGTTTTTTCTCCATAAGGTACCTACTTTATCTGCTGCTGCATGCCCTCAAGGAAGGGTATCCTAGGAATGGGTACCCTGGCAGCCATCTTTGCCTTTCTCTTGCCACAGCAGAGAAGGACTGAGAGTGGAACTGACAAATAAGGAGGTTTTGTCACTACCAGAAAATCACTGTAAAAAAATGAAAGTAAGTATTTAAATTCTTGAGAGCTTCTAGATGTTTTTCGACACTGTGAGTTTCCGTTAGCCATTCCTCTCACAACCCCTGATACAGTTGCATGATAGAAATCATCCTGCACCTTTCACTTGCTTAATGGGCCCTGTCTGATACTTTTCTCCCACAGTCTGCCTCTTTCACATTTCATCTACTAGAAGGAGCCTTACAGTAGTTCACAGGACCCTGGAGACCTGCTTGTGCCCTGGAAATCAGCAGAGAAGGGCTGTGCTCCTGGTAAACCTTGCTTGCAGTAGGGTTAGAGCAGACAGTTAAGGACTAAGATTAGTGTCATCTCTGTGGCTGGAGATGGAGTTACTGGTTAAGGTAGATGGATTTGTATAATGGAATGGTTTCTAAGAGGTATAAGGGAAGAAACTGGATGAATGAATGGCCAATTTACAGAGTGGTTTCCTCTTAGCAACCTCTTGCCCTGCTAAGTTTGGGGATTCAAACCTGCTAGCTAGCTGAATCCTCACATATCCTCACATGATAAACTAATCAGCCTTCATATAGTGACAAGATAGACAAGCAGATCCTGGTATCTCGTAACTTTTCCTGATCTTCAGAAGTATCACTACCTTCAGCTCTAAGATTTAAGAATCTCTTCTTCACCATCCTGGTTGCCCACCTACCAAAATGACCAGAAAAGGAACAGAAAATCTTTTAACCTTCTGCTAATTGGCTATGTGCTGATCTATCTTGAGATGCAGGGACTAGCAGGTCCTCCTACCATGTCTACCCAAGAACTCAATCAGAACTGGATTTTCATTTTGTATTTGCATGAATAGAAGATTTCAGATTTGTATTAACATTATTCAAGAACCAAAATCACATGGAGTGAATGGGGATAAAGAGCTCAGATATTCAAAGTATTTCTTTTTCAGGATGTACAGAGCCCTAAGATGAGAATTTAAAGTATGAAACACCTTAGGCAAAAGAAATTTAACTATTTGAACAAATAAGTCATTTAACTTTTGTCTTGTGCACACAGATTTCCCACTTCCTAGGCTGTATGTAAAACCTCAGGACATGGTAGATTAAAAAAAAAAATGTACAAATACTATTGCATTTTTTAGGATTAATGGAAGGTGTTCAAGATTTGCTAATTAAAGCCCATTAGTCTTTTGTAATAGTTAGATATATTTAAAATAAAGGTGCTTCCAAACAGTATACTTCATGCCAACAAATTCAAAATCTGGTACTTTCAACAATATACTTATTCCAAATAAATTGTAAACTGATGATTGCATGCAATACTATTTTTCTTGGCTGAAAGAACATGCCCATAAGAGCTGTCTCACACTATGAACACGGCATATGAAATATCACACATTACATCATTTTAAAGAGTCCTTGTTCACTTTCTATGGCTTCGATCTCTGCTAAAGGGCAATCTTCTGAGACAACAGATTGAGTTCAGATTGAAAATGAATAGTACCAAAGCAATATCCTGACCAGTTAAAACATAGACATGGTTTTTTGAAAAGGGTGATTTTACAGAGTTGAAAACAGTTAGGGACAAAATCAAGTGGGAGGAAATACTGAAACATAAAAGCATGAATTATGATTGGGAATTATTTAAAAATACTATATGAAATGTCAAAGCGTCCCACAAGTTTATAGTCATGAAAGAGTACTGCAGTAAAATAACCACCTTAGTTAAAATTAGATGTGAAAAATGGCAATAAAATAATTTTTTTTCAAAATTACAACATGCAGAAAAAAGAGAAGCATTCAGAAGAGAACAAAAATTCTGGAATGCAGCATTACAGTCTATGTATATCCTTTATAATTAAGAATGATAAGAACAAATTTTATAAATTTACTGAGAACAAATTAAATGTAAAATCTGCAATAACAAAAGCTGATACTAACAAAAAGTGCTAAAATTACTACGCAAAATTCACAAGTCATACAAATATTACATAAATATTCTACTTTAGTCCTTAAAAACATACAGAAAAGGAAAAGCTAATGTCTAAGTTTTAAGAAAGGTGTAATTTCTAAAAGCTGAGAGAGCTGATAGCCAGCAATATCAAGAAAATGGGACATAGGTCTCCATTCATTAAGTATGTAGGTACCTGACTCTGGCAGCTCTGAAAAAAGCAACTAAGCTCTCTATTGAGAGCAAAAGAATGGGTCAGTCATCATGGAATAGAAATCAGACAAGCTTTACGTTTGAATGATTGGCTGCCTTAAATAAAGTAATAGAAACTGTTTACCTCAGCAACCTGAGATAAAAAATACACAGCCTCAGTCAGATCCTCTGGCACATCAAGGTTCTGCCCAACACCATTGAAAAATGCCTTAGATTTCACTAAAATAGTGTCAGGGTGAAGTTTGGGGTAGTTTTTGACATATTTTTGACATATTTTTCAAGACCCTGGAAAGCAGCTTTATTTTTAAATCATGCTTGGAGGAGTGACCATAGTAAGAGTTAGGTGGCAATATATGACTACTTTCCAAACTGTGTGCATGTTTTCTATAATGACAGTTTAGTGTCACAACTACAAATTATTTCTGTAAGGAAGCTTGGATTAAGGATCTCCCTCCTTTTTGGTAAACATTCTAATCATTAGGGTACCATTTTTTGTAATTTTTCTCTCTTCTTACTGCCCAATTGACCTGTCATTATTTTGTGCAAAGATGTTACAATCAACTTGACCTCAGTGTAATTTCTAAAGTAATTATAAGGGTTTTTTTCTTTACAGAAGGAATAATGTTTACTGTTTTGGGGGAAGAAAGCTTTGTCTAGGCCTATAGTGCTTAATAAAATAGGCTCAAAAAAGAATGCCTGACTCCCAAGGCTCAGTGAGTGTATTGAACTCACATCCACAAGATCGCTTTCACCTTCCTTGCCTCCAAAAGCTCCAAAGCATTTATGGCTCAATGGATGGGCTTTTTATCTGTGTGGACACAAGTTTACACCATGCACAGCTTTCGTGCAGTGTGCATAGGTCAGCACCCACAAAGAACATAATTCCTTGTTATTCTCCATTTAGCTCCTCGCATAGCAGATTGGTGCTGGTACTTCTGTCATTTTTGTGACTTCTTTCATTTTTGTCACCTCTACATTTGCTGGTAATGTTCATGGCAGAGACAGCTTTTGATGCTAGTACTGGCCTGCTCATTGGATGTAGGGATCTCAGGGTCTTCTTTTGCAGATAATACCCATGACAGGCTGCCTGGAGGAATGATCTGGGCACAATCTGGCGAATGTCTCCCAAGTTTTAAGGACTGATGGTTCTCTGAGGGCAGGTCCACATCAGAAAACAGATTTATCTTGACAGCACTTTGTTTTGGGTTTGGAAGAGGGTCAGTGTGCACAGTTTGCTTTGTAAGAAAAACACTAATATCATGACACTTCTTTGCCATGTTTCCTGCAGCCTGCAGTGTAGGGGTTGTGGGTTCTGTCTGCCTGCATATTAGAAGACGTTCTGCTATGTGGTGTTGCTGCCCAGACACACAGAGATATAGCGATATCCTCTGCCATTGTTACTGAGATGTTACCTGATGCTTCTGCTGAAGCATGGCCATCTGAGTTGCTGTACATTGGGTGCCCAGTACTGAGTGGGTGTTCACCAGATCGCCATGAAAGCCAGTCTCTTACTACAAATTCAAACTGTAGAGAAACCTTGAAGCTGAACACCTGTGTCCTGAATTCCACCTGTTCATTAAGAGCCAAGAAATTGGCAGGTGCAAGGGGACAGGAGGCTGCTACTTCATGGGTAAACATGAGTGGAGCTGATATTGAAGGTTAAGGATATTAGGAGAGTTGGGAAGTTTTGGGGGAGAATATGTAACAGGTATTTGCCACTTAAGACAATCAAAATCCACTCTTAAGAGCATATCTTCCATTCCAGCACTGTGTGGTAGAAAGTGTTTCTCTCCTGTGCAGCAGCTTATGTGCCCTCAGATGGATCCAGAAATGATCATGGACCCCTCTGTAGCCGTGTATGGCAGGAATATTCCTACTTGGAGGGATGTATGTGCAAGCTGCACAGGGAAAGGTGTGTGAAAAATAGAGATAAAAGAGAGTGACTACTTTTTTCTGAACCCAATAATATCAGTATCATAGCTAATGTGATCATGTTCCC
Organism: Vidua macroura; assembly: GCF_024509145.1. Taxonomy (NCBI): domain Eukaryota; kingdom Metazoa; phylum Chordata; class Aves; order Passeriformes; family Viduidae; genus Vidua; species Vidua macroura. The sequence goes on along the minus strand of NC_071571.1, from coordinate 86,066,102 downwards.
CAGAGATATACTGGGAAAACATTTCTGTTGGTGATGAGTCTTTTTTCGAGAGTGAAGGCTCAGTGACAGTGACAGTGACAGGTGGTAAATGGAAGTAAGATGACATATAAATAGACATGGAGGGAGATTTTTGGCAGACAAGATAATTAACCACTCAAACAATTGTGCTGGAACATACCATAGATTTTTTAAACACTCTTCAATGAACTACATCTTTAAACAACTATGAGCCTCATACAGAATCTTCTAGATAAGGTGGTCCAGCATGTAATAGGCAATTAAGCTGAATATATGACCCTAAAGGTTCATTTAGGTTGTAAAAGCTAGGAAGGTGCCTCTTGAAACTCCTTACTTGCATCCAGTGGTCAATTTTCATCATTCCTGTCAGTCAGTGAAGGTGGAAAATTAAAAACTGCCCCATTATGAGAGTTTTTTTTCTTAATACCTCATCAGAATTTTATACATTAGGATTGTTGGCTTCTCTACAGTCTCCTTGTTCTCTCTTTTATATCAGAGCTTGATAAAAGGATAGGTAATGCTGCTCCATCTCACTTTGACCCCATTATCACAGTCTAAAATCATTCTTGCCAGTCTGGAGGATTAGCAGTGTTCAGCATTTTTGTGGCTTGCATCAGTTGAAACAACACACATTTAACTCCTTCCTTGTATTTTTTTTCCATAAATATTCTCACTTTTATTAAAAAAAAATGTTAAACTGACTTAAAGCTACTGAATGTGATAATCTCTTCCTTTTGGATCATAATTAGGCTGGTAAGGTTAATAGAAAAATTATTCCTTGCATTTCAGTTTCAGTCTTTATTCAGAGTTTGTGCATGGAAACTTCTGTTAGGTATCTAAATGTCCCCTTCCTGAGCAGATAAGTTATTTTAAAGGTTTGTAGATGCTTAGGATACATTCATTCTTTTAAGCTGTCCTTTTCAGTATGCAGAATGATATGAAATACAAGGTATTTTCCAAGGTTCAAATAGGAGCCCACTATATACAGTATAACAAATTCTTCTTAACCTTCTGACTGTGATTTCATGGCTTTACACTTATGGAGGCCAATATTATGTTTCTTTCTGAAATAAAAGTCAATTACAGGTGTGGTTGTCAGCATAACAACTTTCTTCAGGAGAAAAGCAGATCATGCATTTTTTTGAGTATAAATTCAAATTAAAACTCCTCATCTATCATCTCTTCAGCTGAGGGCTTCAGATCACTTAATGACTGCTCCACTCTCCATATTCTTCAGTCAGCCACCATAGTTTGGATGCAGTTCTGGAAGCCTAGTTTGTAAAGAGAAAAGATCACAACACGAGATTTCCAGAAACAAGTTCAGGACAGAAGTTATTGCTGCAGCTTCTTTTGTCTCTCTGTTCTGTTTATCTGTGTGAAACAGGTGGCTGAAAACCATTTTCTAGTGTGGTAAGACAAATACCTAGCAACAGCTTCAGTGCTGTAAACTCACTGTAGTGTAAATATAACATTGTTCAACTTGTTTTCTGGTAGTACAATGATGTTTTCTACCTCAAGGTGCCTGGTGTCTTCTGGTAACCCAGACTAAATCTCAATGAATTTTTGAAATCATTATCTTTTTACATTAACAGAGGTTAACTCTCGAGGCAGTTCTCACGTGTACACACGGCTAAGTTTTACTGCTGAATAAATTCAAGTGTATAGCAAGTGCAGGCCTTGAGAATGAACTTAAGGGATTATTCATTAGAGTAGTGGTCAGAAACTCTAATCATCTGTGTCTCTGTCTTGTTCACAGACTCCAAGTTCAAAGGCAGCTATTGGTCTGTAGGGAATAATCAAATGCTGCATTGGAATCATAGTGGCTGAAGAGGTGCATTTTCTTCTCGCCTGTTACTATTGCTAATGCAAATTCATTAAAGCATTCAAGACTGAAGTGAGAACACCCTACCTACCCACAGAAGTTGTGTTCTGGTGTCTTTTATAAAACTGACCTGTAAGAACTGTGTCTCAAGTCAAATCATGGAACCATGCAGAACTTACTGTATCTGCTTTATTTTTGTAAATACATACTTTCTTAAGGTAAGGGATAGAGAATATTTTAAACTATTCAATATATTGAATATTTGAGCCATTTCCGAAGGGCTGATACCTAAGCAATTCCCCCATACTTACATTTCTCCCATCCTGGATTAAGATTGCATTGTTTGCAAATTCTCTGATCATGATTCGACATTATGCAAATTTGATAGCTGAAAAAAATATGGACGAAAAGCCACAGACATACTTGAAGAAAATAAAACTTATTCTCTTACACACTGCTCCATAGTATGAAATATTAATCTTGTAGGTTTTTTATAATATAAATTGTTTGTATTTCTTCTATTCTTCTCATAACAATAGACTTACTTTTTAAGTAAGTCCACTCATGATTCTGAACATCTATTTTCCATTTTACTGCTGTTCTCAATTTTCTCTGCAGGCATCTACAAGGCATGCCACACATTTTCTGTTTTCTTCTATGAGAAGTAAACATGAACAAAAAACTATGGCACAATTGTTCTGTATTACTGATCTTTGCATGATTTTTTTAAGCAAAACTGACTTGAAAAATGCAATGAGATTTGTATACTATAAAAATTACAACATATTCATTTTCAATATTAAATTGTTGTTTATAACATGTTGTTTCTAACATGCTAAACACTTGCTAAGATATCTAGTAGTCTTGCTAGGAACTTAGTAGTTAATATAGCTTACTCTCTTTGGTTAGCAAAAATAATTTTTCAGTTAAAAAAATAAATTTGTTCCATTTATTTGCACACTTAAGGGCAAAAGCCAGCTTGAAATTGTATTTTGGTATTTTATCTACCTATGTGAATTGCACAGCCTGCAACTCAAAAGTTAATGAACCACACAGGGCAGTTAGAAACCAATGGTCCATAGGAACTTTAATATATTGTACATATAACCCTACAGTTCCTCCTAATTCATTTATTTTTTGTTCTCTCAAGTGAGATATTTCTGCATTAAACAGAATCTAAATCAGCTGTGTATACACAAACTTGAAAATATATTTTCAAGTAAAATAATTAAATAGATGCAGCATAGCTAGATGTTAAAAACATGCAGATGTGAATTCAGAAGCATGCAAAAAGTTAATGTATTGATATGATACAAAAATTCTTTTCTATTTGTGTACTTCTCTTCTGTCGTAAGAATCAAACATCCAACAACAAGCTATGTTGAGCAATATGTCCCAAAACAAGGATATCTCTCTGAATGCCACAAAGGGCTGGAATGAAACTGAACTGCTAATAGCTGATGGCAGCTGTTTGCCTGCAGGTTTAATAAATCCCTGAATAGATGTTTCTCGGTGTCTGCTTCAAAACCTACTTGGCCTTCAGAGCTGACAGAGTAGCATCAATGGGAATATTACAATTTTGAAAAAAAGCAGTTCCAGCATACTAAACCAGACTTAATAAATCTCATTTCAGCAAAAGAAAGCCTTGCTTTTGAGTTACAATGAAATCCTGCAAAAAATTCAGAGATAACTTGTTTTTAATACAAAACAATTTTGAGTCTGGAAGGTTCTGAATGATCACCAAGTTTTTAGTTATGCCCATTAAGCACATGCAACTTAAAATACTTTAAAAATTCTATCATATGTCTATCAGTATGTGTGAGCTTAGTGAGAGAAGCAATGGAATTAATGTTCAGAATAAACGAGTGCTGTGAAAATACAAAGAATTCAAAACTTCCTGATTAAAAAAATCTAGTTATAATCCAAATGACAAAAACAGAGGAAAAGTATAATAATTTTGTGAGCCAAGATATTAGGATTTTTAGACCATAAAATTTTAAGTGAATTCTTACAAAACTACCAGAGTAAATAGCTAATAACAACATAATAACAAAAAAAACACAGTATAAAAAAACAAATATAGTGAAGTACTATGCAACAGATTTCTAGAAAGCATTTTGACACATTTTGTAGAAAAGTATTACATGTTTTAGCAGCTAACAATTGCTGCAAAAATTGTTGAGCCAACACAGAATGAAAAAGAATGAATCAGAAGTAGTGTTATGGCTGATTTTAGGAAAGACAATGCTGAACATTACATGCAATTTTATACAGAAATATAGTAAAGAGATATTTCTTTGCTACCACAAAATTAGGTCATTCTCAAAGTAAAAAAAAAAAAATATATATATATATATTAAAAAAGGTATTTTAGTAGCATTTCCAGTCCAGGGAATGTTTAATTCAAATATTGGCTGCCACCACCACTACATTGTTCTTAATTTAGTTCCTGTTGAATCTCTGGGACAAAGCTTTAACTATGACACAGAGTGAGAGTTCTCTGACTTACATCATCGGACACATTAGTGCACTTTTGCTCAAGTTTTCATTTCTTTGCAATTAGTAGTTAGCAATTAATAGTAGAGGCAATTTTTCATTTTCAGCAAAAAGGACAGCATTTTTGTAGAGTCCAACCTAAGTATAAACAGAACACTCAGCTGTTCTGTATTTTTTACTTTCATTTTTGAAAAATGTAAGGAACTTAGATTCTCAATGCCTTGTCTTTCATTTGCATCCTATTCTTTCAGTTATTTTACACTTCAAAATAAACCCAAGTGAATATAGTACAACAATTCACAAGCAGAAATATATGGAATCTCGTGAGAGTTGTCTGAGTGAGGACAAATATTATTGTCTGCATATTTTGCTTGATGAGTGAAGTACAGAGAGATGAAACTATCTGGCAGTAGTTCTGAATAGCAATAGCAGTCTGAACTCAAATATGACTTGCAGTATAGAGACTTTTAGACTGAAAATACTTTTGAAGAAATGCCTTACATAGAATATTCTTTAAATTTAAAGATTATCTGTTACTTTTAGAAACAGAGTCAAAGATAAAGATTGAAGTGGTTCGTGGAGAGTTTCAAAGAGGAAACAAAGACTCAATAAATTTAGGTGCTGACATTCTACTTTAGGAACCAATTGTAATACTGATTTTAGTTCTGAGTTTGTGACTAGAGCAGGAATGCAGTTTTCACAAAAATGTTGAAATATGAAATTGAGACTGAAATTGCTATCTGATTTTCTTCTAGATATTTGCTCATACAGTGCAAAGACAATGTGATAGACTGAAATGTTGGTGGTTAATGTCACAAGCAATTGGCCATTTTCAAAGCAAGAAAGTGCTTTGCTGATGATGTGCAAGGTAGCATCCAGGTGCAGAGGGGATGTGCACTCACCACTGAAGCTGCAAGCTGGGTTTTGAGGCAGATAAGGGAAGAGGAAGATAAGACACAGATCCTGCAAAATGAGATAGTGCTTTTTATGAAGCCAGTGTTCTCCCTTACAAAAGTGGCTCCCTGTAAATCTCACTGTACACCCCAGGGGAGGTAATAGGACATTTATACATAGGCTTGAGGGTGTTCATCCCTTCTGATGGGGCACGACTGGCTAGACTATGCAGGTAGTGGTCATGTCTTACAAGGGTCATAACCCATCACAACAAAAAATCCCTGATTATACACACTTATCTGGGCCCTTACACCAGAGGACTGTGCATGATCCACACTGTTGTAACAGACAGTGTTAAACTCCCCTCTTCAGGTGTTCCCACATGAGCATGAGCATTTATTAACCCACTGAACTTTGTGTTTCATGGACTTCTCCCACCCCTAGTCTTTGACCATCAATTTGACCAACTGACATAGAAATTGCAACAATCGAGTCTTGTCTTTAGGTCCACAGGTGATGATATCTTTCCTCTTTTCTATCCTTTGACTCTTATCCTTTCTTTCTTTCTCTCTTTCACTTCCTTATATATTTTCTTAATTGTTATTTTTGTGTTTCTATATTGCTATATTTCTACAGATAACAACAAAAAGGGCTACATACCTCATTTTCATTGCAACCAAATTGTTCTAAAATAGACCCTACATGTATATATATACCCATGTTTATATAAAGACACTGTTTCATTCAGCATCATATCACTCTAATCTGCCTCAAGGGATCTATTAACAAGCTCAGCTGCCCATGCCATCAGGGGTAGGTCATAACACATAAGAATTTTGACTCTAAAAATCAGGAAGAGCAGGACAAGGAAAATATAGTTCCTTTGAATTTATGTATATATCAAGGTTTTCTTCAACACAAATATACTCAAGTCCACTGAGAAGATAGAGGCCACAAGTTGCTTACTTGTGGAAGGATTAGGTGAGTTAAATCTGGTCTAATACTGCTTGATTTCATTTTGCTTGTCTGCATATGAAAATAAAGATATTTTTTTTCTTACAGTAGTACACACATTGGGTATTTCATAATATTAAAAAATGTCCAATCCTCTTATTTTTGACCAATGAAAAATTACAGGGATGTAAGATGACCAAGGCAAACTAAAACCAACAGAATTTCTACTGTTTTGACTGGGTGTCAATCATTAGTAATTTGTGTTTAAAAATCCAATCATGCCATAGTTACATTTTAAGCATAGTGTTTCATTACGATGATGATGATTTCATGACATGAACTTTCTGATGGTTATGCAATAAGAATGATCCACTAACATAGTAGAAAAGCTTTTCCCCACTTTTGCTCCCAAATCTGGCCCAGACTCCCAGTTTTCTAAGAGAAAAGGGAAAACTGGCACATGATACCAGCCTCCCTCCTGTGTCTATGCTGGGAAACAGAACTTAGGAAAAAAAAATATCAACTTCAGACTCTCTTTTAGTGGATACTACATTTTCTTAGATGGGAGATTCATCCTCAATGAAGCACACAGGACTACAGCAAACTTCTTGACCTACTGACAAAAATAGGTGAAGAGGTGCAGCATGTATGTCAATTAAAAAGGAGGAGAAACATTACCCTGCTGACCAGTGCAAAAGGGCACATCAGTGGATTACTCAATCCTCAGCCTGTCAGTCCATTAAGGTCACTAGGTTTTGAAGTGCTGTTCACTGCATTAAAGAGTACAAGGCTTACATGCACTTGCTCACTACTTCAGATACAAAGGTACAAGGACATCCTTCTAGTTCTTTTCAGGTTTCATATCCACATTTTCTTCAGTTTTCGTATCCACGCTTAGTCACAGTCCTGCCTCCAGCTGAAATATCCAAATTCATGAAACTAGATATAAGGGTTCTAATAGCTAAAACCCCACAAGGAGAAAGAAATATACAAAAATTACTGCTGCTACATAGCTGAAAGCATTGCATCGTTGCTGACAATCCCTGGGTTGAAGAGGCTAGCCTGCAATTCCATGAATTGAGACTTGATGATTATCATGTCCATTTCAATCTTTTTTTTTCAATCTTTTATCTTGTCAATGGCACCAAAGATTGTTTTTGTTCTTCAGAACAGGCAAAAAAAAACTCCTTCACATCTTTGCCAAGTAGGCAGCATTCAGAAATAAGAAGGGTAAAGCATTAGACATACTGCAATGAAGTAGGGAAACTTTCTCTTAATGCCTACCTCATTGTTGACTTTTTGAGTTTAGTATTCCAAAGGGCGGGATTTAACAATTATATCTCAAGAGGCAATTTTAAATATTACATGGATGGAGTTACATCCAAGATAAGAAGAAACATAAATGCTCTGGATGAACTTGGTTTCTTTGAAGAAAAAAATTTTGCATCCTTTTCCCAAGCTATTTAGTAATTATCTTGGAATAGTTTTTTCCTCAGTAGTCAATTTCTAAGGAAAATCAGTTGCTGATTTTCAGTCTTTTTAATTAAAAAACTTCAGGTGAAAGTCATAATTGCTAAATATGTTTTCATTGTTTTCATTTTTTATCATTTTCTAGAAATAAAGCTGAAGGTCCCTTGAAAAGTATACTATAGAATAGGAAAATATGGGGGAAAATTAGCTCATTTTCCAAGGCCTTTTCATGGTAATATGACCCTCCAAGCTAATTGTCTCGAAAGTAAAAAAAAAAAAGAAACTATTTAATTTATGAGACTAAATAAGATGTTATAATCAATGTCAAGAGAATGGACTGATTTAAACTTTCTTGATATACAAAGTGGATAAAGAATATGAAAAGATAGATAAGCCAATATATTTGACTTACATGGAGGATGTCTGTATATATGTATTAAATAACAGTTTTACATTATTATTCTATCCTATGAAATGGAAACCTCTTTCTGCCCTTGACACCAGTGCTACAATTTACATGGGTTCAGACCTTGAAGACTTTTTTTTCTTGGCATGAAATCCTACCTGCATAGGTATCTTCAACAAAGTTTTCATTGCTTTAAACTATTTGAATGTATGTGCATTACAAAATTAAGGAAATGTATTCTGGAAATACCATAAGGATCTCAGGGAAAAAAAAATATCCTAATAGTACTGGACCCTTGAGATAAGTGATAGGTGATTTGGGTTTTTTGTATGCTTGTGTGCAATTATGCCTGAAGAACTATTTTTATTATTTTTAGAATCCATTTTGATGATCACCTTATCTGTCAGACTGATCTGTCCAACAATGCTCAAACAAACCGTAAGTTTGTTTTGTATTCCTTAATCTTTGTATAGATGTAGAAATAATACAAATAACATCAATTCTTTTGACGATTGTGGAAAAGTGTCAAAAAGTGTAGCTGTATGTTTCAAAGTTTAGATATAAGTACTCTGAAATTTAACTTTTCCTTAACTTTCCTCAACTTTTCATTTGTGTATGTATCTAATAAATATTTTCAGGTGAACAGAGTTTTTTTTTAAATTTTCTGCTTAAATAGCATAAAAAACCTACAATGTTGGATCTTTCTTTTTAAGTTTTTTTTGGCTTGCAAAGAATTTTTAAAAGAGCATTTGTTGTCTACATGAGCATATTCTTTTTTGTTGTTAAATCAGCTGAAATGATATTCAATTACACAAGAACTTAAATTTCAACACTGACGAAGCTGATTAAAACCTATTCAATCAGGCTGTAGTGTGATCAAATATGGTCTGAAAGGTCAGGGCGAAAATAGCTTCCTATTTCTCCATCTGATGTTTATAATGTCTTAGGTTAAATCCATCTGAGAGAGATTTTGCTTAGACAGAATGATATGCATATGGAATGAAGAGGGTGGTAGATTTGCTTTTATGAGGAAATGCAAAGAAAGGGGTTTGGAGTATGATTTTGTTCTTCAAGATATGCAGAGCAAGTGAAAGGGAGAAAAAAAGCTGAGATACTGGGCAGGGGTGGGAAGAAAAGAATAAAACTGAAAAAGAGGGATAGAAATTACAGAAGTAAAGACAGCTGGTCAGACCAGTTATTTGCAATATGCCAGCATTTTATTTTTGTATTTTATTTCTTTTTTTTTTATTTGAAATAATCTGTTTTTCTTTATATGCTTCATGAATATTCCACCATTTCTCCCTTTTTTTTTTTTTTTCTTTTTTTTTTACTTCTGCATTTTTCATGCCTTTTGTCAAAATCTATGTCATTTTGGGAGAAAAGAGAATCTAGTTATGCACCTTATTCTTCCTGCCTAAATGAGAAGTTCCTGGAAATTGAACTTCTTGAGGGTCTTGAATGGTTTGAACCTTTCTGTGATCACTAATATTGGAAACATACTTTGATTTAGCACTGAGTATTAACCTAGTAATTTACCTTCTAGGAATAACAGTTTGACCATTAAGGACAGGAAAGATATTTTCTCCCCCTTTTGTTCAGTGTAAATATCAGTATTTTCCATGTTTTTTTCTGCATTTTTAATTTTTGGAATGGCTCATTGTTATACCTACATCAATTTCTACCTTTCCTGGAAAAATTTTTTCCTCTCCTCTCCTCTCCTCTCCTCTCCTCTCCTCTCCTCTCCTCTCCTCTCCTCTCCTCTCCTCTCCTCTCCTCTCCTCTCCTCTCCTCTCCTCTCCTCTCCTCTCCTCTCCTCTCCTCTCCTCTCCTCTCCTCTCCTCTCCTCTCCTCTCCTCTCCTCTCCTCTCCTCTCCTCTCCTCTCCTCTCCTCTCCTCTCCTCTCCTCTCCTCTCCTCTCCTCTCTTCTTCTCCTTTGAAAGGAAGAAAAAAACATTGACACAAATTACACAAAAAAAATTTAAAGAATAGATATTTCCTATATTGTCATATCTGGTTTTGTCTGCAGTGAAATTTTTAACTTTATCCACAAGTATAATTGCAATTCTCCTGTCTATGTTGATCAGAAACTACAGGCAGTATGATTGTGAGATGTTTTAATGTTTTCATTTGCATGTCAGTTTTGTAATTGAGTATTTGTAAATTCACACTGAATACTTTTAGAATTAGGGTCAGGAATGCTCTCGCTAAGCTATATGGCTCCAGTTCCCACCCTGGAGGGATCGCTACACGTCAGAGAAGTCTGTTAACAACAGCTGAGCAGAACCACAGGACTCCTCTGCTTTGCCAGTAGCTTAATCCCCTGTGCAACGTCTCTATCTGGATTTATGTGAGAGACCACTATTTAGCATTCAGTAAGTAGACAAGGCTGTTCTCCTACAGCGATGACCTCGCCGACCTACTAGAGGAAACCAAAAATTACACTGATCCATTAGAAAGATTAAGACAAAGACAATAATAGCCGTTGTGATTTATCTTTCTGTTTTTATGAGAAGTTCACAAGTTTGCCAAAAATGACAGACAGGAATAGATAATCTCTGCTTTTTATCACTCAGATCAGACAACCTTAATGTTGCCAATGAAAAGACAAATGCTATGCTTCTATTTGTGGAGGCCGAACAAAGAACAGATCATTCTTTTTCCCCTAGGAAACATAAAGTTAAAATTCTTTACTTTGAGGACCAAAGTAATAATTCAAGTGACATTTGGCAAGGTGAAACAAATAGACAGTTATTATTACTAATGTACATTTGTTTCAGTATTTGACACTGACAAGGTCAGAGAGCACTGACCATTTCTTCTACAGAACTTCTGCAGTCAATCAGGGTATGTGACTTTCAGTGAAATCTCTATTGATACAGGGATTTTGTAGGTGATATTAACATCAAAATTAGATGGAGCTTTATTTTTTTATAATTTGCTGGAAATTGATTCATCATTCTGTCAAATCAACGGAGTCTGATTATAGAATTATTTGCTGCAATCATTCCACATTTGAGGAATATCAAGGCTGGGTAATTAAAAATAGTAAAGCTCTGCAAATAATTTACCAATAAAGGTGAAATGGTGAGGTTTTGTTTTAACCCATATAGCAAAGAGGTTAAAAAAAAGTGAAGAGATGGTTTGGGATTTTTAAGGGGGACGTTGCTGAGTTTCTTGGGGGGAGGTTGCTGGGGTTTTTTTGGGGTTGTGTTTGTCTTTATTTTTAATTTGCTGCAGAGCTATGAATTTACATAGCTCAACCCTCCATGATGGAAGGATGGAGGAAGGAAAAGTTAATATTAAAAATGAAGTTTCATGTAGTTCCAATCCAATTCTTGTCAGGACTACATGGGAACAAGGAAATATTTTTTGTGGTAATTTTTTTAGCGTTAGAAATAATCTTTCAGGTTCTGTCAGAGGACCGTGTATAAATCTATTGCTCTTTTTTTAAAATGTTAGAGCCTATAGTTGTTCAACAAAATAATGTGTTTGAGTATGTCACTATGTAAATGTTTTTCATGCACTGTTCACCATGATAATTTACAATACTAATACTTAAACTGCTGAATAAATGAGGTTGGGAAGTCTAGTCTAACCCCTCTGCTCAAGATCAGCTAGAGCAGATTGCCCAGGACCATGTTAAGTTGTTCTTTAAATATTATTAAACCTAAGACTCCAAAATCTCTCCAGACAACTTATTCCACATATTTTTGGATATCAGCACATATAATACCCTAACTGATTAAAATCTGTACTCCTACAATGTGACTGAGATGGATCTGTGCCTGAATCCCCTTTTTTCATTTTGGTACTGGACACCTACTTTAAGGAACACTAAGAAATTTCAGAAATACCTCAGTTAATAGTAAGACGACTACAAAAGAAGAGCATTTAGTAGCATAGTAAAAAATTTGAGGACATTCTAAATTTTATTTTTATAAAATAATACCACTGTAATGTTCTATGTGCATATATATATCTGTATTGGTGTTTCTTTTTTGCAGAAAAAAACAAAACAAAACACAATACCCAGTAACAGATCATGGAGAACTAGCTTACAAGTCACTTGCATTTGTTGTTGCACAAAAATGAACATAGTTGACCATCATAACTTTAGGCAAAGACATTTTAAAATATTATCCTTTTGACTACTTGTGTCCTCGTTTGACCATTTTTTGAACATGAAATATGACTTAATAGGATGTGAATAATTCATAGAGTCACAGGATTGTAGAATGTCTTGTGTTGGAAGGAACCTTAAAAATCTTTTAATTCAAACCCCTCTTCCATGGGCAAGGATATCTTCCACTAGATCAGGTAGGTGGTGCAGGGACCCATCCAAGCTGGCCTTAAAGACTTCCAGGAATGGGGCATTCACAGTTTCTCTGGGCAACCTGTTCCAGTGCCTCGCCACCGTCACAGTAAAAATTTCCTCCTGATAACTAACATAAACCTACCCCCTTTTGATTCAAAGCCTTCATCACTTCTCCTATCACTACATGAACTTGTAAAAAGTCCCTCTCCACTTTTTTTTTATAGCTCTTCTTTAGGTACTGGAAGGTGCTCTAAGGTCTCCCCGGAGCCTTCTCTTCTTCAGGCCAAACAGCCCCAATACTCTCAGCCTGTCTTTATAGGTGAGGTAATTGCACTAAGCATTCTAAGAGGAGTAAGTTGAAAGGAAAAAAAAGCAACTTCTGAGTAACATTCTGTGATTTCTACCCAATTATTCTCAACTGAGTTCATAAAGATACTCTCCTGTGCATCATTGAACTTATTTGTTTGAGGAAGAAGCAATAAGAAACAGTAAGAATTACAGATTTTGAATATTGGTTTTAAGACAAAATGCAAAGATTAAAAAACTCTAATGAATTCTCTGAAGACTCCACTGTGCACTTTTTCTTTATTTAATCTTCCACAGCCAAGAAAATTGACAGAAATAGCAACCCAAAACTACTTTTGTATAAAAAGACCCCCTGAATAACATTTCTATTATAAATTTTCACTTACAGAACCATAAATAACATGAATACATACTGTGCGTTACACAGAATTGGTTTGCAATTTCTTATTCTTCTTACTACATCATGTAGGAAAAAAATCCTCACCTTGGACAAATAATGTAAAGCTTTTAGCACTCAAAAGTCAGAGTGATTTCTCACTTCTGGGAGCAAAATAATTCTGAATTGTTTAACACTCCAGAAATATCTTTTTACTTTATGATGATAGTACTTTAAAACAAGAGAGTGGGGGAGGCATGAACTTGATTCCAGACATGTTTGTCATAATTTAGAGGAGTTGCATGTAAGTCCAAAGGCTGCATGGAAAAAAATCGTGAAGGATTTGGGGTTTTTCTTTTCCTGAGTCCATGGTCTTGGAAAAAAAAAAATAACAAGTCTGTACTTGTTTGGCCTGTTAATCATAGTACAGGAAACCAAAGAGCTAAACCATCTCCTGCAAGGCACTTTTATTCAGTCTGAGACATATATAGCAGGTAGTTCCTGTCTGTACAAACAAGGAAGAAAGTTCTATTTGAAGCACTAACTGTTCTCATGATCCCAGTTTTCAATCTCTCAATTCACACCAGAGACAGACAAATTTTCTGTATCCTAATAATAATTCTGCAGAATGTCATAAGGATTTTTTGGTTCAGACCCTGCTAACTTTTACACACACTCATTCAATCAGAAAGATTTCTTCCTGTCCTACTACACAATGTGTTCTTGATCATAAATGAGCAATCACTGAAAGCATTGAACAAATCTTTCCAGGGAGGGTGTACTTCAGTGTTGCCAATGAACCATGCTAGAGAACCACTATTATATTTTTGAAAACTTTATGACTGCTGCTAGAGAAATCAGAGCTGTAAGGCATCACTGAGTTAAGTTAAAACATCCATCCTTATGAAAGGAAAAGAATGGGGGGAATAAAGGCCTAGCCAGTGTGTACCACAGAAACAGCTTTGAATCCTTTGAAGCTGGAACATCTCTGACACTTACCCTGGTTCTCAGTGATAATGAGTATCACAAACATGCCAAGGTTCTAGGGAACACAGAGAATGGAATATTATTCTATTTTTCACAACATTATACTTCTTGTTTTTCTGTATGTGGAATGTGGGATTAGCCAGCAATGTAGACTTTTTCTGTCCTTTGGCATAAACACATCATTCATCAGTGTGGGCACTGCACAAATGTAACACAGCTGTACATGCCTTCCCCTCCCTTAGCAGGATTAATGGCCAACCCTGAACAACTGGAATGTGCAGGCAACCTGACTACAGACTGACTACATTTGTAAATAGTTTGTACGCAAGGTAAACTATAGGGTTCTCAAATTATTTCTGAGAACTTTGTATTGTGCCTCCAAAAGACACTACTGAAACTTCTTGAACTATTCTGTCCCCTATGCATGTTCTCCAGGTGACCATATATTTTTCTCGTCTTTTCAAAATCTTTTCTTCCTATGTTCTTCATACCAGCAGTAAAGAGTGAAGATGAAGGATGATATCTGAATTAATGCCACTATTGAAGACTATGTGAAGAGCTGTGAAAGAGACTTGTTCAAAGTATGAAATACAAAACCTAGAAGATAATTTAAGTGACAAGCTCCAACTTTTATGGAGACAAATGGTTTCCTTAGCTTTTCATATAATGAAATGGTCTTTTATTAAAAACAAAAGATACATAATCTCAGATATTTTTCTAATTGGGCCATGCAGTCTAGACAGTTGCTTTGATTTCCTTCTTTGAATGCAGGGAATAGGTTGAAAGCGGTGTCAGAATAATTTAGGTTCTATTACATGATATGATTCATTTGAGACAAGTTCTGTTTACAATCTATTTTTCTCCTAAGAACTCAATTTTTTCACTATAAGCTTAAAAAAATCAGTATTGGGACAAGTACAGTTTAATCTATTAGTCAATGACAAAGATAATGGAATCAAGTGCTTACTTAGCAATTTGTCAGGTGACTCCAAACTGAGTGGGGCAGTTGACACATCTAAGTGATAGGATGCCATCCAGAGGGATGTGGACAAAATCAAGAAGTGGGTTCAAAGGGAATTTCATTTGGTTTAACAAGACAAAATGCAAGGTGCCACACCTGGGTCAAGGCAACCCCCACTATCAACACAGGTGTGGGGTTGAATGGATCAGAACAGAAAATACTTGCGTATCATAAATGCTAGACTACAAGGTTTCACCTGGTTTTGTCTTTGTTCTAGAAGTCATTTTTATTTTATGAAAAATAAAGCCATGCGTAGAACATACGTTGTCTTTTTCTCCTGACTCCTACATTAAGCTAAATAGGCCTCAAGCTGACTTTTTTTTTTTTTAAGGTAATCCCTTTAGATGAGCATTGTTAGCTTCCCAACATTGACTGACTGAAGATTCTCAAGCAACCTTGGCAGTTCAGTTTAAGGAAGTTTAAGCTACAATGCCTGCACCAGATATCTGGAACAGATAAAGGGATTTATAGCAATAAAGATTTTTCTGATATCCTCATCCTGACTCTTTGTAAGCACAAAAACTTACTTTTTATTTTAAAAAGAAAAAAAAAAAAAAAGATGTTTGAAGACACAAAAGATGCATTACACTTGCAGTGTCCTGTAAGCTGCAGTTTCTTATCACAAAAAGATTTATATCCCATGATCTCAAAGATGCATTGCTTTTTACAGATGCTCTTGCAGCTGGGGAGAAGGGAATGGTAAATGGTCTTCCACTTCTATAAAAGAGAGATAACTGGTTTGCTAAGTATTTTTGTGTGCAAAGTAATGGATCATATTAATCACATCCACACTCAAAGTAGAAATTTAAGAGGACTTTCACCTAATATATCTTCAACTGTACTTTGTCATTGAGTGGTAGGACATACACTAACATGAATTTGTGTGTGTGTCTAAGCGTGTATGTGTTCACACACACATTCACACATGGATTTGGAAGCAAGTGGGTTAGGGAAAGAGGAAAGTAACTTGAGACCTCTCTTCCAAGCTTTTTTATTCTATTCTTTAAGAAAATGTTCACCTGTAAATTGCTCTCTGAAAACACTGAATCATTTTAACTGGGACAGAGTCTTGCAATATATTTACTACATGCTCAGCATCAAGTCTCATTCAGCCTTGGGAATGATATAGGGTTATTATGAAATCCTTCCTTTCAGCACTGTGCAAGCTTTCTGTGGTTATTTTTTTCCTGTAAACAGAGTTTCAAAATTGAAATTAGTTATATTTAGACAGCAATAATATGATTATGCTGTCATGATTTTAAAGGGTTTAACCCCAACAAGAGCATCTTTCCAGAGGCAAAGGGCTTTCTGCAATTACCAGTGGAGCCTGCATAAAATTTGGGAGAGTGGAATACTGTCATTGAACTCTAAATTCTGATGCTGGCAGTTTTCTCAGCTTTTTGGGGAGTCAGTCTTATTCATGGCTATACTGCAGAAATTCACCTTAAAAGTGGTAAATAGCCAAGATCAAGACTGAGAGGCAAGAGGAGGACACAATGGAGATATGCCAGACTCAATGGAAATGGAAAGGTGTTTTTTACTTAATATCACTATCCAGATATCTGCAAGAGAGATGAGTCAGATAAGTGAACTGAAGTTTTAAACTACTTTGACACCTAAAGTTTAGATGTTCCTGCAGGATAGAAATTCTCTTTCTGCTAAAACTTCAAAATGTTTTACTAGGCCTCAAAGAAAGCTGTCTGTCAATAATTTCAGATACTTCCTTCTCAATTAGCTGCAGAGGTGTTTTGGCTGGGTTTTGTTTGGTTTGTATGGTTTTGGTTTTTTATTTGCAACACTGAAGTAATTAAGGAATAGGTTCAGGGATGTTCACCTGATTATCTGAAAGTAAAGAAGAGTTGTCCTGCTGTCACTATAACTTCCAAGAAGATTTAAGAATAGAAAGAGATTTGGGATCTTTGGAGAAACAAATAAACATTTCAGCTATGAGACTTCATTTATTCTACTTCCCTCCTATGACAAAATAGGTCTCTTCTGTGGTGTTGCCAGAAAAAAAATGCAACTATTCCCATCAATTGAGCAATCTTTACAGTCATCTTAGATTAAGGAACACTGCCTCAAACTGCTTTTAGAAAGTGAGATTTGTAGCACCTAACTGAAACCTTCAAGGGAGACTTAACTGGAATAATGCTTTTTCAGATGGTACATCACGTATTTTACATTTCTCACATATTTTGCATTTTCAGATTTCCCATATATAAAGAACCACATTTTATACTAAAATACAAAGGTTTACTCTAAAAGTGGCTTGATCTAACTTTCATAAGAAACTAAGCATAAAGCCTGCTGCTACCAACTTTTCCTATTTTTTGTCTTCTCTTCCCCTCAGACCCACACTGGAGTTCTGTATATTTATATGGCTATATATAGTGCTTTCATGGGTGATTTTTTTCTCTTCCTCCATATCCAGTCACTAGCTTTTCAATTAAAAATGCACAAATAGATACATAGAAGCTGTGAGTCAGAGCTTTGTCTAAGTACAGCTGAAAACTAATGTTGTCAAAACTGCCCCTAAACAGAAGCATAGAAAATAAGATTAGGTTCAGAATACTTTGTTTCAAAATAGCTCTTTATGTTTCAGGAGACTGGAGTGGGGGAATATTTATTACTTTCTTTCTTTCCAGAAGTATAATTTATATTTCTATAGAGACAAGACAGCAAAGACCTGTAGAAGATAAGCAAGTGACATTTCAAAATAAGGAATAAATTTGAACAAAAGGGAAAAAATATAAAAAATAGGGAATTAGCCTTTTAAAACAGTTTGACTTACTAAGAAGAGAATATAAAATACATTGGAGCAAATGTCAAAGCTTAGCTGAACAAGAAATATCTTATGTGAGCTTGATAGTATGACCCTCTCAGTTGTTAAAGTCCCTCTTAGGAACAATATCATACTTTGTTGTAGTGATATAGCCAAGTAAGGACCAATCAAAAGTACAGTAGTGATGTAAAAAGATGATTAATCTCTGTCTAAGGTTTGTGATCTATTTCTATATGCAGAATTTGAAACCTACATTCCTCATAGCAATATTGTTGCTTCCAATTACAGATTTACAAACTGTATTTGACAAAGTTACATGATGAAAAGCAACAGAATGTGTTTGAATCCATCACACACCATGTCATGCTACTGAATCATCCCTGTACTATCATAGTATTAAAGCTACTGTTTTAATTATTAATTATTGATTACATTAACAGCTTCTGCTTGCTGAAATAAATCCCTAATATAGTAAATGTTTAAAAATTGGTTGTCTTGAGAGGTTTCCTTTCCACATTTTGTTGTGTTTACAACCTTTGCCTCTGTCAGGATCAGACACACTAGTTACACCTTCCACTTTGAATATAAATAGTATCCAATCATAAAATAAATATTATGGATTTCTTTCTATTATTGAGATCCTTATACAGCTACGTCTAAAATTAGTCTTATTCTGAGGCTGAGGGCTTTGCTTGGATTGGTTTTTTCTATGGTTTTTAGTTTGTTTGTTGATTTTTGTTTTTATTTTATCTTTTTGGGTTTTTTTGAGGGAGGGTAATGGGGTAGGATAGTTTTCGGCATAATTTTATCATTATTACTTACTGAAATAAATTGGACTGTAGAGTTGTTATTATATACTTCAACATTAAGTTTACAGGAACATCACCCATACCATTGGCTTCTGCTTTTGCAGATACAAATACTTGCAATGTACATTGTTCTAGGCACAAAATTCATCCAAGGGACCAACCAGAGGTTTGAGTTAAGCACATACATTATATTTCCAATGCTCTACACATACATAATGAAGATTCTTAGATACAATTTTATACAAAATTTTTTTGTTTGAACTGTGACTTTATACTCTTAGTACGATGTGTTTAGCGAGAAAATGCTACCATGTGTCATGAAGAGGTTGCGGAAACATTTTCATGGTAAAAATGCAAAAACATTTTCATGTTAAATTTTTCATGCTCATAACTTACTTAAACATTCAATTTTTTGAGTTAAATTTATGCATTGCTTGAAGGAAATAAGGGAAAGATGGTTGAGATGCTGTATATTTCATTAGAATGAAAGAAAAACATATTCTCTGGGCATGCCATGCAATAACCATAAATTCAGGAGTGGGGCTTTTAGTACTTTTGACCCCAGGTTACCTGAAGAAAGTGATGTTTAAATAGCTTTTGGTATTTTAAAAAAAGATTATTCTAAATCGTGCCATGAAGGTGCACAGTTGATTATGCATACTGATTAATTACATTGACTAATTTATTTAAAACATAATCAGGAATTATGTTTTAATACTTCTTTATTGTAAAGATAGCTTGTGGGACAGGTTATCTGTGGTTCTTAGAATCCAAATAAGTGTTCACATTCCTTCTGACTCAAAATGTACCTTTCTAAAACATTTTCCAATCTTTTTATATTTTTTACAAAGAAATATCTGCCAGTGTTTATGTCTGCTGAGAATCAAGAATAACATTAGAGCTTTATACTCAACAGATTTCATTTCACTGCCGCTTGGTATCCTAACTAAATTCAGTACAGCAAATTGCAAGCATCTTCTTCTCTTTATACCTTAGCTTTTCTCACCTGTGAAGAACAAACATTAAAGCGTTTCTACAAGACATGTGAAAGTACTACCTGTGATAGCGCACACGGAAGTACTTAGATATTTGAGTGCTGTTTATTCAAATCACACTCCTGTAGATGAAAATAGATCCATAAATTTAACTATTCTGAAAATCTTTAAACAAAGTTATTAAGTATTTAGATTATTTCAGAATACATAGAACTTACTAAAAGGTCACAAAATATAGATATGACCTACAGTCAAAATATTTCAAAAATCAGAGTTCACAACACTGAGAAGATAATTTCTGTTTAAGGAACGCTTGGAGCAAAACTGTCTTCTCCCCAACAATAAAGGAAATCATAAGGCAAGATAGTAAAAAGGAAAGATACCCATATAGCTGGAAATATTATAGTGAATTACTAAAAGAATGGACTGAAAGTAAGTTTTTAGGAAACCAGTCCTAGCACTATCACTAACAGGAGAAACATTTGTTGATCAGCAAGTGCTAATTAATCTGTGGAAAAACAAACCTTCAATTGGATTATGCAGCATAATCTCTATGACTCTTTAGGAACAGGTAGATATGTTTAGCAGAGACATCTCTACTTCTTTAAGTTTTATAAGATTGTCTGTTTCTGATCTTCTCTGGTCCCTTCTGATGGCATATTTATGTGTTTGGCCTTTTGTTCTAAAGATCTTTAAGTACGTTGGCAAAGAGAGGATTTCTCTGTGGTTTTAGTGGGTGGAGGGAAGGTTTTTCTGATCCTAAGGGTGAGATTTATCTTGTCTAAAATGCCTAAAAGCCTCTGAAGCTTAATATTTAATCCAAGTCAGTAATTAAATCAGTAATTAAGTAATTAAAATTATCTTTTATTGTTAGAGGTGAGAGATTCACCTGATTTTAGACAAGGTTCTGAAACTGGATAGGTAACTTAGATTCCGGAGATCTTACTTGCTCGTTGACCAAAGATGATTGTGATTAGATGGCATTTTAGAGTAGATCCTTAACTTTCCAGTATTTGAAATTATGACATTGTGAATTTGGACTGAGATTAAGAAAGTCTTTCAGCGGAGCTGTCTGAATAGCTATTTGGGATCACAAAGGAACAGACTGAGTGTCAACATCCATACCAAGAAGCTAAATGTGTCATGAAATGACCTCTCTGTCTGAAGTCTTCTGATGCAGAAGAATCTGTACTCATACGAGGCACTAACAAAGGGACTAACACAGAGAGAGATTTTATGCCAGAATTAGTGCTCAAAAACCCACCAGCCCACATTTCTCTAACTCTTCCTATAACCCTGTCTTCTGCTGCTGACAGTAGACATCGTCACACTGCATCACTACCAGCACTCAACACAGACATAGTGGTGCAGGTGAATTATAATCAAGTAATAGTTGAACTTGGAAGGAAGCTCAGGTGATGGAAAGCGTATCCACAGCTAAGAGTACAGCCTTGGTTTCCAGCTTGGAAAGTCAGCTGATTGAACCTCTTTGTTCAAGCAGGGCCATGTAGAGCAGGACCATGCCCAGATGGTTTTTGTATATAATTAAAGATGGAGACTCAACATCCTCTCTGGGCAACTTGTGCTGGTGATCTCTCACCATCACAGTGAAAAAGTGTTTTCTTGTGGTCAGAGACATCCTCTTGTTTCTGGTTCAAGACCTTTGCAAATGGTTCTGTCACTGGGCACCCCTGAAAAGAGTTGGGATCTATCTTCTTTGCACCATCCTTTCAGGTATTTATGAACATTTATAAAAATCTTTGAGTCCGTTTCTTTAGATGCGACAAATAAATCACTCAAATGAAAGAAAGCTCAGAGGAGGTGGGAAAGGGTGATGATCCCACGAAGATCAGGAAATGTGTGACTGACCGCAGCTTTGTATGACCACATACAAAGGAGACAATGTTTTTGCAATACAAAGGGCACCAAAACAGCTATAACATTTGAGTGGATCAACAAGTGATACAAATATTTCTCCCTGAATTCATTATAACAGTGTGAATATCTCCCTGAGTTACCACGACCAGTATGAGAGGAAGAGTATATTCCTTTCTGGTGAAAGACATCCAGCATTGTGGTGAAGAGTATATTCTATGATACATTATTGAGAGTCACATTTGCATTGTGATTGAATTCTGTATTGCAATTGCTGTCATTTTCTGTGTGTAATTTAAATTTATATTGTATTTTCACAAGTATTAAAACAGAAATCCTGGGTTAAAACAGAAATCCTGGGTTACATCAACATTCTTCAGATAGGTAAATCTCAAACATCATACTCTGCCTTTCTGAAATACCTAAAACAGGTAGAGGTTAGAGGGCTCTGACACTAGGCTAAACAGTCTTAGGTCTCTTACCCTTTCCTTACGTGAAAGGTTGTCTAATTCCTTAATCTATAAAAGTAGAAAACTACAGTGCAGTAACGGAGGCCAGGAGTTTCTCAATCAAATTTATATTTTGATGGTTGACTGCAGTGATAAGAATTGATCAGACAGGCTGGATCATACTCAATCAGTGCCTGATGCACAGCTTGAGCTGAGGACATTGACAAACCTTTTCATTAGCATTGGATGCAGCAGGCTCCTTCATGCTCCCTGGTATCTCTCCCATTTTGTGATCTGGTAACAGAGAAGGGAGAGACAAGAATTCCATGTTCTAGATACAGGTTGTTTGGGAAAGGCTTTGGCACAAAAAAGCGAGTTTACATTCATAGAAGTATTTTGTTGATTGGATTACGTTGAATTAGAATTAATGTAATGTACCAAAAAAATGCTACATTCTTTTAACTTATCTCATTTGATTTCTACATTGTACTAAGTTCCATTCCATTTTTATATAGTTATTTTCTGTAATTTAATCTCTAATTAGGCAAATTAGCTTTGCATATTTCTCTCATTTCTAAAGTAAGAAAAGCAACATAATTAAGTTATAGCTCCCTATAATAAATAAGTCAATCAACACACATATCACAGGAGTTTTAATACATTTTAGTCAGGTGAATGTTGCGACTTTTGAAAATGTGTATGTATGACTTATTCAACTCACAGGTATTTAACATTATGTATGATAAAAAAGTCAGATATTAGAGTTGAGATTAGATCACCCTAAAAATTATGATGTCTTGGTCTATGGGTCTACTTTCTATACTGTGATTACTGAAAGCCTGAAAAATATGTTTCCTGGGGAAAGTTACTCTCAATAGTACAAGACAAATTATCCAAAATTTAAATCCAAAAAGCAAATGCAATCAATGATTTATGCATTTTGCTTAGACACAAAACGAAATGGAATGGTGCATTGTTGGGGTAACAAGCGAAGCAGGGACCCCAGGCAGGTGCAAAGAAGTGCTCTTTATTGTCAAAAACCATGCCTTTTTAAGCAGTTAGCCTGTTACTAGTTTAAATACTTTTAAGGCACAACAATCCCAAGTCAACCAGCCACCATACATCACAATGTGGACATGCGGTTGTCGCACAGCACATCTCTCACGTCTCTCACATCTCTCATGTCTCTCATGTCTCTCTACCCCTATTCCAGCTGAGTCACTCTCCCATAGTTCCGCTCTACTTGGCCCAAGTTACAGGCCAGAGCCATGTTACAAGGCCTTCCCTTTATAAAGTCTTATCTATCAGCAACAATTCCCCCTTCTTTGTTTATGTGTTGCACAGCTAAAACTGTTTGCACTGGTAAAGCTATTATCTAATCAAGACTACTATTGCACACGAGATAAAATACATGGGATACATACTGCAATCATTAAGAACATACCAAAGATCACTATGCCATACATTACTAAGTGTTTAAGCCATGCACTGAAGCCGAGGTTGTCGAGCCATGAAGTTATCCCTCCTTAAATCCCATTCCCGATTGTATACTATATAACTGAAAATAGAAAAGGTAAGGTTGGAAGAAAAATAGTAAGATTTTTAAATGCAATTACTGTATCATTTTCCCACTAGCATGATGAGTTTCCAGTTTATGCCCATTAAATATCAACCTTCAAGAAACTTAAGTTTAGGAAATTTAAGAGAAGGACTCTCTGTAATTATTAAGAAAACTAGAATAATGTAGGTTCATTGTCCTGAACAGGGGGAGCAAGGGGTCTTACAACACTTGCTCCAGCACTCTGGTGCTACCCTGTATTAGTGCAACTGGACTGAAGTTACTTTCTTCCCTGTAGATTTTCTTCCCTGCACAAGACTGAGAACAACAGCTACTCTAAAAGATAAAAAAGGAAGTAGGATTTTTTTAAATTGCAAATTTAAATGTTTATGGCCAAGGTAACCATACAAAACTCAGATTTTTGGAAATTAAGAAGAATCTTGACTGGGATATGCAGTAGAATAGAGGACTGATAACGTGGAATGACTGAAAGGATGCTCAGAGAGGCTAAAAATGCTCCAG
Organism: Vidua macroura; assembly: GCF_024509145.1. Lineage (NCBI taxonomy): Eukaryota > Metazoa > Chordata > Aves > Passeriformes > Viduidae > Vidua > Vidua macroura. The sequence continues at coordinate 86,042,047 of NC_071571.1, read as the reverse complement.
TTGCATGAGGAGCACACAGGGGCCAGAAGATTTACACATTAAATGCCAGAGAAGAGAGGGAAATGGAAGTTCAGAACTGTTTGTAAAACAAATGAAAAATGGGAAGAATGTCTCTGCTTTTTGAAAAAAATATCAGGACTGTCACATTAAATGGGCAGCCTAGTGTTTTGAACCATCTCTAAGTCAATCTGTAGCTTTGGGAAGATATTTTGTCTGTTGCAATACAGAAGGAACAAAATTTCAGGATATTCATCTTCAGCATCAAGGACAAATATATATTTGAAACTACTCAGCAAGACTTAAGAAAAAAAAGGCTTTTCCTTGTGTCATGGGCATTTCTCTCTATGTTCTTGTTTTCCGAAATAATAGTCTCATTTTTTACGTCTGATAAATCTCTGAACTATGTCAGATATTTTATGATAATAAACTTATTTGCTGAACTATCTGTCGTAGTGTACAGCATCTTTCCCCCTGAAGCTATTCCCATTGGATTTTACCTATAATGTATTCATACTGGGCATTGTTCTATTGGTTTCACCTTATCTCTTATTTTCCCTTATATAACCTGTAACTCAACCCCTGACCATGGTCACTTGTATGTGCGGCGTTCGAGCAAATACAACCTACTTTGGACTGCACAACAAGTGTCCAGTCTCTTGAGTCTCTTTATCCTGGTCTTGATCGCGCTCTCTAAATAGCTCTGCCTGTATCAAACGAACCCTCAAAGGTGTTTGTTGCTTCTCTCCGGCTGCTCCCGGAAGCGCCTGGCCAGTGCCCCGGGAAAGAGGAGCTGGGCGAAAACAAGGAAGTCGGAGAGTCAGTAGCAACAAGTGGCACCCAATGTGCGGCTCTGATGCGGCAGCTGTTTTTAAAGCACAACAGATAATGCTCCTGTTTGGGGCTTTTCCAGACGCTGATTTCCACCGCCGTCACCGCGGGAGACACGGCTGCTGATGCTGCCACCATTGAGCCGTCAGCACCAGAGTCTGCCCGGCGAGAAAAACCTCTTAGACCACAGCGAGCCCGAGGGGGCTTCCGCTCCTTCTGCTCAGCCCCGGCAGCACTATCACCGCTGAGAAACTGTTCCGGCTCCTGCCCGGTTCTGGGTTTCCAGCGGAGTGAAGACGCAGCTTCTGCACACCCCAGAAGACGACTTCAGACCAGGAACTGCTGCTGGCTTTTTTGTTTTCTAAGGGTCGATGGTTCGGTAAGATTCAATACTAATGCGGGAGGGCCCCGGTTAGTGGATCTGGGTGCAGGCACCCCTGTTCCCATGGAGGGAAAGGAGCATGCAGTGCGCAGCGTGTGGGGTGCCGCCGTCGGTTTTTAGACTTTTTTAGGTTTTTTCCTTTGTTTTTTCAGCAGCAGGCGGGTGAGGCTTGCTGGTGGGCAGAATGGGTGGGAAATTGTCCACACAGCAGAAAGAGATTTATAACCAAGTAAAAGTAACCCTGACAGAGTCAGGAGAAAGTTTTTCTAAAAGTTTTGTGAAAAAGTTTATAAAGTGGTTGATTTTAAGATTTCCAAATGTCTCAGCTCAGGATGTGAGGAAAATGGGTTTTTGGAAGCATGTTGGGGCAGTTTTAACAGAAGGCACCAAGAAGGGGGATCCTTCAGTGAAAAAAGGCTTCATGAGGATCTTTTTGTTAGTTTATGACATTGTTAAAGAAGGCGCAGACAGTCGGGAAACGTGGGAAACTGAAAAGAGCCCATCTGCTTTATTGCCCCCGTCTCCCCGACCCCCATGCTAATCGCTCTGTTGAAACTTCCGTTTCTAACCCTTCTTCTGATTCTTTTCACAATTGTGGCTGTTCCCAAAAATGCTGTACTCCTTCTAACCCCTTCCCTCACTCCTCAGGGGACAAACCGCCACAAGATGGTGGCGGCCGCGCGGCGGGGGCTTTTGTCTCATCACAAGATGGACAAAGAAGCGCGGCGGGAACTCCTCCTTCCCAGGTACCCCCCCCCCCCCACGAGTCCCTGACCCTCCTTCCCTTTGTCCTGACCCCTCCTCCCCTCTCTTGCGGCAGATGAAACCCCGCCCAAGTGCTATTGCAAGCCTCCACCCACAGCACCGCCCCTCCAGGTGGTTCCTTCTGCTCCACCCCTCAAGGTTCCATCACCCGATCTTGCCCCGCTCCACACGGCATCACCAACCTCAGCCACTCCCACAGAAACCTCCACCCCCGAGCCTCCGGACCCTGCCCCCCTCCTCCTGCTTCCCAAGGCCCAGCCTCTGGTTCCCATGGCAACGGGAAAGGTGGGGAAGCCGAAGCCAGGAAACAGAAAGCAGGCAAGGATTCAAATTCCTTGTTTCTCGCGCCAGTGTTGTACAACGCAAGAGGGCAAAACCCCAGATGGGAACCACTTTCATATGAAAGCATAAAGGAACTCTGCAAAACAAAACGTGAATTTGGGCAAAAAAGCAAATTTTTTAGGAGCATGTTAAAGGCAACTTTCAATTCTAACACCTTAGTTCCCACTGATTTAAAGTTCTTGTTCAGTTGCTTGCTCCCTCCATCAGCATACAGAATGTGGGAAAGAACTTGGAAAAGGTTTGCAGGAGACCTTCTTCCAGGAGTTTTGCAGAGTCCCGATTATGCAAAAGATATAGAAGGTGAGGAGATCACCCTCGAACATCTTGTGGGTGAGGGGAATTGGAACCAAGCTCAAAAACAAGCAGCAGGGATTCCAAGGCCACTGTTAGATCTCACAAAAGATGCAGCAGAACGGGCATTTCTTAGTATGCCCTCAAAAGAACCTATAATACCTTATATCGCTCTCAAGCAATCTGTTTCAGAGCCATTCATGGATTTTGTTGATCGAGTGAGAGACATGGTCGAGAAAAGGTGGAAGGGCAAGAAGCATGAGATGAAATCACGTTTGAAATTGTCACCACAAATGCAAATGATGCCTGTCGGCAAGTCATCATGGCTCTTCCAGCGTCACCTCCACCTACGCTGGATCGGCTCATCGAGGAGTGCACAAGAAAAGCCACACTGATGGCAGAGGACTTAGTAGAAAGTCCTCAGGAAAAAGTGGTTGCCCCTACATCAGCAACCCCAGAAACTCCAACATCGAGTTCTCCTCCTCCCAAATGCAGGTGTTTTTACTGCAATCAGGAAGGCCATTTCATCAGCCAGTGCCCCTTTCGGGGGACAGCACCTCGTCATGGGGGAAGGGAGTGGGGGGGAGAATTCTCCAACCAGCAAAAAAACTAATTGGGGAGCGCAGACCTATCCTGTGTGATGATACAAATGGGGTGGGTCAGGGGGGTGTTGGAGACCCCACAGATGACGCAGTTGCGTCAAACAGGAAACGCTGCAAGGGAGGAAGAGAACCCTAATTCCTGTTTTTCCTTTATACTGGTAGAATTTTTTATAGTTAATTTACCCTGTTGTATGATTTCATTTTTCTTTCAGACTAGCAGGATGTCAATTTCTACATTCCTGCTCCTCATTTGGCTCCAGAAAAGCAGGAGAATGAGGAATGTTCAAGGGCGTGTTTAAGGGCTGGGATCTTTCTGGGTGGGTGTTGTCCCTTCGAAAGGACATTTGTTATTTTGTAATTGCAATTTTTTTAGTTTTGCTATCATCTGGGATTTTTAAGAGAATAATTTTTAGCATTGCCTCCTCCAAGTTTGCAGCCTCCGCACCTGTTGTAGTTGCTGCTGCCACCACGGGAGGAGAATGGTGGGAAGATGGAAAACAAAACAACACTGCAGTTTGATAGCCGCAGTTTCTTCTTCCCCCAAAGCTCCGTTCATTTTATTAAACAAAAAAGAGGGAGATGTTGTAGTGTACAGCTACACAAACGGAGCAAAAAGGCTTTGTGAATTTGAAATGGGAGTTTCTGTTTCCTAAACCTAAAGCTGGAGTTTCTATTCTGTATTTTTACGTGTATTCATCCTTCCCCTGAAGCTATTCCCTTTGGATTTTACCTATAATGTATTCATACTGGGCATTGTTCTATTGGTTTCACCTTATCTCTTATTTTCCCTTATATAACCTGTAACTCAACCCCTGACCATGGTCACTTGTATGTGCGGCGTTCGAGCAAATACAACCTACTTTGGACTGCACAACAAGTGTCCAATCTCTTGAGTCTCTTTATCCTGGTCTTGATCGCACTCTCTAAATAGCTCTGCCTGTATCAAACGAACCCTCAAAGGTGTTTGCTGCTTCTCTCCGGCTGCTCCCGGAAGCACCTGGCCAGTGCCCCGGGAAAGAGGAGCTGGGCGAAAACAAGGAAGTCAGAGAGTCAGTAGCAACACTTATTTGCTGAACTATCTAGTAATTATTTCCAGGAATTACACAGCCAAATGGAACATTATTGACTCATATGACACAGAGTAACTCTACAGTCTTCTATCTTTGTTTAGTTCTGCTTCAAAAAGAAAAAAACAGACAATCAGAATAATCTCTGAGTTTCTTAAATTCCACATGTAATAAAATGATGAATGCAGTACTAAGATTCAGCTTTTTTAGTACTCAGCTTTCTGAAATGCTGATGCCCTAGATATCACTTCTGCTCTACTTTATTGCATCACTCTTTCTGTATGTGAGTATGGATTATTCATCAGATCCAATTTGGAATAACAAAAAACTCTTCCTTGTGGAAAAAGTGTCAATCTCTCTGAATTATATATAGAAAGAAACATTTTCTGATTTCAAGCTTACAGTTCCTCTTCGGAATTCCACTTACATGAAGAGGTTATAGTTTGTGTTTTGTTCTCTTGTTTCACTTTTCTAGCTACATAATTGTTCAAAAGCCAGATGCATACTGACCTGTAGGAAAAGAAAATAAATGTCTATAACACACAGTATATTGGGGGTTATTTGAGGAGAAATGTAACCCAGAAGTGCAAGATTAACATATTTAACTTGCTTCCCTGGTGGCTGGAAACAAACAAGGTAATCAAGGCAAAAAACAACCTTCATATTTGCAAACTATTCTATACCTAAAAATAGATGGGGTGGACACATACTTTTTCTTTCTCAGACAACTGAATTGGAAGTGAAAACTTTCTCAGAATTGTGATATGAAAGGGAAAAGGCATGTGTATTGCATTCCTGAGCAAAATGTATTTCTTCTGTATGTTCTCCTGAATTTTGCAAAAGGTTTCTACTTTAAGTTATTTAGTAGCTCATAAATTTGATAACTCCATATCTTTAGAGTAACATTAAATATTGTGCATTTTCAGTTTGTGGTTTACCATTAAATGTAGTATCAGCACAGCTTAAGGCCTTTCTAACTCACATTATTTTTACAGTTTACATTACAGCTCCAGTGAGTAGATATTGCAACTTGAGAAACTTATTGGTCTCTTCTTGAAATTATTTTTTTTTCCAGAAGGAAAAGAAACTTCAACAGAGAGAAGGAATCTGGTCTTCCTTTATTTCTGTTATGAATCAAACCAGCAAATTTATCAGAAATTTAATGTATGAAAGAACACTACGACATCAGAGACAGTACTCATTCCCAGACTATAGTGTTTGTAAGAGCTCAAAGTTCATCATTAAATGAACATTAAATACTTTGTAAGTGAGATCCTTAAGAAAAGTACATAAACCTAAAGGATCTCTTTGGGATTATTTTCATCATTCTTCTTTCAAGACACAGATATCATAAGAATTAGAATTGACCACTAACTTTGTATAAATCTGGTAGAAAACTGTCCCAAGAGAAATACTTGATCAGTTAGCTTAAGACTGAATGTGGAGACCTTGGAAAAATGATATTGGAAAGAGGAAAGGAAGACAGAAAAAAAAAGGTTTAGCTTGCACTGCCTGGGGTTTCTGCTGTTTCTCTGAGTAATGATGGATGTCATTTATGGGTAAGACTCAAGCTTTCTCAGCAGTCACAGATGTGTCCATACCAGAGGCTAAGGGCGAGGTGCTTTCTGTGACTTTCCCATTGCTTTCTGTGACTGATTCCTGTTCCTGTAAGATGCATGATGAATGTAGGCAGCTTCTAAGGGTGAGACATTAATTCCTGGGTCTGTCTGTCAGCTCCTCTTTAAATCAAGCCTACTGGATCCTCACAAGGAGTTCAATGGATCACTGCACTAGATTTTGGAAGAAAGTTTCTCCAGAAGACCTTATTGCAATATTCTGTGTGGCCTTTTTCTGTCTTGTTCTTGACATGCCCAGGGCTTATCTAGAAGATTTATGTTGTGATGCTGCAATTCTGGCAGATGATATTAGTGATTTAGGAAGGACCTGTTGGGGACGTAAAAGCTCTCCACTCTTAAACTGAAAAATCAATACTGGTGCAACTCTACTGGGGATTTCTGGATGATATATTCTTACTAATTACCAATGTTGGACCCTCTATTTCCTGTTGTTTCTGTGTTTCTGTGGTTAAGATTTCACCTAGCGTTTCCGCATATAGAAAAACATGACTAGGAGGAAAATAGCTAAATGTGATTTTGTCTACTTAGCATGCAAAGGATCTAAACAGCAAAGTGGAAAGATGAAACGTGCACACACAATAAAGACAATCCAAAAAATAATTTAAAGGACAGAAAATTAATATTTAACACTTCTCTAATTCTTAACCCTGACTCACTATGACTGTGTTCATACAGATGAACACCTCTCACTATCAGTCCATCTCACCCAATTTATAGGATATTAACTGAACATATCTTGTCAAAAACCATAGACAAAATGAAAAACAAATCAATATTTCTTAAAATTAATGGCAGCAGAATTTAAATTATTTAGAGAACAGTCATGCAGCTGAGTACTTTCTGATTCAATTTATTGAGTATTACATCAAAAATTATGTGCATTTTCAAAATTGTGTTGGAAAGTTATAACGTAATATAACATTTTTGTGAGGTTGGGTTTTTTCTTTTTTTCTTTTTTTTATTTTTTTTTTTTTTTCTTTTTCTTTTTTGGTCCAGGGACTGAAATCAAATAATTGACGGAGGGTTTTTTATTTAATTAATGATACAATATGCAGTTCCTGGAACAAAAATGTTCACATTGAAATACCTTATTGCAATAACTAAGATAAAAGCCTTGGAGTGCATATAATTTAATATTGTATTACATTTTTAAAAGACATCCATATGTACTTTTCTTTTAAGTGTCAATCTCTTTAACAAATAAACAGATTATTCACAGTTTTCTGGGAAAAATCAGAGGTGTCTTTCATTCTTTCTTGAAGATTGACTCAGTTGCATTTCCAAGTTATAATTGCACAGAACTGTGTGCTTAAGAGAAAAACTGCTAAGTTCACACATATGGGCACCCCGGACTGAGTCCCACAGGGTGACCCTCAGTTGGCTGCTCAACGGGTGCCTGGATAGCGTAATTAAAATCCCCACCAGGAAGACAGAAGGACTCTTGAGCTGCTGGAATCCGAGCGGGTTTATTGAGGGTTGATTGACGGAGTAGGGAGGCAGAAATAGGAGCAGGGAGACAACCACACTCGGGGAAGCAGACTCCAAAATGCCCCGGGGAAGGAGGGGCCAGAGTACATAACTGGGGAGGGAAGGAGTAACTAGGGTACAAATGATCCAATGGGAAGAGGGTGTAAGGGAGGAGCAGGGATGGGGTAAGATAAACTGGGCCAATGAAGGAAAAGGGAAGGAGTGGTTTACAGAGGGACCCATTAGTTACAACGAGAATGGGGAACTTTCCAGAACTTGGGGAGATGACAACCACAAACTGACAGGTGATGGGCATGTGCTCATTTGCATTGGGGGGTAGAGGACTCTGGGGAAATGCCTTATGCTAAATGACTGTAGTTTCCCATGGCATTCCCACACACACAGTCTAAACCAAGCAGGCAAATTTGACTTCAGGGTAGTAGTTCATGGGCCCTGATGAGGTGCAGCCATGAGTCCTGAGGGAGCTGGCTGATGTCATTGTAAGGCAACTCTCAATTATTTTTGAAGGCTCCAGGAGAGGTCCATGAGAACTAGAGGAAAGAAAATGTTACTCCTATCTTCAAGAAAGGCAAAAAAGGAGGATCCAGGGAACTACAAGCCAATCAGATTCATCTTGATTCCTGGGTAGGTGATGGAGCAGCTTATGTTGGAATTCATTTCTAGACAGATGAAGGTCAAGCAGGTGGTGAGGAGTAGTCAGCCTGGTTTTACCAGGGGGAAGTTATGCTTCACCAGCTTAATCATAGAATCATGGAATCATTTAGATTGGGAAAGGGTCATTGAGTCCAACTGTTAACCTAACACTTCCAAGCTCACCACAAAATCATTTCCCAAGCATCATGTCTACATGTCTTTTAAATATCTCCAAGGACTCTGACTCCCCACTTCCCTGGGCAGCCTGTTCCAATGCTTGATAACCCTTCCAGTGAATAAAATGTTCCTAATCTGCTATGCAGACCTCCTGTAGTGCAGCTTGAATCTATTTCCTCTTTACCTATATATAAAGAGACCATCCCCACCACACTGAAAACTACTTTCAGTTGTAGAGAGTGATAAAATCTCCCTGAGTATCCATTTTTGCAGGCTAAGCAACTTCAGCTCCCACAGATGTTCCTCATAAAATTTGTGCTCCAGACCCTTCACCCGCTCTATTGGCCCTCTCTGGAAACACTTCAACACCTTAATCTTCTTGTACTGAAGGGCTCAAAGCTGAACACAGAGTTTAAGGTGTGACCTTACCAGTGCTGAGTACAGAGGTTCTATTCCTGATGGCTGCACTAATTTTGATACAAACCAGGATGTCATTGTCCTTCTTGGCCACCTGGGCACACGCTGGCTCACATTCAGCAAGCTGTCGATCAGCACCATTTTCCTCTCAGCGTTTTTTCAGCCACTCTTCCTCAAACATATATTGTTGCTTGGGGTTGTTGTGACCCCAAGGATACTTGATAACCCCAAGGATACTTGATAACCTTCTATGAAAAAATTCCTGATAGGTGAGGGCAAAGAAGAGGATACTGTTTGCTTGGACTTCAGTCAGGCCTGTGACCCTGTCTGGTAAGATTCACTTAGAGAAAATGGCAAAATATGGGCAGGAGAGCAGTGAAGTTAATTGGAAACGATCTAAACAGGTAGAGCCTGCCTGTGGTTGGTGATTAGTGGCACAAAGTCTAGTTGGAGGCCATTTCTAGGTAGCCTCAGTACAAAAGAGACATGGACATACTGGAAAGAATCCAACAAAGGGCTACCAGGATCATTAGGGGACCTGAAGCATCTCACATATGAGGATAAGAAGAGACAGCTGGGAATGTTCACCCTGGAGAAGAGAAAGCTTAAGAGGATAAATCTCATCAATGTATTTAAATATCTTAGGTAAATACCTTAGAGAATGATGCAAGCAAGACAGACCTAAACTCTTTTCAGTGGTGCCCAAAGGCAACAGGCACAAACTGAAACACAAAGGGTTCCTTCTGAACACAGGAAACACTTTTTCACTTTGGCAGTGGTAGAACACCAGCACAGGTTGCCCAGAGAAGTGGAATCTCCATCTTCAGGGATATTCAAAAGCTATTTGAATGTGGTCCTGGGCAATCTGCTCTAGATGGCTCTGCTTGAGCAAGGGGTTCAACCCAGTGACCTACAGAGTTTCCTTCCAAATTTCATCATTATGTGATCCTGTGATGATGTGAAAGTAGTTTCTTGAATTATTAGCAGCACGTAATTGACAAGCAGTCTTTGCGGAAGAATTTCAAGATCAGTATCTGCAATATACTGATAACCAATACTACAGAACACTTAAATACCATTAGCAACCCCATTCAAGTTTCTGAATATTTATTGTAGATAATTCCCAAAAGCTCTAATCACATAGGCACACTCAGAGCTCTACACACTCACACATAAACACATTCACTGCAGCTGTGAGAACAGGCTCTTCCACCTTGGTAATTCCCTTGGAACTGTTTGATCATGCTGATGGTTGTCTTCCTCTTCAGCATTGTCAGCTTTGAGGACCACCATATATAGACAGTTTTGCAAGGTTAAATACAAAGGTAAGGTCCTGTTCTTGTCCTACCATCTGCTGGTACTGAGGCTATACATGCAAGATTGAAACATGACAACTACTGACAATGTTCATCCCTTATTGCATCTGTTTCTTAGCCTATCACAGCTTACAGTAAAGTGACTCAGTGAAGTAACTCTTCATACAGGTGTATAGTCCACAAATAAATCATGTGACAGCTTTCCTTTTTTTAATTAAAAAAAAAGTTTCTTTAGCAGAACACATAAAGTGTATGTACTAAACAGGACAATTGCTGGAATCAGTAAACAGGAGCAGGAGCAGTAGAGACAACAGCAGTAGTTTTCAGCTACCTGAGACTCATGTAGGTGAGGTCCAGGGTAATATGATTCCATTGTATTTTCTGAACTCCTGGGAGAAGAAAGAAGACCAATTCTCAAGGCCAAGGCAGAAGCAGCTTTGATCATCCCTCTCCATAATGAGGTTTTTAATGAAATATCCTATGAAAAAATGTGCCTAAAAAACCCTCTTATACTATATCCACTTTATCCCTACTATAAGCAGGGTTAAAAAATTCCTACTTGTACTTCAAGATCAAGCTTGTTTTCTTGTTGCCATTGCCTGACTTGTATCAAAGCCATGGAAATCAACAGCTGAGCCTCACCATGTACCCTTGATCAATAATCTCAAAAAGAATCTGAAAGCAGTCTATAGTGGTAATTTTTAACCAACCCACTGCAAACCCATCAAGGCCAAAATCCTATAGCTTGGGATCCAATCTACAGGACTGCTAGAAGTAAAAGTTATTTTTCTGTGCTGAAAGTCTTAACCATAAAGTGCCATAATCCTCAACTGCAGCTTTACTGACCCCTGTCCTGGAAGGCACGGGCTTTGTGTCCTTTGTCTGAAGGACACTATGGCCAACAAATTTAGTCACCTCCAAAAGAGATACATGAAGCCAGAGTGCTGGGCAGGAGACTGTGTGACTTGACACAGGCAGGCAGTTGGTGTGGTAGTCTGTTATTTTATCTTACCCCTCTCTGTCAAAGATAGCACACTCCTTTGGTTCTAGAGTGTTCCCTTTCATCCCTTCCTCGAAGCAGAAATGGGTTGTGGGGCTTGCTCCCTCCCCATGTTGGCTTCTATTGGGGAACCCTTACCCTGCACCCCTCCCCTAATGCCCTCCTATTGGTCAAAGGTTGTGTCCTCCCCATGTTCCCTCTACCCTATAAAAGTAGCCCCTTCAGGTTCAGATTTGTCACTTGCTCTGCCCCACTTCGAGATTAAATCTTTGGAGACTCAGACAAGTGTCCTTCCCTTATTCCTCTGCCTCGGTTTCCTCGTGCCCTGTGCCTCTGCTGTGCTACCCACGCCGCAGCAATCACCGCCACCCGCGACAGTCTCGGCAGAGACTCGGGAGTGGCCACGCGCGTGTCTGCCCTGCCGCCACAAGCGGGACAGCGAGCTGGCGAACCTCCATCCCGGCCGCTGAGAGCCAGGCGCAGTTAGAACAACCACAAAACCAGAGCTGAAATATAAAGAGCAAAGTTGTTTCACTACCCCACTACCCAGAGGATCCCAGCAGCAACACACAAATGGCAACACAGGCACCATCAGGCTCAGTCAATCCTGACGGGTGGTGGGCCTGCTGTTTGCACAAATTCATCAAAGGCCTACACACCTTACTGTGATATCCTCTGAGCCTTTTTATGATCTCTGAGCTTTGATCTTCTCTCTCCTAAGTCAGGGAGCTCAAGCATGTCTATGAGGGTGCCTCCAAGTCTCTCCAAACATCCATGTTATCTATACACAAAGATTTTACTTCTCAAAACAGACAGAGGCAGTAGGCATACTATATGGGGTTTTCCATACTGTTATTCTCCAGGCCTTGGCTTTCTCAGCTGCAAGGTCACTTGAATAAATCTACCATTTTCCTCACCACTCTTCTACTTTTAACCCCTTTCTGCCAACAGGGACAAAACAAGTATTCAGCAGTGAGAACTGGTGAGTACTTTCAATCTTACTGTTCTTGAGTACATGAACCTGCCTGGACTGAGAATGCAGCAGGCAAGACTTCCCTAGAAGTCCTTTTTTCCAACCCTCACAGAAGGTCTCTGGCAGATTTTTTTTTTTTAAAAGCCCTTATGTAAGACATGAAGACAATCTGTCTGTATTTGTTTTTTTTTCTCCCCACACAATGACAGAAGCAGTTATATTCACTCACTCAGGATATGAGACAGCCAGATATAATTACTTCTGCGAATTTCCAATGCTTGAATAGTTATAGATAGCAATAAAATATTATAGAATAGACATGGATATAAGAGGAGTAACAAAAGCCGTGACTGTAGGACTGCTCTGAAGGTGAAGAGACTGTCTGGTCTCTGCTACTATTAACATAGTGAAAATTAAGCATTCAGTAGAAGCAAACTCTGACTCCTCCCAGGCTCTCCTTTCCCCATCTGAGGCTTCAAATAAGATCCCTGGATGAGTAATTCCATGACTGCATATTTAGGCACTCCTATACCACCCTCATTCTCCAGGTCTACTGAAGTATCTCTGATGCTTCAAAGGATGTTGCAAAGGAAGGGGAGGCTGAGAAGTTACTCTGGGCTCTGAAAGCACATCTCTATATGTGGTTTTAAACTGCCAGTTTTTAAAACAAATTTAGTACTAAATCACTATCCCCTGGTCATAAAGTTTCTGAGGGCAAAGACAGATGTGCCAGTGAGTGACATGCTTTTATCCAAATTCTTCAAGTTCCTACATCAGAATTATGTACTTCTCACGCATGCATGTTCTGAAGAAATCAGATTCGTATGGGAAATATTCTTAAGCATCTCTAAAACCTGGAGACACAGTAGTAAAGCCTGTATGCCACTCATGCTTTGGCTTCGTCCCCATCAGATATCAGATATACAAAAAAAGCCTGACTAAATATATAGCATCAGAGAATAATAGCATTGCTTAAGTTGGAAAAGAACTTTAAGCTCACCCAGTACAACTGTTAACTCAGCACTGCCAAGTTCACCACTTAACCATGTCCCTGAGTGCCCCGTGTACACAAATACCTACAGGGATGGTGACTCATCAACTTCCTCAGGCTTGACAGCCCTTTTGGTGAAGAAACTTTTCCAAATAGCCAATCTAAATCGGTATTAAGCTATTTCTGGATCTCTCCCAAAGATGTTATACATAGCCTTATATTCCAGAGTCTACACCACTTCCAATAATATTTCATTACACAATGCCAAAATGGAGTTATGTAATCACAGATATGAATTTCATTTTAAAAGCTAAATGAAAGGTTGCACTGCAGTAGTCTGCAATTTGGAAAAATTTGCATGCCACTAGTAAAAAGATAATAGTGTTTGTTGAGAAGCATTAGGCTAATCTGATTAAACTTAACTTTATTGGTTTTAGGAAGTAACATAAATCATTTAATCTTTCTCAGTAAAATAATAGTGGTTAACCAAACACTGTTGTTGATGGCTTTCTAATCTATTGTTCACAGAAGCAAGTACAAAAAAAAGTAAAATTATTTTTTTTTAAGGATCCCTGTCTGAAGATATGTTTGAAAAATATCTAGGAAAGTAATCATCTAAATTCTGGAAAATATTAGGTAAGACTGATACTTTCCTTGCAGTTTAGATAAATATTTGCCACTTTATTACACTTCTGTCTGACAGTGGTACTGCACTGTAACAATGATGGATGATAGCTATCTGTTTATATATCCACTGGGAAATACAGACTTACCAAATTGTAGTCCTGGGACAGGGAAAGGAATAAAAATGAAAATTCAAGAACTTTGTCAAATGTCAGACTCAAAATTATGAATTCCAAAGCCTTTTTTTTTTTTTTACAACTCTACATTAGCATGGGACAAATAGCAAATGTATGAGCAAATTCAAAACACATATAATTTAAAAATATCTAGTTTTGTAATGTATGAGATCAATCTATCTGGAAATTTTCCCTTACAGAAAACATGCCAAGCACAATAGACTGTGGGAGGTGCCATGGCAGTGTGAGAAGTTCACACTCAAAGCATCACTGTAATGTTAAAACTTAGAATACAAAACTAAAACTGAAAAAAATTCCCCCCCTCCCCCCAACATCATGCCCAAAAACCTTTCAGGGCATTCAAAGAGACAGTAAACATCAACAAGCACAGGAGGGTTGTTGAAATAGGAAGAAATAGGAAGAAAAAGTTGGGAAAGCTCTGGACAACATATATGTCCCACTGGTATGTTGAATTTTTTATATACATAATAAAAGAGAAATCTGAGATGTTCTTTATGGCAAGATCCATTCCCAAAATTCTTGTATGCTAATTGGAAATGTTTTTAATTTGTACAAATTACTTCTATTTTCATTAAATTAGCAAGTACCCAGCATCAAGACCTCAACTGTTAACAGGAAAAGAAGGGTAGTTGTAAAACGAGACTCCTTTCCAGGTGAACAAAGGGCCCAACATGAAGACTGCACACAACTCACAGGGAAGTCTACTGTCTCCTAGGAGCATGGTTAAGGGACCCTGGAAAACACTCCAGTCTACCAAGGCCCTCTGATTACTATCCACTATTAGTTGTTCCAACTGGCAATGACGAAATAACAAAGACAAGATCAGGGGCAATCAAAAGAGACTTCAGGGCCATATAGTGATTGGTAGAGAGATCAGGAGCACAGGTAGTGATTTTCTCGATTCCTCCAGGAACAAGGAATAATATTGATAGGAATAGGCAGACCTATCCAGTCAATGCATGGCTCTGAGGTTGATGTCAATGGAAAAATTTTGGGTTTGTTGACCATGGAATGATTTATTTAACACCTGATTGACTGACATTTGAAAGGATGCACCTGTCTCAGAGGAGAAAGAGTTCTAGCACAGGAGCTAGCAGGGCTCATTGACTGCACTGTAAACTAGCTTGGAAGGGTGGAAGGGACAAAACCAGGCTTGCCAGTGATGAGTGATGGCATGGTGTGACAAAATCTAAGGAAGCAAGAACTCATGGGATCCCTCAATCTGTTTTACGAAGTGTTGGCTATGTTGACTACATAGTACCACACCTGAAATGTTTCTACACCAATTTGTGCAGCTTGGAGAACAAACAAGAGGAGGTCGTGGCTTTGGTCTGGTCCCAGAGTTATGATATCTTTAGCATAAGTGAAACCTGGTGGGATGAGTCCTGTGTCTGGAGTGCCCTGTTGAATAGTTACAAGTTCTTCAGGAGGGATAGGCAAGGTAGAAAAGGCAGAGGGGTGGCATTGTATGTAATAGAAAGGGTAGAATGTATGAAGCTCAAACTTGGCAATGGCATTGTTGAGAGCACCAGGATAAGAATGAAGGGACAAATAATACAGATGTTATTGTGGGAGTCTAGTATAGACCTCCTGGCCAGGACACTGATCCTGACAAATTATTCTTTAAGAAACCAAGGCACACTTCGAAGACAGTGGTCTTGGGAATCCAGAGCAGTCCCAGATAACTGGAAGATGGAAAACATTGTCCTGATTTTCAAGAAGGGCATGGAGGAGGACCCCAGAAACTACAGGTCTATTAGGCTTACTACAGCAGCTGGTAAACTTATGGAGAAGATTATTCTGGGAGGTATTGAAAAACACCTGAAAGACAATGCAGCCATTGATCACAGCCAGCTCAGCTTTGTCAGAGGAAAGCCCTGCTTATCAAACCTGATTTCTTTATATGACAAGGTAACCCACTTCAAGGGCAGCCAGTTGATGTAATGTAACTTTGGATTTCAATACTGTCTCCCATTGAGACAGAATGTCCATCGTGTAATGGGTGGGTGACTGGCTCAGGTCAGGTCAAACGGTTGTAGTGAACGGGCTGACATCACAATGGCAACCTGTCACTAGTGGGGTTCAGCAGGGCTCCATCTTCAGTCCTGTGCTTTTCAAGAACTTCATAAATGACATGGATGTAAGACTGGAATGGATATTAAGCAAGTTTGCAGGTGATGAAAGTTAGGAGGACCTGCTGACTCTCCTGAGGACAGGGAGACCCTGCAGAGAGACCTGGACAAATGAGAGGGCTGGGCAATTGCTGGCCATATGAAGTTTAACAAGGAAAGTTATTGATTTTGCGCCTGGGATGGGACAGCCCTGGATGTATGCTGGAGTGCAGCGTGGCAGAAACTGACCTGGGGGTCTTGGTTAAGGGAAATTTGACCATAAGTCAGCAGTGCCCTGGCAGTCAGGAGGGCCAGGTGTGTCCTGGGGGGGCATCAGGCACAGCATTGCCAGCCAGGCAAGGGAGGAGATTGTCCTGCCCTGCCCTGCTCTGCTCTGCACTGGGACAGCCTCACCTTGAGTGCTGTGTGCAGCTTTGGGTGCCACAATATAAAAAAGGCATTAGACTATTAGAGAGTGTCCAAAGGAGTGCAACAAAAATGGTGAAGAGCCTTGAGGGGAAGCTGTATGAGGAGCAGCTGAGGTCACTTGGTCTGTTCAGCCTGGAGGAGTCTGAAGGGAGACCTCATTGCAGTTACAACTTCCTCATGAGGGGAAGACAAGGGGCAGACACTGATCTCTTCTCTGCGGTGACCAGTGACAGGACCTGAGGGAATGGCCTGAAGCTGTGTCAGGGGAGGTTTAGGTTGGATATTAGGAAGAGATTCTTCTCCCAGCGTGTGGTTGGGCACTGGAACAGGTTCCCCTGTTGGGAAGTGGTCACAGCACCAGCAAGAGTTCAAGAAGCATTTGGACAATGCTCACAGCCACATGGTGTGATTTTGGGGATGGTGCTGTGCAGGGTCAGGAGCTGAATTTCAATAATCCTTGTGGGCCCCTTCCCACTCAGCTTATTCTGTGATTCTGTGATTCTACAACTTTGTGAATAAGCAACATGAGGGTTTTTTTTATATTTCCAGATGATGATGATGAATAAATGTTATAGCAGTACACACAAGAAGGGTATAGAAAAACATGGGGTTTGGTACAGTGTATAATGTTCGTAAATATAAAGTTTTATAAAATAAAAAGGCGATAAAAAGTTTTATAAAATAAAACTTTATAAAATATGAAATTTTCTCTTTTTCCTAACAGCACTGAGTTTATGGTATAAATTAATAACTGTTCCAAACTTCATCTTTTTTTGCTTCAACTTTGAGTCCACGGGTTTTTCAGAAATGTCACTACAAAGCATCCATGGAGTTTGAGAGTTCTGAACTATTCTAACTCCACTTGAAAACTTTATTAATAATTTCCTTTCCTAAAACCATTTTTGGTCTTATAAATCACTATTTTTCTTCTAATTAATGCCAGGCAATCTCCTTAAGTTCTTTGTTTTAATGTGTAAATTATTTGTCAGAGGTTTATTTTCCACTTATGCAGGATTTAAAAAAAAAATCCCTTTTAAGCATAATGAACTTATATAATCGGCTGTCACCTTAATTGACAAATTATAATTTTTAACATTGGTGTTCTTTAGGGAAAATTGTTTTGAAGTATCATTCTTGAAGAGAATATGTTTTAGTCCTGTCACATCTTCTGATTTATCATGGCAATTTTAAGTCTTGCATAATTGTTTTGTCCTAAAATTAGAAAAAATATGTTTATGTTTCCACTGACTAGACAGTATAGCAGTTCTTGCAATGTCACTATACATGTCTATATATACATAAATCACAGTAATTCTACTTTCCACTCTCTAATCATGTCTGGCTGGGGGTTTAAGATTACCATTAACATTTTAAAAGTGTATATATATATATATATATGTGTGTGTGTGTGTGTGTGTGTGTGTGTGTGTGTGTGTGTAGCTTTGTATTCAGAAATGAAATGCCACCATCCACAATCGGAAAGTCTAGAATCCTTCTAGATGTACTCACCTACAGACTTATGGGTAAAATAAAGAGGAAAAAGTAGAGAAAGAAGATATTAACATACTAGAAATGCATTTCTTGACATACCTGTGTCTTGACTTACCTCAAATAATTGGGTCAGGATAATGCTTTTTTGTACTGTTTTATTACCAAAGAAAACAACATTACCCATTCCCATTACCGCTTTACCTACAATCATATGTGTGTCTCATTTGCCTTTTTTCTGTTCTTTATGCCCCCTTGTATTTGCTAAATATGTTGATGGATATATTGTATACCATTAAAAATCATTGTCAACCTTTTTGTATACACATTCTGGCTGGTTATACTCTTTTCTTCCTTTTTTATTTCAGCTTTTTTGCTTTGTAAGCTCTTTAAAGAAGACCAATTAACTATTTGGAATTCAAACCTGTTTGAATTGGCACTGAAGTGCCAACATAATACTAATAACAACACCATAATATTCATCATGTCTTTACTATTAAGAGAGGGCTGAACAGAACAATGTGTATCTTTTTTTTTTTTTTTTCCATAGAGAAGTTAGTTTAAAAGAAGAAAGTAATATTTTAGGGTGAAAAATAATCTCACAAATAGAGACTTTTCAATTGTGCTGAAGATTTTTGTGGATACATTTGTTTATTTTGTTAGATTTCCGTCCTCAGACATATTGTGTAAGAAAAACACATAAAAGAATGTTAAAATACATTCAAATGCTATTTAATTTTTCAGTCAGGTTTTACTTGCACAATCTGTAACTGCTGGAATGTAATAACAGTTGTTTCCCACTAAGTTCCCTAGAACACAAACCCTTTCAAAAACAATCATTCCCAAAGATGTGTTACAACTTATTCTTTGTACAAAGGATTCTTTTTGTTGAGTTTATCAGAAGATCATTTAAAAGGTATAAACTGATACAGCATGTTAAAGATCTGAAATTAAGTTGGCAGACAGACCCCCTGTGAGGACTGTAAATGACTTCCAGATAGTTCTGCTTAACAGCTCTGTTACCAGTGGGATCTCAGTTAAGTCAGAATAAAACTTACCATTCTTTTTGTATTGTTCAGTAAGGAAACATAAAATAAGTTTTGCTTGATACTGTATGCTTATTTTTCTAAGATAACTTACTGGAGATTGGGAAAAAACTACAAGTTCAAATTTGAGCCTGATTTTTCTTATTTGCCCAAGGAAGAGGCTTTTGACCTATCCCAACCTGCAGTGCACAGGCTGAGCCATGAAATGGACCACAAGATAAAGTGGTCATCAGCAGTGAGGCAGCAACCAGTAGCTACCTGTATTCCAGGCTTTAGTGTTGTGGCTTCTTGACTAGTAGAGTTTGGACATTTCCATAAATTTCTTTCTTATTAAAGCTGTTGTACCAGACAGTAGAGCTAGATTATAGAGCAAGGCTTATTAGGTGAACACTTTATGTGGTCAGACCCAAAACATTTTTTGGGAACA
Source organism: Vidua macroura (assembly GCF_024509145.1). Classification (NCBI taxonomy): domain Eukaryota; kingdom Metazoa; phylum Chordata; class Aves; order Passeriformes; family Viduidae; genus Vidua; species Vidua macroura. The sequence continues at coordinate 86,022,816 of NC_071571.1, read as the reverse complement.
AATTTGGCAGTAGCGAGGACCCTCCAAGCCATCATTTATCTACTAAAATGGGTCCTAGAAGCAGATTGTGGTCTCCTGTTTATCCTGTATGGGCATATATTAAAGCAGTACACTGTGGCTGCTACTCAGAACAAGAGTGGGCTGTTTTCCTCCTGTGAAGACTGGGGTGCAGGAAATACTCTGAGAGTAGTGCATATCACAGCATCCCAGAATCATTAGGGTTGGCAGGGAACCTCATCTAATGGACCTTAGAGATCATCTAATCCAACCCCCATGCCAAGGTAAGATAAAGACATTTCTCTTCATGCTGAGGTAGAACTACTTGTGTTTTAGTTTATGGTCATTGCTCCTCATCCTGTCCCTGCACACCACGGAGAAGTCTTGCACCATTCTCTTAACACTCACCTTCAAGACATTTATTTGCATTAATAAGACCCTTCTCTCTCTTCTCTAGACTAAACAGGCTCAGCTCCCTCCATCTTTTCTCATGTGAGAGATGCTCTAGATCCTTCACCATATTTGTGACCATCCACTGGACCCTCTCTCTTTAAGTCTTTTACTGAGGGGCCCAGAACTGGACATAATATTTCAGATGTGGCCTTATTCAGGCCAAGCAGAGGAACAAGCTCAACTCTCTCCACTTGCTGACCACCTGCTTCCTGCTGCACCCCAAGGTACCACTGGCCCTCCTGGCCACCAGGGCACTGCTAGATCATGATCAGCTTGCGACCCACCAAGACTCCCAGGTCCTTCTCTGCAAAGCTGCTCTCCAGCAGGCTGAGCCCCAACCTGTGCTGGTGCTTGGGCTTATTTCTCCCTAGGTGCAGGACCCTGCACTGGCCCTTGTTGAACCTCACTGGGTTTCTCTCTGCCCAGAAAATCAGCCTATCTAGGTCCTGGTGAATGGCAGCACAGCCTTCAAGTGTATGAGCCACTCCCCCCAGTTTTGTGCCATCAGCAAACATGCTCAGGTTCTATCTCTTTGTCCAGGTCATTGATAAACAACTTGAATAAGACTGGAGCGGTATTGATTCCTGGGAAACACCACTCACCACACACCTCCAACTGGATTTTGCTGTGTTGATCATGACACTCTGAGCTCTGTTCAGCCAGTTCTTGACCCACCTAACTCTCCTTCCATCTAATGGCATTTCCTGAGCTTACCTATGAGGATGTTATGGGTGACAGTGTCAAAAGCCTTGCTGAAGTTGAGGAGAAAATATATTGAGCTGTCTAATACAGATATAGCATGAAAAGCCACAGAAAGCACAAAGACTACCCAATAATTTCATAATAGTTTTGTTTTTTCCCTAAGGGTTTCAGTAAAATATCCTGCTCTTTGTAGCAGTGGTTTGTGAGACAGCAGAAATCTGGCTGAGATTGAGAATTTCAAATTGAAACATCAAATCAGAAAAAGTACCTCTATGCATTAGATTAAACACTATTCCATCCATCTCCGTGGCATATGCACTGTTTGTAGCCTCTTCCTCTCAAATGATGACTTTTAATTTGACATGTAGACGGTTGATTTTTTTTTCCAGCAAAGAGAGTCTAGCTTCATTATTCAAGGTAAAAGTCTTCATTAGGGAACAAGGGTTTTGTCAGGTGATGTGCAGTGGGCATCAACACATGTAAGAGCAAACTCAGGTTATAACCCTATGTTCTTAAAATAGTTCTAAACTCTGATTTAGTGCACAATAAGGAAATGGGTAAGACCAGATAATAACAAAGCTTGTTCAGTATGCATGTTATATTTGCATGGAATTCATGGGGAACAATTGGTCTAGGATGGTGACTTGGCTCAGTGGAGATGAATTTTTCAACATATATTTTTGTTTAACTCTTCTGATGACACTTAAAAATGTGGTTGTGCAGTTCTCCAGCAAAAAATAATTCATAAAAATTCTGAAGCACTTTTAGATCTGAATTACACATGTGACAGTCAATTTGGTTGTAGAATAACCCTGTTAATTCTTCTAATAGAAATTAGATGCGTAAAATGATGTGTAAAAGATCACAGCTTTTCACATCTACAGGGGAACGACACTTTGTGGAACTCCACTTTGTGGAACTCTTTAGCCAAGCTTTGCTTTCAAATTTTGTCATACCTATGTACTTAGCTAGCTTACCTATGGTTTCCTTAGTAATTTTGATAATCCAATGCATAATTGGTATTTTCACTTAGTATATTTCTTCCTTACTTTTAGCTAGAAACAAGATAAATCCAGAATTTCTCCTTCCAGCAATGCTATAGATTTCTGTGTAACCTTGAGAAAGAGATCTTTGTTTTTGGCTCATCCACTTGTGTAATAAATGTAATAAATATTACATATATTCAGGAGCAATTCAGGAAAACTAAATTGAAAAAAAATATTTTATTATTTTAAACTCAAAAAAAATTTAAATTATCAGTATTCTTTTTCTTCCTATGAGCTTGCAGTTCCATGAGTAATATGACATCTGAAACAGAAACATGGCTGTCATGAATAACAAGCAGCATGAAAATACATTTCTTGTATGATAAATTCAACTTTTAATGTTGAATTTGAAATTGACAATTTGACCCATCCCAAAGATCAGATAGCTTTTCATCTCATTCTGGATTATATTTCACTTACAGTAGCCAATGAGGATTGCAAACTGGAAATATGGAAATAAAATGCAATACACATTTTTTATAACATAAGTAATATAAATTTAAACAGTCTTAATTGCACATACAGTAGTAATGACTTGAATTTGATGTGAATGTTCTCTGCAGTAAAAAACATTTTTGTGAAGTACTCAGTGAATTATGTACATAATTGAGCATATTCTACAGTTTTGTGTTAATCTCCAGAACGACAAAAAAAATCAAGTCAGTTATTTCTTGTAAATCATTTGTTCAGATTATTTTCAGGCTTTCTAGAGATGCAAATTCTGATATTTTACAAGACAATATTTTTTTTTCAATATATTTTTATCTTTTAGTATTACATGGCATAGAAGGACTTCAAGCATATTACTTACAGTCCAAGTTGTAAATAAGAATGTGGAAATAAAATTGCAAATAGATAAGTGGGCAAGTACCACTCAAATTCATCCTATATACATAATGGATAAGTTGTGGGGTTTTCTTCCTTAAATCAGGTTAATGATGGATATTGAAGTGTACCTACAACCTTTAAAACTTTCTGTATTTATGCTGAAGTTACTAGGTATATATGCCTTGTTTATTCTTTTTCACTGGTTAAACAGACTTTCTGTTGGGCTCTAGAGTACCAACAAAGTACAGACACACTTTCTGATAATAATTAACAGATTCTTTGTGCTTTTCTTTCTGAATTCTTGAACAGTTGGGCAACACCTAAACCTCACTGCAGGTGCAGTTGCAGCGTGTCTCCAGTCCCCAGCTCTGAGATCTGGGTCTCTTCCAGAGCTACATACCATCATCTCATCCCTGAAGGAAAAAGTTTGCATAAGGATAGTGTGTAACTGTGTATTATCTTAATGTGGAATGGGGATGTGGCATCTGGCTTGGGGACAGAGAAGCAGACCCTTTATACCTCAAAGAACCTGCAGAATTTGAGAAGCAGAGGATAAAACTTTCACTTTGAAGAACCACATAAAACAATGGGGAAGAGCAAAATATAAGGACTGCTATTGCCATCAGGATTTATAATGTATGTTATACATAATTTATACATTTTTTAGATTACCCAGTATATACCTCTACATTTGTAACATATTAACCAGTACGTAGAAACAGCAAATGCCATGTTTCTTTGAAAATTTGTAGACTACTCAAATTCTTTTGCTAATTGATTGGTGTGACTATTTATTCAATTAAAGGCAGAAGAGTACCAAGAAAAGAAGAGGACAGACAATTATGTATATTACTTTATTTAAATAAAATCAGAGGGTTAAAAAAATATAAAGATACTGTATTAAAAATGACAGAGCTTGTCAGCTGACTTTTTTTTTTTTTGAGGGATAACATTTCTGTATAGAAAGGTATTTTTGTAAAACTCTGATAAGGTACATCATAGAGACAGAATTAAGCCATCCTTGTAATGAATGTGGACAGATTCTATATCTTTCTTTTGTTTTTACTGTTATCTAATACTTCAGAATAATTATAAAATGAGGTTCTGAAAATCCTTTATAGCTATTGCTTTCATCTCCCTTTTGTATTTAGAATGAAGCTGCCAGCTCAGAGTATGTTCCCTTTGTAAACCTTCTGTGTTTCCTTCATGGGAGTGCACAAGAGACAGATTTCAAAATTTCATATCTTACAGGGTAATTTTAATTAATGTTGCTGTAATTTGGGGCAGACACACAGTATTGGTAATTTGATTATAATTATTATTCCTTTATTTATTTGCCACTGAAATGCTGACAACATCTATCTCTTACTAAATGCACATGGCAAACACATCCTATCCCAAAAGGCAGCTTTTCATTTGAGCTCCTACCAGCTTTACTCACCCTGCACAGCACATTTATGCAAAAGGAGTCACCTTATTATGAAGTGATGCCTCATGGTAAGGATGCAGATGATGTTGAAAACTTGCAGCAGCTGAAAAGCCTGCTTGGTGAAGGAAAAATTGGAGACTCCTAACTCATGCTGTTCCCACTGTTGTTTTTGGTCTGCTTAGAGAGTAAGTAGTTTCCCTCTCCCTCAAAATGAGCTGCCCTCTATCCATTTCCCTTAGTCTTCCTCTAATGCCTACAATTTCCTGATAGCTGTGCAAGCAGCCTGGGAGCCCCGTGTGGCAGTGGGCACCACACATCCCACCTCCTTTGTGTAGCAGGGAAAATGGCCAGGCAGGCCCCCTCTGCCTGGCTGCAGCACCCAAAGCTCTCACCGATGGGGATATTTACACCAAAGTCAACCATTCTCTGAAGAAATTATCAGTGAGGAAGCTGACAATCAGCTGATGGCAGTGTGCAGCAACATGTGGGACCTCCGTCCCACAGTGTTTGGGGGAGCAGGAGCTTTCCCACCAGCATGTTGGTGGGTTCTGGCCAGCTGCAGGGGCCTATGCTAGGCTGGAGAGGCCTTGGAAGCAGGGCTAATGGGAAAATCCATCCTCTCTGGAGAAGGGACTGGGGCCTGTAAGCCATACCTGCAGTGAGGCTGTCTGTGTGCAAAGGGAATGCAGAGCTCTGAGTGCATCTGTTGGGTCAGAGCCTGGGTGGATTACTCCTAGAAGAATACTTAAAAAGTATGTTTACTAGCACTTTGTAGGAGTCTTGTGGTCTGGTTTATCTGTAAAATTGCAGAAATTTATTTTGAAACTATTGTTCACTGACTGCTTGCTAATTATGTGCTATTCATAGATGCAGAAATCGAGTTTTGATGTTGACTGGAGTCAAAGCATGTAAGCTTAACATTTTTTTCCTGAGATTCATGGCATCTCAGTGAATAACCTGTGATTTCTGTGACCGCTTTCTTTCTCTTCTTCACCAAGTCCTGCTGTTTTATTGAAGTCGTGTTAAAACTCTTTTTAACATTCTCTTTTTAAAATAATATGAGTTGAATGTACCATCAAAAGGACTTTTTGTTCAACTTGCACATACAAGTCCCTCCTGAGAATGCATGCAAGTGGATATCAATTTCCACATCTTCTAGAGACAGCTAGGATATTCTGTCTAAGAAGATGGTAGCTGAATCTCCCACCAGGTATCCTGTTCCTTTAAATGCTTTCTTTTTATTTTCCAAATGGAGCTCCATACTCCCTGAGATGATGCAAATGAGAGAAACATGGAGAAAGGAGTGTATGAGCTGAAATTTGGCAAAAGCTTTTAAGTATCACATTCTTGCATGACCTGATTATATAGCCACAGAAATGTCTTATGTCAGAGGTCTGCCTAAAAAGGTCAAAAAAAGCAAATAATTTCTTCTTGTGCGTGAGACAGGTACATGGCCACATTTGCAATTTTGTGTGCAACTTGGTAAAACTAGTCTGCAAGTACATGTTGCAAGTTGTTCTGCAAAATAGAACATACATACTTGCTCCAAATACACATTTAGCATTTAAAAATGAAACCTTTTCAATTTTGGTGTGTGAAAACTCCTCACTAGCTGTCTTTCCAATTGTACTCCTAGGATAACATTGCTTCTGGGTCAATCTTTTTATTTAAAGCACAGTCAATAATATGTATGCATATACTACAGTTCTCAGATCCCCAGACCTTGACAAACACATTTTCTTCCTAAAACAAAGCTGTAGTTTTTTCAGTGAGGCTTATGTCTGTGACAACTTTCAGCTGCCAGACCATGGCAGTTCCAGGAAATCATGCATAGCTTTAAATATTGAGATGTTTCTGTTATTTATCCATTTCTGTAATGAATCATATGTGCAGAAATTCCCAAAGGAAAAAAAAAAAGTAGGAAATGTCAGCCACATTTTCTGAAGTCCTCCACAAGGTTAAAAGTATCTGAAGAAGGTTTTAATAACAATTTTTGTCAATATTGCTATGGCACTTAAGAAAAACCCATGGAATATACACATCTAGCACATAAGCCCTGTGTTTTTCCAGGGATAATTTATCTCTATTTCTAGGAGTACTTCTATATTAGCAAAAGATTGGTCTTGTTAATGTGATCTACAACTGAGAATGTTACATGACAATTTATCACCAATGATGTATTAACTGGAGACTATAACCTGAAAATAATGAACACGGGAGTATAACTCCACTACTGTGTCATAAACTCTAGAAATTATTTTACTTTTCTCTGCAAGAATTGAGTGGCTTGTGAATTTAATTTCTATGCACTGGTTAGGCCTACATTTTATTTAACCTTTTTCACATATTTACCTTCACTGACTGCTTGCTGTGTTTTAATACTAAGACAACTATTCAATCCACTCAAATATTTCCATTAGATTCTAAGTGGCACTATGGATAATTACACCTCCTAGTAAGGCAGGTACTCATTGTTCGAACAATGTCTGTTGCCACTGGAGCACAAAATAGTCTGTATGGCTCATGAGTTGAGGCAGATTCAAAAAGATTTTTAATCGCATTGTAGTTCTTTAATGTTAATATTAAACATTTTTTCCATTACCTAAAATCTGATATAAATCCATTTCAATAAACTCACTGATACACTGAATAAGCTTAGAGTCAAATCTAATTTCTCTCTCTTTCTTTACTTGTTTGGATTTCTGATAGGTTTTTTGTGTTATTATTCTTTCTTTTGCAAGGTCCTTTATACATTTTCTGAATGCTGTTACCTAACAAAACAATCTTTAATTTGCAAAGCATATCTAGCATTTTTCTAGTGGTTTACTCTTCTTCTCACTTCTTTTATAGAAAGCTTTGGACCTCTTCAACATGAAAGAATTCAGTGCTGAAAAGTCTCTAGATGCCTAGTGATGATACAGCTGGCTTGTGATCTTAGACAAAATTTTCTCCTGCTCAATTGCCATATTGCAGACATCTCACACTGAGAAAATTAATACTTATGATGAGAAATAATATGGTTCTTTCTAACCAGATGTACTTCATGAAGGGAAGTAATTAATTACTAAAAAAAAATTGTGACTTCAACTTCACCCCAAGGGTCTACTCCTTCTTAGGTCATCTAAGAAAAATTATGTTTCCTAATAGTAGTGACATAAGGATGTCTGATCCTTTTCATTTCTAGAGGTTTCGAATGTTATTTTATCAGCTTTGAATACACTGAGTTTTTCTTTTCCCTTTTGAATTGGGCGGGTCAATCTGGCTTGATAGAAAATTGCAATGTCATAACAATATCTTTCCTGGGTTCTTTTCTGGTTTTGTTTTGGGGGGGTTATTTTTTTTTTTTTTTAATGCTGAATTACAGAAACTTTGTATGTTTTTACTTCTGAAAACACAGCACTGCCATTACATATTATTTTAAAAATTGAAGCCTCATAGTAGAAGGCTGTTGGAAACTAGTGCAGGCATAACACAGGTCACAACATAGAAACATTGCTGCAAGGTATGCACTATTGTGGGGTTTTTTTCAAATATATGAGAAAGGAAACAAAGGTAATCAGAAAGGGTGAAGTATGTTTTAGTGTAGGTGACAGATAATGAAGTTTTGCATTGGCTTTTCCATAATATGTTATTCCTTCTGGAGGATTGATGTATGATTATAATTACACCCCATGAGAAATGGTTTCAAGCTTGCAATCTAGTTTGCTTTGTGTTTGTCATTTTGCAGCTATAATTTTCAGAGGCTGTGTGTTTCTTGTGACTGTTACACTTAGACTAAATTACATAGGTGGAAGAGAGATGCACTGTCAGTGCTCCGTGAAGAGTAATTTGCCTGGTATGGGCTCACAAGGCATTATCTTACAATGTTGTAATTAATCAAGTACCTTTTGGCAAGTTAGTGCCAGCTGCAGAGCAAAAGACTTCTGTCACATCATGACTTGCTAGTCCTCATTAGCTGTATAATAACCTTTAAAATTGCAGGGGCAGGCTGACATTACTTAAACAACTTAGACTTTACCCCTGTGTGCACATGCTCAGCTAAGACCTCGTTGCTTCTATAAATAGATACTTTGCAGTATTAAGAAAAGATTCATAATCTGGCCCCTTAATTATTAGCTTTTTGTCCTGAAAGGCATGGTTGTTCATGAATTGCAAATTTTATTTCTCTTGTTTCAGAATATTTAAGTGCTTATTGGTGCAGAACAGCAAATTACTGAATGAAGTAATTGGAAGAAATATACCTGTTTTTTTACAAGAAAAAAGTGGTTTCATGACTCACCCACAATTTAAATGACTGCACAGTGCACAATAATATGTACTCAAGTCTGATTTCAGCTCAGTACAATAGATTACATCTGGCCTGGGGTACATTACTCCACAGCAAACCAGGGAGGGTTATTGACAGTAGATACAAAATGGTGAAAATCAATCACACCATGCAACAAATTCCCGTGAGGTGCATAGTAAGGGCAAACAGATTCTGCATCTGCATCTGAACAACACATCTGAAAGAGATGCACAGGATGAAAAAAAACCTGCATTAAAAAAATCACTGCCAGTGCTTCCTTCTTTTCTTGAGCAGAGAGAAGTAGCAATCACGCTGCAAGCTTTGAGCATCATAGCTTAGTCTTTGCTCTCTCTTTGATTTTGGATGCTTTCATTTTCTCATGCACAAATAAAAGCACCTTGAGGTGATCTAAGAGGCATATTAAGGGCTCTTTATGAGACAAAATGTTCAAGATTCTGAAAACATGGCCTTCTGAGGAATATTAAATTGGATCTCAAGAACAGAGATGTATGAAATCAGAAGATATTTTCCAAAACTTTTGTCAGTAATTTTCTTTAGTTGCCAGTTAATCACTAGAAGAATGTCTCATTTTTGCTTTCCAGGTGCTCTGTAAAGGGACAAAGAAAAAAAAAATAAAAAGAAGAGCAGTGTATTTTGTGAAGAGGAAAATGAGAAAATTAGATCACAGTGAGGTATGTGTGCCTAGTATTTGTTTTCTGATTCTCTTACATGCATCTGTGATAGCTCTTTCATTTTAATGAGCTTCATCTTTCCTGTTTTCCTATAGTCATCGACAGGATTTTTCCAGTGCAGTCTATGGGTCACTTGTAAGAAGCATGAAGAGTGGCACTCAGACCAGAAAATCGCCAGGACAAAAGAAGGTCTTTGCTACTTCACCTGAGGAAAGATGAGCGGTAATTGCCTTTCCACACCCACTTCAGACTCTTCCTTATGCTGTGTAGGTGAATGTGTGTGAGAGTGCCTGGGAGCCTCCCTCATTGTCTTTGAGGAGGTGATGTTGCAGCTCAATGACACCAGGACAGATATGGGAGCTCTGACATTGAAGATGACAGCATATTTTAATGGGATTTTTACATAAATATTTCAATTTGCAGTTCAACTCAAGCTTTCTAATAACAAGAACATCAGAAGGGTTTACACACACTAAAAAAAAATTAAAAAGCAGCTAACATCACAGTGCAATTCATAAATACTGTACAAAGCTGTTTTCTGAAACACCTCTTTCTGTAGATAAAAATAGCCCAGGTCTATCCTGAGAATCTAAACACTAGAGGTCAATTAAAATAACTCAAATTATTTCCCTTGTTATATGCTTTTAATTCCCTTGTTTATGCTTTTAAGACTGTTGTTCATATCATAGTTTTCAATGTTTGATGTTTGCAGTGTCGATCCTGAAGTATTATTAACTCTCAACACCACCGGGTGGCTAAGAGGTAAAGCAAGAACTGAGTGAAAGAGAAAAATAGAGTTGAAGGAGGAAACAGTGTTAGTATTCCTAAAACATGCCAATCAAGTAGCCAAGAGAGAGCCTTTCAGAGATCACAAGCTCGGTATATTTATTTTCTTCAAGCTTATATGTATATAATTGAGGTAGAAGAGAGTTAAGTACAGGGGCAAGGCAGGTTAGGAAAAAGGGCATAGGTCATCACTGACAGAAAGTATCTGGAACATTTTCAACCACTTTTCCTCATTTATTTCTAAGAAGAGAATGTATTTAAATTTTTATGTTCACTTTACAGTCTGGAGAGCATATAAGTACACATTGATGGTTACTTTTTCTCCTTTTCTGACAGAGTTTGTTTTTTTTGGTTTTTTTTTTGTTTTTTTTTTCCTCCATCAGCCCAAAGCAAAGGTTTGATTCTTATACAGGTTAGTTAAACAATTAATGCAAACATTTTTCATTTTTCATGACATAATATCTGTATTCTTCTTTGTTTTAGGAACCATTTGCTTGTTTCTCTTTTGTTCTCTCTTTTTAACTAGCCCTGATAACACATGGTGTTTCACTTGCTAGAGGACTAAATTCAGAAAAGTTTCTGAAATAATGTCAGTATAAATTCCTGAGTATATTTAGTAAATAGAATTGTTCATTTTTTCATCATAAAAATCTACAGAAGGAAAGAGAAGGAAATTATAAAGTATCAGGTGAGGAAGTGCTTTTGCATTCAAGTTATGAAGCTAATGTGATTTCATTCATAAACAAGACATAAAAACTTAAAAATCTCTACAGTTAATGAGCAAACGGAAGGGAGACCCCCCCATGGCACATAAACAAGTAACCAGTGATGTGAAGTTATCTTTGGGTTGTGAGGAATTTTTAATCTTTCTATGTATAGAGCATTTGTTCTGTATATAATACACATTACATCACAAATGGCTTGCAGTACCTAGATTTATGCAGGAGTTTTTAATTCCTGATGTCAAAAGTAAAAACTGTGGCAATCATGGGAATTTTATCACTGATCCTGTTATTCTGTGATCAACTCTTTTGGATGTCTTAATCCTTTTGCAAATTTTTCTGACTGGAGTTGGGTTTTTTTTTTCCCATTAATTTCTATAATTGTATATTAACATATTTGTACTCAGTTTGTAAAGTCTGATATGTTCAGTGTTGTGTTTACCTCAAAATCTGTGGACTTTTTCAGCATGCAGCACAGGTGGAAATTGCCCATTTTTTGTACATTAATATTATATGATACATGATATGATTACTGAAGCATTTCAAATTCTATCCTGAAGTTTTCAAATACATTGATGGTTTCTATGTTACTTCAAAGTAGGTATTAGCAAAAAGATTCTGACAATTCTATCTCAGTAGAAGCAAACCAAACACTAAAAAAAAAAAAAAAAAAAAAAAAAAATAGGTCATTTGCAACATTTATAGAAAACTTTGTATCACTGATTTAGCCATGAAATGAAAATGAAATTTCATGTCACTGTACAACAGAGCAAGACTATATACTTTGCTCACAAGATACTCTCAGGATGAGCCTTACTTTTCACATACACTTATGAAACAGTCTGCAACATCCCTCACCTGTGCATAGACTAACTTTGTATTTCATCAAGCTGAGTTGTAGTGGTCTGTGCTCTCTATGACAATGTTCAGTGTTCTCGTTTGATTCATTTCACCCACAGAGAGTAGCTAGGAAGGACTTGCCTGGCTAGAAGACTGAAGATCACTTTTAGCCCAATACCCTTCTGCAGAGATTTTAAATTCAATCTTGTCCTTTCCTTGATATTTCCATTCCTACTATGTCCCTTTCCTTTCCTTTCCTTTCCTTTCCTTTCCTTTCCTTTCCTTTCCTTTCCTTTCCTTTCCTTTCCTTTCCTTTCCTTTCCTTTCCTTTCCTTTCCTTTCCTTTCCTTTCCTTTCCTTTCCTTTCCTTTCCTTTCCTTTCCTTTCCTTTCCTTTCCTTTCCTTTCCTTTCCTTTCCTTTCCTTTCCTTTTCCTTTCCTTTCCTTTCCTTTCCTTTCCTTTCCTTTCCTTTCCTTTCCTTTCCTTTCCTTTCCTTTCCTTTCCTTCCCTTCCCTTCCCTTCCCTTCCCTTCCCTTCCCTTCCCTTCCCTTCCCTTCCCTTCCCTTCCCTTCCCTTCCCTTCCCTTCCCTTCCCTTCCCTTCCCTTCCCTTCCCTTCCCTTCCCTTCCCTTCCCCTTCCCTTCCCTTCCCTTCCCTTCCCTTCCCTTCCCTTCCCTCCCCCCTCCCCTTCCCCCTCCCCCTCCCCCTCCCCCTCCCCCTCCCCTTCCCCTCCCCCTCCCCCTCCCCCTCCCCCTCCCCCTCCCCCTCCCCCTTCCCCTTCCCCTTCCCCTTCCCCTTCCCCTTCCCCTTGTTAATGCTATGGGAGCTCCTTCTGTGTAGATTAAGACTAGTATTAATTTTATTCACTTTAGAATATTATGCAGGAAGATGGAAAGTTTAATTGAGATTAGGTTAGCTCAGAGACTGAGAAGTTTCAACCGATTACACAGAAACATTTTTTCAGTGACGGGCACCCTGGCTTTGGGCTGAATATTGTTTGCATGTCTAAACTGTAAATCTTATGCATATATAAGATCCTTCAGAAAGTCTAAATCCCTTTACTGATTCAGAACTACCCACAGTATTCAGACAGAGAAAATACCATGAAAAATATACTTGCTGCATGCTGTAACAGGTTGGTGACTTTAAAAGAGTGCAGTAGAAATCCACGGATTTGGAGGAACATCTGAATATATCTTGATGTTGCAGAAGCAGCTTTCTAGTATTTAGATGATAATTAAATAAAACATGCCATCCTTAATGTTGCCATTTTTTTCAATGTCTGACTGTAAATTTGCAGGGAAAGAGGATATATATGATTAAGTCATACAGGTAAGTGCCCATACCAATAACACACACAAACTCTAGTTTCATATTTATGTGATTAAACTATACCTGTGTACTACCTACATTTTATATAACATAGTCTTAAATATTATTAGTCTCTTTTTGCATCCTGGGTTGCGTTCAGATTAGTGGTTTTATAATGTTAGTCAGCCGGTTCTGTGTATCCCCGTATTCCCCCCGTGATGGTTCACTCCAGGTCACTCGCCACTGGAGCTTCCCCATGCCAGTCTTGTAACCACCCCCTGTTCGTTCCTGAAACTTCCGTGTCAGTTACCCCATCCCTGTATCCCTGTTCGTCCTGGACCCCTGTACACACCCCTGTCGTGTTGCCGCGGTCTACGTCACTCCCCCGTTGCCTGTCCCCATTGGGTGGGAGAGCTTCCACCCGAGTCTGCCCAGCCCTATAAAACCCCATGTGCCCCTGGTCCCATCACCATTTTGTCCATGCGGCACTAGGGAGAAGTCGCTGCTCTCCATCGCAGCACCACGTGACAATAAACCTTCTCCAGCCAACCACAAGGACAAGGTGTGCCTCCTTCACCTCTTTACCTCATCCCAGCGCCGGTTACAGAGCACCGCCAGCCCACGCCGGTGCGCTAAGCCAGAGTGCCCGGACCACGTGGCACCCAGGTCCAGCCAAGAAGCAACGCCTTTAGCCAGACTCCCCAGAGCTGCCCAGGATCGGGGAAAAGAACGCAAAGCCGCAGTCTCTTGCATACAAGTACTGTAGATAAATTAAAACAACTTCATAGTAAATTTGAATCAACTAGACATAATCACAGATACAAGGAGGATAGTATAGAGCTAAAGCAAAAGAAGACTGAGAAAATCCTCAGATTGAAATACAATTATATCAGAATTCCACACAGATTGTGAATATCCAAGCTGCCATTGTAGGTCAAGGTCATTGTTCTCACAGATTAGATAGATATTATTAGGACAGCTATTTTAAAATCGGTCTGCCTTATTAAAATATTAAAAGCTGAAGATAAAAATCCAGTAACTGGAAGTCAAAAATGAAATAGTTCTAGAGAACTGTAAGTATTACATATTCTAAGCACATATAACAAAAATAGGGCAGTAAGAATGCAATGCAGAGAACAAAACACATAATAGATTATCCATCTAACTTCTATTTAGATCTTATATAATTTAACCATTTTGTTATGAAGTCAGGAATTAAAGTATGACAAAATAAACTGCTATATTTCTTCTGTTGCCATTATCTGCAAATCAATATCTTGGCACTGCAAAGTAATGAAAACCTCAAATCCCCTTGATTCCACCATGACTAGAAAGCAGTTCCCACTTACATCAGTGGTTGCCTGTTCATTAAATGTTTTCATGCAGTGCTCCTGAACCTAGCCAAACCGGAGGCTAAACTCAGCACCAAGGTGAAATTTCCCCCATCAGATTGTCTAAATAGGCAGCTGTACAATCTGCCTCTTGTGAGACTTGAAATCTTTAAAAAACATGCCTACATGTCCAAGACAGATTTGTATGTTTTAAAATATTGATTTATCAAAAAAAAAAAACCAAAAAAAAAACAAAACAGCTTTCAAGATCTATACCATATCAAAGAATGGATGACTGTTCTGAGATCTCATAATTGCTTCTGTTGCATTTTTGAGCCTATATGTAACTGCATCTGAAGAAGGGATAGTAGACTGGAAACAATATTTTTCTGATTTCTGATCTTGGTTCTTTATAGGGCCTGAGGAGATGGAAAGCTGTTAGTTTCAGGACTGAAACTAGGAATGATAATGTTTTCTTGTAAGTGTCTTTACCAAGCTTGAAGGATAAATGCAGCCAGTCAAATGATCTTTTGTGCATCACATAAGCTTTGCATGCTACTCTAGATGGGGAGAAAGACACTCATGGGTGGTAGAACAGGTTCCATCTCTTTTGGCTCAAAATGTAGATTCTCAGTCAAGTATTGAATTTCATTTTAATGGTGGAGAGATATTTCCTCCAAACAAATTAAGGAGAGTA
Source organism: Vidua macroura (assembly GCF_024509145.1). Classification (NCBI taxonomy): domain Eukaryota; kingdom Metazoa; phylum Chordata; class Aves; order Passeriformes; family Viduidae; genus Vidua; species Vidua macroura. Next base: position 86,007,695 of record NC_071571.1, on the reverse strand, counting down.
CATGACATAATGGTTATGAAAAATAACTCCTCTGGAAAGTGTAGGATGTCATACAAGTAATAAAAAGTCCCAATCTGATCTGCTGCAGCATTAGGCATATTATTATCATTAGGCACATTATTATCAGAGTAGTTATTCTTAGTGTAGTGGAAACTACAGGAAAGCTTAATCTCTTTAAGCAGGTCTATGGGACTTCAACAAATTTGTGTAATGCATAATTTCCTGGAGGAGAAAATCTAAAAATCTAATTGTTTTGCTAAATTCTTTTCCAATAGTCCGGTTTTGGCATTTCCAATGTTCTGTTCAATAACAAGATACCATTTAATGATACCAGAAGAAATATAAAGCATTTTTTAAGCAAACACAAAGAAAACTGTTTTCCTTTTCTAAAATTTACTTGAACTAGCTATGTTTGATCAATACATTCTTTTTTTCAGTAACTGCAAGCAGTCAAAATCAAGTATTCACTTGCCACTACCCAGCTCAAATCAAATATTTCTTCCATGACTTGTAGGATATTGGCACATTAGCAGTTGCAATGCTATTTCATATTGATTACATTTGAGTGAATAATTTACAAAGAATATAGTATTCCTCTGAGTTACTTTCTTGCCCTTCTGTAACATGTCCATATCCTTGTTGTTCAGATGTATTTTTCATCTGAATACATTTTAATATATCCATATGCAATTGAGCACCTTCACTTTGAATTAGTCATTGAAAGCTGACCTGCAGATACTCTTGAAGACTTTAAGAGAACCAGTCTTAAAGTTTTGATGTGTTCATTACGTGGTCATGGGAGCACTTACCTGCTAACTGATCAATAACTTTGTCTCCTATTTTTCCACTAATCCAACTTCAGAAAACTCAGATTTCTAATTAAATGTAGAATGGCCCTTTCTCACTTAACATTGCCCTGTTTGTTTTATATGATCTCAATGGGCCAAGAGTTTGTGAAGCACCCGAAGAACCAAACCGAAGGACGTTCTTAGATTCATAAACTTAACCTTCCTTTCCCATGAGACAGTCCAACCCCATCAGGTGTTTAAAATATATCCATAGATTTAAAATATACAAATCGAGCCATTGATTTAAAGGAAGAACATCTTTGTTTTTCCTGTTTCTCATGATGGAGCTAACAGTATTTTCTCTCAAAAGCACCTGTGTCATGGTTGGACACTGGCGCAATGCCAGCGTCCCCATGAAAATGCATCTTTTCTAAATAAATGCTGTGAGATGTTATCAGGAACAGAGCAGAGCAGGCCCAAGCTTAATAACAAAGAAAAAAAACTTTATTAAACTACTACTAATACAGAAAACACATAAACTAAATCCAGGATGAAGACCTTTTAAACCACCCCTCCTCCTCCCAATTCCAAAAACACCCAGCATGAAACATCACCCGGGATTCCTGATCAAATTACCACCCTTCAGATAATCAATATTCAAACTATCAAGGGAGAGAGAAGTCTCTCTTGTACCACAGACCCCCCAGGAAACACAGCTGCCCCCCTGTGTTTCCCTGTCACACATGGCAACCGCCCGGAAAAAAAATCTGCCAGTGTGACACTCTCCATTCCATGTCACAGTGCTCTCACCACCGTGCATGGACAGACTGCTCATAGGGCTCCTTTAAGGATGCTTTGCCACGGACCCAAAAATACAACAGTTCAGTTTCTCATCCTGGGACTACAGTCCCCCCCATTTTCCCCTGGGGCCAAGGGGTCCAAACAGGACTCATCTTCTTCCCGAAGACAGAGGGTACCACCATTCCCTCTTCAGCTTTCTTCGTTTCTTGCCATTCTTGTGCTGTTCGAAGCTGAAACAGGTCTCCCTGGGTCACCACTGCATCCCCCTAAAATGCAGTCTCTATTGCAGGAGATTTTGGTTCAGTCCATGGCTAACAAGAAAAGTCCAGCCAAAAGCTACTTCATCATCTCTTCCCACCTAAATATTTCTTCTTCTAACATCTCAGTTCCCGGACTATCTCTCTTCCACTACAAATCAAGGAGGAGTAATACTTTTAAAAAGCCCTCATTTCCTGGAAAGGGTTAAAAGTTCAGACTCCCTGGACGGCTGATATCTCGGTCCGGCATTTCGCCTCCCACGCTGGGCATTCCCCCCCCTTCTCCTTCTCCTCTGCTGGCAAATTTCCAGGTGCCGCCAGGCTCTCTGTCTCTTTCCCTCTTGCAGGGGGGGGGAACAAAGGCATCTCCACTCCTCTCCACCCTTCCGTCCAGGAGCTGGCTCGGTTCCAGACCCTCAGCCCCTCGGCCTACCTAGACAAGGCCGCGTGGCTTCCCCTCCCCCACCCAGCCTGTAGGTGGGCAGGGGAGCGTCTTGCACTCTCTGACGACCGGAACCAAAAGAGACAGTTCTCCTGGGAGTTCTTGCTTTTAACCCCCTGTGTTCTCAGAGGCGTGTCCATACTTTCAGTGGTCACTCCAGGTGCCAATATCCAAACCTGACCACTGATTGGTTTGACCCAACTTCCTGGAAAAAATTCACTTCCATGTCAAACCACGACAACCTGTTTCTTCCTTCAAATTTAATACAACTCTAGACTTTCATTCTATGCACTAAACAAGCTAAAATGTTGGGGTAAGCCAGGATAACTGTGGAAACTGGACATTGCTCAATAACTGGAAACTCAGAAGTATCAGAAAAAGAACATGATAGAAAAAAATCAGCGTTCAGAGCAATGCTTGTTCTGTATTCTCAACACCAATCTTCTTGTTTTCCTAGTTTGAATCATCTTGGTAAAAGATGGGGGTATTTTATAAAAAACATTCCTTGCTTGAATACTGTTTTTTAACCTGAAACAAAACCCTGGAACAATGTCAAGCCAGCATTCACTGTGAGTGCAAAATTGTTCATCTCACTTCTTTTTGCCATTAAAAGAAAATAGACTTGCAGCCATCTGTGGGGGGAAAATAATGTTTTTTTTTTCATAGATAGAGGCATTTTTTCATAAATGCCTCTTTCCATAGACAGAGAGAGCACTCTGTAAGAGAGGTGAAGCTACCAGAGGTCAAGCAAAGTGCGACATGAACAACTGCTTTTGATTTCCTAAAGTATGCTTCTATAGTGCTAACAGAAAGATTTCTTGGCTTACAGCATTTTATTACATCTGACAGTCCTTCCTTTGAGTAGTAAGACATTACAACCATATTCTTTACAGGTATAAAAAATATTTACACTATTAAAATCTTAAAAAGAAAAATCAGTTCTAAACATCTGTTTTAATAGTGCTAGCCTTTGACTCCACTAGCCTTCAATATGCCTTTACTTCCCAAGTTCCACTTGATATTTTACAAGCTGCATTCATATGCATAACTTTTGACTGAGAGTGCGTGATTTAGACACCATAAATCCTTTCTGCATTTCCCTGGTGAGTCAATAGACTTATTTTCTGCCAAGTGACAATTTTCTTTAAGCACAAACAAAATGGAAATGTTATTTAATGAAATAAATATTGATGACAAAAAAAAAAAAAAAAAAAACCAAGATAAACAAAAAAACCTGAAGCCAAAACAAATGAACAGATGAAAATATAAATTAATAATTTAATAATTGCCTACTAGATGAAGACTGACACTTTCTCAAGGTTTAGTTAAAGGAGAAATTAATCTCCAGTACTGCAAAAAGGACAAGCCCCAGTTATGCTGGTTTCTAAGAAACTTCCCCTCTCAAAGTGAACCCAGAGATAGAGAGAGAATAGCCCTTCCATTCAGAGAAAATTGTATCAAAGGTCTCAGCACTCAATGTCATCCCTCCCAATTTTGACTATTCAAACCTGTAGCATATTTTACGATCGAGTCAACGTCTTTTACTCAAGTCAAATCTCCAAAAGTGAATGTCAATATCTCCAAATGATCAGAACTGCACACTGCTCATTGCAGGGCAGGCTTTGAATCCCTTCTCAGCACATCACCTGGACATCTGTTTGCTTGAGTTTGGTGGTAAATTTTTGAAAGCATGGAGGAAGACAGATCTTCCATTGGAAGTTCAGTGTTAATTTTATTCTTATTGGTTATTTAGTTATGAAATAGCTATTAATGGCCACAGCCTCCTGTCTCATTTTATAAAGGGTTAGGAAAAGCCTTCAAGCCTTATATTACATTTTTCATGGTAAACATATTATACAAATGAAAAACATGCAATAAGCAACTTACAGAAATGGCAATCTTTTACCCTGCATCTCATGTTAACCTATGTTTTGTTTCCCACAGTTTTAGGATTCTGTTTTGTTTAATTAACTCTAACATTAAATAGCTCATGCATTTTCTTATATTTTTTCAGAAATATCAACAGTATTTCTGTTTTGAACCAGACTTGAATATTTTTTACTTTGACTGAAGATAGTAATGACTATTTTAATCTTTTATATGAAGCTTTGTTTCAATTAAACCTGAGATGTGAAAAGAATTGTGAAATTTATTGCATACAGTTTCAATAAAGGCAAAAATTTTTTGTTATGTCCTATCTCAAATATATGAGGAAAAAAATTGATGTGTCTATCTGAAGAAGCAAAGGGTGCAGAATAGTCCATTAAACTCCTTCATTATAAATAAATGGTAGGTTCTTTATATTTTTTCAACTCTAATATATGTTTGCAGCTTTTCTGTTTATTTATAATGACAAAGATCAATAAACAAAGGATAAGTGGATATAATTGTGGAATTTATAGGTATTGAAAACTAGCATACACTGCATATGGTTTAGGAAATTATTTGATATTTATGAAGCCTTAGTTTTCTATGAATATAGAATTATTGCTTGTCACTATTTGCTATTTCTATGCAATTTGCTTAATATAAAGGAATTTTAGGGTTTTGGTTGCATTTAAAAAGTGATAGATGTTTACTAGCTATTCCTCTGGGTTTATGCTATTGGACATTTTATTAAAAATCTTTATGAATCTATCATTTTATATATTTCAAGTCTTTTAAAAAGTGCCTGATTAAATTGATAGTATCTTCTTCCCAATTTTCTCATCCCACCTATATTTATACTAGATTCCATTGCATTGTATTAGACTATACTTTTACCTATTCTTAGTTACTTCTTAAGAAAGAGCATAATGGGCAATCACTACTGAGACAACTTGCTCTTTGATTTTCTAGCTATAATGGTCTTTCAAATATTTAGTGGGGTGGATTCCTCATTCACAGAATGATTCTACTCCTGCTGTCTTTCCAGCATTGACAGTGGGATCTAACAGGGCTTCTCAGCTTTGGAATCTACAACCATGTTGTCTTATCCCCACAGGAGGATGAGTTTTAGGCTGACATTCCAAAGTTAGGCCTACACTCTGGGATGCACTTCAGCTTTTCTTTTTCAACTAGTGAATGATGAACAATATTTTTCATAATTTCTCTTCTTAACTGCGTGAGTCAATTGCATTTTTTAAAATGACGTGTAAGTAACTTCTCAGAAAGCTGTGGAAAAGCTATGAATCATTTTCTTTTGGAGCAACACTTGTTTAAAAGACAAGTACCTCCTTCGTGCCACTGCAGGAAGGAAAAACCTCAATTCTAACTTTGAAACTTATACATGAAGGGCAATAGATGTTCGCACAATTAATGAGGCATGCTTCATTGATGGCTTTGATATAAAAAGGCTTATAAAACTGTCAAAAATTATTCAAAGAGTATTTTTTACAAGACCATGACTTAAACCACACATCATGTGTTACATTTAGTAGGTATTCTACACCTCAGCAATCAAAAGAACTATATATAAACTTAAAACAAAGTATTCTTGCTGTAAAGGAAACTGATTTGACTCAAAAAAAAAAACTCATGAAAGGGAAGATATAAAATAATTTGGAATATAATTTTATAATGGAGAAATGAAATATTGAGTTGATTCACTGACAAGACATCTGTATGTTCATGAAGGTGTTTACTGCCATTTTATACTTAGGTATGTAAAAAATGTGTGGCAATAAACTAATAATTAAATCATACTAAAATTCTAGCTAACCAGCTAAGAAGCTAACTGAAATAATGCAAACCAAAATTTCAACAATTTCTTAATATTGTTCTTAATCTATTTGAAAATGTCAGTAGGTAAATGAGGGCAGGAGATAGATCACTTTGTCAGCTCTAGTTTCTGTCCTGAAAATCTGAGATCTGATGTCATTTTGAGCAGTTCTCTGAGGCTGAAACAACTAAAAAAGATCAATAAATCCACCTCTCCAAACAGCCAGGGATTGATTCAGGCAAATATTTAGGCAAGTCATCCGGTAATTCTACTCGTACTTCAGTAGTTTATGAACATGAATAAAAAATAGGATGTATATCAGCATGCTGCTGTAATACAGAGATCAGTTATGTTTCCTGAAACACAGATCCTGATTTGATTTAATCTTTAGGGACATCTTAGAAAATATATTTACTTTGCTACAGGCATATTTATATATCTATAATAATATGAAGCAGCAATTGTCATTTTAAAAAGTAATATATTTCCTTTTTATGCCTAAAATTGAGTAATTTACTAATATTTTTTGTCTTAAAGAATAGCCTGTAAAGACTATTTTAAAAATTGACTCATCATTAATTTTTTTATATTAAAAATAGTGTCACCTCTCAGTTTCAGTCCATTAGATGAATTCTGATCCTAAAAAAGGATACAGCTTCTAGATATCAGCAAGCAATATAAAAAAAAGCATTAGAAAGTAATTATTGAAATCTGAAACAATTGCATGCTGTGGGTATTTTAAATTGGAATAAATAAATATTCATATTACTTTTCCACAGAACTTAAGTGAATGAGAAACAATATGTTTAAAAATAAATTATGTATTAATGTATGAATGTCTCGAATATATGTAGACATTGAAAAAGGAAAAACAAGTTTCTGATCTCTGTTACTAATGTCCCTGCCTATATGTACATATGTGCTTTTTGTGGGGGGGGAGGAAGATGTGGAAAAGAAATATATCGCTATTATTTCCATAATGCTACACAGAGAAACAATCAAAATTATATTTTCTCTTCCAAATTCACCATATAAATTTGTATGTGTGCTCTTGTGTCTACCCACAGAAGACAGATAAAAAATTCAGCTATACAGCGATTTTGGGATGAGTTCCTATTACAAAAAATTATAACAAAAATCTAAATTTTGAGAAAAATATATCTATGAAACGTGACAAAAATAAAATGAAAATTTACAGGGAGCCCCTTGAAAATGGTCCTGTTTTTACATATTTCCACAGCTCACTAGCACAGGGAACTGAATATGTTATCTTTCTCACGCAATTCATTTCTTCTCTGTGAGGCTCATATCTTTTCCAAAAATGTATGATACAAACAAGAAACGTATTTAATTTTCTATTCTGAGACAGTTTTGGCCTTGTTTTTGCATTGCAACATATGTTGGATACCAAAAAGAATTTCTAAATTGGGGAAAAAGCTTAGAAAGGGATATGATCAAAACGTCTTTAACACTTATTGTTCTCACACTCAGACTTCAAGTCAGATTTTCTGAGTGGTGTGAAGAACTGAATGCTGTAAAGAACATATTGAAATAAATGAAAAATTTTCCATGATCTTCCTTGAGGACTGCTGACTTCATTCACTGAATCAGGATTAGTAATCCTGGAAATGACAAGGCATCTTCGGAGGCAATCCAGGTGCCTCACCCTATTTGGTTGCACATTGTTTGGACAGTTGCTAGAACAAAGTATTGGACAATGGCTCAGGGAGAGAAGAGGAGAGGAGAGGAGAGGAGAGGAGAGGAGAGGAGAGGAGAGGAGAGGAGAGGAGAGGAGAGGAGAGGAGAGGAGAGGAGAGGAGAGGAGAGGAGAGGAGAGGAGAGGAGAGGAGAGGAGAGGAGAGGAGAGGAGAGGAGAGGAGAGGAGAGGAGAGGAGAGGAGAGGAGAGGAGAGGAGAGGAGAGGAGAGGAGAGGAGAGGAGAGGAGAGGAGAGGAGAGGAGAGGAGAGGAGAGGAGAGGAGAGGAGAGGAGAGGAGAGGAGAGGAGAGGAGAGGAGAGGAGAGGAGAGGAGAGGCTCTTATTGAGAATTTTCAGTACTTGATGGGGGCCTACAGAAAAGATGGAGACAAACTTTTTAGCAGGTCCTGTTATGATAGAACTAGGGGGAATGGTTTTAATCTGACTGGGCATCTAATTCAATTAGATATAAGAAAGACCTTTTTTATGATGAGGACAGTGAAATACTGGAACAGGTTGCTCAGAAGGTGGTGGATGTCCCAACCCTGGAAATATTTAAGGTCAAGTTGAATGGGACTCTGAGCAGCCTGATCTCTTTGACGATGTCCCAGTTCATTGCCAGAGGGTTGTGACCTTCACAAGGTCCCTTCCAAATCAAGCTATTTTATGACTCCATCATTCTATACAAGATGGGTATCCTCTGAACGAAAAGAAAAATATTTCCAGTGGTATAATTTTATCTACTTATTATTTACTTACATGCTTACTATTTCTGCTGAGCATCATTTGCTTCTCTCTTTACCTTTAAAAGCATGAAAACATTAGAAAATAAAATTAATACATTCCTCAGGTTTATGTCCCTAGTTTATGGATGTGTAATAGAGCAGGGGAGAACTCCAAAAAAGCTTATACAGGCAGACTTTGATGTTGATTTTTGTAATGGAGGAAACTCAAGTTGAAACACTGGGATTCAGTTGTGATAATTAACAGTTTGAGTTTTAATTTTAGTATAGAAGAATTTTCTAAATCTGTTGCAGCTTATATGAAAATTACTAGGTTTGGAAAATTGACCACTTATTATAAAAAACCCTCAGACATTTTAAATTTCTTTCTTTTCCTATGGATTCTTAGCAATCTAATAATTTACAATTTTGTTGGATCAAGAATATATCAAAACCAGAATTTCAAAAACTGCTTTGATATTTCAATCATTTTGGGAACAGCAAACATTGAAAAGGTTTGCTTAATGTTTTTATGATTTTCTAGAGATTATTCAGTCAGGTCTTATATTTTCTCCCATCTATTTTGGACACATAGAGAGAATTGATAATATTATAAGTCCTAATCTGGCAAAACACCTAAACTTATGTAAACACCTAAACTTAAATGTAAATAGTTCCATTGAAAACATTGTTACTTTCTAGAGGAATAAGTTAAAAGGGAATACACACTGTAAACTAGCTAGGGCTCAGCAGAGATTTTTACTTCAGAAAGACATTAGTCCCTTTCATAAAATCATGTAAATCTCTCCAGAAATGCTGCTTGGTTCTATTTCTACAATACTTTTGTGTTTCTCTGCACACAACCAGACATAGAATGATTTAATGTATATTTACTCTCAACAGAGGAAAACAGAGTCCATCAGAGGACAATGTTGTTCATTAGTTACCTGTTTTGGACAAATTCACAAAGCATTGCTAAACTCAAGAGAAAGTGATTCATCTTTATTTTTACTTTCCCAGGAAATTCCAGAGTAAAAAATGTCTCATCTAGGCAGAGAGAGGGAAGGAAATGGAAATGGAGGAAGGAAAAGAAAAAGAATGTTTCCATCTGTCACTTAGAGTTTTCTTCTACCACTTCCTGATTTTACTAACGGCAATTGCATAATTATTATTTCACATGTGTTCGGTATTGTTCTTCGTTTGGACTGCCAGTTGTCCTGATGGAGTATCCTCAATGGTGTTATTCAAGACCATAGCCTCCCTATGTGGAACACTCATGCCTTCACTGGAAACATACTTTGGAGGTTTTTAATTTTCCCTCTGAAGTTTCCACTGCTGGAAACCATAAATGCACCAATAGTACTGAGCTTTTCTTGAGAGCGGAAATGCCTTTTTTCACATATCAATTCAAGTGTTCAAGAAAGCATAATTGTTAGACTGATATCCAAATTATTTCACCCGTGCTTTTTTAAAAAAGAGACAATAAGAAAAAACATACTTCACCATGGCTCTAATCCAAAGCTCATTGAAGAGAAGCAATTATGCCTTGATCTATCAACAAAGATACGATCTGTACTGATAAGGCACTCTCCATCCAATTAAGATTTATTTCTAAACACAGCATTTTAATATTAAAGCATAAATGCACTCTTAGTGATGACCGAATCATTCCTTTGTGTAATTTTATAATGTTTCCACTCTCCCATGAAGGAAAGTATCCCATATTTCTAATCTATGAGGAAATTAACCTGAAGTCACATTTAAATTCTTCACTCACTGTCCCGTCAATATTGTTCCCAGAGTATCTTAGAAATATAGTGTTAGCATTGAGCTATTTAATTAGAGCTCCTCAGGAAACATTTTGACAGTGTAACAAAAAAGCTCTAGCATGCTTTCACCTTTCTGTCTTCCAATCTACATTAGCTGATTAGAAAAAAAATAGCTAAAAAGTTCCAAGGAAATATAAGAGCATATTTGTCATGAACATATTATTCAAAACTAATTCTGTTTTTTAGAACAACAAAACAATTTGTTGGGCTTTTAGACTAACAAAGCATTAGCAAATTAGAATCAAATTAAGAAAAAAAATCATAAAGTAAAAGGTCAATTAAAAGCCATTTTCTTCAGTATCCAAAAAGTAATATAAGATACCGACACATAATACGGTAGCAGTATTATTCAGCACTATGAAATACAGATGAGTTTATTAAAGATACATGTTGTTAAGTGCCTAACAACTGAGCATCTTTATGTAAACTCAGGTACTGAACAAATCTAATCAGATTGCTTCTGAACACTTTGTCTAAAATAACTTTAAAAATTCTTTAAAAACTACTAGGTTTAAATTTTGCAAAATGTTTGTCTGTTATATATTGAAAACATTCTTATCAATATCAAAATTTATGCAGAAGGGATATGTAGATACATTCAGAAGTTAGTTTTTGCTCATAATTTTCTCCCCACTGTAGATTCTCAAGTCACCCTCATCACTATAATGCAATCGCTTTCCAGTAGTTTTAAGCACTCTGATAACATCTGTCACATATAGTTCATGATCCCTCTCATCCTCTCCTTAGGGAGTGTGTGTAGAGCACTGAGTCATTTTGTTAGAGTTTGATTTGGAGGAATCTATTTTTCATGCATTGCTATATCATTATTTAGGTGTGTAGACAGTCTGAAAGAGTCTTTATCTCATGAAATTATGTGTATTTAGCAGTTAACTAGGTGAATATGAAACATGCTTTATTAAGTATTTTTATCTATTTTAGGGTAGTTGAACTGTAGCTGTTACAAAAGTCAATTGCTCCACTAATGTGATCAACAATATAAGAAATGGCTGGAAGTCTATAAGAAGGCTGCATGTCTCTTAGCACCTTTGGCATTTTTACAATGCAGAAGAGTGATTATAATATAATTCCAGTCCTTTGACATTTCATTCACTATAGTTCAAGTTGATTAGCTTTTCTGGCTGCGTTACTGGTTTCCCTCCAACTTTTATGATATTACTAGTGATGCCATCTGTTCCAGGTATTTTTCCTCTTAAAGGTTTCACGACTTTCTCTATCTTCCTTTTGAGGGCATAAGATAAGATTTTTTCTTCATGTCCCTTTATGTCATAGGAGGTGGTGAAACTTGTCATGTTTGTCTCTATGCATTCTTGTAGAGCTGCTGGTAAAGCTCATCTGCTCTCTGCAGGATGCTATCTCTCCCTCTGTAATTACTCTTTCATCACTGTCTGAGAGGGACATCTGGTGTCAATTATCTGTTTTCTTCTCATCTTGCTACAGCTGTTTCTTTTAAGAGTATTTTAAATCTTTTCCATGTTGCATCATATATTTGAATTCTTTGTGATCTTCCATTTTCAAGGTCATGTAGAACTTGTAGTTGCAAGCAATCATTCTTTCTCTATTTCAATTCCATTTATTTTACCATGAGTGTCCTATATGCATTTGCGCTACTAAAGTGATCATGATAGACCACTGTCCTGGTATCCAAAGGTACAGTTATAATGAGATTTCTTTTTCAAAGAAATTCCTTGACAACACTTTTCCCCCAGTACAGATTGATACTTAATTTTGTTATTTTCTTGATGTTTTTTTCTAGTTTCATTGACTTCAGCAGCAATACTTTTATAATGTAGAAGGTAACAAGGTTGAAGACTTGAGTCTGAAAACTTCAGTTAAAATACACTGAGTGTGTACATGGAATCTGTTTCTAGCAGATTGTCCCTCAGACATCCATTAGCAGAGCTGTGCGGCATTAGCTTTCGCTCTCCCCGGCTGCACGCAGCTCCTGGGAGGCCGGCTGTGGCGTAGCTTCCACGGGCTGCCGGGGTTTTCTGCCACGGGTTCCCGGACACGGCTCCGTGTCTCGGACGCATGGGCTGGCCAGCCTCTGTTACTGTGCGCTAGGGATCTGGTAAAGAGGTAAGGAATTTGTCCATTTACTCCGTGCTTGGCAGGAACAGTTTATTGGTCATGTGGTGCGGTTCGATGGAAAGACGCGACCGCCCCCAGCACTCACATGGGAGAAAATGGCGCCTGACTGCCGGCGGGATGGGGTTTTATGGAGGGGCGGGGCGAGAGGATCCACGGCCTGCCGGCCAATAGGGATGGCTGCCGTGGCGTTGACACCAGCAACAGCGACCAACCAGAGAACCCCGCAGGGGCGGGCACCGAGCCAGAGTGGGCTGAGCGGGATCGTGTGGATTGGGGTGGCAGGCACGGGGTTTCCCGGGGCCGGACGGGGGGATGGTTACAGGAGCGGCAGAGGGGGAAGATCCGGCAGCAGGCAGCGTGGGGCCAGAAACCACGGGGGGGAAAACGACGTGGGGGGTGCACAGGATTACAGAACTTGACTTATTTTAACATAAAATTAAAAACCCTAATCTAAACCCGAACTCCAGGATGCAACAGAGCTGGTACCAGTAGACCAGATGCCTGTCCTCTATAGCTGGTCACAATGTCTTCTTTATGTTAAGGGTAGGGTGCTAACCCTCTGCCAAATAATACTGATGTATCTTATCCAAGTCCAGAAACTCTCTTACACAAAGTTGCCAGGAAATTCAGACAAAGCTGATGAGACAAAACCCCAAAGTGAAAGCATTTTTAAGATCTCATTAAAACAGGGGTTTGGATCTTGAATAAAAGACTGTTTATCTTCAGTGGGTCAGAAATTCACAAAGAAAAGATACTAGGCATTCAACTTTTCCAAGCTATATGTATGGTTGCAGGACAATTATTACTTCATAACAAAAAGCACTCCAAGCCTCTCCCTTAGACAGATTATTATCTGCCTTTTGTCTTTTCTATCCAAATGAGGAATCTTAATATTATTGCTTTGGTTTGGACTTTTTTTTTTCTTCTTCTGACTTACATAATGCCAAGGCTGCTTACATTTCCTATATTTGGTTGAAGTGCTATATAATTGCACTGCAGAATATGCCAGGGCAAAGAAGAAAGATTTATTTATTTATTTCAGGTAAGGACCATTTGCAGTCTTTTGTGTACCTAGAGGAGAATGATAAATAGCTGAGAATATACACAATCTCTGATCATGAGAAGCAATGCTACGGTGACCAGTGACAAGCTTGAATAGACATATTTTCCCAAATCGGCCCTCTGCTGAGAGAAGTAAAGATGCTTGGATGTGTCAAAGCCATTAGTTTTGTTTTGTGGTTTACAGAGTGTTATTTTAACTGAAGTTTGGTTATTTGCAGGGTCCTATTTGCATTTTAAATCCAGCAAACACAGACTTTCAAGATGTGCTGCTTTTGGTTGGGCTAGACATAAATTTTCTTCATAGTAGCTGATATGGGGTCATGCTTTGGGCACGTTCTAGAAACAGAGTTGGTAACACAGAAATTTTCTTGTTACAGCTGAGCAGTTCTTATAGAGACTTGAGGCCTTTTCTGCCTCTGACACCCTAGCAGACACCCTAGCAGACACCCTAGCAGACACTAAGCTGTGTGCGCACAAGCAGTTGGGAGGGAACACAGAACACTCCAAATGACTTAAGGAATGTTCTATATCATATGGTGCTGTCTTCAGCAAATAAAAGATAGGGAAAGAGTGAGGAAGATGTTTAGAGTGATGGCATGTTTAGAGTGATGGCATAATGGACTCCTGAGTTCCTAGGGATGGCAGAAAACTTTCCTGTCTGTGGGAAGTGGTGAATGAATTCCTTGTTTTACTTTGCTTGCATGTGCATCTTTTGCTTTCCCCATTAAAAGGGATCTTTATCTCAACCCCCAAGTTTTCTCACTTTTACTCTTCTGATTCTCTCTCCCATTTCACTGGTGGGGGAGTGTGTGCTCACTTGGGGCTTGGTTGTCACCTGGAATTAAACTAGAACACAGGAGAAATTGATTAATTCTCAGAAAGTTTAGCGTCCCTATGTGAAAACCCAGATCTCTGACCACAAGATGGTTGCACCTTTACTATATAGAAACTGGAAAGAGCTGGATTTAACTGAGACTTTTATTAACATATTATAATCATAATTTTATTCTGTTAATGTTGAAATCAAGAGGATTATTTTGAAAAAAAAGTATTTATTAACCATTTAAAATTTCAAGAAATGGACTTCTCATTCAGGGGATGAGGAAATTATTTTTCTGCACTTCTGAAATATTGTACCACTTGGCTCATGTATATTTTGAAATATACTTCTCAACAAACACTCTAGTTTGTTTTCTTTCATTATTGTTGTGTACTTCATGCACTAAGAAGTCAACTTGCTTCTAGTTTCAGATTTCTACTGCTTTATGTGACACAGGATTCAGTGAAATCTGTTCTATCAGTTATACAGCAACATGAGTATTCAATTTTTTTTTTGCCTCAGATTTTACTGGCAATCAATCTTCCCATGTCTCTAAATCTCTGGTAATAGAAGAAGAGCACTTTCAAGATAACCTGAGAAACCTGAATACACACAAGTCCACAGGACTTGACAAGATGAATCCCAGGGTCTCAGGAAAATTGACAGATGAAGTCATTAAGCTACTCTATCACATTTGAAAAGTCATAGAAGTCAGGTGAAGTCCTTGGTGACTGGGAGAAAAGAGAATATTAAAACCACTATCAAAAAAGGTAATAAGAAAGACCCTGGGAACTACCAGCTTCATCTCTGTGCCTGGCAAGACTATAGAACAGATTATCCTGGAAATTATGATGAAGACCACAGAACACAGGGACAAGGGAGTAGAGAAAACTGACATAGCTTCACCAAGGTCAAATTCTGCCTGATTTATCTAACAGTGGCCTTTCAGGATGGAGTGACTGCATCAGTGAATAAGTGAAGAGGTTTGGTTATCATCTACCTAATTTGCTGTAAGATATTTGATATGGATCCCCATATTTTTACCTCTAAATAGGGAAGACATGGATTAGACAGACGGACTGTTAGATGGATAAGGAATTGGTTAGAATGGCCAAATTTGAAAAGTTTCAGCCAATTTCTCAATGTTCCAATGGAAACCAGTAACAACTGGTATCCTTCAAGGGTCCATATTAGAATGAATATTACATAAATTCTTCATCAATGGCATTTTTAGTAAAATTCAAAGCATCTTTAGAAAGTTTGCAGATTACACTATGCAAAGTTGCTGGACCTTGCTGGACCCCTGACCTGGGTCAGGGCCATGCCCAAAATCATCTCAGACCAGGGGATGAATTGATTAAGAACATGCTGGCAGAGAAGGATAACTTCGTTATAGTCACAAATTCACACTAACTTCATACCAAAACCTGTTTTTTGACAAAAGCTTTGATGATTCTATAAGCAGTGGAAAACACTCATTTGTGACAGAGGCTTCATGGGTTTTGGTTTTGTTTTTATTGATTCACAGTGCACACCCAACCATTCTTTGTGCCCAGTGGGGTCTTTGAATCACAGACAAAACACAGAAAAAGCTGAGGCCTGCCTCTTATGAAGGCATACATCTTAAGCTTGAAGTAGCTTATCTAGGCCAAAGCTATATCTAATCAAATATTAAGATATGTTAATCTTAATAAACATATTTACCTTCTGTTGTCTCAGCCTCCTCTACAGTTGTGGTTTAGAGTGACCATCTTCATTTCACAAATGCGGAATTAGAGCACAGAAAGAGATGAACATGTTTATCCAAAAAACCAGCAACAGAACTGGGAACTCAAGTCTGGTCTCCTGAAACCTAAGTGAATGCTTGCCAAAATCCAAGTTTCTAAATGACTTTTGCAGATTCATGCCCATAGCAATATTTGTGATAGAAAATATAACATTTAAATCATTGGTATGAAATTAAAGCTAGAAAGCAAGTTCCGTTCATCTAAGAAACACAGGAGAAATGAAATTTCTCTACCACATAATGTTGATGTCAGGATGTATTTCTTGTGAGCGTTATGGACATGAGCATGAAAATACATAGAAGAGATACAAAAATATGCTCTTTTCATAATTTCTAAACATTTTATACTGTAATAGACAGGGACTTTTTAAAGAAAAATCGTCCAAAGCCCAAGATCTATCTTAGCTGTTGTGCACAGTAACCTCAGGCAACTACGGTGTTATAAAATTTAATTTCTATTTAAAGAGCTAAATTGGAGCCTCCTGTATCACCTTCCAGTTCAGCTGCTTTAAAAATGAGGGCATAATGTAAAAGTTGGGAAAGGTCTGCAGAAACACTTAAATTCTGGAAAGGGATACCTAAATTTCCCAAAACAGACTGAACTCTGGAAGTAGAAGAAAAAAACCTACAAAAACTGAATATTTTTCACCCTTTTGGCAGAAGGTGTTATCATTAATAGTAGTGGGTGGGTCACAGCCAGCAAATCAAGCCACCTATCTGGGGTTAGCAATACTTCTATTCAAACCTTAACTAATTTTTCAGATAAATGCAGAAAGTTTTTATCATATCACTTGTTTACAGACATGAGCTTGGTGAAGGCAAAACCTCTGAAGTAATTTTATAGCACTTCAAAAATCTGAAAAATACATAATTGGGCTAGTGTTCACTGGATGAAAGAGTTCTTTTTTTGAACCATAATTTGCTTTGAGACTTTCCTTCCCTTTCAGGAAGCCTGGTCCCAGGCTGTTCCTGTTCCCTGGAAGCCCACCATTTCCATCCTGGTCTGACTGCTGGAGAATGACACATGTACAATTGAGATGTGGGAAGAAAATAAAAAAGGCCTGGGAGTAAGACGGCTGACAAAATGGCTTATGTACAGAAAGTGCAAAAGCATGGAATTTCTGGATGGCTCTTTCTTGAGATATAATTGAGGTGCTAACTGAAACCACGCAGAGCAACCATTTGATGAGTAGGCCAATTGTTGTTTTTAAAACTAAATCATTTTAGAGAATGAACTGAAAACAGTAGGCAAGGTCAGAACAAAGGGTTATGTTTTTGTAGCCCATTTTGACACAGTACATTTGCCTTGGAAAAGATGGGGTTGATTCTGGTGTACTAGAAGTGAAGACATGAGAAGAGAATGGGGAATAAGGGGAGAACGCAATAGAAAAAGTGAGCTAAGATACACCAACCAACATTTGACTTGTCTAAAACAGATAAATAAATCATCCTAGAACAAGGAAATAAACTGGGTTTATCTATTGTATATTGTATATTGTTTTCCAGTGTGTCAACCAGGTGTTGGGACATTGACATTCATCCCTGCCCTTGCTACACTTATTGTCTATTCAGGGATGGTAGGAGCAGCTTCATGCTTAAGGAAAGGAAAAGTGCTAGACAGGAAAATGAGAAGTCACTTATCAATACAGCTTTCTTCTGTATAATTCCCATAAAACCTTTACAAAGGCTATTAGCATGTTTCGGTCAGGAATGTAACTTTAATGATATCAGTTAATAAAAACCTCTTTATCTGTCTCCTTTTGACTGAATACAGTCAATAGGATTTCACAGTAACAAATTTCACCAGGCTTAAAGGCATTGAAAAGTATGTTAGACCAGCTCTTTAATGGTATATTAGTCTTCTGTTAATCCTACCTATAATGCAAATCCTCATAATACATATGTAGCTTACACTACCAGCATTTTTGGGACATGATGCAGAGTTAGGCAATTTGATTGGATCAAAATTTAATTATTCCAACCTAGTTACCATCCTTAAGGAGTATTATTGAATAGATACTGACAATAGCTTGCTATACCACACTACAAGACATGCAGCTTCTTTCCTTTGAGTAAAATTTCAGTATTTTTTCTATGGAAACATTATTTACAGATTGCCATGTTGCAAAATATTTATATTTTACTCATATTAGAAGTATGAGAAATGTGTATTAGAGTACCTACTAAAGAGGGATTTTTTTTCCATGTCTAGTTACTTTTCTTGTATTATTTTTTCTTTAGATTACAGTTAAATGCAATTATGCTCCTTCTTAAGAGAAACCTTTTTTGCATCCCATTACATACTGAAGTGATACCTCTTTTACAATGTTCCTCCACCAGTGCTCACCAAGTAGCAGAAAGTCTCAATGATGTGAAGTTACTGCTTCATGTCACTCTGAATTATCTCACAGTGGGTGATAGACATCTGCACATGAACTGAAATGTCTCAGAGGCAAATCTTTTCATTACATCTCAACAGTCTCCCAGCCTCCATCAGTCTACAAAGCAAAATTCACGTTTGATCATGAACTCAGCTCTCTACAGGACAGGGCATATTGCAGCACTATCACACAGTGGTTTAACTCTGTGTTGTTCTCAGGAGTACTTTGGCTTTCAATATGTATTAGAGGAGTGGGGGTTTTTTTGGCCTGCAGTGCCAAGACATTCTTTACTTTTAATTAGTAATGACTTGCAAATAAATCCAATTTTGAGAGGTGAATGTTTTCTGTTTTCAAAGGAGTCTTTCTAATCCAGTTCAAATAATTAATCTGTGATTTTAAATAAACTCTATTGATCAACTTCATAAATGTTCTTTTGTAGATTTTTTTTTTAATTCAATTAAATCTTTGGAGTAAATGAGATGGCATCCAAACACTTTTCAATCTGTTGATCTAATTTTTCACTTATCATCCTCTCTTTGTCATACACTTTTGCATTCAGAGAAATTATTGGCCTGTGCTTTCCTAAACATCATATAAATGAGCATAGATTAAGTAAGATATTTTATTTCAATTTTTTGAAAAGCCTTTTAAAAAAGCAGACCTGCAGACATGAGAAAAAGAAGGTGAAAATGTATTCGGAATAAATTGAAAGCTGGTTTCTTGGTTTATTTAATTAAAGATGTGTTATAAATTGTTCCTTTTCAAATTATCAGAGGTAGTAATGTAGCTGTTTTCAGTTTGATGAATTTCCATTTCTTCATAACAACAACAAAATCTTTTTGATCACATAGCAATAATCACCTCTAACACCTTTCCCCCAACCCCAAAGCAGGTAAATTTTTGGCCAAAACCAGTAACTTAGACTCCTTTGGAAATCAAAGAAGTGATAAAAGAAGCTCTGGGTGTGATTCATTCCATCTTGCTTGGAAAACCATCTTTTATCAGGATGAATTACTTTCAGGAGGATGCCCTTCTCACTCCATGTGGAATCCCAGAAGATGAGAGGCTAATTTGTATGTCTCAAACACACATAGCCAGATGATGGTGGAGTCAACCAGAGACTGTTAATAACAGACAAGAATTGTTAGCAATAAGAAAAGACTGTTAATAATAACATGATGTAATAAAGAACAAGGTATAGCTGGAGAAGGGGTGTCATGCAGAGAGAGGGAAGCACTATTCTGGGACAAACACCCTTGTTCTAGTCCATAGAGAGACAACAAAAAACGGCAGTAGAAGTGTACTTCTACTAGTACAAGTACCAGTAGAAGTGTAGGAATAAGGCCAAGAAGGTGGAACAGACTGTAGGGAGATACCAAGACCACCCAAGAATCCCAAAGCCTTCTTACTCATTTCCTAGAACAGTCTGAAAGAATGGACTTCACATGATAACTAGTTTGCATAGAAAGCAAGAAAACCTATCTTCAAGGCAGAGAAACCTACTCCTGAAGATGTACCCCACCAAGTCTGGGTGGTGGCCCCAGGACCCTGCACATCCCATCAGTGGGACTGATGCAGCTGGATCCATGCGGAAGTCAGGACTGACATCCAATCAGCTGGATTGACACTGAAGCCGGGACTGACATCCCCTCAGCTGAATCAACACTGGAACAAGACCGGTGATCTCTTTTTCTCTCTCTTTTTCTCACTTTCTTTCTCTTTTTCTCTCTCCCTCTTTACTTCATATTTTCCTTTCTGTCTTCCCTTTCATCCTACCCTTTCATTCAAAACCCACTACTGTGTGTTTATATATGTGGCAGGGACAAACATAACAATTTCCATGTCAAGTGTCCAATTTACTAAAAATCTTTCTGATTGTTTTTGGACCCTCTGACTTTTGTTCTTCCTTTCAGCCACAAGCATTTATGAATCTTAGGTGCTTCCTTCTCCTTAAGGAGAATTGATCTTTGAATTTATTTGGCTAAAGGTAGATGGAATGAATCTTGCCTACAATCACTGAAAATAAAGGTTATGGTATCCTTAAATTTGCTGGGCAAACCTAGGTGTAGCACACAGCCCAGTTTCATGTGACACAGCTATGTGACCTTCATTTAGCCTTTCTGAAGAATAGTATTGACTTGCAAGAGTTGCACAGAATCACAGAATAAGTCAGGTTGGAAGGGACCAGTGAGTCATCTGGTCCAACCTCCCTGACTAATGGTTCTGGTCATCCCAGCACACAGTATTGTGTCTAGACAGTTCTTGAATATCTCCAGGCAGGGAGACTCCACAGCCTCTCTGGGCAACCTGTTGCAATGCTCGGTCACCTGCACAGTGAAGTTCTTCCTCATGTTCAGTGCATCAGTTTCTGCCCATTACCTCTTGTCCTGTTGCCAGGCACCACTGAGAAGAACCTGAAGACCTGATGCCTCAGGTTTTAGCTTTTAGCTTTTATATTTTTCAGATTTTATTCTGCTTTAGTGTGTAAGTCTAGGCTTCATATTAGGGGTTAGTAAGCTCTCTTCACAGAGCAGGTAGAAGAGACAATTCCTTCTCTAGCTAGAGACCCAAGGACAGCCGATCCAGATCTCAGGTCCAAGAACATAAACAACGGTGGACCGAAGAGAGAGAACAAGAAGGATGGGACTTCATGGCTAAAGCTGTAATTGGACAATTAGCACATTGGAGCTAATGGACCAAAACTTATAAAAGCCTGAGACCCTGTGACCTGTCGTCCATTTTGTGGCCATTTTGGGTTGTGCGGCCCAAGGTGGATCTATTTGAGACCTGTTAATAAATACCTGCTTTATTCTTTAGCTCCATCTAGTCTCTGTTCTAGGTCAGCCTTCACAAAGTATCAATCCTCTTGACACCCATGCTTCAGATATTAGAGGGATGTTTATAGATGAAAGCCATGTAAGATGACAAAAAAAGCAAGGATGGGCATGAAATAGTTGAGATAGTGATAGTTGTGCTCTAAAAGACTTGTGATCTGGAGAAAAAAACATTGGCATGGAAATTAATTTAAAAATGATAAATGAAACAGAATTGAAAGACTCAATTAAACAAGATTAGGTCCAGCTCCAAAAAAATCCCAAAGAGAGTCAGACGCCACCATCCTCTTGAGATTGCCAAGCACAAAGACAATTTCATACTGCAAGACATCCAACCTATGTGCTTGTGAAGCAAATCTGTCTCAATGCACTTGAGCCGGAAAACACTGGAGGAGAGAGACTGGCTTCCTATGTGAGTATGAGTTTACAACACTGATTTGCAAATAGCTGTTTCCAATGAAAAAATTGAAGTGTGGAGGTTACATTAAAGTACTCCTGAGAAAGAGTAAAAATTTAACAAGGTAAAAATCCATTTGGATTTAGGTGAAATGTGCCACATTGAGCTCACTAACATAAGTAAAATATGCTGTTTAGTCTGGGAACTGCAGCACTAGCAAAACTGCCCCAGCTAAGGAGAAAGAATGCAAATTTCTAAGCTAAAGAGATAAGAGATAAGAAAGACTCTACAGACCTTGAAACCTTGAACCCAGGAGTTCTCTCTGTACTTTCTGACAAAAACTGAGTACAAGTGTAACTAGCTGTAAGTGTAACGTGAAATCAGAAGAATGAATATGCATGAACCTATTGTGAAATTCTATGAATATGTAAATTAGCTAGAGTAATAAAAAAGGATCAGGAGTTTTCAGGGGCACGCATGTCCTTTGAAAGGGAAAAAAAACCCTTACGTGCGTCCAGCGCTGAAATAAACATACCATCCCTGCAAATCTTTATAAGAATTGTGGGGTCTTGATTTTTCACCGCAATTCACTGCCTTACCAAGAAGGACACTTAAGGATCAGTCAGGAGACCAGGTATCTTTTGTCCTTAATTTTGTTCTTAAAAGACTTACAAAGTGTATCCCAGCATGGAAATGACTGAACAAAAAAGAAACATGAGGAGAAGAAAACATATATTCAGGAAAAAAAAGTTTGTAGAAGCATGAAAGAGCTGAGAACCATTGTCAGCAGCCATTGCTGTTGGAAGGTGCCCACAGATCTGTTAAAAATTGCACAGCTGATCTGCTAAGAGGAATGAGCAGAAGAGAGAGACAGATCTAGTCCCACAGTCTCAGGGATTCTCAGGGACATTTGGATTTTTTTTCAAAGCCTCTGCCACAGTCCTGGCTGCGTGCAAATGATTTCCTACTGTTTATCTTCTCACACTTTGCCTTTTTCTTGCCTGCATAGCTCAAAAGGTGTTTAGATGTAAGGTTTGTACCCCACTGTGTTTTGGCAGTGCATAGCACAGTGCTGCTTCAATACAATAAATGACTAACATATTCATTTTTACATAGCATAAAGTCCTACTGTAAACTTACATAAAGTTCTGGTTGGCTCTGGAAAGTTCTAAAGAAATGAAAAAGAAAATTCCTGGCAGTTTCCTATAAAACATCTGTGGATTTTAGACATACAACAGTGGTCTACCCAGACTTTTCCTTATTAATTACATTTAAGACTGAATCTGACTATTTGTTTCTGCTTTTATCTTTGCAAGTTATTTTATATGTTCTCTTTTATGTGTAAGCTACCTAAAATCTCAAGTCTTTGAGCAGCTTGACTACAGGAGTATTAATTCAGGAATGCAAGAATACATTCAACTTACTAAACAGAAATGAATTAATTTATTATTGAGTTTTTATATCTAAAACCAGACTGAATAGAGAGAGAATGATAAGATGCTACAGGGTTTTGATTAATCTCCATAGTTCATTATGTGTGGGGGTGGGTTTGGAGGGTTTTTGGGCGGTGGGGGTTGGTTCTGGGATTTTGTTTGTTTTTTTTTTAATAATAGTCTTACTGGAATTCCCACAAGAAAATCCAAATGAGTATTTGGTTTACAGCCAGAGGATATAATAGTCTTGATTAAATTTTTACATCAGTTTTATGCTAGTAGAATCCCAAATTACTTAAACAGAGTTAGTTACTGCATGCAGTGGCAAGCAGACTTGAGTTCAAGATACATTCTATTGCTTGAATAAAGAATATATTAGCAATGAAAATTATTAAAAAGAACTTCTGTGCAGTGCTGTTACCCATACTATTTGCAGTCCATCTCCATCTATGTATCTTAAGTGACCATTTTAAATCTTCTTCATGTCTTCCTGTAGCTATTTCCCACCACACACACTTTTAATAAAAATATTAAATGCTCTCTGAGCTGCAGCTTATTTTTGCTCCACTACTGTATTCAGGCCACAACATATTTTCCTTTGTCATTTTTGCTTTCCTAATGTAGAATATCATCTTATACAAATACATGGCTTGATGCTGTTTCACACAAATAGATAAAAAGATAATAAGGAAACTTAAGACATTCATGAGGAACTGCAATACATGACACCACATCTTTGGAATTCCTAACCACTGGTTAGATTCCAGGTGAAATACCCTAGTCAGCACAAATAGTACTAAATAGTTAAATGAGGGTGACTGAAAACCCAAAGTCAACTATGTTCGTAATGAAAATTTTATGAGTCTTGGGAGCCTCAGTATTATTTTTTTTTACTGTGTTTAATCATTTTTGTCTGAACTAAAACAAAACTACAATAGACAGTCAAAACATAGTCACTTCTCGTTACTTTGAGCAAGGCAGCACAGAACTACATTCACCTAAGTGAATTTTTACTCATTTTATATGTGTGTAATTGTGAACAGACGATGTTGACATTAGAGGGAATTAATTGTAACTCAGAGCAAAACACCATCTGAATTTGATTCACACATGAGAAAAGAATTTTTGGCCAAGAGAAAGCAGAGTTCGTACTAGAATTGCAGATGGATCCTGGAGCCAGGAAAAAAAATATACATAAATTCTATTTTTTATCTTCTTAAATGGCACTCCATTTCTGAGCACAGAAAGCAAACTAGTATATTAGATATGTTATTTGTTTCCTCCACTGAAATAAATCTATAGCAACTTGGGTTAAACAAAGAAGTCACTCACATGCATAAAACCATACAAACCAGAAAGGAGTTGGTCCCTTTCAAAGATGTATTTGGCATCAGGAAATTAATAAATTTAAAAATGTCACTTGTATATGAATTGTGATATGATAGTGGTTCAGGAAAATCATCTGATCTTTTTAATGATATTTGAAATTTGACACTGGTAAAGTGTTGCCCTGTTCTTTTAAAAGTTTCAAAGTTCTTCTAAAAGTTTTCTATGCCTTCTGATATTTACAAATTTCTACTGGAGTTTTCTCACACTGTTCATGTAAATAATGATTGTTCTGCATTCTTCTTTGTGGGAGGAGAGAACTGATGGACTGTTGGTTTGACCAGTGTGGTTGGAGAGGTGGCAATTTCACCCTCCAATCCACTGTCGCTTTTGGAATTCTATATATTGCGGAGTCAGAAAATAAACTTCCTCTTTTTGCTCCTTTTCCCTCTTCTGCATCTAACATGCATGTGTGAATTATTTCCTGTCGTAGTGTGACAGCAAAGGATTGCAAAGGAATAATGAGATTTGCTATACAAATGTTTAATTCCCTTAGAAGTTTATACTGAAAGTCTGGGATAATGGAACTTTGGAAAACCCATGGAACTAAAATATAATCCAAATTAAGTCCACTTGGGACATCTGAACCCATCATTCAGAAACTGTCTTCCTCTCTTTTTAGCTGGACACCAACACCCTAGCTACCTACCCAGAAATTGCAACCCAGGATGTTTATATAAGCCATATGCTTTTGAATGTTAACTCTGTTGCACTTTAATTTGGCAAAGCCCTTTTTATTTACCCTGATCTTGCCTTCCAAATAAGTGTTTTATAGTGCCCGTGGAAATAAAACAAACTGTTTTTGAGAAGGTGACTTTTGAAAGTATAACTTTTGCCTCTTTAACAGCATATTTGTTTGTCAGTAGATTCCAGATTCCAAAAGGCAGGATAAAAGTACAGGCTAGAAGAATTTAATCACAGTCAATCAGTCATAAACCTTTTATCATAAACAGCACCAGGACCATCTAAATGTTAATAAACTCTTACTTGCACAAACACTACTGGAAAGCTGTTCTAAACCCTCACTTTGATGATGATTAGAAGCTTATTTGTGGCTTGCTGTTCATAGCCTTTAGTACTTGTTTATTTTTTCTTCTTTGTGTCAGTCACCCTTTGTTTTTCTTCTTTCCCATTTTAGAATGCAGACCTGTTCTCTTAATGTAATATCAGCTGCTATACACAGATATCTTTCTAATATAAAAGTTTATATTTAATTTTATATATTATTTAATATGTTTATTTATTTATAAATTATTTATAATTCTTCTATAATTTGAACTTCTGATCTTTAAATTTGTAGCAAAATAATATTGCTGTTAGTCAGTAAATACATATCCTACCACAAAAAATCAAGTAATATGAGACAACTTTATAGCTTTCAAAGCACCCTATTCTTAATGTATACACCTCTCTTAATAATAATACCTTAAAACATCAGAGAAAGAAACACTCCTATTTTTGTACAAGAACATTAATGAAAACTTTAACTAAAACATACTGCATGATGAGTAATATCAGTACTGATCCCCTGTAGCCAAACTTTTATTTTATAATTTTTGAAAAAACTGACATTTCTTGACTCTGATTTATATAACTTACTCCCTGTCCCAGCTCAGGCAGTGTGGGTGTGACTGCCAGAGCAGCTCCTGGATGACCAGACAGGGAAGTTTCTTTAACACTCTGTGGAGTACTGACATGTTGATTGTAAATGACATAAAACAATTGGTCATTTTCGGAGATGGCAGCAAGCTTGGCTGGGGGCAGGTTTAAACCTCCTGGCCAAAGAGGAGGAGGAGAGGTTTTGGGTATGTGATGGCAAAATGCCTGATCTGCATATCACAGAGGGAATGAAAGCTCACCACCAGAGACTACAAGCTGGGTTTTGAACCAGATAGGTATGTCTTGAAAGGACAGTGATTTTTTTTTCATGACAGTACTCCCTTGCACAGCTGGCTCAGTTGTAAAACTCCCCTCTGGGCAAACACTGAGACATCCACACACAGGATGTTATTCGTTTCTGAGGGAGCATAACTGGTTCAACTATGCTGATGTGAGAAGCAGCTGTCATGTTATAAACATGTCATAAAACATCAAAGACACCTGAAGGGTTCCCACACTGATTTTTGGGGCCTTCCACAGGTGGACTGTGCATGATCCACAGTGTTGCAACAGACAGTGTAAACCTTCACCTCAGGGAAGTTACCTGGGTGTTCCCATGTAAACTTAAGTGTATATTAACCGATTGAACTTTTTGTTTTCCGGGCTTTTCCCCACTCCCAAGAGATCAAGACTATGACCACCACTTTGACCAATGGATATCTGAATTGCAACAAGCAAGTCTTGCTACAAGATCCACAGATGGTGATATCTTTCTACTCTTACCCTTTATTGTTCTTTCTTCTCCTTATACATTTTATTCAGTCTTATTCTTTATGCCTTTATATTGCTGTATTACTATATATAATAATAACCAAAACACCAATCATTCAAGTTCATTTCTCTTTAACCTGTTCCAATGGATCTATTAACAAGAACCTGAGTTACCCTCACCCTCAGGGGCAGGTCATAACATAGTCTTCACCCCTTTCTGGTTATTAGGTAACTTTGATGTTAGATGTTTGGTATGGCATCTGACATTATGCCATGATGTGTTTGAACTAATACTTAAAAATTAATCATTGAATGCTGAGGTACAATATTTCCTCCTGAATCTTAGCACCCATTATGAAAAATCCATTTAAAAGCTAATGAAGAGGTGGCAGGATGACATTTAAACACATATTATATTTAATCCTTGAAACAAATGCATGTTGAATCAGTGATCTTATTTAATAACATTTGCATCCTTTTTGTTCCTGTTTAATGATGATATTTAACCTAAAACTTTGTAGATCGATGTCTTTTAACTTCAAACTTTACGATAATAAATAGCAAGATTACTGACCAAGGAAAATTAAATTTTAAAAAATTAGATGCAATGTAGTATTAATTGAAACTGAAACAGGCTTTTTCTACAGTACAAAGAATGATGTTTTTAATCTATTCAGATAAAATTCTGAAATATTGAACTCTTATTTTCTCACTTACCCTTTGTTATATATCTTTCACAACTTACTGCCCAATATGTCAGGAGGGTTAATGATGTACATAGGTGCAGTATATAAAATTAAAGAGGCTGGTAATCTGATGAGAGTGCAAAATCAGGGAATGTACAAAACCAGCCTTAAGAAGTATTAAAAATGGGGAAAATCTGCTACTAGATAGACAAAACTTTATTGGAACCTATCTTATAGCTCATTTCATTTCTACCTGAGCTTTCATAGGAAAAAAGAACTTGGAGAACTCCAAATGTGTTCAAAAATAGAAATTCTGTAGACATTAGGAAATGAAAAGAAGACATCAATATTAGAAGTTACTCTTCAGTCCTCTCTTTAAAGCTCTTGGCTAATGAGCCTTTGGCATCATCTTGACAAGTACAAAGAGTCACATTACTGTAATAAAATATTTATTTCTATGGATGAGCCCCAAGACGTAAGAGCACATTATCTAAAGAAATTTTAATTTCTGGCATATAGAAACAATATAATGAGATGAAGAAGAAAGAGACTTCATCCAGAAAGTTGCTCCGACTTCAGAAATTGAGGCAAAATAGAGTAAGGGCCAAAGTGGAAACCAGACAAATATTTTTTCCTCAAGCAAGCCCTACAAGAGTACACACCAAAGCATTGCAAATAGAGGTGTTTACAAGGTCAAGGAAATGGATATCCTGAAACATGAAAGATGCATCACCTTGGATATCTAAAAGTTATCAGACTGTATCATATCACATGGACAGCAGTAGAAGAAATAAGATTTAATTGATCACTATTGGTTTGTAATGTAAAGAAGTTAAATGTGTATGAACTCTGTCAAAACACTTGAGTGGTTGAATCTCACTTGTATGCCAGAAATTGAAAGTCCCAGAACATGAGAAGCTTTTATAACTAAGAAAGGTAACGAGCCTTATTACTGACTTCTGAAGACAAAGCTTAAATACTTCTTGAACAATATATGTGAATTTCAGTAATATTTTTTACATACTCACACTTAGGCATACACACATAGATGATTTTTAAAGCTCTGTTAGCCCACAGGATTTGTATAAGCTTCAGAACCAGTAAGGTTCTTCAAAAGTACTTTATAAAAATATACAGTATATTGGGAACATAAATCATAGAGTTTGAGCTAATTGCTGTAGTCACATTAGTGCTGAATGAACAACAGGGCAAAGTGGGCTGATTTCATGAAAGCTTCCTGGCCTTGTTCTAGTCTAAGAAGGATACATGAAAGAGATTTGATGTTATTGCAGAAAATAAAACTACATGACAGTTTTCCAGGATGAAAAAAGGAGCTTTATTTCAGCACCACAACATTAGCACATGGAGGTTTTTTGTTATGAACGTGCTCTCATTTTAATTCAAATGGAACTATTTTTAGAAAAAGTAGGCCTATAACAGAAGTGTCTTTTGTTTGGTTTGAAAAGTGTATTACAAACAATAAATGCAAAAAGGCATTTGGCATATCAAAGTTATCTTGTCGAAACCGTGTTCTTGTGAAAACAACACAATAGCCCATTAAAACTTCATTCTAGATTACTATCCCTCTAAGAGTTATTAGCTGAAGTTTTTTTAACTCATTTTCAAAATGTTGTACCACATAGTGTAATAACTCTAAGATTCTTACATAACTACTCTGAAACTTTAGAAAAAAAGCTTTTCCCCATTCATCCTTTGAAGAAACTGTGTTTAATATTAGTTTTACTCATTCTTTTGGCATTTTGTTAGCATCCTGATCCTGTGACAGAAATGGAATCAGCATATGGCTAACATTTCTTCATCCTTAATCAACAAAATTCAGACTTTCATCAAATGATATATACCCCTATCAATATTACCCTCTCCTGCAAATCATTATTTTCTCCAAACAGGTTTTGTTTTCTCTGTTGCAAAAAAGAACAAGATTTTTATGTTAAAAAAACCCTCTTTGGTGTGGACGAAGCATCCAATATATAAGAAAGATAAGAAGGCTTTGTGGTTGAGATGTAAAAACCAAAAAAATATAAAAATATACTTTTTTTCAATACCACCAAGAAAACTTTGTGAAAGATTATCCATTTGTTTCAATATTAAAAAATTAATTTCCACCTATACAGTAGCTTTCACTTAAATCTGTCATCACAACAGGGAACAAGAAAACCTTATTCAGATGATGGCCCAGTTATTTTCTTTTAACTGTCAAGTTTTGACTCCTCCTTTTTTCATCATACTTATTGGTCAAAACAAACTATTTATAAAATTGACATTTTAATATATCATTGTATTTTAGAAATTATTTATTTAGAGAAACAATTTTAGCAGAGTATAAATTCACACAGTTTCCTGATTTCAGAAGACCTTTCTAACTACATGGCTGATGTAGATTGCTGCTTTAAATTTTAGAGAAAAATGCTTGGATAATTCTGTTATAGTGGGAGATATAGTAAATTTGGGGGAAGGACATGATCTTCCTTCTCAGATATATAAAATTGGGACATATGTCCCTGGAGTTAATGTATGAAAAGAATACACCTTATAGAAAACTCATATGTTGATGAACGTTACTTGATATAGCTTTGATACATCATTTGTTGCAAAAAAAATATGAAATGCAATGTCAATGAATACACTTTTTTCTGACTAGTCCTTTCTTTTTAAAGACATATTGTGTTGTAATGAGATGTGCTTGAGACACAGTAAAATGGGTTTCAAACATGATAAATATAAATAAAAGAAGTTCAAGAAAACACATTGCTTATTCACAATTCTTCTTCCTGAAGCTTATAGATCTTTACATTAAATTCTTTTAGCATGTTAGATAACTGTGATATTTTATGCTGAAAATTTGATTTTTTGAAAATGCAGAAGCAACTAGAAACACAGACATACAGAATATGAGTGGAGCTTGTGATCCTAAGGCTTTTTTTTTTTTCTTTGAAATATCTGTAAGTTCCAGGGAGGATATTTTCAAAATGCCTAAGATTCAGTTATTTATTGTTCTTCTGAGACTAAACTAGTATGTGAAAAACTCAGTGTCACCACATACTATTCAACTGAATAAGCAGCAGGTACAAAATAATTGGAAATCAAAATTACTGCTGGCAAAATTACCTTGCAGACAAACCAACATGCATGCTGCAATATTCTACAGCAACGCACAAAAGTGTCAATGGTTGATATGGAAGTAGTTGAACAAATGTTGACTATTCTTTGGCTAGGATCAAGGAAGTTAGAAGAGCCCACAGTGTAAAAGAATACTTTGCAGAATACTTTTCTCTCTCATATTATATTAATGTTTATATTTGTTTCCTCCTGCTTTCTCTTGCTTTTGTGCCCTTAATTCTTGCTTCTTCCAGCCCATCCTTCGAAAGGATGGGCCAAATAACATGCTTAGGAAAAAGTGATGCAGGATGAATAATTTTTTTCTCAAGCTGTGATATATCAGATGTTTTGTATTCAGGCATTTTGAACTTCAATTAGTAGAAAAAACATCCCTCACTAGCGTACAAGACTTCATTGGCTCCAAGTTTTACTAGTTTCAAAGAAAGGGAAAAAGTCCTTAGAAAACTACCTGTGACATATTACAAAATTATTTCCAGTGGTTTCATTTCAGAAGAGTAACTGACAATGCAAGTTGTGTTTCTATATGTTCTATAAGAACATGCATTATGCTTGTTAAAAATTATAAAAGGTTGTAAAATGAAAATCAGAGTAGTGAAATTATAACTAAAATTAACAAATAACATCACTGATAGATTTTAATGTCAATTTTTACAAAATGCTTTAAGGTTATATGGCTTGCTTTTTAATGTTTCGTTGTTACTTTGCTTTTACTGTCACTAACACTTTCGCTTTTTGCATAAGAGTAAAAACTCTAAGGTTATACCTTCTGTGGCTTAAAAAAATATTGCATATTAAGTGAAATAAATCCTGGCCTTCCAAGATCACACCATCCCAGAAAAAAAACTCTTCTTACTTTCACTGGAGTTAAGAATGAGTTGCTTTCACAGGTATACAAGGAATTCAAAGTCTCTGATGCCTCAACAATAATTTGTTTGGGTGAGGAAAGAGAGTTTTCCATGTTTCCATATTTTGTTTTAAGCAAAAAGAATGCTGTTCCTTTTTCTTCTAAAGCAGGTCTTTTTTTGCAAAGTATACCAAGGACCCCACCAGGTAATTTCCTGAAGAAAATTATACATTCTCCTGATCTTGAAGCTCAATCTATACTCCAATTTTGACTTTTTGGTGACCTATTTGCTATTTTGAATTAAATCTGTGGTGTGTTATTTGCTGGAAGTCCTGGTTGCTTTTCTACATTCATGCATTATGGAATAATGTATTACAAAATCATTCATAAGGCATGACACTATAAAACCTTGTGAAAGTGTATCACATATAGATAAATAGATGAAGTTGTTTTAGGAAAAATTTCAATAGAATTTCTTACAACTACACTTACAACCACATATATTTGCATGCAGATACAAAGAGACAAGCTCTTTAAGTGTGATCATGTCATAAATAAATAAATTCTGATTTTATAATTCCAGTGACCTTTAACAGTTTTAGCCCAGTATATTTGTACACAAAACTCAGCTTTTGATCCTTTTCCAATAATATAAAATACAAGGAGATATTTCAAGTTTCATGGAACATTCATGTAGTTCTCCTCTTGTTGAATCATTGATTGTTTTCTTACAACCTTACAAAGTCCTTTTCTCTAGAGAAAAGTATACAAATTTCAAAGCAGTGGAGAAACATGCAAGATTTCTTTAGCTGTAGTATCAATATTTTTATTTATGTGAATTATTATCAGAGAAATCACTGGCATGGAACCTGGGAAAAGTTTTATTCAAGACACATCTGTCAAGAGCTGGCTTTTCAGGTGGCATATTACATCAAAAATATGCATCTGTAGTAGACAACTGTGTTTCATTTTATTGCCTATAGATCCACAACAAAAATTTGTAGTGATTTTTCCACTTATACCTGACAAAATCATCTGTGGTGAAAGATGGTACAATGAAGCAAGAGACAAAATTGTCATTGACTTTCATAGAGTACACTGGCTTTTTCATATTTCAGCCAAAATAAGGATTATTTTCCAGACTTGGAGCAGAGCAAGTGAATTCTTTTTATCGACTCAATGCATTAAGACAAAAAAATACATTTCCCTTTCAGAGTCCCCAAGCTCTTAGTTTCTAATTCACTTTCTTTTGGTGCTATATTTCCTGAAAGTTACATTATTTGCCCATGATAACTCCAGGTCTCAATGGATTTAAAAGATAAAGGACTTAGGACTTCAGGCAGCTTTTTATAGAAACAATTCTCAATAACCTCTTACTAACTCTCTGGAAGAAAGGACTCTTCCAGAGTAGATTCAATCATCCTTTGAGAGGCATTTTTGTAATCCATGTAGAAATGCTAATACTCCAGCACCTTCCTTATGTGTTACTACTGAAGTGGTGTAAAATTGTTGCTGAGGTATGTCTAAAAGAGTTTAATGTTTTCATTTTTTTTTACTCTGGTGTAATTTCTGAACAAACTAGCAGTAAAACAACAAACAACCTCTAAAATTTTAATTCTAAATGAAGTTGTACCTTGAAGGATTAATATTAATTCTCAAGTTCAAGTTTTCATGAAATTGCTTAGACACCCATGTCTAAGGTAGCTGAATTTTGTTAACAACTGCTGAATCTGGAAGTTTTAGGAAATAATTTTTTATCTATGCTAATGTCATGTTCAAACAAGTTTGCTTGCTTATTTAAATTACTAAATTAAACCTTCTGTATCTCCATAAAATAAAATGCCTACAGCATCAGGTATATGCATAAATTTACTGTCCCCCAGTAGGTGAAATGTACAGTGTTGGAGCATTGGGTATTGTAATACTCAGTGTCAACCATCTATTTTCCCCACCTACAGGAATGCAAGAGTTTGTTATTATAGTGTATAGGTGATGGCCTGAGGCTCTGTCATGAGGGTGGTGGTTCCTAAAGCAGAGCTGTCAGCCACATCTCCTGCTGCGTAAGCCAAGGAATGGCAACCACTTCAGCCTTTGACTCAAATGTCTAACTAAACATGCACTGCCAACACAAAATAATCTGTACTAAAAAAAATTTAAATTTTGAAGTTTTCCAAGTTTGTTCCAATGTGCTTTTATACTTTTCAGGCATACCGCCTTTTCCTATGGTTTGAATATGATATTTATGCTCTCGTGTGTGTGTGTGTGTGTGTATCCAGGAGAACGAGCAAGCAAGAAAGCAACACTGGTATAAGAAGAGACAGCATTTTCTGTGTCATTTTATGGTACAATAAGAAAATTCACTTTCTTAATGTATTCAATCCCCTAAATACCCTTGTGGGCAATTAAAAAATGCTTTTAAACTGCCTTTGAGTCACAGCACACTTGACAAGTTTGGCAGATTTCTTGTCAGTTTGCTGAACCTGATGGAAGAGCAGGTAGTCCCAAGCTTACGCAGCTCTAGTTTTATAACTCCCAGAGTCCCCTTTTCCAAGAAAGATCTATGTGCATATCCATTCTAACAGCTTTAAGAGCCTGAACACCTGCTCCTTTTAAGTTTCCCATTTCATGCTATTATTTATAAATACTCTGAAACACAGTGTTTAAATCATTGTTGGTGTATCAGTGAAAGAGGTTAAAAAAATGCCCTAAATACACAAATAGGTGCATTGAATAAGTCCTTGAAGAAAACTCTCTTTCAGTCATCAATAGATTGAATTGGAACAACAATTCAAAATACAGGTTTTTATGCAATAAAATAGAGATTTGTTTTGCATGTAAGCTAAGATTAATTAAAATTCAAGGCTTTAAAACAATTATCCTTCTCTGAGATTTCCTGCAAGACAGAAATATTTGTTGACTCAAGATTAGAATAGCAAACCCATTAAGTAAATTAATAACCCAAATAATTTAAGATCTCTAAGATTTCTAGTGGGAGTTTTAAACAAAGATCTATTACATCTGTTTGACATTCACACTGCTGCTCTCATTGTGGTTCTTAGAAAAATACGTACTTTTTCTGAGACCCAGCAAATTGCTGTTATTAATAGGCTGAGAAACAAAATGTAAATTGGGGTGGTTAACATCCCAGAAAGTGGTGCTATTGCAAGTTAGCATAAGCAGGAAAAGGATTGTTGTATTCTACCCATTCTATGGAGAGTAGCAGCATCAAGTCATAGCAGACTGAGGGCAGTCTTTGGACAGCATAATAGAAGAAGAATTGCTTTTGATTTACTTTTGCGGCAGGAATTGTTTAGACTGAAATGGGTCTCTTGTTGTATTGTGTTTTTATCTCTGTAACAGTCCTGTAATGGATTGCCCCTTCATCCCCCATTGTCTCCCAATGGTTCCACCCTGAGCTTTTCCGCCCTTTCCCCAGCGCCAATCTCCCTGAAAATGCTCAGTCACTCCCCTGTCCCCTCCCTGGTACCCTGTCCATCACTCAGCTCCTCATCCCACTCTCCCAGAATCTTCCACCTTGGGCATCGAGTGACTGGACGAGGGCCAGGGGTCCCTCCCTTAAACTTCCCCCATTGGTTTGTGTGTCTGTCTGTCCTTTTGCCTTCCACTCCCCCGAATCCCCCCATTGGGTGGTGTGCGTCCCTTCCCCCTTGTCACTGCCCCGGTACTTAAGATGATTGTGAGAGCCTCGAGGGCTTTTGGCCGCCAGGACAATGGCATTTGGAGCTCCCTGGAGCTTGCATTAAACCTGAGACTTTTTCCCCAGCCTTGAGTCGACTCCCTCATTCCCTCCTCGGACGCCTCCTCTCCTCCTAACAAGGCAGACAGCGAAGCGCTCTGTCTTAGCCGCTCCCCGAATCTCCTCGAGAAACAGGGGAGTGTCCCCTGCTGCTGACCGTGCCTCGGCTGGGCAGGCCAAGCCAGGAAGCTTTAGGGTAGGCACGGCAGCAGTCTCTGAAACAATGTCTTTGCTAGCTATTTTCAGGAAAAAATGTAATTTTCATTGCTATCTATGGACAGAAAATTCATGTCTGTGTTCTTATCATTTTCCTAGCTATTGCACACAGCTACAGAGAGGCCTGTATTCTTATTTACCTCCCTGCACTTTTAAAAGACAGAGCCTGAAGATCAGCAATGGCCAGAAAACAGGACATAAGGGACAGTTTTTGTCTCCATGAATTGCTTTATATCTAGGGAGGCTCGACACCATCATTATCCCAGGCCACCCAGTCCTGGAGGTAGCCTAGGGAAGAGAGACAGGGCGGAGTACTGAAGGTGAAGCGCACGGAGCCTTATATCAGCATAAGGAATGAGTTGATAGCAGATCAGGTGAAATGCTGACAGCATGACTTCATAGGGACAGCAAGCACCTGGGTCCAGCAAATATCATCTATATCCCAATGTGAATCATACAGCAAAATCCAAATGCACAGCTCAGGAGGGTCATGGGGACAGTACCTAAAAGTCACTCCTGTAAGTGGAAGAATTCATCATAACCAGACCACTTTCTTTGGACCTAGAA
This sequence comes from Vidua macroura, assembly GCF_024509145.1. Classification (NCBI taxonomy): domain Eukaryota; kingdom Metazoa; phylum Chordata; class Aves; order Passeriformes; family Viduidae; genus Vidua; species Vidua macroura. The sequence continues at coordinate 85,971,671 of NC_071571.1, read as the reverse complement.
CTTTGAAAGGCTTTGAATTCCTTTTAAATATATCTAGTCAATTAGCTATTTTGAGACTTGATAAATGAGGTTTGGAAGCCTACCTAAAACTAAAGAAATTTATAGTTGTCAGCAATAGCTACAGTGAAATTATCATCTATCCCATTCTCCATGTTCATTGCTATCACCAGAACACAGTGTCATTTTAACTTTTTTCTTTTTTTTTTTCAGTTAAAAACCTTATTCTACAAGCCAAGTAAAATCTACATTAAAAACCTTTGTTTTCAGATATACCATATGGTTTACTCAATCACAAATGCTTTTGAGAAACTTGGCAAGAATAGGAGGCATTATGTTTTTATGTTGCATAAATAACTAAGAAAGGTTATCAGATTTTCAAAATTAAATCCTACCAGAATGAAATATCTGATAGGCTTTTGCATATTTTGTGACCTTTTTCAGCAGCTTTTGTCTCTCAAAATAGACATAATCCAACTAATATAATGTGAAATAAATTTCTAGTGAATAGGAGGTTTCTACCAAGTCTTTTCCAGTTCTTTAGGTCCTTTCCACAATATTTAAGAGAACTGTTTATTTTCTTTTTTATAAAGTACCAAAAGTGTTATTCATTTTCATAATCAATTTTCCACTGGATTTCATGTAATATTTTACTTAAACTTTTACCCATTTTCAAAACAAGAACTTACTTTTAAGATATCTGTCCAATTCTCACACCAATATTTATATATAGATAGTCTTTCATAATCCCTGGTGCCTGCATAACTGAACAGCAGGTAAAGTTTATGGATGAACTTGCTGAAGGAAAAGCCATAAACAACTATGTGCATGATCCCAGTGTACCCCTCACAAGCTGTCAATAGGTCTCTGAAAACCCACTGCTTTAAATCCAAAGACAATGAATCCTCTGAATGGTGTCTACTAAATTTTGTGGATTGGAATTCTCTATATTAGAGTTATAAATTCCACAATTTCAAACTTCTTTTTTCTTTTGTCAGATATGATTTTTGAATGTAGTCATAAAATTTTCTAGTGCTATTTCTTCTGTTAATGAGTCAGCACATTTTGTGAGTTTTCTTGAAGAATGTAAACTGAGATGCAGATGATCCTAATGACAGCATTTAGGCATAAGAGTGCATCACAAATTTATTAATTTTTTTTTAGCTAAATTATAATATTGTTTTGTTTCAGAGAGCTTGTCACACCTATAAGAAAATATTTCTGAATGCAAAGATAACATTGCCATTAGTAAGATACAACATATGGTCCAGTTGATTCCACATGAAACAGTTGACCTTGAACTTCATAGAAAATAAAATGTATTATATATAGAAATTGTGTAATAGACCAAGATTACGCAGTAACTCTTTTTGGAAGCTTTTAAAGCAAACTGTTCTTGATTTGGAAAGCCAGATTAAAGTGAAATTAACTTTCCCTCTTATGTTTCCTAGTTTAGGGTCAAATACTGACATTAAATGATTAATAAAATTTTGTGGGCTGGTAATTAAATGCAGTTGCTTATAACTTAAGAAGTTCATAACAGCAAGATAAAACCAACTTATCTTTCCAATAGAAGTAAAATCATTATTAATGAAACCAGGGAACATGCATGAAAATACATTTTCTTTGCTACACACCATGCTCTCCAAGGCCAGGGCTATAGCTAAGAGATTTTCCAGGTCAAGGTCGCTGGTTTTTAAGGAGCTGCTCTAGACCAGTACCCAAGCAGGGTGTGAAGGCTCACCCATGTTTACAGCAGAAGATCATACAAAGAATTGACCTAACTAGTGTTAACTAGTTTAATTCCTTGTCCCTACCACTAACCATAGCCTACAGAGTTAAGTCCATCATGAAGATCATCTTTCCAGACTCCATTGGGAGCACATCCACTATACTTGCCACTAAAACCATAAATGAGATACCTAACTTCAGTATCCTCCACTACATCCTGAATTACACTGATTTTTATTGGCTATCCTAGCATTCCCAAATCTGAGTGTCACCACCACGGGCCAATGGTTCTTTGGGGCAGAATAGCAGATACAAACATCACTTACAGATGAAGATTCAGGTGACAACAGCTGAAACATTGGGATTTTCAAGTACTGCAATGATAATTTCAGCCCCATCCATTCCTCTTATCTCTCCTTACAAAGATAAATATTTCCGAAGGTATATGTATATCTTGAAACATAAGAGGAATGCAGGTAAAATATGGTACATGCATTGGACAGAACTCCATGTTTGTTTCAAAACACACAGGGAACCAAGAATAGAGGACAATAAAAATGCTCAGAAAATAAAACATTTGCAATTTGTAGAAGTGTTTTCTAATGAGATCTAGTTGATAATAATAATTTTAAGATTATTATAAAATGTGCTACCATGCCCAGCTCCATTTTTACATATATAAATGCTCCACAAAACACTGTCATTGGGTATGCATGCTCTTTTGATTAGTGATGTGTCTGCAAGGAAAAGAAAGAGAACATTGATTTCCAGATCAAAACACCAATATGGATATTTTTAACAAGTACTTCCAACAAAATTATCATTTTCTTCTTTCATAAAAGTATACAGAAGGTTCTATTCTTTGAGTTGGGAAAAAAAACTTCCATTTCATGCTTATTTTCTGATAATTTTTACACTATGTGCAGATTTCAAAAATTTAGTTCTTTGTGTCTCAGGGCTGCTGTCTGCTTTAGAGAATTTTCCTTTGAAATGCTTTTGAATATAAAACCCCTACTAGGAATGTTCCACCACTATTGTCATCTTTTCACTGAATTCTTCTGTCTTTTTTTTTTTTTTTTTTTTCAAGTGTTAGTGAAAGGAAAATACTTGTTTATATATATTTATTTCTCTTGCAGAAAGGGATGCCTACAAGTTAGTGTCAATAGTACTAATTAATAAGACATTAATTTCTGCTACATTTGCATCCACAAATTAAATTAATTTCAATACACTTGACTTTATATGTAGCTTCCAAAGGATTTCAGCAATTCAAAAGTCTAGTAAGATTTTGCTGTTGAATTCAGAGGACTCTTTCTTGGCTAAAATAATAAAATCCATCTGATTTCTTTACTTCAGATTTCACATTCTCTCTCTTTCTGTCCCCTTTTCCTCAATCTCTGTCTATTTCTTATTTTAGTTGCTCCTGTGGCTTGTGCCTACGTGTCAGATATAGGATCTGACTGCAAGTCTTTTAAGACACTATGCTGGTTTTAAAAATCAGCAGGGAAATTAAGACGCAAGCCTCTCCCTATTGACAGTAGAGGAAAAAAACATTGAGAGGGATTATAGATTGGAATCACAGTTTACTGGAGAAATTGCAATAAATACAACCATACTAAAAAAAAAAAAAAAAAAAGATTGCACAAAAGAGAGAATGGTTTGGTCTCTGCTGAGTTCAGTTACTACCAGTCCACTGCACTGAGGGGTTTGGAAGGGTGTGGAGGGTCCTGGAGGAACAGGAGCAGGGTCTGGTGGGGAGGAGGGGATAGGATGCGCTCATCCCTCTGCTGGAGCAAGTGGGACAAAAAGAAATGGTGCACTTCTGGTTGGGCAACCCAGCTTTTCCTGATGAAAAATCATTCTTCTAGCAGTGATGTAGGTGATATTGATAGCCAGCACTAAAAAAGTCCACCCCTTCTCTTTTTAACTGTGACAGACACCATGCATGGCAATATGCAGATTACACGTTAGGGTTCTGAGATGAAGAAAGGAGTGCAGCACTCCCCTGGGAGCATCTAAGTGTCCTGGGAGAGCTTTTGGACATTTTAGGAAGTGGATTTGGACTGGGGATATGCATTTAGGACTCCCTGCTACTTGGCACCTACTGCAAAGTGCATTTCTAATGTAGTATGAAATCCCAGCCCTGGGAAAATACTGTGTTGAACAAGTGCTGTGGAGTAATGATACAGACACAAAACAGAGCTACTGGGCTAGTTCTGTCAAAAGCTGAGGGGTTCAATACAGAATATTGCATCTTCAAAACACCAAGCTGTGAGTCCAGCCTCTGGGTCTGCAATGTGATTCTCTGCATTACAGAGAGCAATATTTGCAGGTGTCAAACAGGATCAAGGAACTAAATGGGGACTCAGTTAAATGCCTAGAGGAAAAATCTGTCTTGAGAAATATGCAAAATGTGTTCAAAAGTATAAAAACATTACCTTAGATTGCAAAAAGGCACTTACCTAAGATGAGATTTATTTCATGATTCTGAGCTCTTAGGTCTCAATGTATGCCCCCTTTGTACATTCTAGACACAGAAGAGAAATTAGATAATTTCCTAAGCAGCTTCATAGTTAAGACAAAGTTATCAGTAAACATCTGTCAGTAACAGATCTGACGTCAAGTCTTCTTCTTCTTTAGGGTATTTGAATCTATTACATTTTAATATTATTTTTTTAAGTATGTAAGTGTTGATATCTTAATTCAAGAACATGGCACAGGACTAAGGAACCTCCCTAGGGTTGTTTATAGACAGGCAGGGAGGATATTTCTCAGGAAGGTAGAAAAATAGCTAAAGTAGAAAGAAGTGAATTGGATTCCCTCCTACTAATGAGTTCTCAAACCACAGTGTTGGATGAAACAGCACTATCATTTATCACAGGCAAAGCCAAGCTCAAGGGAGTCAGCAGTGAGAAGGCACACAGGTTTGGAACCTTGGTACTGTGTGAATCTCAGTCATGTTTGAGAAAGAATTAATCATTTAGGTGAAAAAACCCACTGTTTCTGGGCATGAAGGGGAAAATACTTTTAGGTTAAGTGGAAAAGATTCCCTGGATTTAACTTAAAGTAAGAGGATACCTATCTGCACAGAGAAATAGGGAATAAAAGCATCCATCAGATCTCTACTGTGACAGTAGCAGAGAAATGCAGCTATATTTAAGGGATTGCATAAGAAACTTGCAGGTATCCTCATCTCTTTGCTAGAAACTAGCTCCAGTATAAAACCAGGCTTTGTTTGTAGCACCTAGATCAGATACAAATGGAAAAAGGATTCTTCCAAGTGAAAGATTCTCTTACTCAGGCATGACCAGTGCATGAAAGGATGCACAGGGGAAAAGCTATCAGCAAAAGCTTTGGTGCCTCTAGATTTTAGATATATCAATGGATAAACAACTGACAAATAATTTTGGGGAACTTGCACATAAAAAACTGCTGAAATTAGATCTATAGATATGAGAAAAAGGTACTGTGTCATTGATCATGAATTCTGATACATTTGACTTATAATGTAATGTGTATGGAAGAGTCAGACTTCCACAACATAGGTTTTAAAATTGTTCTGCATGTACAGGGTGATCTTTCTCCTGGAACACAGGACATTTGGTAGGTTCCTAGAGCAGACAAAATATCAACTACCTCTTCTACAAGGAAAAAAATCTGACAAGCAAACCCAAATAGATGCAGCTCTATCGCTGTATAAATAATCACATCACTTATAGATCTAAAAGATTTAATTGCTTTTCCAGAGCAAACCCATTGCAGCTGAAAGGTCTGTAGAGTAGAAATTTCTGTGACTCACACTTCACATAATGCCCATCTTCAATCAAGATGGGTGAGTTATAAGACAACTCAGGAAAAAATAATTATTACTCAAAAATTCAGATTAAAGCAAGATTCCTCCCTCCCTCCCTCCCTCCCTCCCTCCCTCCCTTTCCTTCCCTCCCTCCCTCCCTCCCTTTCCTTCCCTTCCTTCCCTTCCTTCCTTCCTTCCCTTCCTTCCCTTCCTTCCCTTCCTTTCCTTCCTTTCCTTCCTTTCCTTCCTTTCCTTCCTTTCCTTCCTTTCCTTCCTTTCCTTCCTTCCTCTTGGTTTCTCATCTTCCTTGCTGTAGGACAAATTTGGGGTTTCTCCTGTAATTGTTCAGAGGCTTGACAATCTTCACTTCTCCTGCTGAACATGTGGTTTGGGCACACTTCAATGACATCTTCAGGCATAAACAGTTCCACGTAGTCTGAACACTAGGAACTGACTCACCACTTGGAGAAAAAGTAAGTTTTCATCTACAACCTAGAGAGGAAGTGAGTCCTTAAAACAGGATCAAAGTGCAGTCCTGTTGAAGTTACAAATCTATTCACTATTATTGAGTTACATGTTATGAGAATATGTCTTTCCACTGTCTCTAAATCAGGAAGATGATACTTCCAATTTAATAGTGTAAGCCAAACAATACTGAAGTCAGTAGAGGTTTCTCCAAATATTTCAGCAGGCTTTGGATGCAGTGATAATATGCTTTACTGAGCTTAAGGGTAAAAAACTCTTCAGATCATAGACCAATTAAAAGAGTTTTAAATGTTTCTTTTCTATCATGTTGATGGTCCCACATATGCTTTCAAAGAGTAAATAAGTACATGTATAGATAGTGTGTGTTACATCATATATTTCAAACTAATTGACTGTTAATTACTCAGAATTTTTGCCTAGTTACTATGGTTTTTATTAAATATTTTGCTGCTTCTCACTTAATTTAACTAATTACAAGACAATTTGTATCATGAAATATGAATATTGCAACTTAGAAAAAAACCTCAAACTATCAGTCCATTGGTTTTAGCTATATATGTCATGGTCACTGATGCATTAAAAATTAATAAACTCGTTAAAGCAAATACCTAAGTTAATAAAAATACTAGCATTTACTGAAGTAATATTAACCACAAACCAAGAATTATTTAACAAAAACTAGAATTATTTAACAAGGTTGTCTGTAAACATTAATTAATAAAATACATCTTGGAAAATGTCCATTCTCTTCTGATTCAGTTTATGAAAAGGAAGATAAAAAGGCTAAATTCATCAAATAAATTATTCATCAACAGCTATTTTCTAAGCTCTCTTAATTAAGCAGTAGGTTAATTACAGAACAGAATTATATGTGAGGGGACAACTAGGGAATCCTGCTTGTGAGTTAAGTGTCCTGGGATTGAACTGAAGAAGTGTTTTCTCATTCTCTCATCAACTGAGAGATGCTGTTAATTATTCCATGTATTGAGCACAGTAAGAATTCAAAATCCAATGAAATACCAAGGAAAAATCTTTCCACTAGGTTTTTTTCTTTTTCAATTAACAGCAGACTGGGAATCCATGTAGTACCTAATCACTATTCTTATTATCTGTTTTTAGTTTCCTTTAAGAAGTAATTTTTCTTCCTTAAGTCAATTAACAGTCAAGCCATTGCACCCCTAGGTAAATGTAGATGATCCTAAATAAATGGGAAAACTGCTTAAAATACTGGATCAATGTTCACTTTTGAAATGGTTATCAAATCTCAGTACACTGTGCACCTTTCAGACTGTCAAGGCCAGAGTTTTAGGCAAGATTCCCAAACGGATGCAGACAATTACAAGTTCAAGAAGCTTAAAATATTTTATAACCTCACTCACAGTTCTTCTTATCTGCAGAAAGAAAAGTGAACAGGTAAATATAATAGATGAAGGTATATATATCTTTCTGATAAGAGTTACACCAAAAAAAAAAAAATATTGTTAAGAGGTTAATACCTGATATTGTTAGCAAAGTTTTTTAACAGAAAACTATCTCTGGCCTCCACTATCACATAAGCAGATTTATATGCTTCAACAGACACACACTGTGTGCACAAGATTTAGAGGATACGTTCTTTCCATTATCTTTTTTCCAAATGAAAATAATTTGTCCATTTTGACTCTTTAATCCTGTTAAACTGTTAAATAAGAAAAGTTATGCTTTTTTATTTCACTAGTGTGGCTAAATCCAGTAAGTGGAGTAAAGGCATAACCTCCTGATTGGTTTTTTTCTGTAAGTAATCATGACTTTATTTAGTTTTGAATTCTTTCTATAGGAATTATGAGAATTGTGTGGAGTATTTAAAATATAAAAATATCAATAACAAATACAATGCCTTTTTTTCTCTGTTTTATCTTCCTATTGGTGGATTACATGGGAATTGGCTTTGTCCTCTGATCAGCTAGAACATACACACTTTTCTTTGTTTCTACTCCTAGCTACATATCACCAAATTGCATGAGAAATTACTTTTATTAGCCTTCAACCTCATATTATTGAACTTTGACCTACAAAATTTTCCTGCTACTGCTATTACAACCATTTTAGTTACCTGGTTAATCTGTATAAATATCCTGATTTTTCGTGCTATGGATGATGCTTCACAAATCTTCTCGAATCAGTATTAAAAATGTCATGAGTATTCTTATCTTTTTTACATCTCTCTTAGAAGAAAATATTAAATCAGACTATTTTCAGGACTGAGACTTGAGGAATGCCATGACTAAACTACCTTCTGATTCCATACTTCACTACAAAGACATGCAAAATCACATTTTTCTGAGTAATACACTGGGGTTTTTGTTTTGCAAAAAGTTTATTCAACATCATTGATACACTTCTTACTAGGGTACTGTCCTCTACACCAATTCTGAACTTGAATGCAGGGCTAAGGTAACTCTGAATGTTACAGCAGGATTCTATCAGCATCTGCATATATGATGCACTCTTATTGTTACTTCCACTTACTTTCTGAACTTCCAGTTCACAGTCTATAGTCAGAAATAGTCTTTTTTCACCTGGAGTTCCCAGTCAGTATTATTTGCTGAATGAAGAGCTCAAAAGCTTGTTTGGTTAAGCAACAGATGCAAGCAGAAAGCCGAATTCCCTCCAGCATTGTTTGGTGCAGTGCTACTCTGAGTGCTCACTCAAAATAGAATGGAATGTTGTCAAAAATGAGTGTAAGCAGTGCTGCCATGGATGAATGAATGCAATAACAATTGTAATGAGAATAGATGCTGATATTTACATGCATTGAAAATAAATTTAATTGATCAGAAAATATTAAAATTGTAGACATTAATCTTAATTTAAAGATAATTAAAGGATTCTGAAATCCCAGGCAACAGCCGCAAGATCTTTATTAATTAATCTCATGAGTAGACCTCATGCATATTGAGTGATAACCTTCTCTTTGACTTTATTTTGTCTCAGGCCAACAGTAGCTTAAACTTGACATTGCACTGCATGCTTAAACTACACAAAAGAAAACCCAAACCAACTGCTATGGGGTTTAGGATGGCTCTGCACACAGATTTTATTATTATTATTATTATTGGTTTGAAACTATTATTCTGGTCTTCTGGAAAATGAAATGAAACCATTACTCATTTCACAGATGTCAGAGAGCTTTAATAATTCCTGGTCAGGACTGATACAAGTGGATTTGGATCATTCACCTCAACTCTTCTCTTAATTTCTCAGTTGCTTGGTCTGTTCAAGTATCATTTTGATTCTCTGCAAATATTTAGATGTTAGAGCTCCTCTAACGTACCTCAAATCGGTAGTAAATACTATTAGGTTCTTTCTCTACTGCCAAATATTTGAAAAGTGTTGACTTTTGTAACCCTTCACATATGTTTCTTGATGCAATAACATTCTATTTCAAGAAATTAGGGAATAGAAGAGAAGTTGCATATTTCAGAGACTTACCTCTTAGAAGAGGCCACTGAGGACCTCTAACAGAAAGAGGGATATGAGCTACATGATGCATGCCCTTTTTTCATGAACTGTATTTATTCTTTCTGTTACCACTGGAGCTTACACAGTAGTCAGATAGTTGAGCTTTAATGCAATGAAATAGTAAGATCAGTATTATATCTTCATGAAAGTAAAAAAAGTGTAAAGAAAACAGTGTAGAAAGATGCTCTTGGGTCAACCACAGGATCTTTTTTTATTTCCTTTAATATAGATCCATTGGCTTCCTTTACTCATCTGAATTGAAGCCAATGGATTGGTAGTTCAGATCTAGAGCTCTTGGTCTCTACTGGTCAGGACTTCCATGGCTGTGCTCTGATTCCAATCAAGTGTGGCAGCATGTGCTCATAATTTTTGATGTGCAGTTCTGGCATGTGTTAAATAAAAGGCTAAGCAATTCTTGTTTCAATAGTGCCTCAATCCTTTTTCTGCTGTAAGCACATTTTGTATCATCACTTAGAAAACCAAAGTCATTCTTTCTTCTGGAAAACTTCCTTGGCTGGAAACTGAGCTACTTGGTAGATACAAGTCCATTAAGTTGACACTGATGAAAACTATGTCAGGAAAAATTAAAAACCGGTTCTGACACATTTTCTCCGCTAGACCACAGACTACAACAGTGGTACATTCTAGAATTACTTAACTTCCAAAATCTTATTATAAAAAATAGATTGGTTTGTAAGATCATTCAAAAGTGATGAGAAAACCAAGCAGTACTGGCAGCTGTAGTTATGCCCTGGTCGAATCTGTCTGTCACTTACAACTCAGTATTCAATGCAGTTTGGATCAGCTGCTTGTTTTCTAGTGTTCATATGTTCTGTATAACCAGGCCTCCTCTGAATCTGCACACACAGAGAGTCTCTCGCCTTCTGACCTTCTGGCCTGGAAGTTTAGTTTTGTTGCTCCAGCTCGTTTTATCCTGTTTTTCATCTTATTGGGAAGGCAATGAAAGAGGACAAACTACTATGCAGTTACTAGATAGCAATCAAATTTTAATTGAAAAAGAAAATTTTACTCAAAGTATATATTTGACTCAAAGCTTTGTGGGTCACAGATTTTTATCAGAGTTTCCCACTCCTTTGAGCCTCACAATTTCTCTTTCTTGTGAGCTCCTAAAATCATCTACCATGAGTAGATGAATTCTGCTTCTTATGGTCTTCAACAATGACTATGAAAAAACCTTCATTTATTATTCAAAATTAGACATCAAATACCAATACTGTCATTTCCTCACCTTTTTCCACAACCATGCAATAAATTTAAAGAAAAATTATAATTAAAAAAAAATTCAATTTTTGTACTTCAAGTTCCCGATTTTATATTTTAATGAGCTCTATAAATTAGGAATTTCAATCTTGAAAATCTTGATACCAAAAAGAAAATATGCATTTATACAACATTAAAAAAAGAGAAAATGCTAGCATCTATTGAGGCTGCTGATGTCAGTGAAGTAATATTGAAAAATATTGTGTTTACTGTTTGATGGTGAGTATTAATTTATTGTCCTTATTCTAGCTATTCCCCTCACTGATTGAAAAGAAAACAGGTCTGAGAAAGCACAACTGTGAAATCCTTGTACTTTTCAAGCCTGTAGTGAAAACAGGTCTGTAGTACAAGAGCAAGTTTTATGTTCTGTTTGCAGCTAATTGTTCCAAAAACTAGACATATAGCTACATGTGTACTGCATTCCAGCTTCTTTCTAGGTTACTACTACATGAGTTTTTATAAAAATGCATATATAGATATACATGCATATATACATAGAAATGCTTTTCCTAGTGTGTATCTATGTATATCTCTGTGTGTGAATATTTATTACTCTTCTTGGTACTACATACGGAGTCCAGCTCTGGAAAACTGACTGAATTCCCTTCTCACACAAGCATTACTGACAGAATTGTCAATTATTTCCAGCATGGAATCTTAATTGCCAATATGTGAGCTGGAAAGAACCCAGATTTATTAGCAGATTCCAGGTTCAGTTTGCATATAATTTACTAGCAAAGAAAGTACATCACTGTAGCTCAGACTGTCATTCTGAAAGTGTTGTAGTTCTTTTTTTTGGTCTGTTCTATATTAGTTGTGCTGACCATCGTGCAGAACCATTTTCAATCCCACTGTTACAGCAGTTTCCCTGTCAAATCATGAGGAGACTATTAACACCTCTCTGCTGGAAGCACATAAAATAATCATGGGAGCTGTTTATGCTAATTCAGACTAACCCAGGCCTCTTTTTAGTTTTGGAATAATTACTGGTTCAAAATATCAGCATGTGTTAAGAGATCAGGATTAATTTGTAAGAGCTGAATGACAATATTTCCAATGGCTTATTAACCACTAATTAGATTTAAAATGGTGTGATTCTACATGCACTTGTGTGCATCAAGAAGTTTAAACATCTGTTTTATAAGTAATGCAGGTTGTAAGATTACAAAGTTTAATATCACTAGGGGATATCTTACCATATTTGATAACAAGTGACACATTAAATTCTGTATATTTTCAGAACTGGCATAAAAGACTTAGTTTGTTTTGTTTTGTTTTGTTTTGTTTTGTTTTGTTTTGTTTTTAAATAAACAGCTAGCTTTAGCAATATGGGGCTTCACTCATCTGTCTGCACTTTAAACCTTATAAATAACAGGATTTCATTAAATGTCTGCCTGGGAACAAGACAAGTTAGAGTTCCCCAGTAAAGTGTAAGACAAAAATGTGTAATGAAAGAGAAAAATAATTATTTTAATATTAAAATTGCTGGGATTAAAGTTTAAGTCATTTATTCCTGTGTCATTAGTGCAAGTCAACAAAAAATAAACGGAGAAAGGAGAAACAGAGAAATGAAAACAGAGTTCAAAATAATCCTAGTAAATCTGCTGGAATACACAGCATGAATTGAAAGCGATAAACTTGAATAATATCAACTACAAATCTAAGTGTGTAGCATCTGAAAAGGTTATCTGTTAGCTTAGCACCTAGAGCATGCACTATATTATGCCTGAGTTCAAGTCAAAGATAACACCAAAGACATTGCACAGTGCAGTTCATTCTGGACTGACATTGCAGGGCAGTCCTAGTTAACTGCAGATGCAATGTAAAGTCGAGCAAACAAGAAGCTTCTGAAAGTACATATATTTGCTTAACTCTTTTACAAGGTTGTTCAAACCCAAAAATATTGTCTTCGTAACAGCAAATATATGCTCATGACCAGACCACTGACCCTTTCTTCACAGCTCATGTGAATTTAGCAGATTGGGTGCAAGGTCCAGGTTCTATTTGTGTCTCACTCCCTTGGGTTATTTTGAACGGCAGAACTGTATTCTAGTCCTGCTTTTTTGATAAAATCTGATGTGAAACCTTCAGCTTTAAAAAAAATAATGAGGTTTTTGACATTTCTGCAGGACCAGGGCTTACACCAATCTTGCCTGAGCTACCTCTCCTATATCACAGGTTTTGTTCAATGTTTAATCTTCCTGTTTCAGTTCCCAATATGCACTATTGTTTTTCCACATGTTTCTCATCTTTCCTTTTTTAATTTTTTTTTCATGTGACTTGGTAAACACATCAGACACTTCCTGCAGAAGTTTGGGCTAATATAGCTATCTGATGATGAGAAATCTGCTTAGCAGCTCTCTTTCAAATATCTACCTTGAAAAGCATATACATTGATTTGCAGCATTACACTTATCAAATGAATGTGCACTGTGTACACTGTTCTGAGTACACATTTCCTCCCACAGCTGAAAACAGAACAACGGGAGATTTGAAAGTAAACTATTCTGAGAGTGCTATTCTAGGGGAAAAAAAGAACATACTTTCGCCACTAATCTCTTTTGTAAGTATATGTTATTTGAGTTAATTTTACTTGCATTTGGTTTTGTTTTTTTTCTTATAGCCTCTACTTGCCTATAGTCACCAAGAGTAACAAGCAACATATCTGCCCAAGCCTGTATTTGGTCCAACATTCATTGATGCATCACCCAGCATTTTCTTGAACTTTTAGGATTTAATCTTAGATTTATTTAAGTTTATGTGAGTTTTGTTATTATATTTTCTAAAAAAAGAATTTTCCCTTAAAGATTTCAGCAATGTACAAAGCTAAGGGGTAAATTATGGGACAGCGTGAACGAAATCTTGGTTCTGCTGAAGTGTGTTGGCATTTTGCCTATGAACTCAAGAGAGACAACAGGATGTATTTTATAAACAGAAATTATCTGCAATTCTGCATGCTAAAGGTGTAGCATTTACATATATTTAAATAAAACTTTGCATTTCATTCAGAATTTAGCTGTTTGGTCTCAAACTCAGCTGCATCCAACAAAAAAAAAAAAAACAAACAAACAAACAAAAAAAAAACTTCCTGTAATGACTTAAGTGGCATTAAAGCTTAAAGTGTCCCATCCATTTATACAATTATGGTTTTATTCTAACATCACACTGATTATAAATCACTGGAGTTTTAATAATCTGTGTGATTTAGTTCCCTTATTCCACTGTCATATCATCCAATGTGTATTCTATGATATCTGGCAGGTAGCTGTCTTCACTGGAGTTTGACTAGCTTAGATAGGGTCATTGACGTATGTTGTCACACTCTTAATTGGTTCTCTCTGGTTCTCTAACTGTTCTTGTCAGATCTGTGGGGTATAGGACCCCATTGAGGCCCACCTTAAATCTAGATGTGATATAAGTCAGCATTATATATGTTAGTTTAGGTAAAACACATAAAATTCAGGGTGTTTAGGGCCCTCAGGTTGTCTTGTAGTATCTGATCACTTATTGAGTCAGACAGTCACATAGAGATGATAAGAGAAATTTTTACCATCTAGAAAGTTTTGACTTAATTCAAAGCTGCAAAAAAGAGTTCAGATGGACTTCATCCAATGTCATGTGACTGTTGGACTGTTGGATCCATATGCTACCATATATCCTAAATACAGATTTATCACTTTTTCAAGACATAGTTACAGACTACATTGGAGAGGTAGTGCTGTTTTCGATCAAAGTTGTTCAGGTGTATGCTTCAGTTTTTGACTACTTGAAATTTTCATTTCTAATTTTTCTAGATGTCCTTAGGATTATAACATATTTGCTTCTATTTTCCTTTCATTAATACATTAATAACATTTTGACTGCCAAATTGTTCCTTTCTACTACACACTTCCTCTAAATATTTAATCACAAGTATTCAATGTGTGAGTTTATGGGATTTTCAGTTTAAATAAATTATTTTTTGTGACATTTAACAGGAAAAAATATATTAATTACTAAGAGGTGATAATAATATGGGTGAATTACTATTAGTAAAATGGATCTGAAAAAAACTCCAAAAATGATCAATTCGTAGATAGAGAAAAAAATTGTCTTATTTATTCCCAAGAGTAAAGTATAATTTCATAAGGTTTCAAAGCATGTTTTACTATAACTTCCTAGCTTTTCTATTAAGTAGCCTAAATTTTTGTGAAATAATTTATAAAATTATAAATAAACTATATTTATTTTTACCCCCTCTAATATTATATGCATAGAATTCCTTGTTGCTAGAATATATTTAGTCATCAAAACCAGTAATTAACAAGTAGTGACATTCAGCAGTTGATTGAAAGAAATATTTTTCAAATAGTCAAAGAGGATGTAATAAATCGATGGGTATAGGACTGCAGTTCTGAGTGTAATCTCATAGGAATGTAATGAAAGTATCAGTTAATGCCTCAATCAATAATGATATGGTTTGTAGATTTTAGGACAAAACTCATCAGTATATTTTATGATATAATGAACAACTTTTCATCTTTCAAGAGATCAAAGATAAATGTCTGGAATAGTGTTTTATTCACAATATAAACCAGAATTGGAGGGGCTTTATTTTTCAAAAGAAAAGACTGTCAGCTAATTAATTATGAATTTTTACAATGCTAAAATTAGCTGGCACTGCATAATCCTAATTAAATTCAAGGCCAGCTCAAGCAATTCTAACTAAAGTATTGCATGACCATCGTTCATAGCCAAACCCACAGTTTTCCATATATTTTCTGTCTAAGCCTCAACTTTAGGCATATGCATAAAATGGGTTGGTATTTTCAAGAATCTGTGATGAGAGAGATGTATTTTCATGCAAAAACAACTACAGTAAAAAGGAAAAAGTCGGTATGCAGCAGGGAATGTATTGCATGTTTATGTGACATGGAAGACCAGTTATAAATAACCTATACTTTTAGTGATTTTTAGATTTTTTTGTAATTCTGGCCTTTCTGATAATCAGCATTGCCCATATAAAATTGAATAAGTGTGTAATATGTCATTATCCTATTAATACCCCAGCCAGTTGTAGTCTTAGGAACTGGAAAGGAACAAGCAAAAATGATGGCATTTTCAGTTCACTGGACTATGATTTACATTGGTTTTATTCTCCTGCAATGTGTTTCGGCACAGCATGACTATGTATACATGAACATTTTGTTTCAGCTGATGGAGCAAAAAAAATTGGCATTCAACATGCTATTTTAAGACATATTAAATATTTAAAACATTGTTTAGTATGTATATTGCAAAAGAACCAAAAACTCCACAAATGTACTCAGCCTACATATGTTCCTGATAAACCATCAACGCTTATTTCATTTAAAAGTATAATGAGAAGAAACATTACTCTCTTTCCATAAACATCAATCTCAAAATCATAAACTTGGAACTTTCTTCCCAAAGAAATAAAAAGAAAATCAATTCCAAACACAAATATTTGCTCTCATTTCTTAATTTCTGATCCAGGGTTTAATTGCAATAATATTTTCCCTACACTGTGAGTAAGTCATTATAAATTAGCTCTATATTTCAGCATTTCAGAGTAATTTAGGTCATACTCCATGCAAAGCAACCTTTAGAAAAGGCTGTCACTTTCTAGACAGGTCTGGGGCTGTTTTATTTTTAGAATCATAGAATCATTAAAGTTGGAAAAAACATCCAAGATCATTGAGTCCAACCTTTAAATGAACATCACCTTGACAACTAAACCATAGCAAAAATGCCATGTTCATATTTCTAGTATAGTTCTAGGGATGATGACTCCACCAACTCCTTGGACAACACATTCTCATGCTTAACCATTCTTTCAGTGAAAAAATTCTTCCTAATATTCAACTAGAACCTCCCCTGGCACAGCTTGAGGCCATTTCCTCTTGTCCCAGTGTCAGGACAAGAGGAACAGCTGCCCAGGTGAAGAGGCTGACCCCCACCTTGCTGCAACCTTCTGGAAGTAATGGAGTAATTTACTTTCAGCTGCATGAGGGACTGTTGTCAAGAAATCCATGTTGTTTTGGAAGGCACAGCTTTGCTGCACCAAGAGATAGCCTGACATCAGCACTGTCTTTGATAGCAGTGACCGTGACCACCTACTTCTGCTATCTCTGGAGGCAGTGCATGTTTTTGATGTGGGACAGACAGCAGCTCCCTTTAGACTGGTGTGAGTTGCAATCTGGAGCTGTCCTCAGCAGGGGCAGGATCTTTCCTGGCACTGAACCCAGGTCTGGGAAGCTCTACTGTGGGAGGGGTTCCTGCTCTCCCTTGGGAGGCAGCAACAGTTTAGAAATCAGCTGCTGCTCTCCACCCCAGAAGAGCTGTCCATCAATGTTTAGCATACTCCCCAGTTCCAGAAAGTTCAGTTATTCTGTTGTCCCCATTGGCTCCTGTTAGAATACCACTCCTCCTCTGTACCCCGATTAGTTCTCTGTATGTCACCCCACTCTGTCTCCCCCTTTACCCGTTGCCCGTTGGCTGTTTTGTACCCTAACCACGCCCACTTCTTTGCCCTTAATACCCAGCCCCGCCTTTCCTCGGGGCTTCCGGAGTTCGCTCCCTTCTGGAGAGTTCATGCCCCTCGTTTCACCCTCCTGTTCCTTTGACGCTCCTGAAATAAAGCCTCTAGGAATAAAGCCACTTTGCAGCCCTCTCGTCCTTACGGTGGAGCTATCCGGGTCCCGCCACATCCTCCCCGCAGACCAGTCTTCTGAGGGTTTTCCCCTGGACAGGCTGGGCACCTGGGTGAAGCCCGGAGGACTTGTATTTTAATACACTCTACCATACCCAGAATGACATCTACCTCATCTGTGGATAACCTGGAGACCAATTTCCTTCCTCTTTTTTTTCCTCCAATGGCTTTTTGATAGTTGTGCAGCACTGGCAGGTGCCCTGTTCACTGCATCTGGAACAAGCATAAACTGAACTGCAGCTGCACTTTGCAGGATCAAACCCATCAATTTCTTCAGAGAATTCCTAGCTTTGACACAAAAACGGTTTGTGAATGAAAATAACCCCTGTGTTTGGTTTCTATGGTTACTACTGCACTAAAGAAAACAGAAATTGTCTCATTTATTTATTGATTTATGTCCTATTAAAATGTTATTTGAAAAATCCAGAGGCAATCACTTTTGGGACCATTTTATGCCTGTTTTAATTTTGATGTTATTAGTTTAAATAGATACCAGTAAATTCTGCTTTCGTGATTTTCCACAAACCAAAACCTATGCAAGAAAGTGGATTTCTTTATGATAGTATTAAGGCATCTGCTAAGTTTTTTAAGCCAAAGCAATTATAACACAATATCATTTTAATTAAATATGTAATATTATGGGCACTTGCATCAGAAGCTCACCTTGTGTCTGCCTGACTTTTCATTGATAATCAATTTTAACTCCCCAGAATGGAAAGAAGAAGAAATAATAGTATTCGGTTCATATGTCCTCAGCTTTTCTATCACCATTTCTCCCAATGAAATATGACTATGAATTGCTATTTCTTATTTTAAAAAGAAAGTTCTTACTTTATTTGAATTTTGCTTGGGGAAAAAAAATGAAGTTTAATGTTATAAATTGATGAAGACATTCTTAGGTTAATCCTTAGTTTCATATCTAAGTTTTAACAGCTCATCAATGTCCATCAAAGCCTCATAATTCCCTGTATATGGAATATAATGACACTGATGTGATTTTTTTTTCCCCTAAGTGAAATTTCCTTTCACATGCAATTGTTCCTCACATTGAAGCAATTTTAGGCTTCATAATCTTCCTTTTCCCTTGAATCTTTCCAATTCCTGGTATGTTCTTTCTATCAGATCAGGGGATTACAGACACAGAGTATCAAAGGAGTAAGTTTGTTGATTTGCCATGGATTTATTCAGTAGAATAACTTCTCTTATTTTCTGTTTGCTTTGTAATACTTATCATCTGCTAAGTCTTATTGCAGATATTTTCAGGTGGCAGACTGTGCTAACACCAAAATATAATTCCAGTATGGGAATTACCGCTTTAAGATTCACCACTTCCTGCACAATATTTTCCTTAGTTTCATTTCTTGACATTCACCTACAGTGAGTTTCACTTACCATTTCCCTGCCACAGTGATAGTCTTGTAAGGTTCTTTTGCAATTCTTCAGCCACTGCCTTCATATCTACTACTTACCATACTTATCATTGCATCATTTTCCTTCTTCAACAATTTGGCTGCAGTTTCATTAATCTGTGGAAGTGAAGGTCTTTGTGTAGCATGTCAGCTCTTTCATGTTTCCCATGCTAGTCCACAATAACTGAAGAAAACTGTGTGACACAAGCTATTCCCCCATGAATAATTCAAAAATTTGTAATTAATCTGCCTTAGACATGAAGACTCCTCTTTAGCCAGAGAGATTTAAAAACTCCATGTATCATCTTGTTCCTTAATCTTAGACATCTGACTGAAGGTTAAAGATTTCTGGTATGAGTTCTTGGAATCACCTGTAATATCCATGGAGTGTGGATGAATACTGGGTTGTTAGCAGTTTGAGGGTCATCGTGTGACCCTCATGTGTGAATCCTATTTAATCTGTGTTTCTCTGTTCTTTTAATTGGTCTGTAGAATGATGATGTATCACCTTTGAATTCTGTTCCATTTAAAACATTTAATTATCAGACCTTTCTGGGGTGTTGCTAGTGCATTCAAATATTATATTGGTTTCTGCAGACTCCACAGTTTATTTATTGGGCCACAGCTCGATTTTTGTTGATAAACTGCCTGATGAAATAGATCACAACTTTTCATTATAGGTAGAAGCCACTACTCATCTAAACTGTTAAGTGAAGGCTATATCTCAATGCACAGAAGAACTGAACTGAAACATATGCCAGTTTGTTTTCAAAAACAAGATCAATAAAAATTGCGATTTCAAAGATAAAAATCATCATGTGATCTATCCTTACCATTCCTATTAATGTAAATCATACAATTATTTTAAAAGGCATGATTAAAATTCAACAACTAGCAAAATGAGAATGTTAAAGAGCTCTAAGAACTTGTCAGAGCTCCCATAGTTCTTATGAATTAGTTTTCACCAAGACAGAGGAAAAATGCATACATTTATCTGAACGGAGTTAAATTTCTTGTTCAACCAGACATGTAGGATGGTGCTGAATAAAACAACACAGGACAAGAGAATTTATCTGTTATCTATAGATGAATACATACATGAATCAAGACTTCTTGATCAGAAACCAAGAAGAAAGTAATTTGTGACTTTTGTAGGGAGGAAATGTACTTTTACTCTTCTCATTATTCTCTGCGTGTCCATTCTGGTTGTCACGATCTGAAAGCATGGCCATTCTTGTAGAGTTTTTAATATGCAACTGAAAAATATAATTACAGTAGGAGTAATGACCAAACAAGCAAATGGGTCCACTGTAAGATCTTAAAAGCTCTAAGATGGAAATTAAGAGCTCCACACTCACGTCCCTCTTTAATTATAACCCATGAATGTGCTTATATGCAAATCTCTGATCTCCCATCTCAGTTTCCCATTTTCTATAAAGAAACAATGCTTCTGCATGTCAACAAGAAAAGACACAAGAAAAAAATGCAGTACTGATGCCTATTTTTTTATAGTTGTCTGATGCAGACTGATTGTTTCTGGGTAGCTTCGACAGCCTGGATTTGAAGACTCTGCACATGCGTCCATGTTGATTGATCAGAACTATACAGGGACCTGAGATTTTCCAATGCTGATTTTTTCTCCTGTCCTTTCTTCCCTTTCTGTGCTCCATCCTTACAAGATAGCACAGCATTACACTCTTTCACAAGTGTCTAAAAAGATGGCTTAGAAAGGGAAAACACATTTAGATATAGTCTATTTATTAACAAAATCATATTTAAATTGACTCTAACATGGATTTTTAGTGTCACCAGAGCTAACCAATCCCAATACATCACAACTCCTGATTCTAACATGAAGTGGACATGCAGATTTATAGCTGTCTCATCCGTCTACTTAGTATGATCACTGTATTTATGTACAAAACTCTGAACCACTGAGAAAAAAATTCAGACAGAAAGAACGTGGGTATTCATGAATTGCCCAGTCTAGAAGCTAATTCAGAACTGTAATAGAGTTTTTCAGAAAGCATCTTTCATACAGGTATTTTTAGCAGGCAATGGAAAAGGGCTTCCACATGGTTTCAAACACTGTTAATCGTTACCTGAGGCAAGAGGGATGGAAAGACTGTTAGACTGAAACCTTTTGGAATCATTTATGTCCTTCATGAAAAGTTTAGCATGACTTATTATCAGAATGCCTGCGCCTCCATGAAATAAAATATAGTCAGATGTTTATCTGAGCCTAATTTTGCAGTTTCAAATATCACCTAACCCTTTTTAACACTGAAATGTTACTACTAGCACTTTGTTCAGAGCAGCACAAAACATCAACAATAAGTGAGGACAGAAAGAGAAGAAAGGTCGTAGCCCCTGGCATCCCTGTTTCATGAGCTCACAAGCCCAATACCCTTGATCTCAACTAAGAACCATCACAAATCATACACATCAATGCTAACTAGAAGGGAGTTCTGTGACTGTGTACTAGTTCTGTGACTGCTAATTTAGGATGGATTTGTTAAGGACAAATTGTTTTGGGTACATAGTGATAATGATTAGTAGCATCTGTCAATGTGTATTCTTACTGAATATTGATACAATTAAGTGGTTATGAGGTTTGAAACAGGCATGATCTATCAATCTTTTAAGCATGCTTGTCAGAACTGCTTCAAATTTCCTAAAAATATCTAGCCTGAAATGTTCCTGCAAGTGAAAGTAATGAAGCTCCATAAGAAATAACAGTTCCACCAGCACTGTTTGTGTATTGATTCACCTTTTGAGTTGGTTTTCCCAGCCCTCATTTTCTGCCTTGGACTCTTTTCTTCCACGTCTTGTCTGCAAAGTAGATCGAAGAGTCTGCTTTTCCTGCACTGTAAAGGCAAAACAGTCAAAACAGTTTATTTTCCTCTTCTATGCATTTTGAATGAGATGTACATCACAAAAGACTGATCACAGGGTGTAAACACTTTTGACAATTAGAAAGAAAAATGCATAAGTGCATGCCACAAAGTAAAGCCAGTAACAACCAGTTTTTTGAACAGACTCCACATCATTACTTTCTCCACATTTGAAACATGAGACACTCTCTATTGAATATCTGCATTCTAAGACTCTAATTACCACTAAATTAAACAGTTTTAAATAGAATTAACTTGAAATGACATGGACAAATACGTATTTTTTAGTGCACATTTCAGCTATATTCAGCTATGGGATTCAAACTTTTGAGAGATAGAAACTGCCTGCTTCATTGCATCATGGGAAGAATATTATCTAACCCATTCAAACTGTAATAGAAAACTATGATTTACACACTAAAACCCCTAAACTGTCTAATGATCTAATACCTCTTACCACCATCATGCTAATTAAAGTGTCATTGAGGTTAGGAAATGTTCTTTGTACTGTGATGAGAGAAGATGCAGGCAAATTGAATTTCCTTTCTGATGGTGCTCAGTAAAAGATAATTGACCACTTGTTATTCCTAGGTGTCATGTAATAATAGGACAAGAAAAACCTAGTCTATAATAACTATATTGTCAGCAGAGATAGATTTCACCAAAAAAGAAGATATGGAAAGTTTAAAAAACAGTCATAAAGGAGAAAATATCCTCTCCTCAGTAAAACATTGCAATGAATATCCAGATTTACACCACATGTACACACAAACCAACAGCAGAGTATATTTTATTCCAAACTATTTTTCAAATATGTCAAAGCTACTCCATGTACAAAATAATATTATCTTACTTTACAGTTCTCAAGTGAAACACTGTGATTTTGTTGAACTGAACCTAAGAGGTGTTGGTGTTATGACTGAAGTACTACTTTTTAAATGAATGTGAGTACAGAAAGTTAGGGAGGCTTTAGTTTTATGAAGAGTAATAGGCAAAATAATGGGATTAAATAAATAAAAGGGAAACCCACAAATGAGATTATTAATGAGAAATAAAGTCTATGTGCCTAGTTCAGAAATATCAAAGGACCTCAAACTGCATTTTCTAAGGCTAAATGTTCATTGAAGTGATTTGATACTTTATTTCTAAGATAAAAGAGTTCAGTACTACCAGCTGGCACCACAGACGAGGGCACTTAAACCTTTTTTCTCAAATGCAAAACTGCTTTTTTTAGCACCATATAATATAATGAATGGAGTGAATGGACTCTACAGTAATCTGAAAAACATTGATCCTTTGCTGGGTTTTTTTTGTCTTTTTTTGGTTTTGCTTTGCACATTTAGAGCATATATTAATTTTTTAACATGAGTAACAATGTTCATTTTTTAACATTGTGCGACAATGATGCATCCGCTTGCCATCTCTTTGGGGCAAGGTCTCTTATACTGTATGTTTGTTCAGTAGCAAGAACAATATGATACTGTAGGAACTATGGTAGCATAAAGAGAGTCCTGCCTTCTGCTCACTTATATTTTCTTTTGGGTTAGCACAAATATTTGTGCATACTGGGCATTCATACCAAGAGAAAAAGAGATTAAGCCACAGCAAACACTGAGGTCCAGCAATAGGGTTATATTCCCAGCTGCAGATACCACATATGATCTACACACTGTCTATACATTCCCACTGTGTAATATAAAACTTTTAGATTCTTCACGCCTGTTTAAAACTTTTAGATTCTTCACGTTTGTCCAGCCGGCTGTTAATGAATTGAATATACTGTCAAGATCTTGAGAGAGGAGAGTATTTTCAGTCTTATCTACCCCATCTTTTGTTTGAGGGAAAAGAATTCAAACACACTGATTTCATAGATTTTTTTTAGGTTTTCATAATAAATCATTTACTATTCTTCTGTAGGCTGGAAACAAGCAAGTCAGTTTAAGTACCTCCACTATGTTTCCTAATAATATAAATTTTCATCTGAAATAAGAAGAAATAACCCAATGTTTGATTAAAAAATTGGATATGAAAACACATTTTGTCAAGATCCAAAAACATATACTTCAGGAAATGGACAGTTAGCAAAGGTATACATTCACATATAGTCCACTGAATTGCTGTATTTTCATATAATAATTTTAAAAAGACAAAACTGTGCAAAAAGCAGTTTAACTTGTTCAGAGATCACTAAATTTTTCTATGTGGAATCATCAAAGTTGACAATATCTGGCAACACTGGTGAGACTGCCTCTAGATTGAGTATGTAAGACTGTAACAAACCTCACCGATCAGCAGAAGTGTCCCTCTGCTTCCTAAGAAAGTAGGCAGAATTGGCCATTGATATTTTATACTGCACCAATACTTTAGGTAGGTGTTACAATGAGCTATATTGTAGTTGTGCTGTTTTATTGGACTGGTGCAGTTATTTTCCTTTGAGGACCAGCTGTGAAATCTAGGTGCAACACTCTGTATAGACAAACAGGGAAGCCTAAGCTGTAATTTTAATGCATTTCTAGAAATGAAAGAAAATTAAGTGATGCTAACTGATAGGTAGAATTAACACACAACTTAGCTTGTCCTGTGCAAGCAAATATACTTTGCAGGTGTGGGGTGACAGAAAAGTCAACCCCTAAATTTCATCAGTGGCTGTCTAAGAAAACTTTTTGCCATAAATGTGTTTTAGAAACATTTGTTTCTGTATTTATTATCCAGATCCTCAGAACAGGCAGGACATAGACTTTCACTATGATCCCTGATTTTTGACATTTTTGTCACACTGGCAATAAGCATAGGTAAAAGCTGACAGACAGGGCAGAACTGCAGGAGAGATGCAGCAGGGTCTAAAAGTCACCTTTACAGACCTCTTAAATCAACTCTAGTGAATGCTCGCTGGCTGTGGATGGAGACTCAGTGCCAATGCAATTTTGCATGGAAAATTTGAAGAGATGGAAAACTCTGCAAAGCAGTTCTTGACGAAAAATCTTGTCTAGGCATACTTATAGAATTCTGTGTCAGAATTCCATCTCTGTTAGTGATTGTAATTAGTCGCTTATACCTATGATCTTCCTTATAGAGATTATCTCCAGGTACTTTCTGAGAATTCCAGTAGTCAATGTTGAATTTTTAGCACCAACTTCAGGCAATGACAAGCTATCCAATGTTTTAAAAATTAAAAAGATAGCATTTTGGCTAAAATAAATGTGTGTCTGTTTTTTGAAAAATGCATTACAGTAACACCATCTTTTTTCAAAACTTCTTTCCCTCCCCTCATTTAAACACACATTATGATGTAACAATGAAGTAATCACATGATGAATAGATGGCAGGAGGATTTAAGTCCCTTTCTAGGAAAAAAAATAAAAAGGCAGATATTTTAATTAAAAAAAAAAAAGCAGTTACTGTGATAATATTGCAGTGAATCACACCCTTTAAGTGTTGTCACAAGATACACTTATCAAAGATGAGTGCTATACTTTCATTCTAACATATATTTTTTCTGTGGAAGCTTCTGCCCGATTAGATGCTACTTTTCAGCTATAAACTGTGATAGTTTGATATTTTGTTACTTAATTGCTGTGAGATCCGAAGATACACAATTTATATATGATAATATATACAATTATACAATTTATGTATGATAAAATTTTAATGCTATCCATTGACACTCAAACGAAATAAAAATTTGAACTGTATCTCTAATGAGGGGCAAAACTGAATTGATCATTAATGACAAAACCAAAAATCCTCAGTTTCTGAGAGACAGAAACTTGGTAGTACCAGGAATATTAGATGTCTCATTCTCAAGGAGATTTATATTTGTACTAGGAGGCATAAAGTACAGAAATTGTTTGAAAGAGCTCATTTTCCTGATGTAGTCTAGGAGCTCTCATCTAAAGATGTTGTTTATAAGAAGAGAATATTCATTATTTTCATTAAACTGAAGTAAATGTACCTATTCTAACACATCTACAGTCCCCGAAGAAATTTTTACCATCATATCTAATTTGGCCAGCCACACAGGCTCAGTAAACAAGGTTAGTAAGGCATTATAAAAATGCTGGTGATTTTCAAGTGAATACCAATTTGACAATCATCATAAAAACTATTAGTGTTCAAAAATTATACTATGTAAAATTAAGGTCCTTTCCCCTTCTCTTTCATCCTTGTCCAGTGTATAAGGTCTTCAGCATTAGAGATTCTAATCCCTATGTGCAGATCAACATCCTTCTAGTAATAATTACAAGCATTTTGAATAACATTTAGGATCCAATTAAATGTTTGTTTTCTATTGGAATTGCTTTAATAGTTAGGATTCTCTCTGTAAACTCATTCTCTGGCAAGGGCAAGAATTAATCTCATATTAAACAGTAAAACATATAAACCCAAACTACTTACTTGGATCTTCTAGGCTTTCATCTATACTGTTAAGATTTTCAATCAGCATTCAGAATTTCATTATGTTTCTGTCCTTCAAACAGGACATTTAAGATGCTGTCAGACTTGTTGCTGAAGGTGTTTACTCCTACCGTAACCATAATCGACAGTACAGTAATTGAAGATGTTTAGACAGGCAGAGGACACTAGTTTCCAATCCACCAAAAAAAAGTAACATTCAGAAATGCAAGGAAAGTTCCAAACTCTCTTTTTACATAAAGCAGTTTCATGACTGTAGCAAGTTTCTCTTTTCTGTAAGTTAAAAGTAATTATTTAAAACCACAAAGAATCCTTTGCTTTGTAGTACATTGCCACAGCTGTTGTTCCATTATTTAGCCTCTAAACAGTCATAAGCAGAATTTGTGGTAGATTCTTCTGTCAGGAAAGGTCAGGCTGTGTTATGCACTGAGCAAGCATTCTAAGGGAGTGTATCATCCAAAGGCAAAAGAAATGGAGGAGACAAATACAGGCTGCAAAGAACCAATTACTAGAGGAAGAGAATTGGATAGAGTCAAATTTAGAGGATCGGGAGTATCAATTACAAGCTGCCATGTGCTTGGTCTTGCAATTAATTTTATTCATTGCTGGATAAGTACATTTTAAAGGCACTTTTTTGAAGAGAATAAATCGTAATTACCAGGTGACACATTTTTTGGCTATAAAATGCATTTTTAGGCAATAAAGACTGTTAATGAATTTTAGTTTAATTAGTAAAATTATTTCAATCAAGATAATCCTTCAGAAAAAATGGAAGTAAGTTACATCATATTTGCAAAACTAACATAGGTTGGTTGTTATTATTTAGCCTTATTATTTGCAATCTGTTTAGTTCTTATTTAGTTGTTTTATTTAGTTGACTAAATATAGATTAAAAACATAGCTTATTTTAATTCTTTTTCTATCTGAAAATAAAAGGTTCCTCAAAAATGAATTAAAATCTTTTTGTGTAGTTCACTTTTACATAGTCAAGAGCAAATTTCTTTCAATTTTTTTCTTCCTATGGGAAAGCTGAAATGTTGTTTCTGTTTGTCTCAAAAGAATTGCAACCAACATAATTTTAATGTGTAGCTTCACCAGTGAACCAAAACCAATACTTTGTTTCAATTTTTTTGCACTACTTGCTCCATGAATCTGATATTCTAGTTATTGCCAGACATTCTGTATCATTAAATAAAAGTGATTTCTTTTCAGTCTCTTGTGGTATGTTCAGCTAGCCCAAAGCTGAAAAACTCAGATACACAAATGAATAGTGTATCTCTGAGATATACCATATTTTGGAGGAAAGAAAGGGAAGAATTCAATATCAGATGGAATTAATTCCTTACTTTCCCA
This sequence comes from Vidua macroura, assembly GCF_024509145.1. Lineage (NCBI taxonomy): Eukaryota > Metazoa > Chordata > Aves > Passeriformes > Viduidae > Vidua > Vidua macroura. Next base: position 85,944,101 of record NC_071571.1, on the reverse strand, counting down.
AAGTATAGTTGTATAGGATCATTCAGGGTTAACAAGCAAATGAGTTCTCTCTCCCAATAACCAGATTACTTGCATGATTTTTTCTCACTCTTCTCTTTTTTCATTTCAGTTTACTTTGATCTTTTTGTGAGGTTTGTCTCTCAGTTGGTTTCTTAATATCCCATGAATTTATACCACAGTCTACAGCACAATCAAAAATCAAGTACATCTAAATCTTTCTGTCAAGGAAAGATGAATTAATAAGAATGTAATTAAATCCAGTCTGAAAAAATGCCCTTAAGTACCTTCAATCCCTCAAAGCTAAATTTCTTTGTGACAAGCTACTGTAGATATTTCTTTGTGACAATACTGTAGATATTGCAGCGAAAAAAAAAAAATTAAAAAAGAAAAAAATATCCCACAATAAAATCTAAACAAAAAAACTCTAAACCTGTGGCTGTTTTTTGTACTATGACATCAAACCAGAAAATTTCTTTTGTGTTAACTAAGCAATTTCCAAACATTATGGCTTTTTAGTATATGCTATCTACTTAACAAAAGGAAAACAAACACTGATTTTTCAGTGTATGACTGGAAATAGATAAGACAGCTATTTGGATAGCAAGACGTTTGACCTGAAAAAAACCCAATAAATCCTGTGATATCTTAAAGAATCCATTCACTTTTCTTAGCTTTCTTGTGGTGAGATTTCACTATACAAGAATGATTTTCCTTTGACCTATGAAACTTATACTCCTAATGCCTTAGCTTCTAGCAAAATCCACTACAAAGCAAGATCCATAAGCAGCTTTGACAAATTCAATGCAACGTTGCAGCAATTTTTTGCTTAGCTGAAAAAAAAACCTCTTTCTTTATTTGTCTTTTAAAACATCATTTGTCAAATACATTTGTGACTGCAGCAGCAGTGGTGCAGAAGGATGCAAAGATACTGGAGGTCCTTATGGTATGTGCTAGTGTGCTTTTACTGGGCTGATTGAGCAAATGTGGTCTGAAGTGTAGTGCAGCTTGACAGCACATTATAAAACAAAGCTTTATTAATACAACAAGAAAGAAGAGTAACAACGTGCCCACTCAAACACCCAGGGCAAACACTGAATCATAAGTGATGCCAAGGCTCCAGTGAAGCGACAGGGACACTTGCTCGTCTGGCAGCAGCAGCCAACCACACAAATGCCTGTAGAATGTCAGAGTTGTGCTCCACCTTGGCTCAACCAACAGTGGAGCGGTATGAGGGAATTATGTCTGGTATGGATAGCAGGGGAAGCACACAGCCTGTCCTGCTGCCAGTGTCAGTCTGGGCAGGCTCTCAGCAGCCGTGCACGGCCCCCCTTGAGGGACAGAAGTAGCACATTCCTTAACAACGAAAGGTGTGAGCTCTGTGACCTCTAGAATTATTGCACTTGAACAAGGAAAGGCTTGATGCTTTTCAAATCTGGCAGCACTGGCAGGTCTAAACCCCTGTTGGTCTGCACAGCAAAGAAAGTCTTTTTCTAAGAAAAAGACTGCCACATTTTGTTTTCTTGACCACTTAATTCAGAATTAAAAATATGCAGAAAGGCTTCTGTAAGGAATAAGAACAGGAATATGTGAGAGCTGGAATACACATAACCTTCATGCTCCTTACAGAAGTCTGGACATACATTCTGATATTTTGCCCATGTTATTATAACAATATATCATAGGGATTCATGTATTAAAATTCTTCCTGAAAGTTATTGTAAGCAGCGTCACTGATGTTAAAATTATCACACAACAGTGCAGGTATATGAATTAGCTTCATTAAAATGTTTTTGTAATATTGATCTAATTTGTTATGTTGAAGGAATTTTTATACTTCAGCTATATAGTTCTGGATATTTCTGGGCAAAAGTCTGTGAAGAAGGAGAAGCTTCATGAAACTTTTATTTTATACAAGACAGAGATCTGGTTTCTAGAGACTTCTCTAGTTAAACTCCTGATTACTGATGGGTTGGACATCAGTCTGTAGGAGTGGTCACCTTGGTAATGTAGGTGTGCTTCAGCACTGTTACTGCTGGCCAAGTCTTTTCAGTTTCCTGTCCAAAAATTTTCATTGTCTTTGTGAAAATGAAAATAAAGCTTTTCCATGTAGGTAAAGCAGACAATTTTTTTGGTACATAATGCTGTTTGCATTGATAAATGTTCATACAAATATGTTTCATACATGTTACTTCAACTCCAAGAAAAAGAGAAAACAACAACATATTTGCTGAAGAAATGGATCTGAGTCCTTCATTTTAGGTCTGGGTTCAGACACTTTAAGTGATTGTACATGCTTTAACAGGTTGCTTGCTACTCTGTTCCTGTTCCTATTTTCAAGAGTATCATTTAGAAGACACCAGCATGAAGAAATAAATGTTTGAGGATCAGAAACAAATTCACTATTTCTTTTGTTAAATGCAAGAGAGGACCTGTAATACAGAGATTGGAAAGTGATGAAAAACAGTTCTTCTCGCCCCAGTCCCAGGCTTCTAGGGTGCCCGGCTAGTAGCGCTGCCTTTTGGCTGTGGGACTGGGGCTACCGTCTGTGCGCGAAGCTCTGGGGTTGAGCCTCCGCATGGGTTTGCCGCGTTCTGTAGCCGGTGCTGAGAGGAGATAAAGGGACGAAGGAAGGCACACCTTGCCCTGCGTGGCTGGAGAAAGTTTATTCCCACGTGGCCGCCGCGGTGGTTGGAGCGGCGTCTATCTCCTAGTGCGTGTGTGGTCAAGATGGCAGCGAGGCAAAGGAAGCATGGGGTTTTATAGAGGGTGGGCAGACAGGGGCGGAAGCCCCCTCGCCCAATTGGGACAGGCAACGGGGGAGTGACATGGACCACGGCAACCAACAGGAACACAACAGGGGTGGGTACAGGGTTCCGGGACAAATAGGAATACAGGGATGGGGTAACTGACACAGAAGTTTCAGGAATGAACAGAGGGTGACTACAAGACTGACATGGGAAAGTTCCAATGGTAGACAACCTGGAGCAGACCATTGTGAGGGGGAAATGGGGGTACATAGAACCGGCTAACATTATTAAAACCCCTAACTGAACCAACCCAAGATGCAACAAAATGCAAAAGAGTAGCTGTAATGCAGAGATTGGAAAGTGATGAAAAACAGTCAGGTACAGTCTTGCTAGAAAGATGTGTTTCACTGGAGAAAACTATGTGTCACATTAATAATTATTCTATATAATAAATTTACATGATTAAATAAAAAGATAATTCATACAGAAACATCATTAGTAGTTGAACATCCTTACTTCAAGGTAGAAAGCAGTTGCAGTCTAAACTAATTTTTCAATGGCAGTGCTTTTATTCCAGAGAAATATCAGTGATACATGGAGTTGTTTGTTCCTTTTCAACTTGAACATAACTGAGTTCAAAATTGGATTTCTATGTCCAGCAATAGGTCCAAGAAGACATAAGTCACCAAAAGTTTGTTGTTGTTTCTAATATTTGTGGGCAAAACAGATGAGAAAATATTTATGTTTTTCTAAATGTTATATATTATGTTCACTAAAATTTGACATCTGTTATGTGTATTATGCTGTGTATATGACAACTTCCATTTAGGGCGAAGAAAAGACCTAGTATGCCAGGATCACTTTAAGAAGTTAGAGTGGAAAACAAAGCAAAGATGAATGGTTTATTATTCCATTCTACATTTTAAAGACATCATTCAATACATGAAAATGCTTCATGTAAGTAGAGCTACCAAAGGTTATTGTTGAGGTCGTACATCTGGGTGTGCAAAGATTTGAGGATATCATGATTCTGAAAGGGACTAGAAATAGAACTGAATGAAAGCAGCTTTTTTATAATCCTTAACATGCAGCATTTTCATTTTCTACTGTACTTCAGACATCTATGCTCCTCACTGGTTTGTATTGTCGCATGAGATTAGTATCAGATAAGGTACATTATTTTTCTTAGACACAAAAAGTAGTATGAGAGATGTCAGAACATTATAGAATGTGCAGAGCTACGTACAGAAGCATGGATAACACTATCTTTTCAGTGGCAGTGAAATAACAAGATTTTTAATTACTACAGCCTGAAAGTCACATATAAAAAGTGATCTTTTCAGAGTCTGGGTTTTAACAAGCATATATTTCAATTCTTGGATGATGTCATCATAAAGGCAATTTCATTTATATTTTATTTATTCATTCCTGTTTTGGCTTGGGGTGCAGGTCTACATCACAGATATATCTGTCCAGAATTTTAAGCAACAGGCTTTAGGGGTTGTCTTTTTTACACTATAAAGAAATTAAGGGTCTGATTTATAAGCAGAACACAAATCAACAAAATTCAGGGCTCTGCCTTCCAAGGCTTGAGTTTGATTTTCATTTTCTTTTAAATGACCTTTGCTAGCTCATTTCTCAGAAATTAATTGGCTCATTTGCAGTTCAATCCATTTAAAGTGAAGAAATTTGTTGAGACATGCCCACAATATAACCAAAGTAAAAGTTATTGGTAAAAGAATTATATGCACATAGTCACAGCAAGATCAATCATTATGTATGATAAATAGTCAGTTACAGGTTTTGTTAATTATTATTGTTATTGAGGTCACATGATGAATAAAAATGGAATTAAAAAAAAAAAGGTGACAATCTGAACTACAAGCATCCACTGTCTAAAGCCAGGTTTCAGCCTTTCTTCCTTTTTCTATCCTATCACCTTCATTGCAGATTGGAAACAATTTGAGCTTAGATTTTACAAAGCCAAAACAAACTTCCTTGTCACAGAAGACATTTATTACTTAAATAATTAGCTCCATGCATGCCCAATAGGAGGGGAGCGTAGGAGGTAACAATTATTTCAGGTATATCTTAAAACAAATAAAAAAAAGTCTAGAAATGAGAAAACAGGCCTTGGCAAAATAATGAGTAAAGTGACAATGATAAAAATGTGCTGATAATGAAATGCAGCATTTCTTTAGAAAAATCTGGACGCATTTTTTTTCCCTGTGATAAATATGTTTTATATTGAGAATACTGGTAATACAGGTACATTTATAGTTTTCAAACTTTGCTAGTAAGGAAACGAGGAATACTAAAATCATTATTGCTATTCTTTAGCTTATGATCCCTGTTCTTCAGTTTATAGTCTAATCAATGAGAATTTTGCTGTAGAGTATCTAGTGCATGGATCTTGGGCATTGAAAAAAGAAACTACATTTCTTTTTGTAGAAAGAATTTTTCATGCTTATGAAGCAATTCAAAGTCAGAATGAAAGAGCATGCAGCTTCTCATGACTTCACAAATATTTTTAATCAGAGATTAAATTTTTTTAGATATTTCTTTTCCCTTTTTGCATGTACACAATAAAAATCCATGGACAACTCTGTATCAATTAATATTTCCTGTGCTAAGCTTGAAACCTTTTCCCATTCCCATCCTCCTAATGATACTGTTACAATCTCATTAGGCTCTAGCATCTAATATGTAATTTCAATATGACAAGGTAGAATGAAAAAGTGACCAGACAGATGTCCCTCATTCTTTTTCAACCTTCATTACCTTATCAATAAAAATAAAATAGTGAGTTTCCCAAAATCACAGAACATGAAACAGAATAAAGAACAGAAATGAAAACTTTGTGTCAATTTTCCCCAAAGAACCAACTAATGATAAATACCACAAAATTGCAATTTGGAGGGGAGAGAGAGTTTGGATTTAAGTAGTTCAAAACAGATGAACAGAAGTTGTGTTTCTTAGGTGACCGATTTGGCTGATGCCAAATTGTTCAATACTCAGCAGACCAGGGATGCAAACCTCCAGAGAGCAATTCCTAATCCTTAGAACAGCTATTGTATTGGGAACCAATTTATTTTCTTTAGAACAAAGTAAGCAACAGAAAACAAAAAAAAAAAAAAAAAACAAAACAAAACAAAACAAAACAAAACAACCCAAAAAACCACAAACTTGTTGGGAAGTCTTTTGTTTCTTCATATTGGGAAGAAAATTAGGGGTTTGGTGACTGTAGTAAAGTAGTTTGGCCAGAAAATACAGTGACTGCAGGCAGAACATGTGCTTGTGCATAGGAAAGAAATAAGAACAGGAGAAAGTATCTGTTGATAGTAATGGAACTACAGCAAAGGTGATCCTCAGTAAATCATCCTCTGATGGGGGGCAGGGTGGGGCGAAACTTGCACCAGAAACTACCAAATAGTACTCTATTGAGAAGAAAGTAATTCAGGCTCAGAGTATGAAGGGAAATTAAGGCACAACAGAAAAACCAAGAAAAAATAACAAAATGTAGAGGCAGAAGAAAGGGGTGCAAAAAAGAATGATGAAAAACGGCAAAAAGAAAAAAAGGTGCAGAAGAAAAAACACCAAGAAAATAACTCAAATATCCCAAAAGTACAAAATTAGAAGTAATACTTTAATCATTTACCCAAGATTACTTTTGAGACACTAGAGCAAGCAATAATTAATTAGTCATACTTTTTCTGGTAGATGAGGAATGTTTTAAATATTACATATTATTTTAAGATAAGTTTTGATATATAGTTGACTATTATAGTATTTTCTGTAGATAAATATTTGCAAAACACATGTAGCATTAGCACTGTTGTTGAGAGTTAAATATGAATATCAATATTTCATGAGAAAAAAGATGAACTTACAATCAAAACCTTCTGTACATCTCCATTTGAAGTTATAAGATATATCAATTATTAAAATTAATATTTATTTCCACTTCATTCTCTTCTTTGTATCCTCTTAATACCTTAATTTCTGGACACCTGATAAAACAAATGCATCTTTCTTTCTGCTTAACATCGCCTTGTGGACATCCTGATTGTAAAGAGAAAGTTTTAAAGGATTTTGACAATTCTAGAAGAAAGTAATCAAATTAAAATAATACCATGCATAAAATTAAAAATATATATAACTAAAAGACCCTTATTTGGACAGTTGATTCATTATTTTTGATCCTTCATGCAAATTTTAAAGCAATCTCAATTGACATAGTACAATTCAAAGCATGTATAATTGCAAGATATAGATTTACAAGTCCATTTACTCTCTTGGCCTTTTGATTTTTTTTATTCTGGTTAATTGGATAAAGAGGTATGGATTTTTTTTTTTTTTTTAATAAAAGGCAGCTTAGTTTCCTAGTGTTGTTTTCATAGTATGTTTAGACAACTCTTTAATCTGTTTAGACACTACCATGAGAACTTTTTAACAAGAAAGAGATCTTATGTTTTCATTTTTTCACTACGATTAATTTTTTATGGATGAATAAGTGTAGCATTTCAAGTGATAATAACTACTGATACTGGAGAACTCCACAGGATGCTGAGTAACTTATAGCTGCCCTAATCACAAAAAAGGTCTTTGCCCTAGAATTTTTGTGGTCTGTGGTTATAATTATAGCTCTCTCTCCATGCCCTGTCTTTCACTTAAAGAGTATAGTTCAGTAAGTTATCCTTCAGAACAATAACTACTGAAGCAATATCAGTGACAATCTGAAGTATTTAAAAATATTATCACATCAAATTTATGGAATCTTATAAGAAATTTGCATTCCTTGGCATGCTTAGGCTTTTTTTTTTTTTTTCTAAATATACTTAAGGAAAAAGAAAATATTTTTGTCATCTTTTTCAGTCTAAGAGGCCAGAACAAGCCAAGAATAAAGGAAATCAGACACATATATTTTTAAGAATTTGGAAAAATTAAAATAAATAATGTACTTTTTTTGACATCCAAGTAGATGTCTCCATTGAAGTCCATCTGGAGTTCTAAAAAAAGCTCATCTGTTCTCATTGGTGTCTTCAGAATATGAAAATTAAATGTAATGGGGAAAAAAGTATAGCTTCATATGTATAACCTGAAAATGAAAAAGAGAGACAGAGAAAAGAGATAATCATCCTGACTGTGCTTTAATGAATACACACCTTTCATTCATTTTAGGAAAGTAGTCATTCATATTAATTGTATAAGAATGTAAAAATGTAAGTACAAAAATTTGTTAAAATTCAACATCTTCCTGCAAATGATTGACTAATTCTTATTGTTAGTGTTTCTTTAGACCATGTATAATATCGCAGATCTACTTAAATACCTTGAGGTGAACCTGACTTCAGTTTGCTCTGATTCCTGGGCTGATTCACCCCTCTGATTATTACTCACTGCTGATACTCCAGGCTGGCAGTGATGAGATTGAAAAGAGGAGTGTCAAGGCAATTAAAAGGGAGTTTAGGGCACTGGGTCAAGTGGTTGATAGGCCAGGTGCACAGATAGTGTTCTGCTCAGTCCCTTTGGTGGCAGAAAAAAATGATGAAAGAAATAGGAGAACTCATATCATTAACAAGTGGCTCAAGGGTTGGTGCCATCGGCAAAATTTCGGATTCTTTGATCATGGGGCAACTTTTACGACACCTGCTCTACTGCAATCAGACGTGATGCATCTCTCTGTCAAGGGCAGGAGGTTTTTAGCTCATGAACTGGCAGACCTTGTCGAGAGGGCTTTAAACTAGGTCTAAAGTGGGAAGGGCATGCATCTGGGCTGTCTGGAAGCAGGCCCAAGGATGGTAAGACAGTGTTAGGGGAAAAGTCAGTAGCCCAGCTGAGGTGCATGTGCACTAATGCACACAGCATAGGTAACAAACAGGAAGAACTGGAGGCCATGGTGCAACAGTAGAGCTATGATGTAGTCGCCATCACAGAAACATGGCGGGATGACTCACAGAGCTGGAACACTGCACTGGATAGCTACAAGCTCTTCAGAAGAGACAGTAAAGGGAGAAGAGGTGGAGGGGTGGCCCTTTATATTAGGGATGCTTTGGATGTCATAGGTATTGAAACTAATGACGATGAAGTTATTTCCCTATGGGTAAGAATTAAGGGGAAGGCCAACAAGGCTGACATCCTACTGGGAGTCTGCTATTGTCCACCCAACCAGGATGAAGAGGTGGACAACTTATTCTATAAGCAACTGAACAATGTCTCAGGATCATCAGCCCTTGTTCTTGTAGGCGACTTCAACCTACCAGACATCTGCTGGGAACTTAATACAGCAGAAAAACAGCAATCTAGAAAGTTTTTAGAGTGTGTGGAGGATGACTTCTTGTCACAACTGGTGGGTGAGCCCACCAGGGGAGGGACTATGTTAGACCTATTGTTCACAAATAAAGATGGACTGGTGGATGATGTGGAGGTTGAAGGCTGCTTGGGGCACAGTGATCATGAAATTATAGAATTCTCAATAATTGGTGAAATAAGGAGGAATATCAATAAGATCTCTACGCTGGACTTCCAGAGGGCAGACTTTGGCCTATTTAAGAGACTTTCAGAGAGTTCCTTGGGAAACAGCCCTTGAAAACAAAGGAGTCCAGGACAGATGGGTGTGCTTCAAAGCAGAGATCTTGAGGGTGCAAGAACAAACTGTCCCTGTGTGCCGAAAGATGAGTTGACGAGGCAAATGTCCTCTCTGGATGAACAATGATGCTTTGAAAGAACTTAGAAATAAAAAATAGATGTATCATCTTTTTAAGGAGGGACTGATTTCTCAGGAAGTATTTAAGGGAGCTGCTAGGACATGTAGAAAAAAAATTAGGGTGGCCAAAGCTCAGTTTGAACTTAACTTGGCAACTTCTGTTAAAAATAATAATAATAAAAGTTTTTACAAATATATTAATAGTAAAAGGAAGGGTATAACTGACCTCTGTTCCTTATTGGATGAGGCAGGCAACCTAGTAACTAAAGATGAGGAAAAGGCAGAAATGCTTAATGCCTTCTTTGTCTCAGTCTTTAGTGGTAAGACAGTTTGTCCTCAAGACAACTGTCCTCAGGGGTTGGTAGGTGGTGCCAGGGAGCAGAATGGTCCTCTTGTTATCCGAGAAGAGGCAGTCAGAGAATGCTGGGCCACCTGGATATTTATAAATCAATGGGACCAGATGGGATCCACCCCAGGGTGATGAGGGAGCCGGCAGATGAGCTTGCAAAGCCACTCTCCATCATTTATCAAGAGTTGTGGCTCACTGGCAAGGTTCCAGATGATTCGAAACTGGCCAATGTGACACTGTTTATAAAAAAGGTAGGAAGGAGGATCCTGGTAATTACAGGCCAGTTAGCCTGACCTCAGTACCAGGTAAGATAATGGAACAGTTCATACTGAGTGCTATCACACAACACTTAAAGGATGCCCAGGGTATCAGCCAGCATGGGTTTATGAAGGGTAGGTCATGTCTGACCAACCTGTTCTCCTTCTATGACCAGGTGACCCGTCTGGTGGATGCGGGAAAGGCTGTGGATGTTGTCTATTTAGACTTCAGCAAGGCCTTTGATACCGTCTCCCACAGCACACTCCTGGAGAAGCTGGCAGCCCATGGCTTGGACAGGAGCACTCTTTGCTGGGTTAGGAACTGGCTGGATGGATGGGCCCAGAGAGTGATGGTGAATGGTGCAGCATCCAGCTGGGGACAGTCACCAGTGGTGTCCCTCAGGGGTCTGTACTGGGACCATTTCTATTTAATATTTTTATAGACGACATGGATGAGGGCATCGAGTCCTTCATTAGTAAATTTGCAAACGACACTAAGCTGGGAGCTTGTGTTGATCTGTTGGATGGAAGGAGGGCTCTGCAGAGAGACTTAGATCGGTTGGATGGATGGGCAGAGTCCAACAGCATGAAGTTTAATAAGTCTAAGTGTTGAGTTCTACATTTTGGCCACAAAAATCCCCTACAGCATTACAGGCTGGGGACAGTGTGGCTGGACAGTGTTCAGGCAGAAAGGGACCTGGGGGGGGCTGGGAGACAGCTGGTTGAATGTGAGTCAGGAATGTGTCTTGGTGGCCAAGAAAGCCAATGGCATCCTGGCCTCTATCAGGAATAGTGTGGCCAGCAGCAGCAGGGAGATCATTCTTTCCCTGTACTCGGGGCTGATGAGACCACATCTTGAGTGCTGTGTCCAGCTCTGGGCCCCTCAGTTTAGGAATGATGTTGAGATGCTTGAGCGTGTCCAGAGGAGGGCAACGAGGCTGGTGAGGGGCTTAGAATACAAGCCCTATGATCAACATTTGAAGGAACTGGGGTTGTTTAGCCTGGAGAAGAGGAGGCTTAGAGGTGACCTTATTGCTCTCTACAACTTCCTGAAGGGAGGTTGCAGACAGGTGGGGGTCGGTCTCTTTCAGCAGGCAGTAACTGACAGAACAAGAGGACACAGTCTCAAGCTATGTCAGGGAAGGTATAGATTGGATATTAGGAAAAAAAAATTTCACTGAAAGAATAATAAAGTACTGGAATTGTCTTCCCAGGGTTGAATCACCATCTCTGGATGTGTTTAAAAAAAGACTGGACATGGCACTTGGTGCTATAGTCTAGCTGAGGTGTTAGGGCATAGGTTGGACTTGATGATCTTAGAGGTCTCTTTCAACCTCATTATTCTGTGATTCTGTGTGATTCTGTGATGACTGAAGTACATGCTGTCTTGCATTCCATGGTGCTTTTCACCCTTGTGATTATATCATGAGTCCTGTTATACTTGATATTTAATGTAAAGATTCAGCTCCTGGAGATGTAAGAACATATCCCAGCTTTCACAAAGGTTAAAAAGAAGGGTTAAGAAGGAAAGAGGAAAGGATAAAATGCCACAATTAGAAAAGCTGAGTTAAAAATACTGAGAAGGAAAGGAAATTTACAGCCTACAAATGGAACTAAATATGGGTATTTTTTCAAAGGTATGTGATTTTCTACAAGAAGAGTCACAAAGGGATCGTGCCTGTTAGAGCTTTTAAAGTGTCATGTAATCAAGATGACTGCAAAGCTGCAGAGGCAGGTACCCAGACAGGCTGAATGAAATGCAAAGCAGTTCAGTGCAGAACAGTCAGGGAGGGACTGCCTGTAGTGGAATAATCTGCCTGAGACTCAGAGCAGAATGAGCTATTCCAGAGGACTGTTATGTCACTTCCAAAGTGAATGAATTAAAACAGAATTGGGCACTGAGCAAGTAGAGAAATTAGTTTTATGGATGGATGTGAGGCATTTCACTACGGAAAAACAATTCATACAGAGACAGTGGCAGTATAGGGCCCTCTATTGCTGTCATTAGATGCTACTCACTTTCTGGCAAAATGTAGTCTTACTAAATTCCCTCTTTTTTTTTCTTTTTTTTTTTTCTTTTCTTTTTTGTTTTCACAGATCTTCAGTTCCTGCTTGGTAAGAAAAAACTCCTCCATTTTCATTTCAGGGTAGGGTCACCTGAGCATTAAAAAAGTATTTGGGATAATAGAAATATATTTAGCAGATATTTAATCTTCACAAAGACACTAGTAGTGAAATTTGATTTTTTCCAGTGATCCTATTCTTCCATCTCTTCCCATTGAAGACAAGCAAGTAAACTGGAAGGCTAAGGCTTTCAGGAACAAAGCATTTGTCACTATGGAAGGATCGCTGGAGGACAACAGTCACAGGCAAATGACTTCTAATAATCATGGCACCCATGTGTACTAAAGTAAAAATGTATGTGGTTAGTCCAAAGCAACAGTCAAAAAAACTCGTTCCCCTTTTCTTATTGACTCAACTGTTCCACAAACCCTGAAAAGGTTTAAAGAGATAAGAAGCCATAAATACTCAGTACCTGCAAGATAATAATAAACAATCAGTATTATCTATCCTGTATTTGTTTTATCCTGAAATTCAGAGTTTGATCTTTATATGTTAGAAAGCTCAATGAAATGAAAAGTTGTCTGAGCATTCTAAGCTCAAGCTTTACATTTACAAGTTTTATCTGAGCACTTTACAGAATTAATACAGCCATACAAAATATTTAGGCAATAAAAATATATTCAACTTCCCTTCTGGATTTCAACTTTTACATTTGAACTACATTTTATGCTTCTTCACAGGAGTTTAATCACTTTTGTGGCATATCTTTAGCCACACATTACAGGATTCTGTTTTCCCATGGGTCAGACATGAGTAAAGATATTTAGAAAATTCTGCTGAAGTTATATAGGAATCACTACTAAACTGATTAGCCAAGGCAATGTACTTAGAAGGAAAGAACATGGACATCATTCCTATAATCATCATTCCTATGTAGTTCCCGTGAACTGGTACCTGAAAGAGCAGGTAACCTGAAACCTTACCTTTTGCACTTTCCTCCCTCCCCTTTTTTGGGGGTGATATCATTGTGGACATTTCTCATGAGGCAAAATCAAATCACTTTAAATTGTCACTCAGCTTTCCCTCAAGTATATGAAAGTTAATAGTGAAAGTTAAATTAAATTAAATATTAAATATTAAATTTTAAACAATAATGTTTATCGATTAATTTTGATTATCTGAAACAAACAAACAAAAAAAGGGAAAAAAAAGGACAACACTTTATATGCAATCTCCTTACAAGAAATTTTCATACTTATTGACTACCATAATTAGAAGCACTTCCCAATTTATAAAGGAGACATAATGACGGAAATTAGCAATGATTTTAGTGTTCTTATGGAATGAAAACCTGATGGCCTTGCTGAGAGAGAAACCCAGCTGTGCTGTTTCATAAATTCTGGGTGGAGAAATTTTGAGAATTCTCTTTTATGATATATTCGTTTTTTCATAAATGTCATCCCAGTTTAGAGATGCTCACTTGTTTAGAAGAAAATGCAAGTGCAAAACTCATGTCAGGAAGTGTGGGTTTTCCACAGAAATGGAAATCTAGATTTAGCATATTTTTTTCAATTTTGTTAGTACACTTGTCAAAAGCAAAGCATAAAGAACAGCAACTAAAAAACCCTCTCTTTTTTTTTTTTTTTAACGATCACACTTGCTTAGTCATGCCTTCTTTCATATGGACTCAGAAAACAACCAGCACTTGAAAGAGAAGTTCAAAATCAATGGCATCTCTTTTTAGATCTACCCTACTCTATAGCTTTATCTAGCTGATTTAGTTGCCTTCAAGACATGGCTCTCTCTTAAATTCCCTGGAAGTTAATGCACACTTAGAAGCAACATCACCAAGGAAGCACTATATCCTTCTCTTGCCTTTACTCCATATAAGCTAGATTTTATATGCCTCTTCAACAAAAATTCTGTTTCCCTAGCCATATGTACAGCCTCTTCTTGTGGCCAGTGTTATACAGAAGATAAGGGAGAGAGAAATATGACTACTTAGAAGGGGGACGTTAATCTCTAGTTGGACATTTTGTGACTGGAGCAAAAAATAACAACTGGAATAGCTCTATTAGCTTCTCATGTGAGATATTTCTCCTTTATAAATAAGACTTATAAATTATTAAGGGAAGGACTACTTTTTACCTTTCCTGAAACAGTATCATTTTTCAGTATAGAAGGGAATTAAAAAGAATCCTAATTTTCTCTTTTTAATTTTATTATTACATTGAAAAAAAAATCATAGGACTCTTCCTGAACTTTAAAAAATAATATAAAAGGGATGACTAGAAACTGCAGTGCATTCCAATCTGAGGACCAGACATGTAAATATTAAAAATTTAAATTTAAGTGTTGTCATGGTTCTAACCTTTAAAGGAAACATAGAACAGAACAGAGATTGAAACATAGTTTTTCTGAAATGCAAGTTGATGCTATAACCCACTTAATCATCTTTCTTATTTTCACTTCTGTGTGAGTAAGAAAATATTTTTATATGCCTCCATATTGTTAAACTATGTGAAAGTCTCATGCTGGATAGTGGTGCCTAATTAAGTCCGTGAGGACATGTATACTTTAGATTGATAAATCTTTTTAAAGGTCATTGTTTGAAAGTGTCTAAAACCTTTAAAAATATTGTCTTCAGAGCCTTTGGGTTCTGAGTTGGGCTCTTGGTGGCAGAGAAAGTAGGTAATACAATTTTACTGAACACCTTAAGGTTTTAATTTTACTTATATTCTGTTTTCTTTGAATTCAAATCCCTGAAGAATACAATTAGGTCTTGATTATGGCTTGGTTAGTGAGCCTGATCAGAGTGAGAACTTTCTAATATAAGATAATCTTTGCAATCTCTCCACAGTCTAACAGATCACTGAGACACACTGTTATAAAAGCTTAAATATATTAAATATAAGGGTTAAAGTATGAATAAATTAAATTAATCAATTTTAAAACACTACTGTTAATTTGGTATGACTAACATTCCCACTGTTCAATGCGTGACCTTTGTATATATCCACCAGTCACACACAGGACAATTCCCCACTTCTCCACATTTCCACATTCCAGCATACATATTTATCTATACACATGTACATGCAAACTCTATCACATCACAATATTTCAATTGAAGATAATAGCTAAATTGTATTTTCAAATAATATTCTTATTTCCCTTATCGACCATTCTTGAAAAAGTTACTGATTAAAAGACATTTAGTAATATCACTCTTAAATGCCAGTCTTAAATTTTTCTGTCAATCTGTTGATGCCTTGATACATTTATTATCTATGTTAATAAGAATTTATGACTTTTTACACTAGAAACTGCAGCTTACTAGAGGTGATAAATCTAAAACCTATAGATTTACTGCAATTTTTATTGGCAAGAATTTTTGCATATTTACCCTCAGGTGCTTTATGACATTTCTTGCTATCATTTTGAGTCCAAGACACATTGTGTGAAGAGTTTTTAATGAAAAAATAAGTCTAGAGCCTGCATATCAGTAATCTAAGCAGTAATCAAAAACTGAAAGAACTGAATATGCAAAACGATTTCATAGGGGCATAGACAATCCAAACCCGGACTTCATAATACAGATTTGGAAGAAAGCAAGTTTCTATAATGGGATGCAAGTGAAAAAAATAATTAGCACTTTAATATCATACCCAGCCCCCACTGGAACTCTCCATAATGTCATCCAATAACTGCAACATTATATACTACTTGATTGAGATCAAAATATGGCATTGTGGTTCTAACTTTTGGAAAATAAAGCTGACTGGAGCTGGAGGGACCTGAGTAGATCCTTATGTGCAGGCTGCTGTGACAGATCCTGAAACCTCAGAAATCAAGTACTCCCATCTAGACACATCTGCCCAGAAGAGGCATCAAAAATATCCGTGAACTGTGCATATAGACACAGGATGCACTCCAACAACACTCTTTTGGAACTATTTCCAAACTGACCTCATAATATCTTTGCCAGCAAAGCTTCCACTTCCTACCAGTAGAGGAAATTTTGTGCATATTAATTATAGAGGCACAACAGGAATCCCAGCATCCTGCTCTGTACCTGGGCTCGTCTTGGTGCACATAGAGCAGTTCTGATATTTTTCTTTGATGTGTAGCTACCTTTATATTACAAAGAATTATGTGAATTTTTTTAATCAATAGTAAAAGTAGAGATAGCTCTCTGAACATTCAAAATTGGCTATTAATCTAAGAGTCATTGTTTTAGCACTTAAGCACAATTTCTCAGTCTTACCTAAGAATCCTATATATCCCATTGTAGCATACTGTATCTGGAATGCTAATACAAATTACCCCATTTTCTTTTTACTGTTCTGAAAATGGTTTCTAAAACTCTACTTATAGGTTATCATTAATCACAAAGAACATGTGAATAGATTCAAATTCCAGTAGATGTGTAGCTTTTGTGATTTAATAATTTTAAAACCCTCTTTTTTCTGAGCTGGATGGAGTCATGCCACTTTAAGGGAGGATCGATCTATTTTCCAGATTAAAAATCAATAAAAGATAACAACCCAAGAAGTCTTCTCATATGAAGGGAAATACTAGGCACTCTGTATTTATTTAGTAGCAGGAAAGACAATATTACCAAAATGAAGAGCAGAATGACTCAGAAGTATTTCCTTAGGGCAACAGGCATCTATCCTCACTGCTTTACAGGGAAATTCTTTATCTGATATTCCAGTTTTGAACTAAACATCTTGATCTTAATCAAAATGAAGAGTGAAATTATGCCTTGAGGATATGCCAGGGAACCCCTGCTGAGGGTTTCCACACCAGGCCATTCATAAGGCTTGAGCAGATTTGTAAATGAGTGTTGGGGGTCCAGTGGCCTCATGTACTGTTTCATCACAAATACTCATGTATGTGAACGCTATCCTGACACTATGTAATCTGCCTACACAATTCCTCTGCTCTGTGTGACCATTACAGAAATTTAGGAAAGTATGTCTCTGCTGACAGAAAGGACAAAAGAAGTCAGAGGATGGAAATTTCTCTTTTAAAGTAAATGCAGGATACAAAGGAAAATGGTTCCCAAGCAGAAAATCATGTTATCAAAAACAGAAATCATGCCTAAAGTATCTTTTTCTACTATTTTAGAGAAGTATCATATTCTGTTAAGATTAATGTACATCCGGTGCCAAGGTATGAGGAAAAAGGAGTTTAATCAGATGAAAACCAGTAAGTATGTTTGCTCTAAATTTTTGTTACTCGGTTTGCATAAAATGTTTGGAAAAGATTTTTTTTTAAAGTAGTTGATGTAAAATTGAATTTTTTTCTTAATCTTACTTTAATCAGAGATTGATCAGTTATAATAGTATAATCTTTTGTCAATTTTACCCTACATCAGTCTTATGGGTATGTGGTTTATATTTATAAGAGGATTTAACCTCTGTCTTTTTGTTATACGCTTCTACAATCTTCTCAGTGTCATCTGCTGAACTTAAACCAGAATCTGGATACAGATACGTCTCCTGTGCTCTCAGCAGGTACTGAGGTTAAATAAACCTCTATCAGCCCAAATGACAGGAGCTTGTTCCAGCTTTTACAAGTTTTTCTTTGACATTTACTTCTTATCTGGCTTAATATGCACACTTCTTCAAATTCATCCCTTCGGAACTGTTCCACCATAATCACTAGATTCTCTTTGAGCTCTGTTCTTTATAGCACTCACAGTGATGAGTCATTCCTTCAAACAAAATGGAGCCATATCCATGTGAAATTCCTGTAATTATGATTAGAATCAATTTCTAAACCGGAAGTCTGTAGGGAACTTTTACACACACTCCCCAGCACAGTCTGTATTTTGAAAAAGGTGTTAAAGACTTGTCAATCA
The DNA here is from genome assembly GCF_024509145.1 of Vidua macroura. NCBI lineage: Eukaryota > Metazoa > Chordata > Aves > Passeriformes > Viduidae > Vidua > Vidua macroura. Next base: position 85,926,109 of record NC_071571.1, on the reverse strand, counting down.
CCTGACATTCCTTTGTGTTTTCAGTACGGCACAATCTGCTACACAGCTCCACTGAGGACTCCTGGATGTGTTAATGTCAAACTTGCTATGGCAAGCAACAGATGTGTGGACAGCAAAACTTGTACTGAATGCCTTGGTGACTTACTTGGCACAGTGTGAAGCATGTAGTACAAATACTGCTGTTCAGTTAAGTCAACATGTGGCTAGTTTTTGAAGAGGTTGCAGGCAGATTAATTCAGATGTTACACTCAAAAAAAGTAATATCTATCCAACTTCTCCTAAATCTAAAAAAGCCCTGTTTCCCCTCCTTCAAAATAACAAAATTATGTGGTTGAACATATAGACACACACAAACTCAACTGAGGAACTTAACAACATCCATTTGAAGAGAAACAGGAAAAATATATGGGAAGCTAAGCTTAGTGACTCCTTCATTTATCTACAATTTACTAGAATTGTGCTCTGGATAATCTCATTTATCTGAAGCTAAAAAATCTTTCCTGATTTTCAGTTTATCCACATAATGTTTCAGAGAGTTTTGGTTACAAGCAAATAAAATTTTTGGTTAAAAGTCATCACACCTGTCCTTTATTCAAATAGATCCAGAAAAAACAAGGAGGTATAATTGGTCCTTTTTACATAACAAACAGAGCTGTTTCATGTACACTTTCCTATATTTGTACTTACATGTGTCAGTTTTCATATTAAAAAATAAAATAAAATATTTTTTGAAATTGGGCAGTGTTTTCAGACAGAATTTATTAGAGCTTTTTTTCAAGATAACTTTAATTTGTACCATACTTAGAAGAGGTAAGAGGACAACCTATTTCTAACATCACATGTGAAATATATGTCATTGTAATGAACAACCTGATTAAAAAAAAAAAAAACTTAAATACTCTTTCTCACAGAGTTTTACCTCCATGCCATAGTATACCTTCATAAATGTATTATCATAAGCAAATTGACAAGCAAAAGAGAGCTCCACTGCAGTCAATTTTGTTCATTCTGCAAAGGCACAAAAAGAACATGTGGCCCATATACTTTACACGACACACTGGGAATCTATCTCTTTAGTATTAAACCCACACAAGGACCTGCATCTCAGACTTATCTCTGCAGTCAGAGATAGATCCTGCTATCTAGATAGAACTGCTGGGTGCAGATAAACAAGAAAGAGGCAATAAATAAAATGGAAACTATTCATACATCATCCTTCCTTCCTTCCTGCTCACCAGAAGCTGATCTTTTTTAAAACACTTTAATCATTTCATAAACTTATGCTTGCTGTTGGATGCTTGAAATATTAATGTTAACTCAATTTCCTCTGACACTTATTTTAAAATATTTGAAACATATTGAGACATAGGGCAGGGATTACCTAACCTGACTCATGGATCAGAAATTGAATCTGACCTCTGTGTTGTAACATATGCATGCAGAGCTTCATAGCAGGCATCACACTAAGTTTGTCTTCAAACACAGGATAAAAAAGTTGGCAAAATACTGCTCTTGTATAATAAGCTGAGCCTAACAGGGCTCTGCTTCCACAGATAAAACCAACTGAACTTTTCTTTTTCTGCTTTATAACCTGTGTCAGGTGCTGGCAAACACAAAGAGGATGCAAGATGGCCAAAAAGTTACTGCTACGGGCAACAATCAATCAGATTCACGTTGCTGAGAGTGGTGTTGCTGTACAAGCTGCTGACATCCTACCTGTGAATGTGTTGATATTTCTAACCTCTGAAGAGGTGCTTTGTGGAGATTCCTAGTCTTTAATCTTTATGCTTGACTGGCCCTAGCCCTGACTCTTTACTTCCCCCTTTATACCTACAGGAGTTCTTAGTCTCTCTGCTGTTATTCTGATAAGGTGTCTGCAGTCCTTCTTTTAGAATAATTAATTGCACCTTAGACACGGGATTTTTTCTGTTGCATTTCTAGAATGGAGTTTTACCATTCCTTTTATTAATTAAGTTTATAAAAGGCTTTTGCATCTTATGTTCAGGGGCTATAATCCCTGGGGTTGTTTGAAAAAAAATATCCAAATGTAAATTGAACTCAGAAAGCCCTTTGGCACCAGTGTTATGTGTCTCTTTTTTGGAAGTTAGATCCTGCAGATCTAACTGTGATTGACAATATCACAGTATATTTTCTAGGAGTAAAGTGAAAATTTTAATTAATTGATCCTTTAGTTGATCTGCTTTTCTATTTGCTAAGCAGGTGATACAACACAGAAATCTTCCTGTCTGTCTTGATCAATATATCTTTAGGAGAGCTGCATCAATTTGACAATGTTTTTGATTCTACTATAATATGGGGCTCTGGTTTTAACTTATTGTTTGTTAAATGCAAACACAAATCTGAAAGATTAGTTCTTGTATAGAATTCTCATCAAAGCTGATGTGGATTTTTTCTCAATAAATTTATTATGGCTATATTATGTACAATGTTGTTAAAATTAATGATTTTTATTTCTCACTAAATATTTAATACACCTAAATATATTTTTTACCTTTTAAATTAACAACTTAAATAACACACACATATAAGCATATATGAAATGAAGCATGCATGTCTGCATGTATATATACTGTGTATACATTTGTGTTAGGTAGATATTTCTGTCTAGAACATTTCAAAAATCAGCAAAATTATTGGAAAATACGGGAAATTTAGGAAATTATATGTAGGCATCTGTTTTTAAAATATATCTCCTGATGAAGTGTGTGGATTATATATGGTTTAGCAGAAGGATAGTAATAAGAGGGCAAAACAAGAACATAATAAAATATAGACAATTTTAAAGCATATTCAGTTCATATGAAAATGAGGCAAATAAAGGCAATTGCAAAAGAAATGTGAAAACAAGGAGACCAGGGCTTTGTGATAGATTAGGAGGCTACAGCCGGGAATACTTTGAAGAGGATTAAAGTTTAATAAACTCTGTCTCTACATGCAGATTAGACAGCACAGAGGCTCCTAGATCTGATTCCTAAAAACCTACAGACTGGATGGGAAAGTGTCTGTGTGCCACTTAGAAGCAGACAGGTCTCAAGTCCAAAACTAAGACTAGCTTCCATTCAGTATCTGCACTCCTTACCTGGCATTGGGCTATCTTGATTTCTCAAAGACAGGGTTTCCAGCCCCTCTTTATCAAACTTTGCTGACAGGAACAGGTAGATCTTAGCTTTCATTTTATGAAAATCCATGTCTCCTAGCTGCATTCAATATTATATTGGCTTTGTGACAATTTCAGCCCTGCTTACTGTGAGCAAGTTTGTCCAATATTTTGCCCAGTAAGATACAGTGTTTGGAAATCACTCTTAAAAAAAAAAAAAAAAAAAAAAGTAAGATTCTACTGCTGATTTGTGATTTAAATAGAAGCTGCAGTCCTTGCAATTCACAAAGGCAAAGCCTTTCTTGGTTTGGGGAAAATGGAAGTCAGATCACTCTACTTAAACTTTGGTGATGCACATTGTTGAATCTCTTTAAAAAATGTTTTTTCCCCAAAGCCTCAGAAAAACCCTTCCAGACACCCCAGTCCGTGTGTGTCCCCAGTCCACGGGTTTGTAATAAAGTTGTCCCAGTTCCCCTATCCCCAGACACCCAGGGAAGAACCACCCCAGCATCATCGCAGCAAGCCCTCTCCATCTGCAAAGGGCAGCCGTTGCAGCAGCAGAGGAAACACCAGGGGCAGAAGCTGAGTGAAGCAGCAACGAGACAAGCAGCGAAGAAGATCAAACAGCTGTTCTTCTTTTTTATATTTTGAAAAACAGGGAGATGTTGCATCCCGGGTTTGGGTTCAGATTAGGGGTTCTGATCTATGTTAGACAGCCGAGTTCTGTGTACCCCCGTGCACCCCCCGTGTTTCATTCCCCTGTGGCAGTTTGCTCCAGGCTGCCTGCCATTGGAGCTTCTCCCTGTCACTACTGTAAGCACTCCCAGTCCCCTCCGGAAGGTTCCCTGTCTGTCACCCTGATCCCGCAACCCAATTCGCCCGGAGCCCGGGGTCCACCCCTGTCGCATCCCCGTTGGGTGCCGTGGTCCACGTCATCGCCACGGCAACTGTCCCCATTGGGCGGGACGGCTTCTGCTCTCCTCATCCCGCCCCTGATAAAACCCTACGCCTCCTAGATCTCGGGGCCATTTTCGTCCACGCGGAATTGGGAGCGGTCCACAGCTTCTCCACCGCGGCTCCTGCGACCATTAAAGCCTTCCAGCCATCCATGCGGGCGAATTTGGACAATTCCTTAGCCTCTTTATTTCCTCCCTAGCGCCGACCGCAAAGCACGGCCAGCCCGCCCTGGTGCGCGGCAGCAGAAGCGTCCGGGAATTGCAACAAGCTCTGGCCCCGCCGAGAAGCAGAGGCGTCCAAGCCGGGCACTCTGGGGCTGCCCGGGGCCAGGAAAAATAACGCATGGTCACAGCACATGGACTTGCCACAGATTCTGAAAGACTGGTCCTTGGGCAGTCACTTTAGAGGTTATCTATGAATACATGAACTTAATAAAAATCAACTCAAAATGAAACCCACTGCAGTAAATACAAAATGAGTGAAGTTAAAAGTTGTCTCTGAATACAACATTGATGAAAACCATATAGAAAGACTCGTTTCAGTTTTGCTGTCTCTCTTTTAAACAAAGAACTGAATATTTAGAGACACTAGACAGAAAAGGCCCAGATGTGAACTAGGAGTTGGACAAAATGTCTGACAAAGAAAAATCTTTAAGCCTAAATGTACTTAATCTATTCTAAGTGGAGATAAAAAAATCAACTTAATTATATGGTTTATACAACATCATCAGTGGAAAATACCCTGCACTGGCTAAGAAGCCTCCTGAAAAGTGCTCTTTAATGAAATAATTTGTCTTGATGATGAGAGAATGATATCAGATAAGATAATAAAGCAGTTTCTCATAGAATTAATGTGAGTTTGTGACTATACATTCACACAGTCCTGCTAAACTGAATCAGAGAAATGAAACTCCTCCCCAAATGACATTTTTTAAATAGAAATTGATGATAAATTTAATTCAGCAGGAAGATATCCAAGGGTTAACTTGGTTAAGGGTTATCTTTAAAGGTCTTTTCCAAACTAAACGATTCTATGATTCTAAATCAATAAAACATATTACAGCACAGAGGGAAAAATATAATACTTGGGATCTGAACCACTATGTGGTCGGTCTGACAGACAAAGATTATCTTGTATAATTAAAATTGTAAAATGTGGTGAAATTGGTTGAAAATTCAAAGATAAACTTTTTATAGTTGCAACTGACCCAGAACCATTAACTTCATTAGAACTATCCCAATTTCAATCCTCATTTTCTTTAATATTCATGATATATTTGTTTTAATTGTCAGCACTATTCAAAGGATAAACAACAAATTCAATAAACAGTTGAACAACAGTGCTCCTCTTCCCCAGATAAATACTTTTTTTAACATTTTCACTGATTTTAAAACATCTTTCTGTTTTCTTTTCCCCTCTGCTACATTGTGGTGGTGAATTAAGTGATGTAGTTTTGCATATGAGTTTCTTCAGCACTGAATCACAAATCATTCATGGAAGAGTGCTTTCCTATAAAGAAGAAAGTTGGGCTTCAGTGGTTTACAACAATCATTTAAAGAACTTTTAAACGTTGGCTTATCCATCAGTGCAGACTACATTTTCCAGTTAAGAGAGAACATCTACTGAGATTCAGAAAGTTCTTTGTGTGGTATTCTTTCATTTGATCTGAAACCTCCAAAGTTTCTTTCTTTCTTTTAATCTGACATAAATTTTTTTTGCTGTGGGATAATCTGTCAGTCTCTCAAAAAGATCATGTTCTGAGAAGTCAATGGGAGCTTTGGCTTTGACCGCAGAGATGGACTGCTCTGCATTTCACTTATCCTATTGCTCATAGGACCACATTTGGAAATTCAGCAAGTAGACACTCCAGTCTGGGCTTCCCACAGATTTGCACATCTGTGGCTACTGATCAGCTGCTCAGTTCTGACTTCAAACCTTGAGAAATGAGACACAGACTAATGAACTGCTGGACCTCAACACTCTCTGATTAGGACAGTTTTCGCTGTGGGATCACAGTGTGTGCACAGTGGTTAGACATATCTAGTAATATCCTCTGCTTGCACTTAAACTACTGAGGACATGGGAAGAAAGTATGCATGCCTGTAAGGAGGGAAGAGTTGTAGGTGGGGGTCAGTGGCTAAAGAATAAACCTGAACAATAGACAGAGCAGTCTTTTTCATTGATTTAAATCACACTACTAATTTGATGTAGAATATTTTATTACTTTCTGAGAAAACATTCAAGGAAAACAAGAAGAAAGCATATGTTTCCATAGTAGCTCTAAAAATATTCTGGGAGATTCTCACATCATCTAAAATATACTCTCTCATAATTTCTGAGAGTGAAGATAAGGGACAGACAAATTAAACTGGAAATTGGACATTTATTTCCAATAAGAACATTTATTTAACATGAAAATACATGGAAGAGCATTTCTTTGCCAATATTTTCAAACCCGCTGCTTAGGAGCAGACACTTTGGTGAAAACTGAACTCTAAAGGCTGAACCCCTTATTGTCTCTGAAGAGCTTTTGGAAAAGGTGAGGACTAACTTACATATTGCATTAAAAGTTCTGGAGGAATATAGCTATAGAAATAACCATTGATAATTAGCAGCCTATGACCACTTTAGTGTGACAGTATGTCTAATAGTTCATTAAGGTTGCTTGCCCCTCCAATATCTTCAGTTACACATGATTATTTTTAACAACAAATAGTGAGACAGCATTCAGAGCTCACTTCATGCATAAACTACATCTACTTTCTTGATGGACTATCACCACAGTGGCTTCCTGATGCCACAGAACCATAAATGAGCAATTCTCATCCTTTGCGTAGCACGCTGAAAAGGCATGAGGAATCCTTTGAATGGCTAACCTCAGCTGAAAGAGAAAGCTGATTAGGAAGACAGACATTTTGTTCCAAACAATACATATTGGTTATAGGTGTTGGGACTTGGCTGCAAACAAAGATTCTCTTTTGCTTTATTTTGTTTGACAGTAGCTGCAGAATTAAAAAAGTCATTATTTGATTTTTTTTAATGCTTTCTGCTCATGTAGTGGCTAGATAACAAGTAAAGGGCATCTTGTTATGACTGGTTTGCACAAGTTTAATAATAGCTGCTTCCCAATATATGAATTTTTTAGAAGAAACTCTTATCGTGACAGCATCAACCTCATTTGCCAAGGAACTAATCCTCCCAGCACCACAGGCTGCAGTTTTACCAGTAGAAGGTGTTAAGATCTGATTATAAGAGATGCCTCTGCCTGAATTAACGTGCAAACGAGACCATATGCCAAAGTCAATAGTATGGATTTTATTTAACAGTAAATGTGAGGTAGAGAGAGAGAAAGAAATAGAAAAGAGGGGGAGGGGGGAAAGAAGGAAAGAGAGACCAAGTGGAAGACAGTAACCACCTGTGGAGCCAGTGGCATCCTGTTGGTCCTTCTTCACCCAGGGCTTCTCAATGGTGGATGGGATCCCTGACTCATTCTTCTGGGAGTACCACCTTTATACAATCCAAATTCTGGGTATCAGCAGGGTGGACACAGGTGTCACTCTTGTAACTTGGGGTGGTATGTGTATGAGCAGTTGCTTCCTTTTTCACAATTTGCCACAGTGGAAATTTTTGTCTGGGTACATTAAACAAGATGTGCTGATCAAATTTCACCTCCATCACACCTGGAATTAGCACCACCCTTTCACAAATTTCTCCTTATCTTAAAGCAAATTCCTTCTGTGGTCCTGATTGTATTTGAGACAGGCAACTGCTCTTTAAGTCCTAACAGAAGGAATATAAAGTATGATTAATTGCAAGAGTAAACACTACTTTCTGTTGTGATTTAGTTTTGTGATTCTGCATATACCAAAAATAGAATAACAGATTTCTTAGTCCAAAATTCTCCTTGAAAAGTGTCTTAAAAATACTGTACTTCTACAAAGATATTTCTCAAAGATGACAAAGTAAAACTATCAGCTATACAATTAGATAAACTGCACAAGACTACTCAGACTCAGTTTCAGCCATGCCAGAGACAGCAGCAGCAGCCAACTCAGGCACAACATGTCCAGGTCATTCAACTATAAATAATTTACATCCATTTCATGAAAGACCAATATATCTTAGAAATAGCAGTTCAATTCACAGAAAGGACTACAACTCATTAGTTCACAGTACTTTTTAAAAGTACTACCAAGACTTGTCTGAGTGTTGGATTTTTTTTTCTCTTTCAATTGTTAATAAATGATTGCAATTTGAGCATTACTTCCTCATTTCAGATATATGCAGTATCATGTTAGAGAACCCATTGCATGTGAGGAAGGACATACAACCTCAGCTTATTCTTTTTATATTTGTATCTCACTGAAATCCAGCACCCATCAGAGGATTCGTTCTTATGCCTTTTGAACACAGATATCTTTTTTTTTCCCATGACCAGCTGATTGATTAGCTAAGCTACCTGTGTCCCTGCTGTGTAGCATCAAAGCATATAATGTATATAAAGTATATAATGTATCAAAGTACATGGATACTCATGAATTTGTAAAAGATTACAGAACAGATGAGTTAGATAGATTACATGGATATATCTGACACCAGGAAGAATTAACAAAGGGTTATACCATATTGCCCTACCCACTGCTACAGTCCAGGATCTGCACAATATTTACTGTGGCAGACAAAGTATTGGCATACTGGTGGCCAGAAATAGATGGAGACATCAATAATGTTGGATTTAATCACATTCTTTTATTTCTTAGCAATTTAATCTGCAGAGTCCCATGGTGCCAAGTTGCCCTCCCTAGTTTTAAAACTACTGGAAGATGTGAGGCCATTAATAGGTACCAATAGCAATTGCAAGTACACGTCAGGCACTTCTAGTTTACATTGATAAGAAACACTGACTGCATCTTTTCCCAGCAATAGCATCAGGTGTAACTGCTAGAAAATTGATGAAAAATGATTGATGAAGGGTGAGCATTGTCAAGGAATAGATTAAACAGGTGTAAAGGAAGAAATAAGATATTAACTTTTCCATTATCTTCAAAACTTCTTTGAGACAAAAATGGATTTAAAAAAAGAAACAAAAAAACATACTTACATAGATGTGTGTTCAGTTTATGGGCCTGTATACCTGTGTGTATATATATAGAGAGAAATATATATATATATATATCTATATATATATATATATATCTCTATATATATATAGATATATGTAAGCAAATCATTATTTGATTATTAAAACAATTGTTTTTTTAAATGACATTTCAAAGCAACAAAATCTTATTTCTATTATCTATTTCAGTTTTTCAGTGTTTGGAAGATGTCATAATAGAACTAAAGTCATTATCAATTATGAAGATAAATAAATAACAATTTAGAAATAATGATCAAACACAACAATATACGTAATTAAAATAGTCTCCCTAAAACCCTGATCAAAGATCTTCTCATGAGGTATTAATGAGAAAACACTTTGAACCTGATTATAAAAGGTATTTTATAGATATGTGTATATATTAATATGGCCACACAAGCACAAATATAGTAATTTTATAGTATGTTTCTAGTAATTGAAAAAAACGAGGATATTTTATTTAAGTGCCCCTTGGTGTGAGCTGGTTTGCTTTCTCATTACTTGTAACATTTAATCAGAAATCTAGATTTTCCATGGAAATCTTAAAACACGTATTTCTATCCAAAAAGATGAAAATGTTTCTTTAAATGGCATCTATAGCTAGGATTTAATCTTCCTTAATTTGTATATTTCATCCCTGCCTTTATTTTCCACTTCTTTTATTAAATCAGTATCATCATCATGCTTATAATGCTAAAAATTATTATGAAGACATTGTAAGAAAACATATCTGTCAGCATATAAATATAGAACCTATTATCAGCATAACATGTTGGAGAATGCAGTTTCAGTTTATGACGAACTTGAGCATTTCAAAGTTCCTCTCTAAGTGGGAAATTTTCTAAAAGAAAGTCTGCAGAGGAGTTTCTCAAGACAACACAAGATATGATGAAGCAGATCTCACTTTTCAGGCTGAACCACTTTCTACTTGAACCACTAAACATGTCCTTGTTCTAAGACTCTATACAACCCTTTCTGGTTCCAAGACCAAGCAGAGATCCTTTCACTAATAATTCTTGGCTAAAATCAGTTCTTAAATTTAAGTTCAGACTCTGGCAGGGAAAGGTACGGGTTCTTCTCAATAAATAGTTTTGAATTTTAGTAATAGGATTTGTTTTACCAAATTTCAGAAATAATAATTTCTTTTTGTTACAATATTGATTTATGAAAATAAACATTGCACCTATATAGAAACATAAATAAAATGCTTAAAATCAAACAAAAAATTTTTGAAAAGTTTGCAAAACCTTTATTTTGCAAAAGTTTTGCAAAAGTTTGCAAAACTTTTAACTTACATTACAGCATCTATGTTTATGCAGGAAGGGATTTACATGGTTATGGAAAGTTGTCGAGTGCAAATGGGAAGCTGGGATATTCCCATCAGAAATGGCAAACAGTGGAGCCCTGCAGGCTCTGGAAATGCACACAGAAGCCAAGAGCCTCAAACAGCAATTAGACTTCCTCCTAGCAGGACCCAATTTGCTCTTCCTCCACACCCATCCCACAACCACGCCCCCATTTAATTTAAGTGTGTAGCTAGGATGGACAAGCAGTTTATCTTCCAAACAGGTTGAGGTTGTTAATGTGACATTCAGCCTGATGTTTCTGTGATCCAGGTACTGGTTCAATTTTGTTCAATTAGGATGTCAAAACTCCTAACAGATAAGTGTAATTGTTGAGATTGTCATAGGGAGCAGCTAAGGAGGAAAAATACTGACACAAGAAAACCAGAATCAGAAGGTTGCAACTCAACAAGACTGATGATGGACCAACTTCAAGGTACAAGGAAAATCACATTTCTGATCCCTAAGGGCTGTCTGACCAACAAAGACTTTTTGTGTCTGAGGGGAGTAAGAATATTTATGCTTCAGCTGGTAGCTGATCAGTTCTACTTGCTTTCTGCATATATTAGCCAAAAAGAAAACCAATCTATTTATACTTTCAAATTGCACATCTTCTTGTAGAGCCTCTGTCCATGTAGTAAAAGATATTTTCATTATTTAATATATTCATGTTTACATCTTTTTCCAATTTCCAATTTTCCAATTACCATTTTCCAATTTTCCAATAATCATCATATCTTGTGTTGTCAGAGGTTACTTTAGGATCCTAAAACTGTATTTCAGCATTTCAGAAGCCTGCATTTCAGATTAATCAAACATTTTAACTTCTCATTGATTTCAGTAAGTAGAAAAATGCATTGGTTTTTCAGCTCGGCAATGAAAAGGAATGAGCAAAATATTTAGATATGCAGCTTTGAAAAGATTAATTGTGAAACCTGAGTTAGTAGTTCAGATAATCTTCATCTTAATGAGGTTAAAAATTTAAGAATAAATTTGTAGAATTTCTCCCATAGCTTTGATCCTGGTTAACAGTTGGACTTCATCACCTTAGAAGACTTTTCCAGCCTTAATGATTATATGATTCAGTAATCTGACTCCAGAATAAAACCAAATTTAAGAAAATGTAACTGAAAAGGTAATTTTGGTATAAAATTAGTAAGCCATTTTAAAAGTAAATTAGTTCAAAATGTAACAAAGCAGTAGGAAATTGACAATGAAATTTACACTTTTCATATTTTTCTTTCATATGTAAAAGCAAAAGTGGTTCTATGAAAAAGATTTGTAGAGAGCTTGGAGGCCATTCATGGCAAGACACTGAAGTAGGACCATGTTTCAAATGCTGAATTAGTTATTTAAGAAAGGAAGTTGCTGTAATTACCCACTGCTTCCACAAGATAATTGTTTGGTCAATATGGTTATATCCCAAAATAATCCTCATTCACTTTAATGTCACCTGTAGGAGCCTAGTACAATTGGAAATATTGGCTAGAGCAGAGGCTGTTATGCCAAGATACTATACTTGCTATGAAATGTAGCAAGAATTGACTTGTATCCCCCTGCTTGGCTTTGTATGAATAATGGTCAAATGCTAACATGGCACATTCACACTACCCATGGTGTCTGCTCTGTTTATATCTGGCAGTTACTGACTTTTTTTTTTTTTTGGTCTGTGCCACAATGAAAATTGGAAAAAGGTGTAAACATGAATATATTAAATATATAATGAATATATAATGAATATATAATGAAAATATAATCAACTTCAAGGAAAAAAATGTGAGAAGACCAATTTGAAAAGTAGCATTCTGTTCTTGTCCCATATAGGTCCTGGTTAAGTAGATTACTATTTCATGGTGCCTGAAGTACGTCAGGGTGTATTTCAGCTCAAAGTGTTGTGTGTAGGGCCAAAGAAAAAGAAGCTAGAAACAACAGAATCTAAACTATTGTCTAGATATATTCATGCAATTTTCATGCTCAAATTCTTTTCAAACTGTTATTTGCAAAGGACATCTAATGTACCTGCTGAAAAATACCTTAATTCTAATTTATTGGCAGAACATTTATACATTTTGTGATGTTTTGTGTTTTTGCTTTCCTTTGCTTATCTTCTGGGGATTTTTTAAATAATTTTCTTCCACATGAAAAAATATATGGAATTATCACAAAATGCACAAATCAGTCATTAAAACATTACATGGATGAAGACTATAGAGATTTCTCTGACCATCATTGTCTTTATAAATATAAAAATACATACTGAAAAAAGGGGCTTCACCTTTTGTCTCATATTTTAAGTCCTCATGTGTGGTGGCTACCTGCCACGACCTCAAGCAGTCGAGATGCGCCGGCTAGCACTGCCCGTGTGAGGCCGGGTGGCCACCACGTGAGTGCGGGCACTCCAGGGGAAGGGCGTCTGTCACCCTGGTAATGCTGAGTGCTGCGGCGTGGGTAACGCAGCTTTGGTAGCTTCATGCGCTGAGAGGAGACGAAGGGACGAGAGAAGAACACTTTGTTTGCAAGCTCTAAGAGTTTTTATTCCCCCATGCGCGGTCAGAACAAAATGCTCTCAGAGCGATGCAGTGCAAAATGCTGGAGAACAAAGGGTTGCAGCAGATTAAGTAGGGGGTGGGCGGACAGGGGTGGAAACCTGGTTCGCCCAATGGGGACAAACGAGAGAGCAATGACATAGATTATAACAACCAATGGTAACATAACAGAGGTGGGTACAGAGTCCTGGGACAAATAGAAAGGCTAAGGTGGGGTGATTTGATACAGAACTTTCATGAAGAAGCTGGGGGTGGTTACAAGATTGACACTCAACAGGGAGTGACAAACCTTGACTGATGGAACAAAACAAGGACAAAACAGGGAGAGGTGAGGAGATTGACAGGTAACTGTGGATCCCAGTGGCGGGAATTCTTGGGGTAAACACCTTGGAGCAAACCACTGTGAGGGGAAAAATAGGGAAGTACAAGGAACAAACCTAACTAATATTAATAAAACCACTGACTAAATCAACCCAACCTACAACACTCATGTTCCTTCCAGTTTTTTTATTTTTGTCCTTTCCCCTTTCTGATTCAGACAGTCTGAGTACCTCCCAGTAGTACACACTCTCAGTGAGATTCACCAAATCAGCATGCTTCATTAATTTAAACTCAATTAAATTTAAATTCAATGAAATTGAACTTGTCAGGATAGGGGAGCCTAAAAAAGAATGCTGCTGGTTTAAACTTATTTAATCACTCATGCATTGATGTTTCTATTTGAATTTTGTTGTATAGAACTCTTCATTTATTTAAGTGTTTCAGCATACTCTTTTGCAATATAAAGGCATTAGTAAGGCAGCCTTAGCTGTAGGTTCTAGCCTACAGCTGTATTTCTAACTAATTGTATGCTGAAAAATGAATACATAATGCATTCCTGCTATTGCATGTCAATCTGTAGTTAACTTTCTTCTGATACTTGTGGAAATGAAATTGTTTAGATCTAAGAGTCTCTTAAATGGGAGAAATCAGCTATATAAAATAAAGGGGAAATCCCAAATATACTTTAGTGTGATATGTGCAAGTTCTCACTTAGCAGTTCCAGAGAATTTCAATTCTGTATCACAGAATCATCACTGATCACGTATTGCAGGATAATTTGATGGTTAGATTGCAATGATTTCTCTCTTCTTAGTTCTTTAGATTTAGCTATATTTTCTTTTTTTTTTTTTCTCTGCAGATAATAGTACAAATAAACATGAAAGTAGAATTCTAATGTTAATGCTTAAAATACACCTGCTACTATGCTGCTATAACTACAGAAAGTAATTTTTTCCCTAACTATCAATCTGAATTTTAGAATGAAACTCACTGTATGTCATATTTGATTTTTGTGTGGTTAGGATGATCTTTGTTCAGCATAGATCAAAGTATAGGAATATATGCATTTGAGCTAGTAAATTGCACCATATATTGTATATTATGCATAAATATAACATAGGCACATTTAGTAATGCATGAAAAGGCTAAATGGAATATATTGAAACATTTTAACAGAGTTTAAAATTATATTAATAATATTGCCTTGGAAGTCCTGACGGTAAAGGAATGTGAAAGCTCCTTTATGGGTGAATTAATACCTTTAATTAAAGGGATAATTCATAAGTGTGTACTCTGTCAGTTGACTATATGATAAGCAATTGCCTCTCCTAATAATTTACTTTTCTTAAATGGCTTGAGAAAAATGTATTTATTGTATAATAATTCTTCCATTCTAACTGCTACATTGTGTATGATTTTGTACAGTACATAAAATATATTAGGCTAGGGTACGGGGAAAAAAAAAACCAAACCAAAAACTAAACAAAACCTTCCATGTAGAATAATTAAAGTTAGTATAATGGCATTTACTTCCTTTGAGTAAAACAATATGTGTGTCTGTGTGACTGCTTGTGCATAAAATCAGTAATCGATTTCCTTGTTTCTTTTGGGTTTTTTTTGTCAGACAAAAATGAGACATTTCCAAAATTTAACTTTTAGGCAGCTTTTGAATAATAGACACAGTGAATGACTATTTTGATATTCATCTTCAAAAGCAAGTCCATTAAAAACTGCAATCTATCCTTCAATATCTGCCTTGGGCATACTAAATCAATTCAACTATGCCCACAAATTTGGGAGAATAATTTCTTAAAAGCATGTCAGAGGACCTAATAGTTTTGTATTAAGAACCCAAGATATGAAAGATATGAAAGCCTCAAGTAGAAAGCTTCAGGAATGATACAAGAAAAAAATGAGGCACTGCCCCCACAACCCAGCTGCTTTTAAATTCCTTTTAGGACACGTTGATATATATAACTTCAAAGTCAGAAATGTTGGCTTCACTCCCAGAGGTGTTTGTTCCAACACAAACTTTCCATGCATCAAATTCATATCATATCCTTTAAAAAATAGCTGGTGGATTAATCTTCCCTGAGATAAGCCATCTAATGGAAAAATCAAAGTAAGCTGACTATCTAAACTTGTCAAAATCCACTAAGTTTTGATATCCGCTCTCTGTCATCACAATAGTCAGCTTGATGAAACTAAGTAAAAAACTTACAATGGGATGATACTTACAAAAACCAGATTGCATTTTACATTTCATTAGTATATTTGCAAATGCTTGAACTTCAACTTGTAAGACAAGCAGCAAGATCATACAAAACTTGAATTAATTGTAGAACAAGAACTTTAATTCTCACAGAATTAAAGAAGATTACATTGGCATTACGCTCAGAGCATATCAGTCTGAGAGCTGAATCCTTTGTTAAGGCAAAAAATTCAAAGAGAAACTAACCAGATGGTGAAAAATATTATTAAAAATTAATTGCACAGAATGGGTATTTTACCTGGAGATCGCAAACCAAAATATTGTGTATTGATTTGGTTCAATGTGGAAGTTAGCATTGTATGTTTCTACATAAATGTATGAAGACAGGTATGGGTGGGAACATACATAACATTCTCACACACTCACTCAAAAATGTATGTACGCATACACACATTTCAATTATAGCTGCAATCAAAGATTACATATCTGCACACTTCACTGATTCAAAATTAGATGGAGAAGAAGATCTTTGTCTCAGGGAAAAATAAAAATTCCCAGATGTGACATCTGTGAATTCTTTTCATCTTTTCAGACTGGTTTTCAAATGTTTGTTGAGAAATGAGAGGTGGTATTATCAAAACAAACAAAGAGTTCTGACACGGGATAAAGCTTTATTATCTTATACTGTTTGTTTATTTTCTGCATATTTCTGGACAAAAATCATAATTATCTCAAACTGTCCCTAAATCCTGTGACATAGTTTTGATTGAAACTCATGAGCTTCCACTCTGCTTTCTTCATTAAAGGCATGTAGTCCTTTGAGTGATACTTGTCAGTATGGTGCTACAAACTTTTTGGCACTCACGTTTACCAGGAGCATAATACATAATTAAAGAGAGCTGCTGTTCAGCTCCCTGTCAAAATCTCCTTGTATTCCAGTTCGTTGAAACCTACATATCACTAGCAAATATATTCTTTACAGCTTTTCATGAAAGCATCGGAGGTATACAGTGGATTTTGGTAGGTGCTACAAAATAAAACTTAGCGCTGTAAAAATAAGGAAAAAAGCAAGTAGAAGCCACACACCCAGACATTGACTTTGGCAAAGGTATATCGGACTATAAAAAAAAAAGTCTGTGAAATAGGTCTAATAATATTTTCGTCATCTCTGCTGGCATACTCAGTAAGGACAAGTATATCAACTGAGAGATTCACAGATGTCAAAGTTATCCAACCAGGTGCTTATTACTAGAGCAAATGCTCTAAGTTAACTAGAGCAATGGAAGGTTTATGGCCCATTTTTATCTTGTTCACAAAATAAATATAATCACAGACAGTGAGGCAGTAAAGTGCTCATGCAAATAGGTTTGTAAGAGACTTAAAACAGAGCTTATGGAAACCCAAAAAAAAAAACCCTGAAACCTATACTGAGTAGGAAGCTGAGTACACAAGCCACAAATCTTTGTGAAACTGCTTTATGTCACTGGACAGAAAATACTTGTGTGAACCAAGTCAACTGTATGCTGCATGTGAATTACCTTGTTATTGATGTGATTTGCTATATGGTTTGAAACTATATTCAGGAGAGGCATACCTCAAAAATAAAAACTGAAAGCAAAACTGTATCAATATAAAAACAGCCAGTGTGCTCTTGTGAACATTTTCCAAAATGAAATTGTTCCTTACTAGAGAGATGAGTGGATAAAATCTAAATTCTGCAATATGAATGCAAGTTGCAATGAATTATCAAAATTAAGAGAAGCTTCCTACTATGTGAAATTTTGCAATTCCTGTTTATTAAGTTGATTGTTGAATGGTGTGTTCTGTAATCCCTCATATTTTCCCCAAGCTGGTTTCTCCCTAAGTTGTGTCCTCCCTTCCAGCTGTTCCTCAAGGCGTCCCCTCCCCTTGTTCCAGACCCTTCCCTGCCTGTCAAGGTAACCCTACCCCTTGTTCTGGAAAGTTCCCTGTCGATCATTCCCTGAACCAATCCCTAACTGAGTCCTGTCTCCTCCCCCCATCATGATTGGTTGTGATCCCAAAACTTCACCTTAAGTGTTACCCCACTGGCTGTTCTGTTGTATTCACCCCCTGTTTTGTGATGCTTTATAATCCTGTGCACAGAGGTGCTCAGGGCTCTCCTTGCCCTGGCCCCTTCGACCTTGTTGGAGTGGTGTCTGCACTTTCTGTATCCTGACCCCTTCAATAAACAGGTTGGAGCTTCAAGAGCTGGAGAGTCTCCTCTTGCTTCTTCACCCAGTCCCTGCCTTACCTCCCTGGAGCACTGCTCCCCAGGCTAGAGCTGCGAGAGCTCCAAGGTTCTGTCCGTGGCTTCCCCCCAGCCAGGGCAGTTCCCCCTCTTGCCAACTGCTCTGGAACATCAAGGAGCTAGCCCGGGCTCCGGTAGGCAGTGGCAGTGAAA
Organism: Vidua macroura; assembly: GCF_024509145.1. Taxonomy (NCBI): domain Eukaryota; kingdom Metazoa; phylum Chordata; class Aves; order Passeriformes; family Viduidae; genus Vidua; species Vidua macroura. Next base: position 85,908,050 of record NC_071571.1, on the reverse strand, counting down.
GACATAAGACATTTCCTAATTTTCTAATTATTCAAGCTGAGGTGGTGAACATCCTTTTGTGGGTAAAACACCTTCATTTTTGTAGACTTTGGTTATTATAATAACCAAAAGGTGCCTTTCTTCTTCCATTACTTTGTGCTTTCAGTAAATAATTATTTCAACCCATAGTCTATGCATTTGTACATTTCCCCTTATGGGAAGGGGTAGGGGAAGAGAAGTGACTTATTTGGAGTTTAATTTCCAGCTGGTGTTAAAACCACCACACATAATTTATAAAAAACATAAGTCTGTGCTACTTTACTTTTTTAAAACCATACTGTAATACCAACTGTAATTAACACTCGAATATGGTAACAATTCTGGCTACTTTCCAGAGTATTTACATTCCAGTAGGACAATAGAATACCTTTATTATAACCATTCAGTACAGGAATAATTTTAAGGATTTGTTTTATTATTCCTAGGGGTTGCTGCACACAAATAACAATATTGTTCAGAGATTTTGAATCAGGCCCAGTGAAGCAGATAAGTTCAGTGAAGAATTTCATAGTGTTTCTGATTAATGTCTCTCAGAATTTCAGTTTGTGACGCTATCACTAACAAAAGGAAAAAAATCCTCATCTTTCCTCCTCACCACTGTTATGCAAAGAAACTATTAAATGCAGTCACATACCAAATAAAATCAAATGCTTTTCAAAATGGGAAAAAAATTTCCATGTTTAGCCATTATACATTTTACTAGTGCTTTTTTTTAGAAAACTGACTACAATTATAGATTAGAAAGTTTTTGGACAGATAAATACTTCATTTAGGCTACCATTTGAATGGTCATTCAAAGGAGACACCTGCTGCTAGGGCATGGACTTCACTGGTGATATTTAGCAGAAAGACAGAAAAGGTCAAGAAATGCTGAGATTATTATCTTGTTAATCTGAATTTTATACTCAATAATAGCTTTAAGAAATGAGAAAATTCATTCATTTTGTTAAGTTACAGTTAATTGTAACAATTCACATTTTCTAATACAGTAAAAATATTCTATGTATATGAGGGGTCATTTTGAAGCTGTTAATGACACAAAAAAAAAAAAAAAGAAATTATTTGTTTTCTTTGGAAGAAAATAGTTCAAGAAGGAATAATTAAAGAATTCTATGTGTGACCTTACCATATTTTAGACTGTATTAGGCCATAAAATTTATTTAAGACTTATATACGTTGCATTAAAAATGGGAATGCATACATCTAACATAATGAAGCAAAAAATGTTGCACACAGGAAGCTAATATATATAATTTTCCTGCTTGAGCACCTGATTCAGTAGAAAAAATATGCTTTGTGCATATGAATATCAGTTAAGGACGGTGTAACAAAAGTATAACACAACACAGAGTGTTTTTCCATTGAGTATTTCCCTACTTATTGTTGTTCCCAGCTGTATATATTTAAACTCAACATGACTAAAGTAGTCTTTGCAAAACAAGGTTTTTATAGATGCAGAAAATATTATCCTTTTCTGTCATTGAATGGTCTAATACAGAATATGTCAGTTGTGCTGCCTCTAAGGAAAGCCAACAGGTTCTAATCACCTGAAAAAAAGTCTTCTGCAGGAGATTGTTTAAATGCATGAATGCAATGTGATATAATGAAGGAAATGAAGCAAAATTAAAACCATACAAACATTGCAGGAAAATTCACAAGTAAACATTATTGTCATTTGTCAGCTACTCAATTCCCTGGCATAAGAGAAACAACAAAAGGCAGTTTCTACTCTTTTTAGGTCACCTTAAACTGATCCACAGCTGTGCTGTGGAAACAATACAAGGAAATTCCTTAAGGAAATGTAAAATCCAAGGGGGTAAAAACCCCCAAACATATCAGGAAACCTCTCTCCAGAATTAACACCAGTGTGTTCATTAATCACAGCTGCAGCTTTAAATTTATATTCTTCTCTCTCATTTCTATCTCTACAAGACATAGAGAATGGCCATTAGGTTTTCAATTGCTTTGCTCAGCTATTTCTCACTTGATCTCTGACTTTTGTACCTTCATAATATTACACGAGAAAATCCAAATTATTTCTCTTGCGAATTATGTTCTAATTTTCTCTGTAATCTCATACTTATTAGTTTTGTTATAAGTTTATTGTGTGAAAGAATTTTTTTTATTTTGTTTCTTTTTCACAGTCAATTGAATGCATGAAAGTGAGTTAGGCATTTTTTTGAATGCTTTGGTTCACAGAAAAAAAATTATTTGCTATGTATGCTCAAATAACATACTCAGCATTTGAAAGTTCAAAACAAATGCTTGAAAATATCTGTCTTCTATTAGGGAACACATTACTGACATTACCAGTGGCACAAAAAGTTTTTACATGCAGATTCAACCTCATATTTTCAAGTATAGGTAGAAAAATAAACACACACAATCCTTGTTTCTTCCTACATATTTGAGTATATGACCATATATAAAGCAGAATTTTGGGGAGAAGTCCATTGAAAAAAAAAATGCATTTAAATAGAAATTTCTGATCATAGGTTCCAAGAGGGGTATTTTCTCTGCCATAGAGTATTATGTTCTATAACAATATAGAAGTTCTGTTGAAACTATATAGTGCAAGAGATGTCATTGTGCTAACAAATAAAACTTTCTGCTAAAGACAGTCTAGCTCTTAGTCCACAGAAAAATTACTTTAGAAAGTAATTTTAACAGAAATAGCTCCTTTAGTCAGAGGTTCTTTTAAAATACCATCTCTATTGTTTTCACTGAAAGCACAGAAGTGAGTCAGTTTGTACTTCACCATAAGATTTAAGAAACTATTTTCAAAAAAACCAATCTAATATAAAAACGCCCCCACCAGTCTTTTTTCCTTCCTTTTTAAATTTTTTTTTTTTGATGCTTAGTTAGTGTTGGAGTGGCCCCTATACAAAATAAATGGATAAAAAGCATACTTTTAAAAGGTTCCCCAACCATTCTCCCATTAGTTTTTTTATACCAACCCTCTATTATGTGACTGTAATGAAGTGGGAAATAATCTCTATATTCTTTGCAAAATGTTAAAAATCCTAGTGGGAAGACTAGACTGTTACTATATGCGATATCCACAGAGACAGAGAATGTTTATCCTCATTTTTTTTTTAATTTAAATTGATTTAGACTAAAAAAAAAATTATAAAAGGTTCCCAATAGGACAACTAAAGCATAGACTGTCACAGATCCACAAAAAGATGTCTCCCAAAAGAGAAGATCTAGAAATCCCTGATTTCCTTGAAGACGGAAGATGCCTATCAAAACATTGCAAAATGGGTGGGTTTCCAAATAGACAGCAGTGAGTATACAACAAAGATTGTACTTAAAGACAGTGTCCAAAGCAGCACGTGTGACATTACTGACAAGTTAGGAGGCAACTGGTGCGGACCACACATGTCTGTGGATATTCTCAGCTCAGAGAGAAAGAGAAAAGGGTTTTCTAACCAGGCGAGAGCCTGGGAAGCAGTTGGGAAAGAATGTAAATTCTCGAATCTATCTTGTTGTTCACATTGTTTATAGATATGTTCTGCCACTGTGCGTCATTCACTGCACACCAATGGTGTGAGATGTTTTTACTGTAAGACCAATGAAATTAGTCTTCACGATGTTCTCTATATATAGAGTGGTACATTTGAAATAAATCAGTTCATTGTTTTGCCTTCTGATCTGGAGTTCTCTGTTCTCGTCCTGCTCAACGGTGTCACATGTCAACTCATGAGATGCAGCACTAGTGTAGAGTACACACTTTACATTCTGGCAGGCAAAGTATTCATGTCCTGGGTGCTCCATGTGACTAGTGCAGCTCATACTCTCCATAGGAAAATGACTGCTCTCTTGAGTGTCCTCTGTATAGCTTATGCACAAGAGATAGTAAAAAAAAATAAGGGGAAAGTACTATAATATTAACGAACGGGTATTGAAACCCTCACTAGGGTCTTTCTTGCATTAAACAGCATGTATGATAGAATTTGATTGTACTACCCACCAGCAACAGAGACAAAGACTGATTCACAACAGGCTGGAAGTTTGTGTTGAGCAAGTCCCACTGGTCACCCACTAAAACCAGGAGGCATCTGATTTGACCTGAATGAAGTGAAATATGCAAACAATTTAAAACTTTTTTTCTCAAAAAAGCATCAACATGTATGACAGATGTGATTTAAGCAAGATCAATAATGAGATTAGACAAATTAGGTGATATTGCTGAAGAGTTGAAAAAGCAGAGGAAAGAAAATATGTTGCATCAATTTGGTTCCCTGTCATCAGGAACTGTCACTTTAAAATCAGATGACAATAAAGCAACACAAGAGTTGTTGCAGGACAGCGGCCAGCTGACCTCAATATCAATGATAGTAGTGAAATGAAATTAAACTGAGAGAAAAAAAATAGTATTTGCCACAGTTACAGAAGTCTCATGAGTATACACTGTACATCTTGCTTGGACACCAAGTGCAAGCTGGAGAAGATCACTGTTCCTTAGAGAACATTCCTGACAGTCTGATGCCCTCCATATTGAGAAGTCTGCAGTGCAAGACCACAGAATGACAGAGGTCTGATGTGAAAGTAATACAGAATCCCAGAAGTGAAATTCTTGTAGCAATTTCCTTTGCACCATTTCACAGAAGGACAAAATACAAAAAAAAAAAATCATATGAACAGATGCCTATATTAAACATTTTCCAAGCACTTAGGCAGTAGAAAAGCATTCTCTGAACAGTGTTAATAAACAATAGAAAGCCCATGAAAAAGGTTGGTCCCTGGACTACCAGAAAACAGGGCTTAAAAGAGCTGTATGTGAATGATCAGCTCTAAGAGATGTATTATGATTCTCAAGATTACATTTGCTATCATTCAGATGAGTACAATTCCTATGTTTTTATGGAAGCACAGAACGAGGAATGGAAAGGTTGTTGCAAAGCTCAGGGAAAAAACTAAATGCACCTTGTTCATGATACATCACACAAGGCTGGCTCCAGATCCCAACACAATTAAAGCCAACACAGGCACAATCATGAGATAATACTATGGCTGCAACTACAAAAAGTAAAATTCCAGGTGTGTAACTCAAAACAAGCAAACACACAAACATCCTAATGCAGTTACTCAGCAGGAACATAGGTAATAACTACTCCAAACAACCTGTATTTACAGAAGGGATATTTTGCATCTCTTGGCAGTGAAATGGCAAAACCACTTTTCCTTTAAAAAGAGAAATTAAAAACAGGTCTGATATAGCTTTACTGTAAGTCTCTCTGTTGTCATACTCTGCTGAGACTGCTGGCAACACCAAAAGTCTTTGAAACACCTTTTACTCAACCCACTTTAGTTTCCACCATGTATCTTGTTTAATCCCCACATTTTGGAGTTACTGTACTATTTGGTTTATATCTTATATATTTTAACTAATTTTATTTTTATGTGGTTATCTTTCAATAAAAAAACAGGACTAAAAATACTACCAATTCAATTTTCCATCTAGAAAAGAGGAAAAAAAAAAGGTTTCATAAGATATATCACTCAGACAATTATTTCTGAAATTAATGTTTTACAGTGTCAAATGATCAACAGAAACAAGAATAGAATCAAAATCTCATCTAAGAATGACCTTAATGTCAAGAGCTTTTCAGATAGGATTGGCCATCTTTCTTAATTACTGAAGTTAAATACAGCTAAGCCGTCAAGAAGAATTTGTTGGAACCACATCCTGCATCCTGTCATCAGAGTCCCTTCCAAACAGGTGTCCCTCTTATATGCTGAAAAACAAATATTCATCCAGCATGTTCTACTGTGTTCCAATAAGTCCTTCTGATCATGAGAGCAGTTGACTACATGGGGCCAGGAAACTGGGTAGGCTCTGTAAACACTTGTAAATCACTAGAGAATATTAAATCTGGCTTTCCTATTTTGTCAGTACTCCTGACCTGTGTTTGGTATCTTCCCAGAATTTAATCTGCACCCTTGTTTTCCATTGTAACACTAAATGCAATAAATGTGGCATTTGCAGTGTGAAACAGACACAAATGCATCCTGAAATAGATTACAAAGACAGGGAAAATGAAAAAATTCGATCACTGCAGCAAAGTGTACTATTGTAAATATAATGGGCTGGATGGTTGTTAATGCCTTTTAAGTACTCAAAGGAAGAGAGACAAGATACAAGAAATACTGATGTTCTACTATGTGCTTTAAGAGAATATCCCCCTGAGTTTGTACTAACTCATTTCCCCCATGCCCTTACATAAGCAACAGAGTTTAGAAGAAAATTTTATTACAGAAACAGGCATTATTCAAGTGTGCCTGCTTTCACTGCTTTTCAGCTAGGCTGTCCTTGCTACTCAGTTTCTTTATTCTGACCCCAGGGATTTCTAGCCTAATGTAATTTAATTAATTACAGAACATGCTTATAAACCTGTTTACGAGTTAGTGTGTTCAGATTATAACAACATATGAAGATAAGTTCAGACTACTTTGGAGACGTGTTTTGTTCTGAATGTTAAGAAAAATACTGCCGGGTCTCGTCCCCAGTTCGCAAGAGCAGAACTCTCACCAGCCCCGGCTAGCTCTCCACGGGGCGATAGGGCAGCGAGAGGCACTCTCTGCTGAACCCAGCAGGGCTTTAGAGAGTGCCTTTGTGGGTCCGAGGACACTGCTGATCCCACCGGCAAGGAAGGGCGACACTCTTCTGGGGATAGGTCCAAGATTTATTGTGACTCCGAGGAAAGCCCCACAGCCCAACAGCACTCGAAGAGGTCCCAGAAGAGAGTGAACTCTGGGCCTCGAGCAGGCCCTGATATAGGGTGGGCGGGAAACCCGATCAGCCAGTGGGAGAAGACATGGGAGTGGCTCTCTGAGGGAAGGACACCGGGGTATCCACTGAGCAGGGAGGAGGGGAGGGACCCCAGGCCATTGTCCAGTCACCCAGCAACCCCGGCAGAAGCCTCCAGACAAAGGAGAAGGGTGGACAAGCTACCTGGGAGGGGTCAGGGGCATGAATCAGGGTTTTTGGGATTGATGGACACACAGGTGCTGATGGGAAAACCTGGGATGAACCAAAAGGGCACAAGGGGGGTACAGAGGGATAAACCATTTTGAACATACATACAGTGGAACCTAAAAACACAACTCCACAAAATACGAATAAAGATTAATCAGATTTTGATAAAGAATACCAAGTTTTTTATCTAGTTTTTAATGTGGCCTCAATATCATGTATTTTGTGGGCTGAATTGTGTCTGAAGATTCTCATTTATATATATCTTGTTAACATATGTCAAATAAGACTGACTGAGAACCGTATGGACTAAATTATCATGGGGTAAGATAATCCATGGATACAACCTTTTTCTAAGTGAAATAATGAGGAATTTCAGTCAGTGAGAAATGAGGAAACTCAGCAAGAAGACACTATTGCCAGAGTTCAGGCTCTTTAAATCTCTACCTGAACTTTCTTTGCATTAGTTCCCAGTTTAACCTTGTGCAAATATCCTGGCAGACATCCTAATTCAAATGAGCACTTGGTCTAACAAAAAAAAACGGGGGCGTCTATTTGATTGCAGAACTAGTATCTACTGAAAAGCAAACTTTTTAGTTTGGCTTCTTCAGAAAATTTGCATTGAAAGCTGGTTGGGAGTGACTCTATGCTTTGTGTCAGGTGGGACATCAGGAGGAATTTCTTCATGGAAAGGGTGGTCAGGAACTGGAAAGGGGTGCACAGGAAGCTGGTAGAGTCCCCATACCCAGAGGTGTCCAAGGAAGGACTGGATGTGGCACTCAGTGCTCTTGTCTGGTGAACAAGGTGGGGGATCAGTGATTCTGGGATTCTGTGTAAATGAGCAGGGCAATACAAAGTTCAGGAAGCCTGGAAAATAAAGAAATTGAAGAAATATGAACATGATTTTTCAAGAATTGCAATCACTTTTTGCAACACAGAGGAAAAAGTTGAAAGTTCTTGTTCTGACAAAAATACACAGAGATAAACACAGGACAAAGATAATTTCTAAACTTGATTCTCATTTAAAAATCTATTTTGATGCTGAAGAATATCTTTATCATTTTACACTGCAAATTGTTTATGTCAACTTAGAACACTCCAAAGTATTTAAAAGATGACTTTCACCTGTTCAGAAGCAAGCCTCAATAATTTGTAAGAAATAACCAAAGTCATAAGCTGGAGGTTTAATAAAGATTGTACCTATGATAAGTCATCTGTTAAGTGTATATTTACAATTTGTGTTGGATGTTGGTTTCCTCATGAGGACATATTACATTACCCTGATCATTCCAGAATTCTTTACGTTCTTTTTGTGTTGTACTTTCAACTTAATTTATTTCCTTTGACTTTCTCCTTCCTGGTAAGATTTTCTATGAGTTTTTATAACATTAGCATCTGAATTCAAATCTAGCCAAGTTTTTTTGAATAATTCCATGATTTTTTTTTTTTTTTTTTGCCAATTATAGTATTTTATAAATTTCAATCTAGAAAAATTGAACTTCATACTATATTATAATAAACAGTAAAATGTCCTGCTTTGAAGGAGCAGAATGTTTCAAGAACAATCCCTGGGTAACTAATAAAAATAAATCTTCCCTTACTCTTTTCCTATTACTTTTTTGAAATGCACCAGTGTTCCGAAGGAAAATGAATATGCTGTGGGATGTGGAAGTTATGCCACAAGAGATAGGATAAAGGTAGCACAGGACTAAAGATGTTCAATAAGAATGCAATGCATCACCACTTTTTCTATATAATTGAGCAAGATTTTTCTCATTCTTTCAAAAGTTTCTGACTGAATAACCATAGAGAAAGAGCTTGAAATCAGAATTTCTTTCTATGCCATAGTGAAGAGACTAATTTTCTTCAAACTACTGATAAGAGTATGAATGTGTACTAGATTTGCTTTGCCTGAGAACCTTTGCTATGTCTGTTTGAAGTAGATTCTGATGTCTGTCTTTTCTATCCCTCTCACCCATCTTGGCACTGGTCTGCCCTACAATGTGGCAGCATTCCAAATCATTGCCCTTCTTGGATGTAATTCCCATACCTACTTAAAGCCATACTAATCCCACTTAAGTGAAGACTACCTGAAGAGTAAAAAATAGGTCTACACAGCCTGATAATTCGATTTGAACCACTTCACTCGGTTGTGGCCTCTATTCCAGGAGCAGCTCTACTCAGCACAAAATGTAGCCGGTCAGCTTCAACTTGTGAAAAGTTAGGTGCTGCACCCTGGGTTTTAGGTTCAGATTTGGGATTCTGGTCTTTGTTAGCTTACCGGTTGCATGTATCCTCGTGTATCCCCTGTGTCTCCCCCCCCCGCCAAAGAAGTTAGCCCCAGGCTGCTGGCCACTGGGTTTTCTCCCCTGCCACTCCTGTGACCACTCCCCTGTCTGGTCCCTGGCAGTTCCATGCTTGTCACCTCATTCTCGCAATCCCACTGGCCCTGAACCCCCATGTCTGCCCCCGTTGTGTCCCCATTGGCCGTAGTGGCAATGTCACAGCCACGGCATCTGTGTTCATTGGGCGGAGAGCTCCCGTCCTCCCCTGTCCCACCCCTATATCCCTCTGTGGCACTCCAGCCTCAGGGCCAGATTCATCCAAGCGAACCTGGGAGAGGCCACGGCTTCTCCATTGCGGCTCCTGCGACCAATAAAGCATCCAGCCATGATGCAGATGGGTTTGGACAATTCCCTGCCTCTTCATTTCCTTCCCTCACGCCAACGACAAAACGCGGCCAGCCCACCCCGGGGTGCAGCCGCAGAAGCGCCCGGAAGTAGTAGCAGCACCGACCCTGACGAGGAGCCGAGGCGCCGAGCCGCGCTCTCGGGAACCGATCAGGGCGGGAAAAGTAATGCACAGCCTTAGTTTGGGATATAGTATGTGGCCCAATCCATTACATCATTACTTTTTCTTATGGTTCTGTAACACTGTATTGGGAAAATAAATTCAGTTCTTGTCTACAAATATAGAAAATACATCAGAAAAAATATTAGACAGAGGATGAATTCCATGGCTGGGAAAGAGAATTAGAGTGTTCATCCTTCTGTGTGTCTTGTCTCCTGAGCCACCTGCATATGCTGACCTTAGTATGCTGTATTTTATGACTAAAACAAAATGTTTTTATCCTACTCTGTAATGAAGTCTTCTGGGCACTCTCAAAAAACCCAATTATGGCACTATGAAGATACAAGACACTGGTATACAATTCTTACAGTATTATAACCCAATTATTCTCTACATGTGAATAAAACCTTCTGATTTAGTAAAACCTGGGTTTGTCTAACTGAAGCCACCTCTAAGCCCCTTTCATACTGTACTCTGCCTGTGGCTGGAACAAATTTCATATGCTATCTGAGGATTATATCGTCATGAACTTTAGTGCTCCTTGTAGAAAACGATAGGACGAGCCCCATCCCAAGATATGTCAAACAAAAAGTCTGCAGCAAAGCAAATTGCTAGTAGCAAAAGAAAGATTTTAGCAAACTGCTAAGATGGAGTGCCAGTCTGTCTCCTCTCTGTGACAGAGATGCTCCTTATCTGCTTTTTCAAAGCTTGACATGCATTAGTATGCCAGACACTCATACCAGCAAACTCAGCACAGGGTAGCATGTAACATGTACCCACAGGTGACTGGTTAATATAATTTCCTTCATTTTCAATCCAGACATATTCAGTTTAATTTAGATACCTGTTCCTTCTTTGCCACCGGGGCCTGTGTCAAGCTTATACAGGAGATGTAGCAAGCTTTATTAGCATAGATATTAAAGTCACTCATTACAAGTGACACAGCAGAGCAAGCAATCCAGCACTTGCTCAGTGTCACTAGGTAAAGCTGTGTTAAACGTGATCTGAAATTGCTCTTCTCTATCTGAAGATATAATAGTTACAAACTATCAGCATCACCCCAGAGCAGCAACTTAAATGCATTATGTGTATTTGAGCTGGTACTTTTGCCTGCAGAGATATTAAATATTAAATAAAGCTGCCTATGTGTTTCTGATACTTAGTTTATTCTTCCTTAGCAAAAAAAGAGAAAAGTATCCTTCTCTTATTCACTGAAAATCTTTTTGCTTGCTCACGGAAACTTTGTTGTTATTGTGTAGCATAGCCACAGCAAGATACCTTGATCCAGATTAGGAATTTATTAACATTATACTTTACTAGCGTCAAATGCAAATAATGAGAGACAATCGTGGCCTTAAAAACCTATAATAGCAGTGAACAAATCATTTAAGTAACTAGGAGAAGAACAGAGTATCAAGGGGGCAAAATGTTGATGCTTGATATTACAAAACAAAGCACATTCAAAGTAATAAAAGTTTTCATGTCTTCTAGTTCTTTATCACTAGGTGAAGATGTCCTCTCCCAGCCTGAAAAAAAATTGTTTTGGCCTCCTGCATTTAATGTCAATCTGATCAAATCCCCATCCTCCAGCTGTTGCTGTTGCTTCTTTGTGTAGTAAGAACAAATGATCTTCTGTAGTATCTGTCAAAACGAGAGTTTGAGGACTCCTTTTGTTAGTACATATGAGATGAAAATATATGACATCATTTACATGTACATATTTTATAATACCTTGTAAAAGCTGGAGACAATATTTGTAGACACTCCTGAAGAGTGCTTGGAATAAAAAATCTGAGTCACAGACCCACCACCCAGAGGGTTAGAAATTTCTAGGTTTAGTAGGGTGCCTACATTTCATGTTAAGAGGAAAGCACTTGTATGTTTTTCTGAAATAAGATACTTTCCTTAGAAAAATCCTCTTTATAGTCGAAGAGTTTATGTTCCTGCAAAACTCTCCAAATTCAACCCTTATCTTATGGTGTTGCAATCAATGTCTTGATTATGAGCAAAAGAGGAAGCACATATTTTATTTATTTATTTATTTATTTATTTATTTATTTATTTATTTTATTTTTATTTTTGGTATAAATATATAAAAAGTCAAGAATACAATGTCACTATAATTGAAGCCTTAAAATTCTAAACAAATTCTGATCATTATTGGTCTAGGTATAATGTTCTATTAGTTACTGTAAAGGAAAGAATTCTACAGTTAGAATGCTTTCATACAGGAAATTTCATTCTCAATAAGAATAATAGGGTTACACTTTTTATATATATATTTTTGGTTTCTGTCTCTTTCCTAGGATGGTGTCCACCCTTCTCCTACTTTGGTTTCTGAGGTCAATGGTTTCATCTGATTGAAGAGGAAAGTGGGGGGGGGGGGAGCAGCAGATGCAATAAATTATCAGTGTCTTGGGCTATTCATCATCTCTTAATTTAGATTATTACCCTTAAAACCAGGTTTGTCCAGCTCCAGGTCTGGATATATCCACCACTCTTCAAGTTTTCTTGCTGTCTGAAATTAGCTTTTAGTGCCTGGCAGTTTTCTTTGATAATGCCAGAGGAATTTACAGTATTTTAAGTATCAGAGCATTTGGATGATTATATGGAGATAGTTGAGCACACACATCAATACAGTTAATTTTTTAGGGAGGTGATGTGAGCATCTGGTTGCAAGGGCAGAGCAGCTGTATTTTCCTATTTGAGTATATAACCAAAGCATCCTTAAAAATGGTATATGTATCTTTAAGATTCCTTTAATTCAGTAAATGGTACCAGCAATTTTACTGAAGTATTTTAATGATTTGAAATGAAGACTCTGATATCTTCAGCAAGAAAAAAAATCCACAAGATTTAGTTCTGTACATTATTCCAGACATAGTTGCATTTTCTTTTCTTCTAAGGACAAACTGTTTATCTGTACACACCAGGTGAATTGTTTCCAAATCCTTTCCCAGGTGTGAATCTAGAAATGCACAGTGATAGGTCTGGTCACAGTTAGTAACTTGCTTTCTCCCTCCTGTTCTGCAGTACCCTCAGGAATCAATGTATTGGCAGATGATTCCTTAGGTCCAGCATCAGTTTTTGCCCTTGCTTGTTCTGGCTGAGTATTTAATCCTCTTGTAAGTGAGAGCAATTGAATGTGTTCTTGTCCCTTTTTCCTTCATGATGAGAGGGGTCAGCTTGCCAAAACTGTTTCCTTATTTCATGCTTCATCTGACTTTCTAAATTTTGTTGTCAGATGTGTAAGGGAAACACAAAGCTGGGTCTGTAAAACTAAATTAATCCTCTTCTTCTGTGCACTCTTAAAAATGCCAAATCCTGGAGGAGTGTAGATGTGTGCATGTGCATTTTCCCTAAGCAATTCAAAGCTATGTCTAGGTCACTGTATGCTTAGAAGTACATTTTAACAGGTACAGACTTGGTTCTTCCTCCCTGGAACTTTGTGTAGCAAGGTGTAGGTAGAGTGAATCCACCAGTCACAATTCACTCTCCATTCTGCTGCAGTGTTCCCCACAATCTGTGGTTTTGGGGTCTCAGCTGCTAAGGCTTCTGTTTTCATAGCGATCTGCAGCGTCACGTTGTTTTCCCTGGTCCCGCGCCGCTCCGGGGCGCCTAAAACGCGTGGTTTCTCTTCGGAACCGGGTCACCACTTGCTCCCAGGTGCCGCTTCTGTGGTGCACCGGTTGGGGCTTGACGGGTTCTGTCGCCCATACGAGGGTCGAGGCAAAGAGGGAAGGAATTGTCCACTCCGTCCACAGGGAGCTGCGATGGAGATGCCGCGGCTCGCTCCCCTGCGCCTGCGTGGACGAAAATGGCCACGAACAAAGGAAGGCATAGGGTCTTATAGAGAGCAGGCCGAGGGATGCGGAAGCCCCCCTGGCCCAACGGGGCCAGGCTGTGGGGGAGTGATGTGGATCGGGGTAACCAACAGGGACACCATGGGGGTGGACTGGGGTCTGGGGAGAATGGCATTGTGGGAACGGGGAAACAGACACTGAACTCTCCGGAGTGGACAGGGGAGTGGTTACAGGACTGGCAGAGTGAGCTCCAATGGTAAGTGACCCGGGAACGGACCACCGTGAGGAGGGGAAACACGGAAGGTGCACAGGGGTACACAGAACTGGCTAGCTAACACATATCAGAACCCCTAATCTGAACCCAAACCTGGGATGCAACAGCGATCCCCCTGGTTCTGGTCTAGAAGCTTACTATATGCATTAGATCTATATTATTAGGGACTTCTGGAAGGTCTGCTAAACATATATTCTTGACATTTTGGTGCTTTCTTTCAAATGAAGTAATTGAAGATAAGAAGTTGTTATAAACAGTCTAATAGGACACTCTAACAGTCACTGAACATGCACGTATGTTACTTTTAAAAGTAGCTTACAGATAATTTTAATCATTAATGGCTGGAAAAGTTATTGATTGACTATTCTTCTATAAATGAGTTGACTAAGGAATGACAAAAATTTAGTAAGCATGCACACTGATGAAAGCTAGAATGATATGGATGCTGAGTAATAAGTATATTGGAGAAAATTCTATCAGTTCTAGTCAGCAATGCCTTTGAAATATCAGAGACAACTAATGTCTGCCTCCCACTGGATTCCTATTTAGAGATCATTGGTTACTGAATCATAATTCTGCTATGTGGCATTTACAAAACAAGCTAGCTAAAACTCAACAGCTGAAGATGAGGAAATTTCAACTTTTGCAGATGCTAGTGGTGCATTCTAAACAACAGTTCACTAATAAAGATTGTATTTCAAGTTATGGGTGATAGGAGAGAAATAAAGAGGGGAAAAATGGTTCTTCAAGTGTGAGAAACATCAGGTCATTAAGGTATATTTTAAATCTGTTACTCCAGTCAACATTATACTCAAATCAATTGAGCATACAGAACTATTTTTTCAGATTATTTTTGGGAGAAATCCATGGTTTTTGTACTGTGTTAAACAATATTTCTGTATATTTTCTTGATAAATTAAGAAAAGATATTACAGAAAGTGTGCTTGCCCTGAATAATTGCAGTATACCAATGAAAAAGATATCTCCAAAAATTACGAAAGTCATGGAACGTTATGCACACATTAGGGTTTCTGAGTGACTCTGACTAGAGTTATGGTATTGCAGCCTGTCCTATGCCATATTGCATTATCCTTTGTTGCACAGGTACTTACTGGAGTGACTGGTGCATCTATCCCTGTTCAACAGATATATGAAGTCATAACCTCGTCTGAATCAAGATATGAAAGAATCTAGCATAAATGAAAAACCAAATGCTTCAAAGATATTTTGTATTACTCTAGCAATAAACCCTTCACAGCTTGATTCGTGTTGGTATCTCTCAGGAGAGACACAGGCTCTGGGACTTGCGTAAGAAAGTTCCCACAGGGACTATAACTCCCCATGTCCATGCAGAGAGCATTTGAAATGTCAGATTACCTGTTGGGACATCTCTTCTGACATAAATCCAAATCTACTCTGCTCCTACTCTAAATTCAGACAAAAGTAAATCATGGTGAAGCCAAAAATAAAAAGCATATACTTTTGCAACCTGGAGGTGGTTGACTACATCTGAGAGAAGAAAAGAGTGAAATATTAAAAAATTAAAATTCTTCTCTACTTTGAGTGATTATCTGTTGTTAGCTCTGTCCATCTTGAGCAATGCATCCATTTTGGGACATAAAGATTTCTGTACAATGTATTTACCTTTTTAAAAAAGTGAAAGAGAATAACACTAAGAGTCTTATAATGAGACATTAGTGGGGAATAGTTGAAAGACTTGTTTAGCCAAGATAAATAAATACCACGAGAGCAAAATGGTAAAAAGCATTTATGGTGGAGAAGATCAAAGAAAGTGAAGAGTTTGTGTTGGTAGGAAGTAAAAATTAAAAGCCCAATATGATGAAAAACTGGTTGGACAGTAGGAGAATTTAGAACATTCATGTCCTAGAATGCTTAGTGTGCTATTATTCTGAGTAGAAAGCCGGAAAAGCAAAACCAAGGTAGGAAAATGACGCATTGCGTTAGATGGTTAAGGAGGACTAGAAAATCTGTCTGAGGGATTATAAACCAGATTGAAACAACCCTGACTATAGTTATCCTTCCCATAAAATAAGGAAGGGTAGACGGGGTCACTTTGGAAACTACATAGATTCTATGCAAGAAATAAGTGAAAAATTTTTAACATGAATATGAATAAATGGAGGAAAAAGCCTTTATCTTCTGTTTCTTGGACTATGGGAAATTTACCTTTTTGAGACACGTTAACATCTTAATTGGCAAATGTTAAGAAATCACAGAATCACAGAATCACTGATGCTACATGAAGAATTTAAAAAGTCCAATACATTTCCATAGTGATGCTCATTCTTTCATGACTTTGTTATTTCTTAACGATAAAGCAAAGCGCTTACCCTCAGGCTGCAGCCCTGTTACACTGAGGTTGGCAAGCAGTGCTGGACATGAGCAAGGCCTGAGCCTGAGCACCCCTGAGCCAGGGGGGAGCCTGCTCCCACCCAGTTCTTTCCCAGCCATCAGGGCCAGGTCCCATCATGGCATCTCAGATGGCTTGGTACCTACTACCAACATCTGGTCAGGAGTAACTACTCAGGAACAATAGCTGATATTTTTGTTTGTTTGTTGTCCCCTTGTGTTGTGTGTTTCTAATCCCTGATGTGTTATGATTTAAACCTTGCAGATGGTCTCCATTGTTCTCCAAATAAGCATTTGCCTACAATCTCCACAGTAGCCTGTGCTGACAAATTGCTGGAAAGGGCTGCACAATGAACACTGTAGAAGTGCAACAGCATAATGTGCAAGCAAGATGATAGAGTCCATATTTATCTCCTTGAGTTGAAAAATGCATAGAGGAAGTTTGAACAGCTGCACTACTTTGTTTAGTCACCAACGCTGAAGTCTCACACAAATCTTTTTGACTCAAAGAAATATTGGGAAATGTTTACATTTTTAGTTAATGGAAAAATGGGGGGAGCATTGGAATGGAAATTATGCTTACAGCTATGGCACATGCTGTAAGAATTCTGGGTGGTACCACTTAGGAGTATATTGACAACCTATAATAAATAGAAATATAGATGTGATCAGTGAAGAATAATGAATAGCATTATAAGTACACAATGAAATATGCCTTGTTGTTACCCATTTAAAACTGACTTTAAGTTGCATAGAAATAAATATATATCTGTTGGAACATAAAAGGAAAGACAAAGAGTGATAAAGGAATAAAAATGCAAAGACAAAATCCCCAGTCCTAGTACACTTACTTGTGCGATAGGCTATACAGACTCAATAGAACTAAGAAATTTTTGGGGTAAAAAATGACCCATTTTGGAATGTAATGCAAAATTTGATAAATTCCTGAATAGAGGAAATAATAGAATATTCTATTTAAAAAGATAATTCAGTTAAAAAAAAAAAAAATCAATTTATCTGTATTTCCTTTGTGATATGGAGATCAGAAGGCCAGAAAGCCTTTACTGTTTTCCAAATCTTTAATGGAAAGATTGAAAAGCCTGAAAGCAGCCATGTCCTTCTTCAGGCCTCTGATCTGAAAACCTAAACTCTGACCCTAACTACATACATATAAACATCTTTAAACATAAATAGTCAGGAAATGTTTCATAACATTGAGTCTACAGGGCCACATGCTGACTGCATTCAGGCTACCTAACTCTTGCAGATGGATTACCCCTAGAGCACAAGTAGTGACCCAAGGTAATGGGGCAGGGGGGGTTAAATTTTAAATTTATTACTGTATGAAATAATTGTAGGAGCACTGCTGCTCCTGGAGTGGAGTAGGTCTGGGGTTTTACAGCATTAATCCACATTGCATGCCTTGGGGTATTCAAAAGAGTATGCTTGAATCTCAAAAATATATTATGGAATAGTGAGGGGGTGGCACACAAATTGAAGAGCAATATAAATGTTAAAACTTGGCCATGCCACCTGTTATATTGGTCCCTGACCTGGACACCCCTCAAACCAGCTATTGCCTCCAG
This sequence comes from Vidua macroura, assembly GCF_024509145.1. Classification (NCBI taxonomy): domain Eukaryota; kingdom Metazoa; phylum Chordata; class Aves; order Passeriformes; family Viduidae; genus Vidua; species Vidua macroura. The sequence goes on along the minus strand of NC_071571.1, from coordinate 85,890,149 downwards.
AAGTTTTAAATGTTGTGTGTTCAAACAGAAAGTGCAGTCAAGGACGACCTCCACTGGTCCGATTAGAAGTACCATGGTTGAGTTGTCTGTTCGCAAAAATAGACACATGGAGCTGTGTCACGGGGCTGTTGGAGACTTCATTAAATTGGCATATTTCACTGAAATTCCTTGCCCTTAAAAAGCCCAACTTTCCAAAATACCTTTTTAACCACTGTTAAAAGAGGCTTATTGTTTGAGGTAAAAGAGAAGCTTGGTGCTATACAGAGGAGAATAATTTCTCTGAGAAAATCAGATTGCAAGATGGTTAAATAAATTGAGTTGCTTCTATAGCTTCCTCACTGAAGAACTAGACAGCGACACAAATGGTTAACTAGGCATAAGTTTGAGGCTAAGTTCTTTCCTAACTGGAGGTTGTTAGTCAACAAAAATTTCTGCTGTCATAAATTCCCAGATGTTAGTGACCCCAGGATAATATGATGGGATTGAATCACTTCACTAGGAATATATGCACTATTACAGAGAAAAATTGTCTTTAATATAGAATTAAAGGATTCAGAAATATCAATAGGAATGATAATCAAGGCCTGGTCTGTATGCATAACCTGTATCCAATCCCCAAAATTTTTCTTCCAGACAAAATATGAAAGTCCAGACAAAATATAGCTTGAAGGCTAGCAAACTAATTCAACAAACAGCAAAGTTAGGAGGCATAGGAAGTCATTCACATCCTCTTGCACTTGTAAATAATAAATTCAACAGTAATCAAAATGGCCAGGAAAGAAGCAGAAGCTTCATGAGGGGAAAGAGAAAGAAGGATGTAGGACTGCCTGATTTTGCACTAACCATATATCTGAGGCTGTTGAAGAGGTTTTTTGGGGAAAAAAAACACAAACAACAACACACACACAAACAAACAAATATATTCAGAAAGTGCCAAAGGTCTTTCAGCCACAGGAATGCAATGGATACAAATTAAATTAAAAAAACAGTACCTGTTGCATCCTGGGTTTGGGTTCAGATTAGGGGTTCTGATCTTTGTTAGTTTGCTGGTCCTGTGTACCCTCGTGCATCCCCCGTGTTCTCCCCCACCCCGCGGCGATTAGCTCCAGGCTGCCTGCCATTGAAGCTTCCCCCTGTCACTCTTGTAACTACTCCCTGCCCACTCCTGAGATTTCTGTGTCCGTCACCCCATTCCCGCGGTCCCACTTGCCCCAAAGCCCCATGTCCACCCCTGCTGTGTTCCCATTGGTTGCTGTGGTACACGTCACTGCCACACCGTCTGTATTCATTGGGCAGGAGGACTCCCCGTCCTCCCTGTCCCACCCCTATATCATGCGCTTTCCCCCCGGTCCCAGTGCCACTTTCGTCCATGTGAGGTTGGGAGCAGGCTGCGGCTTCTCCATCGTGCCTCTTGTGGTCATTAAAGCATCTAGCCGCCATGTGGATGGATTTGGACGTCTTCCCTGCCTCTACGTTTCCTCCCTTGCGCTGATGGCAAAGCGTGGCCAGCCCACCCCGGAGTAGCGACAAGCTCCGGCCCCGACAAGAAGCCGAGGCGCCCAAGCCGGCCACTCCGGGAGCTGACCGGGGCCAAGAAAAATAACGTACTGTCGCTAGTATCTGGGACACTTCTGAGTATGTTGCTCTATTTTATTTCCTATTTGGGAAAGAGTTAATTTAGAAACTCTTGAATCCTTTATATTGCAGGAAACATCGCAAATAGAGGCAGTTGATCACAAAGGCAGAACACTGTTTCACCCAAGAAACCTTTGTGCTGTCTACTCTTGTTTATGTTCAGTAACAGAATTAGAATTGGATGAAAAAGTGGTTATTACTTTCCTTTAGTCTGTCAGCACATTTGTAACTGTATTGGTTTTTGCTACCTGTCTTGGGAATGTAGGACTGCAAGTATCCATAGAAAGCAAGTGTGTAATAAAAGTTGAATCAACAGAACTTGACTTCCACACTACAAGACAATTAGAACTTAAAATAACCCTATGACCTCATATTCCTTAGATGTTTCTCTTTTCACAGTGCTTTTAAAGTGCAGTAGGAGGGACTGTGGACATGTTTGCAGTTCCTTCTGTCATCTGTCAGATCAGCCTGAGCTGTAAAAGGACGGAGGGAAAGGACAAAAGAAAGGTATCTTGAATGGATAGCAGAGCCAAACTCTTCCTCTTCAGGAGCCCAGGCTGTCAGTCATGCCCAAGCCTACAAGTACAAACACATAATACCAGCATAATTCTACATCATAACAGCCAGGTCTGATAGATTTAAAAGGAAAGACCTTCAACAAATAATGGCAAAGCATAGATGGATTCTGACAAAATTTGAATTAATAATAACCACATCAATAACAATAATGATGAATAATAAGCTACATATAACAGCAATAATAATAGTAAGACATTTTTACATTGTGGGTGTAATTATTACTACATGACTTAATAGAGCTGTGGTCCGGATTAGATCTTCAGTCTTTTTGACATGCAGATAAAAAGCATGGAGCAAAGCATAAGAGAATGATACAAACTAGTGGACAATGATACTGTTCATTCTCGGATAAGGTGCAATTGTATAAAGTGCAAAGGTATACAAAGGTATAAAGTGCAACGTGACTAGTAAAAACAGCATGATCTGGCCTAGTGTTTTGGAAAGATGTGAGATCTCTCAAAATTACCCTGATTATATCTCTTCTAATCTAAATGAATGACCTCACTAATCTTTTCATTAAAATGATCAAGGCAAAATATAAAGAATATAATTAATTTCTTGTATTATTTATTTTTTAACTTGGGATAGAGTGAAGGACAGATAATGAAAAACTTAACAGTTCTAAAATGTAAAAAATTTTATACAATAAAAATGGATCATCCCCCCCACCACATTTCAGCCTAATGCTTTAGACCGCCTTCACATCCCGAGCCAAGTGAGTAATGCAGACTTTTTTTTTTTTAAATTGGTTGTTGATGATCATAGCTTAATTTTTTTTCATTAAAAGATAATGTTTTAGTAGCCTTTAATCAAGGGAAAAATATTTTTAATTTCATTACCCTAGCAGAGATATTACCTTGAGTTATGAATCATTGTTCCAGGATGATGTGTTGCACTTACACTACACAAAAGTATTCATAGATATATTATAGAAAATGCAGAGCTTTGTTTATTTGTTGTGCAGTGTTAATTTCCTTAGAAAGGAAATTTCTTTGAAACCAATTAATACAGATATACACTATATATATATATATATATATATATATATATATATATATATAAAATATATATATGCTGTTACACATGAGTATAGAAACATGAAATGGAACTCACTGTCATGACTCTGTAATTGTTGGCCTTTAAAAAAGTAATTTTCTAATATATTTGAAATGAAAAAAGTTGGTTGGTTGGAATTTTTTAATGTGTCAATAATTTAGAGATTGTAAGTTATTCCTGTTTAGCAATAACGTTCCTGTTTAGCAATTCTTAAAATACTTTAAAACATTTTTCATACTCTTATTTTTGACATTCATTTTCAGACATTTTTTCTCCATTTAACTGTCAGATTTTGTATGTCAGTGTTATACAAAATTTTCATATTTGTTCTTACAAGAAGAATGCATAAAAGCAATACAGTTAGTGTTGTCAATGCTTTACTTATGGTCCTAATGAAATTTTTAAAACATGCTGCCATAAATCCATGGCCACTGATCAGTGTTTTAAGGAAAAAGCGTTTGATAACTGCAGTTTACTTTCCTGCTATTCATTTAAACTGTGCACTTCCATGGAAATTTTTTTATTACTGTTATGTTAACTGGCTAGAAACAAAACCTGAGAAATGGTAGCTGAATAACTACAAAACTGTGCTTAACTCGGTGTGTTTATTTATGAGATTTTTTCAAACTGTGTTACCGTCATAGAACTTACTCTCTACCTTAATTTTGCACCATATATTTGAAATGTAATGGTAGGAGGAGAAAGTTAAGCAGCACTTTCTAGTTAATCAAGAAGTGATTTCATGTAGCAATAAAGGTTATTTTATACAAACATATATAAAGAGAAATATTTTTCTGTTTAAAAGCAAAAGTTTTCTAAATTGCCACAGATTAAAAAAAAAATTATCTTTTGGTATTTGCAAAAAATACTTCCTATTCTACTATATTTTCAAACTGTAGCTGCAAAAGATTTTACTTTGAATTTTTACTTCAATTATGAAGCTGAGGTGGTCGTTAAAGATTAATAATTTAATATTAGATGGCATAACTTCAGTCTTTTCAGTGATCTATATTCATAGTGGTAAGCTGAGCTCAGTCCTTTGACTTCAGTGAAACTATGCCAAACTGTACCCAGGCAGAATAAAGAATAACCAGTATTTTTATCTTGTGATTGGTTAGCAAAAAGGTTTTCTTACATGTATTGTTTCCTTCATTTCTTTGGTGTGATACGGTACCTATATAACCTACATTCTAACTCTGCTGCAGAAGCACAAAACCTGGTGTCACATAGGTAATCCCTTGGGCATCTCTGTGTCAACTGTTGTCTCTGTTCATGCAGGCACACTAGTGGGAGCAATGGAAGCATTTTTATCCCAGTATTCCACATAAACTAATAGTGCCATTTGACCTTGAGCAGCCTCATTTGTCCCATTTGCATGACTTCATAAATTGCACAGCAGCCTGGGAAAATATTACTTGATACCTGAAATATCTATACTTCTGATCTGATAAACACATGTGTGAGTATATTTTATTCCAGCTCTTTCAAATATACTAGTCGGAAGATTTGACATGGTGAAGGATTACTGTCACCATCACTTCTCTGAAAGTTGTCTTCACACTGAGAAAATCTGAAAAGACCATAAATGGAAGAATGATAAAAGTTGAGGTTTTGGGGGGTTGGTACTTTGGTGTTACTTTGGGGATTGTTTTGACTTACTGGGTTTTTTACGGGTAAGGAAAGATCCATCCATGTGACTTGTGTCAAAGAGCTTCTTATTTTTTTCCAAGGTTAAAAAGGATGGAACTAATAGACTTCCCCATCTGCATATAGTGTAATATAACTTGTCAAAGTTAATAAAAACCTCATGCAGTTTCCTGACATTCTGCAATCATTATCAACTCCATTTGCATTTCCCATCAGAGATGCACCCAAATGTGTGGAATTGCCAATAGTTTTTCAGAAATCTTTAAAAGTGAGATAGCCATGTTCCATTTATAAAATGAATTTTGAAAGACTGGCCCTGGATTATGTTTTGCATATTCAGCCTAACGGATTAAGAAGCTCATTTACAATATAAAGAACCTAAAATGGGTCTGATAAAGCTTTGATTACAGTTACAGTTACATCTGAAAGAGATGACATCTGTTTCTGCCTAAGACTAAACCTATGGTTTATTTGGACCCAGTGAGTAAAGGAAGATGCTGTCCTAAAACAAGTTAAAACAGTTGCTTTCAGGTTCTGTAAAGCATCAGCTCACAGATTGGAGCTTCTCGGGAGAAAAGTCAAAAAGAAACATTGGTCTGTTTGCTTCATTATCATTTACCCCTCTAAAGCATTGATTTTCTATTGCTTCACATTTGCTTGTGTAGGAAAGTGAAAATGCAATGTAGACACAGAATTCACTCACATGAAATAAGGAGCTACTATGTAACATTCAAATAATACACAGGGGGACTTAAGGACCTCTAATTACTTATTATTTAAAGTCTAGTGAAATAAAGACATCTTGATAGACAAGGAGATATGAAGTGCTGCTTCTCTCTAAAGTGTTCTTCTTATAGAAAAAAAAAAAAGTATTAAAATTAATTGTTTTAAAACATCTAGCATACACTTTATTTTTCATGTTTAAAGAATAATTTGCTGCAAATTGCCATGCATATCCACAATGCTGGGTCTGGGTTTTCTCAGGAGGTTTTCAATTATCAAGCTCCAATGAACACCAATCTCAGCATTACAGGTAAACTTTGAAATTAAATTCTTCTTGGAAAAATTCTGCTAGTCAAAGATCAACATTAATCTGTATTATAAAATTATATTACCAATTTTTAACCTCTCATTCTCTGCTCAAGATACAGTCTTAAGGAACTCTGAAAGAATAGAAAAAGGGGTATAATATTTTAATTTAATTTGCAGAGAAATAAACCTGTGACTTTTTGTAATTTTGAAAAATTCCACCTACTCAGAATGTTTGGTTTGGATTTGTTTGTTTTATTTCAATAAAACTGAGGGTTTATTTCTTGCTAATTGTCAAGAACAATTATCAAGATTTATTCTTTGTAAAGTTATGTTAGCCTCATCTCTCCACAAAATATTATATAACCAAGGTTGAATCCGGACACTTAAAATCAATATATGGCTAAGAGGACTTTTCATTTAGCCATCAGTTCCTTCCCAGAAGTTTCCATTTTAAGAAAATGCAAGGGCTTTTTCAGTTGGTTAAATTTGTCAAAAATAAAACACATATGTCTGATGAAAAACTTCTTATTGTTTATACTCTTCAGCAATAGATGTTTTATTTCTTGTTTAAACCTTAGACTAAATTACTACCCACCACCATATTACAGCCTCTAAGACCATAAGACTTTAGGTTAGACAGTCCAAATGAAAGACCAAGAGATTGGGCATGCACTTAATTTATCTGAATAGTCTTTTCTACACACATTATTGCTCAAATGACTCTTGAACTCATCATATGCTACTTAATAAGTAAGTCAAATGTTTCCTTAAAAATTTGCAAAAGTACATATGGAAGAGAAAAGACTCAGAGAGAGCAGGATACACCATCTCAGTGATGAAGAATTCCTCAAAAGGCAGAGAGCAGTGGCCTGAAGTTGTTATCCTGAAACCCCAAAAGGGCCCTACAAGGTGCTATAGATGTAAAAATGAGATTGTCTCCAGTCATTTGGAGAATACATGTCTTTCTCAGCTAGGGACATTCTCTGCATCTTATGGATTGCTGCTTTTAGACATTCCTTTTCTGTCATCTAAAGAGAGAAGCCATGGTGGGATTGGCTGCCAAGATCTGGTAGATAAGAAAAAAGGATGGTGTTCAGTTCTGCTGGTCAATCTGCTGTGCCACATGGCAGTTGGCAAAAAGCAAGACTTAGCATCTTTGGTGCATACATTGAGGCAGTATATGAGCAGCTGTATAAGAGAAGGGATGTTTAATCAATGCTTACATTTTTAATGACATTTAGTGGAGAAAGGGAGGTAGTTGAAAATAAGCTTTGCTGCCAAGCTTTTGCTTCTGATCATAACCCTCTTGATGTGAATGCAACATTTCAGTTGAAAAAACAAGCCTTAAATGAGAAAACACACAGTTGATAATAAAATCTATATCTTTTCAGCACAGCTGATCTTAAAGCCACTATTTATCAACTGGATGTCAGCTGGAGACCTGCATTCAAAAGTTGCATAGTAATCCTAGCTAGTCTTCACACCACATTTTGATATATGACATCTGAATTGCCACACCTTCAGCTTGTAAAAGTTGATCAGATGAACAACATTGACTTGAGAGCACTCTGCCAAGGATTACATTGAATACTCTGATGCTCAAATCATTCCTAACCGCACTTTGAATAGCAGATGATCCAAAAAAGAAGACAGAAAAAATGATTAATCTATCTTTCTTCGACCACAGTTAAGATTTGCAAGACTTCATAACTTTATAAAGCTTTTTTTTTTTTTTTTTTTTTTTTTTTTTTTTCCTATAATAAAAATGAGAGGTGACAATGTTGCTTCTGCACTTCTTAATTTTGGAGTATTTTTTTCTGAGTCTGCTGAGGAAGTAGAGACATACATTTGGAAGCAATGACTTAGAACTCTTTTTCCAAATGACAGCAGTGACACTGAGTATAATTTTTTCTTTTGCCACTGAAGCATCAGAAGATTTTCATTCAGACAATGATTCATTTACTCGGTGTACAACCATGGTGCAGGAACTACATCTAATGCTTTTTGCATTGCTGGGGCAAATATAGTGAGTTTTTGAGTTTATAAGCTGTCTAAGCCAGCTTGTTTGTCTTGGATCATCACTAAATCTAATGCAGAGTACAATTTAGCCTTGAAAACTCTGAGTTTGGAGACACAACTTACAAACCACAATGAAGTATGCTCAGGAAATGTGAACATTCAGCATGTGAGATGCACAACTTCTTTTGTATTACCAGGAAATGCATGAACCACAATATTCCTCAAAGCCAGATCATCTCCACTCTAACATGATCTGAAATGCCCAGAGGAATAATGTAATTCTTAGCCACTACATAAATATCAAACTTGAAAAACAATTTTCATAATCATCAGACAGTTGCCAGGTATCCACTACTGTAACATGTTATTTGCATTACCCCTAATGATTTGTCAATTTTATCATACACTTTTTTGCATTGCAAGAATCACAGCATAAAATAATACAACCTTTGGCTTTAATAAGGGATTATCATAATATTTCTCTTTCATAATCCATGGCAAAAAAAAAAAAAAAAAACAAAAAAAAACCCCAAAAAACCCCAAAAAAACAAACAAAAAAAAAACCAAAAAAAACCAAAACAAAAAAAAAAAAAAAAAAAAAAACAAAACAAAAACAAAAAAACAAAACAAAAAAAAACAAAACAAAAACAAAACCAAAAAAAGAAACCACACAAAATAAAACAACAACACAACCAAACAAACTAAATATAGCATTTTCACATTCCATATAGAAAAAGCTACTGAAAATTGCACCTGATGAAAATGTAAGTCATGCAAATGGCTGGAGCAAATGTGCACTACATACACTGGCACACCCTTACTCCTTACCTTCTCTCAATAAAGCTAAAGGAAACCTGATTTTTTTGGTAAGCTTTTCTTGAGAGACAAATAGGGAACAACCCCTGGGATATCTCTCAGATATAGAAGAAATGATATCTTGAACAGTTTTATATGTCAGTGCTGTGACTGAGGAGTGACATAATATGGATCAGGAAAATACTTTTGCTTTACTTTTTAATTAAGAAACTGCAACATATTTGACTTTATAACAGCAGCTTTTTGTCCTGCGTAATCTTAGGAAAACAGATAATGTAATTGTTTGAGCCTTTGAAGAAGTATTTAACAATTAGCACTACTTGAACTTCAGGTTTCTGTACGTCATTTTTGATAATGTCTGCACTAACAGAAATATTCTGTTGTTATTTAGATCATTTAACCTCTAATGTGTGCTAATGTGTTGGTTTATAGCCCTATAACAGGTCTCTTTATTGTTTCTTTAACTGTCCCTTATATTACACAGATAACAAAACCAAACCAAAGCCAATCCTCCCTTCATAGTGGAATTTTAGGTCTATTTGACACAGCTATTAGACTTCTATTTATAAAATATTTCCTGTTAAGACATTTACTTTTGGTTCATACATTACTTTTCTGAACATTTAGTGTTGAATCCATTAAATCACTTATGAATTTAAACAAATGAGAGCAGGCTCCTTTATTAACTTCAACATTTGTGTCAGCCAGATCTTCACCTTAAAGGATTTTAAGAGTAAATTAATATTCAGGCAATGATATCTTTCCATTAAATAAATTAAAAAGAGTAAAAGTTAAAATATTTAAAATTAGTTGTATTTTAAATGGTTATTAAGAACACACTTAAATCTCAGTTGTTGTTTCTAATGGTTATAAAGATACAGTATTTATATGCTTTTGTCAATAAATTAGAGATCTCTTCTTGGGCAATATGAAGACATTGCAGTTACTGGAATCATTCAGTCCTTTTTATGCACATTTGATTGCTTACGGTGACAATCCTGTAAGAAGGAGTAAGGCCGTCCAGCACCTTATAAAGTCTGGATCTCAATAATACAGTTTCATAAGAAATGTTAGCAAACTCCGCTCTAAACCAGCAGCAAATGTGCTGATGTGTTCTGTTAAAATTCCTTCCAGTGCAGAAGTGCTTTTCCTACAAAATTTTAAATAACCAAGTGCAGGAACATACTGTGAGCAGATCACCTGATTCAAAATGTATAAGCAAGAAATTCAGTAGGTCCCTACTGGCTTCCTGGAAAGAACAGGAGAAACAACAATTTATTTAATTTGTTGAAACCTGATGTTATTTATGTAGAGTTGAACTATACATATATTTATATATACATGCACATAACTATTTATTATATATTATAATAGCATATAGTATAACAAAGCATGGCATGCATTTTCTGCTGCATAAAAACCCCAAGAAAACCAAAACCACAATGATTTGGAAACAAGTGTGGAAAGAAAACCAAAAACAATTTAAAAAGTGCTAAGGCAGTATTGAGTTAAATTTAAACAAAAATTTGCTCATACCTCACCATTGTCATCCTAATGTGAGGAAGGTCTTTTTTCTTTCTTGTTTCCATTTTTTGTTAAATAAAAACAATTTGCTTAATCACTTAGTTATGCATGGAATCCCTTAAGCAAGTATTGTCATATGTGATCATAGGACAAAATGGAGATCTGGTAACCTCAACTGACCTGAATTTCCAATCTTTATTTAGGGTAGTTTTCAAAATCTGGGACATGTAATATGCATTCAGCTTTTATGTGAAAGACGTGAACATACTTGAACCAAAGTTAAAAGTAGAAATACATATTGAATCATACATTCATTTTTCTCCTTTTATCTCTTGTCTTCAATTCCAAACATTAAACAGCAGACTCAGCAAATAACCATAGGGATCGGTATTTTTTAATTTATTGGTCAGTCCTTTTCTTTCAGTGACCAGACACTCTCAGACAGTATGTTGTCTTCTGTTCTGCAGCCAACCTGGTACAGATTAGACAGCCACAAGAAGTTGATAATTGCCAACACAGATGTTCTTACAGCTAATCACCAACCAAAATACTCATTAATTCTCTTCTAGGTTGGATAATGAGAGAGATTTTTACTCCAACAAATTTTACCCCTTACATATTCTGTCTGAACTGATAGAGACTGAAGGCAGTAGAAATTCAGTTCATAAAGTTCTTTGAGCAATTTTTTCCCCTTTCTTTTAATATGCATGTTAAGCCTGATGGAACTTTGGGACAGATGTTCTAGCAAATGTCTGCCATTGCCCAGTTAAGAGTTTTTGCTGTGTATTTCCCACAAGACTTCCAGTAGTCATTTCCAGAGAGCTATAAATAGTGCTTTTCTTGATGGAAAGTGCAGAGACTTAATTTCTTTTGCAGGAGAGCTTTTGAGCAGAGTGGCTAACTGTTGCATTCCAGGTTTGGGTTCAGATTAGGGGTTCTGATCTCTATGTTAGCTAGCCGAGTCCTGTGTAGCCCTGTGCACCCCCCGTGTTTCCCCCGCTGCGGTGGTTAGCTCCAGGCTGCCTGCCATTGGAGCTTCCCCCCGCCACTCCTGTAGCCACTCCCTGTCCTGTCCTGAGAATTCTGTGTCTGTCACCCTGATCCCGCAGCCCTGGAACCCCGTGTCCGCCCCATCGCGTCCCCGTTGGGCGCCGTGGTCCACGTCATCGCTACGGTGCTTGCCCCCATCGGGCGGGGGGGACTCCTGCTCCCCTTGCCCTGCCCCTGATAAAACCCCACGTCTCCCTGGTCCCGTCGCCATTTCCCCCATGCAGGCGCTGGAAGCACGGGTCACGGCCTCTCCACCGCAGCTCTCCGTGGCCATTAAAACCTCCCGCTTCCCTCATGGGTGATTTGGACATTCCTTCGCTCTTTACCAACATCCGTCGCACGGGCGACAGAACCCGGCAAACCCTGACCGGCACGCCGCGGCAGTGGCATGCGGGAGCAAGTGAAGAACCCGAGCTCTGGAGAGAGGCGGTGCCGATAGGCGCCAGAGCTGCCCGGAGCCGGGAGAAACAATGGAGAGCTGCAGTTAACATCTCCATTCAGATTCACAGCACAGGCAAAAACAACTTCCCATCTCCATTCTTATGGGAGCTACTTAGTTCTAGCTTCTTCACAGCAGACACAGAATGAATTGTTGCTGATAAGGTTCAGCTTTAGTTTCAGCTCAAAAGACCCCTTTATACTGTTTACTTCGGAATAGTTGTCTAGCCTCTTTATAATAGCAATAAAGTCTTTTCACAATGGCCAAAAGCCAGTCCAAAATCCTCATTAGTGCTTTTCTTTCATTATTGCCTCTCTTGGTGTCAGCTGTGAGCTGTTTTTCCACTGTCTGCATGATCTAACAAGTTTGCTGAGCTCCTTGCTCTGTTACCAACTCACATACAAGCTCTGACACACACATATACAAGCACAGAGAGAAGTATATATACACACAAGTTTCATTCCCTCACTTCTTGATTGAAATCTTTTTTCTAAGAGATTGTGTGAAGAAATCAATTCCACACTCCTATCGAACCTGAGCAGCCATGCAGCAATTTCTGACAAGTTTCCATCTTCTCTCTGTTATGTTAATTGCACTGTCATTCATTTCATGGCTCCCACTGCATGTTGTGACTTATATTTTCTTCTTTCAGTTTGTGACCCTTGGTTTTCTACTATGTATAACTCTGAAGTAATTTTCCATATCTGTCTATAGTGAGAATCTGCTAAAGACAAGGTTATGCTGAGGGTTGTACCAATTGGACTTACTTTTATTTAAGCTTCAATTTCCAGGCATGAGTTAATTGACTGTTTTGGTGTTTTATTAATGCATTGAATGTTATGCAGCTCTGAAGTCAGAACTGTCAGTTCTTTGCAGATTTACAGAATATGTGAGTGGATGTCTGAAGGATTTTTACATTTCTAACATGGATCAGAAAACTCTCTTGCCTGTGAATCATTATTTTAGCAGTATCTCTACATATTTAAAGAGTAATGCTTTTTTTGAGGTTATTTATTTATTTATTTCTCTTTTTTTTTTCCTTTAAAGAAGAATTTTAATGTGTCTATAGATATCTTAGCAGAATTTTTACCTTGTAAAAATCACCTCAGTAATCCCAGTTTTCAATCGACAACCATAAAAGAAGTTTTCTCAGCAGCCCATCTGTAAATGTTTTTGTTTTGTTTTGTTTTGGGTTTTTTTTGGTGGTTTTTTTTTTTTGTTTTGTTTTTTTTGTTTTTTTGTTTTTTTTTTTTTTTAATTCCAGAGCAGAGTATTTCATTAATTTTGAGCATGTGATGTCAGGAATATGTAATACAGTTCCCAACAATTAACTCATTTTCTTACTATAGTATCTGCAGTCAAAGCCTGTCATGCAGTAAGTAAAAGTGGGTATCCTTTCACTTCTATACTTGCCATTACTTTCAGAGTGCAGATCTATCAGTAATACCAGTTCAATTAAAAAAGATCTGATTATAGAATCTGACTTCTAAGTGAACACTGTGGTGTTGCAGCCTTGCACTCTGCACTCACCATATTCACATATGACATGAATGTTTTACATTGGCTTAACTGTATACCAAATGTGAAGACAAATAGACAGAATTTACTTTTTTCTTTCTCAGATGAATTAACATTTCTTCAGTGTCGTCATACTTAGACATTTATTAAGAGAATGTCTCATATGAGTCACAATAATCACAGTAGATATTTTTAGATTAGAATATGCTCTGAAAAATATGCTTATCTAGGTTTTTAGCTTCAGAGACAAAAGGAAATGTTTCATGTGCTTGCCTGATGTTGTCAGGCCAAATACAGTTAACTGTTCAGTGACAACTTTCTTGTGTGATTTAAGACAAGTCATATACATTACCCTACTACTAAAAACAGTGTAGTTTTCTGGATTTTGAAAAGAATTATAGGCTAAATCTATTAAAGTAGGCCAGGCATTGAATGACTTTGATAATTAGGACCATATAAATACAGGAGTGCATCATTTCCTTTTCCCTTCTAATAGCTTAGAGGATATGCAAAATCCCCAGTAAGACTTGATAAGACCAGTAGACCCTTTAAACAAACTAAAAAAACCCCATCTTTACTGCTCTGAATGATAATATTTAATAAATAAATATTGTACGAATTATAAAGCCTCAGTGTTTAGAAAACAGAAAATTAAAATTTCACCTTTCAGATTTGAGAAAAGTATGACTCAACTAGCACTCTGTTGAAAATTAACAGACATTCTTAACTGGCAAAACTTTCTTGTTATTTGCATGTGGGCACATTTGTACTCTATGCCAGGCATATCATAATGACTTTTCTTCACAAGTTATTGACCGAGTCAGATGATGCCTGAGATTTTGGCTCATGAGAACTGAAATGACTGCAGCATATCAGCAGGCAGCTTGAGCTTCACATTGTGACTGCTTAGAAATCAACCCAAGTCAATCTTTGCTGTGGTCTTAGATCAGGCAGCAAAAAACAGAAAGACTGGTGAGTAATGCAAACTGGGTAATTGACAAAGCTGTCGTGTAACCCCTGACACATTTCTGCTACAAGGCTGCAAAACTATGCTTTACCCATTCTTCGCTTGTGAAAAATTAAGTAGGAGTCTTAAACAGATTAACAGGAGCTTCTGAGGTTTGTTCTTTCTTGTCTATTTTTCCTTTCAGTTTATTGGCAGACGTGCCAGTTCATTTAAAAACCACTGTCTAGTGCATCTTGAAGATGCTGATGGTCAATAATGGATATGCAGGGAACACAATGCCAAGGAAACCATGCTATGAAAAGATTTCAAAGCCTCCTTGTTCTTTTGCATTTGTACAATTACTTTACTCCTCTCAATACCTGTAAAACACAGTTACACTAATAATTCATAAAACTTCATTAAAAATTCATAAATCATTCATAAAAACTTCATAAACAGTTTTTAACATTTGCTTTTTGTAGGTCTATCTGAACACAAGAGGAAATTACCACATTGGCAAAAATGGGTGGGACTTCTCAATTATTCTTTATGTGGTAACAGGTTTGTCACATTTGCTATTTACAGTTTTACAATGATTGTAGCCACAATCTTAAAAACTTAAAAGAAGGTGAACTGTGTTTTTTTCAGCTTAGAAGATAGCATGTAAATATACCTTTAAATAGGTCAGGACAGGAGAAGGGTATAAAGGAGAACTAAAAGTGAATACTCAGGCTTTAACTACTTTACAACAAATAGCTGTTTTATGAATGTCCATCAAAGTGAATACTCAGGCTTTAACTACTTTACAACAAATAGCTGTTTTATGAATGTCCATCAGCATTAAAGTCTCTGCCTTATTGCTAATAATTTGGCAATGTTATTAATAAAAAGTTGCTTTTCACTTTAAGTCACCACTCTGAAAAATTTCAACTAACTGTGCTAGAGAAGTGAAGCTGGAATTAATCTTGCTAGACAATTTTAACCTTCTGCTTTGAGTACTATGTAGAACTTTGCCCATAGCAACACTGTAATTTCCCTCTCTGACAAAACATCTAATTTTTATTTTTTTTCAAGGAACATAGACTAAAGGAACTGAGATACACAGGAAAGTCTCCATATGGCTCCGCACTGCTTAATAGTCTGTTGAAAAAGGAATGGGGCAAATCTCCTTCTCCTGACCCTTTTTCAGAATGGTCTCTGATGAGAATATCCTCAAATAAAATTAAAGAATCTGAGAAAGTCAAGGTTTAGACAAAATAACCTTTTTTTTTTTTTTTTTTTTTTTGAATATATTTCTGGTGCTTTGAAAGACCTCAAGATGTAACCTTCCAGAAATGTCACTGATCTCTGACGTGAGGGGAGGATATCTGTTGTATTGCACTGAGTAGTTTATTCAGTTATTATTTTGCACTGGGTGGTTGTTATATTGCACTGAGTGGTTTGTTTTGTATCCCATGGTTTGTTCCATATCCCCCCGAAGTCCAGTGGTGTGGTTTTTCCCCGGGTTGGTTCCTCCCTTCCCCCCGCCCATCAGTTGTATCCCATTGGCTGTAGTTCCTTTCCTAAGCCCCCCTCACCCCGGGTTTAAAAATCTCCCATCACGATGTGCCCGCTCTCTTTCCTCTCCTGGATGCTCCTTCCTCTTCCGGACTCTCTTTTCTTGCCCGGAGTTGTTCTACATTAAAGCTGTGGGACTTTGGTCCCGAGAAGAGCGCCTCTTGTCTTTTGTTTTTGTCCTTGTTGGTGTCAGTGGGGTCCAGAGCTAAGCCAAACTGATCCCCCACCAGGTGAAAACTGACAAATATCCATCTGCCTTAGGAAAAAAAAAAAAGAGAAATAAAAAAACCAGCTCTGCATTGACCTTAACAAATAAATCAGAGGAAAAAAATCCAGGAGTACCAAATCAACAAAGCATGTGGTTTGGATGTGTGGGATCTGGGTATTTCTTTTAAAGGAGTTATCATTAGGAATTTATAAATTAATATTTTCTTTCAGATAAAATGTAAAAGGATGTGTATTTTCTGAAACACCCATTCTATTAAAATGAAGAATCATATTAAAAGGAAATTGAAGACAGAGCCAAAACCACCCATAATATATTAGCAGTCAACATGAAGATTGTTTGAACATGATATTAGAGGCTCAGAACACTTGTGTAAGGGTAATAAAAAATATTTCTTGAAAAGCTGCAATGTGCTCTGTTTGACAGTGTTCATCTCTGAATGCTTGCTTGAGTTATTGACAGTGTTCAGAAGCAATGAGGTTATTTGAGCTCTCTCTGTGTATCTGGCCTTTCCTTCTACAAAACCTTTCAGTGACAGAAAGCTGTCCTTGACTAGACAGTCTCCCAAAATATAATTTAGGTCATCAATTACCTGATATACTGAAAATACTGTTTAGGGAAGTTGACTTATATGGAGGAAGATACCTCTACATTCATATGATTTTTTGGTTATATTTTTTACCTTGATAAAGAAGTATTGAAAAAAATTAATTTGAAGAGCTAGGATATCTTCTATAAGTAAATTATATAGAACACATATGATATTTTTTATAAATGCAATCTTCTAAAGCAAATTCCTCAAAGAACAACTGTATTTGGACATAAGCTTAATAAACTCATCATGAGCTACTTGCCAGACTGAGACAATATTAAGGTAGAGAGAAATGGGGAATAAACAGGAAGAGAAAAAATGTATATATTTTTTAAATAGAATAGAAAAATAAGTGCTATTTTTTAATCAAGTTACAAAATATGTTAGATACCAAGGGTTAAAATCAAATATTTTTAGCAATTTAGTAACAGCATCTTTGTAATGCTTCTGTGTATTAAAATACAAGTCCTCCGGGCTTCACCCGGGTGCCCAGCCTGTCCAGGGGAAAACCCTCAGAGGACTGGTCCGCGGGAAGGATGTGGCGGGACCCGGATAGCTCCACCGTAAGGACGAGAGGGCTCCGAAGTGGCTTTATTCCTAGAGGCTTTATTTCAGGAGAGTCGCAGGAACAGGAGGGTGAAACGAGGAACACGAACTCTCCAGAAGGGAGCGAACTCTGGGAGCCCTGAGGAAAGGCGGGGCTGGTTATTAAGGGCAAAGAAGTGGGCGTGGTTAGGGTACAAAACAGCCAACGAGCAACGGGTAAAGGGGGGGAGACAGAGTGGGGTGACATACAGAGAACTAATCGGGGTACAGAGGAGGAGTGGTATTCTAACAGGAGCCAATGGGGGTAACAGAATAACTGAACTTTCTGGAACTGGGGAGTATGCTAAACATTGATGGACAGCTCTTCTGGGGTGGAGAGCAGCAGTTGATTGGCAACCTTTTTCTAAACTGTTGCTGCCTCCCAAGGGAGAGCAGGAACCCCTCCCACACTTCTGTAATGCTTCTAATATGAAATGGTGATGAGAACATACCCTGATAAGAATAAATATTGCCAAAAATCTCTTCTGTCATTAAACATAAACTTCTTGGATAATTTCTGAGCAGTTATCTTCTTGAGAGACATAATTTTATGCAATGAGTTTCTAAGTTTTAAATAATGTCTGAAAGTCAAATGTCTGTGTTAGTCTGAAAAGCTGATAAATCTTCATTATGTAAAATCCAATTCTCTCTCAGAGGGGAGGTTAATAACTTCCTCATCTCAAACAGATAAATTTATTGTCAAAATATGTAGCTCACTATTATGAAGTATAAAACAAGAATGAAAGGAGAGAAATCCCATGAAATCTAGTGTCTTGAAAGTGTCTCTTAGATGATAAAATTTAATGAAAAATAGACTTCTAAGTTTAACAAAAATTAGCTGCAATGTGTAAATTTCCATTTAGCATTTTTAAAGCATTTTTTTGAAAATTTAAAAGTGTTTGCCTCACTGCTTTTAGGCCTATAAAATAATAATTTAAAGTCAACTTCATATGCAAATTGAAATCAAGATTTAAGAGCAGGCTGTAGTCATGACTGACATGAATAGCAAGAGCATTAGCAAAAGAATATAGCTTACATAGACTACAGGAAAATTAACTCACAGAAAAAAATAAAGTCATATAAATGTTTTGTTTTTCACTAAGGAAGCTCTCTAGTTTACTTTCTAGTGGTCATATATATGGACAAAACTTTTAGAGGTAGTTTCCAAATTTTCATCTTCATAGGGCACGATGTTAGATGTGCATGCTTAGATACATCTATCAAGGTCATAACTGTTACCTGTAATGCTGGATCAGATAATATTTACCAAATTATAGGAGGAAGACCTGGGTTACCTTCCAGGTTCAGGTTGGGTAAAAGCACATAAAAATTCATGTATCACCTTGACTCCAACTAAACCCCTTTCATACTTCCACTTTAACTGCTGTAAAAGTGTGTAGAAGCACATGGAACACAAGATAAATTCTGTGCTGCAGAAACTACAACCACTATAACGACTCCTTCAGTGGGCTGATTTAGACGTTTACTTTTGAGTCACCTTGTTGTATTTTGTTATGTATTGTCCAGCTAGGTTTATTTATGGTTAAACAGCACATTATAAATAATTTACTTGACAATACTTTGCCTAGCCAATCATTACATCAAAATTCTGTGTGTCCTGGAAAGTTTTTTTTCAATTCATTAGGTAATTAGGTTGGATAGTTGTAAAAATCAGAGCAACACCAGCCCCTAGCAATGCTTGTTACATAAATGAGTCAACACAAATGTATTTTTTAAAGCAAACACAATTTAACACAACATAGCATTACTCCCTAAATTGAAGATGACCTCCAAAGTTACTGTCTTCCCATTATTTTTTTGTCTCTAGATTGCAGTTTTGGGGATAAGGCACATTGATGTGCCAGCTATATGAAGATATGCTCTTTCATGTGAACTCCCACAGTATTATGCTTAGCAGTCAAACTAGTACTAATTTATGTTCTTGCCAAGTCTTGTTGCATACAAGATTTCTTTATGACCTTTTGCTGTAAAGTTATTTTTCTATAGGTCTTTCATTAGTTCTCCATTTGCATCTGCAAATATATCCTGAATCACTGGATCATGGATTCTGATTTGTTTCTTTTGCTAGTATTCATTTTTCTATGTGTTGTTATGGTCTCTAAAGTTGAATAAACCAAGTGAACAAACCTTTAAAAAAGATTACATCATATCGTGACCTCATAGCCTGTGTAAAGATAGCTTAACTGCGATTACTGTTTTTTATTCAAGTTTCTTTTTGTTTTGGTTTGGTTTGGTTTGGTTTGGTTTTTTCTTTTTATTTTTGGTTAGGGCTGGGGTTAGGGTTTGGGCTAGGTTTTAGGTTAAGTTAGGTTCTAGGTTTAGGGTTAGTATTAGGGTTAGTGTTTAGGGTTAGCGTTCTGATGCCGTGCCCTGATGTCAGGAGAAGGAGTGATCTTCTGGCCAGCTTGACCCCTTTCCTCAGGCACGCATCACGAGTGGCAGCTCCCTGCCTCATGCCACAGGCAGATGGAAGTGTTGCGGTTCAGCCACAAGCTGGGACACCTTATCACCAGGAGTGGCCAGTAAGAACAAGGTTCACACTGACTGGATTGAGGTAAAGGAAGGAAGGAAGGACTCCTGCTTGCTGTTCTGAGTGGCTTTTATTCCTCCCCCAAGAGGGAAAGAGCAGATGTAGCAAAGTAGCACACACTAAGGAAAGCAGATCCGAAGAGCCCAGAGCAAGTGAATGCAGCAACTTATAAAGGGGGGCTGACAACCAATCAGCTAGCTTAAGGGAGGAGCATTAGGCGGGACTGCATTAACATACAACCAATAAAGTCCACGGGGGCAGGAGAGCATACATCTACAACCAATGGAAGATTAGGGATTACATAAATGATAGGGAAGGTTCTAGGTAAAAGGCAGGGGTTACAATGATTGATGGATAGCAGGGGCAGGACTACATAGACTGACATGGAAGGGATTGGAAAAGGGGGAAGGTACAAGGATTGATGGAAGAGTACAGGGGAAGGGCTTAACATAAGGGTAGACCACTTTAACAGAAGGTAGGGGTACATAGGAATAAACCATTACAAACCTTTGGAATAAAACGCATTAATGACTTAAACAATTACAGCTGAAAAACACACTACCACAGGATTTGGGTTAGGGTTAGGGATTTGGGTTAGGGTTTAGGTTTTGGCGTTGTGTCAGGGTTAGGGTTAGGGTTAGGTTTAAGACTAGGGTTAGGGTTAGGGTTAGGCAATGTGCACTTACAGCCCAGAAAGCCAAATGTGTCCTGGGTTTCATTCAAAGTAATGTGGCCAGCTGAATGTGATAGGGATTCTCCCCCTCCTCTCTGCTCTGCTCTGGTCTACTCTGCTGAGACCCCGCCTGGAGTGCTGTATCCAGCAGTATTAAGAAAACTCCGGACTGTTCATAAGCAATATTCTCTCTGCAGTCAATTGAATCGTTAGGGAGTACTAGAGAAATCAAACTATTTGTAATAGTTCTTGTTTACGGTTGTCTGCATTCTTGTTTCTCTATCCCAACTCCATTCCAACAGATGCCTCCTCTTGTTTGTGTTAATATCTGGAGGTTGTTCCTGTGCTTGTATTCTTTCAACTCCTTTCGCCTTGAGGAATATATGGCATTTGACATTCTTAAGGGACAGCCCTTTTCCCACTAAATATATCTTAATCTATATATGTTGTATCCTATGAGAGAAGGCTTTTTGGAATGAACTTAACAGCTGGGAGAGGCAAAGCTGCTGTCTCCAGTTTTCTCTGAGATTGCTTCTAAATGTGAAGTAAAATTCTCAATGAGTGGCAAGATTTTTTAACAGAGAACTTGGATAGAATATATAACAACAGGTTTTTTTTGAGGTTTCGGTACATTTATAAAGATTGGATTTCAAACTCCAGTATTAAAAATTTCTACTTTCTCACATATGACTTGCAGATGCCTTTGATACATTCAAATATAATTTCCATATTGATTTCATTAGCTACATTATAATGTTTTTTGATTTTCTACTGTCTATGAGAATTTTGTAATCCCATGTTCACATTATACTGACATAGTGATGGTTTACACAACTACAAGGTTGTGATTCATTCTGATTCAACATTCTGAACAGTTTTGGTAACACAGATATATTTGTACCCAAGAGATTTATATATTTGTCGTTGAAGTTTCAAATCAGACTTTCATCATTAATGGTCATTGTGAGATCAATTGATGTCAACATGAGAGATGTGCAGCTTAATTCTGACCATATTTGTATATATACAACCGGAGGCACTTAAAAGTAAGAAAGGTAAGCCTAAAATAAATCATAATTTTATCTTGTTTGCATCCAAGTAAAGGCCATATTTCACTTGTCAATTTTTACATTTAGTATTTTATTTACATCTATACTCATATATATACATATATTGGGGAATATGTGTGGGGAAAATGTAGGCCATGGTTCTCACTGAGAGTACTCTTCCTTTAAGAATAATTAATCAAAAGGGCCAAAGTTCACAGTGTTGTGCTGCAGTGAGACAAATTTGATACAGACCATGCAGCACCAGTGACTGTAGGTCGGCACCCATCTTGCACAAATAGTAAAATAGGGTTCCTCACATCTATTAAGTCCTGATAAACTACCTGTCATAATCATTGAAAAACAGTTTTGGTCTGAAATGCTTAAAGACATCTTTGTGTTTGCATATTCAAAACACTTCTTTTCACATGCAATCATAATCACCAATTTCTTAAATTTTCATGTAATTACATGCATGTCATAGTCTTCAACTTGGAAATAGCTTAGAACCAAAACAGCTGTCAGAACCCCAACTCTACAAATTTTTTCTAGAGGTCACCTTGAGTTTTCAAAAGGAAGTTTCTTTGAAGTCATTTTGGTGACTTGTAAAAATAGAGAGGGGGTGTTGATGCAAAATAATTTTCTAAAAGTGATTTTTGTTTTTCAAGAAAGTCACAGAAATCATTAAATATGTAAGGCCTATATTTCTGTATACAGAACTTCTATGAATAATAATCCTGTTAAGTAATCCTGTGCTTTGATCCTGTGCTCTTGCCTTTCTTTAAAGCTGCTGTTGACGATTTCCTTTTTTGTATGTTTGGTTGTTTTTTCTGGAAGAGACAAATGGAAGAATTTATTCCCCTTAATGCCAGGCCCCCTCCAGTAAAATTTTAGTTACTTTTTCCTTTTTTCATCAGACATGTTTCTGGTATAGATTGATCCATTAAGAAGGTAGAAATACTTCTAGAACATTATTAGCCATATTTTTGTGCCAACATTTTAGCATGCACAGAAAGAAATATTCAGCATTGCAATATGAACAGGAATCCTTTCTGTTTGGGAAAAGACATGCAAAATTGTATATGGCTTATAAAAAATTTTCTGTTCTTTTATCACAATTTGATGTTAGATAATTATTTATTAGTTTATATAGCTCCCTATGATGCCCTGAAAGGGTACTCAGGGAGTATTTATTCAAAATCTCACAGCTACTGTAAATATTGTTAACCAAGCTGTATTGTTTTCTGAATATTCATCATAATTTACATTATTTTATCCCTCAGTATTATGAACAGAAGGAAGAGAACCAAGGTTTAATATAAAATCTTGGTTTACCAAGGATTATGAATTCTTTGTGATAAGCTTTAAAATTACATACAAAATTCTAAAATTATCTCATTCTATAGGTCTGACAATCTGAACATAAAACAAGGTGAATTTAACAGAGAGGGTCGAGAAACACAAAATAAACCACCTGATTTTCTTTCTATAAAGAAAAAAAAAATAAAATAAAAATTAAAATGTCTCATTTGCAATATTATTAAATATATTTTCCTTTTCTCTGTGCTTTAGAAGAGCTTATAATGTTATGACTGACATACCAGTGAAAGCTGTAAGCCTACTGAGGAAAAGTAATGTAAAAGTCATATTGTCTATAATGGGTCCCGGTCCTTTGACCCATTAGAAAGAAGGTACAAATTTTGAAAGTTGATGGAAATGTGCATATAACAGTGTAAAGCAAGATTAAGTGAACAGGAAATGTCCATTATTAAATATGCTGGACTGCTTTTTCTGAACAAAGTCACAGTGTAATGAAAAAGTGGCAAAGAAAACATGAGTTTTTCAATAAATGCTTTGAGCATTTGATATGGAGTTCAAATTTATTATTAGATAGCTTGAAGTAGACTACCTTATATGAGCTCATATTAGCCTTCATCTATTGTTAGAAACAAGAATGGATAAGGATACCAAGCATTTTTTCAAAATCCCTAAATATGCTTCCCTAAGGGAGAGAAGACTTTTACTAGATCATTTAATTGCTGCAGTTAGAATTAGCATTTAACATATGTATTATCTTATTACCTATGCACTGGTAAACAAAAGTGTGAGGCCTTTTGACCCAACAGAGCCTTGCATAAAAAGAAATCATATCAGTTTTTATTGTCAGGAATAATGAAGCTCACAAAAGAGTCAAGTTCAGAAGTTCTGTTATCTTTGAAATGTTCTCTTATCTTTGAAAGTACATTGAAACATCTTTGAAATTGCAGGGCTGGTTGATTAACAGTTCTTTCCCATTTTTTATTTCAGGAGATTTTTTTTCTGATTTTATGGTTAATGTTCCCATATATACATAATTAATACAGAGTTCTTTGGGAAATATATCACTTTTACTGCAGTCTCTAAAAACCCTGAGATATTACTGACAGCTCATGATAATTGTATTAGGCTTGTAGATGAGATTCTCCACCCATATAATTCCAGAAAACATTAACAAAGACTTCCTTAGTCATCGTATGCAATGTAATGTGCCCTATGTTTCACTGAAAATAGTAATATTATTTTGTGAGGAAATACATTTATTGCCTTCTGGTTGCCTTTTAAAATGTTCCAGCAACTTTCAAAGAAAAAAGAGAGTTAGCATTCAGTGATTCATTGTTGTTCTGATGACAGCCCATAATTTTTTCTGGATAAACATTACAGTGTGTAATACAGTTAGACATCTTTGACTACTCAGTATGGTTCTTAAAAAGAACTGTCATACAAAAGTTCAGACTGTGTTACTTTACCTAAGGTGAAGGTATATGATGACAGCTGATTCAGGCTTAACAATATGTTTAAAATAGGAGATATTTCTTATTGCTGTTCTTGAATATGAAGCTTTTCAAAATCAAGACCTGACAAAATAGGAGAATCTGTTGCAAAAAGTAGACTTCTAAAATAGCTAAGCATCAGCTGAGAATTATGGATATTAAAAATAACTATTTCTTTAAACTTGTTTGGAGTTAGAAACTACTGTATTGCTAGTTCTTTAACTTTATTGCAAAGCATATAATGAGCAATTATATCACACATGATAAATTCAGCAGTGAAATATTATCAGTTGGCAGCTGGGTCTTTTGCAAACATAACAGAATAGGAACATGAAAGGGACTAGAACTAACCATCTGCTGAAAAAGGCTGCATTACAAATTTAGTAAAGCAAACCAACAAGAAAACAAAATAAATTTTAGAATGCAATTTAATTTACATCTCTATATAAATCTTGTGGGACATGCATAAGAAGAATATGAAGAAGATGATAGACTGTAAAAAATACAGAGTTGTATTTGTAAACCAGTTAGTTTTGGATTCATCAAACTGTAATCTTGATAAAGACTTATGCTTTCTATGCATAATGACATAGATTGCTTGTTGACTTTAAGAAGGCAACCCATATTAATTTGACAGCAGAATTTAACACTCCAGGTATTACCCAATATTGTTCAGAAGATCTGTGAAAATATGCACTGGTCTCAGTCTAGGACAGGCATTCCAGCTGGAATAAAACTTACTATGGAGATTGGGAGAGGTAAGAATCACCATTAACATCTTGAATGCCAGAGAGCTATCCTGAAATTTCCAGTGTGAACAAAAATTACTATAAAGGTTAATCAGCATATCTTCCCTTCTTAAGAGAGCAGAACAGTGTTGAAGATGGGAGATGAATTTTATATTTGCTTGAATGTAGCACCTATAAACTTTTAAAGAAAGTAATATTATTTTGTATTAGCGATATAATTCAATGTAAGAGAAATACAGTTGCTGAAGAAAGCATCAGTCTTTGGCAAGACTAAGAGGGAGACTTATCTGAGCCGTACTATATCCTATAAAAAGTACTGTTCGATCCATGGTCCTGGTGTTGAAAATCCTACCTATACATATAGCTCTCATTTCTCAGATTTATATTCAAGAGCTGAAGGCATCCTCCTAATTGTCTCACTCAGTTGATGAAAAGTGCCCTCTGGGTATGTCTGAATTTGCTTATTCAAACCTTGCTCACGACCTTCCTAAAGTCTTGAATTTAAATTCTCCCTTGATTTCAATTCTTGTTTTTAGGTTTGAGATTAAATTTTAGCTTGACACACACTTAGCGAGCACACCTGACATTTACGATAAATAAAACCCCTAGTCTTTCCCAGGTCACCTTGTGGAGAACGCACAATAATGAAAATGACTCATACTTAAATAACACCTTTTAAAAGTCTTACTGAACCTGATAGTTCTCTTCTGAGGTCACTGCACTTGTCTTGTACATGATATAACACTTCCCACGCCCATTTCAAATAAAACATGTAAATATTTCATAGAGCAGCATGCAATGTTTCATAAAATATAAGGCTTTAACTTCATAACAAAGCATGTTTTAAAATATTATATAAAAATTTCATCTGCTTATTTAATTTGTGTTTCATGTGATATATTCACTTTTCACAATGATACTAGCAGGTTTAGAAATTTTTTTGAGGGCCCATTCAGAAATTATATTAAGAAGAGTTTCCAGGTCTACGAGATTCATGAAAGAAGGGCTCATTAAATTACAGAGTCAAATGCTCACAGTGTTTATTGCCTACATATTTACATATCAAACTAGGAACATCTGGAACTAATTTGCAAGGATACTGAACACCCATAATTCCACTTACAGTCAGACTGTTAGTGGCTGGCAAACTGAAAATCTGGCTCTATGCATGCAGTCCTCCAATCTTTCTGTAGGTCTTGTGTGACCAGCAATGAGTCTGAAAATTTTCACATTCATTCAAATAACATCCTTGGAGTGTGTTATGTGTCTGTTTTTTTTCCTAGTGTGTCCTCAAAAATGAAGTAAAAATGTCTTAATTTTCAGCCAGTACTGCAGCCTTATTCTCCACATACTCTGGAGTGATGCTTAGCAAACCTGAGAAAAGCATGGAAGAAGAAACGGGTTTCTGCTCTAGTCCAAACTGATCCAGGAAGCAGATGAGGACTAATTAAGCCTTTCGACTCAGTACAGTGGCAGCCAGCTATGTTTCAGCTCAGCAGAATCTCAGGTGTTGAGCACCAATGACATTTCCTTTCTCTTCCCACTCTACCCCAGGGAAGCCACGCCTCTAGCCCTTCCAGCTTCATGAGAAACAACAGCTCTCCTTTTATGCTAAAGATAGCATGCCTCTGTAATCCAGCAGATGAAATGTAGAAAGAGACCCTTAAGTATCTGAAACAAGAATCCAAAATTCTGTTGACATTTTTAATCCAGGTTTGGGGGTTTTCTGATCTGTCAGTTGTAATTTGTGTGCAAACACCTATGAGAGTGGGTATATTTCTTCAGGGATGGATTAAAATGATAGCTGTGTGCCTGTGTAAAAATAAATGCACAAATAAATGCACATTTCTCTCATAGCTGTAATGGGACAACTTTTTTTAAAAAACAGCTTTAATGTGTCTTAGATAATACACTACTCTTTTAAAGGAAAGACAGTGCAATTCTTCCCCAGAGAAGAGTATCTCATTTCATGTGAAGCATATCTATCACCACCAAGAAAAAGTACATTCTATCCATCAACAAGCCTTCCAACACCAAGACCCACCATTACCCATATTTTTCCACATTTTATCATAGTAGGTAACTATCCTATCTCACTGTTAATACTTATGACTGAGTACTCAGCCAGAAGGTCACTGAGAAGGACCAGTGTCTCTTTCTTGGGGTGGGGAGTTAAAGAAACATCAGTAGTGGCATGTTTAGCACAAATGACAGAAGTTCCTGTAGAAGAAACATGGCAGGAAAAGGAAGCTATGTCTTTCACAGAAAGTTTCCTTAAGGAATTAAAATTGAGCAGACTTTCAAGTAATTTCTAGGGAAATTTCCTTTGGCTAATGGATAATTTAACTCTTTCTTTGAAAAATTAAAATTATATGAGAGAAGACAAGCTGCAAGAATTAGGAGTAAAACAAAATGTTAAATATTGTGTGAGGATGAATTTTTAAATCCTGCTCTATATAGTCAGAAAGAATGAAACAATACTATCCCCATGCCCAAATCTATTTAAATAAGCATGTTTTAAGCCAACATGGAAATATTTTAGGTTTTTCATAGTTCCACCATAAAGCACTAGCAGCTCTGTTAATGACAATCCAGGACAAAAATTACAAAGGTGTTCAGATGTCAATGATATTTTATGACTTAAAGCATTATCTTTGTTACTGGGAAATTTTATTCTATATTCTATTCTATTTTATTCTGGTTTTGTAGGACCTAGTGTTCTATAAATGCATAGACAACACATCAAGTTTAATGAGCCCACTGTGTTTAACAATTAAAATGTACAAGAATTCTGACAGAGATGGTTCCCACTACATCCTGAAACAGGAGATCAGAAAAAGACAAATATTAAATGTCCCTTTCTTCTACTTTTACCCAGAGGTTCATATAAGCAAAGGGAATTTTAACTGACTTGAACTTTCCATCAGGAGCTACTTTAAACAACTCTCTCTCTTGAGAGCTACATAAGAAAGCATGTTTTCCACCCACAACCTCCCTTTTCTGCTATCAGCAACAAACCTTTGACACTTATAAGTTTTAACTGGATAGATTTTTTTTAATGAAAATAAAAACAACCAGCTAATCATCAGGATCTTGATTCTTTGACTGAAACTAAACTATATATCTTCTATAGTATGTTTGCATGCCCTTAGGCGGCTCTGGCTGAAAGAACTCGACCCTAAACAAGGATCAGTCTTATTGATAATCCCACATTTCTGTTCCAATATTGATCTCTGTAATTGTTTTCTCACCAGGACCTAGGTTTGTTGTATTTTATTGACATGCTTCTATTTAGAGAGAATTAACACTCTCTGGAAACCTACTAACTGTACATAAAGCAAAGCCATTAAACAGTGGGCATTCCTTTTCCAATAGACAATAATCAGAAAATCTCGCTGGTAATTTCAAAGGTGACTTAGAGAGCACACTGGCAATGTAAATTTACTACTGGGCATTCAGAAATTCCATTTTCATGTATTCTTAATACACTTATTTACCAAATAAAATTACCCAGAACCTAATTAGCAGACTCTTATAGAGCTTGTGTGATGTAAGTCTGGTACCTTCATATGACACAAATTCATACCTTCAGCTTTGTGTTCACATGGAGAGAATTGCGCGTGTCCCTAAACCTGCATTACAGTGAAGCCTGATAAATGTCTAGCTATGGTATAATCAGATCATCCACGCCTATTCTTGCAACTGAACAACACTGGAAACTCCTGTTTTCTAAGACCTTTCTTTAAAAATCAATAGTTTTTTTCCCATCCACCATAAAGTTAATCAGATCAGTATATTTCAACGTAATCTATCTATGATTATGGTACAGTACTCCACCCAGCATAGGGGTTTTCTTGACAGGAGTAGCATCTAGATGCTAAATCTGACCCTTCATCTGACAAAAAGAACAATGAAAAACAACCAAGAAAAAGCCCACACCAAATAAACAATTCCCAGGAAACTACTGTTACAATGGCTGAGGGTTGATAAGTCTGTACTGGCACATAAAAAATATCAGAAACCATTGATTGTGTCAGTGATAAAATAGTGTCAGATAGACACTCTTTACTATTTTAAATTTTGCTACTTCATGTTGCATATCTCTAATTAGGTATTTTAACATAGCCAAAAGTATCTTGTCAACCCAACATTATTGCTAGCACTTCCATTTTCAACTTGTGGTCAGAATCCAATGAAACTAGACTGCGTGTTATAGATCCTAAAAGGTAGCTTTAAGAACTTTGTTTTATGCTAAATGATAATATGTGAATAGGAAATTCCAAAAAGGAGATTGCCAGGGGAAAATATGTACATGTGTAAACTCAAAGCATTAAAGTGCTGAAATGTAAACCCAATTGAAATAGCCTATAAATGGTTTAGTATACTTTATATATCACATGGACATAATAACAATAGTAGTAATAATAAGAACAGCAAAAATAGCAATAAAATAGATCAGATAAGCAAACAATTTTAAACTAGTATTATATAACCAATCTTCATTGATTTTACTGAGCACATTCTGCTTCCTATCCATGTAGGAATTAATATTTAGTTTCTCCTTGTGTCAGGAAAGACCTTGCCTGTGCAAGCCAGATATGTTTGTGTTTTGACTCAGACCTTAAGCTCTTTATCAAAAGAGGACCATTGTTTCCTTGTAATTGATCAGATGGCGGTAAATGTAGCACCATAAAAAGGAATCTAAAATTAATATGGGGTTTTTCAGACTTAACTCTTTAAATTCTAGAACACTTGGTGCCTGTGTTCTTAAGTTTACTTAGAATGAAGCCTCACATTTAAATAACCATGTGACTGCAGAACCCCATATTGGTACCTTGCTCAATTTTATGTTGAAACTATTCAGAGCTTTCATTAGCTGTCTTCAGAGAAACCCCAAGGCTTAAGTAGTGTTTAACTGATCATTAGTGAGCTTGTCTTGGATCCCCAAACTAGCTATTTCTCTTCCTCATACTAATATGGGATTCTCTTTTGCAAGATGTGCTCTCAAAGTATCAATGGATACTCTCAAATTATTCAATAAAACAAAAACATCTCCAGCTTCTCCTCTTGGAGATATATCACTGTGCTGACAAAATATTTAACACATTTTAATCTCAAGAAGGAAAAGCATGAACACAAGAGATCATGGACATGTTTCCAGATAATTGAGGGAACAAAAGGAGACAAAAAGAATTTGTAAAAAGCAAAGGAAGGGACAGAAAAATAGTTGCACAAAAAGGTTATATGGAAATTGGAAGATGACACTAAGCTGAGTGGTGTGGTTGAAACACCTGAAGGATGGGATGCCATCCAGAGGGACCTGGACAAGCCCAAGAAGTGGCCCATGGGAATCTCATGAGGTTTAACAAGACCACGTTCAGGGTGCTGCACCTGAGTCAGGGCAACCCCCAGTACCGACACATGCTGGGGGGGATGAACAGATCCAGAGCTGCCCTACTGAGAAGGCCTTGGGGGTGCTGGTGGGTGAGAGGCTGGACATGACCCAGCCATAGATACACAGCCCAGAAAGCCAAACATGTCCTGGGCAGCATCCAAAGCAGCGTGGGCAGCTGGGCCATGGAGGGGATTCTGTCCATGCTGCTCTGTTTGACTGAGACACCACCTGGTACATTGCCTCCAGCTCTGGGGGACCCAGCACAGGAAAGACATGGCAATGCTGTAGTTGGTGCAGAGGAGGCCACCAAGTTGATTAGAAGGATGGAGCATCTTTCCTTTGATGAAAAGTAGAGAGAATTTGAGTTGTTCAGCCTGAAGAAGAGAAGCTTTGGGAGACCTCACTGGGGCTTTCTGGTACCCAAGCCTACAAGAAATCTTGAGATTGGAGAGGGACTTTTTACTAAGGCATGTAGTGGCAGGATGAAGGGAAATGACTTTAAGATAACAGTAGGTTTAGATTGCATATTAGGAAGAAATTACTTGCTGTGAGAGTGGTGATGCACTGAAGGCCCAGGGAAGTTGTAGATGCCTCATCCCTGGAAGTGTTCAAGACCAGGTTGAATGGGTCCCTGAGCAGCCTAGTCTAGTGGCAGAGGGATTGGTACTAGACGATCTGAAAGGTCACTTTCAAGTCAAAACATTTTTTCATTCCGTGATACTGAAAAAACGACCTTTTTTAATTCTGTTTGTAACTATGCTATTAGTTGTTCTACTCACCAAAAATTCTTGTAAGTTTGTTTCATGTTTTTCTCATCTGGATAAAAGGGATGAAACCTGACACTTTATTTAGGAAAAGGTGAAAGAAACTTGACCTGATTCTGTATAGTATTTAAAGGGACTATCTGATCTTAATTGTCCTTTACGTTTGCACAGGGAAAGAAACAAGTGTTAATAATAGACACTCAGCCAATGCAGGTGCAATTAAACTGCCCATAGGATTGACAGAATGTCCTCTTCTATACCTTGTTATCATGAACTTGTGTAATTTATTTGGCACCACTCACCCATGACCCTTTTTAGTTTAACTTATAAATCCATACCTGCTTAACAAATGCTTTTTACTGCAGGGCTTAAGGCTCAAGGGTTGAGGTTATAAACAATGAACATCAGTAGCCCTGTATTTAGTCAAAAAGACTAATTCTGTCTGAAAAAAAACAAGGGGTAGGAGCTGCAAGGCAAAATAAACTGGATAGGAAAAAAAATGCCAAAAGTAAAGCTGTGGAGAAGTTTGAGTCCAATCTCTGACTTTCCTAGATGTCCCCAGTTTTTCAGACCACTCAAAGGAATGAAGACCTTTCAGGAAATATTGTGATATCTTAAGCTAAATTTTTATGTGCATGGAACTGTTAAAGTTAAATTTTGCAGTTTCTTTTTTCTCAAACTAAACAGACTATTGCAAGGCAGTGGAATTATAAACCACTGCAAAAATAAAAGTGAAAGAAAGTTGAGGTCCTGAATCAGCACCCAGAAGTAGTCCTAAGCACAGCAAAGCACACCTTAATCTATTCTTATTTGATGGAAAAGCAACAATGATTACCATTTCTCTTACTATCCTCCAAGGTAATCTATCCTTCATATTCATGAAAAAGGTTAGTTGTATAATCTGAGTACTAAATCACTTGATATAAAAACTACAATAAAACATATGAAATGTCCCAATGCCCCAGACTGACAGAACAGCAAAACATTTGGACATACTATTTTTCACTTGTTTCTGAGCTAACAGTTTCTTCTGATGAATCAAACTTGTTCTTAACCACTTGCTGGTCAGTAATGCTCCTACAAATGTCCTCTTGGAACTAAGCAGATACTGAAAGGAGAAGGATGAATATTCTTATGTTTCTTATGGTTATTTGGAATGTGTTTGTGCCTTTAAGTACAAACACCTTCATATTATTCAGCCCATTAAAATAATTTTAAAGAACTTGATATACTTCTGATGTGATCTTGAATACTGAATTTTGGAATCTGACAACTAGGGTCAGTACAGAACAAGCAAACTTTGCTTTCCCTCCCTAAGACTGGAGGTACTGCAAAGAGTCAATTTCCCACTATAAATTAAAAGAAATGAACACCTAAAATATACCTGAAAATCCAGGACAGCACCCTGGAACAGCACTGGTTAGACCAGTCTAAGATAATATGGTGCTAGTGTTAGTGCAACAATCTTGGAATAATATGTTGGATTGATTATAGTAACTATTGAAGGATAAAGAAATTAAGATTTAACCTAGTGCCAGTGTCAAATATTTTTATAGTTTGTAAAACATAAGAATGCATAAAAATCCTCTTCAGATAGTCATTTTGAAACAGCCATGTGAAAAGAAACACTAGGATTAAAAAGAAGGTAGTTTCTCTATTGCAATTATTATTTAAAAGAAAAGCAGTAAAATTGAGCCACTTCAAGAATAGAAGTTAAAAGAAAAAGGGATTTATGCATAAATGTTATAATTTTATAACATTTCTCTGAATCCTAAACTTTATCAGCAAAAACAGTCTTTCATAAAGTTCATCTGTAAAGACTCTTATAGTTGTTTTAACTATTTTAATTAGGTTGTATGTATTATTGAAAATGTTTCCACGTTGATTACATGTAGAGAAGGGTCTCTTTGCCTATGTAAAGAGATCAA
Organism: Vidua macroura; assembly: GCF_024509145.1. Taxonomy (NCBI): domain Eukaryota; kingdom Metazoa; phylum Chordata; class Aves; order Passeriformes; family Viduidae; genus Vidua; species Vidua macroura. Next base: position 85,857,012 of record NC_071571.1, on the reverse strand, counting down.
ATTGGCATTTGCTTCCTATCTCCTTCAGAGCATTCAGATAAGGATAATTGCATTAGTTCCTGTCTAAACAATGTTTCAGACTAAAGCCCTAGGGCCAAAATACTAGGTCTTAATTGGCTGCACTACCTACTCTAGTCATGTAGACAAATTAAATTAATTACAATATTTTGAAAATGCTTCAACAACAACTTTTAATCACAAAACAGGGAAAAGGCCTCAGGAATTCCACAGAAGCTTAAATATAAGCTCTCTTTGGAGAGACAGCTATGGCACTTTGTATAAAATGCTGCTTTTGTAAATCAGGGGGGAGGTGAAAATAGTTCTGTTATTCCTGGATGATTTTGCCATTAGAACAGCCAGTTTCATGCTGGTTTGAACATTAGAGTTTTGCGTTATGAGCACTGCAATGTCCTAATTTTTTCTACACCTCGACTAATTAGCCTATTCATGAGGCAAGTATCTTGTGGTTATAGAAATCTGCACCTGCGCACTTGACCATTACTTTGACATCATAATTCTAAAATATGCAAAATAAATATAATTTGCAATGCTGTCTACTTTCATAAACCTAGGCATTGCCAGATAAGTGGTATAGAAAGTATAGAAAGTGGTATAGAAAGTCATAATTTTTACGTAAAAATCTGGAAAAGGGATTTTTTCAGTTTTTCTTAGAAAATAATTCATAAGAGATATTTCTGAGTATTATAACAGTAGATATTGCTAGAACCTGTTCAAATAAATGTCCAGGTTTTAATCTGAAATTTCTTGATCCTTTAATTGTTGTTTTTATTAAACATATCAGATGTTTCAATTATATGCTTAAAATTTAATTACATTTTTATATTTACTTAGGAATATGAGACAATTTGATCCTGGTTTGTCATGGAAGTGAAATGTGTGTAATCATGTGTGTAAAATCTTGACTCATTCTCCCAATATGTTAATCTGTTAATCAAATGGGGCAAATGGATAGAAACCTCATTGACAATAAAGCTACAAGTATTGTAAAAGAAGATGGATGAAAACTCATATGTCAGATAATTCACAAGGGAAATAAAACTTATACATTACCTAACACAAAAATTCACAACAGCCAGCTACAACTATGATATCATTAGCATCAATGCCAAGGAAACCCAAGATGTGAGCCCATAGGGCATGTGTTTAATTTGTACTTCAGCTCAGGGAAATTCTCGCTCTCAATTTGACACCTTGTCAAATTAATACATGCATGAATTTTCAGCAATGCAAACTCACAATATTGTTGTTAAGAAGATGACAGGTGACTACTAATCCTGAAAGTCATACGTTTCTTATACGAAGCAGACAAAAAATCAGTCTGTAAAAACATATCCTGAGTTTTTCTGTCTCAGAGAAGTTCTCTCTACTAGCTTGTAGAAAATATTGTGAAAAGCTACCAAGTATAAAGAAAGAAGGTAAATAAAAGCACAACAACTCAAGAGGATTATGAAATTTTGTTATTGAGTCATGGTAGCATAAGCATAAATCCATAAGCATAATGAAAAAGCATCAAAAACCTGAGTTGCAGCCTTCTTACAGCACAACTGATCTAAAGGTTATCAAGCTAAAAGACTCTCAGAGAAGGATGTCTTAGCAGCATGACAAGAAAAGTGAATCTGTGATTTTAATACAGAACCCTGTTTTCATGAGCTAAGGCTCCTTTAAAAGACACAAGTATGACAAAGTAGGGTGATGGATTATGTCTTTAAATGAAGTTAAGCAAATAAATAAGCCTGGGAAAAATGTTCTGGATTAAAAAAAAAAAAAAGAAAAAAAAGAAAAAGTGCATATGAAAAGATTTTGTATCCCAGTTTTATTTTCTTTTCATTTTCTATTTTACATCACATATGTAAGAAAGCATTATACAAAGAGCTTCAAGCAATTGATCAAGTGCAACATCTTTCCCTTTAGTGTAACCTGTTCACTAGTGATAAGACCTAGTTTAGATTTCAGCAGTGTTTCATCATAATAATTCTTATCTTGCTGAAAAGAATCCACAGACATAGATTAATGTTTATTGCTTTTATTTCCAACACAAACTGCAATGGATGACTCCCAGAAAGATGTAACTAATCAGTTTTATAACAATTACAATATATTCTTAATAGCTTTAAGAGGTAGGATTCTAATTCTACAGTTATCATGGCATCATAGAATATGCTGCGTTGGAAGGAACCTACAAGGATAATGAAGTCCAACTCCTGGCCCTGTACAGGACCATCTGCAAAAGTCACATCATGTGCCTGAGAGCATTATCTAAAGGCTTTTTAAACTGTCAGACTTGATGTTGTGACCACTTCCCTGGGGAGCCTGTTCCAGTGCCCAGCCATGCTCTGGATGAAAAATCTTTTCCTGACAGCCAACCTAAACCTCCTCTGACACAGCTTCATGTAATTTCTTTGAGACCTGTTATTGGTTATGAGAGTGAAGACATCAGTGTCTACCCCTTGTCTTGCCCTCACAAGGAAGCTGTAACTGCAATGAAGTCTCCCCTCAGTCTCCTCTTCCCCAGACTGAACAGACCAAGTGACCTCAGCTGCTCCTTATATGGCTTCTCCTCAAGGCCCTTCACCATATTTGTTGCTCTTTTATGGACATTTTCTGATAGTTTAATATTTTTCTCATTTTGTGGCACCCAAAACTACCCCCAGCACTTGTGGTGAGGCTACCCCAATGCAGAGCAGAGCAGGACAATCCCCTCCCTTGCCTGGCTGACAATGCTGTGCCTGATGCCCCCCAGGATACAGTTGGCCCTCATGGCTGCCCGGGCACTGCTGGCTCATAATTAACTTTCCATTGACCAGGATCCCTAGGTCTCTTTCATAGTGCCACTCTCCAGCCTCTTGTTCCTTAGTTTGTCGGTCCATCCAGGATTGCCCCGTTCCAGGTACAGAATCCAGAACTTTCTGTTGTTAATCTTCATATGGTTGGTGATTGCCCACACCTTTAATTTGTTAAGGTAATTATAGTGGAGAGCTGAACTCAAGCTACTCTTATATGTAAAGAACTCATAGTTCAGTAGGCATATAATAATTGTTCAGTCTGGCAGAAATCCCAGGAGATAACCAATCCAAATTTTGCAAAAGAATCCATAAATCGCATCCCCAGAGCTGATCACAACGATGAATGGGCAACAATGAAAATTTTGGGATTTTTCTGACTATAGATGAGATTAATTAATTAATTTTAATAAAAAAAAAGATGGGCCAGACTACTTTCTTCTGACATTGTCATTTGCCAAAAATATATGATACATAAATAACATAGTGAAAAGTGTATGTCCTAGACTAAACTTCTGTGATCACTGTGGTTTTGGATGTGGATTTTAGCGCTTGAAAGAGCAGGCTGAAAGTACTTATTTTGTGTATCATGGTTACAGGCATTGGAAGAACTTTGAATGAACCCATATTTTTCAGTAGGTGCCCAAAAGTTGTAACTATACTTGGGAAGGGATTCAAGTCACCAAACTACACTTGTTTAAAAGTTAGACCTCTAGTCTAGGTAGTTGTCTATATTCCCTGAAATAAATCAAGAAAGGGAAGCATACTTTCCATTCTTTTTCAAAAATATCTTAACAGGACAGTTGTATTTCACTAATAAAGACAAAAAATTAAATTTTGGAGAGCAAAAGATAGATGAGACTGATTTTAATTTATGTAGTCAAAACAGAGAGCATGGCTATAAAATATTCTTATAATTAAACAAAGAAATTAAGGATCTAGGGAGAAATAAAAATTTCTCACTTGAGGAAAACCATCACATTGAGTAGAAATCTGCACTTTATGAAAAAGAAAAGAAATTTTAGAAAAGATTGTGTGTTTAAAGGACTGTATTTAAGAGGTTCATTTACATTTTCAGATTACTTTTCTACTAAAGAAAATTGAAGTTATAGAAATATTTCAGGCAATAAGTTGGGAGGGTGGGTACTGAGGTCCTAGGAAGAGCTTAAAATTATAATTGAAAGGAAATGTGGCAGTTGTATATGGTGCAATAATATTTAACACAGATTATATATTAGAGAAATCCATTTTAAAGGTATTTTTACATGACAGTTACCAAATTATATAAAATGAACGCGATAGTTCCAAATTGTAAAGGAATAAGTGTAAAATGGATGGCACTGTTTCTGATTCCACAGATAATTCCTGGTCTTAAAATAAAAAAACACTGCCATCAGGTTTGAGATTTTTAGCACTTCTCTCATGGTATTTGATTTAGAAGTTGTTTTGTACTTCTTAAAAAAATCAGTATCTAAGATCTCTTGATCACCTGAAAATATTAGAACTTATTTTGTGAGAGGTAGTTTTCCATCTTCCTGTCTGCAAACAAAATCTAGAAATGAAGAAACTTGAAGGTAAAAAAAACAAAGGCAAATAAATGAAAGCCAGTAGTCTTGTTAAATCCTCGTCATTTGTAATCCAATCTTCTGATATTCAGATGCTTTAGTTATGATTTAAATGCATGTGTAACTAACTGCAGCATTGAGCAAATTTGTTTCAAGTATAACAATTTCCTACTTCTGTTATAAGAAAATCAGAAATTCTAAAGTAATCCAATGAAATAACAAAGAGGAGCCTGGGAGAATGCAGATTATTTATATATTTTAGTACCTATTACTTTAGTTGCTCAAACATTTTTGTCCAGGATTGAGAGTTTTGAAAAGGTCAGGAAGCAAAGGAAGATAAATTGCCATTTTCTATATCCTGCCTGCTCTACCAACTGAATGACTACAATTAAAAATATACCATCCCCATGGGTTTCAATATGCATGTTTTTGTAGATCTCAGACTAGTATATTTATGTCTTCACTGATATAGGTTTTATAGGGCCCACTAAGGATTGTGAGACAAATTAAAATCAGAAGAAAAAAGAGAACTAGATCACAGAGCTGAAGACTTTTCTTAGATCCCTACTTTAGTAACCGTTTCATCCAAAAGTTTGAAATGGAAAAAAACAGTATTAGAGTTTACAGTGATACCACTGTAATATATATAACTGGAGTATACAAGGTCTGGGCTTAGATAGAAAATATAAAACAGTATCTCGATGCTTAACTAACATTAATTCCTTTAGGAATATCATCCATAATCAATAAAGAATGTATGTGCTTATATAACAGAAAAATAGGAATAACAAGGTGTTTTTCCTCTCTTTAACCTTTTGAAAGAGAAGATGTGTTCTTCTCTTTGTTGCAAACATTAGCAACAAATAATGATGTAGTAGTCTCTGCCCATTTCATTGTTCTAGTCATTAAAATCTGGAGATCTGCAAAAGCAGCTCTAGCCATGTGTGTGCTTCTAACTAAACAGAGGATATTCTTATATCTATCTTCCAATTTGCATGTCTAGGTAATGATGTCAGTTTTACACTGACAGTTAACAAGCATAATGTGATGTTAATCGAATGACCTTTCAGCAATAAGTGATTGAAGAATTAACTTCTCCAGCCTTAAATCACATTTTCACTGAATAAATTAAATGGAGAAATACCTTTCCTAAGTATCTTCAAGCACTGGAGCAGTACTAAGAATTAAAATATCCAGCTATTTTAAGAACGAATTATTACTGTATTTTCTAGAATGGCAAGGATATGAGAAGAAAATTACTCCACGATAATTTTAAAAAAGCCTAATATTCAAAAAGCAGAATAGAATTACCAAAATGAACACACACATATGTACGCATAAAATCTGAAAAAATTTTTTCAACCTGAATTCTTGCTTATTTTATTATAATGCAACATCACTGATATTTATTCATTTGCCCATAAACCATTTTTGTGAATTCATTTTATTTCAAATCAGTAAAGTTTTGGTCATATCTATTGCATTATTTCCAAAAAGTACGCTCTTAAATGGATTCAAAAATTAAAAAATAATAAAGAAGTGACATCCAGGAGTAGCATATCTCAGTCTCACAAATGCTAATGCTAATGCTATTTCTTCCTAAACATAGTTTACAACAGAAAGAAGCATGTAGCATAAGCCCTTCCCTCCTCCTTTTTATCCTCTTCTTTCTTAGTGGACATTAAAAGAGAAGTTCAGCTCACTTTGTTCTCGATTGTTTCCACACCTTACCTGCCTGGCACTGACACCACTCAGTTCCGTTCTCTATGAAGCAAAGACATCAGTAACAGATTATAAATAAAGTTTTCTTAAGAAATATCAGTAATATTGATTACATATAAGCCAATTTTTAGTAGGGTACGACTCAGCTTAAGGAAGAAAGTAAAAATATATCTATGACAAGAAACTATTCTAATTACAATGAAAATGCTGGCTAAAGACATTAATGTGCTTTTCTATCTGATAAAACCCCAGGCTTTAGCTAACAAGTGTAATTTTACTGTGTACAGATCAAGAAAAACATTATACAAATTCTACATTGATATAGGCAGATGATGCATTCATAAAATATCATTTGGCCTACTATACTTTCTGTCTGATACATGTTGCACAATATGTGTGAGATGCATCTTGCCCAACCATGCTCTTCAGTGTTCTTCAATGATTGCTTGGTAAGAAGTTGGAAAAATTTTACATGTTGATATTGTTTGACCTCTTTTATTCTTTCTGCTGTCAATTTCCCAAAATGCAAATACATATGTAATTGTGAAGAAATTCTGATTGTGAACAAGTGAGAATCTGATTCAGATCACTAAATACCAAGGAATACAATAGATCATGCTTTTGAGTATAGTGCCTCTATCTGCTTTTCTGGATAGCTGTAGAAATGCTCATGCACAGATAATAACATCCATAGAATAGCTGGAAAGCACTTTATATTTATCCTGAAAAAAATAAATGAAGGTCCCAGGCAGAATAATATACATGGTATCAATCATTAAGACATGCATCACCAAAACCCACTATTGCAGAAAGCTATACAGAGTAATTACTTTTTGGATTTGTAATGACTAATAAACTGTATTTCAGCAAGTTGTTCTCTTAAGCCTATTTCACAATTAATGATGAATACAGGTATTATAACATCTCTTTGTTTCTTATTTATCAAGGCTATCTTATATCTTTGGAGATGTTATGAAGAAAATGAGGAAATGTTAAGTGAAAAAAAAAATTCTCAACAGGTGCCATAATCTTTAAATGTCATATCAATAGCTATATGCAATGAACTTTGAGAAACATTGTTACTCTTCTGTCATTAATAAACTGTAGAAGGACACTCTGTACTCTGAGCAACTGTTTGCATCTCTGGACCACTCTCTTCATTCTTGCTCACCATTAGCAATGTAAGTTTATAATTAAGGATGATCTATTCAAGGTCCTTTCTGCATATCAGAAATTCCAAAGCATAATTAATTGGAATGAACAGAGCATCTGGTTGCTTGTGATCTTATAGTTTCAATGTATATGATATTTAATTAAAATAAATGCCCTCCCTCCCTCTCTCGTAGGGGAATTAACTCAATAAAATTTTCAAGAATGAGAATCAGTCCTCCAGCAAATATTAACATTTGGGAAGGAGCAGAAAACTGGTTGGATAAAGCGACCTGTCTTCTTTGTTATACATTTGTCCCTTGGTGCTGGATGACACTGCTACCACTACTCATTCATCTTAACCTTGAGGTATGAATCTTTGATGTTCTCTCAAAACTATGATTTTTTACAATAACTAAAAAAAAAACTTGTGTCATGGGTCTTTTTCAATTCTCCAGGTAAGCACACAGAGAACTATATAATTCTGCCAAAATTAATTAGTTACTATGCATCTAATTAGCAAATATTCATAAACTAGAAAATCTTCCTCTGTCTTATGGACGTAATTACTCATTAGGTTCTTAAGTATTCTCTACTTAACTCCATCTACACAGGGACACCCTTCTCATTTGGGGAGCCTGCATATACATTGACAGGGCTCACCCCCAGGTTGGGGTAACCCCGGGAGGTGGTAAAGTCTCTCCTCCAACCCAGGACTTCAAAGAAAGACTCAGTAGCCTTCAGTCGTCCAGTCTCAAGGTAGTTTATTGTACATTATTTAAAATATTTTCTTCCTGAACTGCTGTGGTTCTTTCAGCAGGCCAGGCAAAGGCACACACACTCCCTGACACTATCTCGGACTCCTTTTCACTCCGCGTCTGACCCTCTCTGCCTGCCCCAGGGGCTGGTGCCATCTTTTATATCACACATTACGTGTTAAATGTTTACAGTTTTTCCCCAATGCCTATTACCTATATTGAATAGTGACTTTCTACTCTAAACCAATCTGTGAGTGCCAACATCACCAAGAACATGTAGGATAGGAAGGAGAAAGAAGGAGGACAGGGCACGCCCAAATCCCTCCATCTTAGAACTTCTGACCCCCATGTACAAAACTCAGACCCCTCTGTACAAGGCCTAAAACCCCCCTGTACAGCATCCAAAAATTTTTCCTTTCACTTTGTGACTACTTCTACTATAATATCTAGACTTTTGTGATTTCTTGTTCTTCCTGCAAGGTTGGTAAATTGTTCCATGGATCAAATTCAAAGCCACAGGGGTTTCCGGCTGCATGCCAGGGTCTCAAATGCTTCTGACCTGGGCCCGGAACATCCAAGAGTGTCTGAGGGACACTCTGGGTTCCAACAATACATAGTCCAACTACATGTCACAGAATCACAGAATCACAGAATAATGAGGTTGGAAGAGACCTCTAAGATCATGAAGTCCAACTTATGCCCTAACACCTCAACTAGACTATAGCACCAAGTGCCATGTCCAGTCTTTTTTAAACACCTCCAGAGATGGTGATTCTACCACCTCCCTGGAAAGACAATTCCAGTGCTTTATTATTCTTTCAGTGAATTTTTTTTTCCTAATATCCAACCGATATGTTCCTGACGTAGCTTGAGACTGTGTCCTCTTGTTCTGTCAGTTACTGCCTGCTGAAAGAGACCGACCCCCACCTGTCTACAACCTCCCTTCAGGAAGTTGTAGAGAGCAATAAGGTCACCTGTAAGCCTCCTCTTCTCCAAGCTAAACAACCCCAGTTCCTTCAAACGTTGCTTATACGGCTTTATTCCAAGCCCCTCACCAGCCTTGTTGCCCTCCTCTGGATGCGCTCAAGCATCTCAAAAATGAGTTCCAGCCTTTTGAATGGGCCAGTTGGTGGCTTTTGTGTCTGATCCTGCTGCCTGAACCCTGCTGGCAACAGTGCATTATCTGGATCCAGCTCTTCCAGTTCGTTCTCTAACTTCCTGAGCTCCTCCTCTGTCAGAGATCCAAGGATCTGATCTTCATCTAGGTCTTGGTATTTTTCTAGCTCCTTTCTGTAAGACATCTTAGAGGAGTCTCATGGATCTCACTTTTATGCTGTAACAGAACTGCACCCATGTGCCGTGCCGAGCCCCGCTGAGCCAAGCCGTGCGGAGCCGAGCCCCGGTGGCTTGTCCTTGCCATGCTGGCTCTGCTGCTGCCAGGGGCGGGGGTCCAGCCCGGCCGAGGCCCCGGCCCGGCCGTCACTCAGTCGATGAAGGTAAGGCTGTGGATAGAATCTAGCTGAACTTTAATAAAACCTTGGAGACCATTTCCTACAGAATTCTCTAGGAGAAACTGGCTGGTCATGGCTTGAATGTGTGTACTGCTAGGTGGGTAAAAAATTGGCTGGAGGGTCAGGCCCAGAGAGTGGTGGTGTTAAAAGGGTTGCCATGTATTGGTAGAGGCTGCCCAGGGAAGTTGTTGTATCACCTCCATTTAAGGTATTTAAGACATGTAGATGTAGTATTTGGGGATGTGATTTAATGGATTTAGCAGTGCTGGGTAAATAGCTGAACTTGATCATCTTAAAGGTCTTTTAGAACCTAAATGATCCTATGATCCTATGTGGTATAAGTTGTCTGAATTCTTATTAATATGTGTGGATTTTACACAGCTGGAAAAGAGTGGTTCAGATCATAATTCTGTTGAATACCTTGCTGTGCATGGGAATTGTACATGCATTTTATGCTGCTTTCACTTTGTCAGCTGACATCCAAAGTGTCCTTTTTCTTTGTGCAGGAATGCCAGGACTCCTGCATGGTCAGTACCTGAGCTTTGAGGAACTGAGTTGTTCTTGTCCCTACAGACTCAACTATAAGATGATCCAGTAGATTTGACCATGAGGGGTAGATGAGTGAGCAGATCGTCATATCTGCAAGCCTATTTCTCATATTTCATCTGGCATAGTCCAGGTAGTCAAGCACAATACTCTGCATCCAGCTTGCTGTCATTTTAGACACTGGAGTGTTAAACAGCTGACCTGTCACACTTTCTGCTTCCATCTCACTGAGCCAGGAATTAAACAGACATACATAAGATCAGTTTGACTTTAATAAATAAATAAATAAATAAATAAACCCAAAAGTGATGTTAGATAGAAGAGATCTAATACAATATAAAGTGCAATGATGTCAAAACTTTGCTCACTTTTGATTACACTGATGTCAGGAAATCTGTCATTTTCCCTCAGATTTGATACAATAAGTAAAACACTTCATAGTTTAATATTTTTATTTTCCCCAAGACTCCCATGAAATATTAAATTTTAGTAGTTGCTGAATCTGGTAGCCTCATAGAGGCAGGACTGCCACAACCTGACACTTCAAGGTCCAGCCAGTAGTAGAGCTGAGCAGGAGTTTCCAATAAGCACTCATACAAAAGCAACATAAACAGCATGGGTGCACATGGCCAACAGAATCCACACAGACACTCTCAGCATTTGGGCTAATGCCAACAATTCCAACAGCATCATCCTGCCCCCCCTCTCTGGCTGTTCATGATAAGACCCATTAGTGGGAAACATAAACATCTACATAATAGACATACCTCAGCTAATTGGCCTTAGGCACTCAGTAACTATTAACTGGATCCTCTCACCTTCAGCTGCTCCACACAGCGTAACACACATACAGTTTTCTCAGCCTTGGACCTCCTTGTTCCTCCAATAGACTACCACAGACCACAGTCCATAGCACTTTTTTTCTGGTATTTGGGAACCCTATGTTCTGTCACTGCAAACTTGAAAACCCAGCTCTACACAAAGCTATTTGGTAACAATTCTATCCACACCTCAATTTGAAAACATTTCATACTGTATAAAAATTTAAAACATTTTTTTTACAATTATTCATTATCAGAATCTACAACTGGATCACTTTTCACTTTTCCAATAGTTATGATGCTTTTTTTCTGTGCTCTCCACCTACCTTATCTAACTAGGTACCTGACCTGAGTTGTAATTTCTGGTAAGCAGTGGTACCTTAAAAATTCAATTATCTTAGCTGTGCGTTGCTACATTACTTGCCTTTTATGAACTGGCTCTTAAGTTATGAAGAGAGAATGAGAAATACAATAAGGAAGAAATGAAGGAGTCTTGGCTACAACTAATATAAAAGTCATATCAGCTAGGGCTTTTGTTGAGTGGTGATAACCAGTTATAAAAAACATCATCCAAAACATAATGCACCCATTTTCTGAGATTTCAATAGTACAGTAGTTTTATCTGGTACAATTCCGTTTTTCTCTGCTCTGCCACAGAACCAGTCAGCAGTGGCATTAAGAAGAAAGAGTCAAAACTGATTCAAACAGTATTTTAAACCTGAGTAGAGTCTAAGTGAGATGTGAATCATGACATTTTTGTGGTTCTGTTTTAGTGCACAAGGTTATTTACAGACTTAGGTACATGTATACATACTCTCAGTTGCTGGAACATATACAAATATATTAAAAATGTACTTTATAAAAACCTACTAACATATAAATGTCTGTATCTAAACACAAAGATTTTGGTGATAAGTATGAGTATTGTGACTTTTCCAATCAGTAAACTGAGTGTACTGATTTTTGAGAACTGCAGATCAATTTAAATAATGATCAAGAATTTATCAACCATGCACATAGCTGTTATAACTTTGCCTTCCCTTCTCTGTCATGAAGCTCTGAGAATTACTTCAGTAATACTTTAAGGAAGTCTCACAAGGAAAACTTTGCTTCTGCCTAGACATGCAGCTCTAAAGAAAGATAAGAAAGACTGCAAGAAGTAGCCGTTTTTCCAAAATATTCCCAAGACAATATTAGAGAAAAATAAGCAGAGTTTTTTTCCTAGTGTTTCAATCATTTTGAAATTACTGTGTATTCAGGTGTCCCATCAAAGTAAAACTACACTGAAGATTGAATTCTAACTAGTATTTGACTTCAGTGTTTCAACATAGTTCATAGGGAAAAAAAAAAAGCATTATTCAGTTGAACTTAATCCATTTCAGAACAAATCTTTGGCCTTTTCAGGTAAATTCAACACCCCCTTTTTAACTGGATCCCCCTCTCTCTCTCTCTGTTTTAGAGTGAGTTACAGATGAATATTTTTATAGTGGTTTACAAATAGATATTTGTTTCTGTTATTAGCTGTTGTACCAAATGTTGAAAACTTGTTCTTGCTAGCCATTATTATTGCTAAGTGCATGCAATATATTCTGAATGAAAATTACTCTGGATAAATGGTCTTGGTTGGGTTTCTTTTTCAGTAGGAGTTGAATGGATAAAACTAAGTTTCCTCTTTATAGCTGATTTATTAAAGAAATATGGATATTAATCTAGCACCGATATCCAACTGTGACGGACAAAAACTCTCTAACAGTTTAAAGTTAGAAAGTGTATGTTCATTGCGACGCCGGGCAGCGTGCAGGATAGCTCCCAAATACACACCGCACCTTTCAAATGATTACAGAGTCCTTTTATCCACACAAGAATTGAATACCCAAAATACAAATACATATTCATAATTTAGTATATCCCATTCCTCACTTTGTATGCTAATCATTTCAAAAGCTATTAAGCATGCGTAGTTTGTTCCTTGAAATGGGTCGGTGGTCCCTTTCATGGGGAGGGGTCCCAAAATGAGGAAGTAAATGAAGTCTTCCTCATTGTGACCTTTCTACCTTTTCAATACAAATATGACAAATGAACCTTGGTAGAACTCCCATTCCTTGTCTTCAATTGGTTTCAGAACAGAGGAGGCCCACAATTGTCTTATGTACCTAAAAGCTATTTGTCAGTTTCTATATTCTTCATTATAAACCCAGCTAACTAAACATTGTGTTGACAAGCAATCAATTATTAGTTAACTACTATCTCTTAACTTCATCAAGGCCTACTTACAGAATCCTTTTATTTTAATTAACTCTAGTAAGGCTTATCTCTAACTAAAATCTTAGCTCCTCTAAAATCTCTAAATCTCTTAAAGTTTATGTTTCATAGCCATATGAATACTTCTTATGGGAAAGCAGGGCGTCAAGTACTTCAAAAGCCCCAGCATCTCTTGGCAAGCCCTAGAGTGCCAGCTCCCCAACTTTTCACACCCAGAGTGTGTCTGGAGCAATCCATTACTCCTTTACAGCCTGTTGACAAAGGTAGAAAGGCTGAAGGGGCACATCAACATGTTCCCAAGTCTCCCTACAATGCTCTGTTGCAACCTTGTCCCGCAAACATTCTTATCCCCACAAATGTAAGTGTATCAAACCTCGCTCAATATACTGTAATTTGTATATAGCATAAAAATGTCTAGGATTCTAGACATGTACTGTCACATACTTTAATACATACATGTATATTGCTAGGATCTTAAACGTCTTTCTTCATTGCTAGCCAGAGAGTCTAAATTAGTTATTAAAAGATAGCAATTTTTATGTTACATTCTCAAAAGAAATTTTTCAGTGCTAATTTCTCTCTAGAGCTAAAACTACTTTGAGGGGGTAAACTTCTGGCATTCCTATAGCTTCTACTTTGCTTTAAAAATTGTCAGTTAAGAGTCAAAGTGATATATTCTGAGTATAATATTAGTTTCCTTCTCTCACTAATCATATTATCCCACTAAATATGTATGATTCAATTAACTATGCAAATACTGTCATTGTGGGTGTTTTGTTTGGTGTTTTTATTACATTTTGATTCTACTAATTATAGACTACAGGGTGAGAATATTTGTAACATATGAATAACTGCTGAAGACACAGAATAATAAGTTCACCTGCAGAGTAGATTACTACTTCTTGCTTGCTAAGCAAGGAATATACTATGTAGATCCATATCTGCATATTTTACCAGATGTAGAATAGGTCTTTCCTTCCCAAAGACCAAACAATATCTTGGCAGGTCAAGAACTGAATTTTGAATTTTGCTAGGCAACTTTCCTTCAAGGCAAGGTCATAGTTGTAAAATGGCCATCATCTTCATTACAATGTTTCCCAGAGTGTAAAATACTTCCCAAACCCCCCAAAATATGCTTTTTTGTTATCATAATCCTGGGTGATAACATCTCTACGTTATCAGCATTAAGTGCTTTGATACATTCATAGTGCTGAAAACTGACTTAAAAACAGTCATGTAAGATTCATATTATCAAGGAAATTTTGAAGAGTCCAGAAACTTTCTCCCTTCTAAATTATATATAGCTCATAAAATTGATTGAACGGTTATACCTTTCCAGATTACATTTTCAAACCCACAGAACTGCTGCGAGCAAGTTTATGGGTGAATTTGGTATTAAGAAACACAAGAAAAAGTATGAGAAAGAAAATCTGCCTCTCAGAAATACAAATCAAATTATCAAATATTGTATAGATAAAACCTGAAACCCTATGTACTCTACATGGTGCTCTTACTCTAGAAATAAATGTGGAATCCTGAGATTGAATTCTAGTACTGTCCAGAAGGCTTTTAACTGAAATGTGTGACATAAGCACTGCTATTTTTCTTGATTATTAAGCTTACAAAGAAAAGCAAAGGGTGCACTTCCATTTTCTGTTTGAATTTAAATTCCAATGAAAGGGTTAAAACCTGTCATTTCAAAACCACATGCATGGATTTTCTGGGAGTCCAAATAAAGGGAAGAGATTTGAGGCCACATATTCTCTCTGACAAGAGTGGAGGTTAATACTTTATGTTATAGGACACTCTACCCTCAGCATCACCTACAACAGGTACTTGTAAGTTAATATTATGACCAATTAAGGAAAATTAATACAAATTATAGGACATATGGCTTTGGCAGACATCTGGTTAGAATGCATGATTGGTCACAGAGCAACATGAAGCTAGCTAGAGAATTAATTTCAGTTAGGGAGATTCTTATAACTCTTCTGATTTCTTTGTTCAAGGTCTCACAGCTTGTGCAAGATTTATCAGACATACAATAGCAATTACCAAAGTATTAGGAAAGAGTAAATTCAGATGTTCACACTATGCTAGATCTGCTGTAACAGTAGGAGACCCTCTTGGTACAAAAAAATAGTACTGAAAGTGTTTTTTTTTTGTTGAAAAAATAGTAACTAATTCTGTGCCATATTCAGTTTGGTACTGCCTCCTAGATATTACCTCTTTTGGATAATTCAAGCACAAGGCATCACAGAAAATCAACCAGAACTGACTTTTTTCAAAGGAAATCTTTGAATCTCAGAGGAAAAAAGAGGAAAAGATAATCTCTTTTGTTCTAATGCTGAGGAAAAAGCCACAGGGTCTGCTCTGCTATCAAAATAATCTGAGAAACACTGTCAAAATAACCTCTGTAGGATCTTTGCCCTGGAAAGTTCTTATTGTTTTTCTCTGTGAGGAACTTTTACCAGCAAATTTTCTCTTGTCATTTATTGCTCTCCAGAGTTAATTGCATGACACCATATTCCATAGTTAATATTACTATCAACCATGGTCTTGGTGCTGCTGCAATTATAGACAGTATTAAAACATTAATTTGTTGGGTGAACTGCTTAACATGGAAAGTTCTTAGTATTTCAGAGAATTGCTTCCTATACCATGTCCTTACTGCAAATTGGAATGCCTTTTTGGTCTACTACAGACTGCATTAATAGAGTCTCAAAGTATTGGTATGTTTTGGAAGGTATCACTTATGTTATAGAGAAATTTGAAACCAGTTTCATTAAATCAGATGAAAGGCCTATCAGACATAATATCCATTCTTTGATCTTAGCAAATAGCAGAAGCTTACAGAAGGCATTATGAATTGAGCAGGTAGGTAGAAATACCAGTTGTGAACAGCATCCTGGGTTACATCCATCTGCAGTAGATTCCATAAATCACAGGTCATATTTTTGTATTTAGAGGTCTGGTGTGGATTTTCTTCACCAAACTTTAGTTGATTTTTGAAGTCTTGAAAATATGCAGCACTCACAATCCGTCCTTCAAGAAGGATTTCCTTGCCTTACCTACATACAGAGACAAAAACCTGTTTTATTTTGCTTGTTTTGAATTTATCTCCTGCTAGTTTTTGTTTAAGGTTTCTATCTTTATTGTTCTTAAATAAATGAGATGCTGTCATGTTTGCGTGAAACCATTAAACATAATCTTTTTGACTGTACTAGAAGCAGGCTTACAGCACCACACCTGTGGTGTATTAAAAAAAAAAAAAGTGCTTATTTGCAACAAGGTTTGGACTCATAAATAATCATTTAGGTACAAAGCTCTGCAAGAAACATGTACTTCATTTGACAGTAAATCAATATTAAATCTTGACATCTTTGATACCATTAAAGAGCTATCTTTTTTTTTCCCCATTTCATACTTCAACTATCAGGTTTCTGTTTTCTTACCTACTATTTTTATTTCAGTATAACCAGCTGATGGATTTGCTGTCCTTTCTTCTGATGATAATGACATCTACTGATGCTGGCATTACTTTTGCTAAGGAGATTAATATACATGAGGTTCTGTGGTTTGTCTTTGCACAGTGAAATTACTGAAATAGCCATCCATCGCTGATACATGTCTAATATGTTCTGTGAAACTTATTTTGGGTGTACCAATGCCTCAGTTATGCTACAGAGGCAGTTAAATGATGCACGGCATCTTTTATGAACTGCATGACAGTATTAATTTCTGATTAACTGTGGACAGTTCTGTCTCTCCACTTCAATAATTGATTCTAATCAGTGAAAATAGGTCCCTGCCATTCCCAGAAACTTGTGAATCATCAGCATACGCCTTTTGTCCAAGAGTCTTCTTTTTATAGTAATAAAAGGAATGTGAAGAAAGCTGTACAATGTTCTTATGCAGAAATTTCCATTTTGGGTGTATTAAACCCTCTTTAGTGCAGGAACTAGTCCTGCAGAAACTGCTTGTTCGGTGTGGGGTGGGTTTTTTTGTTTTGTTTGGGGTTTTGGGTTTTGTTGGGTGTTTTTTTTTGTTGCTGTTGTTGATTGGGGTTTTTTTGTTTTGTTGTTGCTGATGTTGTTTGGGTCTTTTATTGTTGGTGGGTTTTTTTGTTGTTGTTGGGTTGACTTTTGTTGGTTTGGTTGTTTGATTTTTCCAGGCACTAGGAGGATTTAGTATTTGGGCCAGTGATGTTTCATATCTTTACTGAAGATGTGGATAAAGGGATCAAGTGCACCTCCAGTAAGTTCACAGACAGCACTAAGTTGTGTGGTAGTGTTGATCTGTTGGAGGGTAGGAAGGCTTTGCAAAGGAATCTGCACAGGCTGGATCCATGGACTGAGGCCAATGGTATGAGGTTCAACAAGTCCCTTGCTGTCTCTGCTTCTCAGCTTCTTAGAAAGAATCTGGAATGTAGTAGGAAACACAAGACAGGTCTTCTTATTTCCCTGCAAACTTACTATGGGCCTACCAAAAATATAATGACAAACAAACTTGGAACACTTTACATAGAATCAAATATTTCAGATTGGAAGAGTCCCAATAGTAAGGGTCAATAAGTCCAAATCCCTGCTCTTTGCAGGACTACCTAAAACTAATCCATGTGACTAAAAGTGTTATCCAGACACTTCTTGAGTTCTGACAGACTTGGTGCTGTGATGTTCATGGGGAGCCTGTTCCAGTGACTGGCCATCCTTTTAGTGAAGAATCCTAATCTCCAACATGAGCTTCCTCTGACACAATTTCATTCAATTTCCTCATGCCCTGTTGGTGATCACCAGAGTAAGATCAGCACATTCCCTCTGCAGCCCTTCTTGAGGACATGACACATTTGTGGTCACCCCTCAGCCTTCTCCTCTCCAAGATGAACAAGACAGGCAGTCCCAGTAAAGCAGAATTTCATCTCTGAAAATGCCTTCATATGTTTCAGTTTAGCTGTTTATCACTGAGATATTTTGTTGTGCAGTAGATTTCAACAGCTACCTTTTACAAAATTCCCTTCCTTATTGCCATGTACCTGACTAGACTCATGAAGGCAGGGAAAGAGAGGCAGACCATCCCAAACTCACAGGAGATGGAGGTTAAGGGAAATAGAAATGACTTTTTATACTATTCAAATACTAGTAAAATAGAATGAAGGCTTAACAGAGGCAGAAGGAAGTGATACAACATGGAAGTCATCTTTGTAATAGAATTCTTACTAGAGTGATGAACTAGAAAAAGTATGCTAAGTGTATATACCACATGAAATAGGGATATATGCAACTATTTCCATGCAATGGGAAATTAGTCTATATTGCCAAAAACTATAGAAAGACAACTAGTCCAAGTCAAATAAAGCATCTATCAGGAAATTTGAAAGAACTTAACCCATATATAAATGCATTTGCATGTGTAATTTGTTACTTTTCATGACATAAATATCTAAAAGTTAACTGCAAAATCTTCTGGGTTTTCACCCTGAAAATTCAGAACATATTTGCCTTAAATATTTGCCATTCTCCATTTCCTCGTGAGCTATCATGAGCACCAGTGACACAAAATTAATAAAGATAAATCAAAAATTGTACAAGTGTTATATGTTAGGTTGGTTCAGTTAGGGATTTTAATAAATGTTAGTTAGTTGGTTCTCTGTACCCCAAATTTCCCCTCACAATGGTTCGCTACAAGTTGCTTACCACAGGAGCTTTTACATGTCAATCTTGTAGCCACTCCCTGATTCTTCTTGAAAATTCTGTATCAATCACCCCACCCTTGCAATGCTATTTGTCCCAGAACACTGTACCCACCTCTGTTATGTTCCCATAGATTGCTGTGATCCACGTCACTCCCCATTGTCTGTCCCTATTGGGCGAGGGGGATTTCCACCCCTGTCCGCCTGCCCCCTATTTAACCTAATGCCTTCATTGTCCATTTGCCATTTTGCCCCAAGCGGCCTGGGAACAGTCACTCCGGCCATCGCTGCGACCACGTGGGAAATAAAAGTTTTCAGGCAAGGGAGCAAAGCGTGCCTTCTCTAGTCCCTTTGCTTCCTCTCAGCATGAAGCTACCAAAGCTGCTTACCCACACCGGAGCACTCATCACAAGCAGGGAGGCAAACGCCCTAGCCCAAGAGCGCCCGTGCACGCGGCAACTGCGGTCTCACCAAAGGGTGGCTCTAGCCGGGCTTCCCAGCTGCCCGAGGCCATAGCAAACAAAAGCTACATACAAGGAATTGCTAGAGTTAGCAACAAAATATACTGTCTGAAATACAATGTCACAGCACTTGTATGTGGTAAAGGAACGGAAGCTGCTGGGAGAGGTAAAATAAACCTGGTACAAGCAGTTCATGGAGACTCTATTTGGATTATTTGCACTAATTTTCCAACATACCATTATTTGAAATTGTGCACAATTCAAAAAATTTCCTTTGGTTCTTCATTCTGCCAAAAACTAAGTTGTTACAAAATAAGATTCTGTTTTGTCTTATTAATCCAAGCATCTCTAATGAATTTTTAAAAGAGAATGGCTGAAAATTGCAAGCCTATAGGACAACAAAACTGTTATGCTATTTTTTGCCTTTTTTTCCGCACCTATGACAGGTTAAATTGTATCTGTATCTCTTAAGTATCCAGCTTGTTTTGCTCATCACGGCTGTGGAAAGAAATCTCATCTTGATCCAAGGGATAAATAAAGTAACCCAACTCTGTTATCTTTCACATACTCTTAAAAACTGTGTAAGTAAGCCTTCCACATGTATATATAGAAGGTTTGTAGCAATTTCATGCTCAGATAGTTTGAGGGTTCTGTCCTTTGATGGAAGCTTCAAGTGAGACCCTTTCTTTGCCCATGCAAAATTATTTTCTTGTCTTTCTTCTCAGATATGTATCTGCCGCTGTGTCTTCCTCACCAATTGCTCGGCGTTTGCCCAGCTTGCTTAGACACAGCAAGCAGCAAGGGCCACATTCCTGTTCCCTGGAGGGTTAGGACGGTGTTTTTGGGTCCAGCCCATAGCTGTAGGCAAGACTTGAGCATGGATAACAGAAGGAGGAGTTGGCTTCTGTAGGGGTTCACAATCCAGATTTATTAGAGGACTCAGAGGAGCCTCCTGATCCAGGGACAAACAGCCTGCAGAAGCCCCAGCATCATTGTGCAACATTATTTAACTGTGGGTGTAACCAAGGGGATGGTCTTTCCACGGACCAATGGGGTTACAGCAGGGAAGTGGAAACCAGGAAAATGGGCATGGACAGGCACCAATTGGGAAATTGGTAGGAGGGGACCCCAGTGCCTTGACCTATCACTTGATGCGCCTGATGGAACGTTCTAGATGGAAGGGAAGGGTTGTTGAGTGACAGACAGACCCCAGGGCGGGGTTATGGGAATGACTCAGCAGGTTCTAGGGACAAGGGGTGGAGGGAGGAAAGGATTGACATTGAGATGGGAGGAGGCAAGGGAGGACAGGACTGCCTACATAGGGGAACAGGATTAAACCACTTAACAGAACAGAACAATTTAAATAACACAACACAACATGCATCAGTTTGTGGTCAAAGTCTGTTCACTGCATTAATCCATCAACCTTTAATTTTAGCTTTACAGATACTTCCAGTAATCCCTGCAAACTGTGTGGTTACACAAATAAGTGTGTTAGTGTTCCCTTTGTCCAGGTCTTTGCTTGCATCTTTTTGTAGCACAAAGACAGATAAGAGCTTTAGCAACATCAATATTTTATACGAGCACTATCCTTCTTTACTTTCTGATGTTATTTTTGTATTACTTCATTTCCATATAGAGTATTTTGGGATGACATCAACTGCGAAACATTACAAGCATAGGGCCATGATTTAACTGATACATAGTGTAAGGTCCTAGAATCAGACTTGCTCCAACCACCACCTTTTACTTTCACTTTCCATCAGGACACCAAAACTAGAGAATTACACCTTTATTTTTTTTTTTTTTTCTTTTCCATAAATTTAAGGAAATCAGATATCATTACATATCTATTGTGCAATTAATTTGTTGCAATTAGAGCCAGACATCATAAAAGAAGACCTTACCAAAGGCATTTGAAATGTGGGAAGAGATTACCTGTTGCGTGGGGGGAGGGTGATGAAAGATGATGACATCTTCCCAATGGATTGGACCAAAATCAGAGAGAAGAAAACCCTGAAGTGTGTGCTCCTTAAATGTTCTAGGTATATACTAAATTTGTATTGTATTTATAATAGTTTTCCAAATTAATAATAGGGGGGTTTTTTTGAGAAGAAATGTATCAATTTTTATTCCTCAAGTTCTCAATAAAGTGTGTAGCTGCTTATGAAGAATGTGAAAAAAACCAACACCATTTAAACATCATTAAAATCAACAAAACCAAGAAATATCATTTAAGATACAGACAATTTTCTGGAAGCTTGAAACTTTAAATATTTCAGGAAATGCATGATTTCTAATTCTATCCATTACTAAGTATTTCAATGAACTTACCTGTGTGTGCAAACTGTATTTTCATAACTAGAACCTAATTATGTGTTGAAATGTGTTGAAACACATTTTAAATTAATCTTTATGCATTTTAGGTGTTTTGTTATTTTATTTTGTTAGTCTGTATTTTTACCAGGGGAAACCTGACAGGTTTCTCACACAATGTTTTTTTCAGATGCATGACAATGCAAAAGCACCACAGATGTCAGAATGGTGTCATTACGGAAACAAGTTTTACATCTCCAGTAGAAAAACCCCTCGCATATTTTTTGCTCAAAACCACTGCCTGCTGTCTGCTCCAGCTTGCCCTGAATAATCTCTTGAATTTCCACTGTGTCTGAGATAACTTTATGTCTTCACAAATCAGTGTGCTGAGATTAGGTACATTTTACCCTGGGCACATTTATCTTGTAACAACAACTTCCTGTTGTGAGCAGAACTAAGGGGAACCATTTGTCTATGTGCAGTTAAGACCTTGAACACAGATTGCACCACTCTTCTCAGAGCCCTTACTTGTTTGTGAGCAAAGCCCCTGCTTCGCAAACTGTGACTTCTCTTTTTACAGTGTAATTTGGGAAAAAAATGTTGGTGAGTTGTTTCTTAATTTATTTTTCTTATTATATTCTACCACCAGCTGCCAAATAATTTGTAGAGATGCATTATCTTTTTGTGAATGTGCCCTAAGAGAGAGACAAATGTAGAAAGGCTGTTTGTTAAGTGTATGACAAAGAAAACAAACACTGTCTTCTGGAAAACAATTAAAATAGATCATCTCTCTTGGGTAAAGATTAATTAGAGAAGAAGTAAAAGTATCATTTTTTTTTAACCTCAGGAAAAAATCATTAATTAATACAACACTCTCAGTACAATACAAATCAATTTAATGTTTAATTACATATGTTAAGCATAGTTCAGTGAAAAGTCTGGCTTTACCTTCAATATCCGGATCTCCCTCTGGGATTGCCTTTCAAACACCTGCAAACATTTCTATGCCCACAGTTTTGATTTAGACTTCTCTCAATTTCAGCTTCTTAACTCAAAACTGGGGTGCTTCTGATTCAAGGACCTGTGTTTCTCTCACTGATTCAGTCTTGGCATTTGGCACGTGGAAGGGAATCCATAGATATTTGTCTGTGTTTTATTAGACATCCCGTATTACATGACAGGGTGACTAAAACTTCAATTATTCAGGAAAAAGAAATGGTGGTAATGTACTTTGTAAAACACTACAAGAGTACTCACTGACAGGAGAGGAGCTCTGAGCTTCTTTTCTCGGTTATTTCACATAAATTAGGCCAAGGTGTTTGTAATACCAGTTTTGCAAAGATTGAGAGGTCTTCTATGGTGCAACTCAACTAGTATTTGGAGGGAGGATGGGATATGTTGAATTCTTTTGAGTGCAGATTCAGAAACCTGCTAATTTAAATAAATAGCATAGATTAAAAAGCAGAATGGATGTGAATGTGAAACAAATAAAATCACTACATCTGATAGCCCAAAAATAAATTAAATGAGGCCTACATGAGGTGCATCTCCAGCAGAGTTTCTTGGAGAAATCATTTTGCAGCACAATTTTCAAGAAGAGTCACTCTTAGGAGAAGATAAGATGACTTTTTGTTCCTGTTTATTTGAAGATGTTGGTGCTCAGTATTCTAAATTCAGATGTAACAAAGACAATCTCCTTCAGAGACAATACCAAATGGCATCACAGAAGATGAATATTGACAGCAAAAATCAGAACTCATTGGAATCTGATATGCTTTTAGTTCAGGAGATGGACTTGATGATGCTTGTGGATCCTTTCCAACTCAGGATATTCTATGATTCTATGAAAAATCATTCTGTAAACAATTTTTTTTTTCTTTTGGATGTAGAGTGCCTGAAGAAAGGGTATACAGACTTTTAAATTAAAAATTACTGAAATTGACAATTTTAAAATTGTACAGTATTATTTATCATCGATACCCAAATAAACTTTATGTAACACTTAAATCTTATTATTTTGTTCTAGAAGGCAATGGTACTTTTGTTGTTCCACTGCTGTAATAATGTTTATATTACTAACAAAGGTATCTTCAGAGAAATATCACCTATATATGCATGAAAAGTATTTTATTACAGTGATGACTTTTAAACTTAATTAGAAAGTTAAAAAGTTAGACCAGAGCAACTCTATTACTTTGTATTTCTTTTAATGAAATTTTTTTCTCCTCATATTTCATTTCCATTGAGCCCAAATATAATGAGGGTGGTAAGAAGGCTTATTATTCTCAATATCTCAGTAATTAATTATCATAACTTTATTAGTGATGATTTAGAATCCATCTCATTATTTTGAATCAGTAATGTAATTAGTGCCAATATGATTTCTGGCAGGTGAACTACAGGTTACCAAAGTCTTAACAGATTTTTTTTTCCTTTGATACCTTAATATTTTCCTCCTTGTATTTCTTTACACGTTCTCTTTTTTATTTACTTGACTGATCACTACAAAAATTGAAAAAGACCCATTTAGATAGCTTATTTTGCTAATATGGAAATATTCCTGTGACAACAATAACTTCATCAATGACCCACTGAAAATGAACCCATTAACAACCTCTTGCAAACAAACTTTTTTAGCTGTAATACTTATTGTGCTAGGGTGTCCTAATCCAGGACACTCATAAATAAATTTTCAAAACAACATATTTTTCCTTGGTTGATTTTTTAAATCTCAAGTCAAAAATAGCTGCTATTTCACAATTATGCCTTCATGATAAATAAAAAAAGGAGGCTGATTGTCCCACTTGATATCCAGTCTGGGCAATTTCACAGAATTTCACAGAATGGCTAAGGTTGGGAGAGACCTCTGGAGGTCATCTAGACCAACCTCCCTGCTCAGTGTCGACCAGAGCACATTACCTGGGATTGCCCTCCAAGCAAAAAAGAGACAAATGCTACACTAGCCAAATCAGAAAGCAACCAATCAATTATCTGAATTTCTAAAATATTGCGTCATTATTTTTCTAATGAGGCACTTTTTTCCTTCCTGCACCGATCCATGGAATGAAGGAATACATTTGGAAAAAATACACTGCCAATCATATGGGAGCATCATATCTCAGTAATTCAGCTACAACTGGCCTACAATATAGGTATTCTTTGCACATGTAACCCATGTCTGCATTAGTGAGGTTAATAGTGTCAATGAATAGATAAAATGGCCCATGGCATGATTTTTGTCTTGCCCAAATGGCCTGGTCCCAACTTTCCCACAAGGTGCAGGAGTTAGCCCTTTCAATAGGCTTTCCCAGTCAGTGTGGGTGAGACTGATCTGTCATAGGGTTAAAATGATGGATGCTGCTGTTGTTGTATGAAAGTTCTTGTTCTCTGTCCTGCTCTAATTTTAGTAGCCTGTATTATGTCCTCTTAATGTTCCTCCTCCAAAGCCAACCAAGCTTTCAAAGGTTGTTTTTTACTCATTGCTATAAAGCAAATTAGAAAGTGTCAGCATGATTTCTTCTTCATGTGATGTGAATACCAAAGACTGAAAGATATTCTGGTTATATTAGTATGTTTGCCTGGAATAAATGAATGAGTTCTTCTCTGTGTAACATAATCTGTTTGACTTTGTTGTGACACCAAACCAGTGGAAGGCAAAACCTTTGAGAGATCTGCAGGCAAAACCCTTCCATTCATGACATCATGACTCACTGCAGTTACACCATTTTATAGGGTAAAAACCACAAAAAGTATTTTTTTGTTCAGGGGAGTTGTGGAGGGTTGGGGTGCATGGATTTTCTTGCTTTTCAATAGCCATGTGTTGAGATGAAAAAAAAGTAATTTGCTTTTGTTGTCTTCTGTATTTATTAGTATTTCTTTTCAGAAGTTAATGCAACAATAATCTTTTAAATATATACATGATTTGGACATTTATTGTTATTATACACATAGGAAAAAATATTTGTCGAAGTGGCCAACATCAAAATGTAAGATAACCATTTATTTTTCCTGCATTATTGGAGAGAAGCCTTTCAAAGCATTATTGTAAACATTGTTGTGACCAATGAATGGTGACAAGCAAAGGACAAGAACAGGATGGGAAGGCGAAGGAAATTTGAGATTAACTGCCTCTAGCATTGGTTGACTACATCCTTTGGTCTGTCCAAATAAGTGTTCATTACTAAGTTTTGTTTTTACTTTTACAATGATATAAAGACCTTAAATGTTGCATTAGCTCCCCATCTCTTGTAGAGGTGAACATCAGACCTATCCTCGCACTTTTTCTGCAAAAGTTTCTATTATCCATATATTGTGTTATTGAGACCTCATTTATTTTCTCCCTAAAATAATACTGATTTGCTATGGCTGAGTTCTTCATGGCATATTACACTTCAGAATTTGGTTAATGTAATGCACAGAAAGAGCAATCTGGCATTTTTACTATCTCTAAAATAAAAGTATATAGTCCATAGCAAAAAAAAAAAAAAAAAACAAAAAAAAACCATAAAACAAATTATATGTGGACACTAACAAAGAGAGTTATTGACTGAGAACACAGAAAAAGAGCAAGATGAACTGAGAAAAAGTCCTTCAAAAACCAAAAGAAGGAGGAGGAATAAAGACAATTCCTTCAATCATAACAAATTGCCCCTACACAGTCCAATTTTTCTCATTTTCACTGTAGGATTTTGTCACTAAGATTTCCCAGGATTTAAGATAATGCTGATCTTAGCCTTAACAAAAAGGAGGCTACAACTGCTTCCTATGCTGGAAGTGCACAATAATCCTCTAACTACTTTTGTCTAAAGATTGAATGACACCTTCAACTACAGCATCAACAGTGTAAAACTGAATGAACAGCTATCACACACTATTGTTCCACTAACGTGTGCTTTAGTGCCCCTAAGGGTGTATTTATGGGGATAGGCCAACTGATTCCAGAGCAGCTATAACTGTCTTTTAAATCAATGATGCCTGCACTGAGGAGTCCCTAGGCTCTCATTGACACTGTCATGCCGAACAGCTCCCTTGACACTTGTGCTGGGGAGATTTTCCATTTCCAGTGGTAGACAGGGAACCTGGCCACAGAAACCTGGCTACAGCATTACCTCTGTTAAGCTGCAATTACCCCAATATTAACATTGAATGAAAAATTCTACTTGCAAGTGTGGATTCTGACAAACTTATCTACCATTCAGCGTCTGCTTTGTAGTGTGATTAAGGGGAGTAAAAACACTAACACAAAAAATCCTGTGATTTTTAATTAAGTAACATTTTAAAGATATGCCCCTCATAAGTAAGAGAAAAAAGATAATAATTTTTTTTTAATCTATATTTTGAAACAGGTAGAACAATTAGAATTTTGCTTTTTTGGAGCTTATGAAAACTCTGTCTATTCCCCCTGCTCTGAACTAGCTTAAAGGAGCTAAAACACATGCAAATGGCACATACACAGGAATTTTTACGCAAAAGATAAAGGCAGAAGAAATTAGATAAATGCATGTCTCCTAATGGAATAAATTTACTTTCTTTGATAAGATATGAAAAGCACATGAAAAGCAGAGACATAAATAAAAATCCAGAAGCACTACATATAAAACTACACTATGTACACTCATAAGCTGTGCATATCTATTTTGGTATTAGCAATGTAATTTTCAACACTACTTGTAGATCTGCCATTAATCAAATTCTTTAGGAGTTACTCAGGAATATTGTACAACTATAGCTACCAATTTTACTTACATTTTGTATTAAATAAGTGTTTTTACTTGCTTGGAGACAGCCTGTAGTTCTGCATGTCAAACCACTACCCTGCCTAGAGCTGGAGATTGACACCTCACTGAAGGGCTGTCACTGAGCCACCATGGAGATCCCCTTGATTTTGACTGGCGTGGAAGCTGCTGCTAAAACTGGGGAAGAGAGTTTGGCTTCTACAAGAACAGGCATGACAAGGACACTGGGAATAGGAACACACCTTTTAAGAACATGACATATTGAAGAGACAAAAATTACACTGTGAAATGCAGGCATCTGCTGTGTACACACAGTCTTGGACATCTCAGGTCTTTGTTACAGTCAAAGGTCAGTTAATGTTTCCAAAGCTTCAAGTGGAAGAAAAATATTTGGTTGGGCACTTTTTTTTTTTTTTTTTTTTTTTTTTTTTTTTTTTTTTTTTTTAGTATTTCCATGAAGAATTTTCAACCAGAAGTACCCACTGTCCCCATACAGGGCTCAGGTCTGCCAAACTGACAGGTGTCTCTGACATAATGCCAAGTCTGGAAGTATATCCTGCAGCCCCCCTGGCTAAAAATCAGTGAATAAATTCCACTTATGTCTCATTTCTATGGTAATACCTGGGAGTTAGTATAAATTGTATATGAGCTTTGCACTGCCAAAATTCAAAGTTGCATAACTTCTTCCTTAGGCGATCCCTTGAACCAGTCCTGTTCCTTCTCACAAAATGCACTGTAAAGAAAACTGTCATTAAAAAAAACCTTTAAATTAAATCCTTCCAATTTAAAGTGCAGACTCTATGGTCAAACATCTCCTTCAAGAGAGTGGATAAGATTTTCTGAAGAACAGATTTGTGAGCAGTCTAAGCCACTTTTACTGAAGGTACCCTGACTTGTACAAGTGCATAAATATTATTTGCAAGAGGAACTGAAACTTGAGAACCTACCTCCAAGGTGAATATCCTTATAGTTGGACTGCTGAAGCAGTCTTTGCCCTTTCACCTTCCTAGCAAACATTTATCCTGCAAAGTCAAAAATTTTACACAGAAAACTTCTGTGTAAACAGAATCAAACAAAAATTGTTTGATTTCAGCAAACAAGGTATATTTGCTTGCTTACATATTAGTATAGCATTTTTTTTTTTGAAAATGAATGAATTGTTCACAGCATGCAATTTTCTTCTAGTAAACATAACTGTCTAAGTTATATCTGAAAATTCTATTCATTGTAGTCCTACTAAATTAATATCTTTTATGAATCACATATTCTCTAGTAATATGCTTGAAATAATGAATGCTTGTTACTGTAGTGCAAGGAGAGGGTGAGTTAAAATCCACTCAGTCAGGTCAAGAATGTTAACATCTCAGATGAATTATTTTTTCTTTGCTTATGACAAATAAAAAGGTAGAGTTAAACTTGCTATTTGCAGGGGACATCTAGCAGATTAAACTGAAGTTCCTAATTTGGAAGATCTCTTCCTTGGAATCCTAAAGTGGCCAGATTTGAGATAAACACCAACACACTGCACAATTTTAGGTTGCTATGTGCATACTTGCAAAAGGAATTCATTGCTATATAGCAGTTTGGGGAAGAAAGAGATAATAAAAGAGTTTAGGTATCAAAGTTAAACACATGCAAATCTTGTATGAAGGTCTTCAAAGGCTTTTCCCTCTGACTACCTATGATTAGTTCAGGAACATATTTATAAAATAGGCTGCTTCAGCAAACACCAAACGTGAGTAAAAATTAGACTCTTGATTTGACCACTTGAAGTGCTATATCTTTCATTATTTACTGGCTCCATGCTTGCATTTCAGAACACATAATTTCTCTTGATAGAATTTGTGTATATCAATTTTCTCTAATGATGTATTTTTTAGTTTCATTTGAAAAATGCAAGAAAGCCTTGAGAATTTATTTTGTCTTTTGTCATCTTGGCTTGAGGATGAGTGTCATTTTAATTTCCCTTTCTCTTTTCTCATTTTCGATAGAATGATTTTATCTCTCAGGACTAGGCCTCAGAAAGATTGCAAGGATTGTTTTCTTAAAGTCTGAGAACAGTGATATTACTAAAATACAACATTAGCTAACTTTTTAAAGAACAATGCAATGTGCAAGTAAAAAAATCTTTAGACACTTTTCAGCCACTTTTCATGATTCAGAGCAATAAATCAGATTTTGCTTTTACAAATTTTGACGTTTCACTAGAATATGGGGCTGTGTTTTGTATTTGTGCTGAAGACAGGATAGAATTTATGACACAGATGCTTTTGTTGTTGATGAGCATGGTTTACACAGGGCCAAGGCCTTTTGTGCTTTGGCACTGCCATGTTGGTGAGGGGGCTGGGGGGATGTACGAGAGGTTGGGAGGAGACACCGCCAGGACAGGTGACCCCAGATGACCAATGGGATATTCCAAACCATATGACATCATGCTCAGTACATAAAGTGGGAGGAAGAAGGAGGAAGGGTAGAGGGGACATTTGGTGATGTCCCCTCAAGTAACCAGTATGAGTGATGGGGCCCCTCTCTCCTGAGGATGGCTGAACACTTGCCTGCCCATGGGAAGCAGTGGATTAATTCCTTTTTTTGCTTTGGTTGTGCAGAGCTTTTGATTTCTCTATTAAATTGTCTTTATCTCAACACATAGGTTCTCCAGCTTTTGCCTTTCTGGTTCTCTTCCCATGTGAGTGACCGTGAGGTTGCATGGTGCATGGTTGCTGACTTGGGTAAAACCATGACAAAAAGCTATCAAATTTAACTGTGAATTTCCACACTTTTGTGAAGGAAAAACATTATTATACTAACATAACTGTAGATATTTTTTAAAGTTATCAGACTTAAACATGCTGGTATCATAGAATTAATTTCTCCCAACTGCTCATTATATGACTTAGTCTCCCAGCTATTCACCAGCTTAGTTGCCCTGCTCTGGTCACCTCTGGCACCTCAATGTCTTTCTTGAATGAGAGGCCCAAAACTAAACACAAGACTCAAGATGTGGCCTCACCAGTGCTGAATACAGGGAGACATTCACTGCCCTGGCCACCTATGGTCACTTCTGGCTCATGTTCCATTCCAAACAACCTGTCCCCAGCCTGTAGTGCTGCCTGGGGTTCTTGTGACTG
This sequence comes from Vidua macroura, assembly GCF_024509145.1. Lineage (NCBI taxonomy): Eukaryota > Metazoa > Chordata > Aves > Passeriformes > Viduidae > Vidua > Vidua macroura. The sequence continues at coordinate 85,826,548 of NC_071571.1, read as the reverse complement.
AAGTGCAGGACCTGCTACTCTGCTTGTTGAACCATTTTGTTAATCTCAGCCCATGGGTACAGCCTGTCAAGATCCCTCTGTAGAGCCTTCCTTCCCTTCAGCAGATCAACACTTGCGCCCAGTTTATGTCATCCGCAAACTTACTGAGTGTGCAATCAATCCCCTCATCCCGATCATCTTTAAAAACATTAAACAGGACTGGACCCAGCACAGATCCCTGGGGAATCCCACTAGTGACCAGCCACCAACTGGATGCAGTTCCATTCACCACTACTCTCTGGGTCCGTCCATCCAAGCAGTTTTTAACACAGAGAATAGTACATCTGTCCAAGCCATGGCCTGCCAGCTTCTCCAGGAGAATGCTGTGGGAGACAGTGTCAGTGGCTATGCTGAATTCCAGGAAGAAGAGGATTCTAAAATTAATGACTTCTGGTTAACTGTGGTCTGGCTATTATACATAATTGTTACAAAATGTTATGTTTAAAAATGGAAATGAGAGAAGTGTACAAATCCTGTAAGATGGTAAAAGAGAGTAGGAAACTGGGAAATTCAAAGTAGAATTTACGAAAGATACTGGAGTACTACATCCAAATACTTTAAAGGAAATTATTTAGGTTTCAGAAACAGAGGGCTTATACAAAGTATTTAAGAGTACTAATTAATAAGCATTGATATTGACCTTGGCCAGAGTTTAAGTGTTTAATAGTGTTTCTTCTCATTCACACACTGAAGAAAATATTCTGAGGGCTGATTTAATTTGGCTGCTAGACTTCTTGAGGGAAAACTGCCTCATATTTCTAAGTGAAACTTGCAGCATAAATCTTGTCATCTAAATTTATCCCTCTAAGAGATAAGTATCTGGTCCAAGCTAATCAACCAGTGTGTCATACAGTCAGGAGAAAGTTTCCATTTTAATGATGATTTATTCTATTTATCGTATGCCCTTATTTCAGTACTGAGTAGATATGACTTCAAAAAGTCTTATTCTCTCAGTGCTGACTGTATAGAAAACTCAGATTATTCTCTTACTCTAGATATTTCCTTTTTAGTTATACAAAATGTAAAAAAATAAACCTCAATGGAACTAAGTAAAGGCTTTGAACTACTGTCTATTTGCATTGATCAATCCAGAAGGTTTGTACACAACCAAACAGAGAATGCATTGCCAGATAAAAAGTCTTTTCAATCTTCCATTTTGTCTCTCTACAATGATGTTTTCTATGCCTTGTAGAAGCCCTTTCTCACCCCGATAAACAAAAGCCTGAAAGCTGATTCCTTGTTTCTCACAGGAAACTCAATGGATAGCTCAGTATGAATCATACAATTTTTGTGGAACTGTTTTGCAAAACTTCTTTGCATGAGTTGGATCTTTCCTAAATTTAAAGTTACTTTTCATATACTGAGATTTGGGCTTCTGAGACATTTGTTGCTAGGAGGGTAGAAGAGGGATATGGAGAATTCGCCTTGCTTCACTACTTTCCTCTCATTTATATCAAAAAGACTCACAACTGGGTCTCTTCCCTGTTTGCTGTAGTGCAGTGCTTCTGACAGATCTGCCAGAGCTACAGATTTTGCAGCACCAGACTTTGATTTATGTCTACATATTGCATTAAACATGTCATGCATTGGCTTGTGCAATCCTTTCATCTACTTAATCAGAGTTCATCTGTATTCCTGCAGTATGTTAACTTGTAGCTATTTCAGAATTTCAGATTTGGTCCTTGACCTCTCAGAAGGATAATTATGAACTATGAAAGCACAAACTAGTTTTCACATATTGCAATTTCAGGAAATTGGAATTATAATCTCTCATTAGAAATGACAATTCATATAATATCTAGAAATTAATGGACAAAAATTGTGAAATAGGACTACACTGGCATTTATGACATTGATTTTTTTTTTCTTTCACCTTTTTGGGGGGCTTATCTCAAACTATTTTGCGGCGTGGGTTTTCGCTCTCCCCGGCCGCACGCGGCTCTTGGGAGCCCGGCTGTGGCGTAGCTTCCACGTGCTGCCGGGGTTTGCTGCCGCAGGTTCCCGGACACGGCTCCGTGTCTCGGGCGCGTGGGCTGGCCAGCCTCTGTTACCGTGCGCTAGGGACCCAGTAAAGAGGTAAGGAATTTGTCCATTTACTCCGTGCTTGGCAGGAACGGTTTATTGGTCACATGGCGTGGTTCAATGGAAAGACGCGACCGCCCCCCGGCACTCGCATGGGAGAAAATGGCGCCTGCGTGCCGGCGGGATGGGGTTTTATGGAGGGGCGGGGCGAGAGGATCCATGGCCTGCCGGCCAACAGGGGTGGCTGCCGTGGCAGTGACGCCGGCAACAGCGACCAACCAGAGAACCCCGCAGGGGCGGGCACCGAGCCGCGGGCTGAGCGGGATCGTGTGGCTTGGGGTGGCCAGCACGGGGTTTCCCGGGGCCGGACGGCAGGGTGGTTACAGGAGTGGCACAGGGGTAAGGATCCGGCAGCAGGCAGCATGAGGCCAGAAACCGCGGGGGGGGAACAACGCGGGGGAAACGCGGGATTACAGAACTTGACTTATTTTAACATAAACTAAAAACCCTAATCTAAACCCAAACTCTGGCGCCAAACTCCGGGATGCAACACTATTTAAATAGCTTTTTTGTGATCAGTTTTTATTGAACTTGGAAAACAAGGTTTTCTACTCTTCAATCTACCATCCACTAATGTGATGCTTGTCTTACTCCTTGAATTTTTGTTTAAATTCTAAATACATATAAGTCATGATTTTGAAGTCCTAAACAGCTCCTATATATTTCTGTTCAGTAGATAAATTTCACAGGCAAACCTAAAAATTCTATTGCTTTTTAGGATGCACAACAACATATATAGGCATTAATTTCAGAATGCCATTAATAACATTATGAAATCCTTTTACATTTAAAATCTCATTATCACAATATTGCTCAGGAATATATTTTACTGAATAAAAAATCTGCTTTCAGAGAAATCATCTTGCTCTGTGGATGGAAAATTAAATGTCACGGTCAATCTTGTCTTATTACATTTTCCATTTTAAATGGAAGTGTAGCATGGCTATTGAATGAGACAACTTATTTTCAGTATTGAGTCTCAGCTGAGACCTTACAGATAACACTTTTGTTGCCAATACTAAAAATATTACAGCTGTAATTTTTGGGTGCAAGAGACTACCACCAAGATGCTGAACAGACAGAAAGATTCAGCATGAAGAACTGCAGATGGTCAAAGTGTAAGAAAACTTACATCTACAAAGTGTTTGCAGTTTGAGCAAATAGGGTTGGAAATCTTTTACAGCAAGCAACATTCCAGCCTCTCTAATATCAAAGAGTTTCACTTACTGAGTTCACTGAAACAAACTGATGCAAACTGAGAACCTTCAGGATTAATAAACATTAAACCCAGCTAAACACTAGATCTTAGAACAGTCTATGTCTTAGTTACAAAATGCTTATCTCAGGAAATAGGCTGAGAGCACAAGGGATCCACAATCAGAAAATCATTTAACTGTTCATTCAACTAGAACGGTATGAGTCCAGCCACTAAGATTTAAGCCCACATTTAAAGACCTTGTTTAACCAAAAACTAGGCATATATCCATAAAGAAGGCACTGGGCAGAAAAGTCATGATTATATAAAAAATAAACAAAACAATAACCTTCCCCTTTAATGCAATATTTTTTCAACTGTTTAGATCAAACAAGGTGCAAAACAGTTCTTCAAAGTACTTCAAAGTACTATAATTTGAAGCTACTTTGAAAAGCTATGCCAAATAAACCACAGCAGGCAGGTCCTATTTCTTATTGAAATACAAAATTGTGCTGCTCACCTCTAAAAGTAGTTACCTTTTGAAACACTCTATCCAGATGAAGTTACAGTGTAATTTTGTTATGACTGCTGCTACATTTAGAGCAACCGATTATAATCAAGAGAAAGAAAGGACAAAATAAAAGGTACTGCAATGTCACTTTGATTACCCCTTTCACAGTAACAGTCTAACCATGCTAGTATCTTATGAGGAGTCAATAAGCTTATAATGAAGACAATCTGGTTACTTTTAACTAAGGAAAATCAACAGCAAAGAAAAAAAAATACTTTGTCTTTAAGCTGTGAATGCCTTTAAGGTCCCTTCTAACCCAAACCCTTCTGTGTTTATATGATTCTATATTTGATCATATCTGTTTAAAGACCAAACCTCCCCACACCATGAAAAAAAAAAAAAAAAAAAAAAAAAAAGCCCCCCAAAACCCCACAAAACCCCCAAATGTAACGAACTGTTCACTTTTACTTTCTACTGTCAGGTTTAAATTTGATACTGCATAGCACTACTATGAAAATTCATATCTATCTTTAGATGAGAAATTGCTTTGTAAGTATGGAACAAAAGAGCAGTGCCAGCTTTTAGTCTTTTTCATAAGCTACAGGCTCACCTGATGGAGTTTTATTAGGGATAAAGAATCAACACATATTACTTCTACTTCTACTAATTTTGGGTGATAGTAATTAGCAGAAGATTTGTCAGACAGCTGGGGGCAGAACAGTAACCTCTTAAGTGGCCTTACATGATTCTCTAAAGCTCATTTGTCAAAGTCATTAAGCTTGTCTGTATAAAGACATCCATTAGCAGAGTCTTGACCTACTCATGCATCTTTTGAAGCACCTTTGTTAGAGATTTGCTGTCATGGTTCACACAGCGATACACAAATGAAATCTATTATGGTAATGACTAGGTCTAAAATTAAGAGAACTAAACCCACATTCGGCGTTACACGTTGCTTTTTCTTGTGTACTACTTGTTCTTTAGAGTTGAAATATAAGTTTTTTGAAGCAGGGAATGGTTCTTCAGACCGGATTTATGAAATACATAGTACAGAAATGGTTGAGGATGACAACTGCTACCACTGTATAGCAACTGCACTTAAAGTTATTGGTATTTTGCAATGCACATTTGCAACAGAGAGGAGCAAAGAAGGCCATACCCAGCCCATAAATCCAGTATTAAAACATTCAGATGCAGTTTCAATCTATTCCAATATATGAATAGTCTGTTAGTGAAGAAATGATGGGGGTAAGAGGCAACTGTTGCACAGGAAGTTCTGCCTGAACATGGGGAAGGACTCCTTTCCTGAGTGAGTGACTGAGCACTAGAACAGGTTGCCCACAGAGGTTGTGTACTCTTCATTGCTGAAGATATTCAAGAACAGTTTGGATGCAATCCTGACATGTGCCCTCAAGGACGACCCTGCTTTGACAGGGAGGTTATACCTGTAGTATATTTTCTGCAAGGTCTGAATTCCAGCTACTGGAGAATCAGTGGTGGCCACAATGCCCCCAGGTCTAGCTGCCAGAGGCTGGAGGGACAGAGTGTGTATTTGTACAGGCACTAAAAAGTATAAGCAACAGTGTGTGGAGGAGAAACTGTGGGCTGCAGATACCATAGCAAGCAATGGGAGAAACCGGGGGGTATGGGGCTGTAAGTGCAAGCAATGGGAGCAGGATCTGCCTGGGGGCATTGCTCTACCTGAGGACACTGCTCCATCTCTGGCAGCCTGTGTGCGAGGTCATGTTGGTGGCCTCTGTGAGTGTGTGTGCTGGAAGAGGGGCATCTCCAGGTCTTGGAGGGCTTAGAAATTCTCACAACATTCTTAATTCGGGTTAAATTCAGCTTTCCTTTATTTTTCCCCCTAGAATCTCTTTCTAGTGAGAATATCAGCAGAACATCATGTCATATAAAAATGTATACATAACAGAAATTTTCCTAAAGCAAGATACAAATTCAAAATAAAATCAGAGATCAGTTAAAACAAAATTACTCTTTGAAAGGCTTCTTAAAGCAATAGTAAAGATAGAGATACAGGTGCCAAATACAGGTGCTAAGTACGATTTTGCTTTTTTGAAATGCCAAATATTTCTATTTCATCTATCAATTTATTATCAGTCATTTAAATTTATTTGATCTTTATTCTGTCATCCCAGCAAGCAAATACAGAAGAAAGCTCAAGATAAAATCACTAACTAATTACTTCTGGAAGTGAAAGTGGCATTTTTAAAACTATATGAATGTTTTTGCTTCCCCTTTCAATGGGGCAGACTGGGTACTTTAGAAAAATATCTGGTTGCCACTGATAAATATTAAATTATTGGACACTCAAGGATTCAGAGCATTTAATTTATGTCTTGATGAATATCTGCAATATGTAGTTGTGGTTTTGAACTTTTAAAATGGAACTTAAAAGGATTAAGTCTCTCCACTGCAGAGTACTACTTCATAAAGTTCCAGTAAATGTATTTAAATCAGAAGAATTTGTCAAGAAGAGTAATTTCTAACTGATATTTTGAACATCTCATATATTAATTGCAGGGCAGTAGTTCAGACATCAGCTGACAATAGTTTGATTAACTTTTTAAGAAACACAGTCATTTTATACAGTATATTAAATCAATTGTTTCATTCTGAGGAGGGACAATGTCATAATGAAACAATTAGATGGTAAAAGGTGAAATAAATTGATAAAAAATGTATTTGGTCATAAAACCTCATCTTTCATAATATATTGAAGAAATATTGTCAGTGAACTTACTAATTCACTCTGGGCATTGTATTATTTTTGATTTGAGGACTGTGAGGTATCATATCCTTAACATTTTATGTTTTTTCTAGAAAGAGAAAATAGTTTGCAATTATTGATATTCCCTTGGGATTGTGCCTAGCATATTTGGAGTAATATGACTTATTTATTTGATTAATTTTATCAAATAAAACAGCTCCAATTTTACAAAACAGGCTGGGACTTAATTAACCTCAAATATAAATGAATTATTTTAGAAAATACATTTTAAATTATCATTCTCTGAGCTCATAAGGTACCAGCATCTAAGGGTATGCATTAGATTAGCAAGTCTGTGTGTAGGTTGCATTCAGTACTATGACTTTTATGAACAAGTTTCTAATGTTCAAGATCAGGTTGGATGGGGCTTTGAGCAACACAATCTTCTGAAAGATGCTCCTGCTAATGGCAAGGTGGTTGTAGTAACTGATCTTTAAAGATTCCAACCATTCTATGAATCTATGATAATGCTGGCTACAAGCAAGCCTCTGTCTCTGGATAACAAGTCCTTGAATCCTGCCTGGTCCTGACAAATCAGTCACAGGGGGAATCTTGTCAGAATATGGGAGATATGCTATGGCATGCATTAGATCCTTGAAAAACAGCCTTGCCTTTCTTCTGTAGTTTCTGTCTGCCTAGTCTCCATAGATAGCATAAAGGAGTAGTAGTTTAAAAGTAGTAATAGTTTAAAAGAAACATATCTGTAAAGAAAAATGAGTTTTCATATTTTTCCTGATCAATTATTAGTTACTTAACAGTAATGTCACATTCATCCTACTAAAATTTAGTCTGTTGACTAAAGCAGAATTAAAACAAAGGCATTTTTATATATTAACCAGGAATTTAATATTAGAGTTTTCTAAGACACTCTGCAATGCCACTTTCAACTTGCAGTTTTAATCCAAATGTCTCAAATGTCATTATTAACAGTTATGCTAAGATGCACTGTTACCTTTTTGTTTCCTAAGTGTAGAACTTGCGAGAGGAAAATTGAATAAGTTGACCATTACTTGCCAAAATCAGATGTTATGCCAGTGCCAATGTGCAGTGCTTAGAGTACAAGGAGTCCTACAGATTAAGGAATTGAATATTCCTGGCACTGAGCTGATGGACTAATTTTGCACCAGAAGAATGTGAAATAATGATAAATCCAAATAATATTAGGTTTCTTTTGTATTCCAGGACATGAGAGAATACAGAGATTAGAGAACCATAAGAAGAAACGTGAAACAAAATCTGAATTTTAATAGAGACACTGAATAACATCCAAAAATGAATGTAGGGGTATCTTCAATAATTCTGTGGTATCATTTAGTTCAGTAGGAGTCTGAATCTGCCTGACTCTCACTTCAAAAACTGTCTTGAACAATCAAAATGATAGAAACACATGATTCCCAAAGGTGCATAACCCTGCATCTTTCTTTTCATTGTTTTGAGACACTAATGAGTGACCAGAGATGAATCAAAGTGTTATGCTAAAACACATGCTCCCACACTTGTAGCAGGGGAACAGAGAGAAGAAACTTGTGGTGGTGCACTATTTCATTTACAAAAGACTTAGGCCAAAATTAGCATAGAATTTTAACAGTTATCAAGGCTCATATCCTATTATTGTAGTAACAGCGACCATGTTATACAATTACTTTCATAAATTGAGTGCTGTCTTCAAAATATCTTAGCTTTTCCTGTTTCACATTCCTCCTGGAAAAGCCTATCCCACACTGAACATCTTTTTGACAAACAAAAGCAAATAGTTTTTTAAAGAAACTTCTTTCCAGAAAAGTTAGCATCCCTTTTTTCACATTTTCAAGATTATATCGAATTAACTAGACTTAACTTTCCTTGAAAAGTTAAATGCTTACAGTTAAGATTAAGATGTTTTAACTCCTTGCCCATTTGTATTTTGATGTTTTATCTGTATAAATTCCATTTACTTCTCAGGTAGAAATGGGTATCTCACATATACTGGCCATCATCTTCCACTGAAATCCACTACTTAAAGCTACGTCCCTTATGTTACATTTCCCTTTACCACACCAAGCACTGAAATGTGATTTGCAGATTTCCATGCAATTGTATGGCATTGGAGCTATTCCAAAGAGGTGAAGATGGGAAATGTCTGAACACATCCATAGAAATTATTAATATTTCTAGCTGACTATAAAAAAAGCCATTTTAAAATTGCCACCAGTTTTGGAAGATTTAGATTGTCTAGGGTTTCTGTAGTTGTTAGTAGAGAAATTGTTCCAAGAAGAAATCAGTAAGTTTGTAACAGTTTGCAGAGTTGCTTCTACTGACCAAACAGCAACTTAATAAATGTACATAGTAATAACATTTCATGTACTGCTATTCAATTTTGCATCTTCTCTTCTAATAGCCATTTCATATTCTAAATTATATTTGTGAGCAAGAACCTCTGCCTTCTAAGTATTGTTACAGAAAATCACATCAATTATACCATCCACAAGGTACTTCTTGAAGTTTATTGAAAAAGAAAGACTAAACTATTCCTATAGTACCCATTTATATTGCACTCTCTAATCTAATGTAGCTGCCAGCACTGTTAATTTACTTCAAGAATAGAAAGTGATCATATTACTGAAAGAAAAACAGAGATGGGGCTTCATGTTATTGCTAACAGACTCAGATCTATTAAGACATAAAGACAGGTAATACAAAATCCTAAAAGGAGAAAAAATCAATTCATTTAATTACGGAAGCCTGTAATTAGGAGAAAATTAGATATTTTTAATATGCAAATATATTCCAAAACCATCCAGAACAGACCAAGAGCTGAAAATGAACCATCATCCATTAGAACAGAGGCCCACTCTTCCCTCAAGAGGTGTGGCACCATGTGATGTGGAAAACCTTTAGCTCACTGGTAGAAAATACTTCCCCTTCTTGCACGAATAACACCAAACCTACCTCAGAAATGTAGATTAGCACCAAAATGTAAATATACCCTTGGGACATACTGCTGACACAGCATTCCCAGGAAGCCTTTGTCAACTGTGCATTAGAGGAACTGTCCAAACAGAAATAATTGGTATTTAAAACTTGTGAAGTTATCAGAAAGCCAACTCATATTCCCTTAAATTGTTTCATAGCCATCTCTGTTCCTCATTGAGTATCATGGATTTGTAGACTTAGAAATTACTTTTCCCAATCAGCTGCTCATCCTTACTTGTCATTGTCCCAGCTGTAGCATTTAGGACAATTACGGCTATTTCACAGACCAGTTCTGGTGACAATGTGATTCATTATCATGAAAGCAATGATGATGTCATAAGCGTTGAAGATGAACATTACTGAAAGAATCAGACAAAACACAGAGATATTTAATCAGCAATGAGGAGAAAAGTAATTCAGAAAAGGACACAATGTCTTCAAATGAGGCTTGGAAATTGCATTTTATTTTCTAAAAAGTATACTGGAGTACAGAATTGCCCATTAAATAGAAACCCAGGAGAAACATCCCCTGCAATTGATCTGACAGACAAGTAAAAACAGCCCAATCTGACAATGAATTTCTAATCAGTGACCTGATAGTTTCTTTCTTACTTGCCACAGATGTTTTTGTTGCATTTTCTGCATATTCAAGATCATCTGTGTCTGTGATTTTGCATATATTAACAAAAAAACTTTCCGAGTGCACTTCAGAATGGAAGTTACGAAGGAGTAAAAATGTGCAGCAGGGAAACTGAACATATCTGCCTTGCCAAAGGTCTGTTCCTATGTTATTGATTAGGAATAAACCAAATTTCTTTTACACAGTTAGCCTTAATTCTTCTATTATAGGACACACTTTCAGTCAGGAGAATAAAGCTAAAATTCTATCTGCAGTGAGCCAGTCCTCATTCTTGGTTTTTCATGGAAGCCCCTACGGGTTTGCCTAACCCAAGTCCAGAACTTTTGGTTCCTGTTAAGCCTAAAATATTAAAAAGCCTTCCAGTGCACTTTCTTAAAGATATCTATGTCCCTAAAAGACTGAGTTAAGAATTACACAGAAATAGTTAGGTAGCACCATGAAACATCTATCCAAGTTTAACATGCACTTCAGCAATAGTCTGAGGTAAATTTTCCTGTTTCAGATTCTAAAACAAGGTTGTGTCCAAAAATGACACAGTTTTGTTAGGGCATTTTCATTGTGTGAAAAGAAAAATATGTTCATTCTCCCGACAAACTATACACCTCTTAATTTTTTTATACCTCTCTGGGTACAAATCTATTATAATTTAAACTTCCAAACACAGAACTGAATTCACAAAATGATTAATTAACCAGGTGTGAGACCCCTGCTACTGCATCCAACTCTGACATCCCCACCACAGAAAGGACATAGATCTTTTGGAACAAGTCCAGAGGAGGCTCACCAAGATGCATAAAGGTATGGAAAGGCTGAGAGACTTTGGATTGTTGAGCCTGGAGAAGAGAAGGCTTTAGGGAGACCTAATTGAGGTCTTCAAGTACCTGAAGGGAGCCTACAAGACAGATGGAGAGGTACTATTTACAAAAGCATGAACTTACAGTACGTTACCACAATGGGGGGAATGGATTAAAACTGAAACAGAGTAGTTTTAGACTATATATAAGGAGGAAATTCTTTACTGTGAGGATGGTGAGGTACAGGAACAGATTGCCCAGAGAGACTGAGGATGCCTCATCCCCGGAAATGTTTAAGGGCAGGTTGGATGGAGTTCAGATCAACCTGATCTAGTGGAAGGTGGCCCTGCCCACAGCAGTGAGAATGAAAGTGGGTGATCTCTAATGTCACTTCCAACCCAAGCCATTCTATGGCTCTTTCAGTGAATAAATGTAATCATCAGAGTATAGTGCAATCCACAAAAATCCAGATTTATCCTCAGACTGACTGATGTCTGTCTTTGTTTCTCTAGAGAGCATCCCTAAGCATTTTACTTCCTTCTACTGAAAAGAAACACAATAATGTTTTTGTATTCACAGCTAGCTCATGCTTGCATCCCATTAAAATTCATAGAAAGTTTTTGCTCTATCTTGTAAGACAATTTCAGGCAGTCATGCTGAGGGTACTAGTCAATATTTTATAAGAGTGGCTAAACTAAATTGATATATAAAAGGAAAAGTTAGGCTTAAGGACTATTTTCCAACTGTCTGATACCTCCTGGAAGTTTCCAAGTTATTCAGCAGATTATTTTCTATTGGTGAAAAATTTCTATTCTATTTTTTTTGAACACCATTAAACTTCAGGGTGATATTTATCAGTCCCAGAGAGAAACAGGAATCCCAAACAGACAAGATTTAAATGTTCTAGGTCCTGCAAAGAGAAAGACAGCTATTGACCTTGTATTCCCAGTTCTTGCTGCTTGATATTAAGCAGTTCCCTGCTTTTTTGCTTGCTTTTGTAAAACACATTTGTCCTGGGGTGACCAGCCATTAAAAATGCAGGAAAGGAAAGGAAAACTATGAAACAAGGAGAATTAGTAAGCAAAAATTCTGGTTGGAGACTATCCTGCAAGGAGTAGTTTTAGCATACAATACAATCATTATAAGTCATTTAACCTGAAAATATATTTAATTTAAATGTATTTGCATTACATGTTCATCTGATCCAATGCATTCAAGGTTCCCTCAACTGTTCTATGAGAGTAAGCTGTAATAGTTACTTGCGTAGTGCAGAGTTTTACAGTTTCCAAAGGCTATATTTCAAAAATGGGACTAGCTTCATGTGAGAGAGGTACCGTGGTTCTGTCCCCATTTTAAGAATGATAAAGGTACTTAAAACCACAAGATGGATTGTCAAAAAATTATTGTCCGATATTCTAAGCTAAGCTGAAATTGTTGTTAATGTACCTTCAAATGTCATTAAAGTATCCCAAGGAATTTATAATTTCGAACTAGACTCTCAATTCCACCTTGGAAGCAATCATCTGTTACTTTATTCTCAATATGTGTTGTGGCTTGGACCAAACCTCTACCATCTGTATCAGTTGTGTTAAGCAGCTCCCCACAGATCCTTGGCCAAGTGGTGCAGAAAGCTGATAGCCTTTATGATAAAGTCTATGCCCTTCAAGCTAGATTCCATTCATACTCAATATTATAAGAGTGCTCCATGGAGTGAGCATTAGTCTCTTATTCTTTTTTACATAAAATTAAATTAGTTTTAGAGAATTGCCACAAGTAAAAGGAACAAAATTCAGCAAAGATCACAGTCATGGTGTATTTTGCACTTACATCAGTCAAAGAAAATATTCTGGACTAGCCTAAGTTTCTCTGCCTTGAAACTCTTTTGATTTTACTTGAAAAAGAGCTTGAGCATTAAGTAATATGTAATGGGGACAAGTGAAGGACCAAGACCACAAACCAAAAAAATAAATGAGTTTGATAGGACAGGTTTTCCCAGATGAGACTAAGAAAGTAGCCTGATCTTTTGATTTATGATTTGTACTCATTAAAGTGAGAGGTGTTACTGTGAGCTGTTGTTTATTTTTATGTTTTTTATTATTTCCTCAAATCTTCCTTAAATGCCTCTGTCACTCTCAATTATATCTTCCTTCTCAAATATGACTCTTAATCTGAGGTTTTCTACTTAATTTGAGTAGACTTAACATCAACTCTTTAGAAACCATGTGGTCAATTTAGCCTTTTAGAAATTTTCTTCACTAGAATAAAACTTAACTTTATTTATAGTTGAAGAGTGGGCACAATGTGAATTTCCCAACTTGGAACAATACAAATATAGTATTCTAAACGTGTCCCCATTGTTACATGCAGATACCCCAGAAGCAGCCTGTGGACAGTCTATGCAAGCAGGTTTGGCAGCAGAGTGACCTGCCCAGTATGCAGAGTCCTGCAGAGTCTGGAGGCAGTGCCCTGGCACTGCCTGTGTCCTGTCCTGCAGCTTCTGCTATCAAAGCAAGCCCAGCTCCTCCAGAGGGTCTCCTTCCCAGACAGTCCAGGTATAGCCAGTGGCATGCAAAAGGCTGCCAGCCTCAACAACATTTTTGAAAATTAATTAAGGCAGGAGAATTTTGTGAGTTGAATAATCAGACCTGATCATAACAAACAATCTTTCTGTGGATAAGTTCTTTAAAATTCCTGCCTCCTAATTTTTTGCCATTTTTTAAGTTAATATGTGTATTTAAGACATTTTTAGATGCATTTAAGTCTGCTTCCTGCTACTGTGCATCATTCAGAAGGTTTCTTACATCCAAATCATACACTTCCACATTTTAAAGTCGTCTAAGTGAATGGATAGAAATACACTTTAAGCTATAAATAAGAAGCTGATGTAGTGGTTAAATAAATTAGTAGAGTAAAGCTGTTAGTTCTGCCAGTTTCCATGCATGCCTAAAATGTCTTAATCTAGTTCTGTTATCTGTGAGAAAATAAATTTCTCCTAGTGGCAACAGTATATAAAAATTAAGTCGCTACCTTACTGGAGTATATATCAAGAATCCATAAATTATATAAAAGTATCCAATATATCATTGCATATATCAAAGTATGCAATGGTGTTTGATGGCAAGACTGTTTGGTGATGCAGAGGACTGGCAATGTGACCAGCAAGAACAGATATTTCAAATTAAATTGCTGTTTGAATTGAATTAACTAGAGGAACTTGGGAGTTACTCAGTTGAGGCCCTTGATCTATAGGCAATAATATTTCTTTCAGAACCACATAAAGCAACACCTAAAAAGGTTTAAAAATGTTAATTTTAAAGGTTTTTACAGAACCTCACTGCCCAGATAATTATTTAAATCTGGATTAAAGCTACTTGTCCAGCTACTTTTCTCAGGTAAACCTTAGTTAAAGAAAAATAAGCCTATGTAAAACTTACTACTAAGATATATTGAATATCAGAACATACTGTGTTAAATTGTGTAATGCCATAAAAAATACTGTAAATTTACCATATGTTGTTACAGTGTGCTGTACTAACAAAATTTCTACTTTAAATGTTATACTTAATGTGATATAAAATCCTTTAAAAATAATTAAAATGGGAAAATTAAAAATTACATATTTTTGAAGTAAAAATTATATCTGAATAGGAAATCTGCAAGGCATTCTAGTCTCAAATAATTTTCTGTAAGAAATTCCAAATATGTAATTTTGTTCTGGCTTGGAATAAAAGTAAGTTCTGAACTGCTGAATGGAAAATGTAATTATGACTTTCAAATAGTTCTGAAGAAGAATAATTAATCTTCTTTTTTTTTTCCCCTCCTTTTCCCTCAAAGTAAGACTTAAGAATCTGCAATTTCAAGGTTGCAGTGTAAGCAACCTTGTGATATAACTCAGTTACTGTTTTTCATGAGCAAGAAAGGATATAGATTTTGAGTAAGAAAAAGGCCTGAATGTCCTCAGCCAAATTATTTTTTGTTATTCCATAAAACAAATGTGTGCTAAGTTGAAATAGAAAGGTTAATTCTAGACCTTGTCAATACAGATTTCATGATGGATTACTTAAAAATGAATTGGGCAAAATGCAAAGCATTTTTTAAGTTGGTAATCTTGCTTTTAAAATAACACTTACAGATCAGTAGCTCAGAAACTCAATATTTTAACACAGTGTACTGTGAAATCATAATATTCCTAAATCTCATCACTGAAATATCTGAATGCCTCAGGTCAAAGGAGAAAGTGATAAAAGCAGTAGAGGGGGACAAGTAATAAACTTCTTGCCTACATATAGCCAAGGTAATGGAACAAAGTACTCAAGAGGAGAGAAAATCCCTCAGAGATAGTGGAAAAAAAGCACAACACCTGAACACTAATCAATATATCTGTACAGGGCTATGCTGGGTAAAATTAATGTCAATCTGTTGCAAAACATGAAGTCCTAATAAATGACTGTGAAATGGAACTACTTAGAAAGTTTTCTTTTTGTGTACACACTTTTCTATGTTAGAAGATTATTTTCATGTTAAAATACAGCTATGGTTTTTATAGCACTTTAAAAAAAACCTAATTTGATCTTTGCCAGCAAACTGCTGTTTAAAGAATCTTAATCTGTAATAATTTAGATGTTAGTAGCTTAACATCTAAGACTTGAAGGCATTCCTGGATCTTCAGTCACATAAATGATTCAAATTTCAGACACAAGCTTTTTAAACACATATATTTAAAGAGATTTAGGAGTGTACTTTGCCTTGGACAGGGAAAAGTTTGAAAAAAACATATCCAATTTGTTCTAAAGGCCTGGACTGAATGGGGGTTTTAACCACCTGACAGTGAGAACAGCTTAAAATAAGTACATCCTTAAATATCTTACTTAACTAGAATTTCTACTACCACACATCAGGAAACATTAGCCAACCAGCAGCTATATTTCATTATAAAGCCAGTCCCTTTCACTTTTAGGACAAAGTGATTAGGGGGTGCTGTTGGGGTGTTGTACTAGGTCCAGCTAAGAAACCTCACCATGAGTCTAAGGCCTGAGCAGGCAAAGAAGGAAGAGCCATCTTTCAAGGTACACCAGCCTTGAAAGATGCTGGTGTGAATGGTCATGGGTTGTGAGATGTGAGTGGTCATCCACAATGTGTGCTTTAGTAGGGCAACTCTTTCTTCCTCCCAATGCACCTTTTCCTCCACACAGTGTTGTAAGAGTGTGTGGAAGGAGAACGTCTGTTCCTTTAAGGGTGTTGGGTAAGGGACTTTCTTCACAGCAAGGAAGGACAAAAAAAAAAAAAAAAAGGGAAGAAGCCACAAGCAAGAACATGCAGGGACACAGACCTGACAGGTGAATGATAAAGAAAGAAGTGATGAGATCTAAACCTGATGAGTTGTATTAAAGGGATGACAGCTTGTGCAAGCAAGAGAAGGCTTATTCCAGTGAGGTTATATAATCAGAGAACATGTCAATTGTGAAAAAAAGGGAAGAGGGGGAGACCAGAATCAAGATACACAGAGACACAGACATTACAAAACAAACCTTAGACAACGACAAGAAACAAATCTCACCAGCCACTCTAATCAACAGGCTGTCAAGGAAGGCACCTCTTCCAGGAAGATCAACTTGGATTTGTTACTGATAAGACTGTAAACCAAAGACCTGGACTGGGAGAGGTGAGGGAATAGCATATGCAGGGGGAGTGAATTCAGGGAGGAACAAAGCAAGGGAAAGGCAGAAAGAGGTCAGTACAGTTGTCAGTCTGCGCCTTGCACCTGATGACCACAGTCTGTCCTATAATTTTACTAATTTTTTCTCAGTGATGTCTCTGAATAACCTCCCTCTCTATGTATGACCACCATAGAGACTAAGGGCCAGACACTGGTGCGACCTCTTTGTGTGTGAGTGAAAATTGCTGGCTACTACTGGAGTCAGAACAGGGTTACTAGTGTCCCTGGACCAATATCCAGCAACTGGAGGGACCTTCAGGAGTCAGGTGTGTGAGAGTCTAAGCGTCAATGATTGACGCATGGCCACAGGCATGCCTGTGTGCCAGCTTTTAGACACTGACTGCATCTTCCCCAGTCCTGAGGTGTACACCTGTATCTGCTGGCAAACTTGAAGCTGGACCAGTCATCAAGTAGCTGGGTGTCAGATCCAGAACAGAGTATCAGGAGGGTAGAGGGTCTGTCCCCGTACATCTAGGGGACTTCTGAATGTGCATTGCAAGAGGGATGAGTGTGTGTGTGTGTGTGTGTGTGTGTGTCTGTGTGTCTGTGTCTGTGTCTGTGTGTGAGCACACTCACAAGTGTTAAGCTGGACCAGCTGGCAGCTGGGGACCTGTGGGAAGGGCTGGGATCTAGGCAGGAAAGCCAGTTAAGCAGATGGATCATGCCAGTGATTATGGGTTCCACACATATGTGCGTGTTTTGGGGAACATGGAGAGTATCATGTGTGTGCCTGCTCTGGTGGCCTGTCTCAGACAGCTGAAGAGGAGGGGGACATGGCTATCTGCGCTTGTGTTTTACAAGAATCCTGTACGTAGGCAGGATAAGGTGGCTTCTAACATCCCTCAACAAGAATGACCTTCTGTTGTCAGATCAATGCAAGCATGACATTGTGGTGAGCTGAGAGCCACCAGGGCACCCTGACCCATGATCTACTTTAATCTATGAGGCAGATCTCAAGCTCTTCCCGCTTGTGACTAACCCACAGATTTACATCCCCCTAAGTCTTCTCAGTCAGGCAAAAAAATGTGACATTCAATAATTATGTTTTCAAATGGCCTGCAGAGAGAAACCAGACATCTAAAATGAAATGAGGAATTAAGTTCCCAGCTCTTAAGTGTTGAAGACAAAATATTTTTATGTTGTCAATTAAACTAAGCTCCTCATACTCCTCCTGATGATCATACCTGTATTATTTTTTTTGTAAGTGAGAATTCTAATGATTATTTATGATTTTTGGGGTCTGTTCTTTTTCTGCTTTGGATTTGATTATATGCTTGGATTTTACTGTAATTAAGGTGACTAACAACTAAAATAACATAGCAAACCATGACATTATTAAACAAGCAGTAACTTATTACAGAACAATATATTAAAAGTGTACCAAATTATGAATAATTATGCAGTTATTCACTTTGCTTTTTAAAAACTATGTGAATAATTATTTGGTGAAAATGTCACATCACATAAATGATGTTATTGTTCTGCTGTATATTCTCTTCTGCTCTTTTGGAAGGTGTGCACCACGCATTTGCAGTGTGTTATTTCTAAAGGATTTAGGAATAATAAAAAGCACAAAAAAGCAGATTTCTTTTAGTGAGATTAGACTTGCTAATGTACACAGCTTCAAGATTTCCTTGACAGCAAAGAAAACATTCTTTCTTGCATAGAGGTTGTAACAGATTTACACTATTAGACTTTACTGGAACAACAGCAAAATTGACAGAGACAATAAAATGAATAATAATTTTAAAATGATCTCTCACAGTAACAGAAATTATGTTAAAAGTATCATATGCAAAATTTGCAGATGAACATACTATGAGGGTTTTTCTCCACTAATAAAAGTTTACTGGCCTTTTTCAATGTATTTGGATTCTACTTCTGCATAATGTGAGGTGATGATATTTAGCACCCAAAGTATGCTCAATATTTAAATGAGGTACGAAAAGAGCAGAAAAGTAAATATATTATAAAAATTCCTTTTTAATTCAGTCAAAGACAGAAAAAAGCTCAGATAAAGGGTACTTTCACAGCAGTACTGTGCAGAGTATGTATCTCAATCTCTAAGTATCCTTTCCATGTACTTGATCTACCCTCTATTGTATTAAAGAACTTTAAATAAAACCTTCTGGAGAAAAGGAAGCTCAATCTATCACACTCCTACAAATTTGGTATCAGAGACATCAAGAGATGTCCAGAGCCTGAAGAGGGATTGTAGGTCATTAGGAGAACACCTGAAGAGCAGCACAGAGGAATTCCAGTCACTCCAGACAGTAAGACACATTCATCAGGGCCCAACCCAAATACCACTATGGAAACACACTCAGCATGGGGAGTAACAAAAGGACTTAGAGACACATGCATGCCTGCAAAGCTGTAATTTTATTGATATTATGGAGCCATGGTGGGATGGCTCCTATGACTGTTGGAGTCCAGGACATCCCTCTGGCTGCCCTGGCTGTCTCAAGACCCTGGCAAGGGGCTCGGAGACCTTGGCAAGAAGTCAAAAAACACTTGTGGCTTTGATTTTAGTCCGTGGGAAAGGTTGCCAACTCTGTATGAGGAATTACAAGCCAAAAGGGTTTGAGTGGTGTGATAGGTGAATTGACACAGGGTGAAAAAGTAGAATTTTGGGATTTTTAGAATGTGATTCAGGGGTACAAGATGGAGGGATTTGGGCATGCCCTAGCCTTCTTCTCCTTCTGTCCTCTGTGTCTTGGTATGATGGTGACACTTTTCTATTGCTTTAAGGTAGAGGTACACTGTCTGACATAGGTGATAGTTATTGGCACATTATTGTAAATATAACACATGTAATGTAGACGCTGCCTGGCAGACTGCCATGGTTTCTTTACTAGACTTACCTCTGCAGGTCAGAGAAAGAATTTTATAGATAAGGAAAAATAAACAACCTTGAGAACTCAATCCTACGCATTCCAGACTTCTTCTTTGGCTGCACGGGCTAGGGAACAAGGACTTTTACAATCTTGGGGTCAGCCCAGCATTAAGACCCCAACATGAATGGATGGATATAGGCTCTTTAGGAAGGACAGGCATGGAAGATGAGGAAGAAGAGTTGCCCTCTCTATTAAGTGCACAGATGGAGTGCATGGAGCTCCACCTGGGGATGAATGAGGAGCTGACTGAGAGTTCAGGACTAGATGGATGGATCAGGATTAAGTGGAGAACAGGGACAGGTGACAATATTGAGGGTCTGCTCTGTGTTGTCTAACCAAGAAGACCAAGCAGATGAGGTTCTCTGTAGATGGATAGGAATGGCCTCATGTTCACAAGCCCTGGTCCTCAAGGATCCTGACACTTCAGCCACCCTGACACTTCTTGGAAGGACAATACACTGGAGCATAAGCACTCCAGAAGGTTCCTAAAATGTGTCGATGATAATTTTTTCCCCAAGTGATAAAGAAGCCGATGCGAAGAGATGCTATGCTGGAACATTGTGTCACCAGCAAAAAGGGCCGTGGGGAATGTGAAACTCAAGGAAAACCTGGACTAAAGTGTCCATGAAATGGTGGAATTCAAGATCCTTAGGACAGTGAGGGGAATGCACAACAAGATCACTGCACTAGACTTCAGGAGAACAAATTTGGCCTCTTCAGGGATCTGCTTAGTAAACTACCATGGAGTAAAACCTTGTCAGGTAGAGCTGCCCAAAAAAGCAGATTAATATTCAAGGATCGCCTCCAAGCTCCCCTCCCATTCATCCCAACAGAGAAGAAGTTCAGAAAAAATGCCATCAGGCCTGCAGGGATAAACTAGGACAAAGTCAAACAGGTAAAGGAAGCCTAGAGAGGATGAAGCAAACACAGGTAGCCTGAGAGGAATACAGAGAAATTGTCCAAGAAGACAGGGATAAGTTAAAGGAAAGTTAAAGCCCTGATGGATTAAATCTACTTATGGAAGCCAAGGGCAACAAGAAAAACTTCTACAGGTACATCAGTGATAAAAGAAAGACTAGGGAAAATATGGTTACTCTCTGGAAGGAATGGAAGACCTATTTGCTCAGGATGTGGAGAAACCTCAGACACTTAACTGCTTTTGTGACTTCATCATACTGCTCAAACCTTCAGTGGTCCTATGAAAGAAGAGACAATTAATTTCAATGAAATTTATACACATTCATATGATGGTAGATTATGTTTCAATGTGATATAAACCTGTGGTGACACAGTGCTAATAATCATCAATAGGCTGTTTTTTTTCTCACAGAACTGTCAGAGGAAAGCTGGAGTAACTGATCTCCAAATAAGAAGAAGGTGGAGATTCTGATGCTGGGGAAGAATGGGAGGCAGCTGAAATAATTGTCATTGATGTATGTTTTTGCTAAAACATTCATTAGTGCAACGAGAAGTGCCACTAGCAGTTTGTCATCATTGTGTTCTCAACAACAACTTAATAAAATAAATTTGGACAAGTTTCTTTATTCCCACCTGTAATCATGTTTTCATATTTGTCTTCATGGCCTTTTCCTTTTGCATCAAAGTTTAGATGTTACAATAGTCAATTCTAGAAAAAAATAAGATAAAAAATTTTAGCCAGAAATATTCTGAATTCTGAGCAGAGGATTCCCACTTACCCATTCCTTCATACATATTGATTTTAGTGATGGCACTAATTTAATTATTTATAACCTATCAATATCAAGAAAAAAAAATCTGTAATTTCAGTCATGGCTGTTAAGGTCAAGGTGTAACTTTACAGTAATATTAAAAAAAAAACACTAGGAAAACAAAAAAGTCAAAATTTTAAAGAAAATTGTGTGTAAAATCTTTTCATCAACATGGTACCTGATTGCTTGTAGGAGGAACATGAACACAATCAAACAGTGTTTGATTCACTGCTGTGAATTGCAGTGTTTGACTCAGGGTCAATGCAGAAGTGCCATCACTGCTCTGGGAGCAGCACTGGGGATATAAAGGAAGATCTGAGGACAGAGATCAGAAATTGCAGCTGAAAAATTCTTCACCTGAGGACAATGACAATGCAAGGTCAAACATATGAGATATCATCACAGAAATGGTAAAGAGCATCAAGAATATGTGACAAGCCTGCACATACACTTCTGCAATCTCTTTTCCAAATTCCTATTGCAACTGAATTTCTCTGCCATCTCATGCCCAGTACTTGATGTCCCAGAAGTTCCCACTTGCCAGGCTGGAGCTTGTTAAAGAGGATGAAACCTACCTAAAGAAGATTTTCTTGGCCTAAATAGGCATATAACAGATTAATTCCCAATAGAGATTTAATTTTTTACAACAAAGAAACTAACTAGGCTGCATCTCTGCTTGAGCAAGTTGAAGAGGTTTCATGCCCATGCCTTCACTGCTTGTATTGGCATATGTTCCCATCTTTCAGCATATCAATGGAAAATAAGAGCTTAGGTATTTAATATATTATGATTCTAATCATATCACAAAATAACTTGTATTCCTCTTCTCTCTTCTTTCAGGACTCAAAGGTAGCAGTAGGAAATCCTCATGGAATTTTGCTATTATTTCTAATTTTCTTCCGACATTAAATTTCTTCCCACCTTAATTTTCCTTCTTTTTTACTCTTTCACATATCAGTAAATGCTCACAACTCACAACAAGAGCAGTGACATATTTGTTGAAGTCCTAACTCTACTTGCAATTATGTGGTAGATTTTATCATTGCAGCTGATTCAAAGTGCATTGAAAATAATACAGACTGCAAATTCCTGTTGCAGAGCTGTGTTTCAGTTTATTTTTCCTTGTGTAGACTGTAAGGCATTTTTCTATAATGAAAATTTATTGTGCTTTCCTCTCCACATATCACTTTAGAAGTGGATGTGCCTCATTAGAGAACTATAGATGTTCCAATTAAATCCCTTAATAATATAAAAAAAAGTCAGAATAAGTTCATGACAGCTATTAAGTATTGCATGGAACAGGACACACAAGAATATCTGAAAAGGAAAGTACAGCAGGTATGGAATTAGATGTACTATTCAGTAAAACTGATGGCATTGCAATTTACTATCCACTCTCAAAAAACCAAAACAGTACCTTTTGAATATAAGCCTGTATGTCCATGTACAAGTCTACAGGCAAATAGAAGTCTGTGTAATACAAGAATGAAAAATTCATACTGAAGGACCTAGACATGTTTTGGGTACTTGTAGTATCTTTGGAAACTGAGAATAATAGTCTCTGGCTACTGTGACTTGAAACAGAGAGTGCTTTCCACCTACATGGCAGAGGAAGCCACAACAAATATCTGAACTGTGGCTAGAAATATTCCCTTGAAATCTGGGGAACCATTGTCATATACCCACAACCTTCATTGACTTTGGGTTAAAAAATATTCAGCTTGTAGACTTGAAAGTTATTTGGTAGGTGTAATTCTTTTTCATCATATTTAATGGTGCTATGGTACCTTCTTCTTTGTGATGTTTTTTTTTAATTTTGGTTTGGGTTTTTTTAAGGTTTTTTTTTTTTCCTCTTTGTTTCTATAAATCAGTTCTTAAATCTGGAAAAATATATTGTAAAATACTTTAAAAATTCTCTCAAACCACTTCAGTTTATAACAAAGTATCAGCTTATTAAATAATTTCAAAGCAGACAATTGTCTCTCCTCAAAGCATTTTTACCACTTATAGCAAGATTTGGAATCCCACTTCTTGGATTTATTCCTTTTTAATGTTTCCTAAAGTATTTTATTTTCTATTTTCAGCAACTCAACACACTATCACTAAAATAAGCTGTGTAAAAAACCTTGTTTTTTACACAAATAACCGCAGCATAAATACAGATTCAGGGTCTCATAAGGTTGTATACTATCTGAATAGATTAGAATCACATTTTTCTTGCCTAAATAGGCGAAAACAAGTAAACTGAGAGAGACAGAAATTAAAATTACTATGTAAAATAGGTCTCAAACCAAATCTTTGTTTATTCTTTAGTTTTCCAAGAGGTCCTGTGACTTGCATGAGTATCTTTCCTATGCGTACCTTTATGTTGTGAACTTTCATCTTTTTGATCTCTGCCTGTTTCTCCAATGCAAAAATGAGAAGACGGCTCTTAGAGTATACCTATTAAGAAAGAAAAAAAGGCTCAAGACACCCAGGTTAATTTCCTTCTATGTCCGCACACTTCTTCAACAGACATTTTTTTCTCCCACTTCAGACACTCCTATTCAAATGCCAATTCCAGTTTTCACTAAAATAAGCACTTCAACTTCTTTTTTCTGTTATGGAAGGAAAAAAAAATGCATCCCAAGCTTGTCAATGCATGTCAAAACATAGGCTCTAAGCCAAGAGCTTGTACAAAAGCCTCAAAAACAATAAGTATACATGCTGTAGATAGAAAACAATTGTGACAGTTTCTAAACATGTTCCTCCCTTGCAGACTGCTACTTATGTCAGCTGCACTGCTTCTGGCAGGAGCACACAGTGGTTAAAAAGTGATAATCATGCTGCAAATAAAAAACAGTCCACTCTGAAAGGTGAAACAGGAAGTTTTAAGACTACATACTTTTGAAAATGACCAGCATAAGACTTAATTTGTCCTTTCTCTAATTAAAGCACTATATGCATATATATCTAAATCTATCGATCTAATTTTCTACATTTTGAAGTATGCAGATTGCATAAGCTCATTCTTATTCAAAAGTCTACCAGAACTTTTAATAGAAAACTACTTTATGATCAGACAATGATATGATTATAAATTTCAGCTGATGACAGTGTTGAATGCCTTCAGGTAAAACAGGGAATGTGAGCCCATTGTCAGAATTAGGACCAAGAGCGGAGTTCAAATAGACCTCAATTACATAGGAATAGCTTGATTTTCTCAGATTTATCCAAAGCTAAAGAAAATATGCTGTTCCCAGCCAAAGTAATATTTGTATAAATGTTGCAAAAAACTTAAAGTATCTGTCTATCTTTTGTCTCCTTTCCTAGATGATGTGTCTTTCCAGTAAATCACACTGGGCATTGCATTTATGACCAAAAATAGGTAGGTCTTCATCGTCTAGCAGGCTTCTTTTTTAGACTATGAACACCTTGTAAAAGTCTCTTGAAATTAGATTTAGAATGTTGCACCTCATGAATTTTTGATTGTACTGAATGATTTTATTTCTATTAACTTCAGGAGAAACTGGAATTGTTCAGCAGCACTGGTTACCAACAGGGGTTTAAGAAAGGAACTAGGATTTAGTGCTAAAGAGAAGAATCCTAAACTTTAAATTGTTAGACTGAACAGCAAATAAAGGACATTTTCTGTGCTTAAAACATCTAAAAGAGAGTTTGGGAAAACACATTTTGGTTTCTGATTTCTGCACTGACATTCCTGACCTTAGCTATACGAAGGAAAAAGTATTTCAATTCCTTGCTGCAGCACAAGAATATCAATGTTTTCTATTCCCAATATTTATCCTCTTGAGAGGACAAACTCTCCAGGGCAGAATATAGCTGTATTCTGCCCTGGTTTGTGCATTGCCTATGTATTATTGCAAGGTAATTAATTAGATTTGTACTAGGAGAAAGGGTGTAATCAAGTACTGGGCATTTGAATAGCTGTCTTTTGGAAATACCAAATGATTTTGATGATGAGAATAGTTATTACAGTCTTCTCCCTCAGTCCTTCTGGTGGCCCAAACCATATGTAATTCCCAATATTTTTGCTCTTCTAACTTTAAGCATGTTAATTTCATTATAAAACACTCCATACACATTAAACTGTTATCTCTAATATATATGTTACCATTGGTAACATATGATATATAGATATAGCAATAGATTGATATTATATTTTTAGCAAGAGATAAATTATATCACAAAGGAAATATTTATCCATTCAGCAATCCTTATACCTCGAATAACAGGTAAATTAAGCATCTTTCAGGGTGTTAAGAGTTTCACCCAGATGAAATAGAAAATACAGGTCTAACTGTGTAGAGGACCAGACCTTAGCATGCTTTGTCTAAAACATTCTGAATATTTCTACAGGAAAGGTGGTTGAAGGACAGGATGCTGTAGAGGTGGGGCAGCGCTGGCTGAGCCAGAGTATTGCTCTGCCTTGAAACCCATGGTCAGTCAGCAGCTTTGATTGTGTACTGTGGCTTGTGAGCCAGCACCTTTGAGGAGTTTGTTTTGGGAGTTGAGAACTTGAACAAAATTAAGGGCTTCTTAGCCAACACTTTTTGTGGAAAAGGCTTGTGAGAATTTAAGGGCTTGTTAATCAACAGCTTTTGAGTCTAAGCAGTGGGCTGGTTGCTGGAGTTATAGAAGACTATATAATAAAACACAAAGAGCTCCCTGACACATGTCCAGTGTCTTCGTTCAGCCTGACAAGAACTTATAATGAATATCACAGCCCCTACTGATGGATCATGATAAATTGTAACGGAAATTACCCCAGTAAAGTAATAAACCTGCATGTGGAACAAGTACAAATCATGCATGAGCAAAAAAATATCTGTTGTTATAAATAAGATTGTGTTGAATATGTCATTTGGAGTTGGTTTATATACAAATCCAGTCAGATTACACAGTTCATTCATGGTTATTCACACCACTAACCAGGTCAGATATGAAATTTACGAAATTACTTCTATTACATATGAGGGGTCATTTTAAGAAGGCCTCTGCCTGTATTCTAATTATTTTCCTACATTCCTTCTCACTAGAAGATTATAAAGCAGGATACAAAGTGCGGCGGCTACCTGCCACGACCTCAAGCAGTCGAGATGTGCCAGCTAGCACTGCCCATGTGAGGCTGGGTGGCCGCCACGTGTGTGGGCACTCCAGGGGAATGGCATCTGCCAGCCTGGTAATGCTGAGTGCTGCGGCGTGGGTAACGCAGCTTTGGTAGCTTCACACACTGAGAGGAGGTGAAGGGACAAGAGAAGAACACTTTGCTTGTGAGCCTGAGAACTTTTACTCCCCCATGCGTGGTTGGAACAAAATGCTCTTAGAAAGATGCAGTGCAAAATGCCGGAGAACAAAGAACAACAACAGGTTAAGTAGGGGGTGGGCGGAGAGGGGTGGAAACCTGGCTCACCCAATGGGGACAAACGATAGAGAAACGACATCAATTATAACAACCAATGGTAACAGAGGTGGGTGCAGCGTTCTGGGGTGAATAGAAAGGCTAAGGTGGGCTGATTGATGCAGAACTTTCATGAAGAAGCTGGGGGTGGTTGCAAGATTGACACTCAACAGGGAGTGAACAACTCCTGACTGACAGAACCAAACAAGGAGAAAACAGGGAGAGGTGAGGAGATTGACAGGTCACTGTGGATCTGGGTGGCAGGAACTTTCAGGGTAAACAACTTGGAGCAAACCACTGTGAGGGGAAAATAGGGAAGTACAGGAACAAACCTAACTAACATTAATAAAACACCTGACTAAATCAACCCAACCTACAACAACAAAGAATTTAAAAAGCAAAATGTTTATAAAATCTACTCCGTTTACCATTATCTCTTGGGGTATTCTTGTTCCATACTCCTGAAGAGTGCTTAGCCTCTGCTGCTGACCCTCTACTGACTCACACTAATCCTCTAACCACTGTAACTTATTTATTGAAATACTAGGTCCACATGCCTGGCATTGTTACTAAATGCCAGACTTGCATGGATAAACCCTGACCTCTGACTTCATGTCTATGTCCTATTGCCTTAAAAAATTATTTCAAGTGAAAATTATATTCTCCATAACTTCCAAATGAAGGAAAATAAGTAGAAAAGTTTAGAGGTAAAAGGAGAAACAGTAAATAATAATATTTTGTATCACAACAAAAGTCAATACTTCTCATCTGAAAACTGAATTTTTCATAAAATACTTTTCAGCTGTCA
Organism: Vidua macroura; assembly: GCF_024509145.1. Classification (NCBI taxonomy): domain Eukaryota; kingdom Metazoa; phylum Chordata; class Aves; order Passeriformes; family Viduidae; genus Vidua; species Vidua macroura. The sequence continues at coordinate 85,798,995 of NC_071571.1, read as the reverse complement.
GCAGCTCTGAAGTTTGAAACTATCTGTCCTCCAAAATGCTTCACTGATCTGAAAATCTCACAGACAATAGGCAACAATCAGAAGAGAAAAGTACAAAATATCTGCATCTTTGTTTCTAGCCTTCAATGTATGGAAAAGCAAACTACATTTTGCAGTGTACAATATACATATTTTCTTCAAAAATAAAAATATAAAGGTTGACTCTAAGCACATGTTATCAATATTAAAACCATGTCTTATGTTCCAGCATATATAGACTCCACTATTAAAACAGCAAGCAGTAAGGTAATTAAAAAAATAATGTTCTAGAATTTCATTAACACAATTATGTAGATTGTGTGAATGAATTTCTGTTTTCCTTTTGGTTTAACTGAATGTGTAGATCTACTTTCCCACCCCCACTGTCCATAGTGCATATGACAGGGTTTAATGTATATTGCATTATCTGTAAATTTCACCAGCTCAGTGTTGGTTTTGATGATTGCTCCTCCTACATTTCTTCAACTTTTAAATGAAAGATTATTATATTGACATAGTTTCTATTAAGTACAAATCAAGTGGAATTGCTCCTTGTAATAACATTTAGAGCAGATATAAACTTACTATAGAGCTAATAAAATAACATAAAATTAGTATGACTCGGTTGGTAGAGTTTTAATGGAATGGAACCAGAACAGCTCATTCTCTTACCTGTAAAATTATTTTCTTTAGAAATATACATGTGACCCACAGATACACAATGCTGTGTCCTATCAGTATTTATATTAAATTATCAGTTTCATAAAAATAGCAACTCAATATGAATTGGCTGACAGTTTAATCAAAACCAACACATTAGTGCTTCACCAGCAATCCCTTTTTGGAATTCTGATTTCCACTAGATAAATAATTTGCAAAGTATATTGCTCTGCAGAGTAAATAGATCTATATTTATAGTAAGAGTGAGGAACACCAGAAGACCAATTTTGAACAATTAGTCTCATAAATAGCTCCAGAGAACTACATCACTTATTTTTCATAAAAGAGATCAATGCAATATAATATAAAAAAAAATAGCTGAATAGGAGTTATTTTTCTGAGCAGCTAAAGATTCAATTGATGTTATTAATGAGGAATTAGTCTTTGAGTTCATCATTATTTACAGGTAATTTCTGTGAAATATGGTAGCAGTGTATGGCCCACAGGGGAGAAGGTCTCCCATTTAATGCTTGCCTATATTTCCTGAAGGACTTTAAGCCTCCCCTGAAGTCATGCATTTTGCACAGCTATGGAAGCAGAATATACCAGCTCTTTCAGGGGATGCAAAGTGTATATGTTGTGTATAACACCAGATCTGCAGCATTCAGTCCTAGGAAGAGACCCTATTCCAAATAGCACGGTATTTCTCTTGTTCTGGGTTCTCTGCAATTTTTTGGAAGAAATCTTTCTATTGGCCCCAAGCAGAGTATGTACCACCTCCATCTATCAGTGGAGAAAACTGCTGACCCTATCCTCTCTACATTGCAAACTATGTATAATAAAAAGCCAGGATAGGAGTTTTCTCAGGTATGCTAATGCAGTAGGCTAATAGTAAGTTCCTCAGCCTTATTTTTGTTTGTGTTTGTGATTTCACCATTTTGTTAAATGTTCAATATTACATAGTGACTGAGAGGATAAGGTAATGATGACACTAGATTTCACGAGCCTATGGTTTTGACCTATTCAGTCAGCTTCTTTGTAGTGTAGATTTACATTTTTAAATAAATTAAATTTAAAAATTCCCTTCTATAAAAAGGCTAAATGCAAATTATAGTTAAGCTACAGGATTTTTTCTATCCAACCAGTAAGTCCAATGTCTCCCATGGCTTCAAATATTTTGTATGTAAAAATCGTGTTAGTATCACCTTGTTGAGTCCTTAAAGCTATGTCAGAGGGTTTAATTTGCAATAAAGAAATATAATTGCTCTCTATTTAGCAGAGGTGAGATTTTTTTCAAGATAGTTATTGCTGTAGTTTTATTTGCCAGAGATTTCTTTATGCTCTTGTGGAAGCAAATGACAGGACCCATATGAAACTGCAACTCTGTGACGGAGAGAAATAAACTGCTTTACCAAGAGCTCCTGACTTCCCCTTCCCCAATCCAATTCTAGTCATTTCAGCAGGGATCAGCTACAATAAATCAGCTTTCTGCTCATTTCAGCAATGGCAAACAATAAATCACAATAATTCTCTTACTGTTCAGAGAGATTTCAATTCTTAGGAGATTTTTAATCACAGCAGAGAGGCAAGAGTGTTAATGAGGTCTATAAATTACCTTTAAAGAGGGTAATTATGTCCAGTGTTATAATAAAGGCTGAGACAGCTAATATCATTAAAGCAATTAAACACTTTTTTAGATTGTGAAGATAAATTTGAATTAAAATATGAATGTAAACAAGGGGCCCATTTATTATGGAGCAATTGATTAGATAGTGGCCTCAGCTAATATTGCTCTGGCTTAAACAGGTCCTGTGAACTTCATTCAGATTTGTAAAGTAACAAGGCTAAATATCACAAGTAGATTGTTATTGCATTATCATCACATAAATCCATGAACAGCAATCTTTACTTGCACTTTTAATTAGATTTTGTTGAATGCAATTATTATAATTTCTTCTTAACTAGCTTCTGCTCATCTTTTTTCTTGTCTAGATTTGTCCTTACCTTTCAGCTTTCTTTTCTGTGGTCTGCATTTCTAAAAAAAAAAGAACATCATCATGAAAATTAAATAACTGGACATTTCTGGATGTTAACCTACAATCCATTCCGTGGATGCATTAATCACAAACACATTAGCATCAGAAGAGTTTTTCATGATGAGCAGTCATAAAATCTGATACCTAAAGGAAAAAGTAAAGATTTACTATCTTCTATTTAAGGTATACTCAATGACAGGCTGAAATTAAAACCTCTGCTGTGTACCTAATCACCCTTGATTTTGTGCCCAAAACTGAATTAATTTTTTTTTCTTATCCTCTGTTTTTTCAGAATGATGCAATGTATTGCTTCCTTCAGCATAATGTTTAAGTTCATCAGCAGAAGAGAGAAATATTCCTTGCACTAATTTATCCTGTAGATTTGTGATTAGGATGTTTTAGAAGGGAAACAATGATTTTGACTTTTATCAGCCCAAAGATGAAATAAAATATAATTTTCTGTGTAGCTGATCTAGTAACTCTAAGCTAATTATAAATTGTTTGATAGTGGGAAGCAGATACCTAGAAGATGCAAGGGAGCAGAAGAATGGCCTAGCCAGCACTGCGTGGGCTAATTAGGAAAAAAAATCAAGAGAAATAACAAATCAAGGGGAACAGTATGGTAGTGTCACAATATTTTATCGAAGACTTAAATATTAACATGGGGAGAGCAAGCAAACACAAATCCACTGGACTAGCTCAAGAACAGAGACATTCACTTATTAATGATAGACCAATGATTTAAGCAATCCCTGTCTCTAGGAGCTGTTCCCTTCCTAAGGCAGTGCTCAGACCCAGTGAACAGCAGACTCTTGATTTTCTGGGATCAATGAATGTTTAACTAGAACAATGAACTAGAGTTCATTGGTGTAAGAAATACACTGAAAGGCTGGACAGAGGATTCATATTGTGTTCCTGCATAAAATGGAGAGGAGAGCAGCAGCATCTGCCAATAGTGCTTTATTCCATATTAATTTTATTTACCTATATGTTTTGAAATGGTTCAGTAAATTAGTTCCAAAGAGTGTTTGTGGACACAAACACTGAGAGGTCCCTAACCTGGAAAAGAAGTTGGCATTTAATGCACATCTTTATTTTCAGGTTTTTTTTTTTTTTTTTTTTTTTTTTTTAATCATATAGTAGATTCCTGCTCTGACTTTCTTTTTGAGGCCTTTAATTTCTCCTCTGTATGGTTTAGTGACCATAGGAACATACCCTTAGGCCTGACTCTAAGAACCAAGAAGAAGATACACAAACTATGGAAGAATCTAATGAATCTCAGAAAACACCTGTGACCCTGGTTAAATACTGGATATAGTCTTTTGTCTCCTGTTTGCCAAGGTTACATCCAGCCTCTGTCAATATACTGGAAGATTTAAATGTTCTTTGCTCTTCTCAGTTCTTTTTTAATATGCCCAGGCAGCTGCTGGACTGTGGATTACTTTTCTGTCTTTTGTTTCCAAAATGTGTGTTTTACTTGTACTGTAAAACTAAATAAATTCATTTTCAAGATGAGGCGTACATTTCAGTCCACATCAGAGTTTAACACCTCTTCTACATTCTGCAGCAGTAGGATTATTAAAAAAATACTGTAGGTGTTTTCAAGCCTATTTATCCATGGTTATATATACACATGAACATAGTTTTAGCTTTTTGTTTTAAATTATTTCCAGAGGATATAATTAAGGGAAAAGTGACAGATATATCTCAAAGATATAATCTTAGTAGCTGTAACTGTAAAAGCACAGGTTGAATACAAATGTCTACCTATATCTCACCTAATGTTAGACATATCAGTGAAGTACCCAAGGGAGAGAACTGGGATCTGGCTACAGACAACAGAAAGAAAGGCACATAAGAACAGAAAAGATCCTAACTGAGCAAACTGCTTGCTCTATTCATTGTTTAGAAAACTGCTTAATGTCATGGGCTCCAAATTTAGAATTTCAGTTAAAGAGGAAACAAGATTTTTCTAAGGAAAAAAATTGAAAAGAAACTAAATTCAAACTTGAATTATCTTCTTAATAGCAAAGAAAAACAGGTGAGAGGAAATTATTCAGAAAACATATTTAAATTTGTTTAAAAAATATGTGCACTTGTCCAAAATTGCAATTAAAAATAGATAAAGCCTGAGAAGACTGGATTTTTTAAGAGCAAATATTCCTTCTCATGTGTAAGAGAAGCATGCATTCTTTTTTCTCTTTAACAGAGGAAAAATAATTCTCTGATATTATTTGATTAGCAAGATAGACTTGCAACTACTACAGTATTTCTTTGTTACACAGAGGAATATTCATAATTTTGAAACAGATACTTGTTTTTAGTTCCATTATGTGTATAGTTAAAAGGTAGCAAACACCTTACCCAAACCTCTTGAATATTTTTTTCCGTATCACATAATGTCACAGATGTTGGCCAGCATTCTTCTTGAGCCTCATCAGGTTGAGGGGTAAAGGGAAATCTCTAGACAAGGAATGAATTATGATGTCTTAGAACAAGCAATTGTGCTGTGCTTGAGTGCTGCTTAGTTAGAAATTTGTTAATGTAAATACTGTGTGAAACAGAAGGTAATTGTAGGACTTTTTTCCGGTAGTATTTTCTAATTGCTAGCAGCCATCAGACAGCTGGATTTCTCAGGGTTATAACAAATTTAGCTCCATCTGACTTCCCATGTAACCCTCCTTGGTCCTCCTCTTCCTGGTGCATATATTTGTCTCACTTAAATGTCCAGAGATTCAAAATTTCAATACAGGAGTAAATGAAAGTTTACTTAATCAAATTAGTAATGTTATGAAGGAAATCATATGCACAGGTTGTCAACAAATCATGAAGTCTGGACTCGGTATATGTTTATCTGTGTTTGTTTTTCAGACCAAAGGGATGTTTCATGCCAACTAAAGATAATTTTTATACAAGAACTGGACCTGAAAATTAACACTGGCTATTTCAGAAGAAGTAATCTGGCATAGGTCAGCAGCACATTCTTCCTAGTCACTAAAGTCAGAATGACCCATGCTCTAAAACTTGAAGCTTCAGGTGGCTTTGAAGAGGAAGAGGGACTGATTGCTATATACGATTTTCCAAACTAAATCTGGCAATTCATCCATCTTGTTCTGTAATGTGCCTGAAGTAGTTACAAGTATCTTGTGGAATACCCCTAGGGAAAGAAAGAAAAAGAGGCCCAGGACACAATCCATCAGTCAGTGATGTACATTCAGTCACACCCAGGGTGATGCTTTGCAAGCTTCATTTGCTGTTAAGGTGCCCCTTATTTTTAGTTTACCTAAACTGTGCAAACAAATTTAAGGTAATTTATAACTTTAATTTATAAACTGTAAAAATTAGGTTTATCAAACAATGAAAGCTATTTACATTTCAGATATATTTTTAATAGCAATCTAGCTTGGGTTTCATTTCAGTTAAATGTCTGTTATCAGTCATGGACATAGTTTAATACTCACCTTGCCCAACCTAATGTTCAGGAATAGCTTCGTGGTTATTAATTGCAACTCCACAATATAACAGGTGCCCCACGCATCTCACCCCATTTACATTCAGGCAGGTTGGTATACCTCATTTATATAGGCACACAGCACCAAAGCAATTACTGCTAAAAGCAGGTGTATTATTCATTGTGCTATGAAAAGTTCCCTTTCTGGTAGAAAGGTAATGAGTGCTTGAAAAGACTAATGTTTAATAATATTCTGTTAACAGATCATCTGTTAGAAATACTGATTAAAAGAAAGAGTCAATGCCAGATCCACATTTGGTGTTCATTTGCACAGCTCTGCTGAAATCAATAGCCCTGCATAGGTGTCTAAAGATCCAAATAAAAAGTGCTGACCTTAACATTGACTCCTTCATCTCTGATCATTTGTGTGGGTTTTCAGCTATTTCTTAAAATACATTTGAATTTCCCCAAATGATAGTTAAGGACATTTTTAAAACACATTAATTCTTAGGATGTATCTGAATTACAGAGCTAAGATTTGGATGTGGATACAAAACTTCTAGAATAATCACCACAGTTTGAATGAGAAAGTCTTAGAGGAAAAAAATACATGACTAAGATATAGAGAATCTTATCCTAAAGGAGACTTCAAAGTGCAGGTAAAGTTAAATAAACAGCTTGATTCTCACCTATTTCTGTATCTGTAATGTAACACTGAAACCCTAGAGAGATTTAATTCATATCCTTATTTAGACTTCAAGTTTCAGTAAGGTCCCCTGAGATGCAGGACCTGACATTGTTCTGTGTCAGTACTTTGATTTCCATTTAAACAGTGTGGAGCAGGATGCAAAGGTGAAAACTGGACTACAGTTCAGAAGCATTATTGCCTGTATTTCAAAAGACCTATTTTCAGATTATTAAAATAGATTACAAAGTTTCTGAGAGGCCTCCCTTCTGATAACTGACAGCTTAGAGTCTTTTGCCAATATCCCTCTGGAAATTGAAAAAAATGTGAAAGAAATAAAACCTATATTAAAATAATATAAAAATGAAAATTATGGAAAAATTGTTAGCAACAAACAGAAAGATTATTTAAAGAATTCCAGAAATAGTCACAAGATCATAAAACATATTAAAATGTATTAAAAATACATTTTTAAATTAAAATATTGTTTCAATTCCCAATGGAGTGTATTTAAAAGAGGTGTTGCGTTTTTCTTCCCCCATTCTGGATGCTCGGGAGCCTGGCTAAAGGCGCTGCCTCTTGGCTGTATGTCTGGGCGCTCTGGCGCTGAGCGCACCAGCATGGGCTAGCTGCGCTCTGTAACCGACGCTAAGAGGAGATAAAGGGGCGAAGGAATGGCACACCTTGCCCTGTGTGGCTGGAGAGTTTGTTGCCACGTGGTGGCCGTGGTGGAGGGCGGCGTCTGTCCCCCAGCGCCCGCGTGGACAAGATGGCGACGAGACAAAGGAACCATGGGGTTTTATAGGGGGCGGAAGCCCCCTCGCCCAATGGGGACAGGCAGTGGGGGAGTGATGTGGACCACGGCAACCAACGGGAACACAACAGGGGTGGGAACAGGGTTCCGGGACGAATAGGAATGCAGGGATGGAGTAACTGACACAGAACTCTCAGGAATGAACAGGGGGTGGCAACAAGACTGGCATGGGAAAGCTCCAATGGTAAGTGACCCGGAGCAAAACATCATGGGGGGAAATGAGGGTACATAGAACCGGCTAACTAACATTATTAAAACCCCTAACTGAACCCAACCCGGGATGCAACATTTAAATACTTAGCTACATTCATAGCTTTGCTTTTTACTAGTGTATTCTAATGTGGCTCTAGATTAAAACATAACAAAATACTGAACATATTTTCAGATTTTCTATACTCAGTTCTAAATTGTAAGTACCTTGGAGACAATTTCAGAAATGCAAGACTGCACAAATATTTCTTGAAGGAAGGTTATTTCTATGTTTTAGATTAAGGTGAGGAGGAAATTGTAAGTCCTTTATATATAGTTATTTTCTTTACCTCCAAATTTTCACTGATGTATATGATATCTATGGAGATGAGTAAAAGTTTGGCTACAAGATGTGACTGAAATCCTTATAACTAAAGTGTGTATCCATATGAAAGTGAAATTCTTTTTCCAATTTAAACCAGAAATATTTTCAATGTTGACCATGTTCCTTCCTGCCCTAGTAGACATTTATACTCAAGGGGAAGTGCCTCAATTTTCCATGTTTCCTTCTTATTCTTTTACTAGGGGAATTTAAGAGACATAAATCATTTTTGTGTGCCTTTAGGCAGCCTATTGGTCAAAACCATGAGACCTTAAGATGGCATAAATAATTTTGTGGGTATTTATTCTCTTTATTGTTGAAAGCCCTGAAATTTGTACAAGTTCTACTAGTGACCTTCAAATAGAATAGATTTGCATGCCAGATTTTTGGGGATATACAAAGTAGATGACAATGTTTCTTCATGCAACATATAAAAAATATCCAATGAAGTCCAGACCATGCAAATGTTTTATAACATTGAATGGATTTACATGTGTGAGCAAAGTTATGCACATGCTGAAATGGCTTAGGATGGGAAACTAATTTTTCAAGCCCTTCTTTTTGCTGCAGTTTTGCCAACATATAAGCAATTCAGTCATTTCCTCATCTGTCTGTGGAAGGAAAGCTCCCCACCTTGTTCAGTGAGAGAAAGACAATTCCTAAGAATAGTCATTTGGCATAACTGAAACTCTACTGTTTTCATTAACACACACACACACAAAAAGTTTTCTAGTTACATAGGAAATATTTCCAACAATTTTTGTGTATTCATCTGCGGACTTGTAAATTTTCTTCTAACACGAAACTTAACTCCTCATTTCCTTCAAACATACCAACAAAGTACTATGGCCTTTAGGATAAGGAATGCAGAGAAAAAAACTATTTATAACTGCATTTCTCCAAATTATCTTGAGTTCTAAGTTGCCATGTATTGCAGGTTATAGCACAGGGCTGCTAACACCAAGGTTGTAGGTTTGAGCCCATATGGACCACTCACTCAAGAGTTGGTCTTGGTGATACTTGTAGGTCCCTTCCAACTCAAAATGTTTTTCAATAATATATGGTGAAAATGTACATCTCACTTTGCTAAATGATCAGTATTTTCAGAGGTTTCACTGTGTGAAATTTTTTTTAAACACCACGCAAATTTGTCAAAAAATAATTCAAAAGTTTTCAAAAGTTTTTTGAGGTAGGCATCCAGTCTTAAAAATACCTTGGGCAACATCTGAGTTTGTATCAGGAATGGAAATTTGGAAAAAATTTAAGCAATTATTTTTAAATAAATACAAACTAATTTCATAAATTTTTGTGGCTCTCATAATTTTTCACAAGTATTGTTAATGGTTCATAATACTTTACAAAAACTTGGAAGAGGAGCATCTGTAAACAGGTCAATGATTATTAGATATACATTATTTGATGATATTGAATTTCCTTCCATAAAATCCACATAAAATTAGCCTTCATATGAGTCTGTACACCTAGGGATTTTTTGCCCAGGAAGTTGATTTTGCTGCAAACTTAACTATTGGATTCAGTCTGACGTCTATCAAAAGTTCCTCAGTTCTTCATCAATAAACAGACTAAGCTGTCCAGTGTTTCTCCAAAGAAGGATCTTCCCTACCTTCTTGCCAGGCTCTGGGACCAGTGTGGGAAAACCTCAGAAGTGTTTTAAAAAGAAAGAAAGCTGTTGGAAGTGACAGAAGAGAGAAAACTGCAATGCTTTGAAGGGAAAGGAAATAAAGGCTTTAAAGCAAAATGTGATGTCGAACAGAAAAGAATAGCACAAAAGAAAAGATGAAACAAGCTATTACATAGAAACAGTTCATCTTCTTAGTTGACCTTTATATTTAAGCTAAAAAATTATTTCTAAGAACCTTAGTCAAATTGAGACCCAAGGTGTGGATACTACTGAGTCACGTGTAATAATAATTTGATATTGCATTGAAAAAAATGTTCAGGTGGTTTAGCAAGGTTGCTGTGGTTTTCAGTTCATTGCAACTCAGAACACGGAGAAATGCACATCAACAAATATGGTGTTATTGTGCTTGTGAATCTTGGACAGTTTTTTTCTTCATTGCATACAGATATTCATAATTAAGGATGGCTGACACTAATGACCTTCTGAAATTTCTCTCTATTCTTTACCAAACTTTGATAATGTTTTAGTGAGTCCCCTGTGCAGCCCTTAAGAAGACCACATCTGCAGTTAGCTGGCAATTCTATCAAAAGCCTTATTTAGCTTTCTAGAAACTGAGAACAGCCTTCATCTGTGGAAAACAGCAGATGGCAAGTAAGTTGGCTGCCAGTAGCCAGGGAGATTTAAAGAGATGTATAGATCCTGAGTGTAATTTACTGAGGACAGCTCTCCATGGTTTACACTAAAACTCTTTGTTTAAGCACAATTAATGCCAGAACCATTGCTTTCACATGACTGGGTTCTGCAGCAGCTATTAACATTATTATTCCAAAACACCAAGGGAGTAACACAATGCTCTGTGAGGAATGATGCATCTTTCTTATAGTCTGTAATTCTAGTATTTCAAGATATTAAAGATCACTTTCAAGTACCTTAATGATGTGAGCAGATTTTCAACAGCTCTCAGTGGCAGTTGCAGGTTGCTGACAGAGCCACTGAAAATCCATCAAAATTTGTGTAGGTACTCAACAGAAAATTAGCTACTCTGAAAAATAGTCATAAACTTTCAAATCCTGAATTTCTCCAAAAATTTGGACCTGTTTTACAAGGAAAGAAATTGAAAATTCAAGGCAAAGTATAATCAAAAGTTTTGCCTGCCCTGACTCTGAGATGATTTAATAGTATCCAAGCTCGACCTTTCTCTGTCATGATTCAAATACCAGGTTCAGACACATAGTGACTGGAGGATTGCTAGAAAAAAGGGGTGCTGAGCACTTTGCTCAAGGCTACAAAGGAAAACTTAGTACAAGAATCTGAAATCTGAAGCATTTATCTATAAAAAAGCCCCAAAACTAACTCTCTTTTCGTGTCTCTGCTTCTGTGTCAGCAGAGGTCCTCTGCAACATATAGCAGATGATTTTAAACCCATTTAGAAGGCCAAATGCAGAACAATGATGAGTGGTATGTATTTTTTATATATAAAGATTCATACTCAACCAAAAAGATTTTTTGACTAGTTTAAATGAGAGCCCTTTAGACAAGAATGAAGTACCATGATCATTACTTGACACGTGTAATGTGCCTCAGTGAAGAAAAGTGAATAGAATTAGGAGGAAAAAACATGTTGTGTCTGCTTTTCTCTTTCTTGTCTTCTATTCAGCTCATTAGGTGAAGCAATGCTAAATTTTCATGTGCTTAAACTTTGTAAACATCAGACAATAGAACTAATCCAAATCAATCCTGATTTATCTGATTCAAACAGAAATGAACATTAGGAGAAAAAGTCTTTGTAATGACTTCTAAAGACTCTGGATTCAGCTCTTTCAGAGGACTTGTTCACCACAGCAGCTAAGATTATGACCACATGGTGTAGCTTAACAAGCAACACAAACCAGTAAGAGCAAGGCAGTTGCAAACAAAGGGAAGTGTCCTTCCTACACTCCCTTTGCACGGCATTTTCTTTCCAACATCAGAAATTGCTTAAAGATCTCACACTGTTGTAGGTTGGGTTGATTTAGTCAGGGATTTTATTAATGTTAGTTAAGTTTGTTCCTTGTACTCCCCTATTTTCCCTCACAGTGGTTTGCTCCGAGTTGTTTACCACGGGAGCTCTTTTCACTCAGATATGTCATTCTCACCTCTCCCATTTCTCTCCTTATTTGATTCTGTCAGTCAAGGTTTGATCACTCCCTGATGAGTGTCAATCTTGTAACCACTCCCTGCTTCTTCATGAAAGTTCTGCATCAATCAGCCCACCTTGGCACTTCTATTCATCCCAGAACGCTGCACCCACCTCTGTTATGTTACCATTGGTTGTTATAATCCATGTCACTCCTCTATCATTTGTCCCTATAGGGTGAACCAGGTTTCCACCCCTGTCCGCCCACCCCCTACTTAATCTGTTGCAAGTTCTTTGTTCTCTGGCATTTGCTTTGCATGGCGCTGAGAGCGATTCGCTCCAACCACGCATGGGGGAATAAAAGTTCTTAGGCTCACAAACAAAGTGTCCTTCTCTCATCCCTTCGTCTCCTCTCAGCGTGAGGCTACCAAAGCTGCGTTACCACGCTGCAGCGCTCAGCACTACCAGGGAGGCAGACGCCATTCCCCTGGAGTGTCCACTCACGTGGCGGCCACCCAGCCTCTCATAGGCAGTGCTAGCCGGCGCTTCTCGACTGCTTGAGGTCGTAGCAGGAAGCTGCTGCATCACACAGGGCTTTTTTTTCTTTTTTTTTTTTTCTTTGCCACAATGGAATTCTAATACCACTGCAATAAAAAGTTCTTCTTTTATGATTGCCTTTCAAAGCTTTGTCTTCTCTAGTCCCCTTGGTGTATGTTTCATTACACCTTTATGTACCAAAATCAAGCAATGATGGGTCAAAGAAAGTTAATAAAATGCTCTATTCCCTGCCTTTTACACTGTGTGATGTGTGGCATATCCAGGAGCAACACAAGCATTAAATGTCAGCATTGACTATTGTAAGAAATAAGTTTCAATGGTGGTGTAGATTCTTTTTTCAGAGGAGGATTATTTTTCCCTCTGTATCTGTTTATTTTTCTGATTATTTTTCTGTATCTGTTCACGGCACTGTTTCCTTTATAATGATCAACTTTTTGACTGTCTTCAGGAGCTGGGAGCAGTTCATATTTGAAGCATTTATATTAGAGAGACTTGAACCAATGTAGCTAAAATAACAAGGACTGCCTAGGTACCTAATTTCTCACCTTTTGTGTTTCATTATTTTTCATTTCTGAAATGTTGGTGCACATACAAAGTCAGACTGCTGGCATTATTAAAAAAAAAAAAAAAAAACAACAAAAAAAACTGTGTATGCAGCCCCAAAACTAACATTTTCCAATTTTCCAATTGCTCTGAAAAGACAAAAAATTCATGGCAAGACTTATTTCTGTAACATACCCAGCTCAATACTGGACATCCATGTTGCTCCCAAATGTCATATAAACACCCTTGTTGTAGCCATATCTTTATAAAATTACCACTTTTTAATAAACACAAAGATATTGTGAGATATAAAGACAGAAGGAAAAGGAAAACTTAGTCAATTAATATTAGTAAATCATATTAGTGGCTAACAATGTAAAAACAAATAATTCACATTGCTAGTACCCATACCATACAACATTCCCATAAGTGTCATCAAAAGTTCAATCAGGTCATAGCTATGGGCATTAAAAGGCATCCATTGAGCCATACAGTTTAAAATTCAGGATTTGTAATTTCAAAATGTAATACAAAAAGGGACTGGAGATTTGACTTCTTTGATATTTCCATGAATGTCCCTGTACAGTATAATAGAGCAATGATTGCACTATCCCCAAATGAATGGACTACTTGACTGGGCTACCATTAATAGATTTTATTTCCCCAAACTTGAGTGAAAGGGATGAGAATATGACGTTAGGACGTCATACATAAAGGAATTAATGCACAGCCTTTAACTGCAAATCATTAAGCTTCTCTTTAGAGGTTCTTTGTTGCTACAAAACTCAACTACATGTCTTCAACAGCGCATGTTGGCAAGTATATAGATACATCCTAAAATCTCTTTGCAGCTGTTCCCAAACTTCAATCACAAGGGAAAGCTACTAGCAAGGAGAAACTAATGAAACACATTTCTCCACTTTCATTTATTTCTGAGCTCTTGAATCTCTTCAGATTACATTAGAGTCCACTGGAGTAGGATAGTTGTGTCAGATCAATCTGTACTTCAGTGTGAAGCAATTAGCACCTCATCACAGCATAAAACTCACAGCCTTTGTGCACAGTGCTTTGTGCCTTACCTGGGGATGTGTGCACACTTCACTGCCAGCCTGTACTTCCCCATCAGAAACTCTGCTCTGGAAATGTCAAGACATTCTGTTACAAGACACGGCTTTATGTCTGAAGTGTAATATCCATTAGTCCTAACTCATCCTGCCTCTATTCTACAGGAGGAAATAAACGGTTTTATCTCTGCAACCCATCTGGATCTGCAAGGCAAAGTTATAGTTGCCTTTCCTTAGTCCGTGCAGTTCTACTTGCATTAACTGACTATGTTTCTATGCTTCTGTAGCTATGATTACAGAGAGAAATATCTCAGCTGTTACTCAAATTTTGGTCACAATTTGTGAGCTGTAGAAGGGATCAGAGGAAGTAAAAAGTTTGTATGTTAAGCTATGCCAGAAGCAAATAAATATTTCAATTAGAAATAAGTAGTTCACTGGTTCTCAACAAGCACATACATCCAGGTATTATATGTTTTAGGTTTAGGGGCAATGAGCTGCAGTGAACTATCCTGACACCACACACTGCTGTAGCAGTGAAAGGAGTAGTGCTGGACACCCAAAGAGGTTGTGATTATAGCAAAAAGGAAAAGAAGAGGGAAGAGGAAGAAGAAAAAGAAAAAAATAAGAAATGGGAACACAAACAAAAAAATAACATTTCTTTTTAAATTGTTGCTATGAAAATAAGAAATTATAACGTTACCTCCTTATATTTAAATGAGTAGTAATTCATGAACAATATCAGATATAAACAAGCCTTGGGAATCAACATTTCCACATACACAAGTCAATTCTGTGAGAACTCAGCAGCCATTCAGATTTCTATGTAAAAGAAATAAAAATAAAACTAAGCAGATGCAAACCACTTATTGTTCAACACTGAGATCCTTTGTAGAGCAAATCCCTGCACCCTGTGTGTATTTATGCATCAAACTGGTAAACTTGCCACCAATTCTGTGATGCATTAATTCATTCCTCATTACCATATGAGATGCAAAATTATGATAACTGTCTTCATCAGATATATTTTGAGAAAAATTCTTTTTCTCCAATTTTTTCTTTTTTTTCCATTTTTATTCCTCTATTCTTCTTAGACAATGTTTTTGTTAGAGATGGAGAAAGTTGGATAGGTGTTTAATAAAATGGCACATAAAAATACTGTCTCTGTCATATTTGTTTCCTGCTTAAATGAAATCATGTTGATTCAAGAGCATTCACTGTTATTTCTCTCTGTTTTTAACACATATAGAAAACTAAGATGTCTTCACCATGCTTTTTACAGATAAGTTTCTAGGACTCTGATAAAAATTTGAAACTTTATGACAACATGAATTTTACCTCTTCAACACACACTTTCATAGATACAGTGAGGTTCATTTTACTCAAACTCAGGAGTTATTTTAATCATGATCACTAGGAAGGTTCACACAAAAAATCATGAATGAGAAGGGGGTAAAAATATGGTAAAATTGAGTTACAAACCCTAGGATAAAACCACATATGAACAAAATAGATTCTTGGTCCTCACAGTTTTCTCAGATCTGTAAGTGTGCAGATTTTACTGTAACAATGCAAAAGTAGAAATTCTTTAATGAAGAATGAAATTCTCCATTTGTCATAAAAGTTCTACAAGCTGCATAATCAGGCAAAGCAAAAAAGACATTTGTAATACACCTGGATTAGTCAATAATTTAATTTGAATATATCATCAGATGAGAAAGAAATATTAAATATATAGTTTCAACTATTTTTACAAAATTTCTGACACATTTTTTATTTTTTCTCACCTCATCCCAAATCAAACCCTTTCAATATTTGACCATTTCAATGGGAGCTGAGTGCCATAGACAGATGTGAATATACTCACTCATAGAAGTATATATTGCTTGTGAAAATTTAACTTCATTATAAATGTTTAGTTTCTCAATGATGGTGCCTTTTCAAGATGTATTTGCACATCTTTTTTAGGAAAAAACCTTCACTATTTTTACTTGTGTTACAATGAATGATTTATATTTCATAATCTTGTAGGACTACACAACAACAATATATTAGATACTGTCTTTGACCTAAAAGTAAAAGATTCAGGAACCTGTCAGCATCTGTGTGTTGAAATGTCTGTATATGTAAATGCATATCTTTACAGTATTGTCATTGATGAAAAAAAGAATCAAATGTTATGAAATTGTTCTTCCAAGAACTGAAGTATTTTCATTCATTCTCAATTTTACATAACTCCCTCAGATAAACACTTTTCAAAAGGAATCTTTGTCTCCAAAAAGGGAAATAAATATATCAGGGAGTTGGAAACTGCCTTTAAAAACAATGTTCTAGCTGTACAGTATCATGATAGAGAGATAAGACTTCATTATAAGTTATTTCATAGAAACAGGGAAAATCTGCTTCTGTAGCATAATGAAATATCAAATTTCTAACTTCCAAAAGGGAAAAAAAAAAGTTACTTTTGCTGCCACGGAATTGTCATAATGAGTTCACCTGACTCCAGAGGATTTTGAAATATTTCTTTTGAAAAAATAAACATTTACCAGGCAAAAAATAGCAGTTGGTTTGCAAAAAAGAGCAGCCTACACTTTCCCCAAAAAAATTAATTCAAATATCAAATAATTTTTAACCACATCTTTGAAGTAAGTGTTGTAGTTCACCCACTAAGTTATTGTGATTTTCACTAATCACTAGTTATAGTGATTCTATTTTACTCTTCTAGAAAGACAAATATTACAAAACCAGTGTGACACCAAGTCAGAAGCAGAGCCATACAACAGTCCAACAGCAAGTGGTAGTGAATGATTCCATATCCAGTTGGTGGCTGGCCACTAGTGGGGTTCCCCAGGGCTCAGAACTGGGGCTGGTCCTGTTCAGTATCCTTACTGATAATCTGGATGAGGGGATTGAGTGCACCCTCAAGTGAGTTTGCGGATAATACTAAGTTGGTGGGAGTATTGTTCTGCTGGAGGGTAGAAAGGCCCTGCAGAGAGACCTGGACAGGCTGGATTAATGGGCCAAGGCCAGCTGTGCGAGGTTCAAACAAGATCAAGAGCCAAGTCCTGCCATTGGGTCATAACAACCCTGTGCAGCTCTACAAACTGGGGGCAGAGTGGCTGGAAAGAGTCCCAGCAGAAAAGGACGAGGAGTGTTGGTCAACAGCAGCTGAGTGTGAGAGTATGCCCACTCAATGTCCATCTTGGTTGTATCAGGAATAGCATGGATAGCAGGATCAGGGCACTGGTAAAGTCACATCTCAAATCTTGTGTCAAATTTCAGGCCCCTTACTTCAAGAAAGACATTGAGGTGCTGGAACGTGCCCAGAGAAGGGCAATGGAGGTGATGAAAGGTCTGAAGAGTGAGTCATATGAGACTGAGGGAGCCGGAGCTGTTTAGCCTGGAGAGAAGGAAGCTCAGGGGTGATCTTACCACTCACTTTAATTACCTGAAAGGAGGTTGTAGTCAGGTGGGGGGCAGCCTCTCCTCCCAGGTAACTAATGACAAGACAAGAAGAAATGGCCTCAGGCTGTGGCAATGGAGGTAAATTTTGGACACCAGGAAGAATTTCTTCAATAAAGGAGTTGCCAAGCATTAGAATGGGCAGCCCAGGGAAGCAGTGGAGTCGCCATCCCTGGAAGTGTTCAAGAAACTGGACATGGCATGTAGTGCTATGATTAATTCAAAAGGTAGTGATCAGTCAAAGGCTGGACTTGATGATCTTGGAGGACTTTTCCAGTCTAAATGATTCTATGATTCTGTAATTTCTTTTTTCATGTCAAAAGAAAAAGGTTGCTATTTTTTTTATTACACAGATTGAAATGACTAATAAACTCAAATTAATCAGTACTACTACTTCATTTGACTGTGGAAGATCAGGAAACCTAATTTACTGTGATAAATTTGTAGAAATTAATATGAAAGAAGCTGCCAACTTTGAACTGTTATAGTTCCTCAAAAACCTTATATGAGGGTTGGTACCATGAGTATTAAAACCAGTTATTCCATAGATTAGGAGTTCCTTGCCTCAATCTTTTCCCCACTTTGTATTTTACATTTTCTTGCTTCCTTGCATATGCTTCTCCAAAAAAACTGTTTTTATTTCACCTTTAAATTTTCCTGAGTCCCACTTAGTACAAGAAAATACAATTTTTTTTTTTCCTTTTAAGCTTTCCCTTTTCTAATTTTCCTTTACAGGGGGAACAGCTTATGCTCTTAGTTTTGTGAAAGATCATGCAAAAATACTTTTCATTAAAATAAGTTATCCTGTTTTACTGAAAGTTTTGTTCCCATGAAATCACACTGCTTCTGTGGCTTAAAAATATTCAAGAATGAGCAGCAATAAACTGCAAATCATGAAAATCATATTAATACTCAGCCTTTTTTTTCATATTTAATTCAATCTAGCAGAATAAAATACATGCAAGTTTTGATATCTTCATTTTCTTCTGGTGGAACAATTGGGATTTACATGAAACAAGGTTCCAAAGTGCAGGTATCTATAAATCAAGTAACTTCTATTCTGGTGTTTTAAACCTGGCTCATTACTTTCTCTTAGTTTTTGCCCTTGTCTCTCAGTAGACAACTGTTTCCTGACTCATACATTCTCTTCTCATGGCAGGTTTTTATAAATAATCTCTGTAGTGATCCACATTTGCTATAAAGCTCTAGAGTGATGAGCAGGTAACAGACTCCCCTTATTCAACACAGAACACATTCAAAGTGTGAGACACAAGCCCAAATGCAAGCTTTTAAAATCATGCCAGTGATACCAACTCCTTCTGTGGCTAATTTAGTGTTACTCCACCATGGCTCCTTAGTGACAGCTCTCTCACTATCTACCACCATAGCCAAATCCAGAACTAGGGGTAGAAGACATGACTATTCTTTTCCAGAGCCTGTAGCCATGGTTAAGAATAATCCACATCACCTTTTGAAATATCTCAAATAAAATAACCAAAGCGAAATGACAGAATATCCCAGGCCATGTGTCCAAGAATTTGCTAATACCACCATTCCAATACTTCTGCTATAGAACTCTTATTCTGTATTATTTGTATTTCCATTAACTTTCCACACCTTTTCCCTTCTCTTCTCTTTGAATGATAAAAATAGAAAGAAAGAGAATTTATATGGCCTGAGTGCCCTGAAGTAATTAATTTGAAAAAAATACAAATACCTGCCTCCTCTTTTGAATTAAAATCAAAAAAATTAAACACAAGACAATTGAATGTGTTTGCAGTACACACATCTTTAACTCCCCTACCTTTTTATTTTTAATTTCAGAATTTTTTCTCTCAAAAAAAAAATCACTCTTAGCCAGGAAAAATTCTTCACTGCTGTCATCAAAGAATGCTGCATAATTTCATTCAAAAATCCATAATCTTCTTTTTTTTTTCCCTCACCAAAGTCTTCTGAGATTCCAGATGAACAGCTTTTCCTTCAAGCTCCCTCAAAGACATGGATAGCTGAAATAAAATGTTCATTCAGCTGGAAACAGAAATATTTCTCTTTGGAAATGAAAATTTGTACTGTCTGTGTTTATGTGTTTCTTTTAGGTTTGTTAAACATAAATCTGTAAAACACTTTCAGCAGGCATAAACTTTGGAATATAATAAATCAAGAGTATAACAGTGGTCTCACAGCTTGAACATGGGAAATTATGTCATCAGATAATGCAAATAGTTTGAAAATAGCAGCAGGCATAAGGAAGATTGCTGTGGAATAGTAGTTGTAATTTTGAAGGGCAGAGATGTATCGTTTCTGCTAGAGGCAAGAACCTGAAAGTGATTTATCAATACCAAAGAACTCCTATGAAAAATTGTTATTTCTTCCCTCCATCAAAAAGCTAGTTGAAACAATTGTCAGTGAACTGGTAATGACTTGCCCTGCAGAGACATGTCACAATGTGGTTTGGTCTTCATATCTCTCCTCCAAAATATATCAGATTTTAATTGCTGATGAGAAAAATTCTATGGGTAAAACTGAAGAGGCCCTTGCTACATCTTCCTACTTTCTTACTCAATCTTTCCTACTCTTACAGGAGTATGTAGCATCTAAACCTATACTTAAACTCTTCTAATACCAAGAAATTAGCATTTCAATAGTAACAAAATGAAACTTTTTTTTCTGGTATTTTACTGCTAAAATCACTCAAATAATTATATTCCCATCAGTTCCCCCAGCACACACACAAATGGAAAACTTATTCAAGCATCTCTTTGATTGAGCAGCTATTCACAATAATAAGGTTTCCTCAGAATGAATGGCACTATTTGCATTTATTAAATAATTTAGAATCTTCCAATTGCTAATCTAGCATAGGTAAGAGAAATAATTTTATTTAAAATAGAGCAATAATATAGGTTTTTATAAGGAATGTGTGACATATTGTCATGGCTTAACCCCAGCCAGCAACTAAGTATCACACAGCCAGTCTTTCACTCCCTCATCATTGGAACTGAGGAGACAATCAGAAGAGTAAAAGCCAGAAAACCCATGGGTTGAGATAAAGACATTTAAGAGAAATCAGAAGTCATGTATCCAAGCAAAGCAAAACAAGGAATTAAATCACTCCTTCCCAAGGGCAGGCAGGGAAGGGCAGCCTTCTCCAGGAGAGGACGGTCCCATCAGATGTAACAGTTACTTGGGAAGACAAAAACCATCATTCCAAATGTTTTCATTTTTTCTTTCTTTCCCCCATCTTTATACAGTGAGCATGATGTCATATGGTCTGAAAAATTCCTTTGTTCCTGGCTGTGTCTCCTCCCAACCTCCCATGGATCCCCAGCCCTCTCACCAGTGTAGAAGTACAAAAAGCTGAAAAGGCCTTGGCTCTGTGTAAGCCCTTCTCAGCAATAATAAAAACATCTCTACATTATCAACCCTGTGTTCAGGACAAATCCTGATTGGATTACTTCAAAAATGAAAGTGAGGTTTACACTATAATTAGAAAACATATGTATAATTGAAAATGGGAAAGTAAAGAAGGAAAAGTATAATTGGACACTTTTGTGTGGTCACAATAGGATAGTAGGTTTCCTCTGTGCATGAAAGGATGTTTATTTTAAGACAAATAATAGTTGTGTACTATACTCAGTCAGAGAAGTCTTGAGTCTCTTGCTGCCATGTATGCCCAGATATTCCAGATAATTTAGACCATTCTTTCAAAGGATGTTAAATTTATCTTCTTAAGGTGACAGGACATGTGGTTGGTCATCCCAGCATCAGTGGATAGAATCATACATTTAAAAGTATGGACATGTCCTTTACAAACAAAAACTACATTTAGATGCATTTAATTTAAATCCATGTAGTTAGCATTTTCTGCTCTTCTGTTAAAAAACAGGTACATAGGGAAAAAAGGGTGTTTTGGTCTGGATTGGTGTTTTTTATTACAGATGTTTGGGAAGCACAATTTCTACCTAATAGATCAAACACTTTAAAAAAACCCCAGAAATGCAAGCAGCAAGGTATAGGTCTGAACAAAAGAATCTGGGAGCAGAAGAATCTGAATAAAAGAAGGAACTAAAAGCCAATGACTTGTGGAAAAGCCCTCTACTCCAGCCTCTAGTTTTTCAGCCAATATTAAGAAATATTGACAATATTGTCTTTTTACATGTGGTTATCAGAGACCTGCCTTAATGTCCACTGATTTTTTCCTCCATTAATTCTGACCATCTTCTACAATGTGACCTAGCTGTCCAAAACCAGTTTGTTTACCGTGGATAAACAGCAAAACATATGCAAAATCCTTTTTAAAACCAAAAATAATTCTTCAAAAATGACAAAGCTAAAAAACTCAGGAAAGGTAACAAACAAAAAATTAAGATAATGTAGTTAACATTTCTGTGAGCAGCTTCAGTTCATCCTAGCATACCATAGAAATTATTTGATTCCTAAATTATATTTTTTTTAAAACCACATTTGGGAGTATTTATATATACATATTAATAAAATATAAAAAGCCAGTTTATTAAAACTACTGGATGATTTATGATAAAATATTCATAAATTAATTAAGCATAATTAGCATGAAAATATAGACATAATTTAGATGTTAATTAATTTTGTTTCCCTTATCTTGCAATAGCATATATGGCATGTCTTGCAGCGAAAGACATTACACCAAAATGTCCTCTGGAATGTAATATATTTAAAAAACCACAGAGATGCTCAGAAATGCTTTCTAAATACATCTGTCATAGTAAGAGCTCCAAAGCATGTAATTGTCATAATATTTGAAACAATGATGTGTATTTAAAAAAAAGGACATGAACCTCTGATTCCAAGATCAAGGGAAATTTATCTATTACTTGTCTATTCAGTCCCCAGATACCAGTTACCCAGCTGTACCCTGACATTGCTTTTGTCTCAAATCTTTTTCAAAAACTATCTCTATTGCTCCCGTTTGTGCTGTCAGTCATGATGGAATAATGCTTACTAGAAAGTCAGGCGTCCTGAAGTGTTTACACATTCCCCATAAAGAAATTTGAAATAAACAACATTTCTCAGACTGGAGTTTAGAAAGACATTTCAAAAGTTAATTGAAACTGAGATCTGTAAATAAAGCAAGTAATTTTGAAACTTCTTAGCTTCTCAAAATTTAATTTAAAATAAAAATCTAAAGGCAATAATATTTTCAATCACAATCACTTTTCCTCTGCAAAAAAGACAACTGCTATACTTTTGTGAAGGTATTTACTGGGCCGAAATCTCCTGAAAGTATTTGGATCATATTCTGATAGTTTTTAATTCAGATTACCAGTTAATAGATTAAAATTATATTCCAGATTTATACATAGAGGTGAGATGGGCAGCAAATAGATAATGTTTCCATTTCATTTGCTCTGAACTGAAGAAAGGAATTTTAGAATAAGTTTAATGGGTAAAACTCCATTCTTTGTAGGTAAATTTTACTTATGCATTTTCTTGAAGTGTCATCAGCACTTTGACTATTCCTTGATCACATCCTTAGTTCAGACAAGTGTCTTATGAGAAATTCACTTTTGTTTGATGTCAATGGGTCCACTAATATTCTTATGCTCTTTATGTGCTCAAATAATTGATTTCCATAAGAATAAGAAGCATTTTTTATGAACATTTTTAGTTGAAAATCCAGCCAAAATTTTTCACATGAGAAAACACCTAAATAAAATAATCTTTAAAAGTAGCATCATCCAAGGTATTTTTATACAAGTTGTAAGGAGTGGGCTATCCACCAGGAGCAGATTAACAGTTAAGTGCAGAATGTATCACTGTCCATAAAAATAATTAAAGTCATGGATGTATGCAGTAGCACTGCAATGTATTTTATATTCATGCAGATTCAAAACATGAAATATGGTCAGAGGAAATATTTCTTTTTAACCTTGAGGTCTGAAAAATTATAATTCAACTTGATAACCATTTTGCTGCACGCCATATTAGGCTACAAGCCAGACATTTAATACTAAATGAGGCCATATTTGCATAAAGTTGTCAGAATTGGGGTTTTTTTTTTCCAAGATGGGGGTTGGAAGAACATGCTCCTAGGAAATATTGTGTATGCAGAAAAAAAGAAATATACTTAATATTTTTAAAGTTGATTTGAGTTTACAAAATGTAAAGTACTCCAAAAAATGTCCTTTTTCAACTTTGTTTCTTTCCTGAAATATTTGAAAGCACATTTATTTGTGCTATTCTGGCTGAACAAAAAAAAAAGTTAGTGTTAAATGACACTTCTTTATTTCCTGCTGTTTCATAATGATTTTTTTCTTATCAATCAGTGTTTCCAAAAAATTGTAGTTTGATAACAAGGAGAGCTCAGAAAGTCATTTTAGATAAATTACGAAAGATAGAGAATTATAAAGTGCCAGAGAATGAGAAGAACATCTGAACACAAAAGTGGCCTTTCTGATATAATTTATTACAGAGCACTTAAGAAAGTTAACATGAAGGAACATAAAAATTACTGCAATTGAACAAACTAGTGAACCGGTAAATATAGCATTTTCCCTCTGACAGTAACAAGAAACAAAGACTTTGAACTATATTCTTTCTATTTCCTTATCCTTCTTCTTCTTCTCCTTCCTTTTCCCTTCCCCATCCCCTCTTGTTTCACTGGGGAAAATATAAAAACAACTCAAGGGGATTTAAGTCCAGTTTATTTACAAAACAAAAATTCTTATAAAAATTGTTTACACTGATTATGAGTAGCAAAAATTGAAAAAAAACCCCTGTATTTAAAATTACCAGATTTAACTGACCAGAAATATATTTAATTTTTTTTTCATTTTAGGAAAATATTGTGTTATATAGTATCAGGAATTTTTTTTTTTTTAAATCTCCAAAGAGTTGAGGAAAATGGAAGAACAGATCCCTTTTAAAGTGTTACTTAAACTCAAAGTGAATACTTAAAAATTATTCGGAATTTGCAAATCAATTTATATTTTTTATATATTTCTTTATCTCGTGAAAATTTAACAATATTTACCACAATTATGAATTAATACCAAATATATATTTGATAAGATGCATCATTAAAATAATACATTGCTTGATGTATGGACATTTTTAGATCATGGAAGATAGGAATGAATTAATTATAAAACACAAAATTGGAAATTACAAGTTAAAATAGAAAAGTTCTGACTACCTAAGGTCACAGAAAATAGCTTGAACAGGTTATTTTATCTTTTATGGAAAATTATGAAAACACATTATGCCAGAATGAACTTTTTTCAAGTACTACTCTTGACCATTTTCACTGAGCTTCAATCTTAATATTCTCAGGTCTAAAAAGAGACGTGTGATCCACATACACCTGCTTTCTGCATTTACAGCTATCATTCCTGTAAGTTTACAAAGTATGACACCTGGATCATTGTGAAAATATACTATTCTATATCTTATCATCTACCCTAGTTTTTTCTTCTTCCTTTCAGGAAAGAGAATGAAATCTTGAATTTGGAGGCCCAAGTTGAACAAACACTCCAGAAAAGAGATATGGTCAATAAAAAATGAAATTGAAAAATCCAGAAAATTTGAAATGGAGTGACTACAATGGATTGTATTGAGATGAAACTGGGTGTAGAGAAATAGACCAAAATTTGCCAAAATTATTCCCATTGAAATCCCTAAAATCAGAAAAGAAAGGTAAGCAGACAGATAGAGATGGAACAAAAGAAATTAAATTTAAAAAAAAAATCTGATACAACATGAAAATAAGGAAAGCAAATGGGGTGACATGAAGTGCAGGAATATGGACCGAAGCTTGCCCAATTGATCCTCATTAAAATCAGAAGATTTCATTCCCTTTCCTGAAAAGAAATTCTCTGTTTTGAGGGGAGACGAAATGACTCAGTATCCATATTTTGACTATTTTTGCTGTTTTCTTGATCAGAATGTAGCATTGGAGCCCTGCCAAAATTTCCTGCATTTCTCATATCAAAAAATGTATTTTAAATTTCTGTTTTTATGGTTCTCAATCTGTTCAATTCTGTGATGACTTTCTCTTCTTATTCTGAGTCATTATTGACTTCCAACAGCAGTAGGCAGCTCTGTGTTTATTCCCTACACAACTTGGTACAATTTGGTACAATTCTTTCTGTTTCAGATATAAAACTTTCTGCTTCCCTTTGCTTATGACCTGCTTTAAAGACTTTGCATGTCTTTAACAATTTAGGAAGTAATATTTCTTTTAGGAAAATTTACAGATAATTTTAAAAGAAGATTAGGTTGCAGCCCTCTGGAAGCCACTCTGCATGAACAAAGATTGGGCTGAGATCAGGTAACAAGACAACTTAAATCAAAATAGATATACCACTCTAAAACTTACCTCTGGTCACTGTATACAGCTCACTGCCCTATCTTTCCAAATTGTCTTATTGCAAGTTACCTACAAATGTATTTAGTTACATCTTTATTGCTTCTGAATCTTGTTGCCTTTTCTTTAATCAATTTTTATGCTGCTCTTCTCTGTCACCAAAAGCAAATGCCAATTTAGATATTCTTCTCTTTTCCCCTTTATTGCTCTTTTGCACCTATTTGTGAAAAAAAAATATTGCCACGACTTCTGAGAATCACTTTAGAAAATAGTATTTCATATATCATCAAATGATCCCATAAGATAATGAATTATAATGAAGAAATAAAGGGGAACTGCTGTTTCTCTGGGTTTTCCCAGAAGCCCAGAAAAACATTTAAATCAATAGGCTGCACTGAAAATATTTATGCCTTCCAGGGTTGAATTATGATATTATAGCAAGTAACAGAACTATTACCATGGATAAACACAGAAATTAATAAACTTCCCAAGTCAGTAACACTTTCTGCTGCGGAAAAGTTTGGCATAACACCATCAATGATTAAAGCCAAAAAGACTAAAGCCTTAATTTCCAAACACCTGATGCAGAATCTCTGAATATCACCTGATTTTCACAAGGTGAGACAGTCATTTCCTGAACATCACTTTCAAGAGTGCTCTGCTATTACCACACCACAAAGGTCACTTGAGGGAGAAAATCTCAGGCTTTTCTGTGAAAGCTAAGCACACAGCAGAACACACACCAAGCTCTTCACAACAACTCATACAACCAACACATTAAAGTCTGTCAAAACCACAAAGATGCGGGGAGTTCCCTGTGCCTAGAGTCTCGTTCCCTCATGAGCACACACATCACTCCTTTTGAGACTGCAAAGTTAGAAACAACTAATCAAAAAAAGGCATTTGATTAAAATATTAATATTGTTGTCTGAGAAAAGAAAATTAATTTTGGACTCCTATGCTTGGTACTCTGAGTGAAAGAGAATATACCATATACAGAATGAAGACCTCACAATTAGTACTTACACAGACATGAATGAAGCTGCTCATGAGATTTCTACTGATTAGGCCAGGCTGGGATATTTCAAAACCAGAGCAATATCCTTTGAATTCACATTTCACAAATTTATTTTTTTAAAGTGAAAACTAAGTCTTAGTAAAGTGAGTTCTAAAGAGAAAAAATAATTCCTTCTGTAATTTCCAATAAAATAACACACAGAACACCACAGACAAAGTCCACAGTGTGGCTAAGATTGAATGTTTACCATTATTTCAACAACAATTAATTTTAGAATCAATGTATGGAACATCTGCACAAAAAAGCTATTTTGCTTCTTGAAGAAGTAAATACAGTATTTTAGAAGCTATGTTTTAGATAAGTGCATGCCAGAAGCTTATATTTTATGCAAGATGAATATATGTATTTAGCACATATTACCTGATTTTACAGCAATTTAACACTTCATATGAGTACAGGCTTGAGTTGTAAATTTGTACCCAATTTGTGAAAGATTTGCTTAACAGATAATGGGAGGAGGAGAAACATTCCATTATAGAAAATGAGTCTGCAAAATAATGCTATCCTACAGAAACTCTGCCTAGCAGAACACCTAAATCCTATAATTTCCTCTTTATTTATTCATAGAAACATAAGAATTAGAAAAGCTTAACAGAAAGTGCTGAAATGAAATGCATTAAATATATTATCTTGCTTTGACCCTGAAAAAACAAACCCTGAAGGGCAACACAGGCTTTCTCATGGTTGGACACAGTTGAAGTCACTGACAGCAACATGCCAAATGAAATCAGACACACTTTTTAACATCTGATGCTGATTTGAGTAAGTCCAGTCCAGCTGACAAAGCCACAGCTCTGTTTTACTATTAGCCACAATTTTAGTATAGTGTGCAGAAAAAAATTACTTAATTTATCTTTCCCTTCAATACAGCTACAGCAAATCCTACTGAGACTCTCTCCTAGATCTCTCATCCTCTACAAACTGGTGTACAACAGCTTCAGGGATGGGAGCAGATCACCACCATTCCAGCTACCAATATAGAGACAGATAAATATACGGAGAGTTTCAAAATCACGTAGCTCAGTACTGGGGTCAGTCCTGTTTAATGTCTTTTTTGATAACCCGGATGAGTGGATAGAGTGTAACCTCAGTAAGTTCATGAACAGCAAACACTAAGCTGCTGATCTGTTAGAGTGTAGGAGGGATTTGGACAGACTGGGTCAACGGGCCAAGGCCAAAGGCACAAGGTCCAATAAGGCCTGGTGCTGGTCCTAAACTACTGTCACAACAATCCTGCGCTGGGGGAAGAGTGGCTAGAAAATGGCCTTGCAGAAAGGGCTGAACATAAGTCAGCATGTGCCCAGGACACCAAGATGGCAAATGGCATCCTGGCTTGTAAGAGAAATCATGTGGCCAGAAGAGTCTGTGGTCATCCCCCTGTACTTGTTCCTGGTGAGGCTGCCTCTCAAATCCAGTGTTCAGCTCTGGGTCCCTCATTACAAGAAGGACATTTAAGTACAAGAGTGAGGCCAGAGAAATGGCACTGAAGTTGATGAAATGTCTGGAGCCCAATTCTTATGAGGAGAAGCAGATGGAGCTGCTTACTTGCTTAGCCTGGAGAAAAAGATATTCAAGGGGGACCTTATCACTGTCTACAACTACATAAAAGGAAGTAGGGTGTCAGTTTTCCCAAGTAACAAATGACAGGACAAAAGGAAATGGTTTCAAGCTGCACTAGGGGAGGTTCATGTTGGATATTAGGAAAACATTTCTTCACTGAATGGGTGTTCAGGCATTGGAACTGTCTCTCCAGGGAAATGGTGGTATAACTATCCCTGGAAGCATTCAAAAGTTGTGTGGTTATGGCAGTCACGGACAGGGTTTAGTGGTAAACAATGTTGTCCTGGGTTAAAGTTGAGCCCGGTGAACTTGGAGGTCTTTTTCAACCTTAACCATTCTCCAACTGTATGATTATGAACAGCAGTGAAACTGCCAGAAAGAAAGTGTTTTTAAAGGTGAGCCAATCATATTGATATAGGTTGAAAAATATTTCCTATCCCATTTGGGTCAATTGTTTTCCTTTTGCTCCCTCTTTTTGATTTGAATTTACTGGACTTTCAGACACAGCAAATGTTAAGAGTATTATAAAGAACAGCCACAGATGTTAAATTTGAATTTGCAAATACGAACCTTTGGACTTTTATGCCCCTTCAGTCAGAAAACAATGACGTCCCATGTGACTTCTAGGTCTAGATAAAATTGTGACTGCTTAGCACCACAATGGGGGTAAAAATGTTCAATTTTATCTTAGTGATAAATAATTGTGGGCAAAATTATTTGTCAGGAGTCTGAATTTATTCCTCCACTGTATGAAAAAATGGATGTGTGCCAAGAGACTGGCTAACTTAAAATAAGACTATACAGAGATCATTATGTTGACAATTGCATTATATTCAAGACATACTAAAGTAATTGAATTATTTTTATGAACTACAGAAGGCTTTGGATAAGACCTTAATTGTTTAATTTCTTAGGTGCATTTAGCAAACAGTTGAGCATTTTTGTTAAAGAATGATCTTAGGGAATTGGGATATTGATGAACAAAAAGAGGTAGAATTTTTAGATAAATTACCTTCTATGAAGTGTTTGCCAAATTAGCAAAATCCCTGAATCTCTGTGGTTTCCCAAAAGTAATCATCAGCTGTCAACTGTGTACGTCAGGATTTATTTTCAGCCTTCAAAAGTAAAAACCACATTTTTAACACCTGCTGCCTACTACTAAATGTATTGCCACACTTTCCAAATGGTACACTGTATGCTGCAATTCAGATTTAAAGAGTTTCAATTTAGGATCTGTCCTGCACCATATTGCAGGACTGAAAAGTTAAAGTCAAGGAACAGATACTGAAAGACTACCCACTGAAATTCTACATAAATAGTAACACTCACTACAACTCTGCTATCACCTGAACTGAAATTAGTACTATATGAAAGTAAGGGGAAAAAAGCTCCTAACTTAATATACCTTTCATAGCCTTTATCACATAAACTATTATTTATGATCTATTATGTATAGAGCAATATTTAGCCTTTCTGTGATTCATGGTTCTGAAGGAAATTTGTAATGTTGACGAGTTTGGTTTTGAAAGTTCATCTTATGCAGACTTCCATGTAACACACATTAAATTATTCGTCTCAGTCAATTTTGCAAGTTATTTCAAAGAATGGGTATCTCCCTGAAGTCTGTGGATCACAGGCTGAAATCCACTGATCTGTAGGACAGTTGTCAGTGATTAGTGAGGTTTTCAAGCTTGCTTCCTCTCATGTCTCCTATTCAGATGGTTTGAGAGTGTGTGGTTTTACTTGTGCTAGCTGTGCACTAGTACAATTATGAGCCTGATTTTCTTTAAAGGAGTAGGGAAAGAGGCCTTTTTGTTTAGACAGCCAAATATCACACAACCATTTGCTCACTCTAACCCATTGGGGTGGGGGAGACAATAGGCAAAAGAAGCAAAATTTCTGGATTGAGATAAAGGCATTTTAATAGGACAGAAAAGGAAGAGAAAATAATAGTAATGATTTTAAAAATGTAAAAAACAAACAATGCAGCATGCAGTTGCTTACTTGAAGTGGTTACTTGCTACGACCTCAAGCAGTCGAAAAGCGCCGGCTAGCACTGCCTTTGTAAGGCCGTAGCCTTAGGGTTATGGCATTTGCCTCCCTGACAGTGCTGAGCACTCTGGCGTGGGTAACGCAGCTTTGGTAGCTTCACACTGAGAGGAAGTGAAGGGACGAGAGAAGGACACTTGTTTGCTGGTCCAAAGAACTTTTATTCCCTTATGCGTGGAGGGATGCTCTCTGGACTGCATGCAGCGTAAATGTCTCCTGGACAAAGAATTTGCAACAGATTAAGTAGGGGGTGGGCAGACAGGGGTGGAAACCTGCCTCGCCCTATGGGGACAAACGACATGGGAGTGACATAGATTATGACAACCTATGGTAACATAACAGAGGTGGGTACAGTGTTCTGGGACAAATAGAAGTGCAAAGGTGGGGTGATTGATGCAGAACTTTCATGAAGAAGCAGGGAGTGGTTACAAGATTGACACTCATCAGGGAGTGAGCAAACCTTGACTGACAGAACCATGTAAGGAGAAAACTGTGTGAGGTGAGAAGATTGACAGATCTGAGTGACAGGGGCTTCTGTCGTAAACAACTTGGAGCAAACCACTGTGAGAGGAAAAATAGGAAAGTACATGGAACCAACCTAACTAACATTAATAAAACAACTGACTAAATCAAATCAACCTACAACACTTACTAGTCACTGATTGATGCCCAGCTGGTTCCTGAGCAGTGGGCCACCACTGCCCACCTCCTACCCCTTTTCTTTTACTCAGCATGACAATATATGATATGGAATATCCCTTTGGTAAGTTTGGATCAGCCATCCTGGTTTCGTGTGCACTCACAGCCTCCTCACTGTCAGGGCAGCATGGGAAGGGAAAAGGTCCTTGACTTAGTGCTAATTAGCAATAGCTAAAAAATCAGTGTGTTATCAACCCTATTATCATGCTAAAGCAAAACACAGCACTCAGCCAGGTACTAGAAAGAAAATTAATTCTATTCCAGATGAAACCAGGACAATGAGATAAATTCTAAATCAGGAGGTTTAGTGGTTTGCTGGTTCTTTGAATCTCAGTGGTTAAAGTTACCTTCTTATATAAGGGACCTGGCAGACCATTAGAGAATGGGGGTATGGGGTGAGGAGGTGGGGAAAAGTCAAAGGAAAAAAACATTGAACTTTTATGTTTGGGAGAGAACTGTGGAATTTTCAACTTTCAAACCAAAGATCAGCCTTCAAAATCCCAGCCTACATATATTTTGCATGGAGTTATTCAAATTAACAGGAAACATTATTAAAATGATGGTACACATTATCATGAAAAAAATGAATTTATCATTATTTTAAAGCAATAATAAAAGAGACGACTGGTGTACAGGGCATCAGAGTGTCTTTTGATAGCAGGTCAAAATCAGTCTAATTTTTCCTCACTGAGAAATACTAAGAAATCCAAGTCATGCAAATAATTTTCATTACAGTTCACTCAAAGTTCACAGAGATCCTTATTTAGCAATGCAGATAAGACTCCAATAAGTTCCAATGAGAATGGAAGAACTCAATTTTTCTGTTATCTATTATAATGGAAGAGGATGTGCTATCAGATCTGATGGCATCAGCAAAGCTACAGGAAAATTCCAGAAAACATACCATGGATCTAATTACCTTTGAAATATTTCTATTCATTTCAACAGAAACTGGATCAGATAATTTGTAAAGAGAATGATACAGATTAAGGCATCTGTCTGTTCCTCCTGCATGGCATTTCACCAAACTGAATATTATTGTGCAAGACAGGGATCAGAAAGAGAACCAGTTCTTCAGAACAGCTCAGAGTTTAGTCTGTATATCACAAACCCAAATGTCATTGTACTTAACATAATATCTGTGTGAACACAGACTATAGAAAAAGTTCTCAGCAAGTGCTACCCCTCACTGAGTTGCTGCTTCTTCTAAATTTTGTGAAAACTGTAAGGGAAAGACAAAATAAATATATAAAATTACACTTCAATACTCTCGTTACAATGGATACAAAAACCATGCAAAAATCAATTAGAAATTAAACTCCTGAGCTGTATATAAGGACATAATATTTTTCTTCTTGTGTCTTTTTTTTTTTTTTTTCCATGTGAGCTATGGATAGAGACAAGCTGATTTGCAACAATACAATAGTCATCTGCATTTTCATGAAATACAGTGCTTAAAGACTATAACTATTCTTTCCACTGCCATAATGGATGACTGTAAAATATAATTAAATTGCTCCTTCAAAGCCATTTCCTTAAAGAAGGACAATTGCAACTATAACACACAAACACCTCATCCTTACTATGACAAATATATTCATCTACAATACATTGCCCAAGAGACTCTTTCATTGTCCTCTGAGTTTCTTATATGCCAGTGCTGTGTTCAAAGTGGTTCAGATTTATATAAGTGCTAAAATTTTAAAGCCCAGGGTCAAGGACAGGTCTTACCAGTTCCCTTCCCTTTGTTTGAGGTTCTGTACCTCACCACACTAGTCCCCGCCACAAGCATTCTATGGCAATTCTAAAATTTTGAGATCCAAAGTACTTCACTTCTTGGAAATACAAGGTGAACATCAATCAGAATCAACTGAGAAAAAGTGAGGTTACTTCAACAAATTGTTTGAATTCTGGACAATTTATTATTGTTGTTCTGGATGTTACTGTGTCATATAATAATGTAACATAGTATTGCCATGAGGTAATACACAATATAAAGTTAGCACAATATGGTGTTACCACAAAAAAAAAATATCTGGTCTTTTCCATTGAAAAATAAGAGGAGGAAATTGAGGAATTCCTGCCAAGGAGGAAATGAGGATAAATGAGATCACTGGGAAGCATAGGCCTGGCTCTGACTGTAGCTAATCTGTCAGACCAGATTTCCGATGTGTCTGTAGTCCATCACAACCATTCAGGGTGCTCAAAATTATACTGTCTATAGCCAAATAAGCAGCCATCTCTACTGATAAATTACTTGAGTATTATTCTCTTCCTCGTGTAATTTCCACACATCCTAGACTCCTTTCCTCCAGCCATAAAAGCTGATGCCGTTAGCATCAAATTGGGCAGTGTGATTACCATGTTTCCCTCCCTGCTTGGGCACTATGAGTATATTCTCTTTTCCTTCATTGGGGAAGAAACTCTTCAAACACATTAAAAAACCATCACTGAGGCAGTGAAATCAAACTGTCAGAAAGGTGAAGAAACACTGTTCACCTACTAAGACTCTTCTAGGTTGTGAAGAACAAAATCTCATTTGTTTTTGCCCAGCAATTGGTAGCAAAACCCAAAATGTAAGTGGTCTCTTAGAGGCACAGTAGAGCTGAAGCCAAATGCAAGGCTCAGGGCAACCACCATCCTGTGGTTAATGCTGAACAGACAGAACATAAAGATATTGGTCGGTAGCAACAACAAGCAGAAAAGTGGTTTTTTTGTTATTGTCAACACCTACATTCTTAAAAATGTCCTTCATTACCAATATCAAGACAAAGTTTGCCTAATGCCATCTTCACTGCTGCCACAAATTCAGCTAGATCTGTGCCCCAGAATGTTACCCAGGCAGAACCACAGAGTCACATTTCTTCAGAACGGTATATTGGACTTTGTTAAACAATAGGGAATACAACTGCCTGTAAAGACAGCCTATCTTAGTTCTTCTTTTTGAAGAATTTAACTCTGTGTGCCTTCCTGAAATAATATAACTTTTTTCCTCCCTGTCCTCCCTGAATCCAAAGTTAGACACTTAAAACATGCCAAAAGGATCTGCAGGATTTCTATTGGCTGGGAAGACACCTTAATGAGAATATCTTCAAAAATCATGACCAAGTCTTTTTGATAAAGTATGCCACCTACTTCTCTTCTAGTAGATTTTTTTTCCTTTTCAAGGATGCATTGTACCTTTCAACTGGCAGAAGCTGTTGCAGGTGATGAGGAGCAGCCAGTTTGGACATTTTGCGATGGCAACAGTCATCAGCAATAACATATACAACATTTTCTCCTTGGCACTTAAACAACATTTCCCTGGGCATTTTCTGACAGCCGATGTTGAACCTTGCTATTCTGCTGTGTATGTAGTCACAGAGAAAAAAAGCCAGAGCACTAGTCAGGATAATTTGCATGATTAGTTTGCTTTCTCTGTGCTCACAGATGTGAATAGTAGGGAGCCAGAAGACTGTCATGTTTCCTCTGCAGACCCTCTCCAATAAAAATTCTGATAAGTTTACATAGAAATCCATACTAACCCTCTGTGATTCATATAAATAATGACACGTTTTGGATCCTTCCTCCTTCTCCATAAGCAATTCTCTATCTGTCCCTTTTAATTGCCACTGTATTTTTGTGTTACACCTGAAACTAACTTAAGGATCTGGGAGAATGAATTCCGGATGATTAATTAGGAAATTCAGATTTAAATCAAATTAATTCTGTAATGGCCCTTCCTTATAGTCCTTAAGGCCATCCACCATGTCACCTCATTGGTATTTATTTTTCTCACATTATTCAGTGTTGTTGCCTTACTTATTCTGCACTTGATCAAAACCAAACAAGCCCTCTGTATGACTGGCAGAGCTATCCTATTTTCTTTATAGCTCCCAGAATTTAGGGTGAGATAAGTATATGCAGCTGCAGGATCTGCATGAGAGTCTGTCAGTCACTGGATTAGATTGAACATGGATCCTGGAGAGGCATCTGAGCAAGACTGACATACAGAAAAACATGGCAGAAGAGGCAGCATTCTTTGCCTAAAAATAAAAGAGAGAAACCTTATCTTGGAAACAAAAGGCAAATAAGGTGGGTAAAATATCAGAGATGCTTGGATATATCTGTTACTTACTGGTTCACAGCAGTAACAGTGAATGATCAAAAAATAAGTTGCAAAATAAAACAGAGTAGAATAATAAATAAAATTACAAAACCACACAGAGTTCTAGGCCCTTTTCTTCTAAATTTGTTTGCTTTTTCAATTTTTTTACATTTCAGCGATAATTCTTAAATCTGCCCATTGGGACAGGTGCTATTATCTTTATGTCAGTTTATCCTTCAAATGTATTCATATTACAACTGACAGTATTCTGGGAATTTATTTCATACTTTTATAGATGACCATGCATCAGCTTTTACTTCCAAACTGCTCCTTGATCTCTCAGTTTTATCATGAAGCTGCTATAAGGGTTTACTTGGTGGAGTCACAAGGCAGCATAACTATTTCTTAAAAAGATATGCAAACTATAATTTAGTTCTTCGTCTAGATCTATTCCAGCCAAAGAAATAAAAAAGAATCCATCACTGGGAATACAAGTAAGCAATACAGAGCAGCCCTAAAAGTGTTATAATTAATATAACAAATGATGGTGGTAAAAGGTATTTTTAAAAGGAGGTAACAATATTGATGAGATTAAATTGAATTAATCTGGAAAATATTGTTGGTATATAACCAGCTGGCAACACAAAGTCTACCAATATTGTTAAGTGAATTCAGGTTAGCTGGATCTAGCCAGCTGCTTGGAAGCCTGATCAGTGTCAAACATTGGTTACTCAGCTCAAACAACATTTCACAGAAATCCCATAAAAATGCTCTAAGTGTCTTCAAAAATGACTGTGAACAATTATTTAGGATAGAAATTCTAATATATGAAAAGGAAAATTCTGAAAAAAAAGCTTCATATGAAGTGGAAAAAATTAAATTAAATTTGATGATTATGTAGCATCTTCAAATTTTTTTTTTTTTTTAATAGGGTTTTTTTTTGCCTTTAGTTTCAGTTTTATTTGATTTCATATTAGTTTAAAAGAAACTACTTTCAACTGGAAAAAAGTTCTTTAATAGTTGAAGTAGGATATGTGGGAATGTTTTTCTATCCCTAGAAATCACCATATTTTATAGTGTAGTTCCATTTTCACCAACTTATATAGTCCACAATATGATGACATTTATTTCCTTATACTATGTCTTAAGCAGTTACAAGCAACTCCATCTGATTATGTATTTTGCCATTACTGCCATCCTGCAAACATTTCACTTGCCGATAATTCATTACTAGAGTTGTTTAAAATAAATTTCTTAATTTCCTAGCCACAAAATGTATTCAGGAAGAAACAGGAACATAGCAAAATGGTTCAAAATGTAGGCAAAGACAGCTGGAGGACAATTCATGATGCTACGTCTGTGTATTCAGATATCTGTACAAGTCTCCCAGAATCTTTGTCTAATCTTCTCGGATGTTGAACCTTAGCTGAAACAGTGAATGAATCTGCCATTTTTACCTGTATGCATACAGGTAAATGTACTTAATTTGTAGCTCCAATATTTAGTGCAAGGAAATCACCCAGCAGATACTTACAGCAGAAACTGAAGCTGAATCTTGATTTAGGGAGCTGAATCAAGAGGGACAGTGAATGGCAAAAGATCTACAGAAGCATGGCAAAATAGAGACATGGAGAAAAAGAATAAATATGAATACATGGTTAAAGTTACAAAGCATACCACTGATCTGAAAGTTTGTGTTAGATTTGCTGTAAGTTCTATTTTAAAATATATAGCTTTTAAAATAGAAAAAACGAGCAGACAATAAATCCAAGAGAATTACCTGATGGGAATTTGTCTTGGCCTAGTGCTCTTGCTAACTTGGAAAAAACATAGAAAAGCAAAAGAAATAGTGATATAAGGGTGTCCTTTTCCTCATACACATATTTCAAATACAATAGGAATTTATCACGCAGTGGATAGACTTTATATGAATAAGGAAATACACTTTCTTTTACTGGGCACCTCTAATAGCCCATATCCATTTCTAGAAGTAACTGATGACACTGTCTTTGCCATTTTCTTGATGCTGCTTGCAAATTTTATGCTACTTGCCTGCCCTAACTTTAGGACAAGCACTTTAGTGCAAGTGCTTGTGTGGTGAGCTTCAGTATGTTAAAAGAATCCAGTCCCCCATCTCAGTAAACAAAAATAGCCTTAGAAATTCTAACTGCTTGACTTGAATGCATTTTAATTGCATTCAAAATTCTAGTATTTTAGTGAATACATTTCTGCTCACTGTTGGAAGTCTCGCTGTTCCTGGAATTTCAACTTCACTATGTTTATCAGCAAAAAAATTCAAAACAACAAACCAGCCTATGAGACTGCATGTATTGTTTCATTATAGATTTCTGATGTACCACTGAATGGAATGAATAGCTGGAAAACTAAATAATTACAGTGGCAAAAAAATGTCATATGACTTTTAAAAATTATATAGAAAGCTCCTATGAGCAACAATAAACAATATATTTAAACTATACTTTATTTTGTTAAAAAATACCTTTTTATCAAAGTTATTTTTGCAACTTTTTGAACCAGTTATCATGATTTTCTTTACATGCTTCAACTACCACAGGAAAAACAGACTGTGAGCTCATTAATTGTTGATCAAGATTTAGCAGTTCTATATTACTGTTTCAAAAACATAGAAAAGTATTCAATGGCCCATCCTTGAAGAGGTTAAAATGTGAAGGCAGAAAAAAACTGACTTAGAATTACATAGTGCAGGTGTTCCTTTGAAAATTTTGACAGGATTTGTGATGCTCTTTAACCAAGTTTCCATAAGATAGATGAGGAAGCCATTAAAATTATAAGCATTGACTGCAGGATATTTGGATTTATTCATTTTACTTGAAACAAAACTAAGGAACATAGACCCTGCATTCTCAAAAGTACTTATAGCTTTAACACTCCCATGCTGCCTAATCCTTCTGTCACCAGGATATGAAAATGAACCTTGCCTTGATTAATATTCTATTAATCCATGACAAAGTACCCATATCACTCACACACTTAGTTTCTCGGCAAGTCCCTGTGATATGCCTCATTAACAGGATTGCACGTTTGATCTGATCGCTGTCATATCGTTCTGTTGACGCCAGGGTGCCTCATGCTGGACTATGCAGTGAAGTGTCTTTATTAGAGCCAACCTTTTCCTGTAATATCTCCCTGAATCCTCTCCTCTAATGTAAGAAAGGTTGCCCGAGGTCAAAATGTTTGTGATTAAATGTGAAAGTAAATGTTGGTGTCTTGCCTGAAACTAATAAAACTAATTTGACTAACCTTTGATAGATCTTTGAGATAAAATAAAGATGAAAAAGTCTATGCTGAATGCTTTTTTTTTTTTTTTTTTTAATGCAGTAAAAAAAAAAAACAAAAAAAAAAAAACCAAACTATTTTCATCTCTGTTGACTTCTTTTCCTCAAAACTTCTGAAGGAACTTAGGGCTGCTTAAAGGTAGCATTCTAACAGCCCTGACATGAAAATTCTCAGCTAGTTACAGATCAGAAAAAGCATGATCAACAGCTGCCTCCTTCTTTTCTCATAGAGAACAACTCCTCCAAATGGAGTCAAATTTCCCACTGCCTGGGGCTGCCTGCTCTGCTTTCATCTTACCAAGAGCTCAGTCAGCTTTAAAAGTACAATGAGCTTTTTAACTTGTCTGTAGGGCAAGTGGATCAAGATCTAGAACAAAAGGCTTCTTAAATTTTTTTTACCCTCCTGCTGATTCTCCTTTAAACTTTAATTGCTTAATAAGATGTTGATTTTTATATACACAGAGCTGTATTTTTAAAGGAAGTCTGACTTTAGAAGAGGGTTGGAAAGCAGTTTTGTTCCTTTTATATAAAATGGAAGAAAAACCTTCATTATCGAGACATTTCCTCTCCCCAACATCTGCATTTTACCGTTGTTTCTCAGTGGAGTTCTAAATGTTGATATATTCAGAGGAAGGATGATTTAGATGGTCTTACCCAGCTGATTCTCCCAGACTGAAAATCTGTCCAGTCTTTCCTCAAAGATCACCCTTGGTAGTGGACTCAAGCAGTCTATTCTATTGTTTCAGTACCTTTATCATAAGAAAGTGCTTTTAATATTTGATCTGAATACTTCACACAGAGTTTAAGTCCATTAAAACCAGTCTTCACTACTGTGGGCATGGAGAAGAGATTGAATCTTTCCTCTTTTCTGCAGTTTCTGTATTATATGTTTTAATCTAGCTTTAAATTACCTCTGGGGAAGAAGGGGAAAATATAATTGATATTTACTCCATTATAATTCTGCTTAGTTTAGATGGAGTATTTTCGGCTACAAGTAAAGTGTCAACTTGACATGTTGATTGAGAAAACTCATATCCAAGCATAGCAGTCCCAGCTTCAATTCAGGTAGTGTGGAAAAATCAGTCTCATTAATTCTTAGTCTATAGCTGTCTGTCATTTAACATATGAAACACAAAACTCTCTACTGCTCTTATCCATAATTCTCTTCACTTTTGCTTTCATAAAAATAAGAAGAACTATATCTTTGACTAGCTGGGATAATACTGATAGATAACTAAATGCTGATAATACAGATTTCCTGACTTAAGCTCTTTGAACTTTTCACAGATCATTTCATGTAAAACAGGTAAGACGGTGGCTGTAAGCAAATCCCAGCTTTAATGTTGCATTGGGTAAGCATCACCAAGAGCCTGACAATGCATCTACTTCTTTTATCATGCATTCGATGCTATTGGACCAAAGTTTCAAGCAAATAAAGCACCTACTTATCTCTATAGGAAAGGTCCATTTTTTATTTCTTACTTCAAAGAAATGATTGAAAACCTCTAGCTGAATAAAATCGTTTCTGTAATGAAGTGAAACCACAGTGAAACTGCTCTAATAGTATATAACACACTGTTGGTCAGCAGCTTGAAAACAACCCTCACTGCATAATATAAAATGTAATTTTTACATGGCAAAGTTACAGCATCTCCTTAAAAAGCTCAGTAAATATAATCTTTTATATATCAAAAATAAAAATTAACTGAGTGATTCAAGATAACAAAAACTACTATTTGAGACCAGGACCAAGAGAGCTCCTGGCTGTAACAACAGTAGAAGTCTTGTGGTCTTGACTAAGCCAAATTGTCTTGATTGTGTCTGATTCAAGGTGAGATCAGATGGATCAGTAAAGCATGAACTAATAAATGTGCACAGAGACAGATGGTCAGTCACCAGCTTGACTTTGATCCTAATGAAGTGTTGTTGACAGCATAAGAGGATTTGTTCCTCATTAATAACCAGCTGGATAGAGAGAAATTTTCTTATTTATACCACGTATCATACAGGTTAATCAGCTCTGGAATACATATAGACACCTTCCTCTGCCAAAAAGAAAATTATCTTGGCCAGAGATCATAACCAGAGAGATCAGAAATTAATTGAACTTCCTTACAGTATCTAAGGGAACATTGCTGATTGCCTAGGTATAAAAATGTTAATATGCAAGCCCACTAGATATTATTACTAATATAATGTAAATCAAAATCCTAAGCAATTCTTTGTCTTGAAAAAAACTGAATGCAGCAGGAAAAAAAATGTTTGTTTCAGTGGATGCATGAAGAACAGAAATTCTCCGATTTCAGTATGTCAGGTAAGATTTGTCTATATTGTTGCAGCATAAAAAAAAAAAAAAAGATTATATGATTATATGTGTAGGATGGTTTAATAGATGGTTTTAGAAAAAACTCATGGAAAGTAAACTTCCCAAAGTAAAGTTTGCCCTTGTCTGTGAAACTGATAAAACATCCATAACAAAAAAACTTTATGAAGAAGTCTTTATAATCAATTATATGGAAAGTCTAAATGTGATTGAGCTTATGTGGTACCTTATATCTCTACCATGAAAACATTTATATGCTACATATTAGGTATTGAACAGATGATAAATGTGAGAAAGAAAGCAAAAGATGATCCCTAAATTTTACCTGTTGTTGAATCAAGTGATTTAGGTTCCCAGCCTAGCAAGTCCACTGTGAAGGTTTAATTCATTCCCAAGTGAATCTGTAGCTAACACAATTCTCTATCTCATTTTTAATTAGATGGGGTTGTTATTATTTTTAAAAATTATCAAGGCATTGCATTTTATAATCCAGGGTGACTGTTCTTTAAGAAAGAAGAAAATATATTGAAAGACAATTTTCATGACTTGAATATTTTATTGCAAACATTTTATTTGTAGCACATTTTCCTAATCTTACAGTGGAAATTAATACGGTTTACTATGAATAAACAAAAACCAGTTTGAATACATATTATTTGCTTGGATTTATACACAAGAAAAGAAAATAAATCTTTTTCTTCTGCTTGAATAAGTCATTACATATTAGAGACAAATTTAATAACAATATCTATACTTGTGTGCTTTCTACTCCTAAGTCTCTTAGGCTGAAGGACAGTCCATTAGCTACTCCTTCTGTCATTGATGTTCTATCCTTTACATGGTAATTGCATGTGTGACACCTCAAAATTCTTGTTGGGAGGACAGAAGTTAGCCATTGCAAGTAGATCTTGCCTATTCAGTGTTCGAATTTATAGTCCTTTTTTTTTAAACTTTGCAATGCTAAAGAAATGCACAGGTTAGCAACATTCTGGAAACACCTTGTCTGCCTCATTAGTCTGGATCCAGTCAAGGCTATCCAGACATGTTCATGATCATTTGTGAAGGAAAGTCAAGTGTGGTATAACTAATAATTTTGAATACATAAGGTCCATGTAATGTTCAATAAAAAGACATTTTCTTAAACTTCTCTTTTTCTTGAATAAGAATTAAACATAGCCGTGAATATAAATATTTGCTAAGTGTCAACCCAAGTGAAACCAATCTGAATTTCCACCCAAAAGCTGGAGCAAAATGCCAAAGAGCCCTGATCCAGAGCACAAGCAAAGACACTGAAGCAGGGGATCATTGGCCATTGCAGAATTATGTTCTTTTTATGAACAGAAAGGGCTTTACAGTCTCAAGGCTCTCTCCATAACCTTGTGTGTAATCACCATAAAGACTGGCACTGTGAAGAAACCAACATTTTAGTAACTATAGAAACATAACTCAACTGTACCACTTGGATGTTATGCTGTGAGGATTTCAGGAGATGCTTTGCAGTCAAACACTACTTTATTGTTTGCAAACAAAATATGGTATTTTTGTGCCAAAATCAGATTATAATAGAAAAACAATGAAAAGTCATTCTTCTAAAATTTCCAGCCTGGATAGTTCAGTCAAGGTCTTTGAACTGGTCAGTAACTGATCCCATCTCAGATAACCTGACCTGAATTAATCTACTCTCTGTACTTCTGAAAAATGATCTCTCCTTGCTGGAAACATCCTCAGAAGTTAACACTTGTTATTGTTACAAAAACAATCAAAAGTAAATCTAAGAGGCAGGTTTCTTTTTTCTGGTGCTTTCTGTTTTGTAGTTGAAGGAAGCTTTATAAATTCTATATTTCCTTAATTCTTGCTTATTGCTTTTCAGGAAAGAAAGGACTTTTCTTATGTATGTTTAAAAAAGATGCTACTGAACTTTACAAAACACTAATTTTATATAAGCTTGCTTAGATGGCTAACATTAATTCTTTTATTCATAAATAATTATTTTAATAATCTGAATACTACTCTAGGGCTAATTTCTATTCCTTTCTTCTCTTTTCTATTTATGGTTTGCTATAAATTGTATCATTAAAATTTGAGTAATAAAAGAAATTCCATTTTTTTGTCCAACTA
The DNA here is from genome assembly GCF_024509145.1 of Vidua macroura. Classification (NCBI taxonomy): domain Eukaryota; kingdom Metazoa; phylum Chordata; class Aves; order Passeriformes; family Viduidae; genus Vidua; species Vidua macroura. Next base: position 85,755,803 of record NC_071571.1, on the reverse strand, counting down.
TATGCATTTAAAATATATAAATTTTTCATCCTCATAACTTGAAGCTCATTTAATAAATGAATTTCAGTTCAATACCACTGATGCTTCTAGGTCTGTAGGCATGCAGGCAATATTGAGTAGTGGTCATAAAGCACCTTGTGTCACATTAGTCTCATGTTTTCTCACAATAAGTTCTTCTTTATCTTTGCATTCTTCTTCATTTTTAGAAGCCATGGGCATCTGAGGTTTTGCTGATATTTCTGAAGTGTAGGTACTGACAATACATTTTTTATTTTGCAGAATTATCTCTGCTAAATCTCCCATCCCTACAGAAAAAGGCCTTTGTATGTCCTGTGTTCACTTATCTGAATTTCCAACCTAGTCTGGATGGCAACTTTTACAGCATCATGTTCCTGAGTCAAAACTAATTCCTGTAAAATATCTGCATCTCTAAGAAGAAGGTTTTTGGGCAACTTATACATACACTTCTAAAATAACCGCTAAGGAATCTTTCAACTTTCGGGTTGGCTGAAATTTCTTCCTGTGGTTTCTCCAAGTTTTGAAAACATTTTTAAAAAGTTATTCATCAAAGGTTACAAACAAAACTTTTTCTCCAGTTTTCTCTTGATTTCTCAAAACAGAAGAAAGATACATTTTCTTTAAATTGAAACACAAACCATCAATATATTAATTATGCAATTGTTCTGAATGTTATATTCTCTATAAAGTGTTACTATATCATCACACACATCCACTTACCACTTCCACCTAAACCAAAAGCTGCTTTTATATTTCAGATTCCACCTTTTAGATGGCAGACATTTAGGATAGGCGTTACCAGATGGCTCCTTTCCAGACATGGAATAGCGTGTAACAAGGGAACTGCAGCTCCATCCTGAATGATTGTTCACACCCTGAAGATGTTCTACTAAATAAAATAAAATTATTGCCTTCTCATATCTGGGAATATCTCTTCCATGACACCCAATTATTGAAGGAAGAGCATGATTTCAAATTGTGGGTGGAAATGGACTACTGTCTTGAAGAATCAGTCTTCTGCTTTTGAAAGAATAGATCTATATTTATCATTTTGCCTGTTGTCAGAAGCTTATTTGGTAAAGGGACTTTCTGGCATTCTACTATCCATTTTAAAGAGCATAATTCTCCAATTTGCCTTTTATACATACATGCAGAAACAGATTTGCATACACATACAAGGAGTTTTGAGTGCCTACAGTAGAGCAACAAGTGCCACTAACTGTGATATCCCTCAAGTTTTTTATGCATTTTTGCAAATTGGCTTAATCCATATGAGAGTAATATGCTCAACAAATTTACACAGAGGACCTAGGATAGGTTTATGCCAAATTGCACTTAATTTCAAGATTTAACAATTCTGATTAGTTACCCTTTGCAGCCTAGAATTATTTGACATGCAAGATAACAAAGTGTCTGTCTATTATTTATTTATTATAGTATACCCCAGCTGGCAAATAAGTACCATGGAACCACTTGTTCACTCTCCATGCCTCCCACCCCAGATTGGAAGGGAAGAAGATTCAGAAAAAGGTAAAGTCCATGTATTGAGCTGAGAACAATTTAATATCTGAAATAAATGTTATTAATAATTAACTAATTAAAAAATAATGAAATAGAAATGAAAATAGAAGTAATAATGAAATAGAAGTAATAATGAAATAGAAGTAATAATGAAGAAGAAAAGGGAGATAGCAAAAAGAGAGAGGAATAAAACCCAAGAAAAAACAAACAGTGCTCAATAAAATTGCTCACCAGTCACTGGCAAATGCCCAGCCTGTCCCTGAGCAGTGATCAGCTGCTCACAGCCAACACGCCCAATTTACATTCTAAGTGTTCTGTGATAGGGAATATCCCTTTGGCCAGTTTGGGTCAGCAATCTCAAATATTTTCAGCATCACATATCCACTTGATTCAGCAAATTGAGGTGGTTCAAAACATCCACTTGTCTTTTAACAAATTGATCTTGTAAAATTATTCATTGAGCATTAAGAGCACGTCATGCTTCACTGAGTAAAAGTACAGTGATCACTACATCCACTAACCTTTCTTATACCTTGTAACATGCTGTAGTTTATTTCTTTTATTGTTCTTCTCTCACTTTTTGTAAGGATCATTAACAAATGCATGTTTCCATGTGCACTGGCTATGCACTGACTTTTTCCTTCAATATTGGTTTATGCCACTTTAAATACAGGTTGTGTGGTTCAGGGGTCCACAAGTGTATATATTGCTTTCCATGGGGTGTATTACCCTTATTGTCACAATGGCACAGTTCTGATTTTAATTTGCACAGCCTCAGAAATTTACAGCAAAAGGGGCCCAATTTTCATAACTTCTAGGCATGCAACACTGACTTTGCAAATGATCTCTGAACTAGAATTCCCATACTGACAAGCAGCCTCCCCAGTAGCCTTTTTAATGTTCCAGTCTAAAAATTGCACCTCATTTCTAGCACTTACTTCTTTTCCCATTTGTTATTTTTTTGTGCAAAGGAAACCAGACTTGTAACATGCTTGACAGTAGACAAGACCCTAAGAGCTGATCTGTAAGCAATCTGGATTTAATGTCGGTTCACATAACCATAATCTGTTTCCCAGTGGGCATAACTTTAATTTTCTTTAATAATTAATGAAGAAGCTGACTTAAGAAAAATAAAATAAAAACTACAAGGATCATTCAGCTGTGTCAATTCCTAGGTCTACATGCCAAGACTTATAACTTGTCCATTTCTAATAAGTAGATTTTTTTTTTTTTTTTTGCAGCAGCAGCTAATAGTACCTTTTATCCTCCAGTTTAAAACAGAAGATAATTTACAATATGTCTTAATTTTAATCTTAATTTGATTCTTTTCCACAGGTAGACACTCACTAAGTACTGTCTAATTTTTGCAGTAAACCAGAAAGAGGAATGACAGATTTTTGTATAATTTCTTATATCACTACAATGTATCTTCAGGCATTATTTCATATACATGCTGAAAAAAACAGAAATTTTATGAAATGACACTTTGAAAAGAAATAATTTAAGTGGTATCATAGCATTCAGGTATGAGGGACAATTTAATATTATCCAGGCTAACTCAGTCTTGACTTCATTTTTAATCACATTTTCTCATTTTATTAATTTGATTTGTTGGCATTAACACTTCATTTTGTAACTTTCCTTTGTGCAATGTCCGAAGCATAGATGTTTTTCTTTTAGGGACTATAAGGCAAACAACTTCAGGCACTGTGAGTAATGAGGACTCTACAGGGCTGTGTAACAGCAACCTGATGTTCCTCAGCACAGCGTAAGACAACGGCGGCTGGTTCCCACCCTCGGCGAGTGCCAGCAGGAGATCACACACACACACATCTCTGCTATCAGAGCTTCTTTGATAACAGCATAAAGGCACAGACATGGCAAGGACCAGAGTGCCCCAAGGGTCCTGACTGAGACAGGCGGACTGAAGATGCAGTACCTAATTAGAGAGCAAACTTGCTTAAGTCTTCCTGAGTCTGCAGGGAATATTTACAAAATAATATTTTAAAAGTCTTAAAACCCAGCTGAGCTGGGACAAACTTCAATGCCAGCTGAAGGCATTTCATTAATTTGACCATTCCACTCCCTCTTTGATATTTTTCAAATCCCTTTTTCACAGGATGGGAGGTTGTTAAGAGACTTAGGGATGTAAAAGCTTTAGATTTTTTTCATGTTGGCAAGAAAGTATCTTTCTCTAACCTTCCTGAAAAAGTTTAATAGTAAAATTATTTTCACAGATATTTTAAAAACTATTCATCTTGAAACAGATTTGTTTCCAGAAAAAGTATAAATATTCAAAACCTAACAGAGTATTAAGCAAACTGAAAATAGGATCTCATAATTGGAATGTCAGCTAGTTTTCTACACTTTCTTAGTAACTGATGTCCCTCCTATAACATTTTGCACTAGAGTGAAATTCTAAGAATTCATGGCCTTCTGAATTGCCCTTAAAGATGACTTAGGTTTAAATACATAAATGTACATCCAGCTGGGGAAGTCCTATGGTTAGTACCCTAGAGAAGAAAATAATTCTGACCTTGCTTCAATAATAGTACTTCGCATTTCTCTAAGACTTCACAGAGAAAGCCTCCAAGAGTTATACAGTTTTAATAACTGCAATCTAGGAGCAGATTTGCATGCTTGCAAAGAGAAGAGCCATTTTATATATAGCAGCAGCTCACAGCCTGGGGTATTGCCATTGCCAGTAATCCCCCTACCCTGCAGTCAGAGTATTGATCTGTATAATGCACCCTACATATTTATCTAAATAATGGCATAGTCTCTGTAATTTTCTTAGACCAGCAGCCTGTCTACAGTGCTTTATGCTGCAACAATATTTAGTTAAGGTAGCCGTAGAAAAAAAGAAAGAATCTTTTCAAAACAGAATATGGCTTAAATTCCCTTTACCCTCTTTCAGCCATAGAAGAAAAACTCTAATTTTCACACATTTAGTTTTGTTTTGTAGAATGGCTGGATGATTGGAAGGAAATATCAAGAGGACAACTTCTTCATTTGTCTCCAACAATGACAGTATGGTCTCCAATATACAACAGAAAGCAATATAAAAAAAATTACCAATAAAAAATCAGTGCAAACCAGGAGGGCCTGAGCCTACTTCCACAAAATTAGTTTTATATGAGTAGAATCTTGGCTTAGCACATTGAATAGACATACTGATTGGCAGCATATAGAGCATAATCTTTCCTAAGATTTTTCCTCCTACTTCACAACCTATTTCAAGATTCAGGACAGGCTTTTCAAGGTGTAGAAGCAGCTGTTCCTCTTAATGTCAAATCATCCTTAGCCTCATAACATGTCTCCAAACTGTTAAATGTTTTTTAAAGGGTGGAAAAATAAGAATATCAAATATGCAGGAAGCCTCTGTTTAGTGATAGATCCTGCATACTGTGAACCTGCAAGACAAAGCATAATCAAATAGACTTAAACTCTGTGGCATGTTATGTCTTCCTAAAGATGGCCTGCCTTTTCTTCTAGATAAATTAGGAGGAAGAAAACCACCTAGCTTGTAATAATTATAGCTGGAAGAAAATTCAATTTGTACTACAGTGAGCACACTAATCTTGAAGTGTCTACACTGTTTTTGATGTTTTGGGAAGGAAAATAATTCAGACATGAATAAAACATCTCTATGATACATGAATGCACAGTATAAAGTAATGCACTGTTAAAAGCAATGGAATCCTCTAAGATGATCAACTGGGAAAAAAAAAAGGAATAGAAACAAAAGCAAAGACATAAAAAACAAGTGAAAATAATCACACTAATAATCAACTCTACAGTTTGCCCACTGAAAAAGATCTTCTTTCAAAGCTGACCATAGAGACTACCAGAACAGGCTGCTGGATAAGAAAATAAAATTAAGGGTAACTGACTTGACAAATTTTGTTTGTATTTCTCAAGCCATTGAGCAACTTAACAATCAAAAACTACCCTAGAAACATATTTGATATACATATGCATTTATATGTAGCATGTTGTTTGTATTACAAGAACACACAAATAGAGATAGAAACCTAAGTTTGGAAACATTACTGCTGATATAGTAAAACAATTCTTGTCTCCCCCAGTACTAAGACACTCAACATTCATGTATTTTACTTAGTAAAAGTCTGCTTTGACTTCAATTCTAGAACTTCTGCTTCCAAGTAGTTTCCTGCCAGTTTTCACATATTCGATAACTGCTGTTCTCACATGTGCTGGCCCTTTTCTTTCTCATCATCTTTCACAAACCTTCCAGCTCCTGAGGTGATGCTGTCCCATTATTCTGCTGATGTGTGTACAGGAGTTATGCCCCAGGCCCTGGTAAATGAGCTGCAACACATTGACTTCTGCTGGCAGCCACTGTTCCAGATGAAGGTCACGTAAACAGGAGGGTTGTCCTTATGATTTAATCCACCATATGCTGAGCTCTGAACAGAAGTGCTCCTCACACATTTCAGTACTGGGTCCTCCTGAAGGTGGAATGGATGTCAAGTAGGGTGGCCTACCTAGGCCAATTTAGGAAAGGAATAAATTCAGGCCAGGATAAAGTGCCAAAAAAAGCCCAGAATAGCTGCTACACTAATGAGCTGTACTTTGGATAAATGTGGACTAGGGCAGTTGTCAGTTTAATCACATTTAGTCTAGAAGTTAGCAGGTAGTCTAGGAAAGGCAGGTTTGTTTCTTTTTTAGCTTGTTGTGGTGGCTTTTTACTTAGATCAGGCAGTGTGGACCAATCAAACATGACACTCCAAATTGAACAGAAACCTTTTTCTGGATGCTAGCAAAAAAGGCAAAAGCAGCAAACATGGTCTGCAAATTACATTAGATGGTACACAGGTGCTTATGTAAATACATTTTATAGAACAGTGACTGTTCCCGTCCTGCTCGACAGCGACATCTGAGAATATCCACAAGTGACCACTTACCTTTTCTAAAACTGTTATGAACCAAGGCAGAGATAAAAGCCTGAAAGGTATAAAATACGATTCAGCATTTTGCACCAGTCTCCTACCTAAGTAAATTCTGAAAAGACTTTTTTTCATAAAATACAGGTTTTCCCTCATTCCAGGCTTTTTCTTTGTGTTTTGATGGGGGACAAAGCCAGTGTTAAACAATAAACACTCTCTTATGTCTTCTGATTTTCACACATACAAAAACTCACCTCTCCTATTTTTGTTCTATACAAATGTAATGGCTTTGAAGTAGCTATTTTATTTTTATAGAAGTCTGGTCATGATTTCTGTGTGCATTTTCTTGGGCCAGGATTCAGTATTTGGTTGATGTACCAGAGCTGGGCTCTGACAGCACATGAAAAGGAGACATATACATGATAATAATTCGATTTAAGGTAGACTACAACTATGTCATCAATGAATGAGGGTCACTATTGTAAGTGCCATCTTAAAACAGTTGAGGAAACCAATTTCTCTCTGTTCAGTTAGGAGCCATGGTGAGTAAATCAAACGCTTCAGGTTCATAGGAATTTTGTAGAGTCCAATTGAGTTCACGTACCTGAAAATTTGCCAAATCAAGCCAAATGTAATTTTTCCTGTTCCCTCATAAATGTTACCTGTCTCCCAGCTGGGCTTTTTGTGTATGTGCTTCTTAAAGTTATTAGACAAACAAGCCCTGTCTTTTTATTAAAAAATTCTACTGAGATTATTTCTTAATGGATATTGGGTATCTATTCACTAGCATATGAATATTGAGATCTGTCCCTGTAATAAACATGCTTTAGTAAATCACTGCAGATCCCACCAGTAGGCTCAGCTGTAACACAGTTGCTCTACTTAGTGGTCTAGTTTAGTTCTGTACGCAAGATGATTTCCACAACAGAGAACCTCAATTAAACAGGAATGTAAAACTGAGGGGGCATCCTCAATTTTATCATCTTAGTAATTAAAGAAAAAATTTAGTTGCATTTCAGTCAGAACAAATGCCTGAAGCACCCTACCTTGTTTACTCACCCATTCACTCCCAATACTACTGAAATTAATTTTTTAAGGAAAGGAATTTCTGCATTATAATACCTGTTGTTCTTGGCATTTGTCTGCCCCACCTTGCAACAGCCACGAGTTCATTACTGTGTTTGTGGCATCAGCTGTTGCTGCTGTTGGCACCCATTCAGCAGCACAATTGCAGCAGCTACAATAGATATGCTGGGTGTGATTGCCACGTGCCAGGGGTGAGATGGACACAGTTGTCACATGATGAGCACATGATTGCCATGTGATGGGCGCATGATTGGTGTCTTCTGGGCACACAAGTGTCAGATGGGTGCATGACTGTCATGTTCTTGCCGCATGATGGAAACAGAGCTGTCATGTGCTGGGTTTCTGATGGGTGTGTCAGGCATGCAATTCGTGAAGCTTGTGCTGTGACCAGCTCCTGTTCTTTAGCTGCCCCTGATCTTTCTCTGCTGCTGCTTGAGATGACCCAGCAGATTTTCTAACAGTTCCTTGTTATTCCAGCTTCCTCTTAGAGGTTCTACAGTTCTGTAACAAGGAGATGCTTGAATATGTTTTATTTTGTCTCTAAACCATGGGAGAGGTCTGCCTCCTCTCCTCTCTTGTCTACCTTAATCACCGCAAAAGCAACCTGCACCACAATCTGTGACTGCCTTATAGTTGACAGCAGATTTCCAAGCCAATCTGTTCCCTTTTGTCAGGCTGTGACTTCTGTAACCTCATTTCAGAAACCATTGTTCCAAGATGAAACCATTGCTTCTTTCCTGGCACACTTAGGCAAAACTATTTATTTCCAAATTTATATTGCACTTTTACAGATTATGTCTGAAGAGAACTACTTGGAAGAGAACTCCAGGAAGCATGTTCTACAAAATCTGGTGGAAGTGATCTCTGACCTTTGGGAGAGGAGTGGTACCCCAGTGATTACCTTTAGCAAGAGGGTGGCAGGGTGGGCAATTTATTTGCTGAAAGGGTGGCCAGAAACTGAAATAAGTTGCCCAGGGAGGTGGTGGAATCGCCATCACTAAAAGTATTTAAAGGATGAGCAGATGTGGTACCTGGGGATATGTTTTAGAGGTGGACTTGGCAATGTTGGGTTAATGATTGGATTTGATGATATTAGAGGTCTTTTCCATCTGTAATTATTTTGTGTTTCTGTGACTCTGAAGCAGAGGATTTACCTTCCCTCATCTCTGCTGTGTCCTGCTTAACCCACCCCCCGTGTCACATGGGGCCTCTCGGTGATGTGCTGTGGGTGACAAACACCATGCAAAAATGCAAACTCCAGCAGCAGGGAGGCTTCAGCAATGGTTTGGGTGTGCATCAGTGGTTTTGGCAATCTGTTTCTGGAATAAGCTATTACCAACTGGTTGTCTATTTAGAAATGATCAGTTTGACAAATGGTGGCTATAAAATGAAGACTCCTAAATTGCTGACCTTAGGAAGCCCAAACAGTAAATAGTTTTAGAAACTATCGAGACTGAAGACACTTCAGAATAGACACAAATTGTATTCACAAATCATATTTGCCATCACAAAGATTATCCATCAGGAAGTGAAATAGAAATCACTTTTTTTCCTCTTAAAATTCAATATATGCAGAGAATTTGCAGCTTTATTTATGGAAATAAAAAGGGAAATTATTACAACATCACTAATATTTCTCTATGGATTGTCTATCAAAAGATTGAAAAGCTGAAAAAATACCTCTACTGAATTGGAACCAGATCCCAGACTGAGATTTAAGCTTTCTGTGAATGTAAAATAGACATGAACTTTTGCATTTATCACGGTTCAGGGGAAACCACAATTGTGTTCATATTTGGAGTAAGTTCCCATTTATTGTTCCATTTGTTGTTTTGTGTATCTCCCACGAAATTTACCACAGCTGGTATGATTTTATTAAAGCATGACTTTATCAAGTTGCTGTGCTCCAACTGTTCAGCTCACAAACATAAACAACTCAGAAATTGACTTTTCCCATCTTTCTTTATTATATCTACAAGGGATAAATTATTCCTTAGGTTTGATAAAAATCCCATGGTTTATTTTGAGGACAATGTTTAACAGTGTCTACTCTGACATTGTCTACCTAAATTTCCTGAGGAATTCTAAATGTATGTTATTAGTTATGAAGATGACATAAATGGCAGAGATTATATACAGTAAGCCGTCAGGAAAATAAGACCTCAATGAACAGCTGAGTGATTGCACTTTGTAATTCAGATGGAGATGAAAAACTGTATAGTAATAAACATCTAAAATGACAGGGAAATGTGAAACTGTACTATTCAATTTTAAAGCAAAATGTTCTTCTTCTTCTTAAGGCCCACAACAACCTTTTGGTTTTTCTTTTCAATGAGGAAAAAAGGCAGGAAGCAATATAAAAAGCAACTATAATTTACTTCAGTCACTCTTCAGTGTACGTGCTAGGCAGCTGTGTATCTGCAAATAATTTTCAACTTCCATGACTACAGGTGACCTGCAAAATTCTGTTTATCATGACAAGCTACAGATTAATATTAACCAATGTCTTAATTTCATGCTGTGTTTTTCCCCTGTATACATTCTGACATAAAACTTTGTGCAAAATGAGAATCTACTGAAGGTATATAATGTAAAATCCCAAGACTTAACAATTTATCCAGGGATTTACTAAGTACACATCCTGAAGTACATGTTTTACAACAAACCCAAACTCATTAATGAGGCTTTTTTGTGTGTTTCATTCTGTTCTACTGCTGAATTCCAGATTTATTACACATAGAAAAGTCATGTCACCAGAATCAAACATAGGAAATTTTTAATATTGCTGTCCCTTCCTGCAAAAGACTTTGCCCTCAAGAAACAGCTACAGTGATTACATCCTTCTCTTTAGTGAGGGAAAACCTGAGTGGGGAAAATAAAATGTATTACATGCTACTGTAGAAATAATGTGTAAAATCCATAGGACACTTACTGAAGCATGGATTTCTCTAAGTGCCATGTTATATGAACAAGGCCAGTCATTCACAGGGGGAGAACTGGGGATAGATCCAAATAATTTTGACAGAAGCTAGCCTCAGACAAAGGATCATTACAATGTAATATGACAATACTATACATATGACATAAAGAGGAGCCATGGGTGCTTTGGAAGAAATTATTTTTTCTTGATGACCTAAGTGAGCAGAAAACAAACTTATGAATTTCCAATGACTAAGTCAAATTTTTCAAAGGAGTAGTTGTACCTATTTTAAAGTTTGTCTCTAACTTTGCAGCAAAATATGAAGTCTTTGAGCATGTAAAAAAGGCAGGGCATCTGAAAGTTATACAGTAACTTGTTATTTGTTCTGATTAGCCTAGCAACACCTCAAAAAAAACTCTTTAAAGGAGATGACATGAAACTCCTCAGTCTCTGGTGTATATATATATGCATTCAAGGTTCCCCATTCAAATATCCAGAGCTTCTGGACATTGGTTGCTGTGCCTTTTCCTTGCTCCTGTGGTCAACAGTCAGTAATGAACCGCTTTCTTGTGGTGGATGCAGTTAAGTCCTGATCTGTGAAACCTTTCCATCCCTTAAGTCCTTTTGTACTCTAAAGATCTTACTCATTTGGAACTGTTCTGAAGAAAGTTGCAGGAAACACATAGTTACTTGCTTGTGAGTCAATCAGTGCACACTCTCTTTAGTCCATCCTCAAAGGAATTTTGTTGCTCACCTACTACCAAACACACAGGTATTACAACTTTTCTAAACAGTATTTACAACTTGGTCATTGTTGTCATCTGAAAGGAATGGAGAGAGGCACCTCAAGTTACTCTTAATTAGGTCAGGCCTTCTGGAGAGGAGTAACAAGTGCCTGAATAATTGTTGAAATAAAACTGTTCCTGAGGAGCCAGAGTTGGCAGGACAGGGACTACCCTGAAAAATTGTGAGACCAAATCAAAATCAGTCTCCTGGATAACTGATAATTACTCAAAACATGGAAACTACTGCTATTGACTTTGACTTGTGCAGTGTTTGTGGATTTTGTTTTTGTAAGTCAGCTCATAGAAGGTGACGAACTCCAGAGCCATTATCCTCAAGTGGCTGGGGGATACCTTTCAGTTGCTTTCACAAACCTCTGCAGGGCTTTGATGGTTCTGCCTTTGAAAAAGCTGCAGCTGCAGCTCAGAAAAAAAAGCCTCTGCAGAATCCAAAATGGAAGATGGAGAATGGCTATGATTTTTTTATGTTTGCTCTTGCTAGTCTTATATAAAGACTGAGGGTTATTTTTTCCCCTTAACAGTAATCTCTGATATTATAGTAGTCACTGATTCCACTTTTAATATTATTATACCTTCAATATAGCTTGCTGTAAGAACTAAACAAAATATTATGAATATTTTTAAGTGTAAAATGAGCTCAATTTGTTATGGAGCCCTGTAGATTTATCTGTATAAATTAGGGATGCTTCAAGACTCAATGTCTCTGGGTCTATGATAATTTAGCACCTGCTGTTTACTTATAATGCTCTGAAGTGTCAACCTAGGTACCTAAGAATATATTTGTAGTTTCATGTACTCCAGATCAAGAAAATTGTGGCATTTATTTAGCCACATGTAGACACAAAATATCTGTAAATCCTTTTGAATCAGGTAAAGTTAACACAGTCTTTCTGATTTAAAAAAAATGGCAATTTCTTTCTTTCAAAAAGATGAAGAAATAAAGAGGCTGCATATCAAACTAAATAGACAAAAATACGTGTATGCATCAAGATGAGTATTTTTTGTTCTTATATTAAAAAAGCAATAACCAATTTAACTGAGAATGCTGAGTTCCTTTTATTTTTGCTTACAGTCCAGAGAGATTTATAGAACAACCATTAATGCAGCTTTTCATGAGAGCACTATGCAAGAATCAATATGCCAGTGCAAGCCCAATGCCTTTATACAAAGCTAGCAGGACTGCCTGTGGTGGCATAGTCCTCCACAGCAGGGAAGATATCTGAGCTGGGACCTGGCTGCTGTCGGTGGATATGGCCTCAGCCATCTGCAGGATAGCAGGGGCTCTGCGAGCAGCTGCCACGTTACATCAGGAATGTCTCAGATCTGGAAATCTCTGGGTTTGATTCCCACTGTTTTCTGGTGTCTGGACCATAGGCCAAAGTAGGCATGTCTGCTTCCTGCAGCTGTTCTCTATCTGAGCATGCTGGAATTCTCAAGCTGTACAAAACAGCAGGGTTTTTTTTGTGAAGGGATAGCTATCTTATTAATTTAATATAAGCAGGGTAAGACCTGGGTGATATAATAGGAGCACATTCCTTCCTGAAGATCTAGTTAAAAAAAAATAAAATTATGATTCATTCATTTTTTTTACATTGAAAGAAAAAATTTCCCTATTTTAATTTAAAAAAAGAAGATAAAAGAACCCTATTCACTAAGAACATTTCTTCTCAAGCTTAAAGAAAATCATCACTGTGTAATTGTTAGTCGTTGTAATATCCAGAGATACTATAACTGTGTCACAGTAGGATTTACCAGCATATAACTATTGTATCATCACTTTGAAAGCTCAAAACCTGTGTACACATAAATTATTCTAATAAGTGGCAAGTTGACAGGGAACATCTGCTCTAGCTGGTGAATCCACTTAATGTGATCCACCTGTCACTGTCTGGGTCATTACATAACTGCAATTCTGAACTGCTGTAATATTTTTGGCACATATACAAAGCTCCAAGTTGCACTAACAGATTGAACTGAGGTCCAAGATTAATATACCTTTATTAAAAAAAAATACAGTGCTCATTAAAGCCACTGCGAAAATACCATGCAAATTCTTTTCATTCAAAATCTTCATGATTTTGGAGTCCTTGATTTTAGTTAAGAAGCATTGCAGAGGACATTTCAGTATAGTTGCTATAAATAATAAGAAAAGTGGGGGAAGATAGTTGTCATGAAGTATCAATTCAGAGATTATTTTAGAGCACCAGTTTTCACATTGTGTCTTCCTATGTGTCTTTCTGTTTATTTCCACCTTACTTTCTCCATATCAGCCAGCCTAGAAACTCGCTAAAACAAAATGTTTTTAGCAGTAATGTCAAGACTCGGAGCTTAATCTGAATTTTTATATGAAATATTCAGATAAACCAGAAATAACCTGGATAAGGTTTTTACCAAAGCATATAGTCATTAAGAAGGTAAAAGCTGACCCACCTTAAGCCTCTAAAAACAGAACATTATGGTTTAGGTTGTTTATGTGAAATGCACCTTAGAAAATGAGAGTTCTCTTGCACAAATGATGCTTATCATACATTTAAAAGATGAAATCTCTGATAACATTTCTACATATACAGATTACTGTTATGTCTGAAGAGATGAACAAGAAATCAGCATAAACCTATTAACACATGCAAGTTGGGTCATTAGCCTGAAAACTGGAACATCTCATCTTCTATTTTAGTTGGATAGTGATTGTCTATCATCAACCTTTAAATGATGTTCAACATTCAAAAGGCTTTGTTTCCCTTATATATATATATATATATACAATTTAATATTATCAACAGTACAGCTCCACCTGGTATAACCATTGGACGTGATACTTAATTCACCAAAGAAATGCACAAGCGTAATCCAGAGAAAATTATTGCAAAGGTTTTACTATACCGTGTTGTAAGTTATCCACAGGAAGTATTTCAAATAACTTCCTACCTAGCTTTAAAAGGTACACATTAAATTATTGATCTATGTAGAAGTTGAAGCAAGCCAGACATGGACACACAACAGTTTCTTCTTCTTGTGTCCTCTTTATTTCAAAGACAATACTCAGTCTCTCACAAGTATCTCCATCTTCCAAATTTCCAGCTGAGCAGACGTTGTTTTTATCCACTGACAGAAAACATCTATGAGCTGAGTAGAGAACTGAAAAATTATCAAAGATTTTTTTCAGAGACAAATTAAAAGGCAAACTGAGCTACCCTAGCTTAAGTGAAAGGGGAATTAAGGTGTTCTTTACTGTCATATCTCCAGAGCTCAGTAGGAGCAATAGAAAGGGTTATAAAGAAAACACTACAAAAGCATAGTAAGTAAGGGAAAACTAGTGACTCTAATTGGACTCCAAGACATTTCAATCTAATACTTCTAAAACTTGAACTTGGAGCAGGAGGTATTGGATGAACTAATACCGAATCATCTGACCGAATCCCAGTGGTAACCTCATAGACTACTAGGCATGTTCCACTGCCAGGCAAGTGCCCAAACCCCAAGATATTCTCTTTGGTGACAAATTTTTCTCTTTCTGTCCCACTCTTTTAGAATACCATAAAAATAAAGTCTTCAAAGGGGTTTGGCTGTTCATCTGCACTATGGGTTTAGTCTGGATTAGAAATTAATGTCCCAGCTCTCCCTTCTTTCTTGATTTACATATTAAAATGATCTCAAGGCAATTGTACTAGACTGTTTTCATATGAAACTAACCTCTAGAAGTTGCTCTTCTACTGCTAAGGGATGTTTAGTTCATACACAAAATTCAAGCTACTGGGAAGTAAAAATGAATCCCTAAAACACCTACCGTACACATATCAGCTTCTTAGCACCATTGCTTTATTCTAGAGCTGTATTTCTACTGGTATCATCTATTTTGTCAGTATCACCACAGCTTCAAAATGTTCACATTTTATCTGGAATTTGTTCAGTGCTGGATAGCATTTTGGATTATCAAAGCTTCCAAACAGATTTCCCTTTACACACATCCCTGAGATTTCTTTCTTATGAAAGATTTTTTTTTTTGTGTACCTTAACAATAATCTGACAACTGATGGGTATTTCTTATCACTCCAATGTCTTTTATTAGTGTTCATGAAAAATCATTAGTTTTTAATAATTCTAACTACAAGCTTGTTTTTAATATTGAAATGTTAGTGAGATAATGATTTTTTAATTTTAATTAAAAAGGAATTAATCATACATTTATTTTTAAATAGGTAAAATTAAACACAAGCTAAAGGTACACTTGATTAAAACAGTATATGAATTGGTAGAATTTACCTTTTTCCTTGATGTTTTAATAATCTTAAATTTTCTAATTTTCAGGACAGTAGCAAACCAAACAAAATATTCTCAAATGATGGAAAGTTACTATGCAAAAAAAAAAATATATATATATAACAACTATTAGTATCTTTAAGTTGGCTATGATGTTATTTACTTTCATAAATGAAAGAGACTCTTAATCAAGATTTGGCATAAAAGTAGATAAAGTCCTGATATGAAAAATAAAAAAATACAACAAGCTTGACATTTTTAAAGTGCTGCCTTAAAATTGAAAGTCATTATTGCATGGAACACTTACTGAATGTACAGTATGACTATGGTAAATTAATATTCCCACCCCATTCAGCATATTGTTTAAGGTGTTGCAGTATTACTATCTCTGTAATGATACAGCCTGCCTGATAACATGACAATTCATATGTTTGAGTAGTCCCTATAAATTGTAAGGTAGCACCCATATGCAAAACATACTGAGCACTTTCTGCATAATCAAGGCATTCATACACAGTTTATACTCACTTTGAAGACCCAGTCAGTCATCCCTCTGCCCTTCCTTAAATACATTTAAAATATTGCTATTATATGCAGACTTTTTCTTTTTCCCAAGTAACAATACATTTGTACCTACCTCTTGTGTTGTGCTTGTGTGGCAAGGTATTGGTAGCAGAGGGGCTAAGCAGTGGCTTCTGTGAAAAGCTGTCAGAAGTTTTCAGTATGCCTATGGTCCTCTAGAAAGAGAAATCAGTGCTGGAGCTGGTTTGCTGGCAGTAATTATACCCCTGTGAAAGAGGCATAATTCCCACATGAGTGGGAATTCATGAAGAATTCCTGCCCATGGTAAGGACTCATGTGGGAGAAGTTCATGGAGGACTTTCTCCTGTGGGAAGGACCCCAATCTGGAGCAGAGAAACACTGTGAGGAGCCCTCCCCCTGAGAAGAAAGAAGCAGCAGAGGCAGTATGATGGACTGACCACAGACACCATTTCCCACCACACTGAGCCCCTGGAGGGGAGGAGGGAGAGAAAATTGGAAGTGAAGTTGAGCCCAGGAAAAGGGGATGGGTAAGAAGAAAATGATTTAAAGATTTGGTTTTATTTCTGGTTATACTGCTGTGATTTGATGGGTTATAAATTTAAATAATTTTTCTGAGTCAAGTCTGTTCGGCTTGATGGTAGTGGGCGAGTGATCTATCCCCAGAAATGTGTATCATTTGTAGTTTCAACAATTTGTTTATTTAAGAACTTCTACTGAAGTATGACTTACCAATTACAAAAAAAAAAACAACAAAACCAAAAAAAAAACAACACACCAGTAATGGCCAAAATAAATTTCTCCAATATTTTTTTCCAGTATTTTTATATGAGAGATCCTTTATTTGATTTATATGAGAGATCCTTTATTTGATCCTTTGGAGGATCAAACCATCTGAGATATTCCCACATAATTATATGGAAATAAGTCTGGAAGGAACCTACAAACATCACATTCTCTATGTTTAAACTTTGCTATTGAATTATTCTTTGGTTCTGAATAAAAACAATTTGAACAAATAAAATGAGTTGTGCACAAGTTGTTCTTCTTGAGATCCTTAGTGTGCGTGAATCATCACTCTTTGGTAATCAGAGGTGTACAATTTTTAGCATTGATTATTTAGTATAGCAGCACTTATTGATACTTCAATGCAGATTTCTTGTTTTGAGCCAGTAATGTTTTTTTAAAAAAACAAACAAACAAACAAACAAACAAACAAACAAAAAAAGCGCCAAAAAACTTGTTGTCAGGTCAGAGTCATGGAACCCCATTTTCCTGCATGCAGATATCAGATATCCTTCTGCATTTGAGATAGGTGATTTGCAAAGGGAAGGCATTCCAGAATTCTAATCTAGAATCTTTTATCAGATTCAGTGGGAGGATCCGATGACCTGGCCTACGTATTTCTGCATTATACAAATAAGGTTTTTGGAGGAGAGAGTCTTCTCAGTGCTTTGAAGGACTTGAATTCTCTATAATTTAAAAGGACTTCTTAGTTTCCGCTTTTCCCTGAAGAATAAATGCCATAAAATGTGTTTATGCACAAGTGATACCGGTCCTGTATATTTTTTATAATTTCATTGTGATTTTATAAATTTATTCTTCAACTTTTACACATTGAACAAAATATTTTTTGTCACTGGCCTATCATGGTGAATTCTTACAATCCTGTCATTTTCTGACAATCTTCCATTTCCAACTGTACAGTTCAGAAATATTTATTTGGCTTTCATTGGTAAATCAACGAAAAGGTTGTTTTTCCTGATGTCTCTGGCCATAGAGAGTTTTAATATTTCTCAGTGTGCTGCCAGGGTATGGCCATTTTACGCCTTCTGCCTGAAACATAAAAACAACTAGGAGACAATTGGTTATTTTGCCCTG
The DNA here is from genome assembly GCF_024509145.1 of Vidua macroura. Classification (NCBI taxonomy): domain Eukaryota; kingdom Metazoa; phylum Chordata; class Aves; order Passeriformes; family Viduidae; genus Vidua; species Vidua macroura. The sequence continues at coordinate 85,737,864 of NC_071571.1, read as the reverse complement.
GCAAAAATGTTGTAGTCTCATAGTACAGGTACTTCACAAATATGAGAATGAACATGGTGCATGAAGATAAAGGGGATTAAGCCCTGGAACTACTGAAAATGTACTAATATATTAGTTGATTAATAATTTGAAATCTAAGTGGCAAAAATAATTTTGGATTTTTTTCTAGTTCCTCCCACAAGGATTAAGAGGTCATCTTCTCTAGACTTCAGTTAAGACTGAAGTCTGAGACTAAATCTGATATCAAACAGTCTTAAATATGTATTCAATTTATAACTTATGCAGGGATAGTGGGCAAAATTGTATAAATATAAATGGCATCATTTCATTATTTAGGACCCTGACTGCACTCACATAGTTTGTTTTATATAGGATTTTTGATAATAAATGCTCAGTGCAACTTTGTCTGTTGATCCATTGTATATAATATAATCCAACACACTGAATCTATATAAAACTATTAAAAGGAACATTCAATTATAATAATTTTAGCCAATTTTTTTTCCTTCTACTCAAATTTATTCTTATATGTTTCTTTTTTTTATGTGTTCCTATGCAACTCCAAGCTCTGTTTCCCACCAGAAAAAAAGGAAAAAAAAAAAAAAAGACATGTATAAAAAATCCCAACAGAAATCACTACTGGAGAGCCACATATATTCCCTTACCCAAGACCACAGTTAGCAGAAATACCACTGTAACCAGTGCAAACCAGTTCAATGAATTAATGAAAAAAGGGGAAAAAGGAATGTATAATGAGGCCGTATATGAGCTGAAAATTTTGGAAAGCTTTTTTTCCCCTGTCACAAATGAAAAAGTACTACATTTCTCTCTGTCTTACTCAGCCTTAGTAGCATAGTAGAGCCAACATCTTCCGTCTGGTAGCACAGCATGTGTGAGCCACTTAAACTCCCTGACTTACATGATGGTAGATCAGTCTTGCTATTTAACTGCTCCATGCAAGTTATTATGCATGCAAACAGCCCCCACAGTAAAGAATACGTGTGAATTCAAACTACAATCCTAACTGACTTCAAAGAAATGCCATTTAAACAAAAATGCTGAAAAGAATGCAACTTTGTCACAAGGATGAAAAAAGTCCCTGCCAATCTGCAGTCCTGCCTGTTTTGTGTTAAATATGTACATGACCATTAATGACCTCAGCTACAACATATCATGAGTATATTTCTGAGGTAAATTCCTCTTCTCTGCAGACACAATTGCAGTTGTGTCTTAGTTCTGATCTCTAGATATTGGACTGAGGTCCCGCAGTCTTTTGTGTTTCCTTTTCTGTAGTTCTTCATTAAAAACTTAATTGATTTCATTTTATTTCAATTTCAACAAAGAACATATCTTTGACTGAAATGCACTGTTTGTGCATATCAGCATTTTTTACTTGACAACCTGAACACCTTAGATGTGTGGTAATTATAACAGCTAAAACATAACTGCTATCATCTACGTTTTTCCTGTTTTGAGGGGGTTTCAATCAAGCCTAAAAGCATAATTCAGAAGGGTACAGAGTTGGTTCTCCATAAATCTGAATTACACTGAGCTTCTTCTAAGCAAAAAGAGCCGATTTCTAATCTGAAAACTGCTATTCAAAAGTTTCTATGTATTAGCTTTATGTTTATTATAAATCTATAAAGCAATTAATGTATTAAATATTAATGTATTTAATGTAGTAATGTATTAATTACTACATTCTTAAATTCTTAAATTACTACATTCATAAATTCTTGAGGCTAAACATTAATTAATTAATTAATTAATACATTAATTAATGTTTAGCCTCAAGAAGAGGAGGCTTAGAGGTGACCTTATTGCTCTCTACAACTTCCTGAAGGGAGTTGTAGACAGGTGGGGGTCGGTCTCTTTCACCAGGCAGTAACTGACAGAACAAGGGGACACAGTCTCCAGCTACATCAGGGAAGGTACAGGTTAGATATTAGGAAAAAAATTTTCACTGGAAGAATAATAAAGCACTGGAATAGTCTTCCCAGGGAGGTGGTGGAATCACCATCTCTGGATGTGTTTAAAAAAGACTGGACATGGCACTTGGTGCTATAGTCTAGTTGAGGTGTTAAGGCATAGGTTGGACTTGATGATCTTAGAGGTCTCTTCCAACCTCATTATTCTGTGATTCTGTGTGATTCTGTGATTAATGCATTAATGTGTTAAATACTAATATATTAAATAGATGTATTAAATAATGAATGCCTGCCTCCATTATGCAATTTATTTATCTTTCAATAAATCAGTTATATGCATTAAATACTTAAGCGTCTTTAGTACATTCTGTAACATTTGCAGTAACTGCCAAAACTGCTTTCTACATACAGGGCACCTGTATAATGTCAAAGATCAGCAAAATTATTTTGGTTCACAAAATTATTGTGAACCAAAATCCAGCATCAGTTTCTTAGTGCCATATCTGTGTTCTCTGTTTAAGTTTTATTTTTTTAGGACAGTTGTAGATGAAGTTCTCTGACTAGAAGATTTGATGCAGTAGGACTGGGGACTTAAGTTGACTGCACATTAGATATTACCACAGATATTTACCTGAATGGGATTTCTGGGTGTCACCTTAATTGTTTCGATAGGGTAGTGATTAATGCACATTTTTTAGCAACTTTTTGAAAGCATATGGTGCTGCACAGTGAGGTGTGTTGTGACTGATACACTGAAGACACTTTCCAAACTAAAGGAAGCTTATTTTTGCAACTAAATGCTGTAGTGAATAGACAGAAATGTTATAGCTAAATTGAAAATTATCAATTATATTAGGAATCTAAAACATCCATTTAAGCTGAAAAGTCTGTGCATACAGTTGTTTCTGAATAGAGCAACAAATAATTGGTTTTTATCTCCTTTACTGTTCTGAAGTGTGGTGTTTGCAGTATGCTCACTTCTTTCAGGCAAGGTCTGAGCATCTACCTTCACTTTATAGCCAAACTTATTTTACAGACTACAATCTCAGACTGTGTTTTATCACAGACAATAGTTATCAATGGCAACACTAAATTCTTGGAGAATGAGAAAGACTCAAGGGTAAAAACCCCTTTTGCAGGTGAAGAGGACTCCTGGGGAAGTTTGAGGTGTCATAGAGGGTTTGGGTGCCCTAAGGGGAAAATACGAGAGAGTCTGAGAAGAAACACATCATCTCTCTTAATCTCAATAAGATACTTAGCATGCATTTTTTTTTGGCAGGTAGCTGTTGGAGTCCAGGACATCCCTTTGGCTGCCCTGACTGTCTCAAGACCCTGGCAGGTGTTGTAGATGTTGGTGAACTCAATGGGAAGAATGATGATGTTTAACTCTAGTTCAGAAGGCTGAATGATTTCTTTATTATAATTATGTTATAATACATTAATATACTATATAAAAGAGGATACTAAAACTACATGTTACTTTCTCTAACTATCATATTTAACTCACTAACTACTCGTGACCTTGTTCTTGAGAGTTTAGACACAGGTGGATCTGATTGGCCATCAGGCCTAAAGAATCCACCATGATCTAACTAAGTGTTCAATCTAGATAAACAATTCTCCAAACGCATTCTACAAGAGAAAAACTAGGAGTAGAAATAGAAATTGTTTTCTCTTTCATTTCTCTCTGTGCACCTTTATAAAAATCCTGAGAGAGAGAGAAATGTGCTTGCCACGGGCAGGGGGTTCAGAGACCTTGGCATGAAGTCAAAAACACCTGTGGCTTTGATTTTAGCCCATGGAAAAAGCTGCCAACTCTGTATGAGGAATTACAAGCCACAAGGGTTTGAGTAGTGTGATAGTTGAATTAACACAGGGTGAAAAAGTAGAATTTTGGGGCTTTTATAGAATGGGGTTCAAGGGGACAAGATGGAGGGATTTGGGCATGTCCTGATCTTCTTCTCCTTCTTCTTGTCCTCTATGTCTTGCTGTGATGGTGACACTTTTCTATTGGTTTAAGGTAGAGACACACTGTCTAACATAAATGGTAGCTATTGGCACATTATTGTAAACATAGTACATGTAGTTTTTAGCATAAAATGTAAACGCTGCCCGAGGCAGCACACAGAATGCCATGGCCAACTTGCTAGATAGAACTCAGCAGGTCAGAGAAAGAATGTTATAAATAAAGAAAAATAAACAACCTTGAGAAGCTGATCCTACGTATTTGGACTCCTTCTTTGGCTGGGAGAACAAGGACTTTTACAATCTTGGGGTCATCCTGACACCCAGACCCCAAGAGGTAGCCTCCTAAAGGTGAAAGGAAACACCAGCCAAAATTTCTTTCCTCTCAAGAATATTTTCTGGACTTCATTTTGGTAACTAAGCAGTTGTTTAATAATGCCCAGGGAAAGATTTTTGCCATACTGCATGATACTTGTGTTCTCAGTTACAAATGGAAAAACAAAGAGGATGCCAAAATAATTACTTGTGCTCAACATGGTAACTACAAGGAGAATCCTCATCTTTCCTTTGTGCTAGGATGAAACACAGATTCACTTAAGTATCTGTTATTGATTGTTTTCATGCCACAGTGGTTCTATCATTGTTTAGCAAGCATGTCTAAACTATTATGTAAGGATAGAAGGGAATCAAAACCTTCAGTTCACTTTAACATAGATGACTGGTTCCCATGAAACAATAAATTTAGAGCATGAGTCATACAACAGACCATTTCACAATACTGTTTCTTTTGCAAAAGTTTGATCGTACTGTACTTCATATATAAGCGATGACATAAAAAAGTACTAAATGTTGAAATTAAAAATTGAAAAAGGAAACATAGTAATACAATAAACCAAAGCCATGCAGTAAATGATTTGTGAATGACTTGTGCAATCACTCAACTTCAGAATGTTAAAATTTTTTTATGTGGTGTCCTTAATCTTGCAGATAAAAAGATGGTTCTGTAAAATTCTGTCTTATCTAGCAAAACCGTCATTTAGTGAGAAATCTGTAAATCACACAGATAAGCTACTGTAAAATACCTTAAAATAGCTTAGTTTTTTTCCATCAAAAATATTATATAGATGTGACTTCAAAATAAATGACAACAAAAGTTTCTCTGATTAGGGTGTTTCATATGACGAGCGCACAAGACATTTGATCACAGCACAAAAGAACTTTTATTTAAGTAATTATTGAAGATGTTTTTTCAGTATTATCTCAAACTACAGTTTTTAAGTTTTTCCATTCAATAATCCTTTGATATCTCAGGAGTCTTGATAAAGGAGATAATGACTGGGATATTGGAGATAAAGACACTGAACTTTCTGTTCAAAAATAAATTCTTAAGAAGATGTTTTTACTCTAATTCAATGACATCTTGGAGAAAACTTGTATTACTAGCTCTGAATTTTAATAATGGATAGCCATGCCAGAAGCTACTTTTGTCCATTTCTCTTGTTCTTGGCTACTTTACATAATTCTGAACCTTTTGGTACATCAAAGTGAATATGAAATATTGAAATACAGTGCATAATCTCAGTGTCACTGCTTGATTTTAGTAATGGAAATACTTCAACCAGACATTTCTGTCGAACAAAGATAGCAGGAAAAGCAAAAAAATGTATTCAGAGATGTTACAGGAATGATTAAAACACTACAGGAGTGAATCATGTGTCTTTACTGGGTTTTGCAAACTTTTGTTCCATAGAAGTCATTAGTAAATAGCTCAGATTTTTTTCATTATCTTCTGCATGGATTACAGAAAAAAACCCCAAACCACACAGTTTGAAAAAATATATCCTTAAGGAAAAAAAGCAAAACTAAAAAATAAAAAACCTAACTAAACTCTCAGAAGGGACTTACACTCTTTAGGTTTTCTGAATTTTTAAAAGAAATGGTGAAAACAAAAATCCATTAAAATTCCATTTGTTTGGGTTCTTTCTGGAGCTAATGAAAAGAAAAGGGAGAAAAAGAAAGAAAAGCATCTGTCTGGACTCTTATGGCAGTGGGTCTGTGATAATTTTATCTGCCTACCTGAGTGTCTGCCTTATAGCCCTATTGCACTTTCAGGATTTGGTTTTATGTAGATGGAAGGCTTTGGAGATGGGGTGGGGGACGAGTCTAAGGGATATCCTACTCAGCTATTGGGATTGCTAAAGGCTTCACATGTATTTAGTGCGCCCAGGCCCAAGATGCTCTCATGTGTTTAATGTCTTGCGGTTTCCCATATAAATGCAGTATCTGCTTGGTGGCAAAATCCCTTCAGCAGTATGGAACAGACCAATGGAATAACAAAGCCCTTCCTCTTCACTTGTGAAAAATACTTGAGCTACTGCAGTAGGCTTACACAACTAATTGCAGAGAGGGAAAAGGGGTCAGATACAGATTGCCTGAAACAATTATCCTGAAATTATATTAAAGGAAAGGGAAGGGAAAACTTTGAACATTTTTTGAGCACTGAATTAAGACTTTATAACCTAGAACTGAGTTAAACAGCACTACAAAATTTCTTTACACAGTTTGAAAATATTTTGAAATGTTCTTAAAATGTTAACTCTTTAATGATAAGCACAGAATTTTCTAGCAAAATCTGACTGCCTGAGCTTGGAGACTGAGGACATAGACATAATTCTGAACAAATATTTTCATCACACATTGTGGAAGTGATAGTAGTCATGATTTTAAAATGCACAGATGCCCTTTTGAATCCTGCAAAAGTATCATGGCACATAAAAATTATCTCTAGCATTCACAGCAACTGTGTTTTTATGTCTGAGTGAGTGTTCAGTAACCAACTACATAAGTGTTATAATTTTAATTTCCATTCAGTCCCTTTATAAACTTCTTTTAAAGTTTGGCTATGTGCATTGCTTTGTCAGGAAAAGTATCACTACTGCAGCATTTTAACTATAATTAATGATGACATTCGCCTTGATTGTTGCCAAGTTTGTTCCCTAAGAGATGGAACAAAACACACAACGTGTGAATTATTTATACTTCCATATGGAGGCTTATGGTTAATACATTCTCAGTAATTCTTAAGCTTTGGATCTTAATGAGGAAATGTAGATCACTGGTGCATTTAGTTCAAAATATAAAGAACAACATATATCCAAAGAGATGAAAATACTCTGATACTTCAGAAATGAACAATAAAGAAGGCTTTCTTCCTGTCAAAATTGCTGTGAAAGCTTTCATAATGCATCTATACATGAACCTAGATACCCTTCTCTGCCATGTAATCTTCCTTTGAGCAATGACACATTGTCAATATTTTAACAAGTAGCTTCCATAAATTTTAGAAAAATAAAATCTCTGTTGTTCAGTGGTATTCCTCAAATTCCAGACTCAAAATCACAGATCACAATCTATAATAGGTTGAATGAGTGATAGGATATAACTCTTTACTTTCTAATTTAAAGCCCTACCAAATAGGTCCAATTTTTTGGCATTTTTGATCTGACCTTTTCTAGAACTTTTTACCTTGAGGCACGCAATATCACTCTTGGGACTGCCCTGTACAGGATCAGGAGTTGGTCTTCAGTGATCCCTGTGGGTGCCTTCCAAGTCAGGATATTCTATGATTCTTCCATTGCTTTCTGTAGAAGAGATTAAAATTTTTTTCTCCTTCTATGTTTTCTGGGTTTTTTTAAAGTTTATTTTGTGCCTTTTGTATCCTTTTTTCACCTTGAATAATTCTTCTCAGCACAAAATGAAGATCCTCTTTTGATAATTGCAGACAATGCTCCAGTTTTTCTCGCTCTTAATAGACTGTCATAAATCAAAGTCTGTAATCTATAAATTTGTGTTGGGCAAACACATGGCTTTGCATGCAGTATTGCCTGTGTGATCTCATCCATTGCATTAAGCAGTATAGGGTAGTGATTTATTGGAATAGGAAAACCAAGTAAATTCCCTGTCTGGACTAATATAATCGTTCTCTTGTTCTCTTTTCCCTACAAATGCATGCAGATACCTAAAAACCGAGCAATCTTATACAGTATATATTTAACTTTATGAAAATATCTTCTTAATTTCATATGACCCAAACTTTGATTCCTGAATCGGTCAGGAAATATTTATATCCTACATATGTGTATATGCCTTCCACTCTGCATACCTCGAAGAGTGAATCCATAAATATTAGATAAAATAACTGTAATCCATTGACAAAGTAAAATTTATTCAAGTCATGTAAGTCAAAGTAGCTAAAGACAAAACATATTGTACTGAAAACAGGCTGATAGGCAGCTTTGCCTTTTTTTAGGAGAAAATTAGGAGACAAATGTTATGCACATTGAGAACAAATTATCTAACGACAGTACCATGTGCTTTACATACTTTGTTTGAAGTGTGCAGTTATACAACTTGTACCTCCACATAAAAGAAGTATTGGTAGATCTTGTGATGCAAAATCTGTTAAATAAATTTAACAAAGAACAAGAAAATACATTAATTTCTGAAATTATTATTCCAATAGATAAGTCTCCAACTTCCTAACAACACAGGAAGGTTCAGTAAGAGAGTATTAAGAAAGTATTTCTGTGTACACAATCTAGCCTCAGAAATTATTTTCTCTTCAACCTGTCTTGAAGTGGCTTCATATAACCCACACTGACTTTTATGCCAGGTATTTATTCCTCATAAATATTTTTCAGTTACAACAATAAAAAAATACAAAACAATTAATTGTTTTAGATAATACTTAAAATACATATATAGCAACCTTTGTTGGTTCAGTTCTGCATCCCATTGAATATTCTGCTTTTAAGTTAGAAAATATTGCACAGTGGGAGTGTGTAACTGCTTAGCTTTATGAATTTCAAATATTCTCATCATGAAATGTCTTCTATATATGTAAAGTTAGTAATAGTTGTTTCCTAGATAAAGATTCAGGAAAACTAGTGAGCAAATGATGCATGACTTAAAATTAATTTCTTGCCAATCTCAGTTTTCTCCTTGGTAATCCATATCTGTTGGAAAAGCAGAACTGAGACTTAATTAGTCAAATTCTGCTGCACATTGGTCTGCTCTGAGAGTCAGTTACTCCTTGTAGTAAATTCATAATGTAAACCCTTAGCTGAGTACCATTAAAATGTAATCAGATCATTATCATTTTGAACATTAGTGCTCTCATCAAATGAATGTTCTTTTGAAAACACATCAGGTATGGTCTAGAATCTCTATTTAGCTTTAGTTTACAAACTCCAAATGTACCTGTTTAAGCTATTGCAGTTTGGATTGACTATTGATGCCATCATATATCTTTCACTATAATTCTTTATTGAAGTTGGGCAACCAATTGAAGCAATAAGGAAGCAATTCTTTAGTTTCCTGGCAGCACATTAATCTTATTGTATGAAACGGTTACTAACATGAATGCATCACACATTTTTAGCAGCAAATAAGCAAATAAGAAGGCAACATCCAGCATCTTTTCAGTCTTAAAGAAAGAAATCAATTTGATTAATAAGAAAACACGGGAAACCAAGTTAGACAAGGTTTAGAAGTCCCACTGTGACTTTTGTAGTGCAACATTACAGGACAGCAGACACCTTAAATCATAATTAATTCAGTTGAAAAGAAAAGGTGTATTTTAGAATGCATTTTATTTTCCTCTCTTTTACGCTTCAGCCTAACAGAAAATTGAAATCTCTATCTCTGGCAGTTCTGTGGCAGACTTCCAGCTTTATCTTAATGAAGAAGGAATTATTTTTGACAAATTTCTGTTCTCCAAGTATCCCAAAATCCTCTAATTCATTTACATGAGGTGAAGGGGAAAAGAAAGAATGGAAGGAAGAGAAATGAAGCATACAAATATTATTCAAAAAGGATATAGGAAAGTGTTCTATGGAAGGAAGACATGAGTATTTTATAGCAGAAAAGTATAGTAGAAGAGTAGAAAAGTAGAAAATCACATTTCCTTAAATGTAATTCTTGAAAATTCACCAATTTATTCTTATACAAAACTATCAAATGAATAATAGGTGAATTTCAGCAATTTTGAAAAACAATTGAGACTGAAAGGAAGCTGAAGTTTTAAATTATTTCAAAGGAGATGAAGTTTTTTTCAAACTGTTAATTGGTATTACATCCTGTCATGAAGCCATTTTTTATTTCCCAAAAAACTCTCAAGTGCAAGTGAATAGCCAGTAAAAGGAAAAAATTCTTATTGAAATTTAGATGATTTTCTTAACCTGACATGATAGCTATTGGTTTCAAGCAGGACATTATGTAATCTTTCCATTATATTTACCAAAAATCTTCATACTACCATGTGTTCCTCTGACAAGTTACGGTAAAAACTACTGTGACATCTGTGTTCAAAGAACATTGCTACTGACTGAACCAAAGCAAACACAGACGCCTCAAGACCAAGAAAGAAGGACATGAGTTACATCACTTTATCCTTTATATCTAAGGCTTGCTATTCTACAAATTATATATTCAATATTAACTATATGTGGGTGTGTAGAAGTCCAGAATAATAATCTTACTGATGCTATAATTAGCCAGACCTCTTAATAAAGTGCTGGTAGAAAACAATAATGCTAAACTAAATCGTGGTAGTTTAGCTTGAAGAACAGCCAATCTCCCTCCCAGCTGTGCACTCACTCTCCTCTCAGTGTGGTAGATAAAAAATTTTCTTCTCCACAAACTGCAGAGAACTGTCTGCTCCACTATGTCCTCTTCTAAATGTTGCAGAGGAATATTATCTCTGTCATGGAGAAACTTCTGCTGCTGCTTTGCTTTTGATATACCCTCTGTTGTTTTGCTCATTTTATTTATTTCTCCTCTTCCTGTGTGGTATTTTCTGCCCTTTCTTACATGCACTTTCCCAGAGATGCCCCAAATATGGCTGATGAACTCAGCTGTCCCCTGTGGTGGATCTGTTGCAGGGATTGCTGGCACTGACTGTCTCCAGCTTGGGGCAGTGTTATGGTTTGAGACTGGCACAATGCCAGTGGTCCCATGAAAATACACTTTCTTAAATAAATGCTGTGAGATGTTATCAGGAACAGAGCAGAGTAGGCCCAAGCTTAATAACAAAGGAAAAAACTTTATTAAACTACTACTACTAGTAAAAGACACACATACTAAATCCAGGATGAAGACCCTCTAAAACACCCCTCTTCGTCCTAATTTCCAAAACAACTACTATGAAACATCACCCAGGATTCCTGATCAAATTACCACCCTTCAGATAATCAATATTCAGTCTATCAAGGGAGAGAGAAGTCTCTCTTGCACCACAGGCCCCCCAGGAAACACAGTTGCCACCTCCTGTGTTTCCATGTCACACATGGCAACTGCCCGGAGAAAATCTGCCAGTGTGACACTCTCCTTTCCATGTCACAGTGCTCTCACCACCGTGCATGGACAGACTGCCCATGGGGCTCTTTTAAGGATGCTTTGCCACAGACTAAAAGAGACAACAGTTCAGCTTCTCATCTTGGAACTACAGTCTCCCCCATTTTCCCCTGGGGCCAAGGGTCCAGGAACAGAGATCATCTTCTTCCTGAAAACAGAGGGCATCACCATTCCCTCTTCAGCTTTCCTCTGTTCTTGCCATTCTTGTGTTGGTGGTTGCTGAAGCATTATCTCTTCCCACTTAAAAATTTATTCTTCTAACATCTCAGGTCCCGGACTGTCTCTCTTCCACTACAAATCGAGGAGGAGGAATATTTTACAAAGCCCTCATTTCCCAGAAAGGGTTAAAAGTTCAGACTCCCCGGATGGCTGAAATCTCTGCCCAGCATTCTCAACTCCCACGCTGGGCATCATCCCCCCCCGCCTTCTCCTTCTTCTCTGCCGGCAAATCTCCAGGTGCCATCAGGCTCTCTGTCTCTTTCCCTCTAGCGGGGGGGGGGGGGGGGGGGGGGGAACAAAGGCATCTCCGTTTCTCTCCACCCTTCCATCCGCAGGAGCTGGCTCAGTTCCAGACCTTCAGCCCCTCAGCCTACCTGGACAAGGCCGTGTGGCTTCCCCTCCCCCATCCAGGCCATGGCTGGGCAGGGGAGAGTCTGCACTCTCTGACGACCGGAACCAAAGAGACAGTTCCCCTGGGAGTTCTTGCTTTTAACCCCCTGTGTTCTCAGAGGCGTGTCCATACTTTCAGTGGTCACTCCAGGTGCCAGTATCTAAACCTGACCACTGATTGGTTTGACCCAACTTCCTGGAAAAAAATTCACTTCCATATCAAACCACTACAGGCAGCTCTTCCCACACAGGCCAGCCCTGCAGGCCCCCTGCTTCCAAAACTTGTAATCCACACCAATACACTTGGTTAAAGACTAAAATATTTTAAACATGGTTCTTAATCCAACACTTTTTAAATATTGGAATTTGCAGATTTTATCCCACAGGAACATTAATTGCTGATCCATGTTTGCATAACATTGCATGTATAAAATATAAGTCCCAAATAAAATAATAGTGCGTGGAAATTATATCTGGACTTTGAATTTCTCTTATTTTTACTAATGTGCAAACTTGGTAAGAATGTAACATATCCAGTGAGCTAAGCTTAAACTTTGGCAATCATTACTGCAGTATTAAAGGAAGAGTGACAAATATCCAAACCTCTTTTGCAGAGTTTTCTCACTTTTCAGTGGAAGAGAAGGTCTATTTGGAAAAGAGAAGCTGAGTTTTTCAGTTATTCTGATTGTTCAGGACATGTTTATACAGATCATTTTCAAATTATTCAGAAATTTCAAATTCACCAAAAGCATTCTTATTTATCTATGATGCAGTTAAAATTTCTTTTCCTCAGGAAAAAAAAGAAGAAATCCATAGCAATGATTCTTCTCTTCTCCTAGGGCGACTGTTTGGTCTGGTTACTATCCAAGTTCACCGTAATCAGGTGACACTAATTAAAATAAAGAACTACAGGCAATTTCTGATGTACTTCTTCACAGTTTTGCTACCAGCTTAGTTTCATGATACCCAAGTTTATTAAAAAAGCATGTAAGGTACACAGAGGTATCATACAGGAAATGGGAGGTTTGACAAAACTGAATTTTACCTCTGTAGACTTTGGAATTTTCTGCAATTCCTCTGTTTTTGTTATGATGAATTACTAGTTTTCTTTGGAGCATTTTATAGTTGTGATATGGTATAGATCAAAGAATTTTTTGTAACATATGTAAATGTCATTAAGCATCCATAACCTAATTCATTTTTTCTGGTGTCAAATAAAACCCAAATCTAAGTGATTTCAGTAGGAGTAGAAACCTCAAATCTTTTAATCAGGCTCAACTATGCATTTAATGATGTTTCATACAGCAAATTCTAGATTCCAAATCATCATAAAATCTGATACCACATATTTTTATTTCATTCCCTTTGTTTAAAAAAATAACCTTAAATAATCCTTTTCATTACAGCCTTATGAACTCCACTTTGATTTTCATGGAGCCAAACAGAAAGGTATCCTGTCCTGACACATTAGAACCCTTAATATCTGGGATATCATAATGACATCAGATTAATTTTTATGATGTTCTTTACTGTTTAAGGGAACAAAAATCTGGCTTAAAAGTAAGGTTCAAAGGTATTTTTTATTATTCAATATTATCCTATTAAAATAGGAGATTTATGCTCAAAACTTTGAAATGTACAAAATAAAATTTACAATCGCAAACAAACCTATACAAATGACCCATACAAAATTATCTACAAAACTATTAACAAATCTACAAAAAGGAAATTAAGAAGAAAAAATATCAGATGGTTAGTCTGCTATAAATTTATCATGAATCCAGCAGGATAGCTCAAGTTATTTGTAGGCATTTGCCATTTCTTAAGGTTGGAAATTATAAAATTTTAATTTAAAAAATAATATTTTTAATCAATTTTATTCTGTTAAAGTATATACTTTTGATTAAACTAAGACAACGAGAATGTTACTACTTCACAAGTACAACATTTGAATATGTCCATAATGCAGAGAAGAGTTAGAGCCATATAGAGGTTATTAACATAAATTGCAATTATGAAAATGATTGTCATCATTTATGACTCTTTTCAAATTACTTGACAGATTGTCATGGGAAAATGGGTTATGCAAATGTATTAATGTTTATGCAAATTGTTTGACTTCAAGACTGAAGCAAGACTATGGATCCAATACCCTTCAACATGTACTGTGAAAAGCAAAGGATACTCATTTCACTTAAACTTATTTGAATTCATCATGGCAAAAACAAAATAATCTTATTTCTAAAATTGCTTTGATTAGAAAATGTTCCTGACTCATACAAATGGAGCAATTAATCTAGCAAAGTATTCTGTAGACTGTGAGAGAGTTCATTTTGGATGTGATCATGGATGCATTTTGACTTAAGATCAGGAACTGTTCAGAATGCATAAAAATGAAGTAGTTAATGAGGGGAAATTGGAGAAGGATGTTATGCTGTACTTCTTAACTGCTTTTTTTTTAAGTCTTCTGATTGCTTGTAAATTTTGATTTAAAGTGCTTTACGTAATCATGTAAATACTTTGCAGGCTTCACCCAAGCCAAGTTACTTCTACAGCTGTTTTGCAGATTTAGACAGGAAAACACATCAGAATACATTTTAGATTTGACCATCAGCTTTTTCATGAACTGAAAGTTTGCTCATTAACAAACTTTTTGTCTGGAATCATAAAGAAAACAAGTTTAAAAAGTAAAAAACAGTTGGTTTACAAGCTTTCTAATTGAAATCATGAACAAGAAAGGACAAATATGTCCAGTGGGCCAATGAGTAGCATCTACAGATGTTTCTGTCAACAAATGAATATGAACCTTGATTTCACTATGAAATAGAAACATGCTTGTTCTATGATAGGTTTAACTGCTACATAATTTCAAATCCATTATTCTTTCCACATCCAGAACAAAAAAAGAATAAGTAGACTCTGTAAAAGTGGACAAGGGGTTGCCTGTTCAGACTGATACAGAATGAGAAGTAGTGAGAATATTCCCAAATTTCTTTATCAATCAAGCAAGATAATCCACAAAGAGAATTTATACGTCTCCATAGAGCAGCTGAAGTTACTTTTTCCTTTGTCCATTTAATTCCTCAGCAAGAAGAAAGGAGCTTACCCCACCTTTAACCATCCACGTGACCAAAGAAATATGCCAGGTCTCCATTTGGAACTACTTGGGTTCTCTTTTTAATCACTTAAAATATATACTGTTTAGCTTTATAATTCCTCTCTGCCACTACTTGAGAATTACCTATTTCTAGCCACTGCCTCAGTAGAGACATATGACATTTCAGGGTACTTAACTATAGGGAAGACTATCAAATTAGTAATGAAATATTCAATTATTCAGAAGTGCACACACATATACCTAAAGGAAAAGTATAATAGGTATACCTATTATATATATAAAAGGTATAATAGACAACTAAGAGCTTTTTTTTTTCCTATACTAACACGTACAATGTGAACCTGCTTATAACTTTGGAAGTCAAAAATATAAAAATAATAATCTGTAGATGAACTGACTTTGCTTTTCATATTAAATTCAATTTCAAACTTTTGCCCATAGTTATTACAGGAAAAGAACATCTGATGTATAAAGTCAATTAGCTTTTATTTTGTCTGTCACCACTTACTATTCATTATGTTATACTTAGAAGTCTCAGCTGTATTCTGAATCCTAATTTCCCTGTATCAAAAGGCTGAATATCAAAAAAGGTAGGGAAAGTACATCTGAGGCCAGATATGATAGAGGCCTTGTACTCCTTAAAGTCCAAGATACTAGGATAGAAAGGATAAAAAAAGAGTTTAAAAAATCTTCTGGAAAACAAGGTCCTAACTGAATCAATAGATGCTTCAGAAGGACTTAATATGTCAGCAGAAAAAAACCCCAAACAAACAATGTGGTTAGCCAGAAAAATTATGCTTTAAGAATCAGGGCACAGAAAGGTAAGAGGCAGGTGAGTCAGACCTGGGAAAGGTTGTTAAGACAAAAAAAGATTCTTCAGTAGACACAAGAAGTTTTAAAAGTAAAATTACTATAAAGAAGGTTCTGATTAAAGATTAAACTTGATGTGGCTCTTAAAAAGATTTAATATAGAATTTTTCAAAATAATGCAGTTCTTTTTTGGGGGACAAAGAGAAGATGAACTTGAGGACAGTAAGAAAACAGAATCCACCACAACCAAACTGGAAGGAAAACTAAAGGAGTTAATGACCCCAAATTGGCTGGGACCAAGGATCTTGTCCCACAAGCTGTTCCATATTTGACACACAAAATCAGTATAGAATCATAGAGTCATTTGGGTTGGAAAAGACCTTTCCTTTAAGATCATGGAGTCCAACCACAAGAATAGCACAATAAGCATTCATACAAAGATTTTGGGGTTTTTTTTAATATCTAGTGAATGATAGCTATAGCACATAATAAAAGAAAGTAAAAAAAAAAAAAAAAAAAAAAAAAAAAAAGAAAAAAAAGAAAACAAACCTACCATAATTCAGGAGAGAATGACTTGATCTAAACATCCGAACTGTTGATATAAACTCAACATTGTGCAAGGCATTATACAAAATTTTATGTCAAGAGTAACTATGGATATGGAAGTTAAAGCAAATGGGGTGAGACAGTAAAGGTCTTAGCAAAGATAATCTGGCAAATAAAGTTCCTAAATCAGAGAAATATAGGAAATATCATCTAATTGTACTTCATTACATAATTAGTTTGTGACATGAAAAGCTAGTATATTTGAAAATGAGAGAAAGTAATTGCAAAGGATGAGAAGCTACTGATAACAACCATTAACCTTCAGGGAAAATATTGTCATAGAGTGAGGTTCTAAGTAAAGTTACAATGCTAAATAATGGGAGATATCAAATGTTTTTTTTTTTTCAATGCCCGCTTTTAATAAAAAGTTGGCAAAACACAAGTTGTTTTACAAGAGACTGGCATATCACAGAGACAAAAAAAATCCAAAACCAGGCTTTCTCAATAATTATTGCAGAAGTAATAATAATGGCATGTAGTTCAGGGGGGAAAAAAAAAAGAAAAAAAAATGTTTATATGGATCATCAGAAGGAAAGAAAGTCGTATCTTTCAAGATAAGAATAAATGAAATATTTTGGCCCAGTAAAAGGAACACTGAAACATGATATATCTTCTACCTATAAATATGTGACGGTTGAGAATATAAATACCAGTGTTGGAGTGAGTAGAAATTTACAAACATGACCAAGAAAGATTGTTTTCTGACTGCAATTTCAGATGGAAAAGTGAGAGCAAAACACCCAACTACTCTGAAACATAACTCCCCACATCACACTGTGCAAGAGGTTTCTGTTACTGAAATATTTCCTAGTCTATTAACATACACTAAAAGGCAGTATCCTTGAATCTAAAATTACTTTTGTTACCCAAGAATATAAGGCTGGAGAAAGTGGAGAGATGGAAAAGCATTTTTAAATTCTAAATCCATTTACCTAGATTAGTGTTCTGCTTTTCCTTTAACCTTTGTTCTCTAGAGCAACTAGGACTCTTTGGTAGTGGCATCTTTCCTGCTTGGTTAGCTCCAGAACAAATACAAGTCTCCGAAGAATTTTGAAATTGCCCAGCAAGTTTTCAGATTTTTTTGATTGTGCAAATATTTTTTTCCTTTGTTCTGTTTACTGTATTCTAAAGATAACATGATCTTTTCTACTAGTTTGTCAAGGAAAACGCTTGCCTTTTCTCACAGACTGTCTCCTGTCCTGCCCTTCCCTGGTGTTGCTGTGCTCATGATGGGACAAAAACAAGCTACAAGCTTTGTAAAGTTGCAGTGAAACAGCTCCCCCAAATGGTATAGTTTAACACGGAGATCCCTAAGGAAATGCAGTTTAAATTCATTAAAATGCTAAATTATTTGGAAAAACAGACCTTCATAGTATGTATGACCTTTTATTAGCAAGTTTTTTTGTGTGCGTGTGTGTGGGGTTTTTTGGTGGGTTTTTTTTGGGTTTTTTTCTTTTTTCTTTTTTTTTTTTTTTTTTTAATCTTACTGGAAACCCTGCTGACCCTCTATTGAGGTGTTTTGGATATCCAGAAGTCTACAGGTTGTATTTTGGTGCTTTGGGGTATCTATCATGGCTGAGACTCGGAACTGTAAAGATGTTTGGTTACTTTTTGAACCTTGAAAGACAGCCAGAATGAAAAGCATTTGTGGCTGAGAAGTGTCCATTCTTTGTTAAAGCAACCAACAGCCATATAGCAGAGGAAATGCCGGGTAGTACAGAGGAGGATCACAGTACAGAAGGAAGCCTGTGATATCCCAGGGACCTTGGTCTTTCAGTAGTGTGAACATGACAGTAAAATGAAAAACAGTATCTTGACCTGTTCATGGAATATGCTTGTTCAACTAAAATTTTGTCAGCAACATGAAAGTTGCTTTTTGAACGGTACTTCATTTTGCCCTTCAAGCTCATCAGTAAGTAATGCTGGTTTCTTAAAGGCCTGATTATTTGTTAAAAAGAGTGACATACAAGTTCTGATCAAAACAAAAAAATATAAACAAAATATAAGATAATCACATCTAATTCCATGTAATTGTATTTGCCATGGATTTTCAGTTCATAATACTAAAAAATCTGACCCCCAAAATTATTTTGATGCAACATACAATTGCAGATTTTTAGATTTATTTATTTATTTATATATCCTTGTATGTTTTTAATTTGCCATCTGATCATTGAGTCTGTAGTTACACATTTTCTAGCTTTTGCCCACCAAAAATAAAGCGTGTTTCTTTATTATTATTTTTTATTTTTAATAGTCAAACTAGTCTTCTTTTAGAGAGGAACTCCATGGGCTGATACTTAATACTACTAAGTGACCTAAGACTCATAACAAAATGCAGGCAACACTATGCTTTGATTCATTCCTTTTTTGCTGTGTTGAAACAATCACTGGCAACTCACAGCAAAAGTAGGTAAAATACTCCAGTAGAGGAGAAAATATAAGGATACAATCTAAGATTGCTAATTTATTTCTAAAAGGAATTTATTTACAGAAGTGAAAAAAGCTGTTATGTTTTGAAGTTTTTAATTATTTATTAGTAGTCAATAGGTGTCAATTTCTACTTTTAATTTAGCAATGAAAAAAAGGCAAACAGAACAATTTGCAATTTCATTTGTTTCAATAGCTCCTATTTACAAATTTTGCCAGCAGGTATATTTTTTTTCAACACCAAAACAGGCTTTATTCAAAATTACCTGTTTGGAGATATCTTTAGCTATTTTGTGGATCAAGTGGGTAATCATTGGAAAGAAAGTCTGAAACACACTGGACAGATACAGAAAGTTCTGTGGCCGTGTCAAAAATAATAAACCTAGAGAAATCTACAATACTGAATGACCCTAGAAGAAACACAGCCAGCTTTACCCATATTTAATATCAGTGGACTTTGAAATTATTTCATGTAGACACCTTGCAGAATCAGGTCACGGATTCATCAGATTTTTGAATGTCACTGGCTGCATTATACATATTTGATAACATTGCGGTTCACATCCAGCAAATATGCCAGCTATATGAACAGCAGCTGAAAAAATTGTCCTTTATAAAAGACCCTGGAAATACAAACACTGAACAGCAAATATCCACTGTGTGTCATTTCTCTTCAAAGCTGGCAGCACTTTGCATTTTCAGGGAGATTATTTTTCCCAGTAGTTCCATCCTGACCAAATGGTGGTGGCAAACAAACAATGAGGCAATATCATCAGAAGGAAAGGCTGGCAATAATTTTAACTGTTTTGTTCTCTAAGGACTAGAGACCAAATGAGGAAATTACCAAAACCACTGAAAACCATATTTATCAGTGTCAGTGCCGAACAAAGCATTGCCTTGTGTTTCATAACAGATATTATTAACTCACTGGTAAGGAACAATATAAAATGGAGTACAGGCTGCTCAGCTTTAACACCTTTGTAAATATGCAATCTGCTGTCTGTGCATCAGTCATGGATATCCAGCAGTCTTTGCTAACAAGAATATTTCACTATGATGAGAATGATACCTTCAAATAGAAGCACTTACAAAAAAATACTAAAAGCAAAAGGATGAAAATGTAAGCTTTTTAGAAGTTAATTAAATTATATTCAACAAAAGAATTTCAGTACAAAGAATTTTGACCTAGTTTTCTAAGGAAAGCAAAGTTATAACCAATTACATGTCGTCTTATCAAGTCATTCCAAGACACAGTAACTGCAAGCACATGACTAGATTATAACAAAAATTAAATTAATATAGAGAAAACATAATATAAAGAACATTTTGTTTAGTACCTATATGAAAACTTAAAGGTTTTGAAAATGAGATGTTCCTCATAGGTTTTGAACTCTTAAACCTCTGTGTTTAACTTTTGTTCTGAAAATCTCCTCAATATCACAAGGAAAAAAAAATTGTCCCTCTGTAGTTGGCAATATTCTATCAGTATTCTACATAAACAAGTCCTACTTTCCCTGTTCTGTATCACTTTTAACATATAGCATTTCCCAGATAGCATGCTTTTCCACACCTTGCTTAAAAATCCATCAAAACTGTGTCACTTAGGGAATGATTTTTTTTTTTTTTTTCAGTGCCAGAGGACTGCAATGTTTAGTGACCTTATCCACTTAAGAAGTCATCTTTAAAATTGCTTTTTCTCCTTTTGGCATGCAGAGACCTGGCTCATACCCTCTGGCTTGCAACTCAAGGTTGTGCAACCATGTAAACTGGTTTTAGCTATCAGAAGCAGCAACTGCAGAGTTACAGAAAAGCAGTAATATCTTAAAAGAAGCATAAGCCCTAGGCTAAGATTTTTTAGACTCACAGCACAAGGCATACAAGAACCAGTGGAAGGCATGTGCTAGACATACCTGCCAGCATGTTGTAGATACCAGACTGGCCAGGCAGCTGGACTGGGATTTTCACATTTTCACTGTTGCCCTCCAAGGTGCAGATATTTCTAGACCCAAACCTACACCCCAAACCCCACACTGATCCACTGGTTGCTGAGGCCATGGTGAGTTTGATCACAATAGTTGCTTTATTTTAAGTTCTGCTGTGGGAGAGAAACCCAAGGCAAGTGTATGAGAGAACAAAGCCCATCATCTTGTTCACTGAGTAGGAAAAATTCATAGTTCCTGAAAGAGAAAAATTTCATATTGATAAATTGGTAGGAGTTCATAAGAAATCAAAGGAAATGACTGAAGAAAATAGAGCTTGGTATTAAAGCATGTCAATACAAGCTTGGCCAGTTTCATTATATGAATTTTCTTTTCTTGCATGTTTGAGCTATTGGTATTTTTTAATAATGCTACTCTTGTGTTTATTGATTATAATTTACTATCTCATTTTTTAACAAGTAGTATCCAAGATATTATAGATAGTTCATAGAGATCTTGATATTTTAATTTGTTTTTAATTTTTTAAGTAACTGAACTCAATTTATCCACTTTAGGAAAAGTTTCCAGAAACTGCTTCCCGTAGGAAAAACCCATCACTAACAACAAATCTCATAATATCTCTTCATCCTTGTAACCGAGAGAGCTAGTCAGGAGCAATGGAAAACAGATATACCCAACACTTAATTAAGAGCTTTTTATTCTAAAAAGCAGTAAAAAATACGATGTCACAGTTGAATTTTTGAATGCTATTTTTTTTATTGTGCAAACAATAAAATGTTATACAGCTCAAACTCGTTACCTATGAGTATAATTTAAGGAGAAGAAATTATTTTGTGTTAGGTGATTTCATTTGAATCACGGGCCTGATGAAAGATATCTTCTCATTTGAAAATATGAAAAAGGAAATGAACAATGTAATAGGTTACCCAAGATGCCTTTAATTTTACTCAAAAGCTAGATGTTTTCAGGATCAGGTGTTTTGTGTGTTCATCCAAATGTTCTTTACAATTTGTTCATTTGGCATACAAAAAGAAATTGAAGATTTAGTTTACATTAGGATCCACCTGTGTATTTCACTATTTCCCTAAAAAAAAATGGCTACTGAAGATATGATAACCTGTGAAACTGTTTAGAAAGCACTGGCTGTGCTTTGAAATTCTGTTCATGAGGTCTAAAGCTTTAAATTTGCCTTATAATACTACATTGGTCCCTGTGAACTCACACAAAATTGACAATTTGACAAATGTCTGCACAATATAACTTGATAACCCTGTTTACGTTCTGTGGCATGCAATGACACAAAAGATAACATCTCATCATCCTAATTTCTTTACTTTTTCTCTTCTGGGTTGATGCAAAATAATTTTTTTTAGTTTGTAAAGTATTATAGTCTTTCTTAGATGATGTACCACTCTCAGTCTTGACTTCTTAGCCTATGGTCATTGTTTTGGATGCCAGTTTCAAAGAATATTTAAGGAAGCTAGCATTTTAAATTGTAGTTGATGTGAAATTTCTTTGAAGACTAAAATCTCCCCTTTTATTCTGGGTTTCTAAGAGACAGGATGAACCCTGCTTTAGGGCTCAGATTGAAGCTCTTAGGGATGTAGGATGGTCCTTCTTGCTAGATTTGTAGCAGTTTCTGGTAGAGACAATGAATGTCTCTTATTACCATTAAAGTCTTAGCTAGAAGGGATTTCTGCCCTCTTCTTCATCAGGACTTTGCTCAAGTTATCAGATGTTGAGAGTTAGGTGAGATAACACAAAGAAATTAAATAAAGATGAAGTAGTCAACTTACCAATTATTGTCAGCACCCATGGCAGTTTTGTTAGTAATAAAATCAAATTCTCCTGTGAGTAGCAGGGGAAACTCACACTTTCACAGTTGAAAATCTTTGGCATCTGGTATCTCCTGAGAGACAAAGCATCTGCATCAATAATCAGGATGAAAAGATTAAAAGTAAAGCAATACACTATTTCAATACCTTACCACATGGGAATGTCACCATACCCTTTTGCAAAATGTAACTTTTTCCAATTACTGTGAGTTATAGCTGCTTAGACACCAGATGTCCAGTCAGAGAGGTTAATTAGAAACTTTTTCTGTCTCTAAACCCTTAGTAACTTGTTTTTCAGTAACAGATGAAAGGCAAAAATAATACATATTGGGTTATTGCACTGTTAAATCGGTATGGAAAGATAGACTGGGAAGTTCAGTATTTCTATCAGAGCACTCAAAGGTAGCCAAATTTCTCTTCATTTCCCTGCCTCCAGCCTAAGTGTTTGACACTGTACAAAAAAGACATGGAGATCAAATTTGCTATGCTGAATTCTTGATTTCTTAGTGCTGGAACAATTCTTGAAGATTACAAGTTCATGGGGGGTATTTTAGGAAGAATGATGACAACTATGGGGACAAATTTATATAGTTACTCATACTCATGACTGTAATGGCCTAGAAAATATAAATCCCCTGGTACCAGAAATGTAGTCCACTCACATGCAGAACTCCATATCTGTTACTTGTTACTTATTTCATCTTGCAGATCTAAATCCTTATTGAATCCCTGAGAAAATAGGGTCTGAATCGACACTGAAACCCACTATTTAAAATAATTCTATTACAGAAGGTGTTCATTCATTCACATTACTGTGTAAATGAGTTATGCAGGTCGTGGTGGATAAGTATTTACTAAGATCATCCATTAAGAAAATCATTGGGCATTCATAGCATTCAATACAACACTGCATATCAACAAATCTGGGCTACATTGAATCCAATGCTGTTGACCAAATGGTCAAACTTTCATTCATATTTTTACACTCTCTGCTTCTAACCAGGCTTAACAAGAACACAAATTGAGTAGTATACTAGGTCTATTTTAGAAGTTAAATACTTCATTCCATTTCAAACTTAGGTAATACCATACCTCTCTTGGAGAAAAAAGAAACAAACCAATCTTTACCACTCAAATTGTCCATTTCTTCAATTGTCCATTTAAGTAGTAGCAAAAAATTAGAGCTTTTAATTTCACTTTCTCAGAAAACAAAGAAACAAACAAAACCAACAAGAGCTGTTGCAATATTAGTTTTTGAAAAAATCAGAAAAATTGTAAAAACTTATACAAAGACATGCTATTTCTATTGCAACAACTTGTGTTTCAGGGTGATCAATCCCTCTGTAAAAATGAAAACAACCAGACTACATACACATTTTGCACATATTTTTCATGAACAAAGAAGAATGAAATTTGTCCTCACTCATAGATTAATTAGATGTGTTATATTCTGCTGGTTTTGGATTAGTTACCTGAATTATGTTACATATTCTTCTTCTGCAGAATTGAATCTTCTGGTATTCTACTATAAAGTTAATGCTTCCATGATACATTGCTCCATGTTTAAAATGAAGAAAAGCAAAAGTATATAGGACAAAGTTAAAACTACATTTATTTTTAATTTGACTTAAATTAATTCATAAATAGTTTTAAGCATTTCATAAGTTTAAAAATCAATTCCAACAGTTTTTTTTTAAGAAGAATCCAGAGGAAAAACAACAAATAATCAAATCTTTAAAATCTGTTAGTAACTAGATTACTGTTAATTTTTTTTTTTTCCATACTTAGAAATATTACCATATATTCACAATCTTTGTGCTCTGTCTTACCAAGTACTGGAAACTCATCAAAATTGTATACAATATGCTACTTCAGGCAAAGCAAATATATTATTTATTATTCATTCTAACAGCCTCAGGCTGTGGTTTGACATTTCAAAATATTTAGCCATGGTAATAACATGGGATATTTCTATTCATTCCTTCACTGAGATTGATCTAAAAATAAATTAATCAATTCAACACACAAACTTTCCTCAGTGACCAAAACTTTTAACAACCATAGCCTTGTTCTTTAATAAGCCTTTAATAGGTGAGGAAATAAATAAGAAACCACAGTTGCAGGCTGTGCCAGCACACAGGGCATGTCCTACTGCAGAATGGGCTGCTTTTCATAGGTGTGCTGTGCATAAACACACAAACACATTAAAGGAGATATGTATGGCCCACTTGAGACAACAGATGTATGTACAGAAAGGTAGAAGAGGAGAAGGAAAGAGAGGGGCAACATCAGACATTTTCATGAGAAGAAATTTTACTCAAGCTAGTGCTGCACTAACAAGAAATTTTATATTGTTTTGAGTTTTTTCATCCTGATGAGTGAAATGGAATTTCTGGAGAAAAAATGTAAATGTTTTACGGATTTCTAAGGTGAAAATAGCAGGTTGGTGCTGTATTTTTCAGAGGTAGAGCATGGCATAATGGGAAACAGATCATCACAGCAAGGGAAGTTGAGTTCATGTTTGTGAGCAAGATTCCCCTGAGATTTGCAGCAGAGGGAGAGCAGACCACGTACAAAGCCATTTGGAAATGACAAAGGGATCAGAAGAAACTTGCAACTTGGCAGAATCTACAAAAGTTACTTCATACTAAAAATGCAAAAATTAGATTCTGAAGGGCAGCCAAGATAGGATCCCAAAGACTGAGCAACTGAGAAAATGCAGCTCGCTGGTCTTTAATAATTGGATTGAATACTGAATCTGGACCCCAGCTAAAAAGACATCATTCATGTCCATGGCTAATTAAAAAAAAAAAAAAAAAAAAAAAAAAAAGACTTCTGATTTGTAACTAAGACAATTTTATTCAGGAGCTATAATTAGATTCCTGTTATTGTTTTTTGCTGGAATCAGATATTGCCACTTTACATTCTGTTGTTATTTTCAAGTCTTGAAATTACATAGGTGATCAGCTAATTAACTGCAGAGATAACAGGCAGTTAGCAAATCCAGTGTACTATATTTACACAGTGGACTTAACATCAAATTCATGGTGAGAGCAATTCATGCGTCATTCATGCACCACTAAGTTCCTTTGCATTTATATAGCAATTGGTTCACTGCTCACACTGTGTCCGGGGCTTCCCCGACTATGAGGAGGTCACTGTCTCTCAGCTTTATGCTCCATTTCCCAGGGCGGTCTTTTTGTAAATACACCCTTGGTATTTAAAAGATCTCTGTAAACTCTCTTAATGATGGTGTCTATCTATGACTTTGAAACAATTTCATAGAATAATATGGTTGGGAATTTAAAGACACAAATTCCTACTTCCTGAACTGCACTGTGCATGTTTTCAGAATTGTCTTTTGTTCTCATATTTTTGGTCCTCTTGGATCTGGCACGGTGCTCAGATGCACAGTTAATGGTATTGTTCAGGCATCTATGCCAGGTTTTGTTTGGGTTTATTTCAAGTCCTGGAACACTTAGGTGATAAAACAGTTTACTTTTCCATTTCAATCGTAACATTTGCAATACATGTACGTAAAAAACCAGTTTTGGAAAATATATAAATAGAAAAGAAACCACCAGTGAAACTACTCAAACTGAATTTTACCTTGGCTTATTTATTTTTATGTGCAAAAATCAGAATATCGGAATGGTTATAAAATATATTTCAACAATTTCATGTTATTATTATTTTATGACTGAATTTAAAGCAGGTATAGAGGGGATATTTGGGTTTTAATTTTGTTTCCAGAATCTCAGGCACTGTGTTTCATAATAGCATTTTATGCTGCATTAACAGAGTTTTATGCTGTATTAACACCATTTTATAGCATAATGGAAAACAAATGGGTACAAAAGACAGGTAAAATGGAAAATAAACAGTAAAACTTTTTTTTTGCTAGTTCCTGTGTACACTGATAACATTACCAACAAAACAACAATGGCTTTTCAACTATCCTCTACTTTGACTTAATTTTGAAATGAACATTTACTGAATCATATATTTTCATATAATGGTAAAGAGACAGACTGGGATCCCTATTTTGGAACTGAAAGCTTTCCAGCATGAGCACTTAAGCTTCATAAATTTAATTTGGCTTGATTCTCTGTACAAAGTGCAATATATTATAAAAGACAACTATCAAAGGTTCAAGAAAGTGAAAGAAGATGTAAGAATTTGTAGCTAGTAAAGGGGTTTACACCAAAAAAGGAAAATATTACTCTTCGGCAATGAAAATTAAACAGGTTTCCTGTTATGCTTTCTGATTTTATTGACCTTTTCCTCAAAATGAGTGTGTCCTCAGCTGGAATCTTGTACAGCTTTAGACATTTTTTTAAAGAAATGTTCTGTGGAAAACTGTAAGAGTACTCAAAGACTAGAAAAAAAATACAGGCAAAATGGAAGATGTCAACATATTTGGACTGTTTCAACTTGGAAAGAGACAGAAGAAAGCAAATACAAGTATTTAAATGCTAGACGCAAGAACAGCAGTGAAATGAAATCATCTGGTATCTAGGTACATAGTAAATAAGGCAAAAATAAAAAGCTAATAATGCAGAAACAAAATTTAAATCCAAAATAAAAAAAAAAAAACCCTACTAATTGAAAAATCTGTAAGAAATTGAATAGTTTGAAAACATCATTAACTTCATACTAGGATCTTAAAGAAGTTCATGAAACATGCTGGGAATAAGCGTAGTTGTACTTTGCTATGATTAATTTGATTTTGCTTCCCATGGAGAATAAACAGAACTTGGTGTTGAACTTTGAACATTTTTCTCCTGCTTGGTTACTTTCCAATTAAACCAGTTCCCTGATTCATCTCACTGTGCAACCATTCAAATCCACTTGCCCTCCAAAAGGCTGGGATAGCACTGAGACAGAAACTGGCTTCTGGAAGCAGGGAATTAAAACAGATAAGTTTAGAAGGGACCACAGTAGTCATCTGGTCCCTGCTCAAGAAGGCTCTTCCTAAAGCACATTGTACAGGATTGTCACATAGAATTGCTTCCTTTGGCAGATCTGCTTGGCATATGCAAATGAAAGATATTTATAGAATCATGCCTTCTTCTCATATTACACCATGGTCTATTTGGAAAGACTTTTTTTGTTGACAACAGTAATGAAATGGTCCTGAGCTATGTTTGAAATTCCTAGGCACAGCAACAAGTTGAATAAGAAAATAAAAAGATACATTAAAGTGATTGAACCTCTACACATCCTGGGGACACGTTAAAGCTCTTTTTGAATTTCACAAATTCAGGAAATTTTACTGGTTTCAAAGAATAAACAATTAATACAAAAGCCATTTGTCAGATTTCTAAAAAGGATATTTGGTAAAAAGACCAGAAGGACTTAATTCTACTTATTTAATGTTATGAAAAGAGCAGAAATCTTCCATCAAAGAAAATCCTGGTTACAGGCAAAGTGAAGAATGAACTTGTATATATACGTCTATCAGGATCTTTCAATGAGAACAGTGTTTACTGAGGGCAAAAGGCAGGAGTGAGACAGATTTATGGAATTTAATTTCATTTTTTTTCCTCTTGTGTTCCTAAAAAAGGTGATTTCCAACATTTAATTCTGCTATTCCATCTCAACCAGCTCTCAGTGACTAATCTTTTCTCACCAGCAGCTGTCAAGACTTCAGAACTTTTGGGGAGGCTACAGAAGTATACCTTGATGAATGTATGCAACATAAAATACAGTATAGTAGGGATAAATTACAGTAAAGAAAAATTCGGTACTTCTGCATTTCTGCAGTACAAAATTATAGGAATATTCAACAAAACTTAAAGCCAGAAAAGTCAAAATATATAAATGGAAATATTTTTGTGCTATGTTAAATTACTCTATGAAATGTGATTAAATAATTGTTAGTCAAGAGTAAAACAGATTTTAAAAAGCACACCAAATATGTCTATGAATAAAGATTGCCTATAATTACCAAAAATCATCAAGAATTAAAAAGTTAGTAAACCATGAAATAATTTGTTCTGTAGATTGTTCACCTCTTCTCTGATCATCTGTTGAATCCCAGGTTTGGGTTCAGATTAGGGGTTCTGATATGTGCTAGTTAGCTGGTTCTGTGTACCCCTGTGCACCCCCCGTGTTCCCCCCCCACAGTGGTCCGCTCCCGGTCTCTTACCATTGGAGCTCACCAATGCCAGTCCTGTAACCACCCCCCTGTCCACTCCGGAGAGTTCTGTGTCTGTCACCCCATCCCCGCAACCCCGTTCGTCCCGGAGCCCTGTGTCCGCCCCTGTCGCATCCTTGTTGGTTACCCCAGTCCATGTCACTCCCCCGTAGCCTGCCCCCATTGGGCGAGGGGGGTTTCCGTCCCCCTCGGCCCACACCCTATAAAATCCCGCGCGCCCCTGGTCCCAGGACCATTTTGTCCACACAGCGCTAGGGAGCGAGTCGCGCTTCTCTGTCTCAGCTCTACGCAACAATAAAAGCTCTCCAGTTAGCCACATGGACAGACTGGACATTCCTTCCCTCTTTGTCTCGCCCCTCACACCGGCAGCAGAATGCGCCCAGCCCCACCCTGGTGCATGGAACGCAGCAGTGCCCGGGACAAGCGGCGCCCCTGACCCGCCGAGAAGCAGCGCCTTTGCTGGGCTCTCCAGAGCTGCCCGGGACCAGGGAAAACAAAGCAACGCCGCAATCGTCCTCCTTTTTTTTTGTTATGAACGTAGGAAGACATTCTCTTACATCATATGTATTTAGTAAATTTCATGGCTCACCTTGGAAGTACCGGATAAATTTAGCTGAAATATATCAAAATACACATGCTGTTGATAAAACTTGTCCAGTCCTTAACAAAACCCCAATCAATGGGATTTAAAGAGGTTCAGCGTGTATTTAGTAGATGTAGGCAAATTCCTGTTTACACCTCACTAGCTGGTTGTATAAATAAGAAAGAGTTTTCACATTGCTGCCCTTGTCTTTCAGAAACACACACATGCACTCCCCACCACCCTACAACACAAAAAACCAAACCCACAGACATTTTCTTCCACTTTCTCCTCAAGTGTGTCTTAGAAGATAACCACATGGCATAGTTACAGATATATTTACTAATCCTATTTTTTGCGAGTTCTTTTGCAATCTTTTATTCAATGCCTTTGAGTGCCAAAATATGCCAAGAAGGAAGTCTAATAATTGCCTGTAGTCCAGTAACACTGGTTGCTAATATCTAGAAATCAGAAACAAACCATAAGACAAATATCTGAAAACAATCCCCCAAAAAAATTATGAGTGACTAAGCAGCAATTTGTATGGCAGTAAAAAATCACTATAATTTAAACTTAGATGCTATCCACGTGCAGTAATTAAATAATTGGGTCCTGTTATTGTTATTACTACTCAAACTTTGAAAATTATTTTTCAAGGTACTTTCAAATCAAATAGATAATTTTGGTGGACATGTCAAGAAATAGGAGAAAGATTGATTTACTGGATTTGGGATTTTTTTGATAAAAAAATTTGATCACATTACTAAAAATATTAGAATTCCTATAGGGTGCAGTTAAGGCAACAAAATAATTGTTCCAAATTTAAAAAAAAAAAAAGTTTAACAACTTCAATAATGATCCATACTAAATTACTAATAAATACAGTTCAACATATAGAACATATAATTTACTGATCTAATTTGAAAATCTGTTTCTATTCATGGAATGTCTGAGAACAATTTATAGGATTATTTAATGTACATTATTATTATCTGGATTTAGTCAATGACATTTAAAGGTACTCTTGAATCTGAAGATTGTCATCAGATTATGATTAAGAACAGATATTTTTTAAAATTATTAGTAGTTATTATTGTTTGAATGTTAATTAGTCATCCCTTGTATCTGCATTAATTTTATTTTTGGACAAATCACACTGTGTGACACACCTCCATTCCCTGACAGGACTGCTATTTTTTTTCCTAGAATCTGTGTTCCAATATGAATATCATAAAACTAGAAAGTTCTATGCACATGCTTTATTAAGGCTTACATTATTTCTAGAAAACAATTTAAAAGTCCCACACAATCATTTTAAAAATTCAGGTGTGTCTGAGAACTTGTGCCTTTCCTTTTGTTATTCAGCCTCTTGTCATGTTCAAGGAAGAGCTCTGCCCTCTATGGCTGAACTCTATCTGTTGGTGAGGCAGAGACGTCCTCACTTTGCCTGTTGGGTCCTTGTTTACTGCACCTTTTTTCTTGCCCTTTATTTCATATGCACACTGCCCTTTGTGTATGATCTGTCTCACTCTGAAGATTTTGACAGCTCATTCTGTGCTACACGGTTTGCTTTAACACATGGATTTTGGCTACCACTGTTCTAGTTCTTAAAGACTGTAATTCATAGTGACCTAAAGGCCTGCTGATCTCCAGGAGGAACCTCATCTGAGGCTTCACACTGAATGTCAATGCATCCTTCCCAATACTATAAATATTCTTCTGTGAGCTGCCCAAGGGCACTGCTTGCATTAGTGTTTAAGCTTAGCGCATACCTCAAGAGAACGTGAAGAAGGGTGTATAGGCAGGATGGAAAGTTTGCAGTGTGTCTATACTATTGATTTTAATTTGGGAAAGGATATAACTTCAGAGAATGGATATTGGTTTACATATGTTTTACTTTAAAAACAAACAGACAAACAAACAAATTGTTTCCAAACATGCACCAGTGACTCAAGCATAGGTACCATAAAGCCGGAGCAGATAGTCCCATGTCATTGGGAATTCTCATTTTTTCCTGGAGCAATATCCTTGGTAAGGTTGAATGCTTCTAACATTATCCATAAAATGTTATCAGTCTGCTGAAATTCTGTCCAAGTTTGGTGGAATTACATAAGTCCACTGGGAACTGCTGCCCTAACACAAGGGAACTTTCAACATGGGTATTGGGACATACCCACAGGAAGCCAGTAATCACCCCAAACAACAGTGTATTTGCAAGGCATATTTCTGTGAACTATTGTCTCCAATGTAAACTAGAGATAGAACAAAACCCATTTGTTTGCTTCTATATATATAATAACATATATCATGTTTTTGTATTAATAAATCTTAATATATCATATAGATATATACACAAATAAAATATTCATATATAAAGCTTATTGTAAGCATGGAACCTGTATTTATGTATTTATAACATATAGTATATATAAGTGTAAATACAGGTAAATTTAAAAAAGCAAAGTCATGAGTTCTGTTGAACATGACTTCTAGAAAGATGACAAGAAAACAAAACCATGAAAGGTGTTAATCGTATTATCTAAAGCACAGTATCATAAGACTGAGGAATCCATAGACAGCAAGTCCACATCCTTGAATTCTTCTAGTGTTCTTGATCTTTGTAGCTGAGACATAGTGTAAGATACAGTTACTCATTTTTCCTGGAGCTGAAAAAAAGCCAAATACAACAGAAAAATAAAAAGACTGGAAGGAGTACTAGGCAAATTGCAGACAAAACAAAACTGGGAGAAGATGTTGACTCCCTTGAAGGCAGAGGGGCCCTTTGGAGAGACTGGACAATCACCAACCCTATAAAGTTCAACAAGGGAAAGTGTAAGATTCTACACCTGGGATGGGGCAACCCTGGATGTATGGACAGACTGGGGAAGGAGATGCTGGGAAGTAGTGCCACAGAAAAGCACTTGGGAGTCCTGTTTGATGGCAAGTTGACCAGCAGTGCTCTGACAGTCAGGACAGCCAGGCATGTCCTGGTGGGGCATCAGGCACAGCATCACAGACAGGCAAGGGAGGGGATTGTCATGCTCTGCTCTGGGGCTCTGGGCTCTGCACTGGGGCATCCTCACCTCGAGTGTTGGGGGCAGGTTTGAGTGCCACAATATAAAAAAGACATTAAACTACTACAGAGCATCCAAAGGAAGGCAACAAAGATGATGAAGGGCTGGAAGGGAAATTGTATGAGGAGCAGCTGAGGTCACTTGGTCTGTTCAGTCTGAGGAGACTGAAGGGAGACCTCATTGCAGTACGCAGTTTCCTCATGAAGGGAAGATAAAGGGCAGCACTGGTCTCTTCTCTGTGGTGACCAGAAACAGGACCCAAAAGAATGCCCTGAAGTTGTGTCAGGGGAGATTTAGTTTGGATATTAAAAAAGGTTTTTCCCCCAGAGGGTGGCTGGGCACTGGGACATGCTCCCCAGGAAAGTGTATTTGGAACCAGTCTGACAGAGTTCAAGAAGTGTTTGGACAACACTCTTGGATATGTGGTGTGACTCTTGGGGATTGTCCTGTAAAGGGCCAGGAGCTGGACTTGGTGATCCTTATAAGTTCCTTCCAGCTCAGCTTATTTTGTAATTCTGTGAATTCAAATAAAAACTAATTTTTTACCCAAATAAGTTATGAAATTGGTTTATATAAAAGTTATCCACTAGTCTTTAAAACTGCCTGAGAATTAGCTACTTAACTCTTCCTGAGTTTTAATGGGGCTTAGGTGCATAATTCCATTTAATCTCTGATAAACCTATATGACTCTGTGATATAATATATTTTAAACAGCCACTACTTAGAAAGGCAAGCCAAAAAAAAAAGTGAGGTTATAACATTAAAGAACTTGAGCTCACTCTTGAGGCTAACTTACATAATCTCATGTCAATGTAGATACAATCATGAAATTGAAGTTAGGGAATACTAATTTGCTTCTGAAGAACAATGCTTAATTTTTAGGGGAAGTTATTACTTCAGGCATTATATCATATTTAAGTGTTGGTTATATTCAAGCCATCTGATCAGACCTTTATACAAGTCAAAAATAAGCTTTGTTGTCAATGATTTCACCACAGCAAAAAATCAACACAAGATCAGAAAGCTGGTCTCCTCATAACAAAAACTGGGAGAGAGACAGTATCTTCATCAATGGTCCACACCTACATCAAATATGCTATTTCAGGAAAGAAATCATATTTATTCAGGTCAGAAAACAAGAATATGGAGGCTAAAACAACCTCAGCTAATATAGCCTAAAATATAATTGAATTTGGAAGAGCACCTAGCATTAAAGGTTATTTTAAAGGTAAATGATAGAATTAATTATTCCCAAAAAAAGGATTTCATTTTTTTTCTATCACTGCTGTTTTAGGGTAAAGGTAAAAAAATGAAATTATATTAATTAGGGAAAATAAAGAACAAATATTATGCAGAAAGTTTTGCTAAAATTACTACTTCACATAGTAGAGATGACATGATCCTAAAATAGCATTATTAGGTTGTAAAAGATAAACTCTGAAAATTAAGTCTAAATTACAGTTTCTGGAACAGCTCTGATTGTGTCCTGTGCACCTGCACAGGAGGAAGATTTTTATTATCTGATCACACTCATTTTTGCATAGGATCTCTGCCACTGCTAGTGCATAACCTTCTCTAAAGGAAGAGTAATTAATTTCTTTGTGGATTTTCATGTGGTGGTCATGACAACAGGAGGTGAAGGCTTGATGAAAATTATTTGTCCTCTCAACATTGCTATTTTTTCTATCTTAACATTTGCTACATTTAGCACAGCCTTGCTCCTGGAAAAAGCTGTATTGTTCTGAGTGAAACTAGCTAAGTATAGCCTGAGGCAGACACACAGCATGGAAAAATTCATACCTAACTTCAAAGTTTTGCAAAGTTATAAACCACTGAAAAGAGGATATTTTAAATGGAATTGTCAGAAAACCTCCACAGTAGGTACCACAAGCAATTTCCCTATAATATCCCCTTATTCTCAACTGGCATCAATTAGTGTCCATGCAATGATTTCAGTCTTACTTATAAGAGTTGAAATCTGTCAGAAAAGCTTGTATTTGAACAGAGATGGGAAAAGACAGAAGGTTAGGAAACTAGTTTATAACTGAAACTAAACAGAAAAACATATGGATGTGAGGACACTGAAAGTCCAGGCTTAGAACTCAAGAAAGCGAGACATATATCATCACCTAGGCAAGAATCTAGGTAACAAGCTTGCAGCAGACAACTGAAACTCAGGAAAAAAAAAAAAAAAGGAGACACAATGGCGGAAGAAGTAGGCTTGACTGGAAAATCTCATAATAAACAGAGGGGATAATAACCTCATTGGAGACAAGAACGGAAAAGTCAGATCAAAAAATAAGGAAAAGCAAAGCTCAAAGGTCAGGAAAAAGTTGGATAAGATGGAGTGCATGGAAGAACATACACTAAACTCTCCTGATAGAATGTATAGGATTTGAAGAAGAAAGAGCTTATTCAGGGAAACTGCTTTCTTTCAGGGAAATGTTGGCACGTCTGGTTCTCATCTCATGGGTATATCAGCTTTATTCATTCTGTCTTTATCTCTACGTGGCTTGTGTGTTAGACACCAGTGTCAATGGCAACATACATTCACAATCACATTAAAGGGAAATCCAAACAACTGCACAGTCACATTAATTCTGCCACTTGTTATTCAAGATTCTTGAATTTACAGTGGTGATGTTGTTCTTGCTACTTAGGTTTTCATTTGTTTTTTCTTTATTTCATTTGTTTCAATTTCTTTATTCATTTCTGTATTCAATTTCTTTATTTCATTTGTTATTTCTTTATTTTTATTGGCTCAAAACTAGGCTAGATGTTTCCCAGCAACCTTTAAAAGGCCATTTATAGATATCTATGAAGATTTTAATAATTAAAGCTTGCTCTAAAACTCTTTGGCTTACAGCTAGTTTTTAGTTTAACAGAGTTTTAAATTTTTCTTGGTTATTCTTATGTTTTCTGAAAATGCCAGTCATTCTCATTTACATTATTTATACTTTTGCATATGACTTTAATTTCTGTTTTCTATTTGTATTTTATTTGTAATATTTATACATGTGCAATGGACTTGGCTTTATCTTCACAGTATTTAAAACATATATATTTTTATGTACTGTAGTTATTTTTTTACTCAGTAAGCATTAATTAGTGCTAGGTATTAGAATGAAAAGAGAATCTGAAGTGTCCAGACACCTTTCCTCAAGGGAGACTACTATCTTTCATTTAATAAACAAAAAGCTTTTACATACCCTAAGCAGCCCTGAAAGTTTTGGTTCTTCAATATATTTGCATTTGTCTAAAGCAACTGTAAAGCACACATCACACCACTAAGGATATGAAAACTAATATATACTGGAATATATGCTTTATCTGTTTTTACTAGCAGCTTCCATGGATTTAGTTTTAACTATTTCCTTACAACATTTGCATCTCACATACAGTGAGGATTTTCAATTAATAATGTTTTAAATCTATGCATTAAATATGTTGGCTTTTGAGGCCCTTTGTAATGATGGGTGTTTTGAAGCTTGAATTACACCAGCAGAATTGATGCATTTAAGGTTTCTTCATCATGTGGAAAGGGAAACAGTTCTCCTGTTCTGTGATGTATTTCAAAAGATATAGAGAGATATACAAACATGCAGATACAATATTGTGCGTTGACCCGGGCTACTGCTTTATAATGCTTCTTCTCAGCTGGATAGGGGAGAGAAAATATAACAAAAGTTCATGGGTTGAGGTACAGACCAAGAGACATCATTCATCAAATACTATCAGTGGCAAAACAATTTGAATGAGAGATATTAATTGATTTTATTACCACAAAATCAGAGTAGGATAAAGAGAAGTAAAATAAATCTTAAAACATCCTTTCCTCACCCCTCCCTCATTCCCGAGCTCTACTTCCCACTTTGTAGCAGTGCAGAAAGATGCAGAATGGGGGCTACAGTTCTTTTAATGTTATTTCTGCTGTTACTTGGGGAGAAGAGTCTTTCCTATGCTCCAATGTGGGGTCCCTCCCATGGGAAACAGTTCTTCATTAACTTCTCCAGTGTGAGTCCTTGCTATGGGCTGCAGTTCTTCATGAACTGCTTCAAGGTGGGGTCCATGGGACAGTCCTTCAGGGACAGCTTGCTCCAATGTGAGTCCCTTATAGGGTGACAAGTCCCACCAGGAAGCCTGTCCTACTGCAGGTTCCTTTCTTTATGGGTCTGTAGATCCCTACCAGGAGCTTGCTCCACCATAGGCTTCATAAAGGGTCACAGCGCCTGTTGGGCATCCACCTGCTCCACCATGGGTCTCCATGGGCTGCAGGGGCACAGCTGCTTCACCATTGTCTGCATCACGGGCTGTAGGGGAACCTCTGCTCCAGGGTCTGAAGCACCTCCTCTCCCTCCTTTTCCACTCCCCTTGGGATCTACAGTGTTGATGCTCTCACAAAGCTTTGCTCCACTCTTCTCTGGCCACAGTTACATCTGGGCAATAACAATTTTTTCATTCTTAAATATGTTGTCACAGAGGTCCTGCTATCACCTCTGCCTGGCTCAGCCTTGGGCAGCAGTGGATCTGTCCCAGAGCTGGCTGGCATTGGCTCAGTTAGACATGGGGGAAGCTTCTGGCAGCTTCTCTCAGACAATACTCCTGTAACCCCATCACTACCAAAATCTGGCAATGCAAACTCAATACATACACATATATATATATAAAACAACATCAGAATTCAATGATCAAAATTCAAGTTACCTTACTTTAAGCAATTATATTAAGTTCTTATCAGGAGACTAATCATGTTCAGTATACTAATAAAAAGGGAAATAAAAGGAAAAAAGGAATAGGTAATGATTTCGTGGTTTGAAAGAATCAGAACACATATGATCAAAGTCTTTCTTGTTACATCAGTTACCAAGTGTGATTAAATTAGCAAGTGCTTAAAGTTAGGCAAGTAACCAATAAGCCATGCACATGGACAGATAGTGGGAGCTGCTCTCTCATCCACAACTCATTTCTTATAGGATTTTGCTGCCCATTGAACAAGAAGCTCAGTTTTTTTTCAAGTAGTTTCCAGAGAATGAGTTTTTATTGTTCCTCTTTTTCAGTTGCAACACATTTCTGAAATGTATAGGTACAGACAGGTGAGCTGGAGGTTTTTTCCTATGAAAATACTTCTGTATTCTTTTCACCATACTTTTATCAAAGTAATGAGGTGAGCAAAACAGTAGAAAGTCATCAGAGTTTGCACAAGATTATAAAATGGAAAGAACATCAACTGATTAAAACCAGTGTGCGAGACAAGACAGCTATTAGTTTGTCAATTATTCAGACACCTAGAAATTCTATATTCGTTAGTCATTAATTTGCTCACACGTTTCTTTAAAGCGTATTCTCTCTATGTGTTCTCTCTTCACTTCCTGTGGTCTCTATTTTTTCCAGCAAAAGAAAGCAACCTAAATGATTGCTGTTTTATTCATGAATAAAAAATGTACATGAGTAAGGCTGCAGCTCAGAAGGAATATGCAATTAATTAGCAAATAAAAATGTAGTTTTCTTGAGGGGTAAGTAATTTAAATGAGGTACCAATAATTGAGACACTCAGCTCTTGCTAGCAGGCTTTATAATGAAGTTATGTGTGTATTTAAATATTTCTTACTAATTGTTCCCTACATATAGTGAAAATTGCCTGTTTCATAATAGATTAGGTGTCAGGATAACTCACCTAATTAAATTAAATTAAGACTTCCCGACCTAGCAATGTATGTATTGTAGCTGCTGCAGGAAGAGTAATCAGCAATTCCCCAAATTTTGGTGTCTAAGGCTTAATCTTGCAGGAATGCATGCTAGCCAATACAAGTTATCCATTATATAGTTCAGTCAGCAAATCCACAGCCTATAAATATGAATGTTAATTTATGCAACTTACTACTTGAATTTACCTAGAAATCTATGACACAGAATATGAATAATCTTTCAGGCAGTATTACTGAAATATAATGTATATGTTTCCTCTAGTATCAGAACTTGTTTATGTAGATGCCACAGATTTGATTCTTTGAGAGCTCTATTTTAATCACGTACACATGAGCACCAAAATTAATGACTGCATGGGCCAAGTAGGATTGTTCAACCAGCTGCTTGTATTTTGGCATACCTGCCTGTCTGAGATTAGAATTAAGGTCTAGGTATCTAAAACTGGGTTTTACAGTACTGCAGACAGGAATAACAGAAAAAGAATGAACTCCCAGACAGACACTATTCCATCATTCTAAAACAAGAGCTGGTTAGTCATTTGTTTTTCCCAAGACAAAATGCCCTAAGGTTTTCAGAAGGATATATTACATACCTTTGCTTGTATTCAAACTCAAACATGACCAGTGGAATCATCACTAAGTGTCCCAAATCCACAGCAGAGAATGAGGAGTTTTAGTTGAACATTTTTCCTTCTTAGTGGCCATTATCACAAAATCAGACAGAACTAGAACTTAAAGAATTTACCTTAGACACCAGTTTTAATCTTCTCTCCCTGGGAAGGAAAGTAAATTCCCTTCCTTTTTTTTTTTTTTTTTTCCCATCTCCTGTCATCTTGTTCTTAGCCTCCATTTTAGATAATATAACCATCTCCTCCCTATCCCACAGAACCACACAATCCTGTTGTGTGGTTGAAATCCTGTTCAAACAACACATCCCGTTGTTTGAATTCTCCAAAGAAATCTTACTACCTTATATGAGGTATTTTTAACATCACCATTTTTCCTATCTTTTTTTAAAGGAAAAAATATCAACAAATATAAGAAACATACAGTACCACATCCCCCCACGCAATTCTCTCCCAATTTTGAAGGCTATAGAGAGGAAAATACCACTGCTAAGAGGAAATATCTTTTTGTATTTTTGTTATGCAACTTTTTGCCTTACATTAGACCTAAATTATCTCTGAAATACCAAATGCCTTATTGATTGGAAGGGTCACAGACAACCATGATGTGGATTACTAATATTTTGCTATGATAAAGGTCAAAAACAATATTTTTAGAAAGCTTATTTATCAGATTCTTTTTTTACATTCTTCAGGGCAGACTCAGCTGGAGTAAGCTGCCCTAACTCCAGGAGGCCTGATAATTTATCCTAAACTGAGTAGTTGACCCTTGGTTACTAAACACCAAGCTTTCCAAAATGAAAATAGAGGGATAATAATTATATTAAAGAACAGAGACAGCTGAAAGAGAGGGTGTCTGATGTGGCATTTCCACACTGTTACATTAAATTTGCAATGGAAATAAAGCAGAGTAGCAGCTCTTACTACCTTAGGCTCTATATCCATTAAATGTTATGCACCCCCTGCAAGCAGAGATGACACCTTTTTGCTATCTGTCAAAATTATTCAAAAGGGGAAAAAATTGTCTGTAGCTGCAGAGACTTGTTTGGGCTACTTCCATGAGCACCTCCCACAGAGAGTCAAAAGGACTGTGGGACTGCATCATTAAACCCTCTACCCTCTTCCCACACACTCCCAGTTTTTCTAATATCTCTGAGAACACATGCTTTGGAGGAGCTCTCCAGTTTAGACTGTGGCTCCCCACAAATGCAAATGCAGCAGGCAAAAGAAATTCAGGAGAACTGGAAACTGGAGATAGACATTTTGAGCATTTTAGATATTTTTAACTTATTGTTTTAATCTATTAATTCTGGATAGAATATTCTAATTTAAAAAGAAATTTGAAACCTGAAGGGAAGGGGAAATTAAAGGCATTTGTGACTTCTCATGTTCTGGCTCATTTTATATACAATTTAACCAGTTACAACTGCAAATAAGTACCAATGCTTGAAAAGTTTGATGAGCTATGTCAAATTATTATGATTGCCTTATCCTGATACATCACATAAAAGACATGCCATTAGCATAGTATATGCAACACTAACTGAAAACTACTGTTCTTTTCCTCAGAAGAAAGATAACGTTTATACTCTAATGTTGTAGACATATTCAGCTCAGAAGAAGAGTTTGTAGATTAAAAAATCAGTTTATGCTTTTTAATGCAAAATAATAGAAAATAATAGACATGCTGTAACATGTGACTTCACAGGGAATGGCTTTGCAGAGGGAAAATTGCAGATTACCTTATTTTTACTTTTTTCAGATTACCTATTTAGAGGATTACTTGCACTAGCCCCAGAATATTTTTCCTTCAACTGAATGTTGAAGTTTATGGATAATGTTGTAGTAAGAACAGGATGATGCAGCTCCATTTTTTAGAATTATTAAAAATTTTGATGTGAGTAGAGAGAGCACCCTCAGACACAGGACTCAGTCCTTTGCTCTGGTCTATATTCTGCTGTCCCTGATCCTGAAAGGGCTCATTCAGATTTTGTGATGCTTGTTTCTATTCAAAGTGAAAATAACAAGGATAATGTATGTGATCATAAACAAATGATAGGAATTAAAAGTGAAGCATGGATTTTCCTGATATTTTCATTTTATTAGTCCGGCTAACAACTTCATCAAATGAAATATTGGTTTTTCTTATGACAAATGCAAGCAGAATCCTATTTGAATTCAGCTTAACCTAATTGCTATTTATCTAGCAT
Organism: Vidua macroura; assembly: GCF_024509145.1. Taxonomy (NCBI): domain Eukaryota; kingdom Metazoa; phylum Chordata; class Aves; order Passeriformes; family Viduidae; genus Vidua; species Vidua macroura. Next base: position 85,696,855 of record NC_071571.1, on the reverse strand, counting down.
TAAGGGAAAAAAAGGCAAAAAAAGGTTTTTCAGTTTAATGTACCATATCCCATGAAGCTATTTGTGAGCTTGACTGTACATGAAGGATCCCTTGTGAGAGACAGGCACCTGCCAAAAAAAGATAACAAATATTCAATTGGCTACTTTTTCTACTACATCTACCACTTTTTCTTTGAGTTCTACAACAAGGAAAAATAAATGGCAACAAAAAGAGTTTGGGGCAAAGTACATCACTGAATAATTTTCTAAGAATATTTTGCATATGTTATTGATACATGTCTTATTATGCACAGACTTATTTTGAGAAATGATGCATGAAATATACTGTATGCAATGAAGGCTGTCAGGGTATCCTACAAGGGGAAAACACCTTTTCTCCTTAGGATTTCTAACATTTTGGAACATTTGAGACATCTTAACTTGGAGACATAGAAATATAATCAAATGCAAAGTCTGAAAGATTAAACTGGCTAGGTTGACTTTGACCTTCCACTATCATAAACCATAGCAGTTAATAAATGTAATATTAATTATTTCATATTTCATGTCCTGAAGCCAAATTCTATTTCTTACTGTCTATGAAAAGACAAAAGATTTAAACTAAACTATTAGTAATCCAATAAAAAAATAACTGATGCTTTCAAACTAGCTGATAGTTAAACACAAAGCATAAGAGATACAGGGACAGTATATATACAAAATGGACTGTGCTAATTAATGAGTTTAGCTTTAGTGATTCTTGGAAATACCTCAAAGCATAATCATTAGTGATTTGCAGCAGATTTCGCAAAATAAGCAATTTTTTTGCAACTGTGATGCAATAGTTCATGAGGGCCAATATGGTTAAAACATATTCTGTGTAATGATGATGGAATCATATTTCTCCTCAGTCAGCAAAAGACATGAAAACTACCTAAAATAAATTTAGAATTATAGTTGGGAGCATAATTTTAAGTTATGGCATTTTACAGGTTTATATAAACCCACATTTTTTTCCAAAAATGAAGGAACAAATTTTGAACATCTTAATCAGGTGTGGTTTGGGAGTGAGAAATAAAACAAAAACAAACAAACAAAAACCAGCTTGAAAACTAAGTCCACTAAACATGAATCACAGTCTCACATAATTGTTTAGGTTGGAAGTGACTGCTTGAGATCATATAGACCAACCTAATAGTGAAATACTATTGTTATCCTGAAGAGATATTTTTAACTGACACCATCACTGTAGCTGCTTCACACAGGCTGAATTGTGTACTGTTGGTTTAGATTAATATTAGGCTTTTTCATGTTTTGTATAAGACTATAAAAAATTGCTGCAAAAAGATATCAGAAAAATACTTTCTTTAGAAGACAAAGAGATGAAATACGAATTCCTTAATAATCTGTAATTTCCATAATAATCTGTTTTTTAAAATCAATTTACCAAGAGTTGTAACAGTAGATACAAAAGGAAACCAGGAAGGTAGAAAACAATTTTCTCTTTTGAAAAAGATCTCCCAAGCTTTCCTGTCCAGTTGTCAAATTACAAAATAAGTCATGTTCCTAAACTTCAAATTTGGCTGCATTTTTATTTCAGTTGTAAAAGTTTTCCATATCTGTGGTCAAAATTTTCTTGAAATGATTGTCCATGAGTTTCCATTAGTTTATTTTCCATAAAATAATGTATAACTCACTTAACAGTGTCTGTGGAATAACTTGTTCTTTCAAGAGAAATATGCATGCAACTGCATGTCATCAGGAGACACTTCAAAGAGGAAGACTTCCTTTATTTCTTGAACTTAACAAAATTAATTCTTACTTCTGTACTCCAGAAATTTGACCATAAAATAAAATATGTCTCTTCATAAAAACTTCCTTCTTACCTTAATGTCTCAGAAGAGCTACTGACATTGGTTTGTGGTTTGAGGTTTTTTTTTTAGTTCTATTCCGCAGTCCAATTTCTAAAATCATCCATTCAGATTCCTTATTCTGTAGGACTTTTGATCTAAAAAGCTGGTAAGTCTGAAACCAAGTACAGTAAAGGAATAAGAATGTTTTTTGTCACTTATGACTGACTACATCTACATGAAACTGCTACTTTTTTTCAAGAATGTTTATGCTGAATTCCTGTTCGGAGGCATAAACACTAATAGCTAGTGAAATGTTCCTTAAAAATCCATTCATCCTTCTCAACTCCCAAATTCTTTTTCATTTGTGTTTTTCATGATGGTTCTCAAGGCTCCTACTAGATGGCAAAAAAAAAAAAAGAGAAAATACCCATAGAGGTTCTACATTGATCTTAATATAATAATTTCTTTGTTACCCAACAGTACATCTTCCATCTGGGCTTTTAAACAGCTTTTCCTTAATTCCAAAAGAAAATAATTTTTCATTATGGGTAAAAACTGTGTCAGTTGAAAAAGAGTACCTAATTTTATTTTTCGGGGGCAGGTATTTTAGGTATTTTCTGCTTAATGCATGGGCTGATTGTTTCTCCATTTTACAAAGGGCAGTTAAGACATTACTATTGGTGGAAATGCTTTAAAAATTACCTCTTTCATCCCTACTACCCTGCAAAACCAAAATGAAAGTAAATGTTAATCTCTCCTTTTCTCCATATTCTTTTTTCATGCTAAGCTTTATACACTATCTAGATTATTCTATTCTATGAGAAAGTCTTCTCATAAGACTTATCTTCTGTGTCCATGAGAGGACTACCCAAAAGAGAATCTCAAAGTTATCTTTAGAAAAAAATGCTTGAGAAAATATGTAGTAACAATTGCATATTATGTAGAGAATTCATAACAAAATACCACATTTTGAATCCTACGAAGAGTCTAGATTAATAGAAGACAGCATGGCCTCTGAAATAAACTATTTTACTGAGAGCATTTTTGACAAGAAGTAAGCTCAGAAAATATTGTATTACATTTTTATTCTAAAAACTGAAAATTGTCTCAAGTAAACCACGTCAGTGACTCATCATACAGTGTGTAAATTGAGCTGGAAAACTCTTATAAGCAAATAATAAATTTAAATACATTTCATTTGCTTGTCTGAATTTCAGAACGCCCTTTTTCATTGAAGTTAAGCAGAAAAAACAAAAAAGCATATTTTGTATCATCAGTTTCTCTTACCAAATGTTTTATTTCTCCTATCCTGTCTCTTCAGGTAATAATTTGAAAGCCAACACTTCTTCTGTTGTTGAGTTGTTGCTTTGTGACCCTTTCTATCACAATAATTAGAGGAAACAAACTTAGTAAACTAGCTGATAGGTCTAAAAACAATCAAAGCCATTTAAAATCATTAACACATTTACTCCTATTTTGACTGTGTTTTCTCACTGTAACTTAATATACTTTACATTTTAAAGGATGCAAAATTGGAAGATTTTTCAAAAAATCCTGAGCAGCTAAAATACCATAGGCTGAATTAGAATTCTAAATACTCAAGATGCTTTCAAAATGAAACAGCTGGTAACATTTTTGAGCCATTTTTTCCCATGGGAATTTTAGAATGAATAATTTCTTAAAGATTATAATTTATAATGACTGATCAGAATATTTATATACCACAGCATAATACCACCATTTTTTTACATTTGAAACCCTGCATGGAATAAACAAAATAGAATACATGTCATAATAAAAGAGTACTTGAATTTGCATTTAAATTTTTTCAAAGTATTTGCAAAAGTATTATTTATTATGCCCAACAGTAATTTTGTACTTTCATAATGGAATGTTTAGAGTACAAGGCAAATTGGAGTCACTGTGACAGAAACCTGTCACAAACCCTATGACAAAACAGTATGACAATTAAATGTACATTAAACAGGTACTATGACTACCACTCAATTCCAAATTGCTTTTTGACTTACATTTGCATATGGTTTTTTTATGTTTTATACAATATTACCGTATCATTAGGCTATTTTAAGGTTTGGGCCTCCAAATTAGACCAAGCTGACTTTCAAAGATATTTAACTTCCATAAGTGCATTTCCATAATGTAGGATTTATTGTTGAAACTGAACTTCGCATTTTCCAAGGTATTACTTTCTGAGGTTTGGGGATCATTATAGTCAATTTACCTAAAATTGATAAGATGATATTTCTAATTATTCACACTTTTTCTTTAATTTCCAGTAATATTTGTTGATTAAAATAATCAATAGAAATACATAAAACATATAATATTTCTATAAACTCTAAAGATAGATACACAGTAGCAAGAAAGTATCTTTTAAAGCCATAGTTCTTCTGTCCACACTCGTTGACTGATAACCCTTTACCATTCTTATGTATCACAGGACAGTCACTGAAGGGTCATGCTGGATTTCCAGGTACTTTACCCTGAAGCCATACCAGAGACCAAAGCACAAGGGGGACTGTTGTAGGTTGGGTTGGTTTAGTTAGGGATCTTATTAAATGTTAGGTTGGTTCTCTGCACCCCTAATTTCCCTCACAGTGGTTTGCTCCAAGTTGTTTACCATGGGAGCTCTTGTCACTCAGAAATGTCAATCTTCTCACCTCATACAGTTTTCCTTTACAAGGTTCTGTCAGTCAGGGGTTGTCTTCATGAAAGTTCTGCATCAATCACCCTACCTTTGCACTTCTATTTGTCCCAGAACTTTGTACCCACCTCTGTTATGTTCCCATAGGTTGTTATAATCCATGTCACTCCCCTGTTGTTTATCCCTATTGGGCGAAGGAGGTTTCCATCCCTGTCCCCCCACCCCCTGCTTAATCTAATGCATTCCTTTGTCCCGTCGACATTTTGCACTGCATGCAGTCCAGAGAGCATCCCTCTGGCCATGCATGGGGGAATAAAAGTTCTTTGGACCAGCAAGCAAGTGTCCTTTTCTCATCCCTTCGCTTCCTCTCAGTGTGAAGCTACCAAAGCTGCGTTACCCACACCGAGACACTCCGTACCATCAGGGAGGCTTACGCCATAACCCTACAGCGCCTGCTCACGTGGTGGCTACAGCCTCACAAAGGCAGCGCTAGCCAGCGCTTTTTGACTGCTTGAGGTTGTAGCAGGTAACTGCCGCAAGTGGGGACTCTTCGTTAAGTAGCCATCTTTTAATGTTTCCATTAATTCATGTGATTTTTTTTTTTTTTTTTAAGTAGTAAAATCAAAAGAAAATAGATACCCATTAGAAACTGCACAAAGACATGGCTACCTCAGGTCTGCTTATTTAGGTGGACTGAAAACTGGGAATGGAGAGGGCAGGTATGACGAGGTAGAAGAAGAGAAACTGTGAGTACCACATGCATGATTATTTTTTTTTTTTTTCATATATCTTAGACAATTTGCTCTTTTTTTTTTTCAGCATAAAATATACTTGAATAACCAAAAATTGTACAAGAATATAAAAGATCCTCAAAGAATTCTGTATTTTTGACAGACTTTGGAAATACAGATATAAAGAACTACTGGAAGAGTGGCATAAGAAATTTTAAGTGGTTGGGGAGGACTATCTAAATAATGCTCCTTTTTTCTGACCCAATCTTCTAGGCTAGGCCAAGAAGGTTTTCACCACAAAAATGACTGCTGAGTTCATCCAAGCACCTGCTGAGTTAAAGTCAGTCACTTGTTCAAATACCAAAGGTGAGAGAGCTGTTACCTCTTAAAATTAGTTTGAGAAAAAGCAAACAACCCAGGAAAATGGGAAGTTTTTTTTTTTTCTCTTTTTAATTGTAGATCAGGCTAACCCTCTGAATTTTAATTAGATAATTTTCATGACCTTTAAGTGGAGCTAGCTTAAAGCTCTGAGCACTTGAAGTTTGCATACTATTCTAGATATAATCTGAAACATAGCCTGGAAAAACCAAAGAGAGAAGAAAAAGCTAAATCAGAAGCCTCAACTTTGAGCATAAGGCTCAGAGTTAGGAGGGTTATACCATTCTAAGTTATGAAAAAAATTTCATACAAAAGAGACTGCCCCATTGACATGCACATTATGATTAACACTGCCACCTCTGATGAGAGTGCTCATCAATGAAATATATTTCTCTAAGCTTAATGAAACTTAAAGAATACTCCAGAGATGTCCATAATTTAATCACCTCAGTAACAAAGGTAACAAAGGTAACAAAGTCCAACAAAAAGATGAGATGACAGGATGTTAAAACCTACAAACACACACACACACAAGAAAAAATGGCATATTATTTCCCTCCAAAAGCAAGGAGCAATGACTTGGAATTACTTACAGTTTTATTTTATGTATAGCATTTCAACAGAATTCTTTAGCCAAACTAATCCTGAAGTCATGGGCTTACTACTTACCTTTTGAAGACCTCCATCTGAAATTTTCTGTCAAATCCCTGCAGCTTTCTTCAGTTTGCATCAGACGCTCATTTAATCTCCGTATGGTCAGAGTATGGTCAGCAGGTCGAGGTGATCCTCCCTCTCTACTTGGCCCTAGTGAAGCCACATCTGAAGGGCTGTGTCCAGTTCTGGGCTCCTAAGCACAAGAAAGAGAAGGAACTACTGGAGAGGGTCCAGTGGTGGCCACAAAGATGATTTGAGGTCTAGAGCATCTCTTTTAGGAGGAGAGACTGAAGGACCTGGGTCTGTATAAAGAAGACTGAGAAGGGATCTCATCAATGCATATACATATCTCAAAAGCAGATGGTAGAAGGAGGATGGTGACAGATTATTTTCAATGATTCCCCTTGACAAGGAGCAGTGGCCATAAACTAAAGGACAAGATATTCCATCTCAGTGTGAGAAAGGACCTTGCTACATTGAGGGGAAGAGCTCTGGAACAGGCTGCCCAGGGAGGTTGTAGAATCTCCCTCTCTGGAGACATTCCAAATCCACGTGGACACGTTCTTGTGTAACCTGCTCTGCCTTGGCAGGGGAATTGGACTGGATAATCTTCAGAGGTCCCTTCTAACATTAATAATTCTGTGATTCTCTGAAAATGCTTCCACAGAACATTTTTTTGAAAGATTTTCTGTTCGTGCAGTCCTCAATCCTTCAATCCTCATTACACAAAGAATCTAGACCTTAGAGTTTTTCGGGCATTCCTTTTATTTTTTTTTCCATAATAAATCATAGACACATGAATATACTGAAATGCTTCTGTGATTATAATTTGAGCCTAGACATAGGATTTTGCTTGCAGTTTTGTTCAAATATAATTTTTTCTAACTTCTTTCTTCTTTGTGTTGCCATTGAGGGAAAAAGATAAGGTTGTCTTAAACCTGTTTGATAAGGTTGTTTTAAACTTGTTTGGGCTACCATCTGAGTTGATTTCCTTCTTGTTTTTCCTCTGGTTATTACAGGTTTTTCAGGGTAGACTTATCTCTGAATTTTTTAGGTTGAATGTTTGAAGTATGAGATAACATGCTTACAATGTTTGTTTCTTTTCTTAGCTTTCAGTCAGTGGCATGAGTTCACAGTTTCATTATTAAAGCTAAATACTTTAGTTAGAAACTCCATGTTTTTAAAATTGTACAAAATCTCAAAACCAGGAAACAACAAGCAACCTGGATGAAAACAACAAGCAACTCAAGTGATAAGAAGATTTATAAAATCAACTGTTATTTCTCTATTTTAAATTTCAGAAACATCTCATCAGACCAGTACTAAGCACTCAGCACAGTTTGCTATTAAGGGATTTTATCTCTTGCAGAAGTATCCAATAAAACAAAGTGAAATTGAACCTCATGGAAGTAGAGTTTGAACAAAACTGCTGTCCTGGATTAAAGCTGTGTTGCACTTTCAGATGAACATAAAGTAGACAATACATTCTTATGAACCCAAACCCTAACAGAGACAATTAATCTACTTTCTTTTTTCCAGTTAATTAGCAATAGGTTTATAGGGCTATGAAATGAGATGCATTAAATTGTTTGGAAAAATGTGGCTATACATCCTTGATTCTACCTGAATACACCTGCACAATATTCTAAAGGCAGAAAAAGGTCTCTTCTCAGGAACAGACTAAAGGTAAAGGCTTACTCATGCATACTTTGTAAATTGTGTGCCATCACAGCCACAGAATTAGCATGACAACCAATGATCTTTGTTCTGAATGATGCCAGAAAACACCTTGTAGAATAAGAAAGATGTAGTCAGTGGTTAAGTCTCTCCTTACATTGCCTGTTTGACACTTTCTTAAAGTACTTTTTAAAACTTAAGATGTACTTTGGCATGTAATTCTGAGACCAATGCTGTGAGCCACAGAATCTGGAATTTTTAGATCAACCTGTGGAAACTCTCAGCAAATTTCCACAATTTCTCACCCATATGTTCACTACAATTGAACATTTACTGTATTATGTTGCTAATAATTTTCATTTAAATGCACTTCATAAATGCCTTTGAAGTACCTTCACACAACAATTTGTTCTTGCCTACTGCTCTATTTGCTCTATTAATTATTTTGTTGACAAGCTGTCTGCTCAGTTCAATGGATCATCTTGGGAGGAGAGACAAATTTAGGAACATATCAGCAGCCTTTAGACAGCCTTTAAGTATTAATTTTATTGTCTCTAAATATTTATGGGAAAGTGGATTACTTCTAATTTTTAGGTAAGATATACTTTCTTTAAAATGGCTGAGGGATTGATTTGTTTTGTTCTTGACTTGTCCATGAGCAAGGTGTGAAATGACAGATAAATACAAATTAAATCAAGATCTCTGCATAATTAGGTGTGGAGTATGTAAAACTCAAAACAAAAGCAACTTAAGTGACCTAAGAGTAAAAGCACTTCAAATAAGCCAATATTTTTTACTCCCCTTCTATCTGTTACATGGGACAGAAAAAATATGCTGTTATACTGACATGTTTCACACCTAGAAAGAATGAATGTCAACAATCAGCTAATGTGATGACCCTTCTAAGTGGAAATGCAAACTTTGGTTAAACTAGGCTCAGATCCAATAATTCCAATTTAATGAGGGTGATAACAGTAGACCCAGTTAAAGTGAGTTGCTGACTAATTTCTTCCAATGATTTACAATGGCTAAATAAAGCCACCACTAATAATTTAAATTACTTTCAATTAAACACAAACACAAGGAAGTAATCAAGTTATTATTTTGATGGAAATAAAAGATTGTCACAGATGTCAAACTCTTTTAAAGGTAAGTATTATGGAGATACAAGATACTCCCCTGAAATAATTCCCGAAAGGAGAAAACAAATCCCAATTCTGAATCCCTGTTTTTTTAATACATAAGCCCCATAGAAAACTAAATATCATGTATTTTAAAAGCATGTTTCATTCTTGCTATACCTCATGGTATAAAATATATGAAGACTTACTATTATGTTTCAGAAGATTATGGATATGAGAAAGGATATGGATTATTCAAAAGGTTATGGGACAAGAGAAGGTCAGGTCAGAAGCTCCTGACCTTCTCCAATGGTAATTACCATTACCAATGGTAATTCAAATTACCATTGCTATCCTTAGCTTCCATGAACGGAAACCAAAATAGAAACAGTTTGAGAAATTCATATGATTTTGAACAACACAAAAGAAATTACTGCCATTGATGACTTTACTAACAAACTTTGTTGACAAGATAGTTGCATACATATCTAATGCACTCTTAAGCATACCAGCCCTGGTAAAAATTGTAAAGATTAATTAGGTAGACAGACATGCTAGCTGGGATATTTTGTTTTAATTTAAACATGCATTTATGTCATCAATGCAAACCTGTATTTTCAAGCACTCTGACTTTCATCCTTACATTTTTGTTGGCAACAGCCTGACATTAAAGTTATCTCATGCATATGAAGCATAACTCTGATACTTTTCAGAGGACAAATATGACTCATTCATGATTTCTGTAGTTGCAAGTAATGACTATGGGAATGCTTAAAGAGATCCTTAGGTTTCTTGTTCCCTAGATACATTTGTAAATTCCATATGTAAATCTGCAAAGTGGGAAATATATAGTACCCAGATGGAAGACGGAAAAATCCCAGTTAGGAAAAAGGAAAAGATTGACACCATTAGTGTGTTCAAATATGTAATGAGAGCTCAGTAATGCTGCAGAATCTCTGACCTTCATGGTATCCAAACATGATTGAAGAAGGCATTGAGCAACCTTCCCTGACTGAGGCTGTTTTGAGCAGGAGCATGGACTGGAGACCTCTAAGGGTCTTTCCCAACCACTGTATTCCTATGGCTTTTTGAATGTCATCCTCCCTGTCTTGCTAAAATTAGAGCCACCCACAGCTTGTGGAAGTTGACCTTCGTTCCACCACTGTCCAGCTCCTTGCTTCCTACTGACTGGCTTATCTCTGACCCAAGGTACATCACCACAAGTCTCATGGGTGTGCTTTGTCCTGCTGATCACAAGGCAGTAGCCCTCTCACTTTCTATTCTTTACCTACCCAAGCCTCACCCCTTTGTTATTTTATCTCTTGGTTAGAACTGGGTAATAAAGAATACTACTTAATGTGAATGCACAGCCTAACAGTTAGCCAAACTATTGTTTGGCTGTTGAGAAGGAAATGACCCATGGAATTTGTCAAAACAGGGCTGCTTTGGTATAATTCTTTGCACACTCAGTACTTATAACTCATGTATTTGTGAAATCTTTAAGCAAACATTAAAAAAATTAATTTTGCCTACTTCAAACTCTCATAGGAAACTCAAATTCCTAGCAGCTTGAGATAAGGGGTAAACTAAACTGAAGAAGTCCTAAAACTGGGTTTCTAGGTACAAGAAAACCGTGCAAAAACTAGAACTCTGATTCAGGCAATTTTTTTAAGAGACAAAAGGCTTCTGTTCTGCTAAAATTATCTGCACAAATTTGTTCTTTGTGTGGCATTATATGCACAAATATTTTTTCTTGTGAGCATTCCTAAACAACACACATTTATGCATTCCATTGTAAGATGAGTTTTGCCTTGCATAGGTGCTTATACCCAAAAAACAAACACACTTGTAATTCTACTAGTGTCTCTAGCCAACATACAGCTGTAATAGAAAGCAATTTGTCTAAAAAAAGAAAGATTTTCAACTATAATAATCCCTACACCTGAAGGTAATTCTTTTAGACTTCAACAATTATACTCATTTCACTGAGTATGGTGAAACTTTCTGATTCCACAGACAAAACCACTTCTTCTGAAAATAACATTTCCTAGTCTTGTACAGTTTGCATTTCATCAGAGTAAAAAACCAGTGTAGTCCAATTCCAGCTGAACCAGTGAACCAATTATGGTAGCACATTATGAACTGACAAGTTCCTATAATAGCATTCCTAGCAGACAAAAAATAGAGATCAAATCTAAATTAGTCACAGCCTTAGGCTTTCCCTTCACAACTAAAAGCCTACTAATGGGAAAACCAACAGAATATTACCTGATACACCTGTTTATTTGGTTTTGGTTTTTCTTCTTTTCAAATAGTCTATCTCCATTAAAGGTAAAAAAAAAAAAAAAAAAAAAAAAAAAAAAAAAGAAAGAAAGAAGAAAAAAAAAACCAGAAATACTTGAGGCTGAACCAAATTCACCTGACAAAGAAACACAGAAAAACTTTGTTACATATAGATGGAATAAAATAGTACTCTCTTTCTGAGATAAAATAAAAGGGATAAAAGACATTGGATCTTGATGGTCATTGATTAAATTATAGGCATGTAGTATACTTATAAATTGTCTCAGACCTGTCAAAACACTTAAGACATATATACTCCTCTTTTATATTTTTAAGGATGTCCAGACATTAAGTGGTATATAAATGGTAAAAAGAAAAGTAATTTTATTTTGCATATGAGTTTTTTTAAATCGGTCTCAACAGTGATTCTAGACCATGAAGCATAGCAGACATTCTACCAAACACAAATCTCCTGTACCAGATAGGTCATTCCTACTGAAGTTAGTGAGGTTTCAGCAGTATTGATGCTGTGGGAGGCTACCTGGAGCAGAGGCTGGACACTGTTAAAGGAATAAAGAAGGTATTTATTTAAAGGCCTTCAAAGGATACACCTTAGGCAGTACAAGAGCCCGGATGTGGCTTTACCAAAGACAGATGCAAGATGCATGCAAGATGGATGACCAACTACGAGCTTTTACACTTTCAAAAGTTTTGGTCCATTTACATATTGGGGTTAATTGTCTAATTACAGCTTCAGGTTATGAAGTCCCATCCTCTCAATTTGCTTTCCTCAATTTGCTGTTGGTTATTAGGCCCGAAGCTGTAATGGTGTCCTTGGTTCTTGGGTTGGAAAAGGATTGTTTTGTCTAACTAAACTGTAAAGAGACCTTGTGTGGTGGCGACCTGCTACAACCTCAAGCAGTCGAGATGCGCCGGCTAGCACTGCCCGTGTGAGGCCGGGTGGCCGCCACGTGTGTGGGCACTCCAGGGGAATGGCATCTGCCAGCCTGGTAATGCTGAGTGCTGCGGCGTGGGTAACGTGGCTTTGGTAGCTTCACACGCTGAGAGGAGATGAAGAGACGAGAGAAGGACACTTGTTTGCGAGCCCTAAGAACTTTTATTCCCCCATGTGTGGTGGGAACAAAATGCTCTCTGAGCAGAATGCAGTGACAAAATGCCGGAGAACAAAGGGTTGTAGCAGATTAAGTAGGGGGTGGGTGGACAGGGGTGGAAAACTGTCTTGCCCAATGGGGACAAACGATAAAGAAATGACATAGATTATAACAACCAATGGTAACATAACAGAGGTCGGTACAGAGTCCTGGGACAAATAGAAAGTCTAAGGTGGGGTGATTTGATACAGAACTTTCTTGAAGAAGCTGGGGATGGTGCCAGGATTGACAACCGACAGGGAGTGAACAAACCTTGACTGACAGAACCAAATAAGGAGAAAACGGGGAGAGGTGAGAAGATTGACAGGTAACTGTGGATCTGGGTGGCAGGAATTCTCAGGGTAAACTTCTTGGAGCAAACCACTGTGAGAGGAAAACTAGGGAAGTACATGGAACCAACCTAACTAACATTAGTAAAACACCTGACTAAATCAAACCAACTTACAACCTTGCTAACACTTCATATCAAGTTCAGAGTCACACACTAAGGCAGTACAGAATCTGGAAAATGTGGAAGCTAAAACTTAAAGCATCAGTATGGCACATCAGTATCAGTGCTGCAGTGGGTTCCATAAATCTTATGACAGCTTTTCCATAAGAGAAAACAGAGAGTGAAACTGTCTCCTTACATTGGTGTTACCATGATGGAAGCCAAATTTTTCTCTCAGACTGTCCAGTAGACATCAAATGGAGGGAATTATCACTTCAGCATTTGTGGAGAACACCAAAGTTTTATCTCTCTTCCGCTGTGCTTTTTCTTGGCTACATTGCTTTCCAACCACTCTGGCTGGACTGGACACTATAATTCCCAGTGTTCAAAGTTCCCTTGGCTCTGACACTTTTATATCTGCTGGCACACTCATTGCTTGACTAGAAGTTTGGAATCTACCCTCACTTGCTGATATAATATGTCCCCAGAAAACCTTCTTGCCTTGATTCTCCCATTCATAAAATTGGGATCATTAGGGGATTCCAGATCTGCCATTCTTGGAAACACGGTCTGGATGACAACTGCTGTTAGGTTAGAAGGCCAAACATACATAGGGTGCATGACCAAAAAGCAAAAACTCTTTGACAGATATTCATCACCAAACTGACCATGTTTGAGAAGAAGGCATCTAGATTTCAGAGCAAGCAGAGAACTTCCAAGAGGCTTTTGACAAAAGAAATCAAGAAAGCATTAAGAGAGGTATAAATGAGGCATGAAAATATGTAGCTGTGGGTAGATACACTGGAGTGGCAGTGACTGCAGATGCGGTCTGATTGAACACTGCCAGCTGTTTGCTCATCACACTGCAACCCTGCAAAGGGGTACAAAGGAGCCCTCCCAAGGGTGCTGCATCTGACTTGGTGCAGGCAGCATGTGAGACCCCCATCCTGAGGTGCCTGGAGTTGTGGGGACTTTCTCACTGTTGTGTACATTGGCAGGCTCTAAAGAGCAGCATGAGCAGCAGCTGGGCTGGAAAGATTACAAGGGCATGAGAATAAGATTATATGGAGTCACTATTCCTCCCTGAAAAGGGGAAAGACGCCTGGAACCCAAGCAGGCTGAATGTGAGGGAGAGGAAGGTAAACATTTTTGGGGATTAGTTCTATAATAATGTTAAGAAATTCATTGTCTTAACAGCTTTAAATGTCTAGTATAATGATTTATTTGTTTCATTACTAATACTGAATGCATAGTTCATTGAATACCAGTTAATTAACAGTTTTAAATTAGCTCATATCTTGCTTCAATCCTAATTTGAATCACACAAAAGCAAATATTATTCTGATTGTATGGGTGAAGCAGAAGTTATGAGACCAGTAAGAGGAAAAGTGTCCAAAGACCGTCACAATACATAGAGTAGGTTGCCTGTAGTTCAAAACCTTATCCTCTGTTTTCCATGCTTGTAGATAATATCAGTTAGGAGTAATAAAAATAATTTAAAATAGCTTGTTCAATGCCACAATACGGTTAGCAAATTCAAGATGTACTGACTCCACAGGTTTGGAAAGATCACCTCCAGGCACATATTTGTACACAGGATATTACTTCACAAGGACAAACACAAGGAAACAAAAAAAGGAAAAGGTTGTTAAAAAGGATCAAGACATTTGTCTCTAGAGACTTCAGCTACTCCTCCACTCTCCATAAAAAGAAGCTGTAAAAGAAAAGCCCAGGAACATCATGAAAAACTTGCAATAGTCAAGAATTTTTGGAAGTCTTCAACTAATCATGCAAATAAGGTGGGATTATTTTGTTTGGACTATTTTGCTTTTTTTTTGTTGTTGGGAGCCAGAGGGAAGGCCTTCAACTTCTTCATCAACCTCTCTGAATAAGCAAATGAAGTCTGGATGTCGTATGACAACAACCAGCTTTAGAAGACTGGAGAATGTCAGAGGAACTCAAAGACACAGCTAAGAGAGTACCTATCTGTTGTAGGTTGGGTTGATTTAGTCAGGAGTTTTATTAATGTTAGCTAGGTTTGTTCCTTGTACTCTCCTATTTTTTCCCTCACAGTGTTTTGCTCCAAGTTGTTTACCCCGAAAGTTCCTGCCACTCAGATCCACAGTTACCTGTCAATCTCCTCACCTCTCCCCGTTTTCTCCTTATTTGGTTCTGTCAGTCAGGGGTTGTTCACTCCCTGTCGGTTGTCAATCCTGGAACCACCCCCAGCTTCTTCAAGAAAGTTCTGTATCAAATCACCCCACCTTAGACTTTCTATTCACCCCAGAACGCTGTACCTACCTCTGTTACCATTGGTTGTTATAATTGATGTAGTTTCTCTATCGTTTGTCCCCATTGGGCGAGCCAGGTTTCCACCCCTGTCCACCCACCCCCTACTTAACCTGTTGTCGTTCTTTGTTCTCCAGCATTTTGCATTGCATTGCTCAGAGAGCATTTTGTTCCCACCACGCATGGGGGAATAAAGTTCTTAGGGCTCACAAACAAAGTGTCCTTCTCTTGTCCCTTCATCTCCTCTCAGCGTGTGAAGCTACCAAAGCTGCGTTACCCACGCCGCAGCACTCAGCATTACCAGGGTGACAGACGCCATCCCCTGGGGTGTCCTCTCACGTGGTGGCCACCCGGCCTCACACGGGCAGTGCTAGCCGGCGCTTCTCATCTGCTTGAGGTCGTGGCAGGTAGCCGCTGCACCTATCAAAAAACTTGCTTAATGAATTTCAGGAAGAAGATAGAGGATCAGAGACCTTTGGATTCAGCAGATCAAACTTCTAGTCCATTAACTACTGTGACCCAGAATAAAAATATATATCAGCTGTGATCTAGATAGGATCAGACACCAATATCTACATATGGGCACACAGGCATAAAATTTGCCACATATTTTTAATAATTTTAAGTATTTATACATAAATATATTATAATGGATTTTCCCATCCCTCCTATTTAAGATTCATAATGCTAAACACACTGTTTATCACTAAAATTACAGGCTACTGTTTCAGTCTCCCTCATCCAAATACGTAGTGGTGATGCACTTCATGCACATAATGTAACTACTGGGGATGGTGCTGTGCTGGGCCAGGAGCTGGACTTGATGATCATTGAGGGTCTCTTCCTACTCAGCTTATTCTGTGATTCTGTGGTTCTGTGACAGTAAATTTTTCAATGTTAGATTAGTCTTGCTAAAAACTGAGAGTTTGCAAACACTTTGATAGGGCACACATTAACCTACACTCTATTGTCCAGCAGTATTACCAAAATAAAATAGAATAGACTTCAGCTCATAAAAAGGTAGGCTCTGAACTGGCCTGTAGACTATAAATTATCTACCCTTAACTTGTTTCTGTTAACTCCCTTTCAAATCACAATTTTCTTGGCAATAAGCCTGACACCCACTCACCACCCCCCTCCATGTACAAAACATTATCAGTTTTTTGAAAAATCACCAAGCAGCTCATTTAATGTTCTTTCAAATAAATATGTGATTTGGTAACAGCTAACATATAAGAAACAAGACTGAAGCTTGATAACAACATGATGAAACAGTAAATAGCCTGTGGGCACAGCAATAGAAAAATGATTTATATCTCAGCAATCCATGATGAAATAGGAAAGAAAAATGCATTGGAAGTCAGCATGTAACACTGTCTGGAATTGAAAAGAAACATGATAAAGTCATTTACACTGGTATACATTGATTAAGTCTCTCTGTATCAGGTCAAACCATCTCATTATGAAATGGAGTACATCAAAACTACAACATTAGAAAATTTGATTGACCCAAATATCCTACTAAGCTATTTGCCTCCCACAGTCTTTTCTCTCCACTAAATTTCTGAACATTTTATTTCATTGCTCCTGTCCCTCCACCTGCATAAACTATTTCCTCATTGATCAGTACTGCCTACACTCAGGCTTTTGCAGCACCTGGCAGCCTCAAGATCAGACTTCTGAAAGTCACCTAAAAGGTCAGGGGCACAGCACCACTCCTCTGTATCCAGCTTCAATAGCTCATTTAGGAAAGGTCATTACTGTTATGAAATAGAATCATGCAATCTCATACTTTAAAGCCATCAGAAGAAGAAAAGCACTGCAGTTTGAAGTTAAAAAAAACCAAAAAACTGCAAAGCAACAAACAGTGATGGAAGCTGCTGAAAGAATTTTTAAAACATTTAAGTGGTACAGAAAAGGGAAAATCCACTTTTCTAGTTAGACGATGGATAGATAATATAAGAAAAGATGGATGTAAATGGACTTTGCAATAGAATCTGTAATTCTGCTAAATTTAACATTCAGAAATGAAAAAAAAAGACCAACACAATTACTATAAAGAACTTCTGAAGGGATTTTGCAAACTTTTGCCATCAACAAAGCAAATTTCTTTATTGGGGTAGAAAAGGTTAGAAGTGGTAGATTTATTTCTGATACAAGGAACTAATGATCTAAGAGAAAGCTAAGTGGCTACCATGGATATGTAATTATCTCTATATTTATGTTCACAAGCTACCTTAAAGCTACAGTAAGACCAAGTAGTTTCTGGCTCAGTGGACTTGTTCCACTTTGTCTGGCTTGTTGGATAAATATTCTGCTGGTTAAACAACGCTGAGATCCGTGCCGGTTTCCTTGAAAGCAATAGCTAGTCCAGGCAAAAGGAAAAAAAACAGAATTCAAGAGTACTTTTGTAACAAAATGTAAAAGGGGGGGAATTGATACCAAAAGGGTTAATTCCATTTTCACTGTGCCTATGAAACTTTTAGCATGGAAACAAGGCATGCAAAAGATGCTTTCAGCAAGGACAGTTGGAAGATAAGAGAAGAAGGCTCAAGAATGCGCTGATAGACAAAACAAGGACTGAATCTCTGGGAGCTTGGGGTGGAAGTTATGGTAATGGATAACTTGTAAAATGCATGTAGCAACTGTATAAAAGCAGCACACCTGTAAAATCACATGTCCACATAAGACTGGGAGTATCCCCATGGGATCTCAGGGCTGAATAAATGAAAGCTCTTTAACACAGCTTTAGCTTTGGACAGTCTTACTCCTTTATTTTGGACATTTGGTAACAGTTTTGACATACAAAGACTTGGAACAGTGTCTTACTTATAGCAGAACTTGAAACAAACCAGTTTATAACAAGGCCTACATTTGTAACAACATTTAGAAATAATTTTCAGATAGTTTGTGTTTAATTTTACTTACTTCCTAAGCAACAAAGATAAAGAAAACTGCCACTATAGTACTTTTGTTTGTTCAGAGATATAGAGCATTAACTTTTAACACAGTGTATCTTTTTACCTCACTAAGGTTGAAGTTATGTCTCCAAACCCTCACTAAACAGCCAGGTACACTAGCTGGATTAGCTATTTTTCTTTTAAGAACAACCTAGCAGAATATATTGGTCTATCTTTAAATGGCAAATGGCTTACTAGCAGTGAAATGGTCACCATATAAAAGCATAGCAGAACTCAGCACCTGAATGAGAGTGATTTTCTACTTCACAGCTTTTTCAATATTCTCTAGCTTGCCCAGAAGTATGAAGTTTCTAATAGAATTCGGGTGTTAATTTTGTGGTGAACCTTTTTGTATGATCTAATAGTTCATAGAGCTCTACTAAGCACACGTAGGTTACTTAGGTTGCAAAAGAGAACTCTTCACACAGATATCCCACATCAGTACATCAGCAGTAAAAAGAGGATTGCCAATAAAGAAGTGGGAGAAACCTTGCTAAACTAAAAATAAAAAAAGGTGGCACTAGTTAAATGCATAAGATAATGTAATTCTGCTTAGAAATGATACAGAACATTTACTTCTACTAAAGCCTATCTGTATTCTAATCAATAAATTAGTCAAAAATCATTATAAAATAAATTAATCTCTTCAAATATGTTCTACAAATTGAATATCAATTTCAATATAGAAATATGTCATTTATAAAACATCTTAAAATTTTAAATATATCCAGCTTTCCTTTGTAGATTGTAATGCATACAAAAGATTCTAGTATGGGCTAATTAATTTTTCAACATAGTATTAAAATGATTCTTAATTTATAAAGTATTTACTGAAATTAGTAGGAATCGGAGTGCTGACAAAGAGGAAGATAAGTTATATTTTTCATGCAGATGTGAATTTGGATCCCTATGAGAGTACAATGATAAAATCAGGCTGATCAATTTTGGTATAAAGTATTTTCCTGAAGATATTGAAACATCTCCTTGATCCTTGAATTCTTCAAAGGGAAGTAACATATAGATCATTCAATCAAAAGAAAGAAGAGGAAAATCGTCTCAGATTTATACTGTGGTAGGAACATTTTGTAAATTGCTGCTTCTGTCCTACTTCTAATAAGCACTTTGACATCCTTCATTCAAGACGAAGGCAACAGATACAGAACTAGCCAAATAACCTTAAAAACACAAAAATCTAGAAGGAAACAAGCAAAAGTAAAGCTTAAATTTCAGAGATAGCATTACATATGTATTCTTGAATGCATCTTTCAAATGCGAAGAGCATTGGAGCAACCATTGTTCCATGTTTCCTCGAAGTAAAGTATTTTTAGCTGCTTCTTGTACCCTGACAATGGATTTAATCTACCAAATTACTCAGGTGTTATGTTGTTACCTCAGCATTGCTTGCCTTTGATGAAAAACAACTTGGTGCACAGCTTGTACATTCCTAAAATACATCTTAACCTCCCTATGTGATAAAATCAGGGCCCAAAGGGTAAAACAGTCATTGTTTCCTCACACACAGAGGAAGTCATTTTAGTTCACAGCATCATATTTTCAGTGGACAGGATGTAGAAGAATAATTTACTGATACCTTTACTTACATCTGTGGTTGAAGTATTTCACTCCCCAGAGCAGGGCATATAGTATTTCATAAAGCACAAATGATTTGATGTTTCAGAACACAGTTCTGCGGCTGCTCAAAACTATTTTGGGTACTTGCAATAAATAATTCCCCTATTCTGTGACAACAGAAAAAATGATGGCTTAGAATCAGTTTTTCGCAGTCTACTGCTACAGCTCAGCCAGAATACACTATAAGAATTGAAATTCCTTGTTTGTATAAGGAGTGAGAAGGTAATAATTTGTCAAATTATTGAGATCAGAATAAGATTTTAAGGTCATTCATACTAGATTAAGTTCAATTTGAAAAACTAGATAAAGAAGTAGTCATATGATAATTTCTGACACATTGGAAACTGAATATAAATTTTCCAAACCAAAGTTTCCAAACAGTAAAGAAAGATAACAGTTTTGATATTGTTCCAAGTTGCTTTTACAGTGGATATTTGGGGGAACTTTCTCTCAAGTACATGTGTTATAAGCGTTGCATTAATATTGTTGTTTTTTTTTTTTTTTTTTTCCCAGATATTTTCTTTGTTAAATTTGAGATTTTTTTTCTGCTGTCTGTCATGGAAAATTCACACACACCAATGGATGCTTTTCAAGCCCTGTTAAATTTGACTCAGTCTACCAATTAGATTAGCCAAAATGCCTTAATTTAAAACTAAATTCCATAGTTCACAAAAACCAAATTTCCATAAATACAAATCTCATCAAAGCTCTTTGTTGTACCAGTATATATCTTTTAACTGTCCTTCTTTTATACTACTGTTTAAAAAAAGAGTGACAGAAACATTGGTCTTCATTCCATATTTCACCTCTAGTTTAGTCATGGCAGATTAATAATGTTCATTAAGTTTATACACTGTGCATAATTCTTTTATTCGAACTACCCTGGTGTGATGCTTTCACAAAATAGAATGTCTGTATTTTGTTAGTAATTTCCCCACAAATAATTACAATATACTAATATTAATTTTTCAGCTAAGGGAAAGCTGGTTTATACTCATCAGAGTTAAGATAATCTGCTATAATTATAATTCTGCCATTGTAGTTAAGCAGATGTAGAACACCTACAGCTCCTCCCAATGCCTTCATTGACAGCACAGTTCATAGGTTTTTTCACATGTACTCAGAAAATTTCAAAACTGCTTGTGAACTTTTGATTGTGATAGCTAATGGAGGTGGGGTGCACATAAGAATCTCTGTACTCATATGTGAATAGAAATGCTTGTGACATCTGACTGGCAATACTTTTTCACTTTATTTTAACAAAACCAGAAGATTTTATTTCTACGCTAGTTCCCATCTTTTAGCCTCTCTTAGTATTTGAGGAATTTTTATTCACAGTGAACCTTCTGTATAGGATAATGAATCAACCTTGTTTAAGATTGCGTTTCAAACCAGAGTGCCTTTTCTGAACACAGGAAATGAAAATATTCTTCCGTTACAAGTATACAAGGTACACCAAATTCTTTTAAGGTATTAAATATTATTCTTCCTACATCCAAGATATCTCTGCACTCTATTTGAAATTAGGATTTCAATGGTATTTTAGTCTTATAAGTATTTATTTGGTTTTGATGCACTTTCTTGTACATATTTCAACCTGCTCTGTAATTTGAAAAATCTTTCTTCTGCTGCTCAGAAAATTAGAATCTGTAAGAAAAACAAAGCAAGATATGGAATTTTTAAAATATTGAAGACCTATGAAGTATTCTTGTGTATTGCTTGATAAATCACTACCTCTAGTTCCAGAACTGCAATGACAATTACTCTCATCTTGTGGTAAAGTAGAAAATAAGAACATTTGGAGCAGGCATAGAAAAAAGAAATAGGACAATTACAGAAATTAAATGAAACAGGGGAACAAATAGACAATATATTTTCAATAGAATTTTAGGAAGGTGATTCTTAGTTGATGTTTGAAACAGTATAGTGCTAAAAAGAACTTACATACATCAGCTAAATTAGACTGCGATATTTATGGTGCAATAAACCTAACTACAAACAAGCATAATGAAACAGAAAGATCAAAAGAACAGACAAGAAAAATTACTATAAAACTTGAGGACTTCCAAATAAATGTTGCATCCATTCGATACTACAACTAAAAAAAAACCCCGAAGATGTATTTGTACCAATTTATATTTTACCCCTCCCTCTGATTTTTAACCCACTTTTGACATGGTACTCTTTGAAAAGATTTTCACCAAATCATCTTCAACTATTTCCAGTCTAGGAAAGAAAAAAAAGCTTTATTTTCAAAATAGATAGAGCATTTTGTATTTTCACCTTTCTGTAGGTTTTTTCTCGTTCTCCTTTTCTGTTTTTCACCCAGCTCACAGGCCACTATTCTCAATGTGTATAAAATTATACAATGTTATTTTATACCAAGTATACAGAGCACATACACATACTAGAGGAATAAATCCACCTTCTATAGAGAACTGTTTTCAAATTCACAGTTCTGATCCTTATGCTCTTTTTTCATACTTCATTCTTCTCCCCAGCCTCCTTTAGTGTATTTCTTATTTCCTAGAAAACAATTACAAGAATTTAGAAAAACAAATGTTCACGGAACCAATTCTTTCTGTTGAAATTATGATAATATTTCTCATACTTGTTCACAGAAGCCAGAATCTCATTTAAAATTGACAGTATAGTTGTCACTCATGAGATTATGTTAATGCAAGTGTTTCCTTCAGTGTTATGGTTAAGTTTTATTATTGCACTTCTCTGAACACTTCCAAAAAATCAGCCAAAGTTATTCACTGCCTCATGTCTTATTCAGCATATTTAGACTAGATTTTATTCTATCCATTCTCTTTATTTTAAACTTTCCACTCTAATAGCGGTCCCTGTTGAATGCTTAATTATGAATAAAAATTTCTATTCATGGTAATTTTATTTATATTACTGATGCTGCAAAGTTTTATCCACTAGTTTCAAAATCATTTGATAATTTCAATATTAGAAGGAACATCACTGCAGGAGATGTCTGATGATTTTGGGGAGATTACAACACTCAATACAATACATCTTGCATGACTTTCCATCTGAAGAGCTACTCTGGATATTTGTAGCTGATAGAGCTTACAATTTCAGTGATTCAAGTGACCTTAGCTTCTGTGTCTCCAATACATTCTTAGTCTGCATAAAAGTACTTTGTGAAAAATACTGCCTGTTAATACTGGAACAGAATTCAGTCATTAGTATTGTTGCTTAAATGTGTTAGAAACTTACAAAAATGTTATCTCAGATTCTAAGATCTAAGAAAAATTTAACAGACAACCTGGATCATTTTTTGGTTTTTTTTTGTTTTTTTTTTTTTTCTTCCCAGAATACCAATATCTGTTTCTTGGAATGAGGTTTTGGTATGCACTTATTTACCATTTTAAAGGATCCTTTTGTTTGTTTGTTTAATTTAATAACTCCAAGATAGTTTTTCTCCACAGTTCAATGTTTCTTTTCATAGGTAGGGTTGAACAGATGCATCTTAAGACTTCACTGAAGTACTCTTCAGTGTACTGAATTAGTACACAGTTCATTTCTGGCATGCATATTCAAGTATATCAAATTATAAAATACTTTCTATAAATACATATATGGGTAATTTTAAAATCTACTTCCCAGACAGTAAAACAATAATTTAAGTATGTGCAAAACCCAAATTCAGAAAAGAAATAAACACGGATGCAGTGAATTGGTTTCAGAACTGGAATGCATATTCATCAGCATATTTTATGATATTCAAACATCCTACCATTAATCTTCACATTGATGAGCTGTCAGTCTGTTTAAGATCTGTAATCATAAACCCACTTATTTACATAGATGGTATCTTATGCAGCATAAGTCTGAGACAGTTCCTGCATTTGTATATTTCCAACACTTCATTTAAAAACAATACATTGAGAAATATAGTCAAATTAACAAGGCTCAAATTTTCTTTAAACTCATTTTTGTAAAATATTTTTGAATCAGGTTAGCTTAACTCTAACAGTCCACCTCCAAAAAATCCACAGGTTTATGGGTAGACAACACTCTTTCTTAGACCTTCATTCTCTAGTGACTGCACTATCTGGTTTGAACACCATCAGTCGGAAGAAACAACTAAAAAAGCCCCTCACAAAAAGTGAAGGATGAGACAGACATATAGGCTTAATGGGTGTCATGGGTAAATTTTATTAGAGTTTCTTCCCTAACTAATAACTTGTCAGATTATTGGTAAATTCAAGCCCAACAGAACTATTCTGCATGAATTCTTCCAATGGCAGGGAATTTGGATTCTTGTTATTAACAATTACAATGGCTTATTTATAACCCAAAAACTCAGTAAATGCCAAGCAACAAATAAATAGCTTCACTGTATTTAGTATCACTAAACTTTCAAAATTTATATAATCAGTGGAAAACATACCAGGGAAAATCACCAAAACAGCAATGCTCCAACCTTGCAGAAACAAGATTAAGTATTGAATTTTTGCATGCTGTTGAATAATGCCTAAACCCACCTTTTCTAAGTTATATTCCTTCCAAGGAACCGACATGCTAAAAAGTGAAAGTGTCTCATAAGTTTAATTACTTAGCAACTTTTCCCAGTAATTATGTAGCAAATATTCTTTCAATCTTGCTCCTAGTCAAACCATTACAAGAGAAATACAGTCTGAGCATGAGAAGAAACGTGTGAATCAACTACGTATTGAAGAAACTGTTCAAAAGGCTTCATCAGCTTGAGCCCTGATGCCTACTTGGAGAGAGCAACATAAATAATCAGGAGTAATTTTTTTCTCAGGTCACCAGCCTTTGTGCTCAAGCAAGACAGTTCTAATTTAGGTAGTTTGTTGCATTTGAAACTTGAAAAACCAAGTAATCCAAGCCTTGGATAGCAATTTGAAAATGTAAGAAGGAGGATATGGGAAAAACAGCCAGAAATTGAATCAATCACTGCATTTCTAAAAGTACTCCAACTTGAGCAAATCATAGAGTACTAGATGCCTCAGATTCAGGATAAATACTGAAAAGAATTTTTCACTCAATGATAGGGATTTGTCTGCCAGTAGAGAAAGTCCAGTAGCTGAAGTTTAATATTTGAAGAGACATACGTTTAAGAAAAAATTTTGTTGGGTTTTTTTCTAGTGTTGACACTTCAGTGATGGTATTCCAAGTAGTTGCCCTGTATTTCTCCTTTCTATGAAATCCTGCCATGTCCTGGATCTTAATGTGGTCTTGTGCCCATGAGTACCCCAGATTAGTTCATAACAGCTCAGGAAAAAATCCAGCACAGGAGACAGAGGTTTACCTTGAGAACCACCAACACGAGGTCCAGCTTGGACTGAACTTACCTAAAATGGAAAAACATTTTTACAAATACAATGCTTAAATTTCCTTGAATTTCAATGACAGCACAGACTAACAGTAAAGGTACTTTTCTCTGTGGTCAAAACTCATCATAGAACACTTAAACAATAGTCAGGTTCCTCATTATTGGGAAGGTAACATTTTGAGTTTCATTCTTATTATCAAAGACAGTATTAAATGCAAACATATTGACAGAAAGTATATTTTTTCTCTGCTTCCAATGATAGAAATAACAATTAATAAAAAATGCTTTCATTAAATATGTTACCAAGATTTAACTTTACATCTGCTTATATTAAACTATTGTTGATTCAAAAGTATGTGCTTGCACTTACTAAGAGGAGTAACTATTCCAACCTTTTTATCTATAAAGATGATGCTGAGCATGTATGCTGCAGCAGAGGAAGGATGATTACATTTTGAGAACTAATAATGTACAGCTTCAAGCAACTAAAAAATTCTATTGATATTTATTATTTGTTTTCTAGAGTGCTATATGTTCTACAGTCCTTTTCAAAACTGCAGACTATTTAAACCACCTCCTGAAAATATATACACATAATTGGAAAGATAAAAGAAAGAATTGATATTTTTCTTTTATGAAGGGTTTTCTCCTGTGTATAGTCTTAATTTTTCAACAGCAAATCTTAAGAAGAAATGCATACAAAAATCCCCACAAGCTTTTTAAAATTCACATGTACACCTGTCTCTCCATATGCACAACTATTGCAGCTCTAAAAATAAGCCTAGACAGAACAACGTCATTACGTAAAAAAGACATCAGCAGAATTAACTGTTTGTATCAGTAGATGCTGTTTACTGAGAGCATTTTCTATGTGACAAATCCACGGCTTAAGTGAATGGAAGGGTTACTTTTTATTTCAGAGGTTTGTGTCATAGGAGAAATAGACTTGGCTTAGACAAATGTGCAATAGTGTTTATAGCCATTTTCAGAGGGCTATCCACACAGGACGGGGGAAAAAAATACACTTTTCACCTAACTCATTCTGCTATGGTCCATCTGTTACTATCTGATCTGAAAGTGTCAAGAAGTCCAATATTTTAGTACTATTGGCCTGAATTACTAAATACATTGAAGTAGATATTCTTGTGCAGTTTATTTTATGCACCTCCTGATCCTAATACATAAAAGCAATAACACTGTCTCTACCACTTTAAGTACAAACAACAATGTTCTCAGATCTCAGTACCTCAAAGTCACTGCCATGTGTGATTTTTTATTCTTTTAAAAAAGGCATGGATCTTTTGGTTTGTGACATTCACATTCTCTGGACAGAGAGACATAATTCTGTCTCTCAGGAGAAGCACAGAGAGAAGAAGAGAAAACAATCTTTATCTCTGCTCCTTTGTTTTCCCCATGTGGAATGTGGTATGGAGATTGTTTACCTGAAGTGATTGCTTAATTGGATTTTAGTGAAAGTTGTTTGGGTTCAATGACCAATCAGATCCAGCTGTGTCTGGGACTCTCAGCAAAGAGTCATGAGTTTGTTAGTTAGATAGGTAAGTAAGAAGTAAGTATGTAGAATAGTATAGTCTCTCTTTAAATAGTATATTAATGTAATGTAGTGTAGTTTTAATAAAGCAAATCCTTCAGCTTCTGATCTAGAGCCAGACATCATCATTTCTGCCCTGTCGGGGTTCCACTTGTTTTCCGATATTTAGTTCACACCACTGTTCAGGTCTTGCAAAAAACAACCTCCAACAGGGATAAAATAGGATAATTTGAGCTGGGCAGCTTTAGTATCATGGCTAAAAGCACATTTAAAGGAAACAGCCAAAGTCCAGCAATCTCTCAGACTGGGTAAAATATATGTGTACTCCTCATCTTTAGAGTATACAGATGTACTTCCAGTTTTACCAAGGTATAAAAGAAGTCCTGTAATTGAATATTACAATTAGCTATAATTAACTATAAATTCTGATTATCAGAGCTTTTTTTCTCATAGCCTAATTAAGAAAAACAAATTTGAAGCTTATACCAAGCTTGATGTACTAAGAGTATTGCAGCCTCCCTTTCCCTATCCAAATTCATGATTCACCTTGAGGAAAAGGTTTTTCCAAAGAAATGTGTGATAAATCTTTTTTTTTTTTCTGCACTCCTTCAATTGAATCCATATATTTTTCTGATTTTTCCTCATTTCTACTTTCTAAAATTTTATCACTATATAACATGTAAACTGAACACCCCACTATGCAGAGATCAGACCTTATAGAAATCCCTGCAAAAATGTTTGTACCCAGCAAGTACACATTATACTTTTATATTCAGCATGCATTTGAGGGAAGTAACTAAACTGGATTGACTTCATTCATGTAGGATATCACATATGCTGACATAAGTACAACTTGGGTGATACCATGGGCTTAATCAGAAAAAAATAAATAGAGTAAGACTTTTGTTTATTACTCCATAAACTGGGGGAATTTTAAACTTCCTCGTAAAAATTTAACAAGACTTTCTGTACTCACAGCATAAAGAAGCATTACCAGAAAATGCAGAACCTCCTGATGGAAGTAAAGGTCAAGGCTCACTTCCATTCATCTTGAATACTATGCCAAGTTCTCTACATACCATAATTCATCAAATAATCTAATTAACTTGTTTAAAATTATAATTAAGTTAGGCATACTTAAGGTCATGCAATTACAGGTCTGTGGAGAGAGTTTTACACCAACAAAGCAGCTGCAATCCAAATGACAAATCACACATTCTCTAATAACTCTCCATTTCCAGACAGCTATTAATAATGTTTTTTTTTTTATAACCAAGTTAAAAGGAGGTTTAGTTGCTTTGCAAGTGCTGTCTGTTCAGAAATACCAAATACCACAATTATTAACTCAGGACAAGGCTTCTTGATTAGAATTTGGAATCATCACCTTCTAAAAACATAAACAGTGTCAGGAGATGTTGAGGTTTCCATTTCCTGCTTGACTGCTGAATTCACAGTGATTCTGTGTGCTTTTTTTGCTTTGTGGTTTTCTTCTGGTTGGTTAGTTGGGGGTTTTGGGGGTTTGCATGTGTGTGTGTTGTTTTTATCTCTGTTTGTTTCTTTGTTTTCTTCCTGGTTAGTCTTTTAAATTATCCATTTCTTACAGTATCAGAGGACATATATTTCTTAGACTAGATGTTCTTAGGATATAGCCTCAAAATAAGTGAAGGAAAAAACTCCCAGCTTATCTAATGAAGAAATACAAAAATACGCCCAGTCCTTGAACTGGATAATTTCACCAATATATATGATCCTTTATCCATGGTGAAGATAAAGGTTCCTAAACGGGATGGAGATGAATAGCATGAAACTGTTTTGCCTCGTTATTTTAGGTAGAGTCAACTGAGCTGAGGCATGGCAAGACCAGAAAAAGCTGACTGTCCAACAGCAAAAGCATTGCTGTGTCAAGAAACCATGTCCATACAGGCTGCCTCAGAAATAAACAGAACTGAAAGGATGAGTATATGGTAGCAGAGTGTTGAGCCTAATTTTGCCTGTAAATGATTTCCAAAATAGTTGAGGTTGCCTGCTTACTTCTGTTAATTATCAGAAGATAATTTTTTCCCTTTACTAAAGTGTATCTATCTGCTTTACCAGTCCAGTGCTTTGCCCTAATGTCAGACAGAAACATTGAGACATAGTTATCCAGAAGGAAAGGGAAAGATTATTCCACATAGGAAGTTTCTAGTTAAAGTGAGGAGTGTGTGTCTGAGTAGTTATCTTTGCATGCATCTTTCAGAAAGCTAGTATTAAGTTCACCATAAAATGATTTTGTGGAACACTTAGAGCAATCATCAACATCACCACATACCACAAGGAATATAAAATTGTCCTTTCCTTGTAAATTTTTTTTCATATTTGAGGAGGGTTTTTTTCAAAAATAAGTTGGTCTTGCATTTTTAAAAATGAGAAGTAATATTAATTTTATTTACTTTTATGGTAATGAGACTAAAAAGGTTTAAGATTATTTTATATTAAACTCAAACATTAATATTAATGAGAAATTAACCTGAATGCAAACTACCAGTCAGCAAACATAAAAGATTTCTCTTTTTTTTTGCTACATTGACCAGCAGTATTCTCACATCTGCAGGGCACCTCCCTTTAGATCAACTATTGACTCATGCTTTTATTATGGTCTCTGTTGTAACAGCTAAGGTGCAGACTTCCAGCAAATGAAAAAAATGCCACATATTAAAACTTTTGAGTATCGCAGCTCATGCCACAATTTTGTTCAGCTGTAATTCTGTCCAGACTGGACCCTACCAATATTTTAGTGACTCTCCTGGGTCTCCAGGAAGTTCATAATACAAACCAGGGTTTTCTGGGTTAGAATTAATTGTCTTCACAGTGGCTGGTAGGGGGCTGTGTTTGGGTTTGTGCTGAACAGAGGGTTCATAAAATGGAGATGTTTTTGTTATTGCTGAGCAGGGCTTACACAGAGCCAAGGCCTTTGCTGCTTTCCTTATGGCCATGCTGGCAAGGAAATTGCTGGTGCATGGGGGGTTGGGAGGAGACACAGGCAGGACAGGTGACCCCAGCTGACCAAAGGGACATTCCTGACCATATGACATCATGCTCAGTATACAAAGTGGGAGGAAGGAGGAGGGAGAGGGAGACATTCAGAGTGAAGCCGTTTGTCTTCCCAGGTAACCAGTATGTGTGAGGGGGCCCTGCTCTCCTGGAGATGGTTGCACACCTGTCCACCCATGGAAAGCAGTGAATTAATTCCTTGTTTTGCTTTACTTGTGTGAGTGACTTTTGTTTTCACTATTAAACTGTCTTTATCTCAACACATGTGTTTTCTTTTATCTTTCCTGTTCTCTCCCTGAACCTGCTGGTGGGGGAGCAAGTGAGGGCCTACACAGGGCTTGGTTGCTGGTGGCAGGGTTACTGTGGCAGAGGGTCACTGAAATTCACCCTTTCTAGTGCGTTCTGAAATGGCATTTGTCAGCAGAAAGCATTGTAAACTGATTCACATATGAATGAAATCCAGGAAGCAGGAAACAACTGTGTATTAAAGAAGTAGAAAAATTCTGTCCTTCTTGTCACCGAGACACCACACTACCTGCATACCTACTTCAGTGAGAAGAAATACTGGCATCATTGAGGTATGTACTTCAGCAACAGTATATTTATTTCAATACTATTTAAATGTTTTTTTCTTATCCCTGAAATCTTACAGAAGTGTTACATGTAGTGTGCAGATTGTTCAAGCGCAGATTATATGAAACATAATAAACATTTGCAGCAGGTTGGGTGGTACTTGCAAAGGTAATGTCAGGCAAAGTGAGATTTCTGCATGAAGAAACTGCAGGAAGAGAGGAATAATGCCAACCAACATCAACAGGTTAAAGAAAAAACAAACAAACAAAAACAAAACCACACAAAAACTAACAGAACACCTAACCAAGCAAGCAAATGAAAAAAAAAAAAAAAAAAAAACCTAAAAAACCCCCAAACACTATCTTTATCTTCTCTCTTCTGTTTTCCCTTTACACTGCAGTGATCCCACTTTTAAGGCAAAGACCCTGGCATCATGTGCTGTTAAGAGCCCCAGAATAGTAGGGCGAGGAATCCCAAAGGAAAACTTGGAATTGGCAAGTGCAGCAAGATTAGCAGCCATAGCCCATACTGGAAATATAACAGTTCTGGTCTACCTGATGGATCTTTCAAGGCCATATTATCTAGGAAAAAAACTTCAACTTGCTTCCTAGAATGCTCTAAAATGTTAGTATTTTTCTACTTGGGATGTAGAAATTATTATGAGCAAATTAAAATAATGAATATCATGGTATTTTCTATCCCTTCTGTCAGATTTAAATTTTCTTTCTTTGATTTCCAATTTCCTGTCTTTTATCTTTCTATTTGCTTTTTTTCTCTTTACTTGACATTTGTCTGTTGTCATACTTGCTGTTCAATTTCTTCATTTCAGCTTTGGTCAACAATATTACAATAGGTACTCATAGCTGAACCTCTCCAAATGAATCACATAGCTGAAATACAGCTTCAAATTACTCCAAGAAATCAGGAAAAGAGAGTGCTCTCTCTCTTTTTTAGAATCGAATGTCAGGAGCATATAAGCTGTGCATCAGCCAGGGTCAGACAAGAACATCAGAGAAGTCTTGGGAATGGAACAGATACCTTGCAGGTGTTCTAATGAGGCTTTTAAGATTTTATTTATAGATTAAGCCCTGGACATTTCAATATTTTACTCATTGCTAATGAAATGCATTCATTTTTTTTTCTTATATTATTGCAAACTATACTGTATTAATAGAAGATTTACAGGTTTACAGCAAAGTCTAGAAAGGATGTATTTTTCTTTTTTTTTTCCAACAACACTATTTATATAAAGCTAGTGTAGCATTTAAAAAAATGCATATGCATATACTTTTATAGAAGTAAGTAACCATGAGTTTCCATAGCTTTATGATCACTTCTTTATGTATTTATTCAGAGGTCAGCAAAATAAAATGCAGGAAAACAAATGTAAAAGTCTTTGATTGGTTAAAAGACGATGATCTTATTTTAGGTATGTATCTTGATAACACTGCATATTTCTCTCTAGGATTCCAAAAATATGAAACATGGCTTCATGAATGGTGAAGCTTACCCAGAAACATACAGTCCTAGAAAACATTTCATAAGCATTCTAAACATGAGTGATGTGGATACACACAGAGCTGTGGGACAGAGTTCAAAACTGAGCTCCTCACCAGCTGTTAAGATATCTACCCCTTGCACTCACACTGCAGTGAACCTTAAAGAAACCCCAAAACCCCCAAATTCCTCCTTCCTCTCCCCTCCTCCCCCAAAAACCAACAAATTTCTTCCAAGAAAAGGTTTTATGAGTATATTCACAGAATGTTAAGTGGCAAACAAGTTTTCACTTAAAAAATAAACCTCCACCACCTATCTTAGTTTGGATTTCTGGGGTAGATGTGTCATTGAATAAAAAGCAAAGGATTATATTTCATCGTTATTTAAAAAATATCCAACAGCTGGCAGCACAGCAGTTGAAACATTTTTTTCATGAACACTAATAATTTAGGTACTCTGCACCCCATCAGGATCTTTTAACACCAATAAAAATACATTATCCAAACACAAGAGCTAAAAGACAGCCAATTACATTTAACAAGAGAACTGCTAATGTTCCTAAATAAATGATTAGTCAAAAAGCACTAGATTATTTTATGACACTTAGCAAAAAGAATGGCATTGTATTTTTTTCCATTTCAGATCAATCATTCCTGCTATTGGTGTCAAATTAATGGAGTTTTAAAGCTATATCTGTTTGCTTATAAAAGCTCTAGATACCATAAGAGGCAATTTCCCTTCTTATCTATTTTCATTAATAATCTAAAAGTATGACTGGCTCAAATGAATTAAATATCATTTCCTCTCCTTCCCCATCCTCTCACCCCAAACCAGTGGAATCTCAGCTATTAATCTAATCATCTTCAGTCATAAGATAAAAGGATGCCAACAACATATATTGCTGATGAGTTCCAGAATGCCAGAAATATTTTTATCACTAGTACCTATCTTCAAAAAACAAGGGAGAAACAGGAACAGTTCCAAGCTAAACTAGACCAGGAAAACCTTGGTTCGCACCAGGACTGGAAATGAAACAGAGGACATGTCAGAAAAAAACCACAATGGCATATGATTAATTCTCCACTGACCTACAAATTTTAATTTTTTATTTTATAGATTCAGGAAATATTAATAAAAATAGCTGACCTACTGATAAAGAAAACCAAATTTGGAAGAAAATAACTTCTTTCCTCTTTATTGTGGCATATCCACAACTCATTTAATGTTTTGTTGCTTGGGCATTTGAGGGGTGGGGGAGAAAGTTTTGTTTTGTTTGGTTGTTTATTTTACTAGTAAGTGCAATAAGTTGTTTGTATAAGATTTCAATTTTCACTTTGATCTTTCACAAATATCTTGCATAAAACTAAATATCTATACTATAACTTGCTGAACATCTATTTTCTTATGGATCCACTAAATCCAAAAGTCACCAGTTTCTTATGAACAGCATAAGGTGTCAAAGAGCCATAAACTTGGAGCCCTGATGATCTGAAAGACTGATTATTATGAGCATCTGCTAATTCAGGTGACTACTCTAATGTCCCACACTGTTAATAGTGAGAAAGTAAAAAATTCACTCTCATTCAGGTCTGAAGCCCCCAACTTTTATTGTCAGCTCTGGAAATACCTCTGAGCAGGTCAGATTTCTTACAAAAGAGATAAATTTCAACTCAGTGGTTCTTAATATTTGAATATAACTTTTGAGGTCTGTTTAAAGTATCATTTCCTCTCTATGAAATGAAACCAAATTAATCTTTATCAAGAAGCATTTGATTTCTCTCTGTATGCATATACCTCCTATATTTGTTTAATCACTCTTTAGAAATAGCAGGGGGCATGTAATTCATGCAGCCCATCACTAATGGGGGCAAGACTGCCTTAAGTTTGATGGCTTATGAGCAGGACAAGCAGTAGCAATTAAATTCATCCAGAGGGACTGAGAGAAACGAGACCATGAAGGGGAAACAAAAATCACTATGGAAATGCAGAGTCATCAAAAAATACATCTACCATTACCATGAAATATCTCATTTTACAGTATAAATGTTTTTCTTTCCACCACAATCACAAAAAATATTTTACTTATAATTGATAGAGAATACTCACTGCCTTCAGCTCTTTGAGTGCTAAAGTTACCAACCTGATAAAAGCCAAAATGCCCATACTGGAATTTGCTTAGGCAAAAAGCACTGACTATGTGCTGTCAGTACCCACGGGGGTATGACAAGAAATTTTCTGAAGTATTTCACAGGTATGGTTCTGTCAAAGCAGCATCCACTTCCGAAGCAGTGGATTATAGTCCCAGGTACAAACTATTGCATGTCAGAAACCTAACTCTGGGCTACATTTTTCTGACAGTACTCCCCTTACGACACCCATAAGCACAGACCGTATCACTAAACAAATGAGAAATAGACTAACATCAAAAATGAAAACTGTGCAACAACTACACTGATTACCAAACTGAACTCAGGATGTAAATGAGGTTAAAAAAGCATTTAAATTTCAGGAACCTTTGACTCCAAGGAGACACCTACAGTTCCAAGTGAGCTAACAATTTTCAGGAATATCTTTTTGACTGATTATAGTCTTGACATGACTTGATACATTGTGGGTCATAAAATAATAGAATGGTTTAGGTTTGGAAGCAACCTTAAAGATCATCTAGTTGCCCCCTTGCCATGTGAAGGAGCACCTTCACTAGACCAGGTTGTGTAGACTCCCACCCAACCTGGCCTTGAACACCTCCAGGGGTGGTGTACTCACAACTTCTCTGGACAACCTGCTGCAGTACCTCACCAAAGTCACAGAAAAAAATGTTTTCCTTTCTAAACCTACTCTTTCAGTTTAAAGCCCTTTGTTCTATCATTATAGGTCCCTGTAAAAAATCTCTCTCTACTTTTCTTGTAGGCCTCCTTCAGCTATTGGAAGACTGCTCTAAGGTCTCCCCAGTCACTTGAGTTCTAATTCTTAAATGTATCCCTAACAATTTCCTTTTATTTTGTTTAGATAACTTCTGAGAAGTACTCAAGGTACCTGAAATGATAGCAGTTATAACATTGTTTCTCTCATCATTATCTAATCCAGTGGGAAAAGGAGTGGGAGGAAGCAGCACATCTGATTTATATACTCTATACTTTTTTGCTCCTGCAAAACCTTTTGTGGAAGTTACAGCACAGGAACATGTCTCCCTTGAGCTTTTATACCTGCAAGCAGTACAAAAATAAATGCACTTTCCACTGGATGTCCAACACTCTTTAATCCAAAAACAGGGCCTCTGGGGTACCTTTCCTAGAACAAGGAAGAGACTCTCAAAATTAAGTGCTGACTGTATACAGACCAAGATCCAGATGGTGTGATCTCGTTTCTGGATGTACTGCTGCCTGTTATCACCATTTCTCTTCAGAACTTGTACATCGCATATTCAGAAATACATGTTGGCATGTTTAAATGAAGTTGTTTTTCTGTCTAGATATTTGGCAGAGAGTAATCCTGTTTTGTTATCATATGTCAGATAAAACTGTCTTCATGGGGATTCCTGAGGGTTTTCTTGATTTCTCAGCATTTACATGTGCAATAAGAATGTTTGTGCATAATTTTTGTGTTTGTCCATTTAGAAAATTCACAGCCCTACTGAAACTGCACTTCTTTCTCCTCACCCAGGGAAGAGCTGACCTCGCTCTTTTTTTTTGTGTCATTGCTCAACAAAAAATCCCTACTGAGCATGCAGGAGTTCATGATGTAATGGAAACCACACAAATGTCCAGATCACCCTGAGCACAGTCCACTGATTTACAACCAGACCCCTAACACTAGGGTAAAGCTGAATGTGTGGGGTGACCCCTATGCTGGGTGAGCAGGGACCAGAAGAAGAGGATTTCCTCAGGCACCTGCCTCCTTGCCCAGGGTAAAAGTGATTTTTTGCAGTTGAAAACATAGGTTCTTCCTCTAAATCTGTATTTTATTGAGATTCTCATCATGTGCAGGGAGGCTAAAATAATTACCAGGGTAAAATATATAAACATTTTGGCTGTAAATCAGACAGTATTTAATCTAGCTATAGAAATAAAATTGGAAACATGAACTCCAGTTGATCAGAAAACAGACAAAACTAGCATAACCTGAGAATTCATATTGACTGAGTAAATCTCCTGACTAGGAATCAGCATGGCTTTGCTTTTCTTTCTGGCAGGATATTGAGACTGGAGGACTGATTTTTCTCTGAATATTTTAAATTATATAACATATATAATCACAAGGCAGCAGCAAATACAAATCTCTAGTTTCCCATTAACATCTTTGAAAATGCCTTTTTTTCCTTCCCTGCTCTGCTATATAATGTCATTTAAATAATCAGATTCTTCTGGCCAAAAACATGTGAGCTACAGTACCAATCAATATCCTTATGTTTTAAATAGTACAGGTTAAAGGACTATGACATTTCCTAAACATTTTGCCTCTTCTTTTAAAGCATATTTTCATTATAATCAAAGTAAACTGTCCTGATACCATTCTTTTCTGTCATTTGTATATTACAAGTTTTCCACTCAACCATCAAGTTAAATAGTTTTTGGAAGGGGTTATATAAAAGATATTGCAAGTATCAAAGTAATTTTTTTTTTCAGTGTGGGTTTTAAAGTAATCAGTCTTGCAATAAACAAGAGAATCTCTTGATAGGAAGTGTTAGTATTTGTCAGGCATATTTCCCTAAAAAGAGTTGACTTGATATTAATAGCAATCTGTCGTTCTCCCTATCAATCAGGAGTTGCAATCAGCCACAAACACACCCTCTAGCTCTCCTTCAATCAGGGAAACAGTGCAGAAACTCAACTGCAAGTATTTAATAAATGCATAAAGGGAAAAATCAAATAGAAACTGTTGGGGCCACACCATGATCCCTTTATTTAAACTAGAATTTTTATTTCTCTCTGAGCAGTTTTATCATTTATCAGATTTGTCAAGCATTAGCACAAGCTGCCCAGCTGAGTCACCATCCCTGAAGGTATTTAAGAGATGTGTGGATGTGGCACTGAGGGACATGATTTAGTGGTGGTCATGGTAGTGCTGGGTTAATGGTTGAACTCCATGATCTCAAAGATTTCTTCTGAGCAAAATGATTCTATGATTTTTCTGCAGGGCTCTATACAAGGGAATGAAAATCTAATCTAGGGCCATCATATCCAGAGCTGTGTGTTTTGGGAAGTTTTAGGTTCACAGTTATTATGAAAAAGAAAATCAGAGTTGAAATAGTTACCACTTAGCACTAATGAAAATGTATCGCTTTTTTGCAAGTGCTTCCTGGGAATTGAAAAGTAGGTTACCTGTCAGCACTTCCCAAACAAGCTCTGCAAAGCACCAGAGCACACTCCCCATTTCCCAGCAGTGAGGTATCATTAAAAAAACACCATGAATTTTAAACCAGGAAGCTTGGGTTTTTTTGAAGAGCTTAAGACATTAGCAAAACAGATTGTTTCTCCCAATGGTATGTTTAAACAAGCAAGGCGCTTTTCAAAGTGTTACTGTATAGAACAGAATTTCACTTATGCATGTGTTTGTAATGCCAAATACAAGCTTTTGAAATGCCTTGAAAATTATCCTTCATTGTCAAGGAGAGACTTTGTTAGGTACTACTAAGGCTCCAGTCTCAGAACCTTATGCTTAGATTCCCCTATGGGAAATTTCATCCAGGGACTGAAAATCCTATGACATATTTGTCAGTATTTTGTAATCATAGAATTTTTTAGGCTGAAAAGGACCCTCAATACAAAAGAGTCCAACAGTTAATCCAGAAATGCCAAGTGCACCACATTAATCATATGCCTAAGTGTGACATCCACATGTCTTTTTAATACCTCCAGGGATGGTGATTCAACCTGTTCTCTGGACAGTCTGTTTCAAAGCTTGAAAACCCTTTAGGATTAGTAGAAATCAATTATTTGGCACTTTAGAAAAAGCATGAAATAGTTTGGGGGTAAGGATTTTTTTTTTTTTTTTCACCAGGATGATTGTCTTAAACCACTGTAATAAATTCATACTTGATAAATCTCATCCACAAATCAGGAGAAATATTTGTTTAATTTGTCTGAAATATAAGATGCAGTAACTATAACCTTGACTTAAAGTCCTCAGAGATCCTTGGGGATCCTTCTATTGGCTCTAATTTGGAAACTCCATATTAATACTGATTTGATTGCAAAATTCTTGTAACAACCAGAAATAAGTACATATTTCTTAAAAAAACCGAAAAGTATTTTAAAGTCAAATCATTTGAAACCAGACAATTTTTGGATTGAATTCTTGAAAAATGCAAGGTAGAAATGTTACTTTTAAGATATGGCTATCTGCAGCACAATTTTGTACTCCATTTGTTGCCTGGTGAATTCACTGTCCTACAAAAAAAGCATCTAATAAAGGTCTAAAGCATCTAAG
The DNA here is from genome assembly GCF_024509145.1 of Vidua macroura. Taxonomy (NCBI): domain Eukaryota; kingdom Metazoa; phylum Chordata; class Aves; order Passeriformes; family Viduidae; genus Vidua; species Vidua macroura. Next base: position 85,658,636 of record NC_071571.1, on the reverse strand, counting down.
CTGAAGTATTGTACCTCTGGTGCGAACAGAGGATATTATTCTTGAGCTAATTCATTTGGTGACAGAACAGGAAAGCAGTTTAGCATTCAGAATAAAAACGTTGTTCTTTGATAACCTTGGAAGCAAAAGTAGAAAGAGTTCTAAACTTTGAAATTGTCAAAAATTGAGTTTGGGTAAACCGTAGAACATTAATTCTCCAGAAGAAATGCGGAAGATGAGTTATAAATTGTATGTATATGTATATGTATATGTATATGTATATGTATATGCGTGTGTATCTAAATTAAAAAAAAATTGAAGCTAGATATTTATTCTACTGTGAATATGGCAATACAAAATTTCTGTTGTTTAATGTTAGATGTCTACTAAGTATAAATTATTCTTATATTTGATACTTCTTAAAAGCTACCAGTGACCTTCCTCTATGTCTCTTTCAAATACTAGTCAAACAAATATTCTAGAAAAGATTTAGGGTTGAAGATGTTTTACTACTTTTGAGCAAAAGATACAAATGCATGACAGAATTTTCATTAAATAATTGAAATATACCTAAAAGGGAAAGAACTAAAAGCCAGGAAAAGAATTTTCATGTGAGCCATTAGACCCAAGTAAAGCAGATTACATTGACCTTTTAACATTAAATACAAAATCTTAAAAATATCAGATAAATACTGCTTTGATACCATGCTAACTGACTTTCTAAATTATATTTAGTAAAAAATGTTAGCCTCACACTTAAGTATCAATACAAAATTATTTCAGTCTATATTTTTGTCAGAACATCATATAGATCTTTCTTTTTTTTATTACCTATAAATCATAGTACTCTGTAAACTTAAGTCAGTCATGAAGCTGTTCTGGTAAGTTATGATGAGCATAATGTTTTGAAAACACTATATAAAAATGCAATAATTTAAGAGATTATTTTACAAGAGTCATAAAGGATGACTTATTCTAGTTAACAGGTGTACTGTTTTAGGAAGACATTAAGCTATTTTGCACTGCTATTTGTCTTTCAAGTTTACTTTTCATCTGCTAGGCAGCTAAGAAAAAAATATGTCCTTATCTCTACCCTTGTTTTCCTGGGCTTGGTGTATTACAAAAATCATATATATTATCAATAGTATGTATTTAAATATTCAAAACGTTATTACTTAATTCTGAGACACAGCACCTGAAGTTCTGGATATAGTGGCATCACTGAGAATGCACCCTATGCCTAAATTGGGAAAGTACCTGTTGTCTCCCCCATTGTCACTGAAATGCTCTAACTTGATGACAGAAAGAGGCAACAATGTCACTTTATAAACTTGTAATACTTCACTACAAGTTTTATTCTTAGAATAATATCTTTTTTTCTGAGGCAGCTAATGCCAGCTGTGCAATCAGATACTAGAGACAAGTCACAGACATATCAAGGTGATTGTACCATATCCAGCAACCCAGAGGAATAATTACATTCCTTTTATCATGATGTTCTTTTGAAAATAATTTTGAAAATTGTCATACTTCAGTAGCTTTAAAAATAGCTCATTTATTAAAAAGTTGTATCATTTTTCTGTAAATGATTACTATAATAAATGTGGTACACTTGGAGGACAGTGTTATCAAAAGACACAGAATGCAAAATAAAATGTGGTGATTGAAGTAGGAATCAAAGCCTATGAAGTCCAGTAAAACAGGATCAACATTTAATTAAATTGGATTTCTCATTCTGGAAGTGAATGATAAACAGCATTCATGTATTTTACAATGCTTTAAATCATGACACATTCCCATATTTATGTTGTTATTAAGCATGTCTAGACATGGCTGCAATGAAGTTCTATGTTTTACCCTTTTAATTAGGGCTTTCTGCTCTGCTTTTGCTAACAGCTCTGGCAAGAGTAATTTGCTATAATCAAAATCAAACATATGCATAAAAGTTCAATTAGAAATTTAAAGTCTTTGTGGAAATATAATTTTTGCATTTAATAACACTGGAACTGAAATTAACTTATTGTTTTTAATTTCTATTAGAGGGATCCAATTAGTAGACTGCCAGAAAAGTTACCAAACAGACAAGCTGGAAACTAAAGACTTGTTTTCCATGGAGTCAGTAAAGACTGAGTTAGCCTAAAATAGCCTGTATTTTTAGCATGCATCAAAGGCAAAAAGACATTAAAAACAATGCAAGAGAAGTATTAAGTTTCTATCAAATTCATGCATTTCATGACTAGAAAAACAAACATTTTGTTCTATATGCAACATTTTCATACTGGAAATTTACAATTCACCACTGCTTTTGTCCTCTTCTTTTTTCTTTTCCATGTGTAGATGGTTTCTTTTTAATTTTTTTTTTTTTTTTTTTTGCCTCCCAAAACCACAGAGAAATCTCAGAATGGTATAAACAAGTCTGTTTCACCCTTATGCTCCATCCTCATTCACTCAGACTGCTGATCCCAAGCTGAAACTTTGGACACACAAAAAAGAATCTCACCTTTCAGATGCAGACTGTCAAACTAAATCAAGTGTCAAACAACACTTCCCACAGACTGTAAACACCAGGAATATTTGAAGAAAAGGACTCCTGGAAAGGAAGCAAGCTTTGATTCCTCCTAAAAAGAAACAAACTTTGATTCTTTGCCTTTGAAGCCTGATCCTTTCAGATGAAGTTACTGCAGAGGAACATTCTAAAACAAATAATGTTTTGTAAGAGAACTCAATGAATTCAAACATCTTTGGTAGGAAGAAACCGGATTTTAAGGTAACAAAGGGTTTTTTCTTTTGACAAGAAGGAAACTGGAGGTTAAAATGAGCTTGGGTTACCAAAACTGTGCAGAACAGCTGTGTGTAAGTTGGTCTTTGCTGCACAGTGGATTTGTACCCTTGTGATAGTACCTACAACTATGTTTACTTCAGTCAATAACAGGAAGTAGATAATTTCAGGACAATTCTTGTAAAAGGAGTACAAAAGAAGGACTCTTCAATGGAATATATTCTCCAAGGCCACCTCAGCCAGCTGGCCAGAAATTTTTTACAAGAAGAAACTTTAAAAGCAAATATATCAGCCATTCTCTACCAGATATTTTAAGCCTTGAACAAACACCCATATTGTGGATAAAAATTTTAAAATAGACAGAAAATCCACAATGGAAAATGGAGGACCCAATTTAACCTTGTGAAAATAGTGTACACAGTGATACTCTGGACAGAAAGTGGTGGGGACAAAAATGAGGCTAATCTTTCCTATGAAAAAGAAAGTAGCTGACAGTAAGGGAGTTGTTTGGACCAGAATTATGCAGACTTCAATGGAAGTTCAGATATCTCCACCACATAGAAAAACATGTAATTTTATGTCAATATGCTAACACCTCATCTAGAATCATGCACAAACCATCTTTTCCTCTCAAGTATTTTGTCATCACTAAGATAAAAAATATGCTTATATCCACAAAATCTTGGAAAATTTACCCTTTTAACTTTCATATGTGTGTATGTGTGTGCATGTGTGCATGAACTGTATGTAATCTTTATTCCTATTTCCTTGTCTTTTCCAATATGGGAAATGTTGCACTTTAAATGATAACTAAAATATACTAGTTGTGTCGCATTTTAAAAGGCAGGTGTCCTCATTTATCTGTTTCAAGCTGAAAAACCTTCATTTTTTACTCTAGGACAGCTGTCTAGAAACATACCAGTATGTTTCTGCCAAAAAGCTCAGATATCCTAGCCAAGTTTCTTCTGACTGTGACACTCTGTTCTAGCAGCTAAAACCACACACTTTGTAATAGGCAGAGCTTGGTGGTGATAACTTTAAGCTCTCAATCAATTAGTTAGGGACAGGCTTTTAGATGCAGAAAATAATTCATTTTCCTAACAGTCTCATGTGGTTGTGACATATGGTTTTACGTCATCCAAATATTTATGTTGCTTAATGACTTTTTAGACCATACGTGGAACTCATCAAAATATGGAAAAGCTTCATAGAAAATTTAACTTTCTGGGTCTTTCAGTCTGAGGATTGGAAATTTTTAAGTCAAGAAAAAAAAAGACACTCAGTGAAAAAATATGCAGAATTAAGATTACCCAAAATTGGTGCTCAGGTAAGTAAAACCTTCACTACATCTGCCCAGGTCTAATGTGTTTGATGATTCTGGTGTGTCCTAATAAAGCAAGCAGCATTCAGGTAATTGCTGCAAACTTTTCTCAAAAGCTCTCTACTGTATCTGCCCCTGTTTAACAATTCATGACAAAGAAACAAAGATGAACAATGAAGATTGAAGAATTTTAGAGGGTCATGCCATGTCTGATGATAGTAACAGCTGCTTGGTTTAGTTATGGCAAAATCCAAGAAAATTTGCTTGGGGTGATCAACAAGGCCATGGGCTGTTCATACCAACCACATAGACTGGATAGCAATTAGTGCTAGAAATAACAACCCCTTGGGAAGGCTGATGTCCAAGAGTAAGCAGAAGGCTGAGCCAAGTCCGCTATGCGTAAAGGGTTGCCCAACATCTAGGAGCCAGACCCATCAGCTACCTGGAGCCAATGTCCTCTTTCACCAAGTCCATGGTGCTTGTTACTGCCACCACTGTGCAGAAGTCATTTGATGGTTTATATTGGTTTTATGTCTGTGAGTGTAGAACAGAAGTTATTAAAGACATGGAAGACCCATCCCACTTTTTCTATATTACTGTAAAGATTTTAAGTTACTGAGAGGTGTAGTTCTGTTCTTTTGGCTATCTCAACCCTAAATTTTCCTATGGATGAATCAGACCTTCATGTCTCTCTCTCCCTTTCTTTATAGCTTTGGAAAATTTACACCTTTACACCTAAAATATCAATAATCATAATATTCACAGTAATTAAATATGTCATGTTTGTACTCTCTTAAGATATTGCCCCAGAACTCTATGTTCAAAACTCACAGTTCGCACTCATCCTTAGATCAAATTATAATGTTTATAACATTATATAACACTTCACACTATATAAATTTGCAAAGAGAGGATATACATTGTATAATTTTAAGCTGAAATGGATTTAAAAGTATGTAAAACACAGAAGCAAAAATCAGTTTTAATAATACATACACTTTTCTTATTAGTTTGTTATTTATAATTTATCAGGGTTAAATATTCTTTTGTTGCCTCTGGTAAGGCTACATAAAGGATGAAATGAAAGAGTAAACGGTGAAGACAAGCTTCTGTATAAATCTATTTGACTGTTTCAAACTTAACTGCTTGTATATGCGCAGAATAATTGCATAACATAAGCTTTATTTGCTCATTTGTTTGGTTTTCTGTTTAACAAAAAACCCAAACCAAACCCAAAAAAAAAAACCCCAAAAAACCAAAGCCAACCAAAATCCCTCAAAAACCAAACAAACCAAAAAGCATTTTGCTATATTCAATATGGCACAGCCCCTAGAGGATAAATATTTCATTCAGTGCATGCCACTGAAGATGTAACAGTGACTTAGGAAACTCCTAAAGAATTTCTTCTTTTTCAATATCACTTTCTTAGCTGAAAAATGGAGGTAGAATAAAATTAATTGAGAAAAACAGGTAGCATAATCAAATCATTACTTTCTGCTTCTGGAAACCACACTGACTTTGACTGGTCTACAGTTTATAGTCCTTCATGACCCATGTAAGCAATTTATGATGTGCAAAATTTCAGCCTAAACACATAAATATAAATTAATAAGTCAGAGCTGGTGAAGTCTAAATATTCTCAAATACAGCAAAATACACATTTTATATGTGATTTTCATGAATATGTGGAATTAAGAGGCCAGTTATATCCCTAATTTCTTTTCAATAAAATATGTCCTAGTTTTAAACAATTGTACTTTCAAGTATGTCTCAACATCTTGCATTTTGTTCAGGGTTGCAGGGCAAGTGAGTAAAGAATTTAATCCAGTTCCCAAATTTCTGAATCCCAAGCAAGCTCTTAAAGTATTGCAAAATTAAACTTTCTTGTGTCTATGCAGACATCCAAAAATTAGAGTAAGAAAAAAACAGCTTTTTCTGGTATTTTTAAAGTTCACCTTTTTTTATCCTAGACAATTGAAAAATGCAGTAATTCAAACCATAATAGGTACATTGTGCCATGCATATCCCATCTATATTATATTTTGCAGAAAGCAGGATTTTGTTGTTTTGTAATTCTCTTACTCTAAAAAAATCCTAAAATATATTAAATATTGCCTCTTATCTATTCAACAGAGAGGTGAAGTTCATACTGAAAATATGGACTCAGATTTGCATATGGATGTTTCAACTCCCTTTCCTCCTGGCACACCATGCTGTGCATGCACAATATTGAAATTTAACAGTAATACGCCAAAGCATTTAATTCCCTGGTAATTCCTTTGCAACAGTGAGATGTGTCTACTTACTTCTTTGGCATAAATCTCCAGCATTAACAATTGTTATAACAAAAGAAGGAGCAAGAAAAGAGCCAGTTTGAGCCTCTAAACATCATACATTTCCAATACACAGTGCACTTATTTCTTAGTCGTTAGAACTGACATGGTGTGTGGTACCTGAAGGATGTGTTTGCAAATGAGTTTCAGAGAAAGTTGAATATGTAATCACAGTTATTTATGAACTTGCTGCACCAGAACTCTCTTGTAGAAGCATGAACGGTATTCTCAGTCAAAAAATGTCACTGATAGAGTTCTCCATAAGAAGCCTCTCTAATGCAAATGCCTTTGTTAGCATGGGGGATAGGAAAGAAGGAACATGACAAACTGGAGTTCTCGGTTATCACAGCTCTCAAAAAAAAAAACATGAAAGGCAGGAGAGTTTTTACAGACACAGTCAACAAAAAGACACTAAGACTCAGGTATTCAAATTTCGTGAAGATATGGCAAATCTAACTATTGCAGTAGAGTAATTCAAAAATAAAAACTAGGTGGGAAGCATAAATTTAGGGTCAGAAAAAAACAAATGTAACTAACACTATGCTTTAGTTTTCATGTTAAAACCTACGGAAACATACATGTAAGAATTCATTGACAATTTACATCAGATGTGACAAAGGTTATTGCGTTAGACTGTTATTTTCTCATCACCCATGGATTTGCTTTGATTGCTATGCAGTTCAGTTTAGGGGGGCATCCCACTTGTTCCTTTCAAAAACCACTTCCAAAGTCATTGCCATTTTTTACTACAAATAATTTGTAACTTTCTTTAGTTCAGCAAAAGAGAGGCAGAAAATTTTTCAAAATTGATCCTATTAACATTTACTTGCAAGAAATTCAGAGGCAACTTGCTTACTGATTTTTGCCACAAAAATTTGCACAAGCCCTGTGCTATATGCAATAAAACCACACGTAATGACAACAATAACCAGTGACTACTTGCTTGCGTTTATGGAGTAAACCTATCAGAAACCTAATTAAGCACAGACACAGGATTAAACCTTGCCTGCTTTTAACTTCCACTCTTGACTCTAATCTTTGCAAGCCAAACTCATTCTATTATTACAATAACAGCTCTGATTTTTGTATTGGAACAGTTCAAATAAATAATTGTTCAGTGGGAAGAAATTATGGAGATTCTCTCTCCCAAATTTTGTTTTATTAACATTGCTTGATTTGCAAAGGTTTGTGGCTTCCTGGTTCTGACTCTCAGTTTACAAAGCCCAAAGATTAAACAGCAGTAGAGTAACCCAAGAAAGAAGGCAAGTTGATATATTTGGTTTTAGAGGGGCCCCTGGGAAGCTATTTACTCAGCTCTGGTAAAAGCAGCAAAGTATTGAGCTCCACTTTCTTTAACTATCTCACAGATTATCCTAGCATTCAGCAAGAACTGGTAGTACTGGCTAAAGAATAAAAAAATAAGTTTTTGTGTTGTACTATGACAACTGGCAGCTAATTTTGACCTTATTTTTGAATTGGAGTATAGTGCATAGGCAGACATAATGTTGTATGAGATTGTCAGCTAAAAAAACTGGTCATTAAAAAGAGTAGACAATGTGGGAAATGACTGTACCAGTAGAGACAGGCAAGTGCAATGCAGTTGGCTCTTTTCTATTTATGACTTTGTAGGGACAATATACAGGTTTAGATAAAACATTTTTTCCATCCTGCACTCATGGGTAAAATTCAAATTGTGATTCCTAAAGTTAGTATAACATCCTTATGTGCAGTGAAGGAAAATCAGTAAGTGGAAATTCTTGGGTTTATGTTTAGGTATTTCTTCAACTTAAACTGACCTTCTCACAATGTGAATGTCACAGCTACATTCCTTTTCTAATAATCTCTTGACAGGAGGTATTCCTATCCACCCTTGCTCTCCTTGATATTATATGCATATAAAAAAATTCTATTTTTTTTCTTCACAGTGTTTCTTCCTTTTTCTTCTCTCCCCTTTGCTATTATTGTATTGATTTACTGGGAATTTAATGGAATTTCTGTATTTATCTTCTCTTTACTTAACACACTATTAGCTCCTTCATCAACTTTTTCATTTTCTTCTAGTCCTCAGGTAGTATATCTCAGAGAACTCACATTTTTGTTTTCATTGAATACCTGCTTGAATGTAATCATACCATTTGCAACAAAGATTTTCCAGAATCTGTATGACCAGAAGTGCATGATTGAAGAATTAATATTTTCATCATGTGATCTTAATATTCTTTGCACAAATCCAATCAGATAACTAATACAGCCCACCTGCCCACATCAATAACACTTTCCTAGTGGCCCATTTCTGCATGACAATCTGCAGAATGCCCCACAGTGAGTTCTGTTATTATCTGATTATTATGTAGATAATATATATATATTGAGACATATTTCTGCCCAAATTAAGGTGCAAATGAGACCATATGTTGAAGTCAATAGTATGGATTTTATTTAATAGCAAAAGTGAGGTAGAGAGACAGAAAGAAATAGAAAAAAAGAGACCGGGTAGAGAAAGAGAGGGTCAGATACAGATTAAGAAATAAGATAATCACCCAGTGGCATCCCAATGATCCTCTTCTGGCCTTCTCAGTGGGGACAGGAGGGGTGGGGGGCATTCCTGCAAAATATATGGATGAATATACAATGGATTGACATATGTTCAGGTATCCATGGGAATGTCTAAGCACCTACGCCATGGGGGAAGTTTTTCCATTGTCTTTTGCATCACACTCTGGATCTGTTGCAACATTTTGGGTCATGTGCAGTCCTCTAGTGGAAGGCTTCAGAAATGAGCCCATGGGGCACTTCAGGTGTCTTTGATAGTTTATGACAACTTCTAAGACATGACAGCTGCCCCTCACAAGAATGTCCTTCATAAATGTGAAAGGTGAGGGTGGAAGAGGGAGTGACTTCTAAAACTGAGCCAGTTTGTGTGGGGGAGGACTCCTCAGAGGGTCTGCTTCTTATCTGGATTGTAGCTTCTGGTGATGGGGGTTCACCTCTCTGAACCACAGGTTTTGCCATCACACAGCCAAAACCTCTCCTCCTCCTTGGCTGCGGGGAGAAAGTGTGTAAACCCACTTCATCGAATAAATTTGTGGGTTATGGCCTCCCCCCCAAACACACCCAGAGCTGATTTTCAGCACAGCTGCTGAATTTGGCTTTCCTTGTAAATATATTCCTCTCCCCCAGCCTTGTTTACTTCTTCCTAGATCTGAGATAATTGGACAGTAGTGCTGCCTTTATCTTATCTCAAATTGGCGTCAGGTGGCTTACTGTCCAAATTTCCACCAAAAGGCATATTTGGGAGGATAGGCTCTGGTGATCTCAGATGAGCAATAACTTTTTTGCACATTTTGCTACAATCGGTAAAGTCCTTCAGTGATTTTAACCATGTTTGAGCCAGTAACTGTTTGAGCCAGTAACTGTTTCAGTCTCACAGTTCCCTCACCTGCTAAAGGTGACCTTTGCTGACAATATCTTCAAGACTCCTGAAGTAGGGATCAGCGGCCTGTGGAAGGTGCAGGCTTTACCCTGCTCTCTCAGGGTTATGGATGGGACACCATGTCTCCAGGAGAGGAGATAGATCTTCTATCACTTCACAGCAGTTGCCTTGGCCAGTGTCCCTGGTGGACCTTATGCCCAGTCAATGGCTTTCAATTCCCTCTATTTATTTAGAGACTGAAACTGTACCTTTCTTGTTCTAAAAATATCTTTACATCAGATTTTTTTTTACCATGATTACTCTGTCTTGGCTTATATTATTCATCAGGAATTAATACAATCTGTGAATCAAGAAGTCACACAAAATTATTTTGTTATGAGATACAGACTATTCCATCCAAAGTCAGCTCTGCATACATGCTGCCTGTTATATAAATCAAGGAGAAAGAGTGTTATGATTTTGTGTCTCTTATGAGCTTTGATTCTCTTAAATGTTACCACACTAGACAGGGGATGGGGGTGGGGGTGGGGGTGTGGGGGGGAAAGCAGTTTTAAACATTGCCCTCTGATAAAAACTCTGTAAGATAGGCCAATGAAAGCAGGACATTTCAGTGGCTTCTCTACAAGATAAGAGATGCACATCTGGAAAGGTATATGCATGCAGCCCATTCATTGCACAGCTATGCTGCACAAAATTCCAATTCATAGGTGTGAGGGGAAGGCATATTACTCCACAAATGCTCAGAATGAACTCATATTGGATGACAGGTTATTTGGTCACATAATGGTACAAAACAATTACAGCAAATCCCAGTAACTTTAGCCTGCAAAAAAAAAAAAACAAGCTCTAATAGCGGATTCAAAATCCTATGAAAATACATTAATATTATCTTTAATATCGTAATGAACTGAATATCAATTGATATAAGTGGACAAAAGAATTTTACATAATAAGAATTATGAAAAGTTTTCATGCCTCATTATTTTTTGCCATCATTAAGCGTTTTTTTACTATTTACATTGCAACATAGGTATGAAATGTGTGTTTCTGTAAAAAGTTGAATTCCAATATACTCTTTCTGAAAAATGTGTGCTTTTGAATTTGTCCCAGATAAAACATGAATTGTTCTAAATTGCAAATATATTGATTCAGCTTTTGCACTGTGGACCACACAGAATACCACACAATTTACCCCACTTTTTCTTTCTTCTAAAAGTTGGTGCATCTTTACCAAAATGCAGCAGCCCAAAGTATCACAGGGAATGTGATGTGATCATTAAGAACTTTAACAGAAATGCAGTATGAATCATGGTCCCTCAGAAACATTATGACAGCTTTCAAATGATAAATGTATGTCTCTATAGACAGAAGTTGAAGTTTGCATAATTTGTAACATTTTTATTGCTTACATTATGATTCACTGTTTGCCATTTGCTCCTTGAGGTCCCCAGTATTCTTTCTGCTTTTTAACAGTGTCTAAAAGTTGTAGGCATAAGAATATGGGCTGCAATAAATACCAAATATTTAATTTAAAATATCAAACACACATTAATAGAAGCATCTTCATTTGTACACTAAAGCAATCAATAAATGTGCTGATGGTGGGGGAGAATAATTCCTAATACTAATAATAGAATAATTAGCAACATCTAGATTGGGGAACCATTTTTTTAAGCATAATTTCTATCCCTGCTATTCTTGTTCATCACAAAACATCACTTCCCTCACAGCAAGGCACTCCTCATGAGGTTGCCCATAGGCAACAAGTGCTGATCTGAGCACAGGTTCCAACTGAGTTACAGGGACCTGAGTAACTTCAAATCACCTCAAAGTAAGGATTATATAACACTGAACCTAATATTTTTCCATGCTTCAGGAAGAAAACCCTCATACAGAGGGACAAGCAGGCCCATCACCACCTCACATCCCACGGCATCTGCCAGGCACCAGCCATATTTTGTGCCTCCCACATGCACAGAGAACCTTTCCTGAGCTGCTTCTCAAGGGCCCCCTAGTCCTTCTACAGAGAGACAACAAGAGCACACTCACTCAGTGACAGAAAAGTCATTTACAGTCAGTAACTGGCATTAACCAGCTCCAGTTAAAGCACATGGAACTTGGGCATCAGCCGGGCAGATGTTGGCCAGGTGGCAGGGGCTCAAGTGACCCTGCCCACATCCCAATTTACCCTCTGCCATCCACACATGCCTGCATCCCATTTTGTCCCTCTCAACTGCCCAAGTCACTGCCAACCAGCTCTTGGACATTTCCCCCACCAGTGCAAGGTGGCTGTCCTGGTGGCCTGGCTCAGCTCTTAATGTCCTCCCAACTCTGCCATGGCCATGCAGGAATGCCATGGCCCCAGCAAACCACTGGCAGCTGAGCCACACATGGTATGGCATGGGCAGGGCCAAGCCTGCCAAAAACCATAACACTCCAACCACATCTTCTTTCACCTCTAATTACTTGATCCTTAGAAGGTAACAGCAACACGTTTTCCCCTCGTCCCTGAGCACAGGTGTACTCCTTTTATAGACAGAGTTGAAGGTTTTTTTTTTTTCCTCACTTGCATGACATAGACTAATCCATTAAATTTCAGGCTACTGGATTTTCAAGTAGTACCATATTAATGTTCTAGATTTGTGTAGTGCCTATAATAAAATTCTTGCAGTCTTCTGCTAAGTATGTGCAGGAAGAACAGAATTTCTGTACTACAGCCATAGAGAATGTATATTAATTTCCATTTAAAAGCAAACAGTCAAGATCCCTTTCAGGTGATCTGAGGCAAGTTCTGACTGGCAATGTTCATATGCACTCATCAGAAAAATTTTAATAGATACTCAGTTTCAAAGTCACACAATGAAAGATGAACATTCATAGTGGAGTCTCTATGAATAATCCAAGAGAGGCCCATGTTCCAGTCCTCCAAAAGAAGAATTTCACTGAATGTAATTTTCTAGACACAGACTTCACTTACATTTCTAGTAATGAAAATATTCACTAACACCATGGTATCTCATAACATGAGAGCTCTTAGCACCCTGAGACTGCAAGACAAACAAGGCACAAGAAAGTGTGCCCACAAACGGCTTATGTGTCTGACTGAGACTGCCAATGTGCTTTTACTTTGTGCATAACCACAGCCAAAGGAGGGGTTTGCAATTTTCCATTATTTTGTTTGCTAGGAAGCTCTCTTTTAGCCTTAAAACTCTGATTTTAGCTTTACCAACATGTCAGTATTTGAAAATGTCGACAACATAAAAATAAAAATGTTGACAAATTCACCAAGAACACTCTTTCTTCTTGGCTTTTCACACAATAGTGATTTTGGGCAGATTAGTAGTATGCACAGACCAGAGGAAGAGTCTGTATGTTTTATAACAATTATTACTTTTTACTGATTTTATGTTCAGTAATGTTATGAAGTTGCTAGATATTGATCACCAAAGACAGTGCACTGCACTTTGATTAAAAAAATTCTGAAGGGAAATTCAGTATTTGCTATCAACAAGACCAGAATATAAATGAGTAACATTTTTATTTCTAATTTTTAGTGAATCTGATTTCTTAGGTTATTGTCCTGAAATTCTTTAATTCAATCCCTTCCAAATATATGCTATGAAAAATATAAACCTTTCTTTTTAAAACCATAAGGTTTTTGATAGTTTATTTAGGATTGGTGCTAGATTTTAAGTTTTCGCTTTAAAGTTTTACAGCTAAAGGATACATTTTTGTCTTCCCCTCTCTCCCCAGTCAGGCTCAAGATATTTTTCCTGCATCATCTTCTCTGAAATTACAGAATGATGAACAATCATTAAAAAAGAAAACCTGCTGAGAGACACACTCAGCATTGAAATTTTCAGTCTGAACACTTGAGGCTTGGCAGTGTTACAAGCATTTTGAAATCAGAGAAGAAATTAAGCATTTTCTTGATACAGAGAAATTATACCTTTAAAATAAAGTCCTTCATATTTTTAGCCCTCGTCACTTTTTCATTGTGATAGCCAGGAAAATAAACTTTTCTTCTTGTGATATTTCAGAAAGCAGGAGGAACTAGATGTATTAAGATCAATATAAGGAAATTCACTGCAAAAATACCTGGTGTTCCATGTTAAAAAATGCATAGCAGTGTGGCCACAAATGAAGAGGAATTTTGCAATTTTCACATATAATGTACCTTGTAGACAATGGTCTTGTTCAAGACAAACTGTGTACCAATGGAGAAGGGAAGTAATTCAAGGTACATGTAGTCTGTTCCTACTCACCACTTTCCCATCACCTTTGAACTCACTCAGATACATTTAAAAGTATGGCAGAAAAGTAAGAGATTATTATTTACCATGGGAATTTTTAGCTGGATAAAGGACATGCAAATTAGGAGAACCTCAGCCTTTATACAATTATTTGACATCTGTAAACCAGTTAATTAGGAAGTGTACAGACACCACCCAATAAGTCATCTTGTATGCAGGGATGCCAAGGCCTGTCTTCTCTCTTGTGCAATAAGAGAAGGAGGTAAAATAATTCTTTGGGGAAGTTTTGAACTAGGGAGATAGGATACCAAGCTCCATTTGTTTTGCTCCTCACAAAACAGCCTAACTGTATATCACATCATACAGAAAGATGAACAACACAGCAGCCACTTTCAGTACATTTTCATCACTTTGTATACATACCTCTATCTCATTCACATCAACAACATTGTATCACACAACCTCAAGTCTCTGAATCAGTCAGAGCTATCTCCTCTTCTCTCTCTTACACACTTTATTAAAATACACTTCAACTGAATGAGAGTCTTAAAAACTTGATATAACTTGATTACTCCCTACAATCCTCAGAGACAGCTTTCCAGAGCTACCCTGTATTTGAAATAAGCATGTTTGTATGGTACTTCAAGTCATGAGAAAATCAGTTCTCTGTCTACAGAGTTGCATAAATAATGCTGAATTCTCTTGCCATTCTATCTTGCAGAATATGGATTGAAAAGTAGGTAACAGCTTTTTAGGGGAGGACATTACTGCAGGATTTATGGAGATAACAGAAGTGTGCAGGAAGGAAGCAGCAGGATGGGAGATTCAAGATAGGTCTGTAAGCACAAAATCAATTAGTGTTGTATTCTGCAGAGTCCAGAGCAATTTCAGTGACTGAACAATTAAAACAGATGGAAGGGCCTCTGGACAGCTGACAAAAGAAGTTCACACAACTTAGCCTATATGGAACATAGCCTATATGGTTTGTTAAGTCAGCATATGATGAGTCTGTAACATTCTTGTATGTCCAAGCAGCCCTTACTGGCCTGTGTTTCCCAGATGTATTTGTGTGCACTTTTTGGCCAAGATGTACATTCCGTAGCCTTAGACAGCAGCATTTTCTGATTCTAAGATTGCCTCATTACACGTTAGTTCTTTGTTTATCGTCTTATAAACATTAGATTGACATTCAGCTGACAGGACTGCAGGGATATTTTCTGTGTCCAGTAAAGAAGAACGCTCAATGTGTTTAGAATACTGACACCCTTTTTTATTGTCTTCAGTGCAAAACATACCTCTGCAAATGCACATATTGAATAAGTACATGAAAAGATAATAAAGAAGCTTCTTTCTTTCTAAGCTGAACAATCAATGTTCTTTTGAGAGAGATGTCAAAAACTCACTGCAAAAACAACAAAGGATCTGGCAAAGAAAATTTTGTCTGGATAATCTGCCAGAGCAATATAGTAGTACCCTTATAATTTCAAGCCTATGATTTCCAAATGCATGAAAAAAAGGGTTACTGGCTACAGAAGTATAACTACACATATTGACAGAGTTACGTAAGTCATAAATTTTAAATAGCTTGCTGCTTGAAAAGAGGTATCCACTAAAGATAAGCAGAAGCCTCATCTACAACTTTCCCTTGGAATATTGGAACACATATTGTTTAGGATCTTAGATCATACAGAACACTATGTATAGATTTTTCATTAATCAGGATCTAATATTAAGGCAAAGAAATAGATTATGCTATTACAGCTGTAATTCCTAAATGATAACTAAGCAAGATATAGTAATATGCTTGCATTTCACATAAATCTACTGTAGTTTACTTATAACATACTATAATCTATATAAACACATTCTCATACATTTGGTTTTAAACAGAGTGTTGATTTAACAGCATCTCTAGAGGAATAGTGAACACCCTTTTTTCCTTTCCTCTCTGACCACGCTGCGCTAAACATCTCAGAGTAAAATATATGAAAGTAATAAGGAATACATTATTATTTTTACTTCTTCCAATTAATAATTTCTTTATCCTGGGCATTCCTGTGGCTGCCTTCAGCCACATACTAAATTGAAGCCAAGTATATTCACTTAAGCCCACAAGGAAGAAAGATTTGAGACAGCTGTAAACTGCAAATGTCCTTGTTTTAGCTGGGATAGAATTAGTTTTCTTTCTCACAGGAGGCAGAGTGCCGTGTTTTTTATTTAGTATGAGAATAACATTGATAACACACCAGTGTTTCAGCGGTTGATGACATTGTACAACCACTGATAATGCATCATTCACAGCCTCACCTAACTCTAAAACTTCAGTGCTAAAAACCACCCAACCAAACAACAACCCACTGCCCAGATTCCATGCACTGCAAAAGCATAGGTTTCAAGAACTGACATCTTCCCTTGTTTGAAGAACTGATACGACACAGCTCAGAAAACATGATCATCATCTGTGTGACACATTATCATGTCCGGCCTTCGCAAATCTGACTGGGCCTGAATATGTGGTGTTTCCCTTGCTGAGCAGGAGATCTGGGGAGTTTTCATTAACTCCTACCCTTTTTTTTCCCCCATATTCACCTAGAAGCAGTGTAGAAGTGCAGCACATTCATGTCTAACAAGTTAATACTATACAGCAGGATCTACATATATCAATCCCCCAACATACAAAGACTCATCTTATGTATGTGCAAATATTCTGTAACACTAAATTACTTATATAAAGAATGTATCATTCTGTTATAAAGACTATTAAAATTAGCTTATAACATAATTGTACTTTTACTTTAGTGCTCACTTGATGGCTAGCATGTAAAAAGAACTTTTCTAGTATATTACAATGGAAGAGAAGCTTTTTAAAAAACTGGTAAATGCCCCTTTTTTGAATGTGTATGTCCATTTTATTATACTTTATATACTATCAAGTAAATAGGGAAAACATTAGAAAGATCAATACAGATTTTATTGAAGAAGCAGACTGTACAGATTTATCGTTTGGGTTAAAAACACCAAACCTTACACTTGACAAAAAAAAAAAAAAAAAAAAAAAAAAAAAAAAAAAAGAAAAAACACCCAAGCATGTATTTCTGTCAGGCAGTGAAAGCAATCTCATTCTCTCTTGTGCAATTTTTTGCATGTGAGAAAAAAAAAAAAAACAATTGAAATAGCACTTGGACAACCAAATGAATTCTAAAACCTCACAAATTCAAAATCTTCCTAAAAGAAACAGGCAATATTAGAGACTTTTCAAAGGTTTACCTTATAACACTGAGGAAAAATTTCATTTCTATTCAGCTTTAAGGATATTTAAATTTTTTTAACATCAGTTCAATGCAAACGGTGTTAGAAATCAAACAGTAAAATTGATATTTATTTTTATTTCATTTAGATGAAAGCACATCCAAGAGATTTGGAAGGAAAATGTCATGAGCTGCTTTGGACAGATCTTTATTCAAACTGGAGATCTATATTGTTTCCTTCCCCACTTGTAACCTCTCCTGTCCCCACTTGCACAGAAGAAATGCATTTCCTTCAGGCATCTAAGTAAGATAAATATTTGAACAGTGGTGTTTTCAGAAGAGTGAAGACAATGATGTTATAGGAATAACAGTGGAGAATGGCAAAGGTTGATAGGGCACAAGATAGAGGACAGAGCTGCATGTAAAATATGGTGAAAAAAATAATACGGATAATGACTGTTTTCCTAAATATCCAGGTAATCTGTCAATGTTGTTGCTATTAAGAGATTTTTTTTCTTGAAATAGCTAAATCTCTCCAGTTTGAATAAGCCTTTACATGACACCTGGCAATCTTGATATTTTAATATTTTTCTCACATATTTGTTGCAATTGAAAAAAAAATTTCAAATTACAAGAGAGCCAGAAAACATAAATTATGCCCTAATCATGCCTTTGCATTCTACTTGCTATCACTGTCTGTGCCCTACATTTTCCTGCTCTCTAGCTGATTTGTGCAACCCTATTCCAAACCTCAAATAGTTTTAAAGATCAAATTTCAGTATACTGCCAATTTCCCTATGTAATCCCATGTGGGGGGAAGCAAAAGTTGCAAGTATTAGAAGAGGGTGAACCACACAGATAGATACTAAATCAGACTTTAAGATAGTATTTAGTATTTTCTTTTTTGCATATTGTCACTTTGGAAATACATTTTTTTCCTTTCTCAAACAGATGACAAAAGTTGAAGACAATGTTCATTAATCAAACTCACATAAGAACTGATACAGCTGCACTAAATCACCGAGTGCCTTTGTTCTGATCACATTCTGTGTGCTGCTGATGACTATTGCCAGGCACACAAGTTCACTGGAAAAATAGTTATGCATTTTAAGACTATACTGAATTAGTAGGTTAGAACTGCCAACTAAATCTTCCTAAATTATATTTCATAGTAACAGGGCAACCCAAGAGTGCTCTACAGTGTTTATGGGTTCTCTTCTAATGTGTTGGTCTGCTCTCAGCCTGCTGAGCATCTTTGTAGTCTGCTGGAACAATAAAAAAGGAAGAGATGGTGCCCTTCTGCACAATAATTTATTTGGAAACATAATTTCACAAATTTTGTTCCTGTTTAAAATGCAGAAATAATGTTGGCAGATTTGTCTCTATATAGTGTAAATACTTTAAAAAAATTTGCTAAAATATGCAACACCTTACCTAATGCTTAATATATCAATCAGGTTTCAAGCAGAACAGATTTAAAAAACAAAAACAATAAAAAAAAACCAAAACCCCAAAACACACAAATAAACAAAACCCCTCCAACAACAACTCCACAAAAACACAATCCAAAGAAACAATAAGCATGCCAATAGAAAATTAAAATGTACAGATATGCACGTGAGAACAATCAGGGACATACAATTACAAGTTATGAGAAATCTACTTATGATAATTGTGTAATTTTATTACAAGTTGGGTGCAAATCTGTGTTTGAACAAAAAAGCCATAGAGGCACCACCATATGAGAATCTTCCTCCAACATTTATAATAGTATGTGCAGTCAGCTAAAATTCACATATGTCCATGACTACATAGTATTTAAGAGTGGAGAAAAGGAATAGCAAATCACAAACTCTGCCCCCAACCATGTCAGCCTGTTACCTATAGTGAATTCTGCAATACTAATACCCCAGTTTGCAATAAACACATCAAATGAAGAGCTACTGACTCCTTCTTATGCCATTTATTCTCTCAAGATATCAAGTGACTTATGAGATGTCCTTATACTTTGCCCTATCCTCCCCAGTTGAACACTTTTGCGATTGGGTCACTAAGAATTAAAAAAAAAAAAAAAAAAGCCATTCTTCTCGGTAGGATCAGTTTTTAATCAAGTCTGTTCAAAATAATCAAGAGCAAAATGTACCTCAGCTCTGAAAAATGTTGGTGTTTTCCTGTAGGAATTTATTGATTTGCCATTCTGAAGTGACTTGCCAAACAAAGAACATTTATTTATTTGAGGCTGATTGCTAATGAAATGATGCCAATGTGATTAAACTAAACCAGGGCTGCCTCTATACATTTATGAAAATCCTTGAATAATTTTTGGGACAGTTGACGACTGCAAACAGGTTTGACAAAAGCAACAAGGAGACCCAGTGGCTGTAAAGATCTTGCAATTTTATGGAAAGAAGCCACTCCTAAAGTGGGAAATATACAGTTCCTGGCTGCAGATAGTCATTATTTTCATCTCCTGCTTTCTTAAACTGCAAAGCCAAAAGAGTTCTTATACAGCATGACCTTACTTACACCTGTGTCCCAGGGTCTGCCTTACTTATTAAGTTTTTAAACTGGGGTAAAATAGAGATTATGTTTTGGTTTTTTATTTTATTTTGGCATGTAAAAATTAATATCCTCTTTTATTGAGAAGCATTCAGAAACTCATTTTTGCATTTATTTTGGTCTATGGTTCTGTTTAAAAACAGAAGAAGAATGCCAGACTTTTCTTTAAATAAGTGGGGAGAAAGTTCAGGCCATGTTCTTCTCTTAATTTTGAGCTGTAGAAAAGCTGACAAGTAGAAACAATTTTAAAGCATCGCTAGGCAGTCACAGCTGGTGGGGACCCTGTTCTTGCATTCACAGCAGTTCATTTAACCCAAGTTGGCTGAAAGAACTGAGAGAGTGCAGAGGTAACACAGAGGCAGATATAATTTGAGACCTCTTCTGCAAAGAGGTTGCTGCAATGGGTTTATGATGAAAGGGACAGCCACACTTCTTTAAGATCTACTCTGATGTGTTTAGAAGCAGTAATAGCGTTGAGAGCAAAGCTTAGAAACACTCAGAATCACTACCTGACAAGCTGAATCCCTGAATCATTCCTGTGGCCCTGCACCAGAGTTGCTCCAGTCAGACCAAATGGTTTTGTGCTGAGGGAACAAGTATCAGACCCAGGGCTGAGCAGAGGGAAAGGTTCTGCTCCCTAACTTGTTGACAATTGTCCTCTTCATGCAGCCCATGATGCTGTAATCATTCTCTGTAGTTCATTACAGTTCAGTTCTTTCCTGGTATCAATTCAAGAATCTAGTGGAAAATGAAACCATTCCTTCAATAAAAATAGAATCACATTATATATTTGGACAGAGTGGACATCTGTGTAGTAGAATACACTTTGTGCATCACATTCTGAAGGTTAGCTGCTGAATAACTCAGCATAGGGGGGGTCTTATGCTCTACTTTGAAATGCAGCAACTTCACTTTGTTCCAGCAATGAACAGATTGAAAGCCAGAGAAAACCAGCCATACTGTACCCAGACAGCTGCAGCCACCATGGAGTTCCTTACAACGCAAGAAAAACTAAAATTACAGACCAACTAATACATCTACATTATCTACTGACACTCAGGTTTTGGGGTTTTCTGAGGGGTGCAAC
Source organism: Vidua macroura (assembly GCF_024509145.1). Lineage (NCBI taxonomy): Eukaryota > Metazoa > Chordata > Aves > Passeriformes > Viduidae > Vidua > Vidua macroura. The sequence goes on along the minus strand of NC_071571.1, from coordinate 85,637,644 downwards.
TATGTCTATACTTCAGGGTTTTTAATGATTATAAATGACACAACTTTATGATTAGAATGAATAATTTTAGGCCAATTATTACAGAAGCATTCTGCATCTAAAATGGGAGTAGACATGTTTTTAGCACCAAATTCTATCCCATTTCAATGCTAATAAGAGAAATTCTTCTTCCTGGATTTGCCACATAGTGTGCGTACATATATAAATGTTCATGTGAGGGATAAAGCTCTGTGAGGAATAGGAAAGTCTGGATTGATTGTCCTGCTGGAAATTCTGCTTTCATTTGTAAAGCTTCTTACAAAGGTAAATCATGACTGATCCCATAATTCTGAATTGAAAAGTCCAGCACTGCTGACCTGAAAGAAAATTAAAACCATCCTTTTTTTTTTTTTTATCTAGACACTAGATACCACTAATAATGTATCTGCTTCAATGCTCTTCTTCCTGTCATCAATGCAGCAGAACAGCAGAAAATAAAAAGTATTTTTATTAGAGGAGGATTTTTTTTCACTCACAGATAAAGTAAACATAGAATAATTTCTACAAGTTCTTAAAATTATTTCATAAAGATTTGACCTACATATGGGAAGGCAGACACCAGTCAACTTTTTTTTTTTTTTTAAGTTTAATTTTACCCATTATTTTTTTGAGGCAGTTTTGCTGTTTGTTTCTTTTTAATTTGAAAGAGAAGATATTTCTAGAATACTTCATACTTTCATGACTGTAGAGAGATTTCAGGTTACAGATGACACAGACAATAAACAATTCTGGAATTTCTAACTGTAATGGACATTCCTCAAGTGAGCTGTGAGGAATGTAATGCCTGCATCAATATTCCATGTAAAAATCACCAGAATTACATTATTGATTTTGCTAGATTTATTGCCATTCTGATAATTCCAATCCATTGCTTTTGCAAACAATTTTAAATGAATAGCAAAGATATATTCTAGGTAATATGCTTCTGGGAGATTACTATGCTTCTCAGCTGGTTAAATCCACTCAGCCTTCAGTGTGGAGCTGCAAACACTTCTAAATTGTGTAGCAGTCTTCAACAGAAATCATCAAGAGTCATGTCTTATTGCTTTCATAAAATGTGGTTTACACCTCTCTGAGAAATTGAATTTTGCTAGGGTTATGGGCAGGCTGCATATTTTTGTGCGTGAAAACACTATACAGTCCTTAGGAAAATGCAGTTCTTTCTATTGTATGGAGTCCAATCAGAGATTACTTAGTGAAATTTATGCTGGCAATTTTTCACTCCAAAAAGTTAATTAACAAGGAGATGAGCTTTTCTAGGAGAAAAAAAGTTCCATAGAGTTATAACTGCTCTTAGAGAAGCTTGGAAATGTTTGCTGCATATTATAGAAGTATTAAGTTTCTAACATATTCTAGCACCAGCATAAGTATAAAAACCCCCTTATCTACTGTCAAAATAATAATTATTATAATTAATGTTACTACTAATAATAATAATTTTAAAATAACATAATTTCTACAGTCAGATCAAAATCTGACACCTCATAAACATCACAAATGAAAAATGAATCATGCCAAAAGCATTAACGGGGCTTTCCCTAATATGAATGAATGCTAAGAACTAAAAAAACATTAAATTTTTCACAGCTCTGCACTAACATATTTGGAAGCAATAAATGGTAGATTAGATAGATAGATAGATAGATACCCACAGTTACAAGTAAAAATTAATTAACAAGAAAACTAGTGGGAACATTTCAGTCCAACCTGTGACACTCAGCAGTCAATACCTGTGAAAGAGATTTTGCTCACTAATTTTAAGAGGATATGTTGAAAAACCATGACCCACTAATTTTTCTGCTCAGAAAGAACAACAAAATTTTTGCTTCATACTTAACGTGTTTGGCACAAGAAGGAGAAAAGAGTGTTCTTTACAGAAAACTGTAACAGCTTGAATAGTCAGCTGTATAAAACAAACCAGCACCATATCTCCCCTTGTAATTACAGTTCATCTTTTTAATTAACAAAGTCATTGACTTACTTAGTCCTCTCCCTCATTTTCATTAGGCCTGGCAGTTTATTAAAGTATTATTCAGCAAATAAATCATATAAAAAGCTACAATGTATTTCCTTAAGTGCAATCAAAGCTGTCATGCTTACAAATGTTTATATTGCTACTTATTTTCCAGGAAAACCTTAGAATTTTATATATCTTATCATTGATCTCAATATCTCCTTAAACATTGCATTTCCTCAGCCCAGTGTTGCTTGGAAGGCTGATGCTAAAGTAATGCACTGTCATTGACTTTGATAACGCAAATAAAGGCAAAGTTTGCATGTTATGGAAATTTTAAAGAATTCTACTTTATTCCAGAAATTACAAGAAAGTTCTCTTCCACCTTATTGCCCAGTCATCTTTTCTGAACAGAAAACATTGCAGCAACTATCAGAACTTCTAAAAATTATAACTTATTTATTATACATTACTAGCAATTTATAACAATTTAATTTCTCTTTCACCACTCTGTCTTTCCTAAAAAAACAAATGAAGCCCCACTTGAGCAGGTTGAAAGCAGATGAAAATGCTGTAGTTTTCAATTTCTTAAGAAATTAAGATTAAGTGATCCACTGGTGTTTAAATAAAAGTCAACAAGACAGTATCAAGATAGGTACATTATTTTGCATGAGCAGTGGCTCTGTGTGGTTGTATTTCAAGATATCTGAGCCTGATTAAGAATTATCTGCATGAAATCTGATAGTTTGCAGATAAGAAAGGGAAAAATATTCTTTTATATTTTTTGTCTTTGTTTTGTTTTGTAAGAGTAGATGGAGATGCTGTAAGAACAAGAAGCACAAAAATTATGTTCTGGGGACCTGAGGGAGAAAAGGGTCCTCTTTGCCTGGCAGAAAAGCAAAATGCTTGGATTCAAGGCAGTTATAGTCTAACCAGACATGCTGGTCAAAAGTCAAAGAAATCACAGGAAAGAGAAAGGAAAAGATAAATCCAAATGCTGCATCTCTGACCAATAGCAAGAACCTGCCTGTTGCATCCTGGGATTTGGATTTAGGGGTTCTTATTTGTGTTAGCTAGCCAAGTACTGTGTACCCCCGTGCTATCCCCGTGTATTCCCCCCCCTGTAGTGTCTGGCTCCATGCTGCCGGCCGTTGGGCTTTCCCCCCTGCCACTCCTGTGACCACTCGCCCGTCCGGCCCCAGGAACCCCTGTGTCCGCTGCCCCATCCCCACGATCCCACTCAGCCCGAGGCTCGGTGTCCACCCCTGAGGTGTCCGGGTTGGTCACTGTCTTACGTCATCACTGCGGCACCCACACCGATTGGGGAGGTGGCGTCTGCCCTCCCTATCACATCCCCTATATCATCCTGCTCCCTCCCGGGTCCCACCGCCATTTCCCCCACATGGAGTGGGAAGCGCGGGTCGTTACACCCCACCGCAGCTCTCCGCGACAGTAAAGCCTTCCTACCTTCCTCGTGGGTGATTTGGACATTCCTTCCCTCTTTGCCTCGAACCCTCGCGTGAGTGACAGAACCCAGCAGACCCCGACTGGTGTGCCAGCAGCAGCGGCACGCGGGAGAGAAGTGGCGGACCTGGGCATCCGGGGGGAGGCGGCGCCGAAGGGCGCTGGAGCTGCTCTGGACCTGGGAGAAAGAGCACGACGCTGCACCTGCCCCATCTCCCAAGATCCCACTGAGTGTTCTTTTCAGTGGTATGACTAACTACCCTTCACCTGATCTACTGTGGACAGCATCTTTTTAAATGATGCCAAATTCTGTTTGAGTAGAATGAAGACAGGTTTGTTTGGTGTGGGTATCTCTGGGTTTTGTACAAGTTTTCCGCTGGAAGGTAGTTTTTAGCTTTTGCCTGGGATTTTCCAGGGCCCAGAAGTTTGGTTTGAAACAATGCACAAGCAGCAAGCTTGAATCTTCAGGGAAATGTCTAGGTCACATGCAAAGCTAATGTTTCCAAGAAGCATTTTTTTTAACCTATGTGAATCAACTCATGTAACTTAAGAAAAAAATTTAAAATATTCATAAGGAAACAAAATACTCACTAAGAGCAAGTTTATAGAAGCAGAGCTCATCAAATAGACACTATCCTGATTCTAGAATAGTAGCAACGAATTGCAGAGCACACTATGCCTGTGCTGGGTCCAACTATACAGTTTTTGTCTTTAGCAAAGACAATAGAAAAAGTCTACAAGCTCATATAACCTCAATATGAATGTTCATTTGAGGAAGCACTTGAAGAAAAACTAGCTACCCATTTCTACAACTGAATATATTGAGGTATTGGCTCTTAAATTTTGTTTTCTTTTTAACAGTTGCATCTATCATGGTGCTCTAAGGGAACATAAAGCTATCTTTTAGTTGAACTATTCTTATGCAGAGATATCCTGGAAAGAAGCCTCAAGCAGTGACAAAAAATTTATACTTCACAATAACCTGATCAGTAAGATATCCAAGGAAAGAGAGCGAACTAATTCTTATAAACTACCCTTTTTTACAACCCTTGCATAATAGTACTAGTTTCAAAATATGTCAGGCACAGTAGCAACTGCCCTTCTCCAAATGATTTGAAAAATTTAGGTATGTCAAAGAGAAAGCAAGAAAAGTCATCAAAAACCAGCCAAAGTTCCATTAGCTGAACGAAAAATTCAGTTCTAAAAATGTGGTGATAGTATTGCAGATTTCTGTATATTCTCAAAAAAAAAAAGAGAAATTCTAATTTATAAGTTAGATTCCCATTCTATTTTCAAGACAAGTGACAGTACAGAGAGGAAAATGCAGCAGTCTTTGGTATTCATGCAGCTGAGCTGTTTAAAAACTCAGTTTATTTTATCCCCTGCATAGCCTTCAGTTCAGCTGAGTATGTTTCTATAAATTGTATTTCAATTTCAGAGGATAAAGACTAAGCTACTGGATCCCTGTTTTCTCCTCTGAACCCTGTAGTTTAAATTCAAGATTAAAAAATCCACACTCCCTGAAAGTGTGATTACATCTATTAATTCTATTGCTGAGTCTTGCCATGCTTTGGTGACATGGTTTACTGCAATTCAGAGGTCATGTTCTACTCATGTTTACACGGGGTCCATCTGTAACAAATCTGAGCTGCAGAATAAATATGATGTGGATAACAAAGCAAGTTTTATATTACATTACTTTTAGAATATAAATGTAGAAATAATAAGGACTAAAGCATGATAGTGAATTGTAGATCAGTTTTATTGCTTTGGGCTGAAATAAATATATAGTGCACCCATGTGCTGAGCTGCATTTAGCCCTATATGTTATTTAATTAGAGCTCCAGAGCCAGATTCTGATGTCTGTCTGAACCAGTGCCCATTGGCCTCTGAAGAGACATGTTCCTTCCCACCATTTGGACCACAGAGAAGGAGGGGACCTCCCATCCTGCCCATAACCATGCAAAGCGGTTCCAGTTTGAAATCACTTATCTCACCAGAGCACTAAGCACATTAATTCCCCTCCTTGCTACCTTTGCCAGTTTACCCAAACTTTCTGTATCCCTGCTTAACTTTTCCTTCTTGCACTGCCTTATTTTTCTCTTAAAACTGTGGTTCATGATTCTAATTTTACAAAGTTCAACTGGGGATCATTTTAGACTTAGGCTGAACAGAATAGGGTTACATGGTGAAGCTGTTTTCAGGCACCCAAGGATGCAGTCTCCTTTTAGAAGGTAAGGCACACACTCAGAAAATCTCAGTACTCCATCAAGCGAGTGAGTGTGTCATTATTAATGTTTCCTGCTTAGTGGGCTTGCCAGAGCCCTCTGTCTGAACCAGGATGTATTAAACTCCTCTCTAGATACACCTGGGACACTGCTGCCTCAGCATGTTCATTATACACAAATATACTGCACAAAGCAGGCTGCAAGGATGGAGGGGTGTTACAGGCTTGTAGGCTGCCCTTCAAGGATTTCAAGGGGGCAGGAAGTTTACCTTTACTGTTCAACTTTCTAACACTGAGTCACAGTTTGGCTTTTGTTAGTTCAATATCTCACACTCAGGATGAATCCAGTTTCATGACTGTCTGAAAAATATGGTCTTCTGATAACAAACATCAACTGAACTACAGTTTCACTTCAAATAATAAATAGCACCTTTTGTATTTGCACCCAGTGAGGTTCCATTTCCAGAACTGCTGTACTTCAAGCAAAATCCCTGTTTCTGTGAAGAAGGTTCTCTTCAGTCATGTTCAAGGGTTCTATGGCAAGATGTTAGGATAATAAGTTGAGCACAGAAACCTGTAATAAAATTAGAATATTTTGTGGATTAGTTCCAAAATAGTTGTCTGCAGTTACAGCTACTTACATTTTGTCACTATGAATTGCAAACATGATAAAACTATGGAGCAACATATTCAGGTAGGTAGAACCTAAAGTGTGGGGAAAAAAAGGAATTAAAAATAAAAAACTTTATTTCCACAATTTATTTTTCAAAGACCTTTCCTGAAAAGATGAGTATCTCAGTGTGGAAATAATAGGTCATAACATGTTCAAAAATTAAATTTACTATTCAAGAAAAACTAATCTTCCAATAACAAAATTGGCAAAGATCCTTATAAATATATTTACATTAGAACTGCTTGTGAGTGATTATTTTCTTTTTAGGAGCCATAAAATAAATATTATTTTATTTTATTATATATATATATTATTTTATTTTATTTTTATAAATATTGCTTCTATTATAAAAAAGTGATATGGGCCATGGAATTTCCAAAGTATCTTAGATATTTATCAAAGTTTGTTTACATGTATGAACTTCAACTTCCTTGCTGAAGTAGTTCAACCAAGTTCTATGCTGTCACTGACAAACCCTGTAAGCTTTTATGATTTTTACCTGCTGTTTAAAGTCTTTGCATATTACAGGGTTGACCTTGCCCTCATGTCTCTTTTCTTTCAGTGACTAAAGGGAGACATATTGTCTCCCAGTGCTGGCTCTCTTCTCCGTAATGCTATTTTCAGTAGATAAAACATTGACTAAGCATAAGAGAGTCCCTAGAAATCAGATGTAATGACATCTTCCAAAAGTTCAACCTCACATCAGTTAATGCATGTTTGGGTACAAGTCCTACAAGTCCCAAATCAATCCCAAGAGCAGAATAGTAGCAATAGTAGCAATGACATAATAAAATACTACACAGAACCTGTCCTGGTCTTTCTTAAAAAGGCAGACACACTTCTGTGTTGCATCCTGGGTTTTGGGTTCAGATTTGGGGTTCTGGTCTTTGTTAGCTTACCGGTTCCATGTATCCTCATGTGTCCCCTGTGTCTTCCCCCACCATGGAAGTTAGCTCCGGGTTGCCAGCCATTGAGTCTTCTCCTGTGCCACTCCTGTGACCACTCCCCTATCTGGTCCCTGGCAGTTCCGTGCTCATCACCTCATTCCTGCGGTCCCACTGGCCCTGAACCCTCATGTCCACCCCTGTCGTGTCCCCATTGGCTGTTGTGGCAACATCACCGCCATGGCGTCTGTGTTCATTGGGAGGAGAGCTCCCGTCCTCCCCTGTCCCACCCCTATATCCCTCCGCGGCACCCCAGCCTTGAGGCCAGATTTGTCCAAGTGAGGCTGGGAGTGGCCGCGGCTTCTCCATTGCGGCTCCTGCGACCAATAAAGCGCCCAGCCGCAACACGGACGGGTTTGGACAATTCCCTGCCTCTTCATTTCCTTCCCTCACACCGATGGCGAAGCACAGCCAGTCCACCCAGAGCTCAGCCGCAGAAGCGCCCGGAAGTGGCGGTGGCATCGACCCTGACGAGGAGCCGAGGTGCCAAGCAGCAATCTCTGGAGCCGGTCGGGGCGGGAAAAGTGACACGCCACCGGAAGTGGCGCCCAATGTGGGGCGCCATTTGCAGCGTTCTCTCTTTCTCCCCGGTCCGGGGCAGCTCCGACACCCTCCGGCACCGCCTCCCTCCGGACTTCTGGGTTCGCCGCTGGCACTGGCACACGGGCCAGGGTCTGCCGGGTTCTGTCGCCCGCGCTACAGGATCCAAGGCAAAGAGGGAAGGAATGCCCAAATCACCCATGAGGAAGGCAGGAAGGCTTTACTGTTGCAGAGAGCTGCAGTGGGGGGGTAGCAACCTGCGCTTCCCACTCCATGTGGGGGAAATGGTGGTGGGACCCAGGAGGGAGCAGGATGATAGAGGGGATGTGATAGGGAGGGCAGACGCCGCCCCCCCAATCCGTGCAGGTGACGTAGCACAGCAGATGACGTAGGACAGCGACCAATCAGGGAACCCCGCAGGGGTGGACACTGAGCCTCGGGCTGAGTGGGATCGTGGGGATGGGGCAGCAGACACAGGGGTTCCTGGGGCTGGACGGGCGAGTGGTCACAGGAGTGGCAGAGGGGAAAGCCCAATGGCAGGCAGCACGGGGCCAGAAACCGCGGGGTGGGGGGAGAACAACACAGGGGAAGCGTGGGGGTACACAGGACTCGGCTAGCTAACACAAATAAGAACCCCTAAAACCCAATCCCAGGATGCAACACTTCTGCACTATTTTGACTGATCTCTTGTATTGCCCCACTTCTCTCCTTGCATATCACTGGTTTAAGTATCCAGAAATAAAGGAAAAGAAAAAGGAATGGACTTCTTATTTTGTTTTCTGCATTATAAAAGTCTTAATCCTGAAGAAACTATCTCTCTTTCCATCCTCTCCTACCACTTAGTTAACTCATTGTCATGACCACTAGATTTTGGAAGGCTGTCACTTAGTATCAAAAGTGATTTCACACAAACAAAATAGAAACTTACAGTCTGAGTATTCATTTTTGATTATAATTTCTCCTTTATCCTACCCTTTTTTTCCCAGAGATATAAATACACATTCAAAATATCTCCTCTGTATGTTGTGTTATTCTATTAATATTAATATGAAATATAACATAAAAGGAAAAAAAATTAATGGGGACTTCTTTAAGTGATTAGTAAAAGACATGCTGAGAAAGGAGGCAATAATAGACACTCTTTGAATATTTCTGCAGTGAAATTGAGGTAATGGGAAGAATTCTTTTTCTTTTATAATTTTTTAACAGGATAGGGAAATTTATGATCAAAGATAAATAAAATTTTTTGAAGGATTATCAGGAACAGCTGAAATGTGTCTAGCTAATATCACGTTTCCATCTCTCACAATGGAAATCTGTCTTTTCTTTGGATAACTGCCCTATTCCTAATGTAAAAGGATCACTCTGCAGAGGAAGAGGGTGAGAAGGATTAAAGTGGCTCATTGAAATTACCAAAGATGACTTAAAAATCACATGTAAGTCAAATTAACACAAAAATTTCACCCTTAAAAGCATTATGAGCTTTAACTTCATACAAATCCTAATCAAGAAGTCTGTAACCTATGGTAACAGAGCATCCCTTCTACATAATACAGTGATCTGTATTTTTCTATCTTGCAAGAGTCATGGATCTCTATCTTATCCTATCAGTGATCCCTATTCCTCCCTACTGATGACTCAGCCAAAAATAATCTGGAGAATATTTTGGAGGAGTGAATGTAGCCTCATTGCCATGATAACTGATAAATGCCTTTAGACATGAATTTTAGTTACAATTCTGAAAGAAACATTCCTGGATAAACTCGTGACCATCTTCTTGTAGGAAAATAAGCATGAACCCTAAAACATTGTAATAATCCCACTGTAGTAATCCCCAGAGTTACGCTGCTTGAACTCCATTCCAGAAGTTTAGTAGGAAACTCCAGGATCAACTCTGATCTTACGTCCAAAAATGGTTGCTTTCAGAAAATGACAGACCAGTTTTCATTACATTTGAGGTAGATTGAGGAGATTGATTATGAAAAATGAAAACGTATATTATAGTTCTGGTAGCCCACTCTGGTCAATTTATTTGGGTTTTTTTTTTGTTGCCGTTGCTGTTTTGGTTTTTTAATTGGAGATTTAAGAGTGAAAATCTTTTCTTTCCTAATATTTTCAGACATTTGCATGTCCATATTGACATTTAACTGTTCAAACTGATGCTTTTTTTACATGCAAAAAAAAAAAAAAGCTTTTTCACTGTTTCATTTTGCTGGCAGCCCCTGCAATGTGCTTTTTCTTTTTTTTTTTTCTTTTCTTTCTTTTTTTTTTTTAACTAGGCCAAAGTGAAAACAGGCTCTGCAAACACCTCCAAAATAGTTCCATTATTACCATGAAAGTCAGGATACATCCACTACATAGGCTATGAAATACAGTAACCTCAGAAAACTCTAAAAAAATACACTTGTCTGCTAAAAAAATTAATTCTACTCTCTGTCTCTTCTAACTACTTAAATCAAGGCAACTAGTGCCAAAAGTAACCTTTATGGAAAGAATGAGAAAGCAGAACTGAAAAACTGAAGTTGAAAAGATTCAAAGAGGAATAAGAAAGGACCTTAATAGACTATGGAAAATAAGCAGGAGCATTTCAAGTAATAGGAAGAAAAACCACCAAAACAAATAGGAAGAAAAATCTATGCAAAAGACAGCCTTAAAAAATTAAATAGGAAGAGAGTGTCATATTTCAGAAATATGACATTCAGCAAGAGTAAAAATCAAATTTATTTTCCTCTGAGATACCAACATTTAGGAAAAAAACCAACTAGTTTTAAAAGTTAGTGCAGACATTTTTATTAAGAAGACTTACAAAGGGAGGTAATTGAATAGAAAGGCCAAATAGTGAGAAATCCAAGCCATACACTTCACTGTGAAAAGCATTGGAAACAGGCAGACAGAATTGTAAGATACTCAGCTTCAAATATAACACCTGCTCAACCTTTATTCACAAATACACAGAAGATCTAGGGTAGGTATACATCTACAGCTGGACAGCAATTTCAAAATCTTTCTGCACACAGTGGTACTTATTGCATTTGTCTGATTACTTTATGTATGACTAGTGAGAAAAAATATTGCTGAATTCACAGCAAAATTCTCATTAGGAAACCCACTGTCCATAGGATTTGTCTGTATTTAAGGCAATTCATGGTCATGAGCTAGCCAAGCTCCACTTTTAAACAAGAAACGAGAAAACAAAAAATTGTTTTAGTCTGAGGAGACAAAGAATATAAAAAGTTGGCATACTCTGTATTAGTTTTCCATTGAACTTGCAAGAGAGCAAACAGCAGGTCTCCGTCTGGGAGAGACTTTCTGTTACTGGGTAGAAAGGAGAGTAATTTTGAAAAGACGTGTAATTTTCTGTTGAATTCTTCTGGTTCACAGGAGGAGATAAATGCTTTTTAAAGTTAAAAAGACACAAACCATTTCTTTGTTTTATGAGAAAATACACAGATTAGCAAATTAGTTGTTAAAAAGAAAGGTCTTTATGTACATCATTATTCACCACCTAACATATAGCTCTGTAAAAGGTACAGCTGCAGCTGAACTTAATTTAGCACTACCAGTTTGCTGGGCTTGATATTAATCAAAACACACAAACAAACAAACAAACAAAAAAGGCAGCACATCAGTTTTGAGTAAAAAATTATTTCAATGAAATGTAGACTTCAAAGCAGGATTCCAGATACACCTCAGTTTTGGTTGTCTCAATTTAGTCAACCAAAGTAGTAAGTATACAAGTACTTTACAAATTATTATGACAATTATACTTTGGGCTAAATTCCTGTAAGAAGGTTTAATAGTTCAGATCATGGAAATTTTATCAGAAGTTACTGTAGAAGCAAATTTCCAGAGATGTCATTTTATTTTAATATAGTATGCGAAGCAAGTTACTGGAAGGGAAATATTGATAAAGAAATAGAATTTGTTTTCCTAACTAATAACATTTAATAATTTTTCTCTTGGCAGTAAAAATGGTAGTAGATAAGAAAATCTTGCACTTGTCACTGCAAAGTCCCTGTGTAGAACAGGGGGATTAATAATTTGACTGGCAAGGGATTGGGGAAAGAAGCCCTGTAAGACCTCTCATCCAACCCCCGCTTAAGTCACCACTAATTCAGAGCAGCTTTCTTAAGACATTCCAATAAATTTTGGTTTCTTTCTCCAAGGATTGAGTTTCTAGCCAAGGTGAAACATTCCTCAATGTCTTTAAGCAATGTTTTCCAGCTTTTGAACGCATTCATTTTGTAAGAAAAAAAAAATCCTATTATTAATTGAAGTTTGCTAAATTTCAGCTTGCGTCTATTGCCTCCTATCCTACGACAATGCACCCTAGAAATATCTGGCTCCATCCTCTCTACCCTGAATATGCATTAGAAAGCAGTAAGATTTTGATCTTCTTTCCTCAAGATTAAACATATTCTGTTCCCTCAGCCTTTATTCTCATGTCCTGTGGTAAACTTTCTGATCTTATGGTGGCTTTCTCTCAGGCTTGCTTCAGGTTATCAGTGTTTTCCTTGTATTGTTTTTCTTATTCATTACTCTCATTAGAAATAAAAGAGCTTCTTGCACCAAAGGGTCCATTAATTCTATCACAGAAGTATTTCAACAATAAATTACAAAGAATTATAGCTTTGTTAATAAAAATTATCTTCAGAAGATAAGTGATTCACTGAGGGAACAAGAAGAGAGTGAAAGAAAATCCTGAGTGGATTTCTAATTTTATTTTCAGTTCTAATATTATGTGAGGCTGTAGTAGAGATATGAAATTTATACTGACTGAGGACTTAACCCCAAGACAGTTCTAATGTGCATCAGAAGACTACTTTTCAAAACCAGGAAATAATCTAGTAGCCAAGCAACCAATTCATCTTATACCACAGATGAGATTTGTGGCCTTTGCAGGATGCTTCCATCCTAGCCCTGTTATATATGCTTTAGTTCCTACTGAATACAGCTTTTTTTTTTTTTTTTTCTGGAAACTAAACCAGCGCAACAAACTGAAAAATACAGTATCTAGTTACAGAGATTCCAGTCTAAACTGGATCTCAAATACTGCTTGAACAGAAACTGTAAATGAACCAAACAAAAAGCCACAAATGATGCTTGCAGTAAAGTTGCTGATCAAATATTTTAGTGAAACAAATATGATTTTATGATCATCTTAATGAAAAATATATGATTTGATGATCTTATTAAAAATAGTCAATCAGTAACAAAAAAAACTAAATAAAATTTTGACCAAAAAAAATATAAATCATTATATATTTGCTTTAAGAAAAAAAAAAAGCAATTATTCATTGTCATAGAACATGTTACTGTCACCTTTAGATGTACAAAATATTCTTAGTTTCTCCCTGTGAGGGAATTAAGGCAGGCCTGACAAGTTCTAGATTTGGGGTACAGAATGAGAGCAGAGTAATAAATACAAACCAGCAGTAAAACCATCTTGGTCAGGACAAAATTAAGTCTAGTAAATTCAGTAATATTGGCCTGAAATTGATATCAGGTGCACAGAAAGACTTAGGTAGCCTTGGTTATCAGGCAGGTGATCAGGAAGCAGAGCAGGGCTGCCTCTCTGAACCTAAGATTCAGGCAAGACCCAAAAGGGCTTGGGGAATCCAGGTTCCTCAAGGAGACTCTCCTCTCCTATGGCTGAGCCCCAGATACACAATCTGGGCTCAGTTAGCAGCCATCTCAACCCACCCCTGCCCCCACACTGTGCTGCTTCCCTCCTTGGTGTGTAAGATGCTGGGACAGCACCTTCAGTGGTGGACCATCACTGTATGGTTCTGAAACCATATACAGCATGAAAGCCTGTGTTGGCTAAATGGAGCTATGGAGGTACGAGGCATTGGGTCATAATGTGGAGAATTACTGTAAAGAGTAGTATTTGTCTGATGATCTGTGAAGAGAAAAAAGAGATGTTTCTGAAGATGAAAAATGCACCACAGCCAAAAATTTAATTTTTATTTTCAACAAATTAAAATGAATTTATGATAATTTAAACGTTTATTATTTTGATATTTTAAAAAGCCTTTTATACTGGACATGATGAAAGGCTTTTATAGCATTCCTTCTTACTTTCAGTGACCAGCTTGAGGAAAGAACTTATAAGTTACTTTCTTCTTGAGAAAAATAAAAGACATGTAACAGTCTTATGGCAGAGTCTGAAATGTCACAATTCCCTTTGAGATTTTACATAAAGGAATAGTTTAAACCACTTTTTAAATGTGACTTCAGAAGACAGGCACCTGAAAGTGGACACATTTTCAAGACTGGCCAAAGGTACTGTTAAAAAGCACATGCAGAGAAATCCATCTACTCCCAACAACAGCACTTACATCACGTGCCCTCCTTGCAAGCACTCATATATAGACTGCCCCTCAAAGAAGGAAATAGTATTCAGTTACCTTTTAAAATTGCAACTATCACTACCAGATTATGGGGTACTCACAGCAATTACAAGCAGGACTTTGCTCCAGACCAGAGAGGGAGATCTCCTGTTTGATCCAGGGTCTGGCCCTTTCTCTGTACTTAGCAGATTACTTATTTTGTCCCGTTTGGTCCTTTGAAGTCGGAGGACAGTATATGTCTCCAAACATGGACTGAGAATTCCAGTCAAAAGGATATTGAAGAAAAGACAAATTGACCACATCACCCAGTGATCAGTCAGTGCATGTGAAATCATCAAGCTCATGTTTTGAGGAGCCTATTCCTATTTCCACATGAAGTGTGTAAAGAATGCCTGTCCTCCAGCTGGAAAAGAACCCTCATTCTTTTGGACTTTGAAGTACCTTTGTGAGTATTATGAACTAGACTCCTCCATTCTTGTTTGACCACTGTGTTTCTGGCAAAACACAGAGACACAGCCATGCACAGGTAACAGACATAAAAATTAATATATCTACCACTTGCAGCACTAACTAGCACGTAAGGCTTCAGTCCAACTGATGTCTTGATATGTGCATTTCAGAGTATTTAAAAAGTGTTCAGTTTTTAGGATAGATGTTCAAGTTATTAAAAGAATTTCAGTAAGTGTCAAAGTAATTTTCACTCCTGGATTTAAATGCATTTAAATTTTTAAAAGAACAAAAACAAACAAAAAAAAACCCAAACAAACAAAAAATAAAAAACCCAAAAAACCTAACCAAAACCTAAGAACCTAAGTTCTTATTTCATAGGGATATAAGTCAAAGAACTAGAACATTTTCTAATATCTAGTCTATATCTATTGCAAAAATTGCTAAGAGGTCTGGAATAGTACAGAGAAGAGACACAAAGTGACAAGATTAATTTGTTTTCCTTGAATATACCTTCTATCAGAGACAAAATAATAGACACTGTGGGTCACTGCTGTGAAAAATCTCAAAATGTGAAACGACATCTTTCATTTTTTTGTTTTAAGCTCCCCTCAAAAACTATCTAGAAAGACCCATCAACATTTTTTGGTATTTAAGTAGTTATTTACCCTATGTACTCTCCACTTCCACATTATTTGGAAATCACATTTTGGTATCTACATTTCAGCAATTTAAAGCCAAGCTTTTCCTTTCATAACAGAGTCTCACTATTCCTCAGATAATCCCCAAAGGCCTTTCTAGCTCCATTTAAACAGTGTGTGACAGAAACACATCCAAAAAATCTTGATGAAGTCTCAGTAGCTTCTGTATTACAAGAAACTCCTCATCTAATAAATACTAAAATTACAGTTACCATTTTCCTTAACATATCATTTTGGTTTCTCATTCATTCTGTCATTGCCTCATACTTCTAAAGTCTTTCTTCTCCTGTAGTTATTTCTGTCCTTAAAGACTAATAACAGGAACAACACAACCTTGGGCCTTTGCCCTACTGAATATAATTATATTTCTATTACTGTCTCCTCCAGATGACCCTATTCTGCTATATGTTATTCTGATCCTCCTCTCTACTGAGGAGCACTCAGAGCTTTGTGTTATAAATAATGCTCTCTTATTTTGTGCTCCAAGGTCCTTAATGAAATTAAATATTAAATTAAAGCTCTCTTCAGATTCATCTCTTCCTTTTCAAATAATTGCCAAGCTGCTTTTGAAGATTTCACCCAAGGACGTAAACAAGTATTGCTTTGGCACATATTAATTTCAAGAACTGTAAAAGATTGTGGCATCACCACAAATGATGCAGAAAAAAAAAAACCATTACTGGAAACACATTTTTAAAAGATGTAATTAAAATCCTTATCAAGTTATCATTATAACAGTCACATTTAAATACAGAAATTAAGGGGGTAGGCATAGGTGGAAGACAAAATACCTTGGAATTTTGTGACAAGACTTCACACACACAAAAGGACAGAGAAATGCTCAGGGTGTCACTCATGGGTGTCACCCATGAGAAAATAAAAACTGTTATAATTATTTTAAATTTTTGTACTACTCCGAGGAACCACTAGTTTTTTTTTCTGGCAGAGGTGTCATATTAGAAGACAAAGAAACTCATCCAAGCCCCAGATATATCCCTTTGCTTGAGCACTAAGTTGAAGGGACTTTGTCTCTAACACGAAATTCACTTCTAATGTCACTCCTAGAGGTGCTGAAATATGAGAGCAATCATCCCCTAGTTGCTTCACTCTACCACAAGATACTGACCCCAATAATAGAGCACAAGGGATTTCCAGCTTCCCTGATTAGCACACACAGAGTGCTGTTTCCCTTCCACTGGAAGCACCACATCCTCCCATGTCCTTGTGCAACTCACAGCCACATAAATAAGGAATATAATCACTTGTATGTCCCTGGATGTGGGTAGTACTTTACTACCCTGAGTAAACCTCTTTCCCATGTGATACAACTAGAAGTTTTGTCAGCTGAAGTCAGAGGTAAAAAAAGAATTATGAAAGAACTCTGCACCACTTTTAGAAACAGAGAATACTCTCTCTTCTGTTGAAGCTAACAAGAGAACCAGCAGCAGCTCCAGAGTCTCTGGGGTGGAGGGAGCTTCCCCCAGCTAGAGATTCTTTCCACCTCACCTTTGAAGTTGACACAATTTAGACATTAACGTAAAAAAAATCAGTTATTCATTTACCACGATTTAACTTGTTACCAATGAAAGAACAAAAAACCCAACCCCACCATTACCCCCTCAAAAAAAAAAGGGGGGGGGACGGGCAATTAGGTAGCTTCTTGGACACATCAATTAAGAGATGAAATGTTCAAGACATTTAAGAGCCATCTGGACACGATCCTGTGGAATGTGCTTTAGGATGTCTCTGCTTGAGCACAGAGGTTGGAGCAGGGGTCCCCTGTCGTCCTTTCTAACCCAACCCATTCTGTGATTCTGTGAAATCCAGATTTTTCTCTCAAAGTGACAGACATGGGTCTTTCTCTACAGACAGATCACAGTATTACTGATCAACCTTAATCTTTAGTTATGATTTCATTCCATGTGCTCTGCAGAGCAGCTTGTTAAAAGAAAAGTTAAAAATAACTGAACTCTGCATTATGTCCTGATCATCTATTAATACCAACTCTCTCATGAAAACGTTTCTTCCCATTGCAATCAGAGTAAAAGAGAGATTGACGTGTCTTGCATTCCATTTAGTGTGTATAATCAGTAGAGTATTAAATTGATAAATCATTCTATGAGGCACAGAAAAATTCTAGTGTAGGTTTTTGAAATATAAATAACTAGCAGAGGGAAGAACAATTTTCAAGGAGTTTCAAACTATATAAATAATATTTTTATGCCTTAAAAATGAATAAAAATATGTTTGCAAGTGAAAAATGCTGGATCATCCTATGTCTCCTATATCACAACAGACAGACAAATGGACATATGATTCAGGAACAGTGTTTTTCCATCTCTCTCTCTAATTCCTGGTCTTGAATAAACCATATGAAGGGACTATAATGCCGATGACCACAGAAGTACACAACTACAATTATGCAAGGACAACGGATCAAGTAAGTTACCAGTTCTTTAAACAGAAATAAAAGTGAGAATGAAACCTATAACAAAACCAAAGGGAAGAAAATGGCAACACTGAAGACAAATAAGCCTGAGATTCAATGGTCTATCACCACAAAAAAAAAAAAAAAAAAAGAAACCCAAAAATCCAAAAGGCAAAACATGGATAAGGAAAGCAGGAGGTGGGAAATTCATACATAGCTACAAGAAATTAATCACAGATGTAGGTCATGAGAGGAAGAAAAAATAGAACATGAATTAATCTAATAGGTTCATTTTAAATGCACAGAAAAAAAAAAACTTAAGAAAATGAAGAATTCAGACATAGTTATTGTGCAAATGGTAGCTACTACAATTCTCAAAACTTTTTTTCTCCTACTTTGATCTCATAAGTGTCCATTAACTTTATATTTATGCCACACGATACAACAAAAATTATGGAGCAAAACAGGAGGCAGGAAGGAAAATGAAGAGTATGGCCCTGGCCTAAAAAATTGAAGTATTTCCAACAGATATAATAGTTTCAATATCTTATCTTTCACAGTGCAAGGTTTCAAAAACTTCTAGGAAGACATTTTCCAGCTGTCATCACTGACAAAGCAGAGAGAAATAAAACAGAAGAAAATACCTCCCACTTCCACACAGACAGATTTCAACTGAGTAAAATAAACTGCAACACACACAATAAGATGTATCCATTCAATGTATGCATATCAAGATAAAAATAACAGGTACGCACTATCATTAATCTGAAAAGAGATCAGTCATCACAAAAGATTAGACAGATGAATTACACTGAAACATAAAACAGATATATGGATAAGATCTGTTCATATCTAAAGAAATTACAGGACAAACTTTTAAGAACATCTTTTTCTATTTTTGACCCTTTTCTTTTTTTTTAAGGAAAGATAAATTATAATTTTCTTCTCCAAACTCATGCTGTAAGAGGACAAGAGAACATGAGTGTAAAGACTGAAGTGAGGGTGCATTCCATTTTCAGGATGTCTGATGCATGAGTGAGACAAGGGGCTGACTCTTGCCTGTACTTTTCTCTCACTCCTCATGCCCTGCTGTAAATTGGTATAATCAAATAAATCAGGGAAAGCTTTTGAATGCCTGAATAAAGATAGGGCAAATAGAGACAGGTCAAAGAGCTGTGTGTCAATCTGAAGCTAAATCTTTCCATGTGCACCATTTATGGTTTGAGTGCAGACCTCCTTTAGCTTTACATAACACGCAGCTGTTCAGATCCACCGCTGGCTTCTGATTGCTAGAAGGCATCCTTGAAGCACTGATGATGCTACTGGTGGTATTTCTTATTTCTTTTGCACAACAACTTTTTGAGTGAAACAAAATAAAGCTGCTGCACCAATTGCACTTTATCAGTGAGTCATGCAAATTTCCTTATGATTTCAACTGGTCATTAAATAAAGGATAAATCAGTGAAACATCTACAAAACTTAAAGATACCAACAGGAGTCCCAGCAACTTCACTGCATGGGAATTGTCCCAGAGAAGATAGGGTCAGGTCACTAGATTATAAAGCCAGCTATCTAGAGACATATAGCCTCTATTGCTGGGTCTTGCACTGACTCACAGCCTGACAGCAGGTATGTTACAATTGCCTCATTGTGCCCTGAAAACAAAGAAAACTTATTTCCCCAGCTTCCAAAAATTCCCTGAAAGTGAATGAGCACCACAAATTAATTTTTTAAGTACAGTGGTCCAAATTTTTCTGATAGAGTCATTTAAATCAAAAGAGCAATGTTAGAGTAGGTATTCCTCTTGCAATAACACAATTAGAAACATCACTGGAAAGAGAGGCTGGAGATGAAATTAAATAGTACTTCTTGATTAAAATAAATGTATAAAGCTGCCTAAATTGAATTAACATATCAAGTATAGTAAGCATTCCTTTTGCCCCTAATAGTATTTACTTTCCAAACTTCTCTCTCTCATTTTTTGCATTCCTGCTGTTGCAAAAAGGCTCTAGATTTTAGAGGTTTCATTGCATTAAAAAAACGGAGCAGACCAACCTCAGTGGCTTCTTTAAAAAGAAAATGAACATAGGTGCTAATACCTGTTTCTCACAGGCTTTTGTTCATATACTCAAACCTCAGGTCTTTTGGGGACAAAATTGTCACTTCATTTAGACCAAATGTGCAGATAGTTATTAACACAGAAAATGGCTCACCAGTTAAGTAGAACAGACACTATACCCTTATAAAACAGTTGTGAGGAATCACTGGATGATCATAACTGATTGGTTTGGGTTTGGTGGGTTTTTCTTTGTTTTGTTTCATTTTGCTGGGATTTTTTAAGGAAGGAAACAAGATATAATTGATTTCTTACATTTCACATTAGATTAAAAATAAAACAATTAAGCAGAAAATATAATTCAGGAAACTGAAATATGAAGTTGAATTCCTGTCTGTAAACTCACTGTTTTTTTAAACAGGTATTGATTTTATTCTAGTTTTGACTCTGTGTGTGTGTGTGTGTGTGTGTGTGTGTGTGTGTGTGTGTGCATGTGTGTCTGGTATCATTTTTAATAGTATTCAACTTATAAGATTTGCAGAGAAAATGCTTTCTAATTGATATATCTAGAAATTATGACTTATACTGTCAGTTAAATATCTGGTCTCCAAACACACTCAGATTTCAAAAGTCTAAGTTCAGATTCAGCTTTTACAGGACTGAATTGATGGATCTCTTTGGCAGCACCTCCAATTCTGTTTTATGAGCCAATGTAAGAAATAAGATAATTTTTATTACATGCAAGAAGAAAGAAGTTTGACGAAGACACTTAATGGAACTAGCAAGATAGAAATAGTCTGGTATAACTTGCTAAAAATAAACCTAACATTAATAAAAGTAAAATAATCAGAAGATTCACACACATAATTTTAATATTTATTAAAATCCTCTGGCAACATATTAACACTCTTTGAAGTTTTAGTAGTAGCCTGTCGTGACTGAAAGATGTAAGAACTTTTCTAGTAGATTGAAAGTTTTAACAGTTCTGTTACAATTAAGAAAACATCTATCTAACCCCTCGTGAACTTTTATCTCTGCCTCACTGACTGGAGATCAAGAGTGTAGCCCCAATGCTCTGTGATAAACCTTGAAGTTCAAAGATCATCTGGGCTTTGCTGTTGTTTCCATAAAAATAAGAGAGGCTGATATTTTTTTTCCCTCATGGTGTCTACTCTGATGGGTGTGATATCACCACATTCAACAGGAGCAGAAAGATAGGGAAGCAAAAATAAAAGCACTTCTGGGGCTCAGATTTCACCTCTAATTTTTGTTCTCAAAGATCCAAATTTGTCTTTTTTCCTTAACTGACAAGGACTGAAATACGCTCTGTAGGCTGTGATATAAGGTTCTCCTCAAAAATAAACATTAGCCCAGTAAAAACACATCCATTCCCTTGGACAAGGTCTCCTGTGAAGAACATCTTGGCATGTTCCTTGGATCTAGAGATATAGGATCTTTTTCAACACTGAGGGAATAGAAATGAATTCTTTTTCAGGTAAATTTTAACTATCTCACTTAAAAGATGGCAGATGGAGAGCAACACAGCATTTGTAGTAGAGCACAGTCCTATACTGTTTGCCTTTCCAGTGAGTGAGCCTCCAAAAACCTCTCCATTCCAGGAAATAACCCACACACTAGCCAATTGCAAAAGACTTTTGTGAAGAGAAAACACAGGCATGCATCACTGAGGATCACAGAACCGAATCTTTGAGTCTTGTAGCTTTGCTATCCTTTGTACACTGGAAAACTTAGCTTTAAGCCTACCTCTGATGCTTCAAAATAACCATCTACATTCGCAGACAGCTACACACCTTCTTTTCATAGCTTGTCTCTTACTCGTCCTCTTTTTGTTTTTTGTGTTTGTTTTGTTTTAAATGTTCTTCTGTAAATGGGAACATCTTTGATGTCACACTCTTCAACCCATCAAGCCTTTAAATCTTAGAAATAACAGCATTTTGTTAAGTGTTACTTAACACCATCTTTGAGCACAGATTCCAGTCCTCTCCCACAAAGTTTCATTGCATATTGTTGGGAACCTGGGAGCATCTTTACTCCACTGCAGGTAAGATACTATCATGATTAAACATGTTAGACCTAGTTGTATCAGCTATTTTAAGTTTACTTCCTGCTACAAAGCAGAAGGGGATAAAAGGATGGTCAGTGATTTCTGTTATGAAATTCAGCAACTGCTAAGTAAAATGTCTGCTGAAACCTTTTCTCATTTCTCCTCTTGCCTTTCATTTCTTCCCAACTGACACCGTCTATCATCATCTTACTGGAGTCCTGTTTTGAACTTGATTTTAAAAGGAACCTCAGGAAGGTTCTGCACGAGTGATATTTCACCAAAAGGCTGGGGATATCTGTCATTAGAAGGGATGTTTCAAGAGAGGTTCGATTAGTCTGGTAGGCTGCTGTGGATGAGTACAACTTCACTTCCATGTCAGTACCTGTTGCATCCCAGGTTTGGGTTCAGATTAGGGGTTCTGATATGTGTTAGCTAGCCAGTTCTGTGTACCCCTGTGCACCCGCTGTGTTTCTCCTCGCAGTGGTCCGCTCCCAGGTCACTTACCATTGGAGCTCACTCTGGCAGTCCTGTAACCACTCCCCTGTCCACTCTGGAGAGTTCAGTGTCTGTTTCCCTGTTCCCACAATCCCATGCGCCCCAGAGCCCAGTCCGCCCCTGTCACATCCCCATTGGTTACCCTGGTCCACATCACTCCCCCGTAGCCTGCCTCCATTGGGCGAGGGGGGCTTCTGCCTCCCTCGGCCTGCCCCCTATAAGACCCTATGCCTTCCTTTGTTCGTGGCCATTTTCATCCACGCGGGCGCAGGGGAGCGAGCCGCGGCTTCTCCATCACGGCTCCCCACGGCAAATAAAAGCTCTCCAGCCGACCATGTGGACAGAGTGGAAAATTCCTTCCCTCTTTGCCTCGTACCCTCGCGCGGGTGACGGAACCCGGCAAGCCCCAACCGGCGTGCCGCAGAAGCGGCGCCTGGGAGCAAGTGGCAGCCACCGGTCCCGGAGAGAAGCAGCGCCCTTGCTGGGCTCTGGAGCCGCCCAGGACCGGGGGAAAAACAGCGCAATGCCACAAGTACCAACAGAAAAGTCCTATGGGAGCTGAGAGCTTTTGTCCTCCAGGAGCTCCTGTTATCTTCTACAGCATTGGGATCATTAGTCCCTTCTCTGTAATCTACAACAGAAAGCCAAAACTAAAGGAGGCAAAAGCCCATATAACAGCAATCCTTTGAACATGTGAAGTATTTCCCCAGCAGTCTGATGGCAGGGCCCTGTTTTGTCAGGCTGTCAGACAGCCCAGGAATGTGAGAACAAGGTCTGCTCCAGGGGTAAAGAGTACTGAGAGCCAGTAGTCAAAGCTGGCACCAAGACTTCATGCTAATGTGGGATGAAATAAGCAGTAGAGTACAGGTTAGACCTACCCAACATGTTACTAAGCCCAAGGCCTTTCCTTGGAGTAAGTCAGAGTTTCAAGGCATCCACTCTGATACTGAGTGGCACAAACTGTCTTACGCTGCTGATAAATGTTCCACTTGAAGACACTGGAAGGTTTCAACTTTATACCATGCCTCATCAAGCACCTGAGAGGTGATTAAGCAGTGTTGGCACACAGTCTGTCTTATTGATTAATTACATTGGCACACCTAGAACTTGATTGCTCCCTTCAATTGCTATTTCTCTCAATACCTTGTTGCCTCTGGGTGTGATGTATAGCAACATGACTTCATAAAGGGGTGCACTGTTTGTCATGTGAACATCATAAACTACATATATCAGCACTACTCATAAGAGAAAACATAGAAGTGAAATGGTTTTATAAACTTCATTATTTCTTTCAGCTTCTTTACCTGACAGCTACTATTATTTTATAAGGGAGTCAGATGGCAGATAGAAACTTACATTTATATTATTTGTGATGGCAGTAGGCTTCAGTCCTTTCCACATTACTTTGTCATTCTCAATTCACATTGACATTTCTCAAACAGTAGATATTTTATCACACCACAAATCCATCCAATGGCATACAACTAGAGCACCCAGACAAGTCAATGCTGTGCCCACTCAGTTTCTCAGAGAAAAACTGTGGGTGAGATCTTGAAAAGATGCCGTGATAACAGTGCCCCAGCTGGTCCCTTTAAGAGGTAGAATAAAAACATCACTAAGCATTCACCCCTTGGAAATCTTATGATGTTCAGGCGTCTGCAATGCCAGCATCCCTAAGCACAAGTATTCTTAGCTTAATTTTGTTACCTCAACAGATTTTTTTTGCCTTCATGTTAACAGGAAAAAAGGAAAAAAAGGTGGGGGGGGAATGGGGAAAAAAAAGAAAATATAGGCTGCTGGTACGTTCAAAGGCAACTTTAGTCTGCTTTGAAACTTCGGACCTGCTGATTCTTGGCTTTATGACCAGGAATCTCTTTCTGTAAGTTTAAAGTAGATGCCATGTATATGCAGCATTGCACTTTACCAGGCATTTTGTAAATGCAATTTAAAAATCAATATGAGCTTTGGAATGATAACTCAATTAACATTAAATTGCTGAGTTTTCCTTGTGTGTTTTATACAAGATTGATCATTGTAATTTTTTTTTTCTTAGATTAGTGAGATAGAGCAAATTACTTTTTATTGTAATGGGCCGTCCATATGGTTCATTTAACTTGCACCTCCAATAGTTGAATTACACACCTGTTTTTCAGCTAAACCTAAAAACTTGGCAATGCTTTCAAGTGTGTTTCTCAAGAAAAAAAGTATTATTGCACAAATACTTCAAGGTGAGGCATGGAATCCATTTAGCTTTTCTGCTCTTTTCAGCAACCAGCACTGACTGCAGATTGAGAGTTTCAGATGCATATACAAGTTTTGCTATCTTGAACACTATCTCTATGCACAGTTATCTGATGTGACAGTATAAGCTCCAGCACACAAATTCCTGGTCACCAAGCTGGGAGGCTAGATGGATGAGGAAGGAGAAGCAGAGTGAAGAATCACCCTGAGCTGCTGCACAGAGCACCTTGTGCAGGAGTAGTCTGCAAAGCTCCTTGGAGGGTCCAGGACTCCCCAGTAAAAGTGAGCACTACAGCTGTGCTGTGGACATTGTAATTTCTCAGGACTAGGTCCCAGGGTAATTCTAAGGATCAGGAAGCAAGCAAGAGACTTGCAGCAAAAAAGGATGGGGCACATATTTTAACATTTTTGAATTATTAGCTGAGAAATGCAACACCATAAAGAACATAATACTGTATTGTTCAGAAATTGTCTTCATTGTACTGCTGTTGATAAACACAATCTAGGTAAGAACCCTCATGGTTTTCTTCAGTAAAAGAGATCTAGAGCAGTCAAAAAACCTGCTTATTTTGAATGGCAACCCCAAATTTTAGCAAGATTAAAATACAAACCTGAAAAAGCTGCATCCCTGGTTTTGAGTCCCATGGAGAGCTGAAATATCTTCCATCTGTTACTAGTGAGACATGAAATAGTTTTTTGGCTTTAATTCATTCAATTTTCTTTCAATGCATTGATTTATCTAAGGTCTCCAAACATTAATTACCACAATTACACTTTCCACTTAGAAATCTTGCTTTTGGTGAATTTAAGAGTTCTGATGGGGACATCAGATGTTTCTATGTTGTTGCTGACAAACAATAGTCTTTGTCCAAACAGGCTGCCAAATACCCAGAAAACCCAAGAATGTGGCTACTATAAACATTTAAAAATTTTTTACATAGTACACAAAAGAATCCAGCCTTTCTAGTCTTATCTGGTTCATGTACAGCTGGTCCATGGATATTCTAGATGAATCAATATTTTTAATGCAGGTAATCTCAGTATATTCACATAGCACAGATACATATGTTTGTGTCTGAGAAACGTTTTCCACAGCTCAGTTTTCCAGCCTACAGCTCTGTTTTTGCCCTGATCAGAAGAAAAAAAAAAAAAAAAAAACCTGTAAGAGAAATCAAGACAAAACCAAGTAAAAGAAAAATTAAAACTCCAGACATGAAAATACTCACTTCCTAATGTGTACTTCTATTGCCTGACACTTTAGTGTTTTAATGTTTTGAATACATACATATTATATGCTGCTGCTGAGATCAGTATGATCCCAATTCATATCAAGTATCTATTGATATTCTCAAACATACTCTTTTTCATTCTATTTCACTTCATGCTCCTTCAAGAATAAACAGATGCTGAACTTTTATTTCATATTTCAATAGATTTTCCTTCCTCAGGGTATGGAGAGCAGATTTTGAAAGTGCTAAATTTTTGTCTCTCAGATGCAGCCATTTTCAATAATAGCACTTTGAAGACGTTCAGCAAGGAAACAATGTTTATGCCTCGTGAAGTTTGTGTTCACAGTCTCATAATACCTTCAGTAAAAAAAAAAAACACCTCCATGACATTAACTAAAAAGGAAATAGTATGGAGCTTTCTCTTAGAACTGAAGAGAGTTGCCCAAACTTTCTACAAAGCAACCCTTTGTCAAGCAAGTACAGTATGACCACTCTTGCAGTAAGTTTTTTATCAGTTTTTAAAGAGAAGCAATTTAGATAACTCACCCCCCTCTTATATTTTTATTAATAAAACTGGACATCTGCCATCAAAGTAACCATCCAAACTACGTTAAACAGATTTCACATGCAATCAGGGTTTGAACATTAAACATCACCAATAATTCCAGCAGTGACAGCACAATATCTATGTAAAAAGACCAGAAGACATTAATAGCTGCTACAAGGATAAGTAAGAATTTAGGAATAGACTATCACAAATGGCCAAGCACCTGAATTTAGTGTTTGATAAGATAGCATCTTAAGTTAGTACTAAATTCAAAACAGATTATTTGTACAATTTTCTTTTTTGTATTTACCCAGTTTTTAGAAGCATGGAAGGGTTTGCAAGCATGCAAAGTGCTAAACAGTACATTATTAGTATTACTATTATTTGTATTACTAATATTACCTTTAGTTTATATTCAATTTCTTAGAAAAGAAAACACCTTTTAAAGCCCTTAAAATTTCAAGAGACAATGAGATTTAGTTCTAATTTCTATACCAAATAAGCCATTACTATTTTTAGCACAGGTGCATCCTAGAGGTCAGAGTGAAAGATTTCATTTGGGCTAACATAATTATAGTGGGCTGCTTACTTATCACATGCTTATGGGAGTTCAAGTTTAGCATCAGATCCAAGTTAGAAGAAAATAGATATTAATTTGTAAGACATCTAACAACAGCCAATAAGCAACCAGTCCTTTTAATGCCTCTCAGTAATCAATTTCCATTTTAATCAGATTTGCTGTCCTGGAAGATTGACACATTAATTACTAAGTTGTCAAAAAATTTATGTTATCCCCTCCTGAAGAGCTCTCATGAAGTCATGTCACATCCCACCTGTTCAATCAGAGCACTGGAAACTGATCCATGACCATAAGTGTCACCTCCTGACTACATCTTGTGATGCTGTCACAACTCATCCCTGATGACAAAACCAGAGCACTTTGTAATACCAGCATCCCTGTCCATGAGCAAACAAATCCAAGAGCTATTGTGTCAGCATTAGGCATGGTCCCAAATATGGACACTTCTATTTCCTGCAGAGCTTCTTTTGCTGACCGGCTGATAGAACAGCTCATTATCTCAACAGCCTCCAGGTTGCACCCCATGCATGAATTATTAAATTCACACTACTTTACAAATTTTGAATGTTTATGATGCAGACATTAAAGACTGTGCACTGGAAAGAATGCACAGTCATAAATGTTTTCAAACAGCATCAATTTCCTTACTGTATCTATCAAGCAACACACTACTCTTACACTCCAGAGACCATATTTTCTCTTAGAATTTCCAATAAACACTTAGAAATCCTTGCTGAGTTGTGAAAGAAACTCCTTTCACAACTTCTGCTGGAGACTCAAAACAGATTTCTTCTTTATTCAAATCTAAACAATCTAAACAATGTTAACAAAACAGATTTACCATTTTTAACACCTCAGCAGGCTCACAAAAAGGCTACTTAATTTCACCTTAATAAAATGTAGTGTACAAGCTTTGAAATATAGGCCTTGATTCAGAATTCTTCCAAAGACCAAAAGAAGGCAGAAAGCCATCCTCCTCTTCCAGGGCTCCAGAGCAGCAATTGGAGCACTGAATAATGCACTGTTGTCCCATTTGAGATGGTTTCTCACTCAGAAGGGAAGCAGGTGGCAGGTGAAAGAAAAGGGAAAAAAACTGATGTGTATAATGACCTTATTGAGTCCTGAAATCTAAATATCCTCTCAAGTAACAAACCTATTTCCCAAACTAATCAAAAAAAGTAGTAAATAACAGTTGCATGAGGAAAAGCAGCTTGTGATTACTATATAAAATTTTGCAGGTTTTATGCCGAATTGCTCATAACTTGGGAAAAATATGTGTTATGCCATGAGACACTTGAAACTGGAACTAAATAAAACTCAAATTACACTGGCAGGGGGTGGAAAGTTCAAATTGCACATTAAAGAATCCTGATGCAGCTTCCTTCACCTGCAATAAATGATCGGATTCAAATTTGTAAGCATAGGTCATTCTTGATTTTACTGATGTGAAGGTAGGATACAGTGGCAACCTTGAGCACCATATATTCATTCCCAGTTACTATGAGAATTTTCCCAATTTATAAATAATTGCACAAATATTTAAGTTGAGTTAAGCTCAACCTCAGGTTATCAATAGGTGCAATTATTAAAATGAAAAAATAAGAAAAACAGAAAAAGAAATCTGAGTTGTCCATAGCATTTATTCATTTTTTTAAACATTCTTTTTCAGCCATTGCAGAATGAAATACTTTCCTGAAGTATTAAGGCTCAAACATCTCAGTCCAAAACATCACCTGCACCAACAAGTGGACCTTAGGCATGGAGTCACATCCTGTACATAACAGAGATTCCTTGTTTTAGAATACATATAGAACACTCATTTTAAAAAAAAGTTGTCATTTTTTGGTCAACACAGCCTAGAATTTCTAATAAATGCAAATGCAGTTTCCCAAGTTATTAGTAACATGGATTCTCCCTCTTAATTACAGCTATAGTTGCTGAAGAATTTGTACCCTGAGGAATATGCAGATGATGTACAGATGTCTTACCGAGCCCACATTTTGCTCCAGTTTTTTCTTATAAACATTCGTATGGTGGCTTCTGTATAATTGAATTTACATGATTATGATATTAATTATGAAAGGTAAGATAACAGTCATCAGTCTTCATGTCTGGTCTACAGTAAATTGGCTGCATGACTTTAAAAGCTACTGTGAATTGATGCAATAATTATAAGACTTTATTTATGTGAGGCTTGAAATTAATTGTGCTAGAACCTACAGATCTCTACATACAGTAGATCTATAACACCTCAAAACTACTGTTACAACTGGTCTTTGAAAAAGTCATAGTTATAATACTATTCAAATGGAAATGAGATGAAAGCAAATTAATACTAAACCTAATGTAACAAATTCTGAGATTACCATGGCAACTTCCATGACATTAAGCATGAATTCTGTGACAAAATAATTATTACTTTCATTGTATCAATTTGATGTATTTAGAATTGTGACCATACTCCTTCCCCAAAATATTTCAATGAAGATTACATCTAGAAGATAATTTTATAGTCTCTAATTTCTGAGAGTCAAATGGAATTAATAGCAAAAAAAACCAAAGCAATTGGATCAATGTAAAATGATCTTAGACTATATACTAGCAGATTCGTAGTGTTGAATTCTGGAAAAGGAAAAAAAAGACAAAAAAAAGACTCTTCTATCCCTATCCTCCCTCGGGTCTGAGGAACATTATTCCCCTTGAGGAATAATGGAGTTGTGGGAAGTGATGGATGCATCATATCTGATTTTTCTACATGCCCTTCTAACTTTATCAAAAATTCTTCATGCATTGCTCATACAACAAGTGTGGCAAAGAATTTTAGAGATTAAGACAGCACCAGAGATTGTTGCTCCCTGCTCTGCCTGAAGTTCTCCAGTGAACCTGCTTAGTCCCTTCGATTCCTGTGTCCCACTGGAAACTATTGAGAATTAAGCCCCTTCTAGAATAAACCTTCCTCTGACTACAGGATGGGAGCTTCTACCCATGGACAGTGTCTAACACTAGACAGCCAACCTTATATCCAGCTGCAGTAGGACATATTCTGTTTTCCCAAATCCCCATGTTATCTAGCTGATATTTCCTTTTTCACTATTTTCATTCCCCCAGTGCCAAAATTTCTCCATCTTTATGCCCTCCTTCATAAAAGGTAAAAGACTCGGCTTGCTCTTAATCCATTCAGTCCTCAAGTATTTTAGTATTCTAAACTTAAGAGAAATGGTTTATTCATATGAATTTACAAATTCTTCTACAGAAATTCCTTTCCCATTGTACAATTTGTAACTGGTATTTCCCTTATGCAATTACATAAAACAGAGTAACTCCAACAAGGTCTACTTTAGACTAACAGTCCTGGTATTGAGTTTTGAACTATTTACATTCAAGCCTAATATTTGCTTAGTATTTCAAATACTCTTGAAAATCACTATTACTGAACTAGAGCTTTGCTTTTTTTCAATCCTTCTGCAACTTCTGGAATTAATTTAAGAAGGGAGTTGCTTATTCAAGTGCAACTTATCTGGGCTTCCATTAATTTTTTCTGCAGTTTTTAAATCTTAGATTTATGGCACTTAACAAAAGAATCATCTTGATTTTGCTTAATACACAACTCTTGTAAACATCTGGCCTCATTTATCTTCTCATTTGTCTTTGGCGCTCTTGCTAGATTACTAACAGTTTACAGTTCAAAAAAATAATTACAGCTACTTTGCTCACTTTGGCAGTTACAAGAAAAGACTTTTTTTGATATCTGAAGAGCATTCTTCAATATTTTTTAAGCATTATTCATACTTTGTCTTCTTTAAATAGTGTCCAAAGTTATTGGCTTCTATTGTTTTCAGCTTTAGACAAGCAGCTCCATGAAATTCCAAATATATTTACTGTTTGCATTGTATTCTGTTTGCTTAAAAAGCCATCTAAGGTCAAGCCTTGATGTTTTCAACTTACTCGTCTGTGCTATTTTGTTCTAAAAATAAATTTCTCCTCATTTGCTAACATCAGGTCTCTGTAGCTTTATGATACGTCAGATGCAGACTGAAAACAGAAGATGTGGTTTAGAGCATATTTTGGTATTAGCTGCATGAAGTTTCTTCCATTATCACATGAAGAGAAGCCCTGTTCTTACACAGCCCTTTTCCTCTTACCCCATTCTAATCTGTGAATATAAGGCAGACTGGAGACCTGAAGCAGTTTTAAATTATAATCCATCATGCATATTATCTGTTATGACATCTGCCCATAAGCAATTAAAGATTGTTTATGCTTATGACTTGTCAGTTCCTTGAACATGGTAAAATCTCTTTGTTGTTGTTGTTGTTGTTTTGGAAGAAAACATGTCATTCTTAAAAAACAATGCAATGCTAACATGCTTGGGGTTTTTGAACTCCTCAGTCCTCCTAAGCACCCCTCCAAACTGTGGTTACACCAAAATCAACAAGTACCAAGCTGGCCTCAGGGAACTGACTGGACACCTCCACCATCTCTTTAAAATCTCTTTGTGACCTCTGGGTGATAGCAAAAATTTTGGAAAAAGCCACATGGCATTTAGCACTATAATGACAACAACACTTGTCTAGACTTCCCACTAATTTTAGTAAGTTCTCTTGCTTATATTATCTAGACTTACTCTGAAATTCTCTCTGTAGCAGCAGTGCACACCTGGGGTACCGTGTCTGTAGGAGCTCTTGCTAAGGCAACATGCCTCAGTGCCAACGCTGCAGATACCCTTCAGCCCAGTCTGTGTTTACAAGGGGTGTTACAGACATTGCTGGATATCACACAGATACAGCGTAATGGTAAAACATTCTAAAAGACAAAACTACAGAAAATACTTTTTTTTTTTTCCATTTGTACATTGATTTTTATTGAGCATAAAACTATCTATTATAGAAATATGAGACATAAACAATTTATGCAAAAAAGTTTTATAAACTTATCTGCAGAATTCCAACCAAATTAGATACCTGCCAAGAAGAGACTGGAAAAATTAATTCCAAATACCAGAAATTGCAAATTTTTTTCACTGTAACAACAATCTGGTCAATACCAGGCTTAATCAGAGCTCAAATACATAGAGGATCATGAGAAATAACTCTTATATCTAACTTTTCCGTTCTGCAGAAGCTGAATAGCTTTTTCTTTCTTTGGGAATACTTATTTGGATATTAGAAACTAAATTTGTGGTACTAACATGAGAAAAGTGAAGGTTAGTGTTTTTTCTAATCTGCATTGTAAATTAATCTACCCTGGAACAATCACCACATTTTGTCAGAGCAAGAGATTAATAAAGCTTTAAACATTTATAAAGATTATGAAAATCACAACATAGACATACAAAACATCCAGTGCACAGCTGGATAAACACATCATGTGATGGATGATCAACTGGCCCACGAGTTGGATACAAACAGTTACAGTGAATGGGGTGACATAAAAAAAAAAAATCATAAGAGTCATTGGAAAAGCCTTTTCCTCTACTTAGAGCCCCTTCTTTGTTTAACTCATATTGAGACAGATATGCTCAAATCAGTAAAAAAAAATCTTGGACAAAAATAAAACTTCTCAGTTTCTAGATTTCCCCAAAACCGATTTACAGCAAACAGTCCAAGAATCTGAATGGGGTGACAGACTGGTGACCTGTCACTGCTGGGGTTCCACAGGGCTCCATCCTGTGCTCTTTAACATCTTCAGCTCTGTGCTCTTTAACATCTTCATTGCCAACCTGGACACAGGATTGGAAGGGCTTCTGAGCAAGTTCACAAACAATACAAAACTAGGAGGAGCTGCTGACTCCCTCCAGGGCAGGGAGGCCCTGCAGAGAGACCTCAACAGATTGGAGGACTGAGCAATCACCAACCATGTGAAATTCAACAAGGGCAAATGCTGGATTCTACATCTGGGATGAGGCAACCCTGGATATGTGAACCAGCTGGGGAATGAGATGCTGGAAAGCAGTGCCATGGAAAGGGACCTGGGAGTCCCAGTTGATGGCAAGTTGACCATGAGTCAACAGTGCCCTGGCAGCCAGGAGGGTCAGGAGTGTCCTGGGGTGCATCAGGCACAGCATTGCCAGCCTAGCAAGGGAGGGGATTGTCCTGCTCTGCTCTGCACTGGGGCAGCCTCACCTCAAGTCCTGTGTGAAGTTCTGGCTACCACAATATAAAAAAGACATTAAACTGTTAGAGAAGGAGGGCGATGAGGATGGTGAAGGGCCTTGAGAGGAAGTTGTATAAAGAGCTGCTGAGGTCACTTGGTCTGTTCAGCCTGGATGAGACTGAGGGAAGACATCACTGCAGTCTACAATTTCCTCTTGACGGAAAGCAGAGGGACAGGCACTGATCTTATCTCTCTGGTGATCAGCAACAGGACGTGAGGGAATGGGCTGAAGTTGTGTTGGGGGAGGTTTATTTTGGATATTAGGAAAAAGCTTTTCATCCAGATGGTGTTTGGGCACTGGAACAGGCTTCCCATGGAAGTGGTCACAGCACCAGTTGGACAGAGTTCAAGGAGGGGTGGTACAATGTTCTCAGGCACATGGTGTGACTCCTGGGGATGGTGCTGTGCAGGGCCCGGAGTTGGATTTCAAGGATCCTTGTGGGTCCCTTGAACTCAGTTTATTCTGTGATTCTGTGAAAATAACCTCTTATTTGGAAAAAAAACCCCAAATCTACATGGTGTTCAGCTACTCTTGCAAATCTTGCACCCTTTTAAATGTGCCTGTGACCGAGTCCGATATGCTTTATAAAAGCAGAACTTACAATTTAAACAGATACTGTGCAAGTCAGAAAAATTAATACTACAACATCATAAAAGAACTGTAGATGTATGAAGTCAGCAGAGAGACACATTTGACTCAGCCATCCTGTAATGGATAGTGCTGCCACCTGCCTTCCTGCTTGCAGGAATTTCTGTTCAGTTGGTATTGATGAGTTTTAATAGTCGATTTTAAATCCTCTTAAAACTGATTGTTCCATTGAGTAGATAGTTCAGGCACACTGGACAGCTGTATTAAATGTTTTTCTTTGGGATTTGATTACTTACAGTACATTGAGTTTTAATGCATCAGCCTCTGCTAACACTGGATTGATACTATCTCAGCTGGTTACAATCCGGAGTTATTACAACATGATTTGCAGGCTGCTGAGAGTAAGCTGTGGATTCTGCCATGTAAGTTATCAGAAATTCAATGTTCCTACATATCACAGAAGAACAGAAAAATTCCATATACAATACAGCTTTATCATACAGCTCAATTTTCAATAAGAAACACTATCTAAAAATAACAAATAAATATGGCACATGTTAAAGTATGGATGCATGAAATAAAAAAAAACATTCCAGCTGTAAAAGTTTTCATCTCCATACAAAACTTTCCAGTGCAGAGAACCATAATAAATTTAAATGGATTAGTCCTCCTAGTGAAAGACTTTTGCTTAGTTCTAACACCATTTACAATATCAAATATATCTATTGCACCCCAAGGAGACTCTAGGACGGCACCATCACAGTTCACCACTTTCTGGCTAAGAATGCTTCTCTTTTCCATAAGTATTTTTTATCTACCAACTACCTTTTTATTTCTCCAGTCCAATATTAATGTAATGTTCAAGCATCACTTCTTTACAAATTTTAATTAGCTACCTATAATCTCAATAACACCACTGTCTTATCAAAGGGAAGATAAAATTGACCTCTATTTCTGAAATGTCTGAATTGTTAATAAAAAATACATAAAATTTTTTATATATTAGCATGCCAAGAGCTGCTTATGGGATCATAGAATCATTAAGGTTAGGACAGACTTTAAAGAACATCAAATTCAACCATTAACTCGGCACTGCCAAGTTCACCACTAAACCATGTCCCTCAGTGCCACATCTACACATCTTTTAAATACACCCAGGGATGGTGACTCAAGTACTACCCTGGGCAGCCTGTTCCAATGTTTCACAGCCCTTTCAGTGGAGACATTTTGCCTAATATTTAAGCTAAACCTCTCCCCTCAAGTCGCAGCTTGAAGCCATTACCTCTCCTCCTATAACTTGTTATCTGAGAGAAGAGGCTGACCTCCACCTGTGGGAATCCAGGGCATCCCTCTGGCTGCCCTGGAAGGTCTGGGAACCTGGCAGGGGGTCAGGAGCCCCCCTGTACAGAGCCCCGAGAGACACTGTCTCTGATCTCTGTCCATGGAAAAGAGTTTTCAATCTTACAGGATGAATTACAAGCTCTGAGTGTTTGATATAAGTAGTAATTAGTGTGGCACGGGTGCAAAAGTAGAATTTTAAGATTCTAGATAAGGAGTTCAAAGGGGGCAAGATAGAGGAAAATTGGGTGTGCTTTGTCCTTTTTCTTCTTCTTCATGCCCTCCATGTTTCACTGTGGTGTTGCCATTTTTCTATTGGTTTATTCTGGGGACATACTGTTCAACATAGTTGATAGATATTGGCACGTTATTGTAGTTTCTAGTATATAATGTTTGTAACATCCCACTGAGGGGCAGGGCCCCGCACACTGTCCTGCAAGACAGACCTGCTGCAGGTCAGAGAGAAAATATTTTAGATAAGAAAAAATAAACAACCTTGAAAACCAGCACAGATGAATTACGACTCCTTCTTTGGCAGCGGGGCTGAAAGACAGAGACTTCTACAATCTCGGAATCATTTAAATATCACAGATCCCAACATCCACCTTGCAACAACCTCCTTTCAGGTAAATGTAGAGGTGCTTCCATGGCTTCTAACACATCAATAACCCTTGCCTCTTTGCTGTCACATGCATCTCCATCCCCTATTTCCACAGGCCAAAGAACCCTGCTAGAACACTCTCCTTCAAATATTGGCATGCTCCTCCATGGCTTATCTCTGTCAAGGCAGGTTTTATTCTCTTCTCTCTTCAAAAATAGTTTAAACCTCTTTCAGTGATCCCTCTTAACTCCTGAGCAATGATCCTTTTCCCTCTTTGAGACAAGTGTATGCCCTGCCTTGCCAGCAGGCTTGGTGTCATGCAATCTGATCTGTCATCAACAAGTTGTAGCGAGCCAGTGACACCAGGGTCAGAGACAGGTCTTGGTGTGCTGGCTCTTCCTGCATCACTCCCTGCAACTGGAAAGATAGAGGAGGACACTGCTTGTGCTCCTGATGCCTTAACCAGTCCTCTTAAGGCCCTGAAATTTCTCATTTGCCCTCAGACTCCCTGCTGGGACTTCTTAGCTGCCTACCTGAAAAAACAATAATGATAATAATCTGAGGGCTGTACGAGGGTGAGGAACTTTCTTCTAATTACTTTAATCTGAACCCCAGGTAGGCAGCAGATTTCTCAAATCTGGTGTGCATACTAGTCCTTCTGTTCCCTCCAGAAAGGAGGCTCCTATGAAAATGACACATTTTTTTTCTTAACAGAAGGAGTTTTGATGTGGGCCATAGGTCCACCTACCTTGGTAACCAATGCCTCTGTTCTAGATGAACTGTCATGCTTATCATTGTTTGGTTCCACTTGCATGTGGAACCATTGTCTTCATGCAAAAGCACCTTGAAAGGTGGAGCAGTCCCAGAGGAGACATCAGATGCCTGCTACATTAGACAGTAACTTTTAGCCATTGCCTCCTATCCCCTAAGTCTCTGTGTTTAGCCAGACAACAAAATAATAGAGAATCCTGCATATTGTTTACCTTTTCTGCATGTTGGGCCTGTTTCAGGGAATGTCTCAGGTGTGAATAGTTATGCAATTTCATTTTATATTGGGCTGCTGGTAGCATCTAAAAGTAATGTAGACATAATTTTCTAGAATTCTTGTGAAAATACTTTAATCTGGAGAAACAATAGAAATGGAAGCACCTATTTCATTGATAAACCATCATAAAGTTAACCAATTATGTTCTGGAGGATTTTACTTAAAATGAAATGATTCTTTACTCCTGATTTCCAAGATAACATACTCTCCTGTGGCACAGGAAGAATGAGATGTCAGCATTTAAGCATCTTAATTGCAGCACTCTATTAATAAAGCCTAGCTCTCACCATTGACTTACAGAACAAAACTGCACATTTTTTACATTATGCTTTTTTAAATCAGCATTGATTAAAAATACTTAGCTGACTTACTATGATGAGCAAAGATGTAATAAGAAACTATTTCAGGTAAAAATCAATAGTATGTGGTCAGCAGGAGAGAACATCAACATTTAAGTGCATTTCCATGACAGGTTTTTTGCCTCTCAAATGATAAAAATAAATTGTATTATCCAATGGACATTAATCCACTTTCATTTCCAAATGCATTTTACTTCTTCAAATTTAAGGACATAGATATCTTCTGTTTCCTAGCTTTGAAAATTTGAGCTGTGAAAAACACAAAATGACATTCAACTGAAGTGATATTCCTTGGCTTATACCTTGAGCCATTAGGCTATTACACAGACAAAGGGATGTCATTGATTTACTCCAGTTTCATTTTTAAAGAACTGGATGAACACTAATTATTTCTCTTAAATAAAAAGCCCTGGCCTTTGACAAGTTGGAAGTGTAGCCTTTGATCTGGCAGAAAAGCATTTCAGAATTCCAGGCTGAGGCATGAGGGACTACAGAAACTCTTTTGGGGAATTACAAGTCTCTTCTATCTCATTATTTTCCATTTTGACTAGTTCTGTACAATCTCATGTTGAAGTGCAGCAATGTAATACATCTCAGGATTCACCAGTCTGATACTTTAAATACTACACTGTGATTCCAATATTCTCCAAGGGCCACATAAGGAGTAGAGGAGTTTGAAATAAATATTCTGCCCCACTATAATGTCTGTCCGGATCCTTCAAATTCAGTTTGCCACCCCAGAGCAGAAAAATGTATGGAATTGCTGCCTACTCGTTCAGACTTTGCCGTTTTGTAGCTGCATCACTCATCAGATCTGCACCACTTACCAAATAAAATGCTGTGCTCAGTGACTCCAAACAGAATGTAAAAACTTTCTGGGAAGCAAACCAAAACAGCTTTCATTACTAAAGTTATTACATTTCACTCAAAAATGTGAAGTAATAGGGAACTGGTAGATGATTTTACACATTCGTTGTCTTACTTCATCATACATGCCTGTCCTGGATAAATAAAATCAGGATGGTTCCTCTATAAAACACCTAGCCTTGCTGTCCAAAAAAACTCCAACAAGGACCTAAAAATTACCTAAGTGTTAATCAGCAAAGCTGTAAGATTTAGAGGTGTTTAAAAGCCACAGCCAAGAAACAAAGCAAATGTTTCTGAAGAGTTCTCAATTACAACACATTTTAAGTAGAACCTTATGTGAAAATAATTTTTTTCCAATTAAAACCGTACAGAAAAACGTGTCAGTCTTCATATTTTTGGCATTTATCACCTTTGCAGACTGAGCAAGCCCCATTCAAACTGAATCAATGCAGTGCTTACAAAAACCCAGGCTTCTAGGTGGTGAACAAAAAACATAATCTTAAAAAATTTAGGTGCTTCTCTTCATGCAAAATTACTTGGTAGCACTAAAAGCTGTCTAGAAGCAACAGGGTATAGTCACAAATGCAAAATAACCAATGTCGACTTCACAGGCAAATGCACCAAAGGAACGAGCATGCTTCAGAAAATTACTGGGAGCCTGGTATTGCCAAAGCCCTTTCTCTATGCAAACAGAAAATCTTGCAGAAACACTCATTAAAAAATACTTTACCAGGAAATAACACCAAAATAATATTTCCGCAATCTATTTTAAGTGCATGTCAACTTTTCATTTTTTTTCCCCTAAACAAAACTGACACTTGCAAAAATAATAGCTTTGTTTTAACAATCTGTATTTTCAGAGCAAAATAATTTTTATGTAGTCACTGCATCTAAGCCTTAGGGATTGTCAATATTAAGCTGCCTTCTCCCTTTTGAAACCTGTATTGGTATCAATGAGATGCAGAGAAATTTATATTAAAATTTCTTCCAGCCAAAAGGGCACATCAAGCTGCTTTATTGCCCTTGAAGGAGGAATAAGACATATTTCATCCATTCTCGAAATGATATACACAGGTTTTCTATGTATCAGAAATATCAGAATACTTTATGACAAGAGTGGTATATTAACACCTTGCAGAACTAAAGAAAGACTGCAAGACAAAGAGATCTTGGGCCAAAAAAATATTTCATAAGAGTCATTGAAAAAGCCTTTTCCTCTACTTAGAGCCCCTTCTTTGTTTAACTCATATTGAGACAGATATGCTCAAAACAGTAAAAACAATCTTGGACAAAAATGAAACTTCTCAGTTTCTAGATTTCCCTAAAACTGATTTACAGCAAACAGTCCAAGAATCTGAATGCCTACAAAACAGCTGGCTTGGAGGTAAAAACAAACAATAAAAACCTGCTATTGAAAAATTTCTCTTTAGGCATATGTCAGATCTCAGAATGTGCTCAAATTATTAAACAAATATGGCATATGCAACTGAAAATAGGTCCCTTTTGTTCAGAAGGAATGGGACAAGGAAACTCGTCAATTTCACCTTCTGCATTCCTTCCACTAGATTTCCTGTCAAAGGAGGACAGTTGCCTCCTCCTCACAATTACTGGCAAAGAAGTACCTTCAAGTGGGATTTAACTCTGGAGCAGGCTCTGCTCTGAACAGGCAATTTGTACTAAAGCAATTCCAGAATTGCCTTCCAGTCTATATCTTTCTATGCTTCTATTGAGCTTTATGGGTAGCAACCCTATCAGATAGCAAATGAATGTTTCACTTGGAGCCTTTCTAGAATCTGCTCTTACCTATATAACCTGATAGATACGTATCTTTTCCTATCTACGGCATTCTTTTAGTGTATGTACTCTATCACTTCATATAGTAGAACGGATTTCAAATATTTTGAATATAAATTTCAACTACAAAATGGATTTGACCATTTGTGGGATCTTTCCTATCTTCAGCTGACAGTAAAATTACCAGATTTTTCAGGGAGGCAGTGTTCAAGGTCAAGAAAGCACACTCCTAAGGTACATGACAGTCCAAACTCATTTGTTTACTACCAGTTTACATTTCCCTCCCATACTTCATCTGTCATAAATTCATACTACCTGGCTACAAAAAACCAAACCGACCAACCAAAAAAACATATCCACCAAATATGCAAGCAAACAAAACAAAAACCAAAACAACAATAACAAAAACCAAAACAAACAGACCAACCAACCAACCAACCAACCAAAAATCCCTCCACCCATTCTATCAGGGTTTTAATAGTACTGTCTTTATCATCTCTAACTTACACAAAAATTCCCTGGTAGATAATAATCACCTAAACATTTCATTCTTGACAGTAAATACTTCAAATGTTGTTAGCTTGACTCTGAAAGTGATACTTACACACAAAAATTGTCAGCCCCTTTGTTAAAATTTAGCAATTTCCACCAAGTTCGAAAGAGTGGAAATTAAAGTCTAAGGTTTCCACATTTACGAAAAGCAATGATGTGATTCTCTCTAACTAGCCTTTCTTTTGAAGACAGCAGCTCTATTGCTTTGAAAAGCCACAGCACCTACTGCCTCTTGCAGATTCAGTAGCTCACATGATGTCAGGTAAGGAAAAAAGCTGAAAATACTGTAGCAGGGAAATATAGAACATGGAAGATAATTGGGGAATCAGATGGTATAAATGAAGACTACAGAGATTCATTGAAAAAATGAACACAGGGTGGTGCAAGGGGAGAGAAACAAAATGTAAATGGTATTAGATTACTGCAGGCTAGAGTCTGTAAAATAAACTGTAAAATAAAGCTCTTATTTGGTTGCTGAAGACATACTCCAGGTAACAGGAGCATGGATATCAGGTGATATATTTATATCTGATAACTTCTTCTACTATATCTGATATTCTGATAACTTCTATCAGAAAAATTGTTCCAAGTAAGTTAACACACCCTTAAACATGTCTTTTGAAAATCTTAAGATGTCTTTAAAACAAAAGATTATTTCCTGAACAACAAAAACACTAAGCTAATGCTATATGACAAGGATCATCTTAAAGGAATAATCTCTCAATATTCTTGCCATTACACCAAGGAAGGAAGGAAAGGCAATTGTTCAAATATATTAGCATTTTCAAATTATATTAAACAATTAAAGCAGCAGCAATGTACTCAGGTCCACAGAAACAACTATTATAAACAGAGACAGCTTTGCAAATGTGAAGCTCAAGGCACAATTCTAAGCTGGGATATTACTGCATATATATTATTGCAGTTGGAATGGTTTAATTTCTCCTCCTTTCGGCACATTGTACCAGCAGGATTTGCTATTCTTGCACTGAGCTTCTTGTTATCATGGTGGTCATTCAATCACCTGCAAATTTAGCTTTGTATAAACCCTTTAAAAAACTATTACTGTTTTCATTCCAGGACACATTGCAGAGACAGTGAGTGAGCACTTTACAGTCATGCCAGAGTTGTTTCACAGAGAAGAAATAAATACAAAACTTCCAGATCCAGATTTTCACCTATAACCTCTCTGCTTTCTTCTCCTGCAAATGTTTGAATATCCCTGCTATTCATCAGGATAACAGCTCAGAGAGGTGATCAATCCTCAATCAAATGTTTTCTAAACACTCTTCTTTGGTCAAGCAGTTATGACCTACAGGTATTTTCTCCTCCTACAGCAGCAGGACACCCTGCATTTAATCCTCTATGTCTGGCCAAAAACTGTTGTTCCAACAAAATAAATCATAATGGGAAGACACTTAACTATTTAAAAACATCAGCTCTGTTTGTTCCTGAAGACTGATGTGAGGTCTTCTGGCACTGTCCCCCACCATCCATAAGGCTGAGTGTACAGTACTCTGCAACATCAGTGTGACTTTGCAGGCTCTCCCTTTGAGTCACCCTGACTTGGATTTAAACACATTGTTTTACTTTTTGCTTCCCTATCACCAGTATAAACAGCAAGTAGAAAAATAAATTGATGATTTCATATAATTGACCAGAGCAAATAATTGCACTGAACATTTTTATTGTATAAAGAGATTCCAACCACATAATCCAAATGTTTATAAAACAGGATGAGTCAAAGTTTATTTATCATGGATACTTCTATAAAAGGGAAGTTTACAGGAAAGATTTCAACACTGAAAAAATTTCTGGCTTGCCAATTGTATTTGGAAAAGACTGTGATGGAGAAACACTTGGAAAAA
Source organism: Vidua macroura (assembly GCF_024509145.1). NCBI lineage: Eukaryota > Metazoa > Chordata > Aves > Passeriformes > Viduidae > Vidua > Vidua macroura. The sequence goes on along the minus strand of NC_071571.1, from coordinate 85,595,495 downwards.
AACAGAGGTACTCATAACATAACCCAGTTGAATTCACAAAGATGTACAGCAATTAAGAGTCACATTGGTATTTGAGAAGGCAAAAGAGATTAGGCACCTGGAAATATACCTATCATATAGAAATTCCAGGGAGAAGGCTTTGACCTATTTTCTAGCAAACCTAGCCACCTTCCCTCTCCCCTTGTGATTCATCACAACTGGAACAATTTCCAACTGAGTTTCACATAAATTTTATCAGAATAACTTTGAATTACTACAATTAATGTTCTTGCACACACATTTTGCAATTGATTTAACATCCTTATTGCTTCCTCTGAAGGCTATAATTAGCACCTCAGCATTCAGGGTTACTTGCAGCAAAATTTGCCAGCAGTAGGTCTTTATCTTTGTTGACATATGGAAAGGTGTCCTTCCAGTAATTGGTGAAGGACAAAGCCATGGCAGTTGCTATACCAAGAAAGGAAAACAATCAAGAGGTAAGAAAGAGGATTGAAAAAAGGATGAAAATGCTTTGTGGGAGAACAGGAACTTTTTTTACTTCTTGCCTGATGAAAAAATACTAAAAGCTACACAAGGTATTGACTTAGGGCTTGGGGTTCTCCTAGAACCTGCTACTTGCTTTAAAGCAGCAGAACAGATGGAACAGATCCATGAGAATTTTTCTTAATTTCATGCTTAACAGCAGAACAAAGAGGCAGCAAAAGGTGCACCTCTAAGCCAATTTTAAAACATAACATATTACTAGTATTTCAAAACAAATGCCACTAACAGAACATCAGAAGGCCAAATTTACAGTTGTAGTATCATGAAAGCAATGCTGGAAGTCACGGGTTTGAGTTTTCAGTCAGGCATAGAGAGGACTCTCTCACCTTACTTGGGAAGTAATGCACAATAAAAACTATATCCCTGCCACATATGACTGATGTAAACATGCCCAATTTAGAAAAAAGTGCATAGGTAATTACAGAAATGGCATAAGAATTCACAAAACTAGCCCTGTGTTCAAGGTTAAGTTCATGAGTGTTTTCCTCTTCAGGATATTTCTGATGTCAGTGTTCCCAATACATGATTCAAAAGCCATACATCTTTGCTGCCCATTAAACTGTTGACCTTCAGGCACCAGATGCTTTTATAAAAAAATGAATTTTTTTTTAATTAACCGCAATCATGTAATTGACTCTCCTTATCATATTGTACATCCAGTTTTAGTAACCTCATGCTGTTTTTCGAGAATACTGCATGAAAACGATACCATTACTCCGTATCACAAATTTAGTGATATACTGTTGCATCCTGGGATTGGGTTTGGATTAGGGGTTCTTATTTGTGTTAGCTAGCTGAGTTCTATGTATCCTCATACATCCCCCGTGTCTTCCCCCCTCCACCCCTGTGGTGTCTAGCCCCAGGCTGTCTGCCATTGTTTTCCCCCCTGCCATTCCTGTGACCACTCCCCTGTCCAGCCCTGGGAATCCCGTGTCCGCTGCCCCATCCCCACGATCCCACTCAACCCAAAGCTAAGTGTCTGCTCCTGTGGTATTTCAGTTGTTCGCTGTCTCCACGTCATCACCGTGGCACCCGCACAGATTGGGCAGGGTGGTTTCTGCCCTCCCTATCACATCCCCTATATCATCCCACTCCCTCCCGGATCCCGGCACCATTTCCCCCACGTGGAGTGGGAAGTGTGGGTCGCTACCCCCCACCGCAGCTCTCCGCGACAGTAAAGCCTTCCCACTTTCCTTCATGGGTGATCTGGACAATTCCTTCCCTCTTTGCCTTGGACCCTCGCGCGGGCGACAGAACCCGGCAGACCCCGACCGGCATGCCAACAGCAGCGGCACGCGGGAGAGAAACAGCGGACCCGGGCGTCCGGGGGGAGGCGGCACCGAAGGGCGCCGGAGCTGCTCTGGACCCGGGAGAAAGAGTGTGACACCGCAATATACTAAGTTTTAAAACAGATTATATGAAGCAAAAATACTAAAAATCTGTTCATTCATGTCTCTACAACATGAAAATAGATATCAGCTTAAGAGATATGCTGTTTAGTTATCATGTTCAATATAAAGCAGTATTTCTTCATTCAAAACACTATTTTTAATAATTTATAATGATAAAATGTGGTCATCTCCCTTGTGTTTAGCACAGAACAAACAAATTGTTAAAATGATTGCAATAAAATTAATCTATTTTTAATTATTTCTCCAGTGAAGATCACCAGGAAAATTAGGTATTGGAAGTAGATGCAGTGGCTTGTGTGGGTTTTAGCATAGTACTTCAATTACCCACTCTCCTAATTAAAAAAGAAAAAAAAAAAAAAAAAAAAGGCATCACTGGTTCTTAAGTTCTCCACTAGATATTTTAAGTGGAAGTCCCAATTAATTTGTACTGAGCACAAATCATCAAATCATTACCAACCAGATGTTTTCTTCGTTGCTGACAGGTGACACACACACAGCTTCTTAGTGCATGGGACAGAGTGGCATAAAGCATCTCTGCTCATGGCTAAAATTAACTTGCATTCACTTTGTCTACTGTTTCAGACAGATTTTTTCCCAGAAGAAGAAACTATTAAAATCAGAAAAAATACCTAGACTACTGGTAGCATGTGTCTGTGCAAATGAATCCTGAATGGCTTTGCATCTGTCTTTTCATATATCATTTACTCTGTGAAATATTTATTAAGTACATCCCTAGAAGTTACTTTTCCTTTTCAGCCATTCACTTCTTGCTTTATACATCATGGCTGGGAGATTTTTTTACCTCTGCTTCCTTTCACTTCACTAATAGAAGATATGCAGACTCAGCATTACACTTTTACTCTGGGGATTATTTTTTTAACTTCAGTTTTAAGTTCATAAAGCCACAGATAAGACAGTTTGAGTAGAAATTTCCATAAGTCTTTCAAAGATTTCTCAAAGTTGTCTCACACTAAATTAGCTTTCTTTGCACAAACTATTTAAGCTGTCAATTCAGTATCATTCCAAGCAACTAGGTCAGGGATACCTGAAGTCTGAACTGCAAACAGCAGATATTAAGGAAACAATCTGCTAAAGAATAAAATTAACAGGCAGAGCTTTTCTGTCCCATGTTCATTTTCCCTTTTTTATTTAAAAAAGGAAGATCGACTTTGAACTCTGTTCTGGTCAGACATGCCTGACAACCACTTAGACATTCTGGAAATGTAACATGAGGTTGAACTTTAGGGAAAGAGAAATTTTGGATGTACACCTATTCTCCAAAAAGGCACTAGAAAAGCAAGCAAACTCAACTTAATTACAGCCACAGTGAGAAATAAGCAATGCAGTTATTCACAATTAATTTCTCTCTTCTAAATTATGTTCTACAAGTAGGTCTATTAAAATGATTATCCCAGAGGAAGAAAATTGATCAACAACCTACAACAGAACTTAATGACCAACATTTTTCTTTTTAAATAGTCAAGAAATTGGTTTATCTCAAAATCAGTAATATAGAAGTTATTAACATTTAGAAAGCGAGAGGTTATTTAAGAAGTTGCATGTGAGATGAACTTGGAACCTAACTTTGCAAATAAATTTACTAGATTAGCTGTTTCAATATATTGTTATTTATACTGAAAAAAATGTTTATAATCTGTTGCTACTATTGGCTATCCCTCTTAAGAGCAGCAGTAATGACAATATCAGCTTCTACAAAATTAGTGAGGGTGCTCTATTAAATTACCATCAGACTAAGAATCATATTTAAAACACATCTTGATAAATACATTTTATTCTGACTTTGTCTAGGCTAAGAGCCGTAGCTGATTGGAAAGCACAATGGAAGGCAGATGCAAATAAAATTGTCAATTTTTAGCTGTCTATTTAAATTTCATCATCTTCTCTCCACTGCACTGACAGATGACAGTGGTCTTGCCACCAAGGAAAAAGCTGAAAGGGAGCAAATTACTCTCTGTGGTGCTTCACTATATATGTTGTACAGTTAAAACATGGAAGAGAAGACCATAGCAGAGGGTCAATACTCCCAGGAAAGCAGACTCAGCCCTACAAATTAAAATCAGTACCATCATTTTACTTGGACTCTGCCAGGGAAAATATCATGTGCTCTACATCAGCCCCCCAGTGAGTTTTACAACACCAGAACAGATTGTAAATATCAAATTATTACTTGTTGGACCAACTGGCATTATATTTGATTAGTTCCAGTTTTAATTGCTTTCTCTCACATAGTTTCTCTGTTGGGGCACATCCCACTTGCTATAGGATTATTCCAAAAGTAGCTCCTGCATGTCAAGGCCTTCCCCAGGAGTTTTCTTTCATTTGCAAGCTTTGTCTATGCTGTCAAGTCTGAAGACGTTGATTACCAGTGTTTTCAGTTGCAGCACATCCTTTTCATTGTCTTCATATCTCACTAGGAACCATGACACATGCCAGGCTGATTCTGTAGCAGATTTGGTGTGTTGCAGATGAACTACACTGCCTGTGCAGGAACAGGCATTCCCAGTGCTTTCGGATGTGCTGCACACCCATGCTGAGCACCGGCCACCTCTGCTGTGCAGAAGCAGTGTCCACAAGTGAACATATCTCATTTTGTGCTTCCTGGAACAAACTGCTTCTATGTTTGCTAAATATTGCTTTCTTAGTTAACATAGGTATAAAATGTGCAACCTGGAAAAAACCCCTACTGTTACATCAATGTTTCCACCCTCCCCACCAACGCACCAAAATAATTAGAGTCTTTCAAATTGCCCATTGTTTTAGGAGAAGCATAGAAAAAAATAGAAAGAAAAAATCCAAAAAGTACATATAATAGCTTAGAAAGTGCATCAAAAGACTCAAAATAACGTTCCCAGCCCAATAAATGATCTGCACTATTTCGCCAAAAAGCCACATTTCAGCTTCCAGCACCAGGTAATTTTATACTTGTGATAATTCTTCTTGAAAATTAGGTATTTCTTCCTTTCTGCTTTCACTGACTGAAAGATTTTTCTGTAACTTTACAACCTGTACAACCCTTATTAGGTTAAAGAAATTATTCTTAACTTGCTTTTTGATGAAAGCAATGCTAATTTCCATTTAAAATGAGTCAGTCTCAAGACTGCATATGTGATTTAGTCTCTCAAAACAGTCATGGGATAGGACCAAAGATCCAAGACTCATTCTCTGCATTAATCATAATTTTTAGACTTCAAGCCTAGGAAGTCTAAAAAAGGATTAAAAACTGAATAATCTCCTCCTCAGTGTGAGCACCCATTGCATTCCATAACTGTTAGACAAATCCCTTGTGCTCAATCCCTTCTGCAAGTTGCCTACTTAAGGAGACAACCATGCACTTCTCTTCCATGAAATATTCCAGCTCTAGACAGGAAGCATTATGATGGTAATATTTTGCAGAATGAGAATACCCAATTGCAATACACATGCCACAGCTGAGGCAGCCATGATACACAGAGCATCAGCATACAACTTCAGAAAGCCTCAACCCACACAAAGTAACACCGTATCACTTCAGAAGGCTTCAAGCACTCACCCTTCTCGTGCTTTAGCCCAGTCTTTTACATCCTTCATGTTCATGCATTGTACCTGTGTGCCCTCTGTTCCCTTTCCTGACTGGTCAGCACTCAGCATTCCATATCTCACCACCTTCAATGCTGGTCACCTGTCCTGCAAAGCTGTAGCCCACTGGGGATGAGGCTCGGCCGCAGTCCCACTCCCAGTTACCACAAACTGTGTGCCTACATGCACCCATTTTAAGTGTGAAGGAAACTATTCAGCAAAGCTGACAGTAATTCCTAACATTTGAAGGCTAATTTCTATCTTGAATTCCTTTAATAGCCTTACCTATATATTCAGATGTCTGCTATATATTTCAGAAATTTTCTGTTATTTCAAAGAGGAAGGTTGATAATTTTGAATACAAGCCAATCCAAACTAATTCATTTGGGAGCAAAATCTCCGATTTCCTGTCTCCTGGAGGAAGTGTTCCTGTCTATAAAGACAATGTGTTCAGACTGGATGATTTCTCACACCCATGACATACAGTCTGGCATGCACTGTGAAACTCAGCCTCAGGTACGATGTTCCTGTATACCCCTACATCTGATTTAAAAAAATAGCAAGAATCACCCACATTAGAATTGCCAGACTTTGTTTGGAATAATAGCTGGGTTCTGATGCACAGCCAGCTGTCATGATAGGAACTGTGTGGTATTTTTGGTGAGATTTTGCTGAGACAAAGAGGGAACTTTTGGCATCCACTAGGTCCCCTGGAGAGCTCAAGGTATTCACTTCACCTCTGTTCTTCAAAGGGGGTGTAAGTCAGCTCAGAAGACTTTCATTCATAAGCTATGATCTAAATGTGTAGAAAATCCTTTTCCACGAGGATGTTACAGATTTAAAATTATCTGGCATTTATTCTTTGCTAGCAATGCAGTTTTAGAAGTGTTTGTTTTAATGAGTTAAGGGTCCTAAATACAGAGAATAATATTGAACTGAAAACAATAATCATATCAGAAGGAAAGAAAATTGTAACTTGAGTAATGATTGAATCAAACAAGTTACCTCCATTTTCAAAAATAATGTGTTTAAAAAAAATTTGAAGGGGGCTGAGTCATCTTAACTACTTGTTTTTTAGGGAGGTCAGGACTGTTTTTTAATATTTTATGGATTTTTTAAGTGGTTGGGTTTTTTGTTTTGTTTGATTTTTTGTGAGGTTTTTTTTTTTTCTTTTTTTTTTTTTTGGGAGGAATTGCAAAAAAAATTTTGTACTTGGGCAGGTTTTTGACAAAAATACAGTTACTAATGTTATTTCAGTTCAAAGCGGTGTAATTGAATAATCATGAATATACATTCAGATTTTTGACATTAGTAGTATATGAAGTTTCCAGGAGAGACTTCCTGTAAAAACTCATTACACAGAAGACCATTTTAGATTGCTATATTTTAGAAACAGTAAAAAAACCCTAGGAAAATGTCTTCACTGTACTTCCCAAGAACAGTATACAATATAGGATTCCTCTCAAGCTTCAGTTTTTCTTGCTGTTTGACTGAGGCTAAAAACAGGCAATAAAGTAATTGGGAAAGGATTAAGCTGGAGAAATCTCTGCTACACAAGTTGGAGAAAGCTGTGACTGTCAGAACAGACTTACTTTGCAATCAACTAGGGTCATTTTTTTACAGAAGAGAGCAGTTCACACTGTACAATGCTCATACATGCAGGCAAGTTATATCCATGTCTGACACATTTGGAGGAGGTGAACCTGCATTCTTCAAAGGCACCAGCCATGTACCTACATTAGAAGCAATAGATAATTATGGGCCCCAGTTGTTTGTAGGAACATTTCAAAAAGCCATAATATAGACTGAGTACTGCAATTAAAAATATTTGTATTCAGTCTTTCAGTTTATATAATTCCTCTATCAATCATTTTCTAATAGCCATAAGGCTTTCAGGATGTACTTTCAAAAGAAAAAGAAAATCCTGCACCTTCTCCAATCTAACTTAAATTCCATAACCACAAAATATACACAGTTTTCCTTATTAAATCCCTTACAATTAGTTTATTAACAAGACTCCTATGTTGAATTGCAGCAAATTTTACAGATATGCATCAACCACCCAGATAAATTGACTGAAACATGTCACTTATCAGTTTATCCTCAAAATGATAATTAAAAGATATTATGGTTTTGTATGTTTCTTAGGTTAAAGGACAACAAGACAAGAACATAAGCAACAATAGACCCAGAGAACTTTAAAATAATACAGATTACTGAATACTACTAAAATTTTGAAGTTTTTCATAAGCTGCAAGTGAAAAGACTGCAAATCAATTCAACTTTTGCATTTTGAGCATCAGTTAAAGTAATTCCATTTATCTATCTTTGCATTTGGTATCACTGGTGTAATTCAGATTAATTAAATTGGATTGATGGGATAGGAGACACTACCCATTACCTGTGAACATTGTTCTTCTCCACCTGTGAACCAACTAAGATCGAGATAACGTGCATAATGGATTCTCTCCCAACACACTGAAATACAGTGCAGAAGAGTCCTACAATAACTCAGGCTCCACAAATCTGGAGCTCATGCCCATCAGGGGACAAAACAAAAATGAATCTAATATACTGAGTATCTTGATTTCTTCTTTTAATGTCCAAAAGAAACTTTAACCTGCTGATTTAAACAGAGCTACAGGACAAGTACATTCTACATGCAAACTACTCCAATAAAATTTGATCTACCTATGTGACATTCACATTCTCTGGACAGAGAGACATAATTCTGTCTCTCAGGAGAAGCACAGAGAGAAGAAGAGAAAACAATCTTTATCTCTGCTCCTTTGTTTTCTCCATGTGGAATGTGGTATGGAGATTGTTTACCTGAAGTGATTGCTTGATTGGATTCTGGTGAAGGTTGTTTGGGGTTCAATGACCAGTTGGATCTAGCTGTGTCTCAGACTCTCAGCAGAAAAGTCAGGAGTTGAGTTAATTGATAGTTGATAGATAAGTAAGAAGTATGTATGTAGAATAGGATAGTCTCTCTTTAAATAGTATATTAATGTAATATAGTAAAGTTTTAATAAAGCAGATCCTTCAGCTTCTGATCTGGAGCCAGACATCATAATTTCTTCCCTGAGTCGGGTTTGCCCTTTTTTACTATGCTACTTACACTACATAGGATTTTGTCCTGCAAAACTAATGCTAATAAAAATAAGCATTTACTTTTAATCACACCAGAATCCATTTGCCCATTTTATTAGCCAAGAGACAGGCATATAGCATCAGAGGCAATAATTTCCAGTTTTTCCAGAGAAAACTGAGACATGTCAGTTGGCATTAATATTGCAAACAAGAAACTTTTCAGACCTGAAAACTTTTCCCTTTTTTCAGTCTCCTGAAATTCTTCTCTTTCACCAACTACACTCAGATCATTCACAGATGCATTTATCACACCTAATGATCTTCTTCCTGGCATTCAACTTTCTTTCAGCTTGAATTGATTTTCTTTGAGGAATACAGATGTGTCTGAAAAACAATATATCTGTTCTCCACAAGCGATAAATTAATGTGAAATCAAATACTGCTGTTGTTGAGCTGTCACATTTACTAGCATACTCATTAAATGTTTTCAGGATATGGCTTTTCTAATAATCCAAAAATAATGTAGCATCTCACATCCCATTCTTATAGAATACTAACACACTCGGTTCACATATGTGGGTGCTTGCTTTGTGGTTCATGCAATTTCCAAAGTCCACCAGTGAAGAGACATTCCACTGGGAAATGTCTTTGTGCAAAAAATATACTATAAATTTCTGTAGGAGCAGTCAGGGAGCAACCCTTTTTTATTGCTTTTAAAGGGCTTTGTTCACTGCAGTCAGAAGTCTCCGAGTGAAGAGATGGAAACCAAGATTAATTGCCTCATCCACTCGGGATGCAATTCCCTTTTGGGGTGTACCATAAAGCTTAGAAACCTTATTGATGGAGCTGTGTTTTTCCATGGAAACACTGTTAGCCTCTTTACAATAGAGTTAGTCAGTTCAACTGGGTAATTTCAGACTGGAATTTTATTAGTTGGAAGAATCACATGCTGTAACAATCTTTCTGTATCAGGACTGAAATTTCCTTATTAATCTGCATATGACTGCACAAAGTCTTTTGGGAGAAAGTTAGATGAACTTGGAAGTTTCAAGGCTTTAATGAAAGGATGGTTCTTGTTTCACTCCAGACAGGGTTTGAGATTTTGTGTTCTTATTATTGTTTGATTGGGTGTTTGGGTTTGTTGTTTGGGGTTTGGGATGCTTTGCGAGGGGTAACGGGTGCAATGGATCTAGGAGGGTGCCTTGGCCTTATAAGTCCATAGCTATGACTATGCTGATTTTGAAAAGAGAAAATGGTATTTTGGGTAGTGCATCCAGCTCTGGGATCCCAAATACAAGAAAGGTATCAACCTGTTGAAGCAAGTCCGGAGGATGGCCCCAAGCTGATCAGAGGGATGAAGCATTTCTCCTATGAGGAATGGCAGACTAAACTGAGTTTGTCCAGCTTAGAAAAGAGTAGACTTTGGGGTGACCTAATTGTGCCCTTCCAGTAGCTTAAGGATACTTACAGGAAAGATGGAGAGGGACTTTTTATAGGGGCATGTAGTGATAGGACAACAGGCTATGGCTTCAGACAGAAACTAAGTAGGTTTAAATTAGATATTAGAAACAAATTCTTTACTATAAGGGCCGTGAAGCACTGGAACAGGATGCCCAGAGAAGTTGTGAATGCCCAAACCCTGGAAGTGTTGAAGGCCAGGTTGGATGGAGCTCTAAGCAACCTGGTCTAGTGGAAACCATTTCTGCCCATTGCAGGGGGGTTTGGAACTAGATGATCTTTAAGGTCCCTTTCAACCCAAGATGTTCTCTGATTCTGTTATTCTATACAGTATCTGTAGCACAAACAAACCTTTTATAAAATTATACAAAGCTTTTTTTTTTTGAGCAGAATATTGAAGGTCTGAAAATCAGTGCAAATATAGCCATTCTCTTAACCGAAATAGCCCACAATTCTCTGATTCCATGGTTCTTATCATCTATCAGAGCTCAGCAGCTTTGCACACATCATCACAATTAAGTCAAAACCTGAGGTCATTGTATCAAACTAAAAGCTGAATACAAAATAAAAACAATGAACCTAAGTATTTCTCTATAAGTCTTCTCTCTTCATAAAAACTAGAGTTAAACACCATTTTCAATAATAGAGAGCAACTGATCTGTTCAGGAGAGGATAAACAATTTGCATTTTACATTACATCAACAAGTTGTCTTCATTTCTATTATTTTCAAACTATTGAACAGTGAATCTTGGATAGGCTTTTTTGACCATCTGTACTAAAAACAGTTATCTGAAGAGAGGATTACCTGCAGGTAGTTAAATTAAATGTATTCACAATTCACAAATGTGTTCATATCTTAAGTCCAAGAGCAGTATCGTGTCCTAATAGTCTCTACTTACATTGTTCCAAAGGGGCCCAGTTGGACTAGACCAGCTCCACAGCAAATATTCTGATTCTTAGGTAAAAGGAAAATTTAGCAATATCAGCATATTGCAGAAACAAGTAAAACATGTTCCTGCATAAGCACCAGGAAACAGATTAAGATAAAAAAATACAGGTCTGTTATTCAGGATTATTTTGGAAACTATGTAAAGCACAGTGCTTTTGCAACCTGATTCTGAAGATCAGCATTCACCTTTGTAATGGGCTGTAAGTATTAAGATTTCATTACCAGAGTGAGATTGACTTCTGCTTTCTAAGCTGCTTCTGTTCAACTGATGAAACATATCAACAAAATCAGCATACATCAGAAGCTGTTATACTCCAACTAAGTTCCCCTTGACAGATTCTCCTTCATTCACCATTGAACATGTTATAATGCCAGACCAGTGAATAGTTAATGGAGTTATATAAAGGACAATGACAAGGGAAAGTCTTGGACTTTCACCATTTACTAAACTCATTACAATGCCCTGAAGTGGATTAAAATAGCACAGAAAGCACCTCTGATCCTCTTTCAGTCACAGAAATGACCTTTGAATTTTATTGTGTTTACAATAATCTTCTATGCAGATAGGTGTGAACTTTAGCTAAATTAGTTTGACCTATTGCAAATAAAGAAAAATGATTTGCATTTAGTGTTTCTTCCTGGAAACTAAGGGCAAAATGAAACCATACAGCAGCATATCTAGAAAAAGTTTAAACAGTGTCTCCTATTCTACACCAGAAATATGCAAAATTCGCCAGAGAATCATAGAATCTTATGGGTTGGAAGAGACCTTAAAAATCCTTTAGTTCCAACTTTCCTTCCAATGGCAGGGATGCCACTCACTAAATCAGATTGCCCAAGTCTCCATCCAACCTGGCCTTGAATATTTCCAGAGATGGGGCAGACACAACCTGTCTGGACAACCTATTCCAGTCCCTCACCACCCTCACAGTAAAGAATTTCTTCCTAATATCTAATCTAGACTTTTCCTCATTCAATTTAAAATCATTGCCTCTTGTTCTGTTGCTATTTGCTCCTATAAAAAGTACCAGGACAAGGTACTCCTTTTAATAAGCCTCATTAAGGTACTGGGAGGCTGCAAACAAGTTTCTCTGAAACCTTCACTTTTCCAGAGTGAAGAATCCCAAATCTCAGCCTGTCTTCAAAGAGAGTTGTTCTAGTTCTCTAATCACCTTCATAGCCCTTCTCTGGACCCACTTGAACATGTCCATGTCTTTTTTGTGCTGAGGGCCCTGACCTGGATGCAGAATTCCAGGTGGGGTCTCACCAGACTGCATTAGAAGAGCAGAATCACCTCCTTCAACCTGCTGAGAAAGATAAAAGTAACTTCCTTCCATAGATTTTTTCATATGCAAAATTTCAAATCAATGACCTGTCTTATTTGCATTTTGAATTAATATATTCAAGACATACACAGTAGCCTTTTCTCAGCCAATATAACAGGGACGATGCACAGCTGCAGCCATACAGAGAAAATCTCAACTGAAGTGCACTCAGAACCCCTAGAACAGCAATTTCGGAAGTGGGATGGTCTGCATCCCAAGCACTTTACTTATTATGCTTTTAGTCCCTTGACACAGTTTCAATATCTGAGTGCAAACTAGAATGTGAAATTGAGTTTTGCTTATTTCTCTAAAATACCATTCACTTCACCCATATGCTCATATACAGACAAAGTATACATATATACATATCCAAAGACGGAGGTTGGCAGAAGTTAGATATATTTATTAGGAGAAGGATTTATCTCTACCTGTCCTGCCTTCGCATTCTTCCCTGAGGGATCTTCTTCTGTCAGAGATCTGCTATTAGGTTTAAGACAAAGCTTTGGCCCAGACACTATTCCATCCCTTACGCCCCTTTGCCTGTCACTGCACACCCCTCAGGTTTTCAGACAATCCTGCTGCTCCTGCTGCAAAGCTGTCACCTTCATCTCATCATACCATCTTAATGAGGCCAAAGGCTTCTCTAAGTCTAAAGGCTTTACAAGCTTTATAAAAGAAATTATGTAGTCTAATCTAATGCTTATAAATGCAAAGGAATAAAAACTTTATTGACACTCAAACTGTCCTCTATAAACTATCCAGAAGTCTTTATCACTGAACACTTTTAAACACATCCATGCAGGAGCCGAGATGTTTTACAGACATTATTTCAAATTCTGCATTAACAGACCCAAGAGATCATAAATATTTGGATGAGAATTTAGTTCTCTATAAACAGGCCTACAAATTTCTATCACAGTCGTACACTTACACATAACTAAGATTCTGAGCAACTAGCTGTGGCCACATACTACCATCTTTCCTAAGAGACTCATTTACTTACTATTACAAGAGAATGCCAACAACAATCTGTAAACTTCCTCACATTCTGTACAAGAATACAAAACTTACAAATGTTCACTAGGTGATCACAAATGCAGCTGCTGAAGAAAAAAAAAAAAATTAGTGGACTATTATCACCAAAATATAAAGCTCAACTGCTAAAAGTATACCTGCTTTTGGAACTCATAGGATCATAGAAATGAATCAGAGAATCTCAGGTTGGGTTAGATTTTTAAGGTCATTGAGTCAAACTATTAACTCAGCACTCCCAAATCCACCACTAAACCACTAAACATCCTAAAGTGCCGCATCTATGCTGACTCAAGCACTAGCACAGGCAGCCTGCTGTAATGTCTGACAAATCTCTTGGTGAAGAAATTTTTCCTAATATCCAAACTAATCCTCCCCTGGTGCAACTTGAGACCACTTGCTCTGGTCCTATCACTTCTTACTTGGGAGGTGAGACCAAGCCCCATCTGGCTGCAATGGCCTTTTAGGGAGTTTTAGACAGCAATAAGGTTACCTCCTTTTCCCCAGGCTAAGCAACCCCAGCTCCTTCAGCCTCTCCTCATCAGACTTGTGCTCCAAACCCTTTCCCAGCTACACTGCCCTTCTCTGGACACATTCCAGAACCTCAGTGTCTTTCCTGTATTGAGGGGCTCAGAACTGGACACAGGATTCTAGATGCAGCCTCACCAGTACAATGTACAGGGGGACAATCCCTGCCCTGATCCTGCTGGCTCTCGGGGTCTGTGTCTCTGTGATGTCTTGATGACACCAAGATTGTAAAAGTTGTTTTTCTCCCAGTCCGAGCCGCCAATGAAGAGGTCTGGAATGCATCCAACTGCTTTTTCAAGGTTGTTTATTTCTTCTTATCTCTACATTCTTTCTCTGACCTGCCGAGATCCTTTCAGCCAGGCAGCCATGGTATTCTGCCCTCCCCTGCTGGGCGGTGTTTACCTTTTATATCAAAAGTTACGTATACAATGTTTACAATTTATTACCAATATCTAACATTTATGTTGGACAGTGTGTCCCTACCTTAAACCAATAGAAAAGTGTCACTATCACAGCAAGACATGGAGGACAAGAAGAACAAGAAGAAGGTCAGGACACGCCCAAATCCCTCCATCTTGTCCCTTGAACCCCTGATTCTAAAAATCCCAAAATTCTATTTTTCCACCCTGTGTTAGTTCAAATATCACACTACTAAAACCCTTGTGACTTGTAATTCCTCATACAAAATTGGCAGTTTTCCACGGGCTAAAATTGAAGCCACAGATGTTTTTGACTTCATGCCAGGATCTCTGAGACCCTTGCCAGGGTCTCGAGACAGCCAGGGCAGCCAGAGGGATGTCCTGGACTCCAACAGCTGGCCACACTGTTTCTGACTCAAGCCAGGATGCCAGTGGCCTTCTTTGCCACCTGGGCACACACTGATTCATGTTCAGCTGCTGTCAGCGAGCACTCCCAGCTCCTTTTCTGCTCAGCTGCTTTACAGCTATTCTGCCCCCCGCTACGCTGTAGTGCTGCATGGGGGTTGCTGTGACCCAAGTGCAGGACCTGGAACTTCACCTCATAGACCTGGCACTTCACATCACACTACTGGCCTCAACCCAGTTGATCCAGCCTGTCCAGATCCCTCTGCAGAACCTTCCTGTTCAGATCAACACTCCCACCCAGCTTGATGTAATCTGCAAACTCACTGATCTGCCTTGATCCTCTCACCCAGGTCATCAATAGAGATATTAAACAGGAATATCCCTAATACTGAGCCTCAGGGAACAGCATTTGTGATCCAATCCCACACATGTGCTCACAGCTGCTGGCCCATGCTGGCATAAGAGCAGAGCACACCCTGCAGCCTGACACATTGTCAGGGACTGAAATGGCTCATGCCTAAAACACTGTTATGAAGTTTAGCTCATTATAGGAAAAACTGCATAAAGAAGCTACAACCACAGAAGCCTCCCTGAAGAACTTTGGGTTGCAAGTTAAGCTGTCTAGATAAGATAAAGAGCAAACCCATTGTTTAACCACCTCAGGTCTAGGTAGAAGCAAACAAGGCTGAAGGAGAGGAATGCATCCACAAGAAAGTCAAACACAGCAGAGATTCTTCCCTGGCTGAGTTTGGGGTGGGCGAGACCACAGCCCACAGAAGCCAGGTTTACTGCCCCCAAAAGAAGGCAGGGGTTGGAGGGGGAGGTTTTGGGCGCAACCTCTGATCAGAGGCAGAAAACCCATCCTCCCTTATACAAACTGGCCCAGCTGTGAAACCCCCAACCCCACAGGCCACATCCACGGGGCATTCACGTGAGAGGCAGCTAAGGGGGTGTCATAATCCATCCAAGACTTCCCAAAGCACTCCCCAGAGTCATTCCTGAAGCCTTGCACCACAGGACTGCATGTGACATGACAAATCCAGAGTCTGTTGCAAAGGATAATGGCAAATTATCCTCCCCCCCTCAACCCAAGGAGGCAGGGAGGTGCTTGGGTTTTCCTACCTGGCCTGAGCATATATTAACCCATTAGATTCTATGCTTTTCAGGGGAACCTTCACCACCAAGAAGAGCAGCTGGAGAGGATCAGTGGAGCATCATTGGAATCCACAGAGGGGTGATACTTTCCTTATTCTGTCCCTGTTATTCTCTTTTTGCTCCCTCCATCTATTTCCTATTTCTTTCTTTCTCTCTCTCTCTCTCTCTCTCTCATATTTACTATCAAATAAAACCTGTACTATTATCACTGGCATATGGTCTCATTTGCACCTTAATTTGGGCAGAGGCATTTCTAATAACCCTTGATAACTCTATCATGACACACATGGGTGGCAGCATAGTCCTATAGGAGCTTTTTCTTGGTGGTAAAACTGTCAAATCAACCCCTCTGGAACACACGCAGAGTACAAGCAGCAGTTTAGTAATTTTCTTCCACAGTCTAAAGTATTCTGAAAATTAAAAGGGGGAAGAAAGAGTATATTATTGGTACTATATTACTATGATAACTTATGGAATGGGTAGAAGCACCACTTTTTCCTACAATGTACTCATACTTTCCTCAGCACCAGGTGCTTTAAATCCATCCTGAAAAACCTGAACTATTGTTCAATCTGTAGGTTATTCACCCATTATTTACAGAATTCACAAACATTCTCAAAGTGAGAAGAGAGAAACTGAACACTCAGGTCTTTGCATGTCCAGCAATACTAAGAGATAAAAGAAAAACTTTTACAAGGCCGGATGTTTCATTCCCTGCACAATGGAGTATTGTGCTCTTACATTTGTGCAGAAGGTTTTACTAGCTTAGGTGGAATTGAATTTATAAATATTATTTGAAGTCCAATGCTATAAAGAATTACAGTTTTTATGTAACTTCATTTTCTTTACAAGATTGAAAATGAAAAATAAATAATAACCAGACACAGAGGAAGGTAAAGCAAGCCCAGGTAGAATTACATTAATTGCACGGAATTAAGATAAAATTTTCCTACATTTCCCCCTTATTTCCTCATCATTATTGACAATCTAGTACTGCACATTCACAGAACAGGTTCTGTGACTTTAAGATTCTTTCCCTTTAAACCATAGGGTTGTCTTAGCACTGACAGATGCCCAGTGGGAAAATTAGATGATTATCATGAACCTCTTGATTCTGTCAAAGAAGCATGAAGAGCTGTTACACAGTATTTGGACAAGGACCAAGAGATGTTCATGTAGCTACAAGAAAAATAATCAGAAAATGTGAAACTATCTATCCACTGCTGTGGAAAAGAAGCTTGTACTGCAATCCTTCTCCCCTCACTGGAGCTGAAGTGATGATGGAAACCTTAACAAGGTATTCCAAGTAGCTAATCAAAGCAGAAGGAACAAGATGAACAAAGATGTATTAAAATTTAAATAAGAATCTGTTCTTTAGTCACACTCTTATATTTGGCCTGGCTGGGATGGAATTAAGCTTCTTTGTAGTTGCTTGTAGAATGTCATATTTCAGATTTATGACTAGGATGGTGTCAATGACAGACCAATGTTTTCACTACTGCTGAACAGTGTTTTCACAGTGTCACAGCTTTTCTTTTTCTCACTCTGCTACCCTTCCCAAGCCCAACCAGTGGACACCTGAATTCAAATGGCCAAAGGAATATTCCACACCACGTAACACTGAGTAGCATTAAAAAGCTTTTGTCTTCCAGAATAGCCATTACTTGTAGACTTGGCTGGGCATCAGCCTGCTTACGCGAGGTGATGAATGATGTCCCTTGCATCACTTCTTTTTTCCTCTCTCCACTTATCTTCACTTATTAAACTGACCATAATCAACTATCAAACATGTGTCAAGTACAGGTAACTCTCATGAGGCCCATAAATTTTATTAGTTTTTACTGATCACAATATATCACATGAAGATAGAACAAATTATAGCATTGTCTAAGTCTAAAGCAAGACTGAAGAGACTAGTAAAACCCCTCAGTAAGCCCAAATGAAATCCTATTTCTTTGGAAAATGGATGGAGGAAAATTATTTTTTATAATTGGCTTACTTTTATTCTGAATAAATTAACAACTACAATGAGAATGGGGATATCTTTTTCAGCATGTCAAAACTGTGCTGACTGAATAAACATTGTTTACAGAAAAAGTAACCAATGTCTTAAGTCTGATTAATTATACAAATTAGCTAAATTCTCTGAAGATATGTGGACAGCTGCATCATTTTTGCATTTTGTAATGCTAATTAAGTAATATGATAAATAAGGTCATATTTATGTTACTATTTGTAAAACAAAGCTACTTGTTACAACTTCTTCCAATGTATGACACTTATAACAAAAAATGGCTAATGATAACAGTTTTCAGAGAAAGATAAATATAAAAACCTTTATTATTTTACGCTGGATAGACATATCTATAAATACATTTTGATTAATAATTATAAAAAGAAAGCATTGTTAAAGCTTATAGGAGGATATTTGAACTAGATTAACTTGTGCTTGTTTCAAAGAAAATAACTACTTTGATTGCAATGGCAGGACTTGCAGAAAACATAGTCAGTAGTGTGTTGCTACACAAGTAAGGTTTACTCAATAGTTTCCTTTCCAAGGCCTCATTTTCAGTCACCTATGGCTCAGCCAAATTCAGCCATTTAGACATTTCAAACTCTCAAATATGTGATTTATAAACTGAATTGCAAAGGAAAAATAGTCCAAGTGTTGTCAATAGGGATGTAACATAACAAGGGTTTGACTCCATGGTAGAAATCTCCATGTTTCCTCATTTTGTGGATAACATTTCTCCAGTTGGGTAAGTTGTATATCTCAGACTTCAATCTTCAAAGATTTTAATAAGTATTTACAGCTATATTATTAAAAAACTTCTCTATGTTTTACTACATGTCTTTGAGAGCTGCAGCATCCCATGTCCACTGTGTTCAAACCATATTTGCAGTGATATTGAACAAAGACCTTTAGCATCACAGAATCATAAAGCCATTTAGGTTGAAAAAGATACCTAAGACCCTCAATTCCAACCATCAACCCAGCACTAAACCATGTCCATGGGTGCCCTATATACATGGCTTTTAAATACCTTCAGAGATAGTGACCCAACCATTTTCCTGAGTAGTCTGTTCCAATACTTGATTACTCCTTAATTGAAGAAATTCTTCCTAATATCCAAACTAAACTTCCCCTGGCACAACTTGAGGTTGTTTTCTCTTGTTCTAGCACTTGTTACCTGGGAGAAGAGACCAACACACTTGCAACACATGAAAGAATTGATCTCGCTACTGTCTGATCACACTTTGCTCTTAACACCTTTTCTCCATCCTACACCACAAGTACAAAAGAGGAAAGTAAAGATATATCCTGCACTGAACAATCAATGTTCCCTGCTGCAGGAACTCAGGGAGTGTGGAAGCAGCAACTTGGTGATATAGTTCAAAGACAGAGGGAAAACAGAAATTCAGGCACATAGGGATCCATACTAAAATGGGGGTCAGGGGAAGGCAGGATAAATGAAAAGAGGAAAGAACAGAAAGAAAAGGAAACCAAGTAATTCTTTCTTCATGGCTAACTGGATCATTTAGTTTATGGCAAATTCTCACTCCAGCTGCTAAAGAGCTCTAGAAAGAAGCTATTGCCAATGCTCTCACTGGACAAATCTGTGCACGTGACCTCTCTGCAGGTGTGAGCACAGCTCTGCCCAGCTCCAGAGCAGGAGGAAACATCATTGCTGCTGTGTAACCACTTCTGATCCTGTCTCCTACCTGTGTGCTCAGTTGCATCAGTCACACAAGTTTAGTGCAGACCAGGCTGACAGAAGTATAGTGAGCCATACAGATAATGTATCAGGCAGATAAAGCTGAAGCTAATCCTCAGAAACCATCCAAAAGTTTACATCTACCTTATAGTCACAGCTGCACAGTACTTACAGAAAATGAGTTGGAAGCAGGAGAAGGAATATAGGAAAGGATTACTAAAACTTAATTGGGGGGTTGGTACCACTGAGATATAAAAGACTCTAGTTTTTCCTTCCTTTAAAAGTATAGCTGCCTTAATAGTTCTATTACTTTCCCTCCCATTTTGCTCCTAACCCACTGAGGTGGGAATGGTCACATAGCAAAGGGATTATTAAAAAAAAAAACAAAAAAAAACCCCACATTTTTCATAAGTTGATTTGAAGCATTAAGAGTTAGATCATCCTGGCATCCTCTCATTTTTTTCTGCAGTAGAAAGGTTGGGATGAAAAAGGATCAATTCCTTGGGCTATATAGAACATGTTAGTCTACTGCAGACTCAAATTTCTGGAGATTCATGCAGAGTGATGGCTCTTACTTTAATATAGTTCTATATTTTTAGAATGTATTAATGACATGTTTTGATCAGTTAAACTCTCCTCCCTCTGCCAGAAAATATGTCAGTTCATCATAAAACTTGATGCCAAAATGTGTCTTTATGGAAAAATGTTTCTCAACATCTCTCTGCAATGTATATAAACTTCCTCCCTCTGTAATCCGTATATCCATACAGGTTTAAAAATAAATGACATTTTAGATAATTAAAAAAAAAAAACTAAGAAGGAGCTGTCTACATTTCAGAAGTTATATCAGGACTCTAAAAAGTGGTATTTACACTTGTATTGTTCTATGAGGTAATCATTCATCTTGAGGGACCACTTTTTTTTTTCCCTTTTCTTTCCAAAATCCACTCAAATAGAACACAGTCCTCCAAATTTTTTCTAACTCCATTAAGAAAAGCATCTGTTGAGACTGGGGAAGGGTAAAATTTAGGATAATAAATCACGTTGGTCAATAACCAAGCCTTCAAAAATCAGCACATTAAGAAAATACCAAACTAGTAGCCCTTTTATTTGGTCTACATTTCTGTGGACACATCTTTGCAATTTTTCATGCTGTTCTGGTGAATGATAATAGTCTGCCTGTACAATGATGTTACAGAACTTATTGTATAGTTTTCCACTGTTGAATTACTCATCACTTTCTGCTGTGGAAAAGATTGCTTCCTGTGATACCTAAAATCAGTTTCCAATTTACACACATACATGTACATACAGTCCTTATTGCAAACACTGTGAATCAGTTCAGTATAGAAATTTAGGGACCAAAAACAAACTTCTGAAAGCATCACCTCTTAATGCCTTATTGTATCATTTTTGGATTAATGCACCCAAAATCAGCTTAAGGTAATTTAAAATTCTTTATGTACTTTATATACTTTATAAGGCAAAAAATAACAACAACAAATCAACAACAACAGCCAACAACCACCACAAAACACAACTCTCTGGAAATCCAAGGGAAAAAAATGAACAAAACTCCCCCCCAAAACTGACTACACAAAAAAACCTATCCAATTAACTCCTTCCCCCTCCAACCTAATACTGATACAACTGCAAAACTTTGTCTTGCTAATAAACAGATAAACCAGTGACTAAGAAAGCAGAGAGATGGGCCAAAATTCACAGTCTTTCCTTTTAGAAATAAAACCATTGCTGTAACCCCTATAAACAATTAAAAAAGTATTCACTTTCTTTCTGGGCATTTGATGTGTTGAAACTTGGTTTCAGCCATCACTTACAATTTTCTTCAATGAGTTTAAAAGTGCTGTACCTCATGTCTTTCAAAGGACACCAGGGAAGAAGAAAGACCCTTCTCCAAGAGCCTGCAGCCCAATGCCACACCACCTGGAATTAGGTACACAAGGTGGGGACAGGGCATGACTGCCAAAAGAGTCAGACTGCTCAGACATTTTAAGCTTGCATGGGTAATTGGTAATTTTCTTCTCCCAGTCACATGGCCAGCACCAGAGTTTTCTGTCATTTCGTGGGATCTCCCTTATCTCAGACCTCTCCTGCTGCATCTTTTATTTATGCAATAGTTCTGACACCTGAGAGCCCCTATGCTACCCCAAGGAATCATTGTAGGTTAATGAGATCCAGACTGAACACTCAATAAAGTATTTGCAAATAAATAAAATGATCCAATTGCCAGTTTCCATCGATGCTGCTTGCACTTTAAACTAACAGCTGTCTGCAGGCCCGCTGGGAGTGTCAAACTTGCAAACAGAGAAGTTATAAAGGCATGAGAGAAGGAAGACCTGAGCAATATTGCACTCACCAAAATTACATTTCTAGGAAAACATGAGAGGGAAAAATAAATCTCAAAAATAATGTTTCATTTTGACATTTTATTTCAGAACTGGTCTCATTAGTCTTCAGCAGTTCTCAAACATTTCCCATTTCAGAGAGAAAAATTATTTTTTCATTTCTTTTACAAATTTTTCCTTATTCAAGAATGCTGAGGTAGTATATTCAGGTAACTACCCCCCTACACACACCATTTATCTATCTATCTATCTATCTATCTATCTATCTATCTTTCTATCTATCTATCTATCTATCTATCTATCTATCTATCTATCTATCTATCTTTATTCTGTTAACAGTAGTTGCAAGGTCAGCCTTTCCTTATTCTAGCCAAATAGTCCTTCTGGTACAAGATCCTCTAATTCCACAGCAATGTCCACTACCTGGACATTGCTTGAGATATTTGATTGATTCCCAGTGACTCTGGAAGCTCTCCCCATAAAATAGGCCTCACCAATTATTTACTTTTAATATATTATTTTCTCATGTCTTATAGTTATCCTGGTTGTACAATAAGCTTACAGTTCACCTGATTTATAAGATAAATACAGATCTACAGCTACATTGTAGCTTGTCTTGAGGACAAGAGGCTTGTCCTTTTCCAAATAATTTCATTAGCTTACACACTCAAAACAAAAACAAGTCCCCAGTACTTTTTGGACTCTCTCCATGACATCAAGGACACCTTTGGTACCACCCTCAAGGTGATATTCTCACCAGTTTTCCCTAATTTTAGGTGGAAAGGGATGAAAAAATATTCAATATTCTATTTTATATTGAAAGAATGAAATTTAATTTGAAGTTTCAAAACACCACCAAAGCTGGAAACTTAAAGCACATGAGAGGAACTTTAAGAAAAACATCTTCCCAATATATCCATCCTTGATTGTGCAGCACACTGATAATGAGTTACCTGCAGGTAGAGGTGCAGTCCCTGTCTCAGAAGGAAATGAATCACAGGATACTGATGAATACTGAAATATTACAATTTGGAGAAATCTTGTTACACTCTTAGCTCTCTACTGGACCTTATATTTGATCCAAATAAATTTTATATTCTGACACCTAAGAGCATATACAGGTACAGATTTGAACCATAATGCGAGCTCCAAAATAACTAAAGCACACAACTACCAACAAGGAACCCTGTAACAGAAGAAATTACAACCTGTATGCAGGCTAAGCCAATATTAACATACACCACACCAATTTGGCCACAGAAAATTGTTTGTCCTGCTGTATCAGTCAAAATGCAGAAGAAGATAGAAACAGGACATGGCAGCATGATAGACTTGTTGAAGTGTCTAACAAGGCAAAGAACTGATTACACACAGTGATTAGAAACCTACTAAGAGCAAGTGGTGAAGACAGGAGAAGAAAAAACAGAAGAAAGGTGGTTCTAACAATATCCAAAAATATTGCAAGGACCTTGATAGACAACAAAGAACCAGCCTTCCCAGGTTATGACTTACTTTTGTCAGACTTTGCTTGTTTTTAACTCAGTGCTAAATATATTAAGTGTGTCCTGCTGGCTTTGACAATGACGTTGGAGTGGGAGACTCAGGAAGGAACATGTAACCCTATTCAATTCCTTACATCTTTTTGCAGTGAGAAAGGTGGATTTCTCCCTCACTATAGGGATTGTTTTGTTGTTTTTCCTGCTGGCAGTGGCTGCAGAGCAGCTGAGGGGCACTTCCTCAGGGGCTTCAGGGACCCAGGCTGGGGAGTGCTCCCACAGACAGCAACCAGGGCTAATAATCCTTATTTTGCTCACAGCCTTGCAAATTGGATGTTGCTCCTGCCACTTTGTTAACAAAAAGAAAAAAAAAAAAAGCTTTCCCCAATGCCCTCTGCAGATATAAGCTGGAAGCAGGCATTTTCTTAAGCACAGACATAAAAATAACAAAATGTCTACTTTCAGCAGGAGCATGAGCAAAACTGCAGTTATTTGATCATTTAAAAATTATCTTTATTAGCTTTTGCAAATAAAATTAGCATTTTCTTTAGCAATAAATGATCATAAATACACCTAGATGTGTCTACAAGTAAGTGAACACAAGATATAATAGCTTGAAATATAATTGAATATCAGAGCAGCATGTCTTTTTCTGAAGAAAAATAGATCTGGATTTCATAAATATGAAATTTAAAAGAAAACATTTTTCAGCAAAATATTCTTGTTATAATAAAAATTTATTTATTTTACTGCACAAAATATACTGTTTTTCCCTCTGTGGTTTTTTAAGAAGTAGAAAGACTATTTTAAATGAGGCAGTTTTTTAGGTTTTAGGGGTTGGATTTTGTGGTTTTGGTTTCTTGTTTTGGGGTGGATTTTTTTTAGAAACAAATCCAGATTTCTCTGAACATGATGTAGTCATAATGTTGGAGTTAGAAAGATCAATTAGAAGCTGTCAGATCCAAAACTGTGCCTGATTAGATTGGACAAGCATTTTAATTTTGCTTTCATCTACTTCTATAAGCAGCATACAAACAAAATTTCTTTTTTTTTCTAAGACAAGGACATATAAGACTTCATCATGAACAAGATATTTAACTCTCATGTTTGGGGGTTTGATTTTAACAATAATAGAGCCAAGGGTTGCACATTACATTGTTTAAACTACTGAACATATGGGGGAAAAACATGGAGAATTAGATGGAACCTTATCTAAAAAAATCAAGTTTATGTTGGCATGAAAAGTCATAAAACTCCGAATTTGCCTCTTCCCTTAAAGACCAATTTCCTTGCAGCAGCTGCTCATTCTCCCCCATCATGGTTTCACAGCTTCTTCCAAAAGTATTCTGCATCTTCTTATCAGTGGTGCCTGAACTGGGACCACTACCGGCCCCAACAGATCATCTCAGGATGCAAAAGCATCATCTCCTTGCCCTGACCTGAAGGGTAGAATAAACATTTCTATCAGAATTTTAACCCAAAGGAAAACAAATAATTTTTAGTCTGGACACAGGACATTAGATTTCTATCTAGTAGCAGTCCCCAGTTCCCCAGACTAACAAATATATAGGCTGAACGTTTAATATCTACTTCATATGAAAAGGAAGTTTCCAGGAAGGATATGTTTAAATCTGGGCTACTCAGATACAAACAAATCTATTCAAAATTTTTAGGTCATATTTAAGGTATAAATAGCAAGAGATGAGTTCTTAATTGTTTATTTTCCTTTTTTTTTCCTTTTTTTTTTTTTTTTTTTTTTTTTTTAATCCCAGTTAAAACTTTTCAGCTCCCATATTCAACTTACATTTCAAAATTCACTTCTTTTTTTTGGTCAGTCTAGCTCAGGAGTGCCTGGCACCTCAGTAAAAGTAGATGCTAGAGGAAAAGCAAAGCAATAAGCCATGATCTTATGTTTGATATATAATTATAGTGAAGCCAGCTAGGCAGGAAGTTGCTACAGAAACCTGGGCCACTACTATGGAAAAAGAAAGAGAAATATATCAAAACATGTACATGAAAGAAAAATCTATCAGCAGACCAGACTGTGAAACTACTACTTCCTCTAACAGCAGGTGGTTTAAAATTACAGGTTTTAAAGCTATCATTTGGAAATAAAGAAAAGACTACTATCATTGTTTAGCATCAAATAGTTTTCGAGGATTGACGTGCCTTCAGCTAGTGAAGCATGCTTGCTTCAAAGCATATCAAATATAATGCAAGGCAGTCTACAGTTTGGTGGGGAGGGGGCAGGGGTTCAGAAACAAAAAGCATATGAAACCACATTAGGCAGCTCACTATGTTATTTTGGAAACACAAATGCAGGTGTCAAAAACTGTATTTCTTAAAGGAATCAAAATTTCACTGCAGAACCTAGGTTTCTTCTAGAAACCTAAAATTAAAATAGGCCAAACCAAAGAATCAGACCATCTTTTGAGGTAAAAATTCAAACCACAAATAACAGAAAAAGATTTTTTATTTGGATGATCCATACTATGAGATATTTAAAAACATTACTGAAATGGAAAGAGCTAGAAGATGCCTGGAATTAATGATGGACAGATTAACTGTTACCCCATTTTCCTCTGTGTACACTGAATACTTTCTATCAGGGAAAAACACTTACAAACTGAAATGCAGTCCTTGCTACATTTTCAACCACCAGTATGAACTTTGTGTGGGTCTGTGTCGACACTTTAAAACCAAAACACAAATGCATTTACTAGCTGTTGTAAGGGACTGCAACTTTCAGAAAGAATCTGTGAAAAATAAATGTTAGACTATGAGTGCACAATGCTTTATAAATATATATTGCTCTAATCATTTCCATATTGACAGTGAAAGGGAAATGCAGAAGCTATGCTTTTAGTAATAAATTACTCCTTTAATTATATTCATATTTCTAGGTCATGGCATTTACAAGACTTACCATGACAGTTGCATTTAAGTTCGAAAGGGCAGATCTGGGAAAACAGTTAAACACTGGCAGACAACCATGATGACACAACACAATTAATGACAAAACTCAGTAATTAATTCAGATTTTGTCTCTGCTGAATTCAGAATTCTCTGAGGTGAGATACTGCTTTTCTCAACAAAAAAAACAACCACCAGTGAAAAAGTACTAAGGTCCTAAATTGTGATCTCTTTCTATAGTAAGGATTAAGGTTATGTGGATTCCTGTTTGCATTCTGTTTGTGCATTTGCTAATAGGTAGATTTTTTTTTTTTAATTTCAAATCCAGGTTATGAGGTTTCCCTCTCAAATTGCATGGTTTCTAAGTAGCACCATCAAGAGTATTTGAAATTCCACCTGAGCATTTCTCTAACTACTAAAATTACCATGAAAGTACCTTGATGAAGGAAAGAATTAATCAGAATTCCAGTTGAACCTCCATTATCAAGGAGGGGGGAAAAATGTAAATTGGCTGCAAATTGAGAAGTTATTAGTTGCATATTAGCAGAGGACACATGTTCTTCTGAGACTTAAAGAAGGGAATCAGTATTAATTTTTTCTCATCTGAAATTTTGATTTTTCTCAAAATGTAAAGGTTTATATACAATTCTGGTATCTACATATCCCATTACTTTCCTACTACATCTAAAGACTCAGACTAACAGAGGTGTTAGACATTAACAGTACACAAAACAAATATCTGCTCTACATGGCAGGGCAGAAATGAAATGAAATCTCCCACTGTGATGCCCTTCTGCAACAAACTATTCCCCTTCTGCAGGAAAGCAAACAGGGCTGCACTTTTAGTGGCAGAATTGTACTGTTGGTGGCAGGTAATGCTCTTCTGCTTGTCAGGCATTCAGTGTTTGCAGCTCTACCAGGTACTGCCCCATTACCTTGTTGGTGAGAAAAGGAGGAAGCAAAAACTCAAATACAATCTCAGGATATATTTGCGATTTTAACCAAAGATTGTAAATAACCTACTACTGCCTTAGTATTGACTTCTATTTTGAACCCAAAGTCATTTTATGTAACCTCTATATCAATTTGAGGCACATTTTAGCTGAGTATAAACTACTGCAGGACAAGAAGCTCCTGAGAAAGGTAAAGCATTCTTCTGCCTGCTTTAATTAAAAGGTAACTTGCAATGAGATAACTAAGTAAATACCAGAGGCAGCAGGATAAAATCCCTGTAGTAGAAGAACATCTATGAAGAATGAAAACATTCTTTTAAATGTTTTCAAAGTTGCTTGGATTTATTATTCCAATATTTTTTCCAAGAATTGTTCAAGTTATTCACAATAAAAATTAGTGAACGTGGTGGGAGATTGTAAGCATCCAGATGAATGAAAAAGAATAAATATTATCTCCCTTAAAAAAAAAAGGTTTAGGAGCAATGAAGATACTGTAGAACAGCCATATGAACTTAAATTCATAAAAAATACAGAAGCAAATATTTAAACAAGATAAATCCTTTGGAGAAAAAAAAAATCAGGTGAAAGTAATTTTATCATGACAGATAAATCTAGTTTACTTCTATGAAACAAGTAACATATCTTTAAAATTATGTGGACAACAGTGAACAAACAACTGAAGTCTCATCTCTATCTTAGCAAGCTCTTGATGTGGTCATGTCTGAGACCTAACCAAAAGTCAGTCACGTCCTCCATGAGGCCATTATAAGGAACATGCAGAACAGATTTGAAATATACACTGTCCTCTGTCAGCACACTGAAATGTAATGGCTCATGACAGACAGATCTGAAAAGGTCTGTTCTACATCCAACCTCAGTTGTTTTCACAAGACAAAAATGGAAAAGGACCTGAAGCTAAAGTGTCTTCAGAAAAGTAAAAAACCCACAAAGTACTATATCTGTTTTAAATTATAAATGTAATGAACTTTTAGTCTTGTAACAATAATTCAGCACAATTGGCTAGATGAAAGCTTTTAAGGGTCATAAGTTACAATGAATCCCAAGATAAACCTAAGTAAAGTATCATGACTGAAAAGTCAATCAGCCTGACAATGTGCAAAATATGAAATACAATCTAGAGGACACCTAAGTTAGTCTTTCATTTTTACCAGCCATTAACAAAGCAATCAGAACAGTAACACGCAGTTTGAGGTGTCACATCTCAAATCAAAGGAGTAGTTGGAGAGATCTTAACACATTGGCACAAGAATGTTGAAAGAATTTCAAGGACACAGTCTGTGAGAAAAGAGAATATACATCTCAGCCTGAAAAGAAAGAGGAAGTGTTCAATACGTCTCTGCTAGAGAACGCAAATTATATTTTCTTCCAGTCTGGAATATAAATAAAGAGAAACCTGAGTTTAAACTGGAACAAAGGACATTAAGGTGAGCTAAGAAAATTCAAAAACTGAATAATCAAACAGCTTTTCCAAGAGTGTTGTTGTAATATCGTATTTGGGGCTAACTAAAGCAATTAGATAAACATTAGCTCAGAACAAGTCTGCTTTCTATTTTGGTAAAAACTGAATGCAGACTTTCAATAGAGACAGCAATAGACATCTTAAGAGCTCATTTTAGTGAAGACTACAACCTTGGCAAAACATTTCAGTACTGCTTTGGAGCCATGAGGCTATTGAGCACCACATTAAACTCTCTCAGGCCTAAATCCCAAGTGCCTTTTTTTTTTTTTTTTTTTTAGATGATCTCCATTTTCTGTACAACACAAAGTTAAATAATCACAGTCATTAATTTACCTGTGGACATAGATCTCTGCTTGGTTTTACTCACAGATCTGCCTGTTCATAGTCAGCATGCTCAAATCAATGAATTTTAAAAACAAATTAAAGATTAAAATAATTTGATAAAAAAGAACTACAAGCATTAACATTCAAACCAAAAAGTCAAGAACATACTCAGAACTGTAAAAGTAGCTGCTACAAAAGTGGTATGCAAAAGGCACATCATGGGGACATATTTCAAAATAGTTACAAAAGGTAAAGTGTCAAACAACTGTAAAACTTGAATGCTATTTTATAAAATCAAATAATAGACTTTAAGCAAAAAAGAAGCCTGTGTTCTTTCTGGCTTATTCAGATTGTATACTTTGGGTGTTTACATCCTTTTGCACTTCTTCCCAACATACTCCGACACCCAACATCCATTCCCCATATTCCAACAATCCATTAGTAACAAATAGGACATACAAACTTGCAGCTTTGTCTGTTTTTGAGAGACAAATGAATGCTTTCTGATAGTACTTTCCTATCAGAATGTCTATGAGAAAGACAAGGTTTGTCTTTATTTTAAGCAAGGAATTTGCTTCTCTCAATTTCATATGCTGTGTTAAACTTTGGAGTTTTAACATTGCCAGAAAATTTTCTCAGAAATTTTGTCCCCAGCAATTCTAGTGATAACTTAATGGCAATAAAGTTATCTTGAGCATTGCAAAAGGAAGAGCAAACTTATGACCAATTTAAGAAGAGTGTTAGCAAATACATATTTTTGCCTCTCTTTACCAAAGTGCTTAAAGTGCCAAAATGCTCTGTATGCCAAGCAAGAAGATGAGATTTAGCATAAAAGCCTTATGTTTCATTCATACCATGAAGAAGTTTATATTAACAGAAATACCTACCAACCCAGAGCTCATTGTGTCCTCCTACTAACAGAACACTGTAATTTCTAAAGCAGACCAATTTAAATCAAAACTTTTGGGAATGAGATAAAATACTAAGTAAAGTGTTGGGGTGTGTTTTCTTTTTATTATTGTTTTCAATAGTTGGCTTTGTACCCCCTCCTCCCCTGAGGCATTGGTTTAGTCCTTGCTGTCAGTCCTCCCTCATACCTACCCCTTATTCCAGAGAATTCCCTGTCATTTATGTATCCCTTGCTGCCCCATTGGTTTAGTTAGACTGTTCCTGTCTCCTATAACTCCCTATTGATTTATGTTCATCCCCTGCCACTCTGCTATTGGTTCCTAGTCCCAAGCTCCATCCTAGTCCTGTCCCTAAAAACCCCCTGCCCTGCTTGTGCCTTGGTCCTTGCCTCTGCTGTATATTCAAGTTATGGACGCTTTCTGTTTCGCCCTTTTGGCATAATAAACGATCCTCGGATAAGCAAGCAAGACCCATCTCGTCTTTTCTATGTTGATCGCTTGGCGACTGTTTAGGAGGTTCGGGGTCCCGGGGGAGGTGTCGCACCCCACTTCTGTCGCTCACACCCAGCACGCCACTGCGTGCCACTGCTGCACCGCAGCAGTAAAGATTTTAATTCTCAATCAGCGTGTGTGCTTCTTAACAAGTGAGTGGCTACAAAAACATGGATTTTTAATAAAGAAAGAAAAAAGAAAGAAAAGCAAGCAGACCGCTGCTCAAAGAGGAACTACATACTTTGGAAGTAGAAGATTGAATGCATACTTTGGATTTCAAACTACATTATCTTTTTCAAATCTTGCAGCAACTTAAGTTACAGCAAAACATTTTCATGCATATCAGTATAATATTTAAAACTGTGTAAACTAATTTACACATCTTTTTGACTTTACACAATTTTCAAAGCACAGTCTGTCTTATGAAGGTCACAAGCAATCTGACATACACAATCCTGTACTACATCTATATTAAAATAATGACTGTTGCCCATTCATTAACATAAAGCAGCTGGTCTGGATGAACATGCTGAAAGAGTGGTGGTGAATGGAATTAAATCCACTTGCCTACCAGTCAAAAGTGGTATTACACATGGCTCAGTATTGGGGCCAGTCCATATTCTGGATGAGGGGATTGAGGGCACCCTCAGTGTGTTTGTGATAACACTAAGTTGGGTGTTATCCTCCAGTTGCACCAGGGGAGGTTTGGATTGGATTATAAAAAAATTATTTTCACCAAAATGATTGTGAAACACTGGAACAGGTTGCTGAGGGAAAAGGTGAAGTCACCACCCCTGGAGGTATTTAAAAGATGTTTAGAAGTGGCACTTTGGAACATGGTTTTATGATGGACTTTGCAGTGTTGGGAAAATGTTTGGCCTCAATGATCCTAGAGATCTTTTCCAACTAAGGGATTCTATGATTCTGCATCTCATAGCTGTAACAACCTTCCTCACAGCACCAACTGAGAAATGTCATCTGTCACCCAGAGTGACAAACCATTCTCACAACATATTTATTATTAATAAATAACATTGTACACATTTTTCAAAGCATGGCCACTCTATATATCTTATTCAGTTGAGTTCACACTTCTTTATCAATTACCCTTGTACTAGACATTGCCTGACAAGTGGAAGATGAATGGAAGCAGCAAAGCCAAATTCTATAAGCTAGACACAGCACAATGCATTGATGAATACATGAGATGAAGACATTATTTACTTTGGAACTTAACAGTCAGAGTAAAATAGCAGAACAGGCATGTGCCCTGAACCAGACATGGCATGCTTCTGGAGCTCAGTGGTCTGCTTTCAGGAATAATTCATATTCATTGCTAGTTCCAATGCTGTTAAAGGGCTGTATTGCTACAGGACATACTTGAAGAGAAGCCTTTATAATCTCAGAATGAAGTTTTTTAAAAAGCACTTGTTTTGTCAGAATTAAATTATAACATGGACTGAAAGTTCATTGCTAGGAGATGACAGTATTCTATGACATTGGAAGGACGTTAAATGACACTTCAGGAACAAACGTCTGCTACAAGAAGGCTCCACCACTTCTTTTTTTAATCTTATTGAAATCTTATACATTTTGTGAGTCAAACCAGGATCTTAGAATTCAATTTTTCGCTATGCTGTTACGTAGTACTCACGGAAACCATGTATAAGCATGTTAATCAAGGCATCTTCCACTATGTCCAAGTCATGCACTGTGAATTCTTGCTACTACATGATGCTCAATATTCCAAAACATAGGTGTATCCATCTTGGAAGCCAAGACTGAGCCAAAATATTGTTTCCTGTCTTTAAACACACACTTAGTTACCTGTTTTTTTGCTATCCTAAATTATTTTTCTCAGTGGACTACAACAAAAGAAACTAATATGTTTAGACTAAGAAAATCCACAAAAAATCAACATTATTTGCTCTTTTCTTTCATCACTTTAGTCACAAGTAGCATTGCCTTGATAATAACTAATGTCCTTATGCACTCTACAGTCTTAAAATAAATGATTTCTGTGCCTATTATACAAAATATTATGGTGGGAATGGGATTACCGACGAAGAAACAGCATCTTAAAACAAAAGTCTTGAAAAATCTTCTGTAAGGTTTTCCCGGATGGAATATAGTGAGCATGCCAATGTTCATAAGGTAGAATAATGGAAATAAAGAGAAGTATTGATCTGTTCACAAAATAAGCCCACATCTACATACACACACTTGTCTACAACCCACATGCCTCAGTGGAAACACTGTCAGACACAAATAATAACATGAATTTGGGGGTTGATAGGACCAAGTATATCTATTCTTCTGAGGATGCATATAGGGTAGAAATAATGGAGGCGGGGGAGTGGAGGAAAAGGTAGGAGGTGGCAGAGAGGAAGTCCAGATACAACTGAGAGTAGAAAAAGTATCAAAAATAGAAAAAAAAAAAAATTATCTGACAAGTTATCTGTTGTTATAACACAATTACCATACTTAGAAAATAGCTAAAAATATTTCCCACCTGTTTCAAACAGGCTCTGAAAGCCTCTCCAATTATTTAGAGGCTTTTTTCCTAGGCTTACAAAATCTTGAGTAAAATGCAAAATTAGAGGGAAGGCATATTTCTTTGGTACAGTAAGGTCCAGCTGATCTTTGATAGGCTGGCTTCCACCCAACTGCTCTCCATTTCCAATACAGAACATGACACTGGGATAACCATGGATCTGCAACCTAGATCTCCAACCTTGTATATTTACTATACAACTGCTTCCAGTTGCATCAGCATCTTCTAACACGCTCCCATCACTCAGTGCTGTTACTTAGAAACTTCAGATTTAAGACTCTGAATTCAGGATTTTTGCTAACACGGCAAGGTGGGGAGTTTTTCTAACTATTCCATAGATGAGCATGACAAAGCTTTGTTTTCATCCAGTAGAAAACTCTTCCTTCATTCATTCCTAGTTTTTGTCTTTACAGTAAAATTCAGAAAACAAATCGAAGTACTGAAAAAGCAGTATTAAGCTGTTAGGCTGGAGATAAAAAAAAAAAGAAGATATATCAAAATAGCAAGAAAATGAAACTGTTTTAAAACAAAGTCTCACTACACTGTTTCTCTCCAGTGTTTCAGCACAGCTTACTCAACCATAGCTTAAGTGGATCATCAGAGTTGCAAGATATCAAGTCATATGAGAAAGACAGCAAAACAGTGATTGGCTAGCATTAGTATTTCCCTGGGAAACTGTTTTAGAATACTCAACCAAACAAGCAATTTAACATTTATGTGAAAAACAAGAACAAATGTTAACGTGCTTTAGAGTCACTATTTCCTTGCTATTAAAAGCTCTCCAAAACTTGTAACACTATTTGTGGGATGTGCCCATGGGGAAAACAGTGTGGGAATGCCATGGGAAACTACAGTCCTTTAGCATAAGGCATTTCCCCAGAGTCCTCTGCCCCCCAATACAAATGAGCACATGCCCATCACCTGTCAATTTGTGGTTGTCATCTCCCCAGGTTCTGGAAAGTTCCCCGTTCTTGTTGCTCCTAATGGTTCCTTCTGTAAACCACTCCTTCCCTTTTCCCTCATTGGCCCAGTTTATGTTACCCCATCCCTCCTCCTCCCTTACACCCTCTTCCCATTGGATCATCTGTACCTTAGTTACTCCTTCCCTCCCCAGTTATATACTCTGGCCCCTCCTTCCCCGGGGCTCTCGGAGTCTGCTTTCTCCCTGCTCCTATTTCTGCCTCCTGACTCCGTCGATCAATCCTCAATAAACCCGCTTGGATTCCAGCAGCTCAAGAGTCCTTCTGTCTTCCTGGTGGGGATTTTAATTACGCTATCCAGGCACCCGTTGAGCAGCCAACGGAGGGTCACCCTGTGGGACTCAGTCTGGGGTAGCCCGCAACTATTCGTTTAGAATTTTGGGGAAGTTTGATATACAAGTGCCATATTTCTCACTTGTAATTCCAGACAACAGTCCAATACTTGGTGACACAAAGACAGACATATTATGTTTCCTGAAACACTTAACGTCTACATCCAAATATTCACAAATAGCCTCCAAAATGGTTGTTAAAGCCTAATTTAACAGGAGACAGAAAACACATAGCGACCTTTTTCTCAATTACTGCTAAATACAAATTTTCATTGTCCTTCCATCTTCTCACAAATTGTAGTACAAAAGAAATGAATGTGAAAGTTTTTGTAGCAATATTTTAAAATTAAGATTAAGCAACAGTTGAGCAAAAAAAGATTGGCAATATTGATTTAACAAAGACAAATTACTGAAAATTCAGTTCATTTTAACATTATGCAAGCCTTCTTTTTAAACTCCACATTGTTTCCACTGGAGACACTTAGAAGCATTGATTTCTTGAGCTCAAGATACACTGTGTCCATATGCACAGCATTTACAATAGTATTCATTTTCTCCAGCAGAAAAGCTGAAGTACTTGTTCTTTTCTGTAAATTCAAATACCAGTGTAATAAATACCACTCTTGTCCCTGTAATGCGTGCAGCATCTCTTGCTTCTCAAAATAATCATTATTTTTTGAGCAATCCTGGAAAAACCTTATGGAACAGGCTCCATGTCACTCAGATGCCATGGCCAATGTTACAAAATTTTGTATCATGCATTCTTTGCGCAAGCCATGACAGCCTGCTTGGCTAACCTAAGCATCCACTGCCATGCTTCATCTAACCTCTTCAATACTTTTGACAGAACAACTCTGCCAGATGGAAAGGGAAGCTGGATCAAGGTAGAGGCACAACTGCAGACAGAGAGTCCTAGACCTAAACATCATCATCAAGCACAAATCTTACTACAGTGACAAAACCAACAGATTTCAGATGACAGGCGGCACATTTAGGTGGAAATTTGAATCTGTTTATACAAACATTTCACTGTTATGACTACTTATTTTGACTTATTCTTTTCAGACAAAGTACAGGCTGTTTCTTTTGTTTGTGTTCAGTGCATTCACTATCTCATGCCTCTTTACCATTCCAAAGTGATACACACAGAGTAATAATTTAGTACATAATTCTGCCTTCCTAAGTTCACTGTATACAAACTGTAAGAACAGCATGCACTTTTTTCTATAAGAGTTTCCATCCTAAACAAACAAACCCTTTATTTTGTTCAATTTACCATTAATATAGTCACACACTGGCAATAGAGATAGTCTAAAATTAAAGCATTACAGTTCCTACACTGTCATGTGTGATAAGAAAACTTCCATGGTGACAGGAAAATCCCCTTTACGATATTAGCGTTAGACAGTAAATTTAGCACTTCTTATAATTTGATAGTCATCTAAGCAACAATAAACCATACAAATATATGTGCCTATTACATATAGGGAGGAAGGCACAGTCACACATGCTACAGAGCTTCACCTATGCACTACAAATCCTCTCATTTTGCTGGATGCTCAGTTGGCTTTATTTTCTATTTGGTGTCCCAGTAAGCATGAAAAACACTAAGTTCATAAATATAACCAAACTCAATTTTGATCAAGATAAAACCCTCCTTTAATGCAAAGGGAGAACTTAACTCACTGGTGTTTGCTCAAAATGTTGAAATAGCTCAGGTTTCATAGCTGGAGTTTCTGAAGGACATAGCCAAATTATTTCTGCTCAGCTTCACATTTCATGAGAACTCTGTTTTATAGCCCCAATTTAAACATGATTATATTTGGTGTTTGGCTGGATGTACCACACTGAAAATTGAGTTTTGATTTAGCACAATCATTTTAACTAAACACAACCTGTGATTCAGGCACAGATGGATTAAGCGTGATACCTCATCAGCTAGCAATGCAATTTTAAGACTAAATTTAACATTCAAAGCTGATGCTTTAAATACATTAATTTCTCCTTGCAGAGAAAATCATATACACAGCTACTTTTGAATTTTTCTTGCCATCAAAATCAATCCTGATCTTCAGCAGAAAAGCAAGCAACTTGTTCAGGAAATATTACCATCTGTAATCAGCACATATAGTATATGTTCTTCAGCTGTCAGCTAGAAAAAAAATATAAATTCTGTAATTTATACGAAAAAGTGGGGGACTATCTTCTAAGTTGCCAATTGTTGATAATTTTCTTAATGATCTTCCTTAATGTTTTGTTTTGGCTTCTTCATTAATTTTTTTTTAATACTTATTAGTCCTTAGAAGAACAACATTCCTTTTGTCATATTGTCATAAATAGTGCAAAAATATTTAAAATTATACTACTTTGCCCAGCAAAAAGGAAATACCAAGAGTTATAAGTTTGTTTACTGGGGCTGCAAACTGCAATAAGCATCCTACTACCTTAAGCAAATATTATAAGCACAGAAATTATTCAGCATCAGGATAAGTCCAGGCACTAGCTTCAAGATTAATGTTTCCTAGATTTTGCATTCTAGAGACCCAGTAATGAGCTAGTGTTGTAAGGCTTATGTTGACTTGCACTGAACTAAACAAGCAGCGTCCTTATTCTAAGGATCTTACAATCTGCATTTTATACTCATTCATACTGTGTTAAAATGCAGCTACTAGAAATTCACAGTTAGCATTTCTTTTTAAGTTCTTCATTCCATTCCTCACGCCCCTGTCCTTAGAATTCAACCAGAATCACACAAAAGAGAAGTAGAGTTTCTCTACACTGAAGTGCAATTATCATGACTAAACCACTATTTTGAAAGGTAATGGGATTGAAGTTCCAGGTTCTCTGTTTCACAGAGATAACTTTTAGGATGGTTTCTTTCAAGATACAGTTAAAAGTAGGGTATGGAATCTTAAATATGCAAATGCATTCATACATTTTCAACCCTCAATGTGACCATAACTATAATTAATCTCGCTATATTCAGAATTAATTCCCTATGCTCTGTGTGTCTATTAAAACTTGTCTTTAGTTTTATATATTATACTTGCCTCAGTCTCTAAGTGGGTAGATTTATTACACTTACTTGTTGAAAGACTTTCATTGTTCATGCTCTAGTTTGATTCATCCTCAAGTTTTTAAAGGTCAGCTGCAAACCCACAAACAGCTTGACAAACAACCAACCTTTGTAGATGAATATCAGATTTATGTGATATTATATCATTGTCATACTCTTGTAATTTGCAACAATCTAGTTCATGATGTGTCATTTAAATATATGCAGGTCCTGAATTATTCATGTCTTCAATGCCAATAAATTGTTCAGAACTATCCTCATTTCTTGGATACCTGTTCTCATTTAAATAATTTCAATTTTAAGTAATCAACAGAGAATTCACATCTAAGATCACATCTGAATTTGAGTGTTTATTTCTCAATTACATGGTTTCCATTAAAATAGTTCAACAAAAGATACTCAAATGAAGTTGTCTATACATTGATAATATAGCCTAAGTCAGTTATATAGTGATCATGTTTTATTCATATCTGGAAGAAATAGGAGAGCAGCATTATTGTGCCATTATAGTGGATATAATTTTCTTTTTCATGTGACACACACACAGACCAGACAATAGCTATTTAGCATAAGTGTTGGGCTCTTCATACAACTGGAGATTAGCAGGTCACATGAAGAAAACCTGGCAACAACAGTCCATGAGAATTTTCAGCTTACATTTCATAAAGATTGAAGGTTACTTAGGAAGAATGATATGTGACATTGGTGAAAAAGTTGGGCCCAGTCTATATCTCTGCCTGGTCTATATCTCTGATATCATGCCAGGTCTATATCTCTGATCCCAACCTTAGTCATTTGCTCTATCATCAATATTTTTTAGTAAATCATTCTATATTTTCAAGCCTTTTCAACAGGAAAGTGATATTATTTTTATTTATATATGTTGATTGAGAAAAAGAAACACAGAGAAAGATTTTATTACTTTGATATGTGAAACAAGAGAGTGAGAGTCAGAGACTACATACTTATATGCTTGCTGGAAAAGCCCCAGGTAAGAGTACAAAGAAATTACTTATCCAAAGGTATGTTTACCTTTCCAATGAGCATGGAATCATTCAACTGATATTTAGGATATTTAGAATTGTCCTAGGTTGACTGTATGATGCTTTTATCCCCAGTCGTCTGTTCTGTTTATGCTGAATAATAAGTTTTGCACCCTTAAAACTTGTTCCAGGAGTGAAGAGGGGGAGAAGAAGCGCAGAGCTTGTTTTCAGAAACTGCAGTCATCCTCCACATTCCCTGTCCTGGACTGAGTGAGCCGAGCTGCAGCCCGGAGGGGGATTTTTTCTGAGTTTGTCCCTCTTTTGGAGTGGCAAGAAGTTTCATTGTTTAATATTGTTTAGGTTTTCTTGTTTAATAAATAGTTTTTCTCCAAGGAAGTATTTTTTTTCCCAAACTGGTTGGGGGGAGGGGGCAATTGAATCTGCCTTCTAAAGGAACCCCTTTGGGGGTTCTCTCCCAAATTTGCCCTGAACCAGGACAAGAATTAATACTTTATTCATTCTTCTACTTTTTTTTTTTTTTTTTTTTAAATGGCCTGAATGGATTATTGATCTCACTTACTGAACACTTGTGGTTAACATTGATCACTGCAGAATCTTTGAAAATGCTGTATTTCTTCATTATAAAATTGGTATATTTAGATGCTGCAGTGTCAAAACAAACAAACAAACAAAAACAAATTCTGAAATATCCACAAAGTTTCTACCAGCAACAACATCAGAAGGGCTTTTGGAAATCACTTAACAGAAATAAATGCTCTTAACAGCCGTAAACTGTGGCCAACGAAGGTTTCGAACAGTAGAATAAGCCACAGTGGCAAGCACGTGGAAATAAATGACACCTTTTAAAACATCCTTCACGTTACTTTTACATGAAGAAATTAATTATTTCCAAAAGAACCATGACTATGGAATTTCCTTGCAAGTTCATTAAAAGCATTGTACACACTACTGACTTTGGGTTTATAAGCGCTTGCAAGCCTTCTATCCCACACCCAAAAGTTTGGCTGTTAAAAAAGGAGAGGGGATGGAGAAAGGAATACAGTGCATTGATGCTTCTGTAGCATACATGCTATCATTTATGGGGAAGATTGTTTTGTGCAGAGAAATTGATTTCCAATCCACCCTTGGTTTTCTCAGGAGCACAGAGATTACCTGAATTTATAAATTTACTAATGCATATTATCTCATGTCTCCCCTTTACATTGTATGTTTTAATACTATTCATTTTGAAGCAATCATAGGACATATTTTCTATGCATGATAAACTGTATAACAGCTTTTATGGAAATCAGAAACTTGTTCTCATTTGTACTAGAAATATTTCATAGCATAAAAGGTAATCTCAAAGTTCTTTAGTTTCATCCACAGCAAGCATACATTCCAATATTGATTATTATTTTTTAGGAAATACTTGTAATGCTACCATTTTTTACCCCAGTGTTCCAAATTGCTTCAGTTCATAATGACTTTTTAAAAATAAATAAATAACAGCTCCACGGCGCTTTGATTTGCCAGTTTCTTAAATGTGAGAAAGACACCAGTTTACTCAACATGACCAAACTAGCATTGGTCACAATTATGGACAAAGATCAGAGGCATGCTGAACCCCTGGTTTAGTTGTTAGGTGATGCCTTTGATACATAGTAACAAGTTACTAAATCTCAGCTGGAACTTTTAAAAGGTGTCACTCTTCAGTTTTCTTTCACAGTAAATTTCTAGCACAGAAGAGCTGACTGTCAAAAAATACAAGGGTGTATAAAATTATGTCATTAAAGACAAAGGTGACTGTCATCCTACTTTGATTAACTTGCTGGGCTTCCCACCTGAAATAACTGACTGCAGCTTCAGAGGAAATCAACATCTCATTGGAGACACAGCACGGCCAAGGAGCCAAACAGGTGAGAACCACCTGAATTAACTTTCAAGACCGTACATATAATTTTCAGAAATTAAAAGCTTTGGTTTGTGATATTGCTTGTTTTATTGTTTTGTGATATTATTGGTTTTATTGTTTTGCAGTACAGACTCAAAAACAGATAAAAGCAGACAAAACGACAAATTCTGTAATAACCTCTTCAGATAGGTCAGCTGGTAAAGGATATTCTTATTGTTCCTTTATTAGAAAAAAACACCTTGAGTTGGCCTTTCAAACCTAGCATATGTTGGCAGAGTACCCTGGGCCAGGAACTAAGGTTATTACTGATAAAATGTACCCTGAGGCTCAGGCAAGCATATGCATATATGTCAAGCTTACTGCTGTTACAGAAATTGGCAGCCCTGAGATCCAGCTGAATAAAGACAATCACTCTCCTTCATTTTTTTTTTTTTTTTTTATTACCAGACTCTAGTTCCATTCATTCAATGCTTTTAAACTGTTTGTTCTCCTCACAGAATTTTAATATGCTTCTTGGACAGGGTGCCCTAGAAAGGCACCATTACTGTTAATTAATTAATTAATAATACTTTTTACATTAATACTTTTCATGGATTTGTTCTGCACTTAGTCCTTCCTTAAGAAAATGGGATTATAGTCAGTCGCTTGCATAAACCAAAGGTAATTATGAGAGAATTTGGAATGTGGCCTTCCATGGATCTCTCAGGTTGGAAGTGATCTCAGAAAGGCATCTGCTCTAACATCCTGCTCAGAGTTAATAGGGAATTCAGCATTTAGACCAGGTTGCTCAGGGCTTTATTGGGTCAGGTGTTTAAAGCCTCCATAGCAAAAACTCCACAACTTCCCAGGCAGCCTGTCCCACTGCTTTTCCTCACAGAGATCCTTGGACAATTTGTTCCAGTTGGAACTTCCCCTCTTTTAGTCTGCAACTGCTGTTTCTTATTCATCTACCATGCCCCAATGTAAGAGGAATTTGCATTCTTGCTAACTTCCTTGTGGATATGGACAGACTGTTGTAAGGTTTTCCAAAAGAAATCTTGTCTATAGATTGAACAACCTCTCTCTTGCAGCTTCTGCTCACAGGGCAGGTGTGCCAGCCCTGACCATTCTGTTGGCCTTATCTCAACTCACTCCAGTTTACCAATGTCTTGCACTGGGAACCAAAATTAGGAGTATTCAAAATGTGTTCTAATGAATATCATAAAGGTGAGTAATCATTTTTCTTTGTCAATTGGCTGCAGTTTTGGTAACAAAGGCTGGTATACCAGGACACTGCTGACACATGCTTAGACGCAACATACATTGATGTAGTACCAGACTATTCTGCTGCACTTCAAGGATCTGCAGGCAAACACTGGTTTTGAATCAAAATAGTATCTCTGTAGAAAACCTTGGAATTTTTGTAACAAAATATGTCAAACCTACCTGTCTCTCTGACTTCAACCACAATAAATCAGATGGTCTCACAGCCTGCAAATCTACTGTATAGCACAAATGCCAAGTTTATGTTTATTATGCTAGTATAAAATTATTCTGATGCTTTCCTTTTTTCTTTGGCAAAAGAGTAAGATATATTTAAGAAAATCTTTCCTAAATAAAAGAAAAAAAATAATTCCACAGAGTTACCCCTTATCGATGGAAACTGTTTAAAAGAAGAAACCCAAGAAATACTGGATGAGCTCTAATTACCTTAACAGGCAACCAGGTCCCTGATAAGTCACAGCTGTACTAATTACCAAAGTAGAGGAACAGCTTTGCCCTTAATGGGTTGCAGCTTTGAGTAATTAAAGTAAAGGTGATAAAAGGGGTGGGCCAGGGAAAACCTGGAGGAGGTAGGGGAGTTACTTCTCTCTTCATGAGTATGGAGAGCCTTTTGGAAATGGGTGGTAAGAACCTTGCCCCTCTCCTTGAGTATGAAGAGACATTTTGAAATGGAAGGTAAGAAACCTGCCCCTCTCCTCTCCTTGAATACAAAGAGCCATTTGGAAATGGAAGGTAAGAACTTTTCCACTATGCTCTCCTCGAGTACCAAGAGTGGTAAGAACCTTGCTCCTCTCTTCTCCTCTCTTTAAGTACAAAGAGTCATTTGGAAATGGCAGGTAAGAACCTTGCCGCTCTCCTCTCCTCAAGTATAAAGAGCCATTTGGAAATTGAAAGTAAGAAACCTCCCACTCTCCTCTCTTCTCCTTGAATACAAAGAGCCATTTGGAAGTAGAAGGTAAGAAATTTTTTCTTCCACTCTCCTCTTCAAGTATGAAAAGCCTTTTGGACATGGAAGGTAAGAAACATTCTGCTCTCCTCTTTGAATACCAAGAGCCATTTGGAGATGAAAGGTAAGAAAAATTTTCCTCCCTTCTCTTTTCCTCTTTGAGTATGAAGAGCCATTTGGAGGTAGTACGTAAGAAACTTTTTACTATCCTCTCCTAGGGTACCAAGAGCCATTTGGAGAGGGAAGGTAAGAAACTTTGCATTCTCCTCTGGTCAAGTATCAAGAGCCATTTGCACATGAAAGGTAAGAAATGTTCTCCTCTCCTCTGCACGAGTACCAAGAGCCATTTGAAGATGGAAGGTAAGAAACTTTCTCCTCTCCTCTTTGAGTACCAAGAGCAATTTGGAGAGGGAAGGTAAGAAACTTTCTCCTCTCCTGGAGTATGAAGAGTCATGTGGAGATGGAAGGTAAGAAACTTTCTCTTCTCCCCTCCTCGAGTACCAGGAGTCATTTGAAGATAGAAAGTAAGATACTTTTTCCTCTTCTCTTCAAGTGCCAAGAGCCATTTAGAGATGGAAGGTAATAATCTTTCTTTTCTCCTCTCGTCTTCTCGAGAGCCATTAGGAAATAGAAGGTAAGGAACTTTTTCCTTTCTCTCTCCCTTGTCTTTCTTTTGGAAATAGAATTCTTTTTCTCTTAACTCTTAGTATTTTTTACAAAGAAATTAGCGAATGGTCATTAGCATTTAGATAACATGGGGAGAAAAGATTTACCAGCTTTCCACAAAAAATTGTGATGTAAAAAAATATGTTCCTCATAGCAGGTATATATACTTCTGTAGTGATTGCAGATCTTAACTATTTCTCAATTAAGACAAATCTAAATGCAAAATCATAAATATTTTAACACAACCCCTAATTTTCTGTAGAAAGAGTAAACAGCAGTTACAAAATTTTGCTCATTGAAAGACATTCTTACAAAGGAGTAGAGAATATATGAATCAAAACAAAATCCTAGGATATGAATTTGAATTTTTCCTCTCTAAACTCCTACTTGATTTCTGTATGTTCGTATCTGAAGAAAATAAATCCTCCTATCTCCTAGCTAGGATCTACAAAATTTGTCCTAAAACTGAACTTGTCTACTCTCTTATTTTTAAGTTTTTTGCATTTCTCTATTGCCACTTTACTATCTTGTAAAATTTAGTGCTAAAAGC
This sequence comes from Vidua macroura, assembly GCF_024509145.1. Classification (NCBI taxonomy): domain Eukaryota; kingdom Metazoa; phylum Chordata; class Aves; order Passeriformes; family Viduidae; genus Vidua; species Vidua macroura. The sequence continues at coordinate 85,551,689 of NC_071571.1, read as the reverse complement.
TATGCCTCAATGCACGCATCTAAAATAAGGATAAAGAAACTTTAAGAGACATAAACACTGGCCATCTTGATAACTTCTTCCCAAGTAATTAATCAATTTTTTGAGAAGTGATAAAAGAGGCAGTAGTACATTTCAGCTAGTCTTTAGGAGTGTCAGAATCTAGAAGTCTTCAGATCCTGGATCTGCTATACATGTGATTTAGCTAAAATCTGAAAAAAACTGCATCTCAATTATCTAAATATCTCAATTTGACAAGGAAAGCACCCAATCAACTAATAGATAGCAAAATTTAGCTGAAGGGAGGAAACTTGTTAAGCCATTACAACTCAGTCATGTTAATGAAAGGTTTATTTTAGTGTGCTTTTTAGCATATCTGGAGCCATTAAGTGCAGTTAAGGATGCATTCATGAGCAGGTACTCCAGCTCAGACGAGGCACAATAATTCACAAAGCTGTGTAGTTCATTCATGATGCCTGACAGATCATATAACATTCATACCCTCTAGGATGAAACATGGCTAGTTTGTAAGTTGAAGAAACCTGAAAAACATGTACAACATTGAAAAAAGCTGAACAAACGTGTACAACATTCAACTACAGATGACTCTCCTTTTTTGAGGAAGCTTCTAATCTATGGTTAGTAGACTTATATGTAGATTACAGAAGATTTATTAAGACTTTGCATTTGAGGATCATGTTTATACAGCAAACAAAAACAACATCAAATTTAACTGAACACAGTGAACACAGGATGTGACTCTGGAATGATGTACTAAGGTTGTGATGAATCTTCATCACATCCTGAGACCATAAAATAATTGATTTTATCTCAAAGACATGAATGTCTACTCAATTTTAAAAAATAAGTGGTAGCTGTAAGAAACTACAATTTTATTTTACATATTCCTATACTTTAAAAACTCAGCACACAAGGCATAGTACATTGTGCAAGATCATCTTTAACACTTTTTAATGTGAATTTTAAAACATAACAAAGGAAGGCAGCTTGTCTAGTATTAAGCTGTTGTGCCTAGAAACAATTATGCTTCTTTCAAATAGTTATTTTCTCAGATCCATTCTTTGAACTTACACACTTTGGCCTATTTAGGAGACTTATTCAGAGTTCCTTTGGAAGCAGCACTTAAAAACAAAGGAGTCCAGGAAAGGTGGGCATGCTTCAAAACAAAAATCTTGAGGGCAAAGGAACAGACTGTCCCTGTGTGCTGAAAGATGAGTCAGTGAGGCAAACAGCCAGCCTGGATAGGCCATGAGGTTTTGAAGAAATTTAGGAATAAAAAGAAGCTGTAGCATCTTTGGAAGGAGGGTCAGTTCTCTCAGGAAGTATTTAAAGGGGTTGCTAGGGCGTGTAGAAAAAAAGTTGGAGAGGCCAAAGCTCTGTTTGAACTTAGTCTGGCAACTTTTGCAAAGGATAATAAAATCCATTTTTACAAATATATTAATGGTTAAAGGAGGGGTAAGACCAGCCTTTGTTCTCTACTGGATGTGGGAGAGAACTTAGTAACTGCAGATGAGGAGAAGGCAGAAGTGCTTAATGCCTTCTTTGCCTCAGTTTTTAGTGGGAAGATGGCTTCCTCAGGACAACTGTCCTCCTGAGTTGGTACATGGTGTCAGGAAGCAGAATGTTATCCAGTTAGACTGGTTAACAGTCCTCCCTGTTATCCAGGAGGAGGCAGTCTGAGAACTGCTGAGCCGCTTGGATGTTCATAAATCTATGGGACCAGATGGGATCCATCCCAGGGTGATGAGAAAGCTGGCAGATGAGTTTGCGAAGCCGCTCTCCATCATTTACCAACAGTTCTGGCTCACTGGTGAGGTTCCAGATGGCTTCCTCCTGGAAAAGCTGGCAGCCCATGGGTTGGACAGGAGCACTCTTTGCTGGGTTAAGAGCAGGCTAGATAGCCAGGCCCAGAGAGTGGTGGTGAATGGTGCTGCATCCAGCTGGTGGCCAGTCACCAGTGGTGTCCCTCAGGGGTCTGTGCTGGGACCAGTTCTGTTCAGTATTTTTACTGATGACACGGATGAGGGGATTGAGTCTTTCATCAGTAAATTTGTGGACAACACTAAGCTGGGAGGGTGTGTTGATCTGTTGGAAGGTAGGAGGGCTCTACAGAGAAAAGGTTGAATGGATGGGCAGAGTTCATACGATGAAGTTTAGTAAGTCCAAGTGCCAGGTCCTGCACTTTGGCCACAATAATCCCCTGCAGCATTATAGGCTGGGGACGGTGTGGCTGGACAGTGCCCAGGCAGAAAAGGGACCTGGGGGTGCTGGTCGACAGCTGGCTGAACATGAGCCAGCAGTGTGCCCTGGTGGCCAAGAAGGCCAACAGCATCCTGGCCTGTATCAGGAATAGTGTGGCCAGCAGGAGCAGGGAGGTCATTCTTCCCCTGCACTCAGCATTGGTGAGGCCACACCTTGAGTGCTGTGTTCAGTTCTGGGCCCCTCAGTTTGGGAAAGATGTTGAGACACTTGAGTGTGTCCAGAGGAGGGCAATGAGGGAGTGAGGGGCTTGGAACACAAGCCCTGTGAGGAACAACTGAGGGAGCTGGGGTTGTTTAACCTGCAGAAAAGGAGGTTCAGAGGTGACCTTATCACACTCTATAACTCCCTAAAAGGTGATGGCAGTCAGGTGGGGGTTGGTCTCTTTTACCAGGCAGCAACTGACAGAACCAGAGGACACAGTCTTAAGCTGTGCCAAGGGAAATATAGGTTGGGTATTATGTTTTTTACGGAAAGAGTGATAAAGTACTGGAATTGTCTGCCCAGTGAGGTGGTGGAGTCACCATTCCTAGATGTGTTTAAAAAAGACTGGATGTGGCACTCAGTGCCATTGTTTAGTTGAGGTGTTAAGGTTGGGTTGGACTCGACCTTGAAAGTCTCTTCCAGCCTAGTGATTCTGTGTGTGAAACCTGAAAATTTCCAACAACACTACATTCATCTTATTGCAATGAAAAACACTACAGCTTATTCTGGCATTCTGGTTGACTAATAATATGGGAATACTTTATTTTTAAATAAACCATAACCTTCTTGACCAAGTTTGCCCTTAGCTTACTTCACAAATTTCTGCTACAACACAGATGACGCCATCCCTTTATGCCAGTTTTTTGGAGCCAAATTATGATTGATTATCAAACAATGAAAGCTAAAAAAAAAAGGGCCAAGGCTTCTGTTTAGAATGAGTACTAATAAAGCTAGAAACCAACAATAGAAATTACTACACTTGCAGAAAACTCCTCAGATTGAGGAGTGCATGTAAAATAATGCATCTCTATATCTTTCCGTAAGAATACATAGCTATTGTGGGATGTGCCCATGGGGAAAACAGTGTGGGAATGCCATGGGAAACTACAGTCCTTTAGCATAAGACATTTCCCCAGAGTCCTCTGCACCCCAATACAAATGAGCACATGCCCATCACCTGTCAGTTTGTGGTTGTCATCTCCCCAAATTCTGGAAAGTTCCCCGTTCTTGTTGCTCCTAATGGTTCCTTCTGTAAACCACTCCTTCCCTTTTCCCTCATTGTTCCAGTTTATGTTACCCCATCCCTGCTCCTCCCTTACACCCTCTTCCCATTGGATCATCTGTACCTTAGTTACTCCTTCCCTCCCCAGTTATATACTCTGGCCCCTCCTTCCCCGGGGCTTTTTGGAGTCTGCTTCCCCGAGTGTGGTTGTCTCCCTGCTCCTATTTCTGCCTCCTTACTCTGTCGATCAATCCTCAATAAACCCACTTGGATTCCAGCAGCTCAAGAGTCCTTCTGTCTTCCTGGTGGGGACTTTAATTATGCTATCCAGGCACCCGTTGAGCAGCCAACTGAGGGTCACCCTGTGGGACTCGGTCTGGGGTAGCCCATAAGTTAGCCCCCAGAAAAATGGCATTACTGTCATAATTATCCCACATGTAAAAAAAAAAAAAAAAAAAAAAAAAAAATATATATATATATATATATATAAAACAACTCCAGACAAACCTACCCAAAACTTAAATATCTATTGTTAACCAAAAGTATTCCTTCTTCCACTACAGCAAACTTTGTTTTCCTCCCCCTACAGTCATTTGCTATCCTCCTGATTTTGGAATAAAGATATGTGCAACTGTATAAATCTTATTCTAGTTTGCTGAGTTTTGCTGGACCAAAACATATTTCCTAAGCACGAAATAATCAGATTCCTACACTCTTTTTTTTTTTTTTTTTTTTTTTTCTTCTGTTCAGGGTGCCTCAATACAAGCTATTCTGCCATTCCTTTCCCCTCTGCCAGGTATAGTAGTCTTGCAACTTAATTTCATTGTTTTCTCTTTTGCATTTCAATTGTAACTGAAATGGTACAGTGCAAGTATTTTAACTAAAGCACTGATTTTCTTCCTTCCTAAAAGTTACAAATGCTGAAGTCAACTTGCTAAGCATACCTAACAATTAAAGCATAACAAATGGGAAAACTGTTCAAAGAAAGATATCATTAAAGAGCATTTATTCAGTATTACTAGTGTGTGTGAAATTATAACCAGGCTTTTGTGTTATTTATTCTTTTATTTACAGAACATAGCAGGGAACTTGTATGCTGCATTGTTCCATATCATAAAATTTTGAGTTAGAATCTCCATTTCTCATATTAATTGCCTAGTTAAGAGCTCAGTGGCTGGCTTAGTATTACCTGATCTACAGTGAAGAGCAGATTATTTCATATGGGGTTCAGCACCTGAATCAGCATTTGGGCAACTGCGTGGGCAAGGCTGGCTGCTTTGTTTTTGAAAAGAAAGAGGCCCCCAAAGCAATCAGAATCATTCCATTTCAGACTATTTTTTCAGCTAATGGGGAACATACCCATGGACAATTCTTTTTCTCCCCAGTGGCTATGAAAACACCTGATGCCCAACATTAATTCTAAACTATTGTAAGTCTTACAGTGTGTAGTACAGCTAGACATTTCCAGTTGATTAAAACTCTGCATTTTGTTTATGTGACTACTTCCTTTTTGCCTAATACCATGTTGTACTCTTTAAAAAGCTGAAAGTTTAATATAAGTAATAAAGCATTCACCACAGTCCAGTGGAACAAATTTAAGTTTGTTTAATGAGGATTTCTGGTGAACACAAGTAATGATTTTCTTGAGTACAAGATCACCAGATATGAGCATCCACTAGATATACAAGAGGTCTTTTGCCGCCAGAATTCCTCAATTAAGAGAAGTAAAAAAAAAAGCAGACTCCAAATATAGCTGTTGTATGCCAAATCCATTTGCATAATTTAAAATTTTAATATCCAACAATTGGCCCAATTAAGTTCCATCTTGTCAAAAATTATTTTGGGTTATGAAAGCATGACTGACCTTGAAATAACTTGAGCAGCTGCATTTGCGGTTGAAATGCTCCAGCCAGAATGGATGTCCTGGCAGGAGCAGCACTAGCATGGGCATCAGTAAAGTCATATGAAATAGAACACATCTCACACAGTTCACACACATCCAGCACCCATCTCAAAGACGATATTTTTTAAATGACAATCTGCTTTTCTCCTCTTACATAGTCCACAATTTTTATGGAATTTACCAGTAAATTTGTTCTTTTTTGCTTCTGTTTTTACACACTGCAATGCTTATACTCCCAAAGAAGTTTAGCACAGTACTTGCAGTAACTGGACATACATATGAACATAGTGGGGAGAGCAGGGGGAAATCCTTACTCTTGAACACATCCTAGACAAAAAACATTTTTATACCTTAAGTGCCTAACACTGGTTATTCTAGAGCATATTCCATAGCTTTTAGAAAAGTTCTTTCTATCCCAAAAGAAAAAATTTTATGTATGTTAGTGTATATGTATATGTGCCTTTGCAGGAACAATAAAGACTTTCAGAAATCCACCTCTAAAATCCACACTCACAGGTTGCAGAACATGCGGATTGATCTTTCTGATTATCTGACTACCCAAATATAACTGTAAAAGCCTCTGAATACTCAACAGTTTAGTAAGTCAGCCATCTACAATACCTGAGTACAAATTAATGTCAGGGTTTTAAAGTAGTTGTCAAGGTCTCTGAAATCCTGGAAGGTTGAGTGAACATTAAGAAAGAAACTGTCTCATACACAGTTAAAGCTAACAAAACAAAGCAGAGATTATAAAGGATAGAATATATATTCTGAAGGATAGAATACAGAATAAGCTACACTTGCTTTGGTAGCATTAAAATCAAGAGAAACAAATTTGGTATTATTCAATTCTAAAACTTAACTGTTTTACTACCTTAAAGAAAATTTATTACAAAATGCAATCAATATGTGTTCTATAAAGCACAAATAATCACAGTTAAGAGCCAAAGTATTTTCATATGATGCAAAAGTTAGGTGCAAAGTAGTAATATAGATTCACTAATAGCATCCATGAAAAGGAAGTTTGCAATAAATCTAGAAATGAATCCTCATGTTCTTAGAAATAGAACATCTGTCACTTTCCAAACATTTTTAAAAGGACTAAAAATACTTGCACGCATCAAAGACCAGTTCTGCCTCATTTGTTCAAAATTTAGAGCCCAGGCCACAGTGGTTGTGTTACAATGATGATAGGCATTAATTTTTCTGTATTACGCCTTAAAAATCTCCCAGTTACTTTTAACTGATGCTGGTGACTAAAGATACAAGATTTCTTAAAGAGTTAACACATTTATTGGTTTCAGCTGTAAGAGCCGCAGTTATTCTACAGAAAGACCTACAGTTATTCTTTTAGAATGTCTTTTTAATTAAATCTCTCTTGACAAATAACTCACAATAGTAAAATGGTTTCACAAATGATAGACAACATACTTAATGATGACATTTAAAGTTGATTTTACTTGAACACAGTTGTCACGTTTTATATAATCTGTCTACAGACAATTTCCACATCGGGTGTCCTCAGCTTTCAAGCATAATTACTTTTCTCTTATTGCTAATAACAATAAACTCCCAAATGAAACTTAATCTAAAGGATATCTTCTGCTGGATTAGAAGATAAAAAAACATAGCATCCAAGACCCTAGAAAATACAGAGCAGCTATTTTTTTTTCCTCAATATATAGCTGTTTTATATATAGGATAATTAATGTTTCAAGTAGGAAAATCCATCCTCCAGTGCTAGAGGTATTTCATATAAAAGCCAAAGTTAACTACCTAGAGATAAGGAAATTGCTCAGTATTCAGGGGGAAAGTTTTTATTTCCCTCCCTAGCATTACCAGTGGAGATAAATACTTGCAGCATGTCTATTGATTTCAACAAGACTTCATTTCCTTTACTTAGAATTATACAATCATTTACACAGAGTAGTAAGTCTTTCCTTTAGCAGTCTAATATCTGACTGTAGATACTGAAGTATTGGTATTTTGGCCAGATACTAAAATAAAAATTCCTCAAAACATATAGGTAGGTATTAAAACATTTCAGTTTATATGAATTTTGTAACTACCCACAACCTAGGCAGTAAGTTAAACCTGTGTTCTGTCTGAATAAGCTCTAATTTAAAACCTACATCTCCCTTTACTGCATTGTCTTGCAGTTCAGAATGAATACATAAAGTGGATACAAAGCTATTAATTTTTGCAGGTGCACAGGTATGACAGCATAGAACCTACAGCAAACGTCATGCCCAGGCAAGTACGTCCACAGGAGCTGAAATGCTCTCATAGGTCAAATGGGGATCTTTGGTGAGCGTGTTCAGGACTATTAATGCTCATTAGTGCTCCCAAGGCACTCATCTTCAGGTGTGTACCTATTAATCAAGTGAGGAAGGGGGGGGTTTCCACCAGAGAGTTTTTAAAACATACTTCTCTGTTTCCTTCTCACAGAATTATTTTTGTTTTAATTCATAGCTCCTATCTTTGGTCAAGGGAAAATAGAGTTTCTGCTAAAGTTAAAAACCCCAAAAATACAACATACCTAAGCATACTACATCCTTATAATCAACAGAATGGTATCAACCTTATTGCTTTCCAAAAGAATGTTGTAACTAACACAGACATTAAATTCACCACAGCGGTTATAATGTAATGACACAGTGTAATAAATTTGTGATGTTACAAAAAGCAGCTCTGGTCATTAGAACCATTTTTCACAGCTTTAATTGCATGTCTTCATTTAGTCTAGGTCATCAGGATATCTATTCACCTTTTTTTTCAAATGAGCTTCTTCTACTGAAAATAGATGGCTCAGGGTTGAGACTGGACTTTTTTCACCTTCTGGATGAATCAGTTGCTTCTTCATGCATGCCTGAGCCACTGTCTGCCTGTCCCTCAGTAGGTATTTCCAAATGAAATGAAAGACACCCAGGAATCAAAGGCTGATGAGCCTTTTAGTTAGCCTGAGAACCATTACTGAGTTCCTCTTCCGTTGGTTCCTGTTCAGTCTGCCTTAGTGCTGTTACAGCTGGTGAATAATGACTCATTTATGAATAATAGCCTTGCTAATCTTCACAACAACTGTTAGCAAAAGGTCACTTCAGCTCTGAAAATGTTTGTGTTTCCCTTTTCTTGTTGTAATAAAATCTTCAACTGATGCAACATGCAATTTTAAACACTTTCTTTTTTTGTTACATAGTTGGAATCAAAATGGGATGTTGTTTACAATTTAATGTTTCTCTCACTAGATGAGAGAAATTAATTCTACCAATTTTACTATAAGAGTAACATGCTCTTACAGTTTATGTAGTACATTTTAATTATGTGTATTTTCAAAGAAAGAACAAAAGAACAAGCAGCAGGTAAGAGGTGAACTTTCATAGTAATACTGTGAATGGGTATATAAAAATGTATATAATATGTGGAAAATACTGCATGAGGATGGTGTGCTTTTGTAAATCTCCTAGGTCTGTATGGTTTCTACATCTTTATTTTTTCCACCTTTGAATGTCATGGCTGTGTCATGTTTTTTATCTTATTTGTTGGTTTTTTTTTTTCTCCCAAGAGTAATTCAGAGTTGCTTGCTCTTTTTACATGAACTACAGATGCTAACAAGTGCTGTTCCTATAAAGGGTGAACTGTAGACACACATCACATTCTGTCAGAAATGAATTCTAAATTTTTAAAGAATGAACACTTGAATAATAAGTGTTCTCAAAAATGGAGAACATTAAAAATATGCAAGAAATAAAATAAATTTAATAGTGAAATACTTAAGGTTATTTACTTCTGAGGTGAATGTAATTACAGTCAAAATAATTAGGTACAAAAGTTTTTACACGGATTTCAGAACAAGACTAATTTTGGAAAATATTTTAACAGAAAAAAATACCACATGCTATAAAACTGTGCTTCAAGGCATATTTATGCTTTGGCAAAATTATACATAGTATATTATTCATAGTAGTATGTAGGTCACCACAATAGCAACATAATAAAGGTTAACAGCATAGAAGCTCAGCATTGTTGTGCACAATATGTAAAGTAAGGATATTTCCATGCAATCGGCATAATTTTCTTGCTTTGCATTAGTCTTCACCTACGTAACTGCCTTCCCATCTCATGTCCATGTTTGATATGGGGGCCTTCTATAAAATATAATAAAAAAGTTATTACTCAGTAAAACATCACTGTTCATGTTCTTCAACATGAGGCTTTTCTTGCAGACACAGAGGTAAAGAGAAAACAATATATTAGAACTGAAAGGAAAGCCAGAGATCTCATGTGAAGTAGATTAAAGAAAAAGGAAAAAAATGTTATTTTGTGTTTATTAGTTTAATAAACTATACTAAAATCAGTTTAGTATAAAATCAGGCATTCATACTTGAAATTACTCCCTGTAAGAGTACATGAGCTCTAACAACATCATAAGCACAGAGGGTGCCAAAGTCTCATCAGGCCTGCTGTTGTTTCTTTTGACTTGAAAAGGTCTCTAAATCTGTTTTCAAAATGTTGATGAATTCTTTCTTCCATGCCTGCCAGATTTCTCTTCCTCTACAGCAATGCTTCTACTGAAGTAACAATGTAGAAATATGTCCCTCAGTCTCACAAGATAGAAGAGCTCTCTTTTTATTCATTAGTGTGTTATAACACCAAAGAAATGCTTTGGGAAAGATTTTGTACTGCCTGTACAAACCATGCCAACCTGGGTTATCCCCATCTTCTGGAAGTACCTGAATGAAAAGAGTGCACAGAGTTCTCGTGTTTTTCCCTTTGTAAAAGCAAACTCAACAAGACCTCATGCTTCCAGCCTGCACTGAACGTACGAATCAGGCAAGCTTATTTGGGACAATTATTTGTTCCAGAACTTCAGAGCTGCAGTATGAAGGGAGTGGCCCGACTTTGAGAAGAGCATCCCAAGCACGCAGCACATCTCCCAGCCGGCAGGCAGCTCTTGCACCTTTACTGCACCAACATTAATTCTCAGTAATAAGTCAGGTTCCTTTTTTATGAAACACGGCAATGCAACTAAACATAATCTTTTGTTCACACAGCCCATCTTCATTAATTTAAATCTCCTTTCCCCTCTAAGATGTGGCTGTGTTTTCTGCAACATCAAAACTCTACAATTTCTCAGAGAGCACATGAAAGTTAAAGTAGGTGGTCTCATGACAAAGCTGTCATTATCTGGCTTTGATAATAAAATTGCTATCCCTCTTTCATCCTCTCTGAAAAAAAAAAATCTTTACATATTATCAGTCATTTGATACAGTTTTAATACATATTAGAATGATATTTTTTTTATAATTCCAAGAGTTTTTATTTGGTATCACAGACCAAGTTAATAAATTCTTTCCACCAGAATACTGAGAAACATATTTCTTCCTTTCAAAACAATTGAGTGAACTCATTCCTTCTGCAAAAGAGAAACATAAGTCTTACTTTTCCCACCGGAATTTTGAACACATTTGTTCGCTATTCACCCAGGAATCACCTCTGGTTATGCACCCTCCATTCTATTTTTTCAAGTAGAAGTGGTGAAACATTTGCAATAAATACATGCCAAAAAGTCAGTCTAATGTTACAATAGTTGGATATCTACATTTTGTCACTCATTGACATGTTTCTTACTATCTGTCATAGAATTCAGAAAGTTACATATTTATGACCCCAAACCTGGCCATGCCAGATTTATATACCAAATACAATCTCTTCCAATTTCAGCATCAGTCAATACATTTAATACAGTGCACGCAATACCAATTATTCTTCCACTGTAGCAAGGCAAATACAAGCTAAGATGCAAATTAGCTGTTAAACATACAGCCCGAACCTTCACCCAGAACTTCCATTAGATCACTCCAGAGAGAAATTTATAGATCAAGTTAGCTGACTAGTAATTTACTCATTTTAATTTTTTGCAGGTTAATTTTGCCGAGACCAGGAACACATCTGTTTCAGTTAATTCAAGGTAATTCACTTAAATTATTACCCACTCTTATGTGAGTCAGCAGTTTCAATGAGTGCTCCTTATGTGTGCTGTCTGTGGGAGTAATCCCACAGTCAACATCAGACTGTTAAGGCGCTGATAATTTTTGAAGGTCTGGTCTTAGTCTTAACTGAAATCTATTGGGAGTAGGGGAAGCATTCTTTCCAATCTTCACTGAATCACACCATTAATATGAGCATGTTTTCTGTAAAACACATATGACAGTATATCTGTCAATATACCAATTAATATGAGGACCAAAGAGAATTTTGTGTTAAATATTAAGATGTATATTACCCAGATAGTGGAATTGCTCCACAATTCTCTCTGGCTTTCCTCTCCTAGAGTAGTATTTTATCACTTATGTCTATTACATTCTAAAAGTGTGGTTTCCTGAGGACTATCTGAAATCCTGTTTACTTCAGTACCAGTTCACAGAGTTGACAGCATGACTAGAAATGTGAGGGCAAGAATAGAAGCAGCATTTAAGTAACCTGGAGATTTCAGTTCATTCATCCTAATACTCTTTCCTTAAGTTTATATGATTTTTGTAAATAATACATAATTAAAAATTAGTGATGTGAAGGGACTACAGGACCTTGCATGGTAACTAACCAGGAATGATTGCCATTCTCAAGGTAAAACTGAATTTTTTCGTGTTCAGAAGTAAACAAAACCAAAAAATATGGATTCTTTCCAATCCTTCCTCTTTGCAGTAATCTTTTCTCCAATATACACAATATTTTTGAACTTCTTTTGAACCAGAATTTCCAGGGTTCTGAAGCAGATCGGATATTAATTTCAGCAGCCTGAAGACCTGTTTTGAACAAACAAGAGGTATTAATTAACATCATTAAAACCTGAACGCTGCTTTTATTTCCCACATATTTCAAGACATATTTCCATTGATGGATTGCAGTTATCCTCATGTAAGAATCAAAGCACAACAAACTTATATAAATATCTTGAACCTTATTCCAATTCACACAATTTCCTTCAAATAATTCAGCTACCTTGCACAGCAAATCCTTTGTAAATCTAGTGAAACCTTTTTTGGCATTTGTATGATAATCTGCCTTTTCTTACTTAAGCGTGTTTATTCTTGACTGTTGCACTAACAAAGAAAAAGACATTTTGAGGTGCCTACAAAAACTGAATTCCAGTTATAAGAGTAGCAACCCATGAGGCAGAACAGTTGTGTTTTATTCCCAATTCTTTCTGTCATTTTCCCTGCAAACTAGGGCAAGTCACATCAAATCTCTCTTTTCCTTTGTTTGCTCTCTTCATTTACCCTTCGGGAAGCTCCTCTGAGAACAGACTTTCCATGTACCTACCGGTGTCCCAAGGAGGCTTCACTGTCAGTGAGGTCTTCTGGGTCTTTCATGTTAGATTCTACATATTAAATTATGAATAGAAGATACTATTTTTTTTTTTTTATGGTTTACAAATACACATAGGCAGTGTTAACTTTTTTCTCTAAAACAGCCAGGATTTTCAGAATCTGATATTTTGGCACTGCCATAGACTAAAAGAGTGGAAGAATGATACTCAAACCTAAGCAGTTAATTTTACTACTTTAAAGAAGCGTTCCTTGCAAGAAAATTACAGACGCAAAGAAAGGGGAAAAAAGTAAACTTATCTTCCTGTTCTTGACGGTGTAAGTAAATATTATGGAGTAAGGGTCAGATCTGAGAGTCTGACTATTCTCTGCCACTGGAAAAGAAATCTAGATTTAGTTTTTTTGTTACAATGCAGTGAAGCTTACTTGTTACAAAAAAAAAATATAGGAATACAACCATTCCTGTTTAAAAATATGTGTATTGCTATACAATGTTTTGATCTCAATTATGGAATATTCTGATTGTTCAGTCATATTGAAAAAAACATAAATTTTTGCTTTACTCAACACTCAGATTACAATTTCCAAGGAAATTCTCAGCTCATCTGCATTAAGGCAAACTATGTTGCTCTTTTTTTCCCCAACTTATTTGTATTACAAAGGCTATAAGTAATTTAAGACATCTCTTGAGAGTAGTGGTGAGGGAGAAGAAACATGGGCAGAGAAGTAAGAGAAGAGATGAGAGAAAAAAAATTATCTCTGACTACAGAGAAGCTCTGAAAACAGTTATATTCTCACCTAGACTGGGAAAGGAATACAACTTTTTGTATGAAACACAATAAAGCAGTAAAAATTTTAAATGCACTTGGCAGCTCAGTGGTGTATTTTCTGTTTACCAGGTACAATTCCAAAACCTGAACTGTTTGTCTAAGGGATATACCAGGAGTTTTTGCAACAAAAATGTTTGAGGTTTTTTTCCACTCTGTATGGGAGATCTGGTTCAGAAATAGTCTCAGAATCTTCTTTAATTCTTAGGCTCAAAATAAGCAAATCTGTACAGACATGTTTAATTAATGTGTTCAAGAACATTGAATTTAGATTAATATAATAAAAAGAAACACCAAAAGCAAGCTGCAAAGAGAACAGATTTAAGAAAATTTAACAACAAAAGGCTGGAAACTTTGTGTATTTTCTAAAAATAAAATAAAGATGTTTTCTGTGAACAGTTCAAATGTCAAACCTAGGCAATAATTTAAAATAACGTAATTTCCTCCTTCAATGTATGTTCAGAGCTCAAACTTCACAAAAATGAGCTCTGCCAGACTAAAGAAATGGTGTTCACCTAATAAGAGATGTAGAAATAGATTTTAAAATGGTACATATTGGCAGGTCTAAACCATTTCAAAAAGCTGTGTCAACAAAAGCATTTTTGCTAATAAACATGTTCTGATATGAAACAGAGGATATTTCACAATTGTGAAGATTTTTTATAAGCCTGGGCTGACCAGAGGTGAAGAGGTGTGGCTCAGGCAACTGCTCAAAGTAAAAGAATCGAAACCTAGGGAAAGGGACTGGGAAAGACTGCTTTGGGAGTGGCTTGTTAGCAAGGAACTACCCAGAAGCTTCCACTCAGTAGAAACAGACATTGAAGAGGCAAGAGCAAAATTTCTCCAGAGCAGCCAAGAGCTGGGACAGCAAGGTGAAGCAGCACAAGCAGGCCAAGTGCAGGATGATGCAGAGTCAGACTGTCTGTGGGAGCAGTAGCCAGGAGACTTGAAATGCAGACAGTGGCTGCCAGCATCTGGCCTGGGATGAGCAGGCAGGGACCTGAAAATCTCAAACTGAAAGAAGATTGCGGCCAAAGCAATGGGAAGCAAAGAGCAGCCCCCCTAACAGGCTTGCCAACGAAAGGACTGTACATAGTTTTAGATTTCAGGAAAGCAATTTTAGGGATGGCAGATCATCTCATTGCACTGTAAATTATCCTGTTGCTTTTACCCCTTGATAAATTACTTTTCATCAAATCAATCGATTCACATCTCAAAGTGAAAAAAAAAAAGCAGCAACCTTACAGAGTTCCAGAGAGACCAGTTTCATTTCCCCAAGGTTCTAGGGAAGGCTGAAGTTGGCATTTATCAGTGATCCACTAAATTTCAATTGGGAATTTTTGCTGTCAGTCAAGTTCTGGACTAGCTGTATTTATTCCCAAATCCACACAGTGAAGCAGAATATTTGATTCCTTCATCAAACTAAAACTAAGGTCATTTTGTTGAAAAACAAATATTAAGACAATCTAGCAGAATTTTAATATTTTTACTTTCTAATTTTCTTGTTCCTGGCCACTTAAATTTTCTCTACTTAAAGCTATGCACCTTGGGGTGGAATTGTCCATGTTGCTTTCTTGCATCCAAGCTTGCCTGAGTTATAAAATAATACAGTGGGGGTTTTGGGTTTGCTTTTAATCAAAATGCTAATGTGCATATAAGCCCTGGTAAGAATTTTTAGACTAAGACTAAAATATCAGTTCAATATTAGATGCAGCACATGAGAACCTGCTGCTGTTTCTCAAAACAAAAGGATACATGCCCTTCTTTTAGCACCTACTCTGAAAGGCTGAGAGGTAAAGGTCTTTCCCTGGAGAGCACCCAGCACCCTTTCCTGACCTAGGCAGGCACTTTCCCCTATCTTTTTTATTACTTCCCAATGCAGATAAAAAGTTGGTGACCAGCTGGATGCAGGTCTCTTTCTCTAGCCCTTATGATCAAAAACAGAGAAGATTTTTTCTCCATATCCCTGCATTAAATTATGTGATTAAATGAAACTAAAGCAAACAACAGTAACTTCCACAGGTGAAATGGAAATTTCCTCCAAAGTATTCTATATTTCTGTACAGATGAGGAGTAAGGTTCTTCAGCAAGATAAATTGATTTTGAATCTGTTTCTTTTGCTTGACAAATTTTTAAACAGACTGTGGGGAAAGAAGAGAAATGGCCATCTGGCACTTCCTCCTCTACTCACATTTTAGATGATATGCCCTTTTATTTAGATAATGATGATAGTTGCTGACTTTATGGAGATATTCACAGGCTGTGAGTTCTTGCAGTATAACTAAGATTTCAAAGCCCAAAGGAATGAGCTTCCAAATTAATGCAAGGAAAAGCACATGCATTGTCCTCTGGACCTTGGATACCTGGTGGCACTGGAAAACATGTTTTTTGTTTCTGCATGGGTTTTGTTCCTGCCTGTCAATTAAAGCTGCAGTTCCCACTTCTCATAGCAATAAGCATGTATTTTTTTAGGTGTTGGAATCTGAAATGCAAAGAATTCTCAGAACTTTGGGTCTGTAAGCCAAAGCTTAGAATTAAACACGGGATTTGATCTGAGATCTTGGAAAAGGCTTCCAAACTTAGGTGCTAGAAACAAGAATGTGGATTTATAGTTTAAAGCAGAGACACGTTAAGCTAAGTAACAGAAAGTTTGGAGTTTTAGAGTTTAAGATATAGAAAAAATAAAGTAGTTACAGAGGTAAACAAGGAGTTTAGAATGCAGTACTGTAGATTTGTGCATCATAACATGATTGGCTAAGAAAGCTTACACTGTAGCATGGGTGCATAAGATTAAATATTTAAGGGTTGAGTCAAAAACATAAATATTCTTGTTGGCAGTGTTTTATTGGTCAATAAATCCTTAAAAGGTCTTGTAACTAAGAGCCTTATGACCTTCTGAACCATACTGTAATGATGTGAGCCAAATTCCTCCTTCCTGCCCATGTAGAAGATAAGAAAAATAAACCAAACTGCATCATCAAAAACAATTCAGAAGTCCTGTCTTGAATTCCTTCTAAAATTCCCCACAAGTGAATATCAGGTTTAGGTTTTGCTTAAGTGTGCCAGGAAGCAGAATGAGCAGACTCCTTTGCAGCGGGGGCTGAGCTGGGAGCTGAGAGTGACCCAAGAGCAGGCCATGCCCTCCCTGCTGGGGCATCACCTGGGCCACTGGTGGTGGCAGAGTCTGCCTATAGCACAAGGATCATCACACCCCTTATTACCATCATTTAGGAAGGAAAGAGAGAAGAATGTATGATAAGACACCGTTCACCAACCCAACTCGGATGATGTAGCAGCTGGGTGATGGACATGAATGTGTACAAAGCCTGTACAGGACCTTCCCCCTGACTGGATCTGTATCACTGAGGAGAAGCAGAGGTGGTGTTTTCTGTCCTGGCTGGATATAAGGAAATTCCAAACATTTGTCCAACACGCAAAGGCTTGAGTAGAAAATTAAGGCAGAACAGGTAATAAAAATAGAAAATGGAGTTTGGAATAGTCATTACTAAGCGGCTTGCTCACCTAAGCACCAAAATAACATTTTCTCACAGTAGTTATAATCTTCTGTTGAGTCTTTAAAAGCATTTCAACACCTTCCACTATTTGCACACTTTTTCATGTAGAAGTTGGGTATAGGAATAAGCTATAGATAAAATGTAAACCTATGGAACATTCTTCAGGCTTGGGTGTCTTCTACAGTATCCATAGAGAACTGATGAACAACTGTAGTGAGAAAAGCAGATCCTTTTCAGTCATTTAAAACTGTCCTTACTCTAGAGAACAATATTGTTCATAAAAGTGGGAGACAAAATAAGAAAACATAACTTAGAAAACACAGACTAAAAAGAGTGGTGTGTGAAGAAATAACAAATGTTCCCATAATTGCTTTCATTTGCAATCATGAGATGTAGGAGTGCTCTCTACTGAAATACAAAAAGAAAAGCTAGTGAAAGTCATAATTGTAGTGGTTCTCTTACTGGGGTTAGGAAAAAAAGGCTTTCAACATAACAGAGCCTAACCTTGACAAATTACATAGATCAGATGACAATCTGGAAACAATAACTCCAGGACAAATCATCCTGGGCTGATGTACCACAGTGTTTTTAATACATACCAGACAAACAGATACAAACACCAAAAATAAAAGACTACTTTGTCATGACAGAATTTCATCATGCTTTTCCAGATATCTACATCAAAGAACTGTGAAAATGGCCTCAAAATTTCTTAGTATAAACCACACAATAAGACCCATACATAAGAAAATGGATTTTAAAATATTTGGAGGGCCAACAAAATAAACACTGAAAAAATAAGGGAATTTTATATGCAAAGACAATGACTTGAAAATTGACGTAAAGGAATGCAAGGCTTGTGCATTTTTCAGTTGAAATCAAAAATAGTTCATCATATTTTGTCTTGTTCAGTTGAAACTTTAAAAATTGTATATTTTGGCTATAGTAAAAACTCTTTCTATATTTTTTGTTGTGATCATAACTGTCTTAGTTAAATTTGTGTGTAATCTCTTACTGGTCTTTGAGAGGATGGCCATGGCTAAGAGTATTTTATAATTTATACACTGACCATAGCATAAGGGTCAAAGATCAAAAAACCACAAATATCTTTTAAAAGTTCTTATGTTTCAGCATAGAGAGATTGGTAAAGAAATTCACAGATTGAAAGTACATCCCTATACAAAAATGGAGGATTGCATTGTTTATATAAGTTAGTTAGTTAGAAGTTAAGTTAGTAAGTAAGTTAAGCTAAGTTAGTTAGTAAGTTAAGCTAGTTAGAAACTAGCAGGCTTTGCATGATTTGCTGTACTTTGGAGGTTATCTACATGCAAAGAGCATCAATAGTATTTCATATCTGGTTGTATAGTCAGTGAGGAAAGGTTTGCTGGCACATAAGGACAGCCTGGTGGTTGCAACGCTGTTAGTCATTTTTGCAATAGAATAGTTCTGATTTTAAATATTTTCTATACCAAGAGTGGATGACACATGGGGAAAGCAATAAGAATAAAATTAATACATACTCCAGATCTCCAATCTTTATTAAATGCACACATACACGTAAGTCCAAGTGCTCATTATTTTAACTTGTATATTTTTTACTGTTTTAGTACAGTTGTTCTTTCTAGAATCATATTATTAGTTGACATAATAACTTTTTCCAAGTCCCATATCAGTCTAAACTATGAAGCTAACTTAATATAAGACTTAAGCAGTGCATACTTACTACCTGTACTGCCTATAATTAAATGAAAGACTAGCAAAATTAGGGATAGATTTTATAAAGTACCAGAATTTGTTGAAAGGGACTCATAGCCACTTCTGAAGATTCAGAATTTTTTTTAATCCTAGTTTAGGCAGTTTATTCCCAATAAATTAAAAAAAAAAAAAAAAGTGAAAAAAACCCCAAAACTGAGAACTTGTATTTTTTTCACTAAGAATGTAATAATGATGAAAATATGACAAGCTGAATTCTACTAGTTTAAAAATCTTGAATTGCAGAGTAGGCACAGTTTATCACTGTCTTGTCACTGATAAACACTTTTTAATAACTGCTGCATATTCATACTTCATTAAGTTTTATTCAAATAGTAGCTCACTGACATTTTTTATTGATTTGATTTCCATTTTCATCTTCATTCAACACAGAGTAAGAACTAAATACAACTTCTGAAAATTAGAAGCATTGGAATATACTGATATAAAATCAAGAATTAGTAAAAAGAAGGTTATTGGCTTAGGTAGTTTTAGTACTTCTGTACATATTTGTGGAAAAAACCTAACAGGTTTGTTTAAACTTTACATGCAGCTCTTCATCAGTTTAGTAGTAAATGCTAATGTTTCCTTGGTGGAAGAAAAGGGAGTATAAACTGAGGTGTTGGTGTGTGAATCACAACTTGGCGTGTTCACTAACCTGTGGGTAAAGTAAATGGTTTAAGCTACTTGCACTAAGTCAGTTCTCAATAGTGATCTATTTATTCTTGAGTTTAGGCTATGCTAGTGGCACATATTTCAGCCTCTGTGAGGTAAATCCAAGTTGCCCCCTTTGGCATATATAAAACAATGTGCTATGTTGCTCAGTGCTTACTACTTTATTTCATTCTGTTTAGTCTTAATTTTCAACAAATATAGACAATTTGAATTCACAATGAGTGATGGAACAAGCTGCTACATGTCACATTCAAAGAATTCCATTTTTTTAGTAGTCAGTCAAATATTCCTTTGACATAAGGGACTTTTTAATGCTTAGTTGCAATGTCCTGAGTGGAGACAGTGTTGCTTAGAGGGGGATATATATGAGTAGTAGCATAGCTCTCTTTGGCTGTGATTAAAATCAGTTCCTGAGAATGAATCCTTCCTTTGGCTTAAGACATCTGAAATGAAAGCTGCTATGCATGCTGCCTGTTTCCCTGCATGATATTTTCATTGCCTGGTTACTATAATGGAAAGGAACCAGTTTTATCTGCAATCATGGACAGCCTAGACCTCTCTGAAAGACTGTGTTTAGATTATACCTTGCAAACCCTTGTTTCACACCTGCCACACCCAAAAGCTATTTTTACCTTCACCATGCTAAGTCTCAGTCACTTTATCAAGCACTGTTTTTCTTTACCACCATCATTTGCAAAATGTACAGCACTAACTGTTACTAAGTTTTACAAAGGAAAAGACAGAGATTACCCAGATAATTAGTCAGTAAAGAACAGAAAATACCTTCATCTTGAAAAATGTAATATACTTGCAGACTGGAGTATAGAGGTATTAGACTTCTAATGAAATTCTGTTAATAAAAAATTAATCTCCTTGGCAGCCCCACCCAGCTTTATGCTATCTACTTGTATTCTGTGAATACAAGGAAAATAAATGTGGAAATGAAATGGTCCCTGAAGTTTATACAGTGCCTTTCATATGTGTATCCTCAACTAATGGTACCTAAATGTGCACCTGAGTGCATAACCTGACATCTTTTGACAGTTTTCTAAAAGCCTTGACAGAAAGCATTTTTCATTGTCATTTATAGGCACTTTTCTTAAATAAAGGAAATGTAATGGCCTTTTGACCATTTTACTTCTGTACGCATCAAAAGACGTGCTTTATAGTAATTAAGTTGTAATTGTCAGGCCCAATTCCTAACTATGTTTCTAAGTTAAAGATACATGAACAACATGAACTAAAAAAATTATAAATACTAAGTTACTGGTTTATTCTAATTAATATAATTACAGATTGGCTTTACCTCAACTATGTCTCTGGTCTTCACACGAGCCTCAGGTACAAAAGGAAATCACCCACAATCTTTCCATCTATTTGAGGATATCCATCTTATTCTATTGTCATGTGTCAAAGTGCCATAACATTGACTAAAATGCCCAGGAAAGGGCTGAAATAACTATGTTAATTATTTTCTGAAATTTGAGAGCTTCTGTTCCAATTGCCCATAAAAAAAAAAAAAGAAAAAAAAAAGGGGGAAAGGAGGGGACAGGAAGAAGGGAAAGGAAAAAGGAAGAAAAGAAGAGGGGGAAAAAGGAAATTTGTTTTCTAACAGATACCAGAACACAAGGAAGTCACTATTTCTTTGGCCAACTTTTGAAACTCCTAGCTTTATCAGATGCTGTAGAATTGGGCAATCTAATCAAGACCTAAATATCTACCAGGGGAGAACATCTGGCTAGCTGCATCTGCAGTGTTCAAGAAAATATTTGTTTAGAAGTTATCAGGAGGCATAGGAGCAGGGCTGGCCCTTAGTCAGGTTGGCAGAGGCCACAGGGGACACAAGGCCAGCGGGCAGACACTGACCCTGCACTGCTGCCCTGTGACACCCAGCCGGGTGAGTGGTGCAGGCTGAAATCCAGGGCTGAGCCTGCAGCACTGCAGCAAGGTGGGAGCTCCTCTCAGCTTGCTCCTCTCAGATCTCTCCTGCCCAGCACACCCAGGACCTATGGCTGACCTGCTGGTCAGGGATCAGAGTCCTGCAGAAAACTTCTTAAAGAAGAATTCTCCTTTTAATAAGAATAGAAAAATTAATTACTAACAGAAAGGCCTCATGATGTCACCCACAACTGTTTTTCTCCTCTTTACAGAACTAAGTGGCATACAAAAATTTTGCTATTAATTTTCTTTATAAAATGTGGAATTGGAAAACTCTGTGTGAGAGGTACAACAGGAAAAATTAACAGAGAGGTGACAGAGTGGGCTGCTGACTCAGAGCAAGATATAGGGGTCCTTGTATCTATGTGTAACATTTGCGTTTTATTTCTTCTGACCACATGCAAAGGTGTGGCTCCTCTCTGGTATGGCACTTACACTAGATATGTGTCACTTTCTTTCAGATGGTGCCTGCCTTTCTTTCCTCTGCAGCAAAAATACTGTATATGAATTATATATATACAAAAACATACATGTATAACTATTCTTTAATAACCTCATATCCTCGTTTGATACATAGAGTTCTCTAGAGAACAGTACCATATACAACTCAGTGAAACTGTATCACCCTTAGTTTAGAGCTATGTCAGGGCTGTCATGGGGAAAGCATGCATTTTGCTTTACATTAAATTAGTTGTGTGACAGAAAAATTAAATTTGGAGCTGTATTTATATTCTCTCCCTTCAAAAACAATGAGTAAATGATCAATAAACTCAAAAATTACATACACAGAGGAAATATTTTTTACATTTTTCTTATGAACTTTTTAAACTACCACAAAATATAAATCCTATAAGGATTCTAAAAGTATTAGCTATGTATATCAATAATGAATACATCCAGAAGTGTAATTAAAATAAACCTGAAGGCAGCAATAAAGAATCATAAAATCCGGCAATTTTTACCCAGGTCACCTCACCTCTCAAACTCCAACTCCTCTGCAAAACAGGTTTCAGAATTATTTTAAACAAACATAGAGATAATAATGGTTTTATGTATTCTAATAGGCTTTTAAAAATTGTTTCCAGACCACAGTATTATAGTAATAAACTATTTTATTAAGTGAGTGAGTATTCTTTCTTCAGGCAGTTAATCTCATCTGCATTTTAATCTTCCAATAGAACCAAGCTGTTTTATTAAGACACTAAATATATTAGCCAGAATTCTACACTAGAAAGTAATTTCAGAATATTTAATTCACTAAATAAAGTAGTATATTAGTGGTATAATAGAATATAAAAGGTAAAATAATAAAACTAGACATTACCAAAACTGCTTTGGTAAATAAAAAAAAAACACAGTTTTGAAGAACAGTGGTAATTATTATACCTTGCTCTTGCATGATCCTTTCAACAAGCGAGTCCCAAAGCACTGTGCAAAATCATTACTTTTGCTTTTCAGATAAACAAAGTGGCTCAGAAAAGGAAAAGTAACTTTCTAAAGTTGCCCCACACATAGAACTGTGTACCTGGAGAAATATCCTGAATCTGGGTGCAGTAACAAATTAAAGAGGCCACACTGCTTTACCAAAGGTCTGTGTGAGGGAAGACAAACAGAAGCTGCTATAATTTTCAGAGTCAGCTTGTCACACTGAGCATTAACTCATTTCACTGTACACAATAAAACTAACAATCTAAGTATTTTTATTACTGACGACATTATGAGGATACTTCCTACTTACAGGAAAAGTTGCTTCATACTCAACTACATGGAGGGACACACAAAGACAGACTGAAGTCAAAGATACCATTAAGTTACTCATTTTATTCTGAATAGATTGTGCTGTGAAACATAAGGTACTGTAATCAAAGATATCACTGAGGCTGAGACTTATAGTAATAAAATCTGTCATGTTTTCACCACAGAAAAGCTAATAATTATTCTCAGAGCTACATGGAAACTATGAAAAACTCTGTAAGCATTATCTACAATTCCTAATTGCAGCAAATCCCTTATTATTATTACTACATTTATTAAAGAAAATGGACAGTGTTCATACAGGATATTGAATTCAAATCAGGTGTCAACATAAAACAAGGGGTTTGCTTGTGTCATGCTTTGGCTTCCATTTGGGGAAGGTTAGTACTTATTTTCTATAGCAATTTGTTACACTTGCGGTTGTGATCAAGTCTTCATTCAAGTTCTCCTTGTCAGCTCTATCCTATTTCTTTACACATACAATATCAAATCAATTAACACAAAATGTGTTCTATAAAATATGTACCAGGACCTTGAGTTTTGTTTTACCATTTCTTTATTTTACAATCATATAGCCTTTTAGATTATCAAAGACCTTTAAGATCATTGAGTCCAACTGCAAACCTAGCTCTGCTATTTCAAGGAAGCTTCTAACGAAGTGTTGTCTAGGAATATATTTTAATGACTTTGGAAATGACAACTTGATGTCATCAGCTTTGGAAATGACAATACAGTTAAATGTTCCAGAGAGTGGCAGACACACTTCTTAAAAATAAAATTAAAAATAAAAAATTTAAATTTTTTATTTAAAAAACAAAAAACCAAACCAAAATGAACAACAAATACAAAAAAAAAAAAAAACAACCCTCCCCCCCACCCAAAAAAACACCCCACAAAAAAACCCCAACACATGCCCTTCAGAAAGAAAGAGTATCATAGTATCATCTTTATTCCAGACTTCCCATAGTTCCATATTAGTGAAATCATTGGATGGAAGAAAAAGCAGATAATGTGTTATGGTTATTTCAGACAACATACACTACAAAAAAGAAAATTGAGCCCTTCAGAAAAGGGAAGTCTCTGTGAGCAGAGGTACAATTACGCTGAGATCCTTCTGACACGTGCATTAAATCACACTGCCTAGAGAACAGATGCTGAAATCTGATGATGAAGCCATGGCTTCATCACATTTTATAGGACAGAGTGAGAACTGGTTCCATCAGCTTTAAGAAGTCTTTCCACACCATAGCCATAAGGTTAAGTCTCTTTGAAAGACTTAGTAAGGCATTTCCTAAGAACAGCTCTCCATCAGGTTTTGGATACGGATTATAAATGACAAAGTCAAACGTACAAATTGCCCACTTGCCTGAGATGCAAGTATGTCCTGCATGGCCTGCACTTCTCCTTTCTTAACAACTACCAACAGGTTTCTTCCAGAAAACTCCATATTGCAGTACCAGTAGCTGACCACAAACAGGGAAAATTATTTTCATGTGGTCACTCTAATCATATTGAGTAACAACACATGGCTCATGTTTTTCTGCCATCCAATGAACTTTTATCTTATAGGAGAGCAATAGGACCCTTCTTAGTCATCACAGCAACAAACACCAATTTGCTAGAAAACAGTGGTCCAGAGTGTTATTCCCTGGTTATCTTGTCATATATGAGACAACTGCAGCAGTTTTTACTTTCTTGCCATTATTAGGGAAATGGTAAGAGTTTAAGGAACTTCCTCCATTTCCAGAGATTTAACAAGTTAATCATGAAGCAATATGGAGATAAATTATGGCAAATTCATGTGCCATAGCAAAGGCATAAAATCTGTTTCATTTATCACTGCATGGATACAGAAAGAAAATTAAAAAAAAAAAATAAAAGAGGAAGAGTAGATAGCTAAAATGAAAAATAATTATTATTTTTTGGGAAATACTAGTAAAGAAATTATCTATAATTAAAAAAATCTGACCGACTTACTAGCTCATGTTCTCCTATTTTATCACTGATATTCCCCATATACGATTTTACGTGTTAATTTATGATAGACTATAATAATTAAACCAGTTAGTATTGAATATACATTGAACACATTCTGTGTAGGAAAACTGTCCATCACATTAATTGGAATGTAATTTAATGTAAGAGGCATTGCTTCATGTAATGCTAGACTTCAAGAATGAAAGATAAGAACCAAGCTTTATGGAGGAAAACCCCACCATTTCACCCACACAGTGCTGTTCTCATCTCACCTAGGCCTTGAGACACTCACCCCAAAGATACGCAGATACTGCTACAGCAGAGGACCCAGCTCTCCAAGCCATTCCTAAGTGGAATTCAGGCCACCTCTACACATAGTCATGGCTCAGAGAGTGTATCTTGATCAGGTCTAGTAATGCTGCCCGACAACCTTGCTGATAAGCAGGGAGCCTAATAGTGAGTTTCATAATATAAAGGTGCTCTAATTAATAAAATATAAAAAGATAATGCATTATTTCATATAAATACTAAAAACTTTTTTCTTCAGAAAAATAATTTTCCCTCTTATTTTCAACCTCTCTAATTTATACATTAATTCTTCAGAGGAAAAGTGGTTTTTTTTTCTCACTAGGATTTTCAAAAATACCTATGGCTGTTAGGTACCCAGTGTCCTTTAGTCAATTTTGAAGCACTCAGTTACAATCTTTGCCAAGACAAAGCTAGAATATCATGTAAAATAAAAAGATATTTTAAGTCATTATCCAGCACTTGCTGTAGCAGACTATTTGTATTTGATGATGCCATTACCTCTTTGTTTTGTGTGAAAGCATATTTTTATTTACATGACTTTAGCCCATTAGGTTATGACAGATCTCTGGCTCTTGCAAAGAATTCACATTATGATAAAACCATATCTTTAGTCATTGCTGAAGAAATAGTGAGAGATTCCTCTTGGAATCCCATTTAAAGCAAATATAACATACCGGAGACTTACTGCTCATTTTCATTCTTGACTTTCCTCGAGGCCTTAGGGAATAAACTCATTCATAATCATCTGCTGTTAATAGGATATTAGGGCCTCATTTTCTCAAATGTACAAATTCTGTCTCTGCTCTCAAGTGCTTTCCTGCACAATACTATGCAGTTACAACATACAAAATCTCACCAGCTACCACAACAGGAAAATAAATAATCTTATTGTGCAACAGTGTCGTGGAAAGTCAAATTCATCTAAGTCTTAGAGCAGCCTTTGAATTCTGGGCACAATTTTTCATTAGCAAATTGTTATGTATGTCTTTTTGGTGCTCAATAAGTCTGAAATTTCCTTTGACCTATAAATTTATTGTTTAAGTTTAAATATATCCCACTTCCAAAATGGATGTAAACCTGGTCAGGGAAAAAAGCTGCACAAGTCATTCCTATAAATTATGCTAGACAAAGAGTATGGGTTACATACTAATGAACAATAATAAGCATGATTAGGTACAGGTTTTACAAGAATATCAGGGCATTCATGACGCCGCTGTTGTGGATATCACTATGCTGTCCTGTTTGCCTAGACCATTGCTATTTGCTGTGCACTAGATGGTTTCTACTCTTCCCATTGATTGCTGCCTGGAAACTGGAGTGATTCTACTGCTGCCTATTCAGCACTCCGTTGGCAAAAGGCTCGAATTTTGCATTCCTTTTTTTTTGCACATTTTTATCCTTTACCAGCAGTGCTTGTCCTTTTCTGACAGCAACAAGTGTGAAGTTGGTGAAGGGGCTCTGTGAGAGAAAGAGCTGTGCTGAGATGTAGCCACAAGTCATTATCTTTGATCTTCTAAACTTTTACCTTAAAGGAGTTCAATAGAACACTTCACAGTCTTCACAGCAGCAAATACCAAGATGTTAAGAAATAGGAATATAGGGTGTATTATTCCCAGATAATTCCCAGTGGGTGATATTCCCAGACAAAGTCTTAATAACTACTATTTCCTGTTAAATCTCATTGAAGCTGAAGCAAGCTCACTAGTCAGAGCTTTCTTTTCTCTCTCTCTCTCCCCCTCTGTGTATATATATATATATATGTATAAAATAATCTCTTTAGGAAATGTGATTATCTTTTTAAAGATAAAAGACAGGCTGTATAGTCAATATCCAAACTTAGCTATTCCTGACTTTCAGTCTGAGATTAGACTTTGCTGAATGCTGAAGAAAGTAAAGTGATAATAAAAAGTATTAAACCAATTAAATGATTGAAGGGGATGAAAAACCTGAGCTAACTATAGAAGATACATAATTCATATTTCTTAACTGGAACTGTCTGACCAAAAGCTCCACAACTCTTGTATTCTACATCCAACAGTTTAGAAACCTTGGAGAAAATACTTGTAATATCTGCAAATAGCTGCAAAATAAACTGAGAGCTGAGACTACTAGTCTTGTTCAGCCTGGAGAAAAGGAGACTGAGGAAAGACCTAATTGTGGTCTACAAATTCTTTTTGAGGGGAAGGGGAGGTTTAGGCTCTGGTCTCTTCTGTCTTGTGATCAGTGACAGGATCTGAGTGAATGGGCTGAATCTCTATCAGGGGAGGTTTATGCTGAATGTTAGAGAAAGGTTCTTCACCCAGAGGGTGGTTGGGCACTGCAACAGGTTCCCCAGGGAAGTGGTCACAGCACCAGCCTGACACAGTTCAAGACAAATTTGGGCAATGCTCACAGGTACATGGCATGACTCTGGGGATGGTGCTATGGGGGCAAGGAATTGAACTTCAGTGATCATTTTGGGTGCCTTCCAGCTCAGGATATTCTATGATTCTGTGATGAAAGTTGCAAGTATCCTCTAACGTTATAAGTAGTGTTTGGTCTCTATTCAGGCCAGTCTGCAGTTTGAATGCTCAGCACCATCAGGTCTTTCAAAATAATCTGTCTGGATTCTATACATATAGAGGTCTTTAATCACGAAGAAAAAGACGATACCAGGGTCCTAAGCTTTATACAGGCTTCTACAAGGCACAGCTAACTTTGACTTTAATATTTCAGAACTTCTGCTGAGGATCAAACAGTATGACAAATTGTCATTGTTATCACTTTATTGTGACACATTTGCGTAAATCTAGTGGATTAGAAAAACCACATAAAAATTACCACACCAGGTATAAATCTAGCCTTAACTTTTATAAGGAATCCAAATCATTCTTGACTCTTCTAGAAAGTCATTCAGAAGCTCTAGGCACCCAAGACCTGTAGAATGACATGGAAACCAAAGATGTCTTTTCCTATCCATCTTATAAAAGCCATTTCAGAAAAAGATTGGGGATTTTTTGAAGGAGAGGTTGCAGCTGCCACTGATACCCACACTGTTTTTTCCCCTTCAAGGCTGCTTTTGCAATTGATGTATCTAAAGTTATCTGGGTGATTATATATATAAAAAAAAAAAAAAAAAAAAAAGATTGTTCTAAGGATTGGAGGCCTGCCACAAGGGAGCAAAGAAATGCATTTTCCATGGATACATCAGGGCTAGCCATCTGAAATAGTACAATGTGCACAGAAGGCACAAGGTTAGACTGCCAGCATTTTTCTTTTCTTCCCCCCTCCCTTTTTTCCCTCTTAAATTAAAGTGAAAAAGGTCAGTTTGAAATGGTTGGTAAATCCAAACCAGATGCTAAATTTCCCTGACTAGAGCAGCTGGCAGACTTGAGATACTGGCAGTCCTCACCACTTCTGGAGAGATAATGCCCTAAATTCAAGGGTAAAACTCTACCTGTGATGTGACAGCCTTTGTTTCTTGTGGATTGTTCTTTGTTCTCAGAGAAAAAAAAAAGAGAAAAAATTAAAAAGAACTTCTTCCATCTTTCCTTGTCCTACCCTGCATAAATTCCATATTTATAATTTATTATATGATGTTAATAAGTTCTTCTAACATGGAGGAATATTATACATATATACATATATATATATATATATATATGTCTGTGTGTGTGTGTGTGTATCATATGAAACTGTGAGCATTAGCACAACTTTGGTGGTGAATGCTGCCCCATTTAGTTGGCAGACAGTCACTACTGGGTTTCTCCAAGTATGAGATCGAGTCCTTATTGATGATCTGGATGAGATAATTGTAAGCATCCTCAATAAGTTCACAGACAGCACAAAGTTGGGTGGCAGTGTTGTTCTGCTGTAGGGTAGGAAGGCTCTGCAGAGGGATCTGGACAGGCTGGATCCATGGGCTGTGGCCAACTCATCTGGTCTCTACCTGAAAGAAGGCTGTAATCAGGTGAGTGTTGGCCTCTTCTCCCAGGCAATTAGCATAGTCCATCCCTGGAGGTGTTAAAAAATGACTGGATGTGACACTTAGTTCCATGGTCTAGTTGACAAGGTGGTGATAATTTAGAGGTTGGATTCAGTGATCTTGGAGGTCTTTTCCAATCTAAATGATTTTTTGCTTCTGCGATTCTGAATAGAAAATATTTTTATTGCATCATCTTTGCAATAATTAAAGTGTGGCTCTGTCCTTTTTCTTCCCACTACTGGCATTCTCCATATATTCCCATGGAGGAATAATGGCCAGTATAATGGCCACTAGAATGACCAAAGACAGTGCTTTCAAAACACCATGTTCAAATCTTGCAAGTAGCTGAATCCCAAGTGTGAAGGAGAAGAGCATGAAGTGCCAGGGATGAGATTCATTTGTCCTCAGTTCAATCTCTCAATATTTACCAAGTCTGAACTGGCCTCTTCTCCTTTGAGACTAAGTGGAAAGACCTATAGATATAACTACCTTCAGAGCAGTCAAATACATTGTCTGCAAGCACCTGCTGCTGATCTGGATCTGGAGCAACCAGCTCAGCTTTCAGCATCTCATCTTAGACAGACAATCATGTCAGAGTCAGAATAGTCATCCACAGAATCTGTTCATCCTCTTCCAGACTCTTCCTCTTCTGCCAGGGTCCACTGAACCTGCAGTTGTGCTCCTGAACTGAAACACCAGGTTTCCTATGCAGAGACTTATGCCACGCTGTTATGGTTGGACACTGGCGCAATGCCAGCGTCTCTATGAAAATGTACGTTTTTTAAATAAATGCTGTGAGATGTTATTAGGAACAGAGCAGAGTAGGCTTAAGCTTAATAACAAAGGAAAAAAACTTTATTAAACTACTACTAATACAGAAAACACATAAACTAAATCTAGGATGAAGACCTTTTAAACTACCTTTTTTCTTCTCAATTCTAAAAACACTCAGCTATGAAATATTACTCGGGATTTTTGATCAAATTACTACTCTTCAGGTAATCTATACTTAAATTATTAAGGGAGAGAGAAGTCTCTCTTGTACCACAGACCCCCAGGAAACACAGCTGCCCCTCTGTGTTTCCCTGTCACACATGGCAACTGCCTGGAAAAAATATGCTAGTGTGACACTCTCTATTTTATGTCACAGTGCTCTCACTACTGTGTATGGACAGACTGCTCATAGGGCTCTTTTAAGGATGCTTTGCCACGGACTTAAAGATATAACAGTTCAGTTTCTTATCTTGGGACTACAGTCTCCTCTATTTTCTCTTGGGGCTGAGGGGTCTAAAAACAGGACTCATTTTCTTCTTGAAGACAGAGGGTATCACTATTTCCTCTTCAGCTTTCTTCGTTTTTTGCCATTCTTGTGCTGTTCGAAGCTGAAACAGGTTTCCTTGGGTCACCACTGCATCCCTCTAAAATGCAGTCTCTATTGTAGGAGATTTTGGTTCAGTCTATGGCTAACAAGAAAAGTCTAGTCAAAGCTACTTTATCATTTCTTCCCACCTAAATATTTTTTCTTCTAACATCTTAGTTCCCGGACTATCTCTCTTTTACTACAAATCAAGGAGGAGTAATATCTTTAAAAAGCCTTCATTTCTTGGAAAGGGTTAAAAGTTCAGACTCTTTGGACGGCTGATATCTTAGTCTAGCGTTCTGCCTCCCACGCTGGGCATTCCCTCCTTTCTCTTTCTCCTCTGCCAGCAGATTTCTAAGTACCGCCAGGCTCTCTGTCTCTTTCCCTCTTAAAGAGGGAAGCAAAGGCATTTCTGCTCTTTTCTACCCTTCTATCTACAAGAGCTAGCTTAGCTCTAGACCTTCAGCCTCTCAGCTTACCTAGACAAGACTGCGTAGCTTCCCCTCTCCCACTTAGCTTAAGGCCAGGCAGAAAAAGTCTACACTCTCTGACGACTATAACTAAAAGAGAGAGTTCTTCTAAGAGTTCTTACTTTTAACTCCTTGTGTTCTCAGAAGCGTGTCTATACTTTCAGTAGTCACTTTAAGTGCCAATATCTAAACTTGACTACTAATTAGTTTGACCTAACTTCCTAGAAAAAATTCACTTCTATGTTAAACCACAACACACGCTCCCATTATCTAGAGGGATTTTAAGACTTTTGGGTTTGTGATACCTGTAGGTCTCTATAAACACTGACTCAGGACTCCTGTAGAGGCTGGAGAGGTCATAGAGAAAGGTCAAATGTGGATCTGTCATCTGTAACTTCACAAACAATGAGGTTCCTCTTCTTATCAAAAGCAATTAATTTCTTCCACAACCATACTTTAACCCCTCTCTTGTAGCTGAAGACCTGCAAGGTATTCCACTTTAAACTGCTGTTTTTACACAGAACTTGTTATGACAGTTTGGTAATGGGAAACAATATTAATCTAGACAGGGAAAGGAAAAGTGATGATTTAATGGATAATGGTACTATTACTACTATCCTCATTGACAGAACAGACACATGATAGTGTAAGGAAGAAGTAATTCCTTTTATTCTCTTCAAGTAAAAGTTTTATCCTTTATTTATAAACCACTCAGCCAATATCCTGAATGACACATAAAATACTAAAGAAATACTGCCTGTTAAATAATCTGTTCAGAGTAAGAAGATTGAAATATATATACCTTTTAAAAATGAGAGAATGAAGCTGCTGAAGAAATTTTATCCTAACTAAAGGACACACAGCATAACAATCATCATTCATGCCAGAAGAATCAGGTGACGTGATAGAATCAATTCATTTGCTCTATGATTAGTATCCCCTACTATATGTCTTCTGTTAATTCTTGTTGTGCAAATGCTTATCTAATTAGCTTCAATTTTGAAAAAAGAAATAATTTTCAGCAGAAAAAAAACCATGTTTCTCTGGTGTTATTTTCTTAGTGGTGGAATATTTAATAGCTTAAATAGTACAATTACTATGTATGCGTATGGCCAGAATCCTGTGCAGGCCAGAATTCAATGTCTGGCCTTTTAATAAATCATTCCAGAGCAGTGTGAATGATTCTCAGTACTTTCAGAGGTGCCAAGTAAGTATAAGGCTATATTGGTTTTTGTTAAAGAAAAAATTGCTTATTGAAAGCTGATTGAAAGTCTTGTTTTTTAATATCATATTCAGTTATGCAATATCCAAAGTATTAAAAGAGTAAATCTTACATAAGCATTGCAAAGACAGGTTTTTGCAGCATAAAATTACTTATCACAATATTAAAAGATGGGCAAAATATTAGAATAAAAATAATGAACATTAACCTAAATCAGTCTATACTGACAAAATATTTACAAAGAAAAAGATAATTAAGTAATTTAGAAATCTAGCATAATCTCAGGGCTTTTTTTTTTGTTTTGTTTTTTTTGCCATTTTTAAGTACATCTGAAGAAGTGGTTAGCTTCACTAGCAGTTTTGAAAGAATCCCTAATTCTTGAGAAACCTAAAAGAATATGTTATTTTTTTCTTGATCCTAACAAGACACACATGTTTATAGCTCAGTGAGAGAGGGAAATGTGCTTCCTTGCACATCTACCCTATGAGCGTTTGTCAGTGAGGACTGAAAAGAAGCTTGTCCAGAAATGGTCCATCCAGTGTTGTTGTTTGCCCCACCTCTCTTAGAACTCTTTGATTAGCTACGCTTCCCACAAGGAGCATTCCTTATTATTAGGCATCTGGTTTATTTCACTTTCTCAGTCTGCAGCAAGGTTGCTGAGGTAGCTACAGCACTGCTCAACCCAGCACATGACTCTTGCTGGTTCTGGACTACATTTGCTCCATTTGCATGGCAAGGAGCCACAGTCACATGCCAAAGAGCAGCAAGCCTTGGGGATACTAGGGCAGACACGCAGGTTGTGCTATCTAGACTTAGACCTGCTAAACAGATCAAACTTGCTGAAGACAGGGAATCTCATGCACGGAAGTTATTAAGCAGAAAGGGAGTTTCTTTGGAATTAGGACAAATCAGAACAATTTTGGTGCTGAGTTAGTGTACATCTCTTCCAGATTATCATGTGTATTTTTCCCATAGGTGTCATGGGAAACTAACAGATGTCTTCTAGAAAGTTCTATGTATCTGCCATGGTATAACAAAATCAAGATGTCTGAATTCAAAGGGCTTACTATGAAACAGCAGAAGAACATCTAAACAAGCAGCATCCCTTTTAAAAGGGGATATGATAATCTACTCTGCTGTATTCACTCACATCTTGAAAACATGCCAATTTGATTTCTTGCTACATACAAATGAAGAAATCCATTTTTCTAAGGACGACCCTTTTTTTCTTGTATTTTTTTCCTTGTATTTTAGACTGATTCTCTAATGAAGAAGGAACTTTATATAATAGCACTATTTATTCATATGTCAGCTTTCTCCAAATAGTTTTTACTCCCTTGGCCATTATATATATATATATATATATATATATATATATATATATATATATATATATATAAATGTGACTGAGGCAAAAGTCTCAGGGGATGAGAAACAGAGAGAAGGGAGAGAACTGAATTAATGTCCTAAGGAAAAGAGAAGGGCAAGAGAAGACATGAGCTCTGTGATTCCCCATCTCAGTGCAGGCAGGGCAGGGAGAAGCATCACACAGCAACACTTCCTGTAGCACAGATTCAGGCACAGAACCTTTGGCCAATGGCACAGCTGGACAGGGAAGGCAACTTGGTGGGAAAGAGGAGAAATAATAACAGTAATGGCAGGATGTATGGCAAGGACACTGGTAGGTTTGCCAAGAAGGATTGAAGGAGGACAAAACAGGTGGCTGGAGTTATAAAGGGAAAGGTAATAGACAGGACACAAATCCAATGAAAGTCATTAATTCTGCTCCTCTCAAAATGTTTGGGCTTTTTGGAAGCTGAGGAGGGGAATTGATTTCACTCTCAAGTTGAGAGTGAAACAATAGAAACAATGTTTGTCTATTAAGGAATTAACAGATGAAGATTATGAGCACAGGAAGTTTACCACAGGATTGAAAAGAATTGGGAGAAGTTTCCCTGGATAAACAGTTTCTTCTCTGAAGAACACACTCACTATTCCACTGGTGTCCTCTGTAGAAACAAACCAATTGCATCCCCTGCTCAAGCACATAAAAATATAATTAATCTTTTCTTTTCCCAATTGCCTTCTTCTCTGATGAACAGAACTATCACCTCTGGATAAAGAACAGGGATTTTCTGAAATATGTCCTTGAGGTAATAAATGTCATCCTCTCTGAAAAGTAATCTCACCTCAAGATAACTAAATCTTTTTTCCATTTATCAAATATCAGAAAGATAACTATCCTTGCTTGCTATTTAAATTCCTCTGCAGAAACTGAATTCTCACCTCACAAATAAAAATTGTTGCAATCATTTTCTCAAACAGTAAGCAACATTGCAGTTTGGAGAAAAAAAAAAAAAGGCAGTGGAGGTTTAGTGGAACAGTATAATCTGCAGACTGGGGGAACTAAGCCATTTGTGTCCACATTTTATACTCTGGAAGAACTCAGGTCTAATTTCTTTTTTTCCCCTTTTTACGTTTTAGTGGGACTTTTTGGGGGGAGGGGAGGGTAGTTCATAGTTTATTTTGTTGTTTTGGGTTTTTTTTTTTTTTCTTTTGGGAAGGAAAGAACTTTTGGATATATTAATATATATATATATATTAGTTGAATATATTAATAAACAGCAAATTTTTAATAAGGTTCTTCGGTCTACCAAAATTCAGATCAAAACAAAACAAGCTTATTTATAGCTCTGGTCTGCATCTGCATGTCATAGATGTGTATATGTGGTGAATTTGCATCATATGTACATCATTCTAAAGCAAAACACTGATTTAATTCCAGTCCAAAACTCCACACAAAAAACCCCCAAAGTGACTGGAGTTATAAAAGCATTGTGGTGGTCTGAGTACCATGAATCCAACCCTATGACAATTTCCTCTGACAGGAAACAAAGTAATAGAACTCCTTTCTTTTTCTACAGTCAGTTGTTTTAGAGAAAACAGTGATAAATCATCTCTAATTCAATGGGCATAAATCATTAAAAGCAATCTACATTCATTGTCTGAAATCTCAACAACAGCTTTGCTTCAGAATATGCTGTCTCAGAAAAATGTGAATAGAAAAGATGTGTATTTCTGCACTTATAGATATTTTTCAAATTATTTTTCTTAAGTGCTATGAAAGAGTTCTTTGTTTTGTTAAGACCAAAGCTTGATATAACTTCATACTTACAGCCTTGTACAGAACAGAAACAATGACCACACAGTTTGTCGTCTTTTTTTTCCTGTTTATTCAGCTTTACTAGTATTGATGATACCATTTTCAATGAATTCCTTTAAAAGTAAGGTAGTAATTGATGAAGGCACCATATAAATTGACAAAAAACTATCTTTTTTTTTATTCTCTATAACTTTTCCTTTCCCACCTTCTGTTTTAATAATAGCAAAGTCTGAAAGGAATATTAGTTCTCCCCCATAAGCCACTGTTTGCTCATACAAGCCTGTTTCAGAGCTGTGGCTAGCCAAAGCTGAGGCTACTTAGGCCATGCAGCATCTTCCAGCAGGCAAGACTTTCCCAGAGATAGACAAGAAATCCTGGCTTTTCTGAAGATATGTCTAAACCTCAAGTCTCTTGTTTTAAAATGATGCTGTCACATTTTCTACTTAGTTGCATAACTGCATTTGAGAAAAAAAAATTCTCTGTACCCGTAGAACATTTCTATAATGATGTCACATCTAGCCAGGCTGCATTAAAGACACTGGGATTATATGCCAACAAAATAGATGTGACAAGGCATTCCAAGAAGGATGCTTCTTCCCTCATACACAGGGAAGATCCTAAGTGGAAAGGTCTGACAGTAGGTCTGTATTCTCTAGCAGTTCTAGGTTGTGGATGGTATTTAATTACATTTGATCTAAAGAATAAGTTAATAACAAATATCTCATCAATAACGTCTATCTCATACTTCAGGTGTGCTAAAATGGTGAGCTTTTTCAGGTTTCTAGGACAGTTTTGTTGTTGTTGTTGTTTTCTGTTTTGCATACATTACCATTATCTCAAAGAGCATGTTGGCTTTATCTCTGAAGTTTCAGTCAGCTCCTGGGGCGATAGCAGCAGCACACAAGTGCTTATAATAAGCTTTTGGAGAATGTAATGAGGAGGATGATTTCTCTTGGCTCAGTGCTAGAACACAACAATGGGATGTCGTCAGAATAAAAGTTTGAATCACGACGTCTCATTTTCTTCCTTTCATTAGTGTTTGGGGAGGAGAGGGTTGTTGTGACAGCTGGTCAGTAGTGATTCAATTATATGCTCCATTCTCTGGACTTCAGTTCAAGACATCCTTTGGCAAGCTGAGCAACTGCTTGATGACAGATTTAGTAGCTCGGGTTTGATAGAATATGAAAAAGGACATGACTGATTTTGATAAACTTCTCATGCAGCATGCCTTTGAAGTTGTACTACTATCTAAGGGACATCCATTTCAAAAAGCTGCCCATTAAGTTTAGTTTTCCTCTCTCCTGTGTAGTGAAAGTGATCTATAACACATGCACACAACACCTTGGCAAGTGAAATTGTATAGGAAAATGAGAAGAAAACCAGGCTCACAAGTCTAAGTACTCAGAGTTGAAACTGTCCTGATGTAACATTCCTTTGGTAATGGCCAAATCTCAAGAAAGAAGAAACATTTCACTGAGGATGTCACATCAGGCCTGTGACTGTACAGGAAAGGACACAAAGGGCCGCCGAAGAACTTTGGTGGCATCACTAAGCTCAGCTGTCTTTGGGTGCCTAGGACAGGTGACCTTTCCCATTTCTGTATCTGAGCATGCTTGACTGTGCAGGAAAATAACTTTTTGCACCCTTCAGAGTTCAAAGAAGGCTGGAAAAGCTCTCTTGGCTGAGAGCTTTCCCACCCATCATAAATAGAGAGTAACTAAAGTCAGTCCTCTGAAAGATGAAGGCAATGGAACAAATAATGAGTCCGCAGAATCACCGAATACACCTACTTGGAAAGGACCCACAAGGATCAAGTCTAGCTCCAGGCCCTGCACAGCACCATCCCCAAGAGTCACGCCATGGGCCCAAGAGCATTGTCCAAACGCTTCTTGAACTCTGTCAGCCTTGGTGCTGTGATGACTTCCCTGGGGAGCCTATTCCTGTGCCTGACCACTCTCTGGGTGAAGAACCTTTTTCCTAGTATGTGACACAAACCTCCCCTGACACAGCTTCAGACCATTTACTCAGGTTCTGTCCCTGGACACCACAGAGGAGAGATCAGTCCTGTCCCTCCTCTTCTCCTCATGAGGAAGTTGTAATTGCAATGAGGTCTCCTCTCCTTCAGGCTGAACAGACCAAGTGATCTCAGCTGCTCCTCACAGAGTTTCCCCTCAAGGCCCCTCACCATCCTCATCGCCCCACTTTGTACACTCTTTAATAGTTTAATGTATTTCTTATGTTGTGCACAAACCTACCCCCTGCACTTGTGGTGAGGCCACCTCAGTGCAGAGCAGAGCAGGACAATCCCCTCCCTTGCCCGGCTGGTGATGCTGTGCCTGATGAACCCCAGGACACGCCTGGCCCTCCTGGCTGCCAGGGCACTGCTGACTCATGGTCAACTTTCCCTCAACCACGACTCCAGGTCCCTTTCCATGGCACTGCTTTCTAGCACAGCATCTCATTTTGCAATCTGTCCCTACATCCAGGATTCATCCATCTGAGATGCAGAATCCAGCACTTTCCCTTGTTGAACTTCATGTGGTTGGTTACTGCCCAGCATATTACCAGAATGGTGTGAAGACAGTTGTCTTGGTCCCAAAGTTTTGTACATTGGAAAACATTCCTTCAGCCTTCTAAACCCTAAATCAGAGCTCAAATCAATTAAAGAGATTTTTTTTTGTTTCCCTAAAGGTATGTGCCCTGCATTACTGAAAGAATTATTATACATAATTGCTTCACTGGAGGATTTCTGCTTTATACTTGACCATTTCATAACTCTTTCTTCGGTGTCAAAGTAGTTCAAAACTAGGTATGATAAAGTAAAAACTTTAGATGAAGCCTTCTGCTTATAAAGCAGAAAATGCAGAGATGAAACACTATTGTCTCACTTTAAAAATTAATGTCTGCAATATTATACAGGCACATTTTGCAAAAGTGAGCACCTAACAGGTGTTGGCTTCCCTGAGGAGTCATCAGAGTGATATGAAAATAATGAACTAAACTGCAATGATTAAAGAGACATTTTGATAAGACTCTAACCAATCCAGAGAAATAATGTCATGTAAAGAAAAATCAAAGTAATATAAAGTTAAATATAAGAAAGGTGGTATTAAAGTAATGCTGAGGTACACTGAGTGAACTGAGTTTAAAAGGCACTTTTTATGGAAGAAAGTAAGAGCAATAAAACTGAATATTTTTAACTGACAGAAGTTTAATAATAATAATAAAAAAAGACTCTGAGTGTATGTTTAAAAGGAAAACTAGCATTTTCACAACTGTGGAGTTAGATTTTCCTATGATATACTTTTCTATCCTGACTTTTAGAAATACTTTGGGACAAGCATTTAAATTTAATGCATCGAAATTTTTTTGA
The DNA here is from genome assembly GCF_024509145.1 of Vidua macroura. Classification (NCBI taxonomy): domain Eukaryota; kingdom Metazoa; phylum Chordata; class Aves; order Passeriformes; family Viduidae; genus Vidua; species Vidua macroura. The sequence continues at coordinate 85,512,677 of NC_071571.1, read as the reverse complement.
AACACCAGCATTTTCTAGCAGATTTCATGCTAAAAATACTCCTAAGAGACTGCTGCCATAAGACACAATCATAACAAAGTATATTTAAATAGAAATCAAAAAATACTGAAGTGAGGTATGTTAGATATCACAATTTGCTGTCCTTAATTGTATCTAGTGATTTACCATTTTTCAAATTTATCATTAGTACACAACCAAGGAGTGTGATTTAATGAAAATACACAGTAATTTTCTCTCAGTAAGTCAAGCTCCTCGAGAAATCTCAAAAATGTATATAACCTCAGAGCATCAATTAGATAAGAATGATATATTCCAAATATCTTCAGGGGTGTTTTGTTGAATTATGAGCTCATGGTAGCAAAATTCTTTTGTAGACTTCTAGCACTGTGATTCCTAATTATTTTATACTTTTTATAATAGCTTCTATATTAAGATTTTATTAAACTGGTTACATTCATTAGTCATGTCAGAAAAAGATCTGTTAGATGGTTGTGGTTATACACAAGTATGAGTGTATTTTCTTGGTAGTTGCTGCACTACCTATAGTACAATACAGTTAGTACACTTATTACTATAATATTGCTATACTATAACTTCTAAATTATACCTCTCCTGTTAAATGTTGTGCCTAGGATGTAGCCAAAGAAAGTGAAGTGGCTGGAACTCACAGAACTGAAGTCAACAATAGAGTCCTTTAGCCATCTGTTGAGGCTGCTTACAGGCAAAAATTTCCTCAGAAAATGTTGATCAAATGTCCTCAGGAAAATATGTAGAGTCCAAAGAGCTCATCTCCTAACAGGAAATCAGTCTTCTTGTGCCAAAAGCAGGGACTAAGAGGTTTTCTTCACTGTGACTGTATTTATGGCTGGTCATACCACAAACAGATGCAAATGCTGCAGCATTGAATGCTAAAGCCATGGTTTGAAAACAACATGACCCCAAAATAGTGTAGCACAATTTTTGCATTTAGCAAGAAGTTTGTACAATGAAAACCTGCTACGTTCATCTGCTGATTCACACAACTCCTCAACAATCATCACTGTTCCTTCTTCCCCCTACCTGGACTGATGTATTCTAGATCACAAATGATGATATAAAAGATACCCAAAACCTGAGGGTAATATCACTCTTTCATAGACATACTCAACCGATGGCAACAGGATAAAACCTATGAGATGGTAGAATATTTTCAAATAAAATTAATCAAAATGCTGGGTTTCATTAGAGTGTTTTTGATGGAGCACATGTGTGGGAAGGGAAGTTGAAAACCCATGATAATTTATCAAGGATAAGATTCCTTGCTCTGGATCTACAAAAAGCCATCAAAGATGCATGGGAAAACATTCGTTCTGTAATGTATGTTTTTTCACACAAACCTATTCACAAGTCCTTCCAAGTATATCCTCACAAACTGCCACACATGGAAAAAAAAATCATGTAACTAGATGATTCTTTTATTCTGCCAGAAATTTAAATTAATTTATTAAATTATGTATTCATAATAACTTCATGGTGATCTCAGCTGCTCTGCCCACATTCTGTACTGTCTGATGCTTTGAAACTGCCATCTCTTTTACCCATTATATAGATATAAACATGCACAACAAAATATGGTTTATGAAAACTTTCACTTACACAAATCAAGGACTCAGTTAAGCATTCAACACAACAAATTATTCTTATTACAGTCATTGCTTCAGTCAAATCAGACAATGAAGGATTTAACCTGTTATAGAGACAGGAAAATATTCTACACTTGATTTTAAGTCTTTTTCTTCAAAAACAATACTCAAATAAGGAGCATAGTCCTTTCCACAAAACACTCCATCATGACTACTGAAGAGGAAGATAACCTTTGCTGTGAAGCATGTTTTCTTTACAAGCCTTTGCTCTCAAAATTCTTTGTTGTTGCTCATTTTTTTCCAAAATCTTCTGAAACAGATATGTAAAATATTCACTGTAATTGCTTGAACTAGTTTGTTAGGCCTAAAAAATAGAAGTAATTGGAAGAATTTCAAGCTAAATGCAGAAAATATTAAAATTTCTAAACTCAGCCTTTATCACAGGGTGAAGGGCTCTAGAAATCAGAATTAGTAGCTTAGAATGGTATGAAGTACTACACTTTTGTAATAATTCGTGCTTAAATAAAAGTGTACAAGGATGGTAAAAAAAGAATTCTCCCCCCCTCATCTTTTTTCCCAGTCATTTTCCTTCATGAGGCAGGAGCCCTTCATCTTTGGTATAGCAGCATTCAGTTTTGCCTGTACTGCTGAGGCGGCACAAGCCAAGTCTGAAAAGCAATTTGACAACAGTCTTTAGGACTTGCAGGAATGAGAGCAAGACTCCCCTAATTTCATGCTCAGAAGAACCTTTGCCCAAGATCCCTTGTTGAACTGATTTTTGTCTGCCATGAACACACAAAAGTCTCCCTGTCTAGAAGTTTCCTGTTTGAAACAGCAGCTATGCCTTTTGTTAGACACAGCTTTCACAATTTCAGATATTTCCACAGGAGAAAGATTGCAGGTGGGAAAGAGTGAGACAGTGTCACAAAGCACAAGGAAAAGTCTTTTTAGATACAATCCAGCTTTACAGAGAGAGTCTGCTTTTATAGAGATGAGCAAATAATCTTCCAACCTCTAATGCATGCCTATAACTTCAATCCAAAATTGCAGCTAGAAATTATTTCCCTAATTCATGTAACAGATAAAATTCCAGACTAAATCAGAGTACAGGAAACATAAAAGTTACATGAGCATTTTCCAATGAAAAGAATCTAGAGTTTTCTCTTTTTTTTTTCTTTTACATCCTTTCATCAGGCAAAGTCTCAGCAGGAGTATTCAATATTCTTCTAATGTGTGGATTACCTATACCAGGTGGGACATTCATTCTATCATGACTGAGGTGAAATTATTACATTAACAGGAAGACCATCCAAACAAACACAAAAGCCCACTTAAAGTTTCTGAAAAAAACCCAAACCCCCTTTAATTTCTAGCAATTGCACTGCTACTAAGTGTCATTAAGTTTTAAAGAGTTTTAAACTCTTAAACGCCTTACCACACTTGAAAAAAAGGACCTGGACATCTAATTGACTCAAATACATTAGGAAATCGTGCACAGGGCTAAGCTAGAGATGCAAATTTTTTGTTGTTGTTGTAATTGACTTGCTCCTCAGAACCATTTTAAAACATACACCTCTTGGGTTTTGACTGAATATTTTTTGTATAACATTGTTGTGAGTCCATTGATCATCATTTTTGCTCTATTGCTCCCACCTGAAAAGAATAAGCCTATAATTGAAAAGGGAAATTTAGCATTTATATTGCTAATGACACATTTTCATTGTCATTCTTCACAAAAAGAATCTGAACACTATGGTGAACCATATCTCACTGATAAGTGAATGGAAGGGAAGTAAAGCCTTCTCAGTACCAGGTCCCCATGAGCCAAGTCATTTGTTTTTTGAGCAGAGCCTTGTATTGTGTTGTAACAATTCCTTTTGCTCCCAGATATGATAGCTCTTTGAAACAGTACCTGGGAGACACATGTGATCTACATTAACAGAGGAGTAACAGTGTTGGCTGATAAACTAATCTCATTTGCTGTGCACCTGATAATTCATTGTTGTGGGGATTTTTTTTTTCTTCTAATGGTGAAAGCCATCAACTCTGATTTGAATAATTTAACTAGAATAATAAATTACTTAAATACAAATCACAGTTTGAGATTATAAATTTCTTTTAGAAGCTTCTGTTAAAAACTTAGTGGTTTGTCACTTTTTGGCTAGCTAGAGATTGCAATAGTTTGAATAGACTTTTTATGCCAGCAGGTTTATATACATGTTATTGCAGGAACCCTATTCAGATGAAAAACTTGCAGTAAGTTCCTGAAGTAAGCACACTCTGGTAAGAAGAATGCAATGGATAAATGCCCCCAGCAAGGCAGTGAAACTGTCTTAATTTATCATACTTTACAGCTAGCATTTGAAGAGAAGACACATGAAATACAAGATGAGAGAATAATTTCCAAGAAATTATTAATATCATAAAATCATCAAAATTATAGACAGTCACAAAGTGGTTTGGCTACTTTTCAATATTCTATATGCAGAGTAAATGTGCATGTATACCTTAACTCAAAAAACAACCCACTATGTACCTCTAGCTACAGGCTTAGAGAAGTATTTTCTGAGGTAGCATGAATTTTAAAATATCTTGTTGGCTAGGATTATACTTGAGTGATATTTACTTTTTTTTTTATTGATCAATATGTACTTGTGATTGGTAAAATATGTTACTGTTTTGTAAAGAAACAGTCTTTTTCTCCAGTTGTACCAGTGTACCCAGGTATCTCATGAGTACAGAGCTGAGTAATACACATTGCAGGAGAATGGGAAAAAAAAATTTAAAAGTAATTTTAAAGCTTCTATGTGTTCACATAAAAAAAAAAAAAAAAAAAAAAAAAAAAATCCATACAGATTCCAGTACAAATCTGTATGGTTTTATTCATCCTCTGGTTTTATTCATTGAATAAGTAAAAGTTGGGCCCACTGATTTCAGACATTAATCAATATGCCAATATACTTGATGAAAAAACTCATGCCCTGATTATTAAATAAAATGATCCTGACAAAGACAGGAACAGATTACACTGTTATAGAGCCCCATGATAATAAAGAACCTAAAAGCTTTTATTTTTTTCCTTTTCCCTGGATAAAATTAATTTAAAAATGCAGTATGTTATGCACACAATGTTCAACTTTGATACTTTTATCTGCTCAGAGAAGCAAGTGGACATAGTCTTTCACTAGCCATGGTTATCTAGCCTGCAGAACAGCACTGGATTCTAAGATCCAGGGACAAAAAACATTCAGATAAGTAAATGGAGATTTCCAGCCTCTTCCATATCCTCTGAACTGCTTTAGGCAACAGAGCTTTTTTATCTACTCATGGCCATTAAATGACCTCTCTTGGATGCACCTGGCAAGTACCCATTTATCGGCATGAAACTTTTTTAATGCTATCCAGTTCATTCCTGCCTCACTTTCCAGGGTACTGAAAATACAAATAATTTCCAGGGACAAATAATTCAAGGGACAAATTCCAGGGACAAATCATTTCAAGGACAAATACTGAAAGGCAATTCATATGCCAGTATTTAAGCTGCACCATTTGTTGTTCTTCTCCATCAGATCCCATTCAGAATTTTATTTGCCTGGGTAATGCATCTGCACACTGGACAGCAGAGATGAGTTTTTTAAGAGCTTCCCATGAGTCTACTTCTTTTCTGAATGCTTTGTGCTGGCACATCCTTAAAACAGACACACATCCCAAGGAGAAGCCACTAAATTCTGCATGTGGCACCTTTTCTTAGCTTTGCCTCAGAGGGCACTGCATGTTGCCACGCTTCAGTTGTCTTTGCTGATTTTATGGCCCTGCTGGGCATGCTCACCACTCTGCTCACAGGCACCTTTATGCATTTCACAGTAATGAGGCTCAGCAACAACCCTGACAATGAGGGTATCTACAGCCTGCCTCCTCTTTCTTTGACACTGTTAGGACAAGCAGCTCTTTTCAGCCTCCTCACTTTTTCTGTCAGGCAAGCCAATCATTTTGAGTCTCCTCTTATAATTTATATGAGCCAGCACTCTTAGTTTTCTAAAATTCTCCATCCACTTCATACTCCTCTGATCACTACAAAAAAAGGAGGGAACATCCATCCCACACAACTAAAGGTCTGAACATCATATGGCACTTTTAATTGTATACAAAGTGATTATCACTAGTAGGAAAGAATAAATCAATAGTTCCATGAAAGAAAATACATGCTTATCCTGATGCTATCTTGTGTCATCCTAGGCTGCATGCTTCAGACTCCACCCTAAGTTGGTACCTGCCCTAAGTTTGGTACCAATGTTATATGACAAGAACGGGCAGCGTGACAGCTGCAGCAGCTCAAAATGTGGTCTGAATATGGTTTGAAAGCACCATTCCTGTTTCCAGACACCTTTAATGAAGTTTTACACCTTGACGGTTGTTCTCTTTGCCCACTACTGAGTCTAGCTTTCTAAACTGTATTACTGACATTCATACTTCTGATAGGAACAATAAATTACTAGTAGTTATGCTGTGAGCACTGTCATCATACTCCATGTGCCACTCACATCAAACTGTGTGTACTAGAGGCTGATACAAGCCTTTCTAGTTGAGCTTAATCAGAAAGAACCCTTCTGTTTTAGAAGAAATTCCTTTGTGAGTTTCTTCCCATGTTTCCTGGACAAAAACACGATTTTTTAATCACATTTATGAATAGCTGAGAATTGCCAGGAGACACCAGGTGTGACAGCCCCTCTGCAAGTACGCAGAGATCTTCAGTATGCAGGTAAATGGATTCAAATGTAACTTGTCCTTCCCAAAGTACCAGAGTAAATTCTCTCACAGAAAGACATATTAGCAATCTGTTTGCAGGTGATGATCGCAATTAAACATTTTTCTACTTGCTCCAGGGAAGAACAATCATCTTCAAGGAAAATTCAGACAGAAGCAAATTACCACCCAAGAGGCATCTTTTAAGCAGAGAAGCAGAATCCTGCTAGAGAATCTTGCTCTACAAGAACAGTTACAATATTAAATTGCTCATAGGGAGGTAAAAGCCATCACCTCTATAGGTGTAGACAAAGATACTGATGTCCATGTGATTTCCAAAGCATTCCTCATTAGATTAAAGGCATACCAGACTGACGAGTGCAAAGGAATAATTTTTCTGCCAGATCCATATGATCTTTGGAAGAACTTTCCAATTCATGGTTTTCATATGCCTTGAACAACTTTGGCGATCTGTTTAAAACGAAATCTGTGAACCAAGTTTATTTCATAACTTAAAAGTAAGGTTGAAATATGATTTGATGAAACAAAGCTTCTCTGTCCATCTAAGGTTTACAGTGAAATTCTATCTTCTTACATAGATCACAAGATAATGAACCCACAAACCAAAATAACCCCTGAACAGCAGTATTCCTTTATAAATTAAACTCATGTGGTGGGCAAGTATGCTGAAAAATACTTACAAATCAGGCCAACCAAGTGTTGTGAGGAAATTTTAGGGCTCCTTCCCAAACAACAGCACCAAAGGGAGAGTGAGTGCATATAGTCATAGTAGCTATGCTACTTTCATTTCAAGGAATGTATTTCACTACTGCTATAAGGCAAGCAACTGGTTGGGGTCTTTTACTGTCCTTGAAAAGATCCCAAAATATCTATTTTTGGAAATATTTGCTAACAAAAAAAAAGTATTATGACAATCCCAAGCAGTAACTCTAGAACCCAACATTCCCTTGCCTATATAAGGCACTGATTGCAAAAACTTCTGTGAGTAGGAAGTGTCTTTCTGGGCTACTGGGTCATTTTTGACACTTAAAAAGATAATCCAGATAGATCTTCAAGGGGACTGGGGAGGAAGCCAGCAAGTTGATCCTCCTATGGAAGCAAAGTAACAGCAATTCTTTCCAATAGCAAAAAATCTCCTTCTTGGAAGATTCTCAAAGGGGATAATCCTCAGCTAACCTACGATCTCAGTATTTAAAGCACACCAAGAGAAAAGAGCTACTCTGAAAGAGTGCTGTGGTAGAGTGTATCAATCCAGAAAGCTGAAGCATGCAAACATATTATAATTATATGAGGAATACAGCTAAATGTTGGTACTAAAGGCTACCTGTAAATAATTGTTGTAATATGTAGTCTGGGGGAATTCAGTATTCCAAGCAGCTATAAAACAGAGTTCTAATATTCTGGCAGCAATTAAAACCATGTACACTGCCTACATAAAATGCTGGAAAATAAACATTTTTTTTTCTGTCAGCAGTGTGCAGCCTGCATTTGATTACAGCTTAGTCAGTGCCTTTAAATAAGTACTGAAGCAATGTCACTGTTGCTGAGCCTTTCGGGGGGACTCCATTAGAAATGACATTAGTGAGTGAAGGAATAGAAGTACTGACCTGTATCAGTCAACTCAGTGGGAACTGATACCACATCACAGAAAAGATGATGCCTTGACTTTTTTCACCTTGAAGTCTGCAAGTGATCTAGGTCATACTTAGCTTCTGCTTACTGAATATAGTCTTTGCTTTACTTTCTTCAATAACCTGTCCCAAAATAGGACAAGCAGGGAAAAAATATTGCATGTTAATGATATTCCAAGTGGTTCTTTAAAGTCATTTTTTAAAAAGCAAGCATTTCATAGGAAACATTGATTCAGGAAACTAATTTTCACAAATCATTTTCTCTTTGCTCTTTTAGCATTAATCAATACTTAATAATGAAAACATGGAGTTTCAAAATTATTTCTGATTCATGGTACAATTTAATTCCTTGTTGTAGAAGACCTGAAGAATTATTTTGAAATAACTAATCCAGCACACATATTCTTCATTTCTATGTCAGTATTCACTAATGCTGTGGATACAAGCCCATCTTTTTTCTCTTGCAAGGTTTCTCATATAGTACCCTGAAGAGCTGACTCACTTGCAGAAAAGTTACCAGAATCTTTGTACTACAGCTCTTCAGTACTTCTGGGAGCAGTTAGTTACTGCTTTTCTTTCACTCCAATTTCCCTGAATCCAATTGAAATAGCAAAGTCGTTAGATATGGAAACCTTGCAATTCAGTTGCCTTGCTTAATAGCAACGTTGCTAATTTTTTCTATCATTTCTAGTACCTTTTTAGAATGGCCAACCTTTTTGAAAAAAACTTCAGTATTAAAAAGCCTAACTGTAAATTTCTTCAAAAGAACAATTTCCCTCTGTTTATATTAGATGAGTAGTAAAATATTTTTCAACTGACATAGATGTCTATACATTTTACATCCTAAACTTAGCAATGTATTCAAAAACGAGCATTCAAATATTTTTAAGGAATGAACTTCACTTGTGACAGAAGCCGAATTTTTCATTCATGCAGGTGCAATAGCTTCAACCAGCTGCGTACCTGGAACATTCCTTTTGCTGTGATTTGGCACCAAACAACACAATAATGTTAATTGTTTAAAGCTAAAATATTAATGTGCCTGTAAATTACAACATGTTCGCATGAGGTCCTCCTGTGGTCTTTCTTGCCTTCCTTTTTTAGGTTGGAAAGGAAAATATAGTAATGTTCCATCATGGAAGTACACAGAATGTGCAGCTGGCTCAAAAAAGTGCAAGTTTCGAATAATATCTGGCACTCCAGTCACATTATCTCATCAGGTTCTTTTTCAAGAGGATAAAACCACTTGGAGACGAACTCTAGGCAGAATGGCACAGAAGCTGACAAAAAGTGCTGAGGGACGTGGCAGAGAGGGCAGGACAATGGGATCAGAACTGCTGGGCACACAAAAGACATATGGAGACTTCACTGCAAGCCATCCTTTCCCATGCAAACTTGAATTTCCCTCCTGGGGGTAGCCAGTTGAAGCATGTCAAAGCAGAATCCATCTCTTTCTAACTTAGACAGTGTGGATGAACTGATAAAACAGGGAAAGCATTACTGCCCATGTAGATCCATAGTCACTCCAGACTGTGCTGCACTATAGCTTCCTAAAATTGCAGCCTTAGAAATGTTTAGGAAGAAAAAGAAAAGTAAGATCTAGGATAGGAAGTGGTCTGCTTCCTTTCCCTCTCCTTCTTTTGATCAAAATCTGAAATTTTAAATAGGATTTGGGAAATGAATGTTTGACTAAATTATAAAGGCTCACGGTTTCAGTTCAACATCTGTTGCTTCCTTTGAGAGGTTTGGGGAGTTGCCAAGGGTTTTATTTTTTTAATTGAGCAGTTTAATTTTTTTTTAATTGCTATTGCTTTATGATATTGGTATAATTTAACACATTAGGATGGTATAATGACCAGACACTGCACTTGTGCTTCACAGAAGAATAGCACACAGCTGCCTGTGCTTTGTGCAAATAAAGCATTCAAAATAATAGCCTTGTGATGAAAGCACATTGAGCTGTTAATCACTTTCTAATATTCTGTGCACAGAAATATTCTTGAGATATCTGAAATTAGGCACAAGATGCAAGAGAAAGCATCATTTTTGAGCAGCCATGTGACAACTATGGCCATCTAATGAAATATATGTGTGTAGAAATTACTGTACTTGAATCCACAGTAGAAAGAATACCTAGTCTTTCCTTCTTTGACATATCTGTCAAACCCATAATTTCACTTTCAGAAGTCCCAAATAGTACAGAAAATGATGATTCAGATGTGCCAGTGTCTAAATTATATAAGTTATTTGAATGACTTCAGATATGGTGGAAAGCAAAAAAATGTAATATGAGATATGTACCTCACAAGAGACAACCAAAGACAAAAAGAAAGCAAAAAAATCAAAAGGTTTTGAACAGATTCAGAGACACAAAAGTGCACTTTATGGCTCTGCTGTGAAATATTTCAATCACAAAGTCATTTCCAGACAATTTAATCTTCTTTAAGAATGTTAAGCTGGCATTCATCTTGCACTGATCAGTCTCTTATGTGCATTAAAAAGAATGATTTGGACAAAGAGTAAAAATCAAGTTTTCTATAAAGGACAAGCATTCATTAAAATACATCTGTTTATTGGAAAAATCTCAAGACTTAAGACAGAGAATATTAGAAATGTCTTACTGGATCAGTGCTATGGTCCATCCTTCCCTGTACTTGCTCTCCAGTAATGGTCAAAGCAGATACTGTATACTAAAACAATGTAAGCCTGCCCACTCTGTTTTCTGTCCCCTCCACATTTTCTAGTATCCACGATGTGGGTTTAGTTTCTAAGTGAGGCTTGTTAAAGGGTACTCTCCCTGCTTACTTCTATCAGTTTAGGAACCTACTGTATGTGATTATCTATCCCAATTTTTTTCTCCAGTCTGCTGATACAACCTGCCCCTTGATCCTCCTGTCACATGACATTTCCAAAGCTCATTGCTACATAGGAACAATAGCTTCTCTTATCCATCCTGAGCTACTTTTCTAGTTTCCTCAAGTGGCCCCTGGCTGTAGTGCTGTGGGAGTTTTTCAACAGTAGTTCAGCATTCATCACTGCCCTTGTGGGTTTTGAGCTTCAGCTACATGGCCCCTCCTCAGAACTTTCCACTCTAAACTAAGTGCTCTTTTCTATTCCTTATAGCCTAGCTCTTCCAAGCTCTTAAATTTAGCTGCCCTTCTCTACCTGCTTCACCTGTGCTATATCCTTCCTTCAGTCACAAGAAACACAAAGTCATGCAAGCAGACCCAGGATTTGGGTGAAAGCCAGCAGAGAGGCAGCATGTTTGCAGAATAGCAGCAAGACAGGAGGTGGCAACATGGAGACAGACACTAGAAGGATGCTACAACCCATGCCTCCCAAACACCAGACTGCCAAGAGCAAAGGAGGGGAAACCTTTTTTTTTTTAAGAAATACACATGTTTTTCTATTTTATTATATAAAATAAACTTAAGAATGAGGTTATATAGGTTCCTCATCTTTTCCCAATGAGTTACAAATGCTAAACTCTAACAGTCAGGTGTCTTCATGCATTCTGCATTTCTACTTCCTTACCCCTCCTGCTGTTTTGATTCTGAAATCATGACGAGATGAAATAGAAAAAAATGTCTCAAATTAAAATGTCACATATCCAAACTTGTCTTGCCTGTGGGGTCAATGCCAGCTCAGCTCTGTAATTTGCTGTCACACTCTCATTTGATAAATTTTCTAAAATAAGTCAGATGAGTAACTTTATAAAAGTATTTTCTCAGAACAGCCTCTCTGCTTGACATTATTTGTGACTTCCAAAGTTAGTAAGATAAATTCTTCAGGGGCACAAAAGTCAACTCCCATAGTATGGTATCTTTTCTGATACTGCATTCTTAAGTCTCAGTTCACCCTTCTTTATGGGGGGCTCTAAAAGATATGATACAGTAATATCAACTTTTCCAAAAAATTAAAAATTAAATTGACTAGCACACAATCATTTGCAAATTATTCAAATGCATTTGTAATACACGGCTTGAAATTCATGCTGCATTACTCAGTCACCCAGCTTATTCATATGGGAGTAATGAAACTATCATCTGACTTGCATATTAACTAGTCCAATAGAGATCAAAGTATACATCTGACTTTCACCTTACAGTTTTAAATTGAGCTGCAAGTTTCAAGATTATGAACAATTTAAGAGGAAGGTGATTTGCAAAACTAGCCACAAGAGCCCTACTTGTAAACTTTTATAGTGTGCATGTAATTAAAAATTTGCTTCCAGCTTTGAACATTCATGCTTCAAAAATGTGTTTTCCACTCCTTTTGTTACAAAAAAAAATTAAGCCATTTTGGACAAAGGTTATTACAGTCAAATTAGGACCAGCTTTCCATTCAAAACCCACTGGGTATATTGTAAAGAATCTGAAATATTATTGAAATTTCTAAAATTTCTAAAAGTTTCTTTTAGAACATTGGTTTCATAATGAATTTGAAGGAGGGTATTCCTCCATGTTGACTACCACACAAAGAAACAAATAAATTTGAAGTAAGCTGAAAGAATGGCCAATCATTATGGTTTTTTTCACAAACTTGAGGTTTGGTCAGACAATAAAGGCTTTTTGAACAACAACTATCTGTTATGTGCCATAGGCAGCTTACTTTTACATTGCTGCTGTCTGTGTCACCCAGAGACAGTGTGCAGTCATGCATGCAGGCCATTTTCTGGAGGAGTCTGAATAGCATCACTTGACTCTAAGAAGTCTGCAGACTATACCACTGTATTCCAAATACTTGTTTTCCTCTACTTCATCTAATAAAGCTGATATCAGCATTTCAATACAAAACACATCATCAATTTGGGAGGAAAAAAAAAGAGCACATCATGAGATCTCAGTGTATCTCTTCCCAATTTATGGTTTACAGGACACTGTTCTGTGTACAAGATCTTCTGATAGCCTCAACTACAGGAAATTAAATGGCAGAAAACAAAGCCAGCAGCATTTCTCTCAGTGTTAGTGGCTCAGCATTGCAGCTTGTGAAACAAAGGAGCACAAAAACAATTTGCAGGCAGCATTAACTCATAAACTCACCAGGCATCTAGTATGTGTGATGGAGTAGAGAAAAAAATATCCAGCTATAATTCTTTTGTTAATGTTTTTCTGTTGCAATTCAGAACAATTTGGTGCCAGAATTCTTTGCAGTAAGAAAGGAAACCACTGTTAATAACAGTAGAGGAGGATTTACTTGTGAAAGGTGAGCCAGGATATTGCCTGAAACAATGACTCACAAAATTGATGTCAAAGACAACATTATTTACATCAAAGATCCCTCTTTCCTTTCTATTTTTTTCTTTTGTTCTGTATGACACCTTTAATAGACTGAAAGACATGCTTCATCCTTGTGGGGATAGGGAGTGTACAGGGACAGACACAAAAGACACAACAATTCAGAGCAGGGAGAAATAAGTAGGAGTTTTCATAACAACCCAAAGAAATCATCTACAAAGAATACACCAAGGATGTTTGAAATTTCATCCCACAGTTGTAGCTGGTCCTCTATGACAAAACAGATCACAAAGTTGGGTTTTTTTCTAAAAACATGGTTATGAATAAATGCCACACTTACCCCAGAGGAAGTAACTGTAGTATGTATTGGTCAATCTCTGACACTGGAGACTGTGTATGGAGACTGGATACCACATAAATAACAGCCAACAGTGGTAAGGGCCTTGTTTATGTTCTGCTCCATATTTAACAAGGATAATGCAGAATGTCACCATCCCTTATCATCTAAGCAATTGTGTATGTATTAGCCAACTGGCTAGTTATGATATAAACATGGAAATACACAAAAAAATAAGGAGAAGGATTTACCCTAAGTGAGTTAAAAAATCCAGGGCAGCAAAGAAAACCGACTCTAAATTAAAAATTTCTCTTTGCTAATATAAACAATGAAGTGCATCATCCATTACTTACAGACAAATGTCTCTTTTATTTAGTCTGTCTAGCCAACAAAACCGAACAAATAAATTCTGTGGTGATAGTTTATAACTTAGTTAAAAATGAAAAGATGGTATACTCCTTGTCAGACAAAACCTGGACAGTGCAATTCCCAACAAACTTACCAGATTTTTCTTGTTTTCTGCACAGAATCATTTAAGCTACAGTTTCAAACAAGACAGATCTTCCCCATTTAGCATTAAAAAAAAATAAATAAATAAAAAGATTCCTTGTTAAAAAAGGTTGTCCAGGCCATGAGGAAGTTTACTAACTGCTTTGTGCAGTGCTCTGTGCCTTGAGACAAAAGGAATATGGGAGATTGTAGCTTCAAATTTAATTTATCATACAAAACTTATGGAGCCCTTGTGAGTGAAGAATGGAGCTCAAAACCCAATTTTTGACAAATAGGTTAGGCACCTGTAGCATAAGCAGAGACCAAGTAGCTTCTGAGAAGCCTGGAAACACCAAGCTATACCTTAGAGGTTATGGAGAAGAATTTTTTCCTGGAGATCTGAGTTGCGTTTATTCTTTCTTTTAAAAATTGCCAGACATATCAATAGTCTGAGAGAAAGAATACATTGAAAGCAGCTCATATAAAAAAACCCTTTTTTATTTTATTGTCTTGCCCTGGAGAAATGCAGTTTCTGCATTTTCAGTTTTATCTTAGTTTTTGTTCACATAAAACCCAGCCTTAGACATTTAAAGCCTCCCTGTGGTTTTTGACAAGGCAAACCATTCTTTGGTCTATGTGGGAAGCTTGTCACCCAATCCCAAAAGCATAGCTACACAAAAGGCCATAAAGGTGTCATGCACTTTGAGTGAAAGAGTCAATAGAAAACACACTGCTAGGAGAAGGCAGTGGTGCAGTGGAGATTCTCTCAATTTGGCATCCTCTTCATCAGGACATCCATACAAGTATACTCCATTTTGCATACTCCATCTCTGAATCTCACCTTCATTCTTGCATAGCAGTAAAATATTACAAGAGAAGTGTGACCACATGCAAGGATCTCCAGTCTAATGCAGCTGAGGTCTTCTCCCTTAAAAATGACATGGACTAGGTAACAAGTTCTGAAGCATATGATCTGATATTAAAAAAAAAAAAAAAAACATACCTGTAAACCTATCAGGTTTGAGGAAATTAAAATTGCATCATTTGGTTTGCCTATTTCTGCCATTGTTTACTCCTACAGCCAGTATTCTGAAGAAAATGGGGCATTGGGCACAGCCCTGGCCATTGGATCAGGCTCCCAGCCCCGACAGGGGCAGGGGATGCCCTCAGGGCACTGCCACTCCCCTGTCCCTCTCTGCCCCAGTAACAAACTCCAGGGATGGCGGGGCTCTCACCAAGGTGAGGTGAGGGAACTGGGGTTTCTCCAACATGGGCCCTGCCAGGAAGCCTCCACTTCTTGCCTGAGCTGTACGAGAGGATTGATGTGTCTGGCTCAGCTACAGTCCCTGCTGGCCATGGAGCACCTCGATCCTGTCCTGGACTTCGGCCTGGCCCTGTGGCCCTGCGGGGGATGGCAGGGCCAGGCCCTGACCTCTGGCTTGATTTCCAGGCTGGTCTCACACTGGCTTCATCGCTGCTGTATTTTCTTACAGTCTAGGCTTGTGCTTCAGCCTGGCTTTTTTTTCCAGGTCTGTCTTGCTTTCCATGCCTGGAGTGGTGGGACAAGCCTAAGCAGGTGAGCCCTGTGCTCTGCAGGCCTTGAGGTGCCCCCTAGCTCCTGGCTGGCCTTTCCTTAGGCAGTAGCCATGCTGTCCCTGCTCCCTGGAGGCAACCTTCTGTACAAACCTTGTATTTCCTATTTCAGCATATTGCTTCCTGGTGTGGCACAACAGAGCTATTCCACTCACAGCTGGAGCTTAGCTGGCAGCCAGATGTTCAGTAACAGGAAGGTGATTGTTTTACTGCTTGGTTGGGGGAAGACTGTATGTTTATTATGTTTATTGTGTTATTCCCCTCCTTCATTTTTTTACACAACACACTGTAATAAAACAAATTTTACTGAGAGTGTGTGCTTATACATACACTTGAAAAAAACTCCTAAATTCCTGTGGCCTTCTTCAATAACTTGCAATTTCAAATCCTAGTGGTTGAGATCAGCTCATGCATTTGTACTGTTCCACTGAGCTAAATAGGAGAGCAATAATAGTTGCAGAAAATAAAATTTTGTGTAATAAGGAACAATACATGTACATGGGGCAGTTGCTATAAGGATAGTCCAGACTGCCTCAGTCACCAGTTATTGCTAGCTGGATCTAGAATAACAGGTGAAAAAAATCCCTCTCTTAATATCAGGCCTGAAACTATAAGAAAAATACTGGAAGCCTATTGGGGCAATTCCCCAAAAATAATCTGCAGGACTTGTTTGTATAAACACACACCACGGCAGTAATGTTAATACTTCTAATATGCTTTGAATTCTAAAAAGGGACTTAAAAGCAACAGCATGCTGCATCTGCCCTGGCAACAAAATACTTTTGTATACACAATATCTGCTTGTCAAAAAAGTAAAATATAATCGTGGTTGTATGTAATATGACCACATATTAGTTTCATCATTTTAATACACATTCTGTGCTGCATCAGCAGTTGAACAAAAGTTTCAGCACCTATCAATACATAGCCTTCAGCTGTTCATAACATAAGGCAACAGATTTCTCATTCTGGGTAGCCAGCCCTTACTGTTTTGTGCAAATCTTCTCCCAAGACTGTCAGCTGGAGCTGCACAGCCTTTGCATAGCTTTACAACATCTGCTTGGGTCAGCTTTAATGTCAGCAGCAGATAGTCCCATGCCATTATATTAAATTCTTCAAGGCAAGTGGTTAGCATATCTTCTCGACCAGATGCAGCCTAACATGGCATGGCATCCCTCACATTTAAACTTCATCCATTTGATAGACTCCAGCATAATGACCAGCATGTGAGGCCCATTGTTAGTTCTGTATCTGTTGGTGTTTTGGCACACTATACCAGCTGAAGAGGGAGATGTAAATGGAACTTAAAGGATTTTTACTTCTCTTCACCAAACTGCAGGAATTCTCTCACACCCCCATTCATTTACTCAGGTAACTGAGCTACAACATAGCTGTAGTGCTCAGCAGTGCTCCTCAGGGGCAGGTAGGCTCACCAGAGCAGAGATGAAGAATTAGGGCTCCCCTTAGCTTGTTTAAGATGAGTTGGGTTAAAACTTTGTTTTAGCCTTCATCTTCAGTCCTGTAGCAGCAAACTCAGTCCCTGTGGGTACTTAGTCTTGATGCTTTTAGGAGCTAATTCAGTCACAAAGGAGCATTATAGCTGGACTATGTTTGTCTGCTGCTTCTCAAAGTCAGTGCAGGTCCTGGAAACCCGGCACAGGCTCTGTTTTTTGGCCATTACTGGTGAGAATCTGTGTGGATTCACAGGCAAAAAAACCTATTAATCTTGCATTTCACAGGCTAAAATGTTTCTTCCTGCTTATTATTAAACACTCACTGTAACTGCAAGTATATAAAGTACATATGCAGATTCTGCAGGTGTTGAATTTGAAAAAAAGCCCTCGACCATTTCCATTGAGGACACTTTCCATGTGCCTCAGGCTAGGTGACAGTAAGATGTGTCCATTTAACTTTTACTGCCTATACCTGCTATGCTACACTCTGCTTCAGGTACAGAGTGTAGAAAGAGAGTGGGGTTTTAATCTTGCCAAGCTGATATCTGAGGGGTTTTAACTAACTTTCACAACTTCTGTCTAGCTAAGTCCACTGAACCAAGTTTGGGCCTGCCTTGCATTCTGTGCATCTCAGTGAAAGAGAATTTTCTCAGACCACAGGGGACATGAGATCATGCCTTTGCCCCATGAAATAAAAAATACATGTTGGTGTGAGAGAGGTTGACTATTCTGCTTCAGACTAATTGAAGTCATATTGGCCTCCAACTGACTCAAGCTAAAATTTTGGAGGCAAAAGGCCACACTGACAGAACTATCACAATAGTATTTTTTAATTTTTAGAATTAATGATATAGTTCTTATGGATTTCTGAGAATTACCCTAGTGTTCATGTCTTAGGGCACATTTTCTGTGGGCAAGGGAAATTCATTTGTCCAAACTGACCTTCTTTGTACTAACTTGGAGGTTACTCAGTGACTCACCTTTGATAAATGAATACCAGGAAGCTCTTGCAATATCACTCTGTTCTAGAAATGTCAGATGCCATTTTCCATAGATTCAATGACCCTAAATAATATTGCACCTTCTGCCTGGTAAATAATTGATATACGTCTGATAAAGCAAATGGAGCAGGAAGATTTTTGTTGCATGACTATCCAGGCTGCTCTATATTTTCTGAGGTTTTGGCAACACTAAACTTAAAATTAAAAAATATATATTCACTACAAGCTCAAGCAAGTTGTACATTCCACATATTAAAGAAATTAATTATACTCTCAGAATGAAGCAATTCAGAGGGTTAATTTGCTGTTGTGAGCCTTATGATTATGAAGACAGTAGACTACAACAATTTTAACAGGAGATTTAATTTTTAACATTTCTCAAGGCTTTGTTTGCATTATACACAAATAAAATAAATGCTCAAAGCATTGCCTTGCAACTAATCTGAGTCATGAAGTGTGTTGCAATCTTAATCTAGTAACAATGATGAAGTTATTCCCTTAGTTTCTTAATGCTTTTATTATAAAATTGACATAATAAATGTATTGTCCTTGCAGTAGAAGGAGACACAAACAAGGTTTAGTGAATATACCTTGGTGGAAGATCTTCCTATTGTGATATCTACAACCAAGGTATTAAACACTTCTGAGTGTCACAACCAGAACATACATAGAGTATCTCTAGCCTTTCACTTATTTTCTATCTTGAAGATGCATTGTAGAATTTAAGCTCAACAGAGGAAATCTCTGACATTGTAATGTCAGCAGTTAGCTAAATCTAGGAGAACTACTTAATTTAAAATTAGCATAGAATTAAAAAATGGTATAAGGTAAAGTTGCCAGCTTAAAATGCAGGACTGGACATATGCTAGTTTAAATCATATGCTGATTTATCTGGAACCCAGTTCTGATGGTCTTATATCTTGCAGCACTTTTCTTTCTTTAACAGACTTAAAAGAAATAAAGATGTACGTTTCTTAGACTGAAGAACAAATTATTATATGCTGTTCCAGAATTTCCCATAATATCATTGTCACTTCCTGTGTTTGTTAACTGATAGTTGGATCTGGGGGATCCCTGTCAGATCAAAACTCCATAATTGCAGCGTGGGTTTTCGCTCTCCCCGGCTGCACGCCGCTCTTGGGAGCCCGGCTGCGGCGTAGCTTCCACGTGCTGCCGGGGTTTGCTGCCGCGGGTTCCCGGACACGGCTCCGTGTCTTGGGCGCGTGGGCTGGCCAGCCTCTGTTACCGTGTGCTAGGGACCCGGCAAAGAGGAAGGAATTTGTCCATTTACTCCGTGCTTGGCAGGAACGGTTTATTGGTCACGTATGGCGCGGTTCGATGGAAAGACGTGACCACTCCCGGCACTTGCATGGGAGAAAATGGCGCCTGACTGCCGGCGGGATAGGGCTTTATGGAGGGGCGGGGCGAGAGGATCCACGGCCTGCCGGCCAACAGGGGCGGCTGCCGTGGCGGTGACGCCAGCAACCGCGACCAACCAGAGAACCCCGCAGGGGCGGGCGCCGAGCCGCGGGCTGAGCGGGATCGTGTGGCTCGGGGTGGCCAGCACGGGGTTTCCTGGGGCCGGACAGCAGGGTGGTCACAGGAGCGGCACAGGGGTAAGGATCCGGCAGCAGGCAGCATGAGGCCAGAAACTGCGGGGGGGAACAACACGGGGGAAACGCGGGATTACAGAACTTGACTTATTTTAACATAAATTAAAAACCCTAATCTAAACCCAAACTCCGGGATGCAACACATAATTCCCATGCTTCTGTGACTTTTGCACAGGACTGCTGTATCTCTGCTCTAGTACTCCAGTATCACAGATATATTTACTGCTTTTCCTAAAAGAAAGTATTCTGGGATATATATGTGGCAATCTGAAAACTCAGATGATGGCAGTGAAGAAAAACCTTCATAGTTTCCATCCTCAATTCAAAATGTGTCATTTAAAACAATTACTAAACTGTGTATAACACAACTTTTAAGTGAACTTTATGTGTTAATATAAAATGCTGAATTCTACCATTCTATTCTTTTACCTTTTTTTTCATCCATCTTCAGTCTTTACTAATACAACTCAATGTTATTTCATAGAATCATAGAATTTCCTGAATTGGAAGGGACCACAAGGATCATTGAAATCCAACCCTTGACTGAGAGAGCACATTAAGAGCTAGTCTCACAAAGAGAATATCCTGTACCAAATCAATTTTTCATTTTCACCACTGAAAATGTGGTAATTGCTGTAAATACTATGGTGAGAACTTAGAACATCATCCAGTTTTATAACAAAAGTAAAATTATCTGAAGATTTTTACTTGCTTATATGAAATTTATGCTTTGTCAGATATTTACATGTTATACACTACTATGTGACTTATGTCTAAATTAAGATTACTCAGTTGATTAGAGAACAGTGGTAATAATGCCAGGGTGGTGGATTTGATTCCTGCATGCACAATTCACTGAAGAGTTTGTCTTGTTGATCTTTTTGAGTCCCTTCCAACTCAGAATATTCTGTGGTTTTGTGATTAAATAATCCATACAGACTGAATTCTGAATGAAAACCAGCAAATTTTGCTTGTTTATGTGGGGTCAGCAATGCAATAAAAACATGTTCATAAGTGATGTTCTGATTATCAGTAGTGTCAATATCCACTCTACATACATGTCCATGCTAATAGTGCCTAAGTACATAAGTAGCTATTAAAAAAGGGCAGTCAAAATTATATGTGAAATTTGGACAAGTGTTTCAATTAGAATATTTTCTGCCATTCCCTAATCTGTAGACATCCACATACTTGGAAGTGCTTAAAAATTACTGATGCTAGGCAATGTGTTATGTGATTTTTTTCTATATTGAGCTTATTTGAGCTTATAGTAAGGAAGTTTTGTTCATTTTTTTAAACCAAGGGTTTTTTTTCATTATTTCAGGGTTCCTTCTGAATCCTTCTGAAGGATTACCATGCAGTCTGTTCTGAAATTATTAACATTACAGGAATTCAAAGAGCACAGTTCCCATTTCTTTCTTTTGTATTTTTTTCAGGCAGATTTTAAAGAATAAATCTTCAAATATATAAGCCAATAATATCTTTAGATCTTTGCCCAAAGTGACAAACTGTCCTTTTCCCTGTACACATATGAAAAGATGTGGTCTTGCTGCTGGTGATATTTGCTCTGTGGGAAAGTAGCTGAAATAATGTTCTAAATGCAAATAGGGTATAGATGTCTTAGGCCTTTTGAAAATAACTCTCTGTATTGATTCATTTCAGGAAAAAACCCTATAGGACTGATTGAAATTCAGTAACAGGAGCAGAGGAACCACTGTAGATTTTTTGCACAAATGGCTTGAAGGCTCTAATAAATGTCAGCTGTAGATGGCAGGTAGGGTGAATTACCCAGCAGCTGTGTATCTCCTCACCCTCAAACCTTTTCAATTCCATCTCCTGAAGGCTTTCAATTTTTTTCAAAAACAGCCTATTTCTGTTTTAGGTGAAGATTTTGAAAGTGAGGATTAAATAATTTTTAATTAAGTCATCATCCAAATGAGATAAAAAGAGAATGGTAATAGGCATTTTAGGAAAACTTTGGTCAGTGTTAGGGGGCAGATGTTTGTAATGCTTAAATGCAGCCAAAGATTACATACTTTGGTTCCTTGAACATCCCACTAGTGGAGAAAAGGATTTTTTTTTAAAAAGACAGTGTGAACCTCATTGCCATTGTCATCCCTTTAAAGAGAGCACATTGCCTCCAGAGGTTTTTGTGAAAAAGTTAATTTATTTTTGTTAATATTTAGTATGAAACCATATTGTTTTAATTTTCTGTAGCTAGTCATTTGCTAGCCTGTTTACTTTTCTCAGTGTAGGCATGGTTAACATGGTAGCTGTTTCACAGTGTGAGTATGCATACACCCTCGAGACCCGCACATTTCTGCTCAAGGAGTCATGTCTATAGACTGCTAAATACAAGTGGCCACATATAAATTTAATAGCTATTAATTAAATAAAAGGATCTGGTCCAACTAAAATATTTTTCATCAATCCAAGCAGTCCATTACTGGGAAAGATCCAGAACCCAGCAGGAGACTTATTCTTGGAAGGAGACAACTGCAAGAAGACACATAACATAATTTCTTTCAGACTGAATTTTAAAAATTGAAGTTTCCTGCTTCTTTGAGTCAAGTTTGATAAAGAAGATTTTAATAGTTTTCATTATCTAATTCAATTTGGGATCTTACACAAAAGAATTAATACATTGTCAGTTCATCCCTAATAGTGATGACTGGTGGAAAGTATCCTGTGGGTTGGGTACTGATGTTTTCTTTGGCCTGGGGAGCAACTGAAAGGCATCTTTTTAATCTACTTTAGACAAATACTTGTTTGATAAAACAATATTGAGTGCCCATCATTGTCTCATTTGAATACCCTAGACCCAGCAGATACTAAATTCACTAGATTTCATCCAGATTTTGGTATGGTAGATATGATTGCTATGGACATATCATTAGAAGCCTCTAAAAGTTTAGACTACAGGCCAGGTGAATGAGTCTTTCATATAGAATTGTTTTCTCCTCACTGAGTCTAGTTCCTGTTGACCTAACTGTGATATGAAAGAATAGTAATGCCTACTAATGCCTATATACTTTTTAAGCTACAAAAATTAGTGCAGTAGGTTTGCAGAGTTCCCAAACTGATGTTGTAAAACCCACATCAGATTCAAGATCACTCAGCAGCAGTTAAAAAAGGAATGAGCACAAGGGTTTAGCACCTTACTGCAAAGACACCACTAGTAACACACTTTACATTGCCAAATTATAGTTTTAGAAGTCACTTTAAATACATGTTTAAATTAGTAGTAGTAATATGATGCCTTCAATATTCAGGCATGGAAATTAGAGCTTTTCCTCTAAGAGACAGTTGAGTTCCTCAGAGCAAACTGTACACAATAAACAGTTACAGAGCACATCATGCAGGCTGCTTTACCTTCTGTAACAAATAAAAACTTGATTTAATAAAAGTATTTCAGTGGAGGGAAGTGTCATCCCTAAATGGGCAGAAAAATCTGGCATTTTTTCCAGAGTCAATAACAGGACCTGTAAGAAGTACTACTGAACAGCAGAAAACAATGAAGGAGAAAGCCAGCTATTAAAGAATGCAGTCTCTTTTGGATTCCTGGCAAGACAGGCTCTTCTGATTGTGTATCTCCTTACTCTGATGGAATTGCTGAGGACTGTTGAAGAGCAAGAAGAAGGAATTAAAAAATCCACTAGTGGAAAAAATAAGAACACAGTTATGCATTTCAGCCAGCATTTGCAATTCTGCTGTCCCCAGTGAGAATATGAAAACTGTCAAATTTTTCCACAGTATGGCCCCAATGAGAAGCTGATTTAGGAACAGAAGACAATCTGCCTGAACTTTGTAACAGTGTTGAGGTACAGAAAGAATTTATATCAATTTTCCAGAATATGAAAACAGTTTTTTGATCAGCAAAATACAGTAGAGCAAATGAAAAATTAGATGCTATTGATAAAGAAAGTATGACAGTAGTGTAGATCCTAACCCAGTAACCTGGTGGTGATACTTGGGGCAGATTTCAAAGTCATGAGGAAAATCAGTCAATTTCTCTGGAAAGAGAAGCTAGACCTTACATAACGGAAATTCAGAATTCAAAACAGATTAAAAGTGACCTCTAAAACTGCAAGAAAAGTGACCTTAGAGTTCAGCTGCAGATTAAAACTCAGAAGTTGTTTCAAGGATGAGAGCAATCTAATGTTTCCTAAGTGAAGCAGGCCCTCACAGACTATTTTAAATTAAAGAGCAGAGTCAAATGTTTCCAATTTAGGAAACTAAAGCAATGATGATGGAAGCTATTAATTTTGTCTTTAAAGAAGAGTTATATTGTATCAGGTAGGCAGTATTTGCAGTAAAACACTGCACTGAATTGTTTCAAAGCCAGCCTATACAGTTTCTTTAGTTCCTGGTAGGAATATTTTTTTTATGATTTGTAGATCCAAGCGGCCACTGGTACATTCAGAATCTCCAACCACAAAATGAAGCAGTGCTTATGCCTTTCTGATAGGGCACATCTCCCTTTGTGAAACAGAAAAAATATCTTTGGACAAAAGCCTCCAAACAGCATTGTTTCACCTCTCAACAGACATTAATCTTGGAGCAGCAGTGTTACTGCTCACAGCTACCTGACAGATGGTCAGCCCCTGAGAGGACAGGCTGTCTCTTGGTAAAGGGATGATAGCTGCAGGACTGAGAAGTGCCCTGGTGGGATTTATCATCAATAAGGAACTGGTTGGGTGCTGCCAGATCATGACTTTGAGAAGCAATAAAAAGGAGGATTGCAAGACCAGGCTGTGAATATCCCATTTTGTTCCTATTAGGTAAAAATAGGAGAACTTTCCTTTTTGCTGTGAAACTTAGCTATTATCTCAGGGCATTCAGAAGATATTCCAGCTGCTAGGAATTGCATTAGAGGAGCAAGGAATGGCTAAAGAGCAGAAGCAATGACAATTTCTGGCCACTGTTCGCTTGTGAAGTGATTGCAGAACATTCTGTGGTGTGACAACATTAGTAGGAGGTGATACAAGAGCAGCATAAAAGCAGGATACCTGACAGACCTTATAGAAGGTTCAATGGCATTCTGGCTAACTAGCCTACCTTTGTAGAGCACTGAGGTAGTGTCATTAAAAGGGAAAAGTGACTTTATTCCTGCATACAACACATTTTAATGTATATGTTCCTATTGCTTTTTGAGAGAGGGAGGCTTGTAAATGGAAGAAATATTCAAGGAGAGCAAAGAAAGCTCTAAAGGATGAAGCCATCACCCATCTAAGGTAGCAAGTTTGCTGACTAATAACAGCTGATCATGAAATTATGGCTGGCGGAGGCTGTCCACAAACTATGAGCTGCAGACTGCGAGAACAATTTAAGAAGAAAAAATTATAGCACCAAGTACTGACTGTGGAAGAGAGGACAGTACTCCTCTTTACCTTCTTTTCTAACAGCATACCTACATATTTAGCAATATTTGTTTTTTTAAAGGACCATTGTTATCATCAGAACCTTGTGCACTGTCTACCAATGATGATAAAACATTGATGATTTGATCTTCTCTGGCAGTCCCCTGTCTGGGAAGATTCTCCTCCCTATTCATTTTTTGTGAACAGTAATTTTGCTTAAAATTCAATGCACACATACCAAAGCTTTATTAAAATGTCACTGTCTGAGCAGAGCATCAAAAAGCTGCAAAATATAAGGCTGACAAAAGAAAAAGATCCATGTATGAGCCAGTGACAGTAATTGTCAGGTTTAACAAGGATGAAGGGTTATACGTTATATTCTTCATGTCTATTTTGCAAAGAAAGTAATCATCTGTGGGGATTTTGTTGTGTAATTCTGAAAAAATAGGCTTGTTTTTATAACTCAGTGATCATGACATTTATTTATTTTTCTAAGTTCTTAAGAGAGTTTTCAGAACCATTTTTTTTTGTTTCCCTAACAATATAAACTAAATGTGTCTGATGTACAGTGTTCTATGATTTTAACAAGGATGATTTGTTCTTGTATAACTTCATTTTCACATTACAGATTTTGTCACAAGTTTGATGTTTCCATGTTTGGATACATGCTTTAGTTTAGGAAAGACAACAGTAAACATGTAAGCTTTTGCTTTCTGACATCCCTGTATTGGTTTTCTCTCAGAGTTACCATCTTCATAAGGTTTACCCCCACCGTAGGAAAGTAGACTAAATGCAGTAGCATTCTGAAAAATCTGTTACTTGGGAGAGAGGCTTGTTTATGATGTATCAAATACTTGCTAAACAAAGACTGTGCCATTGCATTTCAATGAGAAAAAAACCCCAAACACCCCTATTAATTAGACTAATGGCAAGTGGAGAACTGCTTCAAAGCAAGGAAGTTTTGTTGTAGAAGTTGTGTTTTTTCTTTATTTTAAAGGTAGAAGTAGGATTTCATATCCTTGCTGACATTCAATAGCACCAAACACCATGAGTAGGTTCACTGATCTTCTCTGTATTGTTTACCTTGACTGTTCCAGTGCTCTCTGTGTGCCACAAGAACAAGTACACAAGATGATGCCACAGAGCAGTTGATGCCAGGCTTTCATCCCTGCTTGTTCCCCTGGTAAATTGTGGCAGCAGGCAGAGGGCTGTCTGTTTTTCCAAGGTTTTCAATTTATTGTCTGCCTTATGGTGGTAAATTGGTGACACAGGCACAAATGTTTTTGCAGACATGGAAGGCTTGTGACTCTAAAGATTTCTTCTGTTTCTTTTTTCCCTTTCTTAGGAACTATTTGCCATTTGAGCAGCAGAAACTTCTGTGAGCAGTTCAGTTGCAGCACCTGAAAAATGAGACATTTGCAGCACCAGGTGGGCTGGAGAATTTCTTAGTTAGCTGGTTCATCTGTTGTTCATCTATCTGACTTGATCTATTTACTGTACCTGCTATTTGTTCCTTACTCTTTACTGTCTACATTTTCAGATTTTTACTAATCTTAATGAAATTCTCCTTTTCTAAAACAGGTCAAATTTGTTCATGTGGATTTTCTCCCTATGCTTATGTTGCAAATCAAAATAAATCCATTCTTCATTTATCAGTTATATTTACAAATATCTGATACATGCATTTCTTTTAAGTGACTTTAATATGGGACAACACAGCCTTGTGCTGAAATGAGTTCAATGAATCCCAGTAACAGCAACTCAACTTCTCTTAAAAAATTGAAATACATATGTTCACAAATTTTTTTCTCCTACACATTTTGAACATTTGCTGTCAGAGCACATACCTGTAACTCAGAAAATTATTTAAAGGCCAACGCTTTATACTGCCTGTGAATTTGACAAGTCCAGTGCTAATTACAATCTTGACAACCCTGGACAACCAAAAAAAAAAAAAAAAAAAAAGGAATGTGTGGCTGACTGGTAAAGCAAGAGATATTGAATATATAAACTTCCAAATTCACAGACATTTACATCATGATTTAAATACAAATAGATTCAACCAGAAAGTAAATTGTACCAAGGGAACTGGAAAACATATAAGAATTTGTTAACATTATTCTAGTTCTTTTGTGATCATAACATGGAATTTCAGGAATAATTCACTTCTGACACTGGAAAAGAGCTTTACTGGAGCAAAGGTATCTCATCCTATCCTTTCTTTAACTCCAGTAGTTTGTCTGCTTTGTACTTAATCCAAAACCAGTCTGAAAATATAGAAGCAACTTTCCCTGCAAGTATTTCAGGCCAGAATCTAAATTAACTACAAAAAAAATAATGATAATATAAATTTAGCTCATTTTTAGGAATATATTGCAAATGGCATTTGGTGTTTTGTTTCTTAGATGTATGTTTTTCAACTTTGTGAACCTATTAAATAGAGGTACAGAATTTAGCATATTTTTTACACTTAAAACCTGTAAAATAATGCCATATTATATTGATTTCTTTTTTCACTTTGCACAACATCTTTCTTGAGCATCAGACTCAAAATATATGGGTGTTATATTATAGGATTAATTTACCAGAGTATAACCAGTATTGTATATTTAAGTCAGTAAATTTTTGTTTCTCCTTATTTCACTGAGTTATACCATCATTAAATTGATATAATGTAGCAGTGGATATGGCTCAGAGATTATGCAGGGTTTATTGTGACTTTATGCTAGATAAAAATAAGGGAATCAAAACATTTCTATTCAGAAGAAAGCAGCTTAACTCTGATAAATGAAACTCAGCAACTTTACTTTTGAAAGAAAGCATTTGTTTCTTTCAAAAATGCCAAAAAGTAAATTACACTTAATTAATCAAACTTTGAGTGATTTCCAATTAGTTTCCTACAGTTCTTCTATGACAGCTCTTTCCATTATTATAGAGTGTGAAAACAGTAAGCAAAAGAGATGCATAGAGACACAAGAGGTACATAATAATACAAGAGATACACAATAACCAGGAGAAATTAAAAAATTATAGCTTCGTAAAAAACTCTCTTTTTCATGCTCTGGATGCTTATTTATAAGTAAAAAAAAAATAAAACCCAACAAAAACAAAACAAAACAAAAAACAAACAAAAAACTAAACAAAACAAAGCAAACTTGTAAAGTCCAAAATTAGGTTTGCATACAAAATCCAACTAATATCTATTCAGAATATCTCTGGCACCTTCCACCAGTAAAGGGAGTGTCCCAGATAGTGCACAGAGCACTTCTTTGCATCTGTAGCTTACTATAGGATGGGAAAGATGAAACACTTTTCATTTTAATGACAAAAGTGTTCTAATTTCCCTAAGCAAAAATAACTCCGGGGTGGAATTTTGTTCTTGTTCATTCTTGTCTTGCTGTTAAAGCAAGTGGAATCCTATAAACTGACCCTCAATGTTTTCCTTTCTGTCTAAACCAAGATATTTAATCTGAGAAAACAAAACCAGACAGGAAATAAAAATAAAAATATAACTCATAAGTCAGTACTTCCACAAACAATAGCTAAGCTGAAAAAGATAAAGAGATTTGTAATATCAGGCCCATTCTTCCTACTGTATAAATTGAATTTGTAGTTATTCTTTGTAGAATGTCAGCTCTGCCAATGTAGGAGAAATATTTCCAGAAAAGAAGACTCTAATTTCTTTTTCTGTGTCAAATGTTATTGGTGTGTCCCACACAAGCAGATCAGTGATGTACTCATTTTCAATTGCATCTCCCTGACTATGAGATTTCTCTGTCGATTTTTTCACAAGTGCTTCAGCAAATGATGAGGAGAAATTAGTTTTTTTTTTTTTTTAAATAGTATTTTGTGATATTATAATTTCATGCATCTACTCATTTTTCTAAAAGCTAAGCCAAAGTAATTCTCTGTGGTTCTGACCTGCTTCTCTCCACTCTTGTTCTTAGGAAAAAAAATAAAACACAAAAAAAAACAAAAACAAAAACAAAAACAAAAAAAACCAAAAACAAAACCAAAAACAAACAAACAAACAAACAAAAAAAATAAAAAAAAAAAAAAAAAAAAAAAAAAACCAAAAAAAAAAACCTCTTAAAATATATTATCTTGGATATAGCCTATTTGCAGAGTATTTCTGATTCTCAATGCTTAATCATTGCATTCTCAACCTTCCGCTGTGTGTATCAGTAGCATCCTTTGCACTTTTGTTCTGGTTCCTGTGTTGGAACAGTTAATTGCTATATGGACTTCACATTTGCTTGCAACCATCTCAACTAAAAGTAGCATGTGGAAATTAGGCTTTATTTTTTATTTTGTTCTTTTACAGGGAATATTTTATATCACACCCTTATGTGCTGGTAACTTTCAAATCTCTGTGTCATTGACAACTGCCATATCTAGGGAGGAGGCTGCTGAAAACACATGCATTGTAAAGCATGCACAACTTCTTTACTAAGCACAGCTGCTTGCTGAACAATGTCTTTTCAGGGAGAAGAATAGAAGAATAAGGAAAATTAGCTGGGGGAAAATGGACAAGAGAAGTCACGTGGTGGAAACTCATGGTTACCAGAGAAAATACTTCACAAGAGGTGGAGAGCTGGTAGCATTTCTATCAAGTTTCTCAGGTGACTAGTAACACAATAGTAGTTATCTGCTGCTTTTCCCTCTATATTCTATCATCTGTCTACTCAAGGATAAACATCAAAACCACAGCAATCAGTGATCTAAAACTTTCAGCACTGGAATTTTCCCAAATTTTCATCTCAGCTTTGGATGGAACAACTTATTTGGGGGTAGTTCTCCCCAAAGGACAAAAATACTTTACAGTCACGCTATGAACAGGCAGACACAGAGGCAAGAGTAACAGCATATCCCTCTTGAAAACTAAGAAGTCCTTTTATATGGGAAATAGAGCAGGTATGGTGAGAAGCAGAAATATGAGTGAGTTGAACCTACAAAGATAATCTGATATCTTTAGTAAAATAAGTGTTGTATAAAATATTAGGCTTTGACCATTGTAAAATACACATTCTAGGAAACACCTTTCAGTCTCCAAGGTAAAAATCATAAAAGTCATAGTGACTATGTTTTACTATAAAAATTGTTTGCACTCCAGTGCAGTGATTGTTGCAAGGCTGAGGTAGTTCTGTACATTAGTTTTACCTGCCTGCAAAGGCTAAGAACATATCTAAAAAACATAGGTTCAAACTGGTAATAAGAATTATGATCAATCTTAGGGGAGAATTCCTCTGAGGAGTTCCTGTAGGAACTCCTGTAGGATTTCTTTAGAATTCTTTAAAAACTCTTCAGACTTTTGCACTGGAGATTTTAGATGCAAATTGTGATCAGAAAGCAGTGAGATCAATCCTTCCAATGCTGGGAGGAAAAGTGTCTCTCTCTTTTCTCAAGTAAAAAGTGATAGATAAGAGGAAATGGCCTGAACTGGCTGAAGGGAAGTTTAGTCTGGATATTAGGAATAAATTTCAACACTGAAATAATCAGAGCATTGGAACAAGCTGCCCAGAGAAGTGGTTGAGTCATCATCCCTAGAAATATTTAAAAGATGCAAAGTTATGGCACTTGGGGGCATGATCTAGTGGTATTTTTAGCAGTGTCAGATTTATGGTTGAACTTGATCTTAAAGGTCTTTTCCAATCTAAATTATTCTATAGTTCTATTCTGATGTTGCTGCTGGTGTACTCATGTGAGTGGATTGGGAACTCCTCAGGCAGAAGACAGAACAGACTGATCTGAAGTTTTGCCTTATGGCTTCAAATCTGACACTGAGGTATTCTTTCATCCAACAGGCAAAATCACAGAAACAGCTTGGAGATGAGGTCAAGAAGTATTAAGGGTCTATATTTATTAACAAAAACTGAAGGCAACTTATATGATACAGGACATAAACATAAACATATTGGAAACTGAATAACAGTGGAATTCCTTCAGACCCACCTATTCCTGGTATTATTCTCTATGAAAATCTTTATCTTGAGTTAAGTAATGGTGTTATCCTTCTGTTTCATACTTTGCAATGAGCTTGCCAGGGATGTTTAAACTGCATCTCAGTGCTTACAACATTTGACTACTGTAAGGAGTCACAGACCTTCACAATTAACAGAAAATCTCTCCTTTCCCCATGAGCTTAGGTAGTTGAAGTTTTCACAGTGCAGCTTTCTAGGTCTCTTAGAGTCCCAAAAGGTAGTACTTACCTGTGGTCATCTTAAATGGGATTACAAGTTGATGTTATCATGGGACCTGTTTAGTCTGATATTCTTTCTCCCCTCTCCCTATCACCAGCTCCAGGAGGTTGGGAAATCCCTTTCATAAACCATCTCTATTATGTAAAACTGTTTAAAAAGCATTTTTGAGCCCATTGGCTCACCTCTATTAATGAAAATGTAAATTGTTTTCAAAACATTAACCTGAGAACTCTTTTTATATGTAGCATTTTTTAGCAAACATATTGTAACACAAGGTTTTAGCCCTATATTGACCTTTATGCAAGTGTCTGTTGGAGAATAAATTTGGGAAAGCATGATTTTGTGGCCTTCCCAGCTGCCACTGGTCAAGGATGTGCTGAGGAATGATTTTTCAATTAAAAATTGACAACTTCAGGAACTATTTCATTCTCTGAAATCTATAACCACAAAACTAGACATAATTTATGCATGTCCTATGACAAGTGACTGGGAGTACTGGGGTTGTTTAGCCTGGAAGAAAGAAGGCTCAGGAGTGACCTTATCACTCTCTACAGCTGCCTGAAAGGAGTCTGTAGCCAGGGGGCTGGCCTCTTCTCCCAGGAAACTAGTGACAGGACAAGAGGAAATGGTCTGAAGTTGTGCCAGGGGAGGTTTAGATATAATATTCTGAAACATTTCTTCACCAAAAGGGTTATTGGAAGCATCGGAACAGGTTACTCTGGGAAATTGTTGACTCGCCATCCCTGGAGGTGTTTAAGGAAAGACTGGATGTATCAGTTAGTGCCATGGTCTAATTGACGTGGTGTTCAGTCATAGGTTGCACTCAATTATCCCAGAGGTCTTTTCCAACCTAATTGGTTCTGTGATTCTATGAAACAGATCAAATACAATTCCTCAGAAACGTTTAAGAAGCATAAAATATTACTAAACCTCTGATTCCCCTGGAATTTCTAGAAGCCATGATAGAAAAAATACTGAGAGTGAAAAGGACACTGTAAGCACCTTTGGTCTGAGGAATTCCTGTAGCTGCTTCTCCAAAGCCAGTAGTGATGTATGGTTTTCAGGGCTGAACATACAAGATTTAGCTAAGTTTACATTTTTACATCTTGAATCCATTTGAGTGGCACAATAGACTTGATACTGTAAAGCAGATCTGAACACTCAAGTCAGCATGGATTGGACCTAATTATCAAAGTGATTCAGAATACCTGCAAGCTGGCCAAATTTAAAGTCCTAGGAACATGAAGTCCTAGACATCACCCTCAGTGTGTGTTTAGTAAGGATAGTTTATCATTCAGCTAAAAATCCTGTTGACTTCTCCATATGACTCAGGAGGCAGACCCTGTGCCACCACATAATTCCATTGCAGTTTAATCATGTCAAGCAAAACAAAATATTAGAATATTTGGCAATAATCTTTCAAAAGGAAAACTGTTAGGAGACCTAAAATACTGGAAAGACTCCTTGAAATTCAGACCATTAAGCATGGAAAGAATATTTAAAATAATTTCAACCAGATCTAGAACTACCATGTAGAGGATTTAGCTAGTACTCAAATACTAGATCACTGTATGGTGAGAAACAAAGCATCCAAAGAGTCTTTTCATGGGTCTGGAGTCTAAAATGTCCCTCTCCAAAAATGAAAACTCTGGGTAGGAATGGAACTATTGGATATTTTTGACATACCAACCAAGCTGTAGGTGATGCAAAGGAGAAAGAAAAGGGGGAAAAAAAGAAAGATAATAGATTTGGAACAATATGCTGGTCTGTGCTTAGCAGATAATAATGTCAGAAGCACTTTTAAAAGAAATCTTCAAAAAGTGAAGTTATTTTTGTCCTGCCCCTCTTTTCGAAAGCACCTAATTCTTTCAATTAATTGGTTTGAATGACAGTTGTAAACTAATGAGCTACAGATGTCCAACTCTATAAGCTGCAGTCAGAAAAACATGGTTTATTTATCGGTTCTTTACAAGGGAAAAGAAAACCCAAAAACTTTTTTATCTCTTCTTTTTATTTGTGTTTATTTCCTTTTAACTTTGCAAAAATCTTTAGCTCCATCTTCAGAGTAGTAATATGTCTGCACCTTCAAAGCAAGGCGTCGGAATCTGTTAAACACATCACAGTGCACTGGAAAGTAACACTGCATAAATGCTTTGAAATAAGGTTGAAAGCAAGAGAGAATTTAAGCCAAGTATGAATCAGAAAACTTTAAAGTACAATACCTCCCATGGATCGGTCCTGATTACAGAAGTTACTTGTGCTAAGTTGGTTTGAGGATATCTTGCATGGTCTAAACACATATTTTAGTAAATACTTCCCTGAACAAGGTTATGTTTTACTAACATGTGCCTAAAACAATACTGAAAAACTCTTGGCTGGGTTAGGGGGAAGGAGTAGGGAATGCAGTAAAAAATGCTGATGTATTTAACACAGTAAATTATTGGACACTGTGCTGAGGGACTTAAACCTGCTGCTGAAAGTTGACAGCTGTTGAAAGCAGAGGCTGAATAGTTAATATCCTACCATGTTTGAAACTAGGAAAGCCATCACTTGACAGAGTTAGTGGGCCTTTTGTCAGCTGTATGACAGCTGGATTTTAGAGTAGTAAGGCTAGGGAAGTCAGAGGATGACAGAATAAACTAATTCTCCACTGAGACTATGATTGCTTTAAATGTCAGTACTTTAAAGGCATTGCATTGCTTGGAAGTGCCAGGTATGCTTTTAAAAATGTTTCCTCCTTCCTGTCCCCCCTCGACCCCATCCCACCAGTGCAGCTTCTATCTGAGATGAGGTAGGGCTACGACCTGTGCTGCTGAGAACTTTGCATTTACCTGAACTGCCAGTAAATGTGAGGAAGTTTATTTGGTTTATTACTGTTTCAGGTACTCAGTTTGCAGTGCTTTCAGCGCCCTCTCCATGCAAATAACTCTTGCAGCTCAGTAACCTGTTTCGGATCTAGTTTTACTGTAACCACATGGGTGTTGAAGAACAGACTTAAATCCCTACAGGCTTGATGTAAACATACACATCCAGCTGAATATGCTTCAAGTCCATCTTTAATAAAACAGGCATCCTCTTCTCAAATTCTGCAAAGCATTGATTACTGTGATTAAAAAGCCACTGATATTAAGAGCGTTAATCTTTGCATTGGTTTGAGGTTTTTTTTAAAGGCTAATTAAAGCAAATTTAAGTTTTAATAATAGCTAGGAGAATAGTATCTTAATTCAAATTAAGCTGGACACATTATGTTCAAGACAAGTCTCCCAAAGAAACCCTTACTAATTGCCAATTGTCCTCCTTTCTGCAGAATGTAATCCTTTCAGACTTAGGGAGATACTTGTTGCCCTGGAATTCGCTTGTTATCTCTTCATCTCTTCTCCAAAGTCAGGCTGTAAAAAGAATAGAATTTAACACTTATGAACTTGCCCTTGCTCCCATTGATTCAGGGTTGTGCAAAGAATAGTTGGACTGGTTCAGTCAAACATTAAAAGCTGTTAAAACCATAACAAGTTCCTGAGTTACCTAATAAAATCTGCTCCTCACATGCCTGTTGCTACTGATCTTTTTCTTCATGGGTCACAAACAGCATGTTCAGCTCAGCTGGTACTTTCTTCTTTACTTGTTAAAGGCAAGTCTGCCTAACAATGGAGGGACAGATACAGCAATGCAATCTCTCTAATAACAATATATAGTTAAAATAGAAAGTGGAGAAGGAATGTGTATGATGTGTCAAAACAACAGCAGCTCTGATGCCTCAAATTTATCTCTCTATAGATTTTGGATTGTGACAGGTATTGTAGGGATTACAATAATTCCTCCCTAAAAGTAAACAGTACCCCAACAATGAAAAAATGCAGCAAACATGTGTGGGAGTTCTCCACTAGTTAGAAAAAAGATATTTCCTGAAAATATTCCAAGTAACCTTCTCTGCCAATTATTCAGGGAACTGAAGGGTCTTAAGCAGAAGTTTGAAGGTCACTTTTCACAGCCCTAAGGGACACAGTCTGAATGGGAAATACAGCGGCTCTCCCAGTCTTACACTAACATGATGAAAAAGCACAGTCTCTTAGGAAAAGACAAATTCATATGACAGAAGACCTGGCAATACTGGGAAGTTGTAAAATAGCCTTCAGACTTCTCTGCCCTGAAACCGAAGTCAAACCATAGATTGTCCTGGGCAGCAGAGAGAGCATTTCCCAGGAACTACCCATTCTCATCTCCTGCACACCGTACTCTAAGTTAAGATGTGTGTTAGTAATATTGGCTTTTAAACATGCCTAGAAACCTGAAATTAAACAACTCTTCCCATATGTAAAATGAAGTAAAAAAAATAAGAGTAATTCAAACAGAGGTCTGGTAGGCAAATTATTTACACTCTGTGTACATAGGTGTGATACTCTTAATATTAAATAGACTTTGTACTTGGATTTATTTCTTAGTCTTGTGTAATGCTTTTTTCTTAGTAATTGTCAGTCACTGTTTCTACTTTGTTTTTAAGAATATTCTTTCTAGAAAAATTTTGGTGTTCTGTAGTTCCTAATCTAGTTTTAATTAATCTGAACTGCCAATCTGATTGTGTTAGCATATTGATGTAAAGTAAATGGGACACACAAGTCAGAACTTGCAGCTTGATAGCTGATGGGCATTAATAGATAAACTTATGGTTGTATTAATTCTGCTGGATGTATTCATTCTGCTGGGATCTATTCCATGCCCAGTGCATTACAGCTGTCTGCTCATACTCTTCCAAGAGCTACTAGAATTTCAGGTCAGAAATATCATATGGATGACTGAAATAAGATAGTTATATTATATAGCTGTGTATAATAATTTTAACATTTTGCTGAATAGTGGATTTTGGTTGGGAGAAACACTCAGTAAATATTCTAGGGACATAAGAATGTAAATAATGGGGTTCAAATTTCTAAAGAAAAGACTTGTCTAGGACAAAGACTGCTAAATACAGCATGCCAGGAGTTGGACTCAATGACCCTTCCAACTCAGGGTACTCTATGATTTTATGATTCTATTGACTGCAAATTCAGGCACTATCAGGATAATTGAACCACTCATTTTTATGTTTTCTCCTAGATAACAAATTAAAATAGGGAGCCAGAACTTCATGGTATCACCTTTCCATATCCTGTGTAATGTGCCAGCCTACAAGCTCTCTTCTATAGAGATGTTTTCATATGGCCTCAAATCTTCACCACTGCAAGAGGCTACCTTCCCTAGCACCTCAGATGCATGGCACAAAAGAAATGTCACAAAAAAGGAAAAGCAGTCACTCCTGTCCTGCTGAATTTCACTGCATGTAGGCTCCTGCAAAGCTGCAGTCTTTTTCAACACAGACACTGTGAATTTGAAAATTAGCTCCAAAATCTCTAGTTCCACTGTCACAGACTACATTGATGCAGGTTGATACAAGAGCTTGATAAGACAATTTTGAAGAGTATAGAAAATGCTTGTTGGCACTAGAAAATATCAAAATATAAATATTTGTATCCTTCACCTCCTTAGTGTTCCAGGCTAAAAGCAAAATAAAATATAACCCTTCAGTAGGTTATTTCTGATTTGTACCACCACAGGTTCATTTCTACTTGCATATCAGACAGCATTTGCTCTCTGTCACTTTGAATACTTTGAACAGGAGATGCAAATTTCTATCCTTATCCATGGAACAGAGGAAACAGAAATCAAGAGATGTGAATAATTCTCAGAAAATTTATGTTGCAAATCACTCTAATAAACAGGAATGGAATATTGGGTTAGTAGAAGAGAGGTTGCCTATTTAGCAAGGCATGTTGCCTTTTATTAAAAT
The DNA here is from genome assembly GCF_024509145.1 of Vidua macroura. Lineage (NCBI taxonomy): Eukaryota > Metazoa > Chordata > Aves > Passeriformes > Viduidae > Vidua > Vidua macroura. The sequence continues at coordinate 85,475,555 of NC_071571.1, read as the reverse complement.
TATTTTAGAAAGTATGTCCTAGTTCACTTGTTCAAGGTGAATATGACAACGTTCTGTGTTTAAATAATGGTAATGGATTAAATGGTAAAAATTAATAGAAGCTAGAACGTGCATAGTTTCACCTATGCTGCACTTCCACAGATCATATGTATGTATAGAAGATTTTTGTCCCTTTTTTTTTGTCCCTCTGGCAAGGACATGAAAATAGGTGTTTTTAATAGATTTCTCAGAACCAGCTTGTTCTACTAAGAAGCAGAATGTGCAGCATGTGCATAATCTCTCTTTACCTTGCTGAATTTATCTTTAGAGATTTCACAAAGCTCAGGTTGCTTGCAAGGATGGAATTCCTTTTGTTATTTTCCCTTGTCCTTACATTGTACCATGCATCATTCCATTAGTCCACAGCTTAGTGCTCATTGACTATCATCATTCTTTTTGTGCCTAATAATGTTTACTAAGGTTTTAACAGCATTCCTGCACACAATAACTGTAGCTAACAGATAAAAAACATGGCCATTTCAGTGCAAAACAATTAGCTTACATATCCTTGAGACACTGCTTGTGTTATAAAGTGAAAGTTAAGAAGGAAGAAACTGTGCATGTTAATTGGAAATAAACAAAAAACACATTACTGGCATGTATTTGGATGCAAAAAAAATGTAGCACTTAAGCACTGCAATTAATAGGTTCACTTCATACGGAATATTTTAGTGCTTTATAGTCTTGCTTTAGAGGTCTGCATAAGTGATTCTGATCATCACACGTAATTCAGGATACATTTGTGGTACCCAAGAGACTGACAGAATATGTAAATGACCCTTTCTTCCTCATTGTACTCAAGCTTCCTAGATCACTCTTCTCTGCATCCATGCAGGCAGTCTTCCAAGGAAGCCAGAATATGTGGCTAGGCATACCTGGCATCAACAGGAGTGGCCCAGTACCGAGTTTTCTTTGAAGTCTAGTAGAAAAAACTTTTCAGAAAAGTCAAAGCTCTTTTCTGCAGAACTAGAGAACAAATCCAAGAGGCAAAAAGTCATTTATGTGGCCAGAAATTGTTGCCTGTGAACCCAGAGGAGGCTGGAAGCATGACAAACTGCTGCCACCTGCTGCTGGTTCATTTTCAGCCACCGAAGCTCCAGCAAACAAAATTTGCAGCAGCCAGCAGAAATTGCAGACCATCTCTTTCTTTAGGGGGAAAAGGAAAAAACAAAATGCTATATTTATCCCAAGAGTAGGAAAGCACTGATTAGACTGAGGGCACCAGCGCCAGTACTGTGGCTGCTAGCATTCAGTACCTTGGCTTTTCTACCCTGCAATTGCCACTCTGTCAGTAACTTAAATGTATGACCTTGAGAAAGCAAATTAAGCTTTTTAACACTATTTTCCAAACAGTAGAAGGGAAATAAACCACCCGAGGTTCTTTCAAGAGTTTCTAAAGGTGATGAATATATTCATGTGGCTGTTTAGGAGTGTGCTTTTATTAATATCTTTACATCTTAATTATTTCAGAAAGCTATTTTAATAAAGCTCCCATTGTAATAAAATTTTCAAGCTTTATTAATAAGCAGGAATTAATATTGAACTGAAAGGCAGTTAGTCTGCTCCAGGGAAAAAAGGGAACAGCCTGGATTAACAGGGCAAGGTTAGATAATATAATGTTTTTGTAGAAGTTTATATCCATGCATTGTATGTGGCTCTGTGCAGTTGCCTGTGAGGTCCTGAAAAAAATGATAGGGTATATCTGGAGACCTGATTTTTAAATATTTCAGCAATCATTGAATTTCTGTGGATATTCTCAGCTCAGTCAGAGAGAAAGAGAAAAGTTTTCTAACCAGGCAAGAGCCTGGGAAACAGTTGGGAAAGAATGTAAATAATTCTCTAATCTATCTTGTTATTCACATTGTTTATAGATATGCTCTGCCACTGTGCGTCATTCACTGCACACCAATGGTGTGAGATGTTTTTACTCTAAGACCAATGAAATTAGCCTTCTCGATGTTCTCTATATATAGAGCGGTGCATTTGAAATAAAGAAGACAGTTCATTTTCTTAGCCTTCTGATCTAGAGTTCTTTGCTCCTGTCATGCTCAACAATGTCAAATTTCAAACCACGCTCAGAGCTCAAGTTATCATGCTGCATGTTTACTAATAGGTACCAAGTTATGAAGCCCCACAATCTACTAGAGACAGTAATATGAGTGCAATATATGTTAGCCAGCCAGCTAAGAGCTCTGACTATTTTTGCTACCTGGTAAGTATCACATACTTTTGAAGGAAATCCTACCCTGCTGGTGACACTCTAATGCAAACTGTCCTGATATCTCTGCCAAGTGTAGAAGAGTGAGCCCCAGAACTGGAACTACCAGCAAGTGATTTTCTGTGATGAAGATGAGTGTCTCCATGAGGGGGACTTTGATGACCCCGGATAAAGATGAAGGGAACTGGTTCCCAAGCAGGCAGCTCTCTCAGGGACAGGAGTAAAATCCTGGAGCTCTCAATGTTGGGGATGGCTTGGAGCCTGCTTATAGAATCATTAAGGTTGAAAAATACTTTCTAGCATCATAGAGTCAAACCATTAATCCAGCACCACTATATTCACTGCTAAATCATATCCCCAAGTGTCATATCCATGTGTATTTTCAATATTTCCAGGAATGGTGACTCTACCACTTCCCTGAGCAGCCTGTTCCATTGACTGACCACCATTTCAGTGAAGAAATTTTTTCCTAGTACCTAATCTAAACCTGCCATGTTGCAACTTGAGGCCATTTGCCTGTTGTATTAGGGGGCCCAAATCTGAACACATTTGTATTGGGTCTGGCTGGGATGAGGTTAATTCTCCCCACAACAGCTCTCCCAGTGCTGTGCTTGGCATTGATAGCTATAAAGGTGTTGATGACACACCAGTGTTTGGGCTCCTGCTGAGCAGGACTGGCACAGCACCAGCGATGTCTCTCAAATGTTCTGCCCTTCCATGCATAGGCTGGGGCAGGGCAAGATCTAGGGAGAGGACACCGCTAGGCCAGGTGACCCAAAGTGACCAAAGGGATATTCCATACCATGTGACATCTCCTCAGATATAAAAGCTAAAGAAAGAAGGAGGAGAAAGGGGAGCATTAGTTTTTTCTGTTTGTTTTGTGGAGCAGCTACTATGTGTCCTGAATCTCTGCTTCCTAGGAAGTGGCAGAACTTCACGTGCCGTAGGGAATTAGAGAATAAAATCCGTAGTTCCTTCCTTAGCTTGCATGCATGCAACTTTTCATTTTTGCTTTAGAACACTGCCTTATATAGACCTATAAGTTTTTTTACCATTGCATTTTTTTCTCTTGTCTTGCTGAGGAGAGGGACTGTTAGAACAGCTTGATGGCTATCTGGTGTCCAGCCAAGATCAACTCATCACAACAGTGTTTGAGGAGTGGTTTCACCTATGCTAAGTACAGGGGGACAGTCACTGATCCCTCTGGCCATACTTTCTGATACAGGCCAGAATGCCATTGGCCTACTTGGTCACCTGAGCACACTCTGGCTCATATTCAGCTGAATATCAGCATCCCCAGATCCTTTTCTGCCAGGCAACTTTACGTGTACTTCTCCCAAAGCCTGGAGCAATGCATGGAGTTGTTTTATTTAATTATGCTTCTTAAGGCTGCACATGCTCACTACAAGGCAAGTATTCTTCTGATCTGAAAAAGACCAAAATAAACGTGAAGTATAATAACTTTATTTACACATTTTCCATACATTGTTAATCATTATTTCAAACCCATATATTTCTAAGGTCAGGACCATTGGAAGATACTCATATGAGTATATACATGTCTGTTATACATAAAACAAGCTGCAGATACGAGATATTCTTTGACTGCTTATGTGTGTGATTTATGTATTGGTTTAGGCAAATAAGCAAATTTGGACCATGCAGTGAGGACTCAGTAGCATTGAAGAAAGCACCCTGGGGATAAACTGTCCACCAGCAATGTGCAATGTGCAGCTACTTCAGGGACCTGAGTTTCTTATTTCCCATCTCTATATCAAAAACAAAGCCTCTTCCTCCATTGCGTCTTTCATTACTTCAATTCTCAGATACTCAGATACAGAATTGTATTTGAATGGTGATATTTCTCCCATGTGTTTTTTGTTTCACCATAATCAAAAGGAATACATGGAGGTTGCTGTCTGTGATAAGATTATCTTAGAGCCTCTTGGCTTTTCAGATCAAAATTAACTCCAGGAAATCCCAGGGACATTCATGATGTAGCATCAAACTGTGAAACTGTTCAAGAATGAGTTATACATTTCTCAGTATGAAAAATTCTGCTGTAAATGATTTCTTCTTCCTTAAAAAAATATAAGTTTATTTTAAGGAAAAAAAACAAAATGTGCTTCTTCTTTCTGTGAAAGAAGGGCAATTCATCCCTATGTAAAAACAAGTGACAGCAGTGTATCTTTACTGTCAGGAAAGTTTCCATTAGTTAGCTCAGTACAACAAGCTAGAAATTTTATCTTTATTTGAAGAATGGCTGGAGTAGGAAGAAATTCTTGATGCCAGTTTTAATAAGGGTTTTTGTTATCTATCATTGTTGGTCTGACTGTAAAACAAAAATCTTATCCAAGATCTCATTAATACAGAGATTTCTAAATTAAGAAAAGGTTATTAATTTTCAATGTTTGAATGCATACCAAAGTATTTTTGTTTTCAGCTTGGAGTACAAACACAAAAAATAAAAGATAGAGGTTCCCTCTGTTTGCTGGAGTAAGGCATTGCCACACTGCTGTCAGCCACCATCCTTACCTTGAATTCTTTAACTTAATTTTTCAGTACTTGCATTTACACAAGAAAGAGACAAGCCTGCATCACTTTGCACATAAATCCCTCTGAGCACTAAATATATACTCAAGATTTCCTGGTTTATCTGTGAAGTGTTCGAAGGCCTGTTCATGTGATACTTTTACCTCAGCTAAATATTGAAAAGCACCAGAAATTATGAGAAAATATAATGCTTTGAGATTTTTGCACAAACTGGTCATCGTATGCCCAAATGACTTGTAGAGCAGTCAGTTAAGCCAATAAATATCTCTATTTTCAAGTTTGTAATCCTACTATGGTAAAGTTACGGTAGCTCATGTCCTCAGCCTGTAGCTCCACAGTAGAACATACTTGCCTGCTCCCTCTGGAGCTGGAAATGGTACTTTCCAGAAGGGAGGTACACACATACCAGTTGTTGGAAACTTCTGTTGGGTCTCATTTCTTATTTTTAGTTTCTTCATTACACAAATCTTACTGATAATATTGTGATACAGATTTTTTCATTATTGTTCCCATTACAAAGTTATATAATGATCCCAGTTTACGAGAGGAGCAGCGGAACAAGTTGCAGTATTGACATTAGACTGGGCTACTACAGGAAAGGTGAAGATCTCTGGGCAGTTGCAGATGGATAGCTAAATTGGAGTAAATCGGATATCACCTCCTTCGGTTTGAGTCCTATCAAAATACGTTACCACACAATCAGTCACTGAGGTTGAATGGCACATCTGGAAATGATCTAGTCAGCCCCTCTGCTCAGAGTAGGGTCACCAAGGGCAGCTTGCTCAGGGTCATGTCTACTTGGATTTTGCACATCCTAAAGGATGGAAGTGCCTTTTCAGTGTTGAATCGCCCACAAAGTACGGTGTTTAGTTTTTTCCTTATGTTTATGTTGGAATTTTCATATTTAATTTTGTGCTTATTGTTCCTCTTGTCCTGACACTGATTCTGTCTAGTTTTGCCACTGTTGTAGGTTGGGTTGCTTTAATCAGGGATTTTATAAATGTTAGCTAGGTTGGTTCTCTGTACCCCTATTTTCCCTCACAGTGGTTTGCTCCAAGTTGTTTACCACGGGAGCTCGTGTGACTCAGATCTGTCAATCTTCTCACCTCACACAGTTTTCTCCTTACAAGGTTCTGTCAGTCAGGGGTTGTCTTCATGAAAGTTCTGCATCAATCACCCTACCTTTACACTGCTACTTGTTCCAGAGCACTGTACCCACGTCTGTTATGTTCCCATAGGTTGTTATAATCTATGTCACTCCCCTGTCGTGTGTCCTCATAGGGCAAGGCAGGTTTCCACCCCTGTCTGCCCATCCCCTATTTAATCTAATGCATTCTTTTGTCCCGTCACCATTTTGCCTTTCATTGAGCTGAGGGTGATTCGCTCCATCCACACATGGGAGAATAAACATTCTCAGGCCTGCAAGCAAAGTGTCCTTCTCTCGTCCCTTTGCTTCTTCTCAGCGTGAAGCTACCAAAGCTGCGTTACCCACGCCGGAGCACTCAGCACTAGCAGGGAGGCGAATGCCATAACCCTAGAGCTCCCGTTCATGTGGCGGTTACGGTCTCACAGAGGCAGCGCTAGTCAGGGCTTTTCGACTGCTTGAGGCTGTAGCAAGTAACCGCCGCATGCCACCTCTCATATCAGGGTACAGCTGACTCTGCCTTTTCTCATACAACATATTTTCAGTGCCTTAGTCATCTTTCTGACCCTTCTCCAACTTTCTCCTGTATATCCATGTCTTCCTTGCACTGGACCCAGACTCCAGTGAAAGGGAGACTCACTTCTCTCAACCAATTGGCAACAATTTTCCTATCACAGGCCAGGGTACTACTCATACCCTTTACACCAAGGGAGAATTGCTTGTTCATGTTTAACTTTGTGTCTGCCAGGACTCTCAGGTCCTCTCCTGCCAAGCTGCTTTTCAGTTACTCTGTCCAAACCTGTACTGTTGCACAAGGCCATTCCCTCAGGAACACGACTGGGCATTTTGTTTTGTTGAATTTCATGAGGCTTCTCTCAGCCTGTTTCTGCAGACTGTAGGTGTCCCTCTGAGTGGCAATATAACCATGTAGTGCATCAGTCACCGCGCCAAAGTTTCATATAATCTTCAAACCTACCAACACTGCCTTCAGTCCCATTATTCATGTAGTCAGTGATGCTGTTAAATAATATTGGTCCCAGCCCTGGGAGTACATCACTACAGACAAACCTCCATGTCGAGGTCTTGTCACTAATAACAATCCTCTGAGCTTGGCAGGTCAGGCAGTTCTCAGCCCATCTGGTGGTCCTCTTGTCTAGCCTGTTTGTCTCAGTTTGTCCATGAAGAACCTTTGAGAGACGGTGTTTTGCAAAATTTGGTATAGATGACATCCACTTGCTACTTAATTATTTCAGTGTACTAAATTTGAAATACAAAAATATTTAAGATTGCAAAGGGGAAAACATAGTAAAATATCTTGAACTGAGATGCATGACCTTTCTTAGATTTTTTTCTCTCCAACACAGAGTATGTCTTGCAATAGTCCAGCTAGCTTTACTGGTATGAAAGAAATTTGCCTGATTACAACAGATGAAAAATATTGCTTAGGAAATTGGAAGTGAGAGCTGTCAAGGTCACAGTGCTGATTACAGAATGCTTTTCAATGACTCTGTCCTTATGTGCTAAGTTGCTATAGTGATTATCCATCTGCTTTTACAGCAACTTCATAAACATCAAGGAAAGCTAATCCATTTGTCTGTAATATTCATTCTGAATATTAAACTGTAATATGAAATAGGGTGATACTTGACACTTCTAGTTCATTAAAGGTTTCCCTGAACAGATCTAAAATGATATTACAGCACATTTTTGAGCAGTAGGCAAAAGTTTTTTAAACCTGATAAGCAAAGTAAGGAAATTACCCATGCAAACAAGAACAGCAACTTGTACTGATAAACCTTAATCAGAATTTCTGAATGAAATTGTAGTCTGTAGTATATATACAGCCAAAGGAAACACTAGAGTGTAGTGGGTTTTTTTCATAGTAAGGGCACTACCATGATATAGTATCAATGCACAATTTGAGGATCATATCTCTGTGTTTAGTTAATGAGCTTTGCATATTAGGGCCTGCCATCTATTAACCACATAAAAGGTGTATTGACCTACAAGATCCTATTGTTCACAAATGTCTTAGTGAAACAGGGATCTTTCCCTTTACCTTGTGTTTCACCTCCCTTTCTTTTTAACGAAGTATTGGCAATAAAATAATAAGTTTCTCAAGCTCCTGTAGAGCACTTTAGTCAGCAGATATCCATAGAGTTTGCAAGCAAACACTTCTCTATTTTTGCAAACACAGTTTGCAGATCCCGGAATTATGTTTAATTTCATGACATGTATTTTGTTTTGTAGGTAGTCATGCAGATAAGAATTTTATGTTTCTTTTAGAACATTGGCAGATATCCTTTTAGTAGTTATATTTATTTTAACTTGAAATTACTTTGCATAGGACTTTGGAAATAATAGCTAAGATTTTCAGATAATTCTTAGAAAAATAAATCATGTTGTGATACATCATTTCAATCACAAAGAGATTTTCTGGTTTGTGTTGTGGCTTCTTGCACAGCAGGGTAGAGTTCCAGAACTGGAGATCCTCAACATCTTTTTGATGCAACGAATAAATAATAGTGCCTGATCTTAAACCAGTTAAAAGCAAATCAGCTTTGAGTCATACTTAAGCACAGATGATAAATTGGGAATAGATCATAGCATCTTGCAAGATATCCAGCCATTAGATCTTAATAAATATATTTCTTCCTAGCCAGGCATTTAATGGCTTATAGGTTCACTTCAAGCTCTTTTAAAAAGTTGACAAGGGACCTCTCAAAAAGCAAACAACTTCTCCCAGTCCCTAAAATCAAAGTAAAAAGAAACTAGACTCTCTTTTTGGCAAGTTGACAACAACAGCTTGATATTTTGCAGCCCACTCCGAGGAATGTAAAACTACTGAAAATGTTTAAAACTGTACATATTCCCCTGATGCAGGAAGACATCCACAGTAGAACTGTGTAAAGCAGGATGATGTTAATTTATTAGAGCACTAAAAATACTAAAAAGATGATGATCCTTCCTTACAGCTAAAGACTTTTTAAGAAGAGATTTAAACGACACAAGCAATTTGAATTTTTGCATCACATAGCAAGAACCCCATTGGAACCAGAATATTGTAATGCAAGGACATGCATGCATAAGATCAAATCTAAAAAGCAGTCTGTTCCATTTCAGGGGAAATTGTGAAACCTAAGATCATATTCACTTTTTTCTTTAAACAGTCCTGAAAACAGAAGTAAAAATGAGAGAGAAATGTCAGAGCTCCTCACTTACCCAGTCAATCCCTTCTTTATTTAAAAAAAAAAAAAAAAAAAAAAAAAAAAAAAAAAAAAAAAAAAAAAAGCAGTGAGAACATACCCAGAGAAATAAAGAGGGTGTTGTGAATGATGGTGTCCGGTGTTTACATGTTAAGGAGTAGGCAGCTGGCATACAGAACAGCAGAACACTTGGACAAGGATCCTACATACAAGACTGTGGATTTGTTTATGATAGATAGTCTAAGGGGTGATAAACCCAGGAATGTGTAGCCATCTAGCAAAGATAGCTGAGTGTTCATGTTCTAACAGCAGCAGAAAGAAGATGCTTGCAGGAGATAAGAAGAAAGAGAATAAGGGAAGGAAGGCTCTTAATAGCTCTCTAGTTTGTATGACATCTGGAAGAGCATCTGTAGTCCCAGTGAAGAGAATATTTAGAAATAAGTGCAAAGAGGTTAGAAAATCAGAGACCCAAGTGTCAGCACTGAGTTTTGTGATGCCTACTTATGCCTGCTTGGAATGGTGTCAACCAAGTCCTATAATGAACCACACAATTGGCATATCATGATTTTTTCATTCACTGAGTTTGCTAACTGAAAAGCGCTACAAGCCAAAGATGACCTGTGGTTTACCTGGGCGTGGACTTATATGCTTTCTTCAGATAAAAATTGAGTCAATTTAACCGCTTAACAATAGGACTCAATGGAGCAACTAAACTCTCTTTAGGTGATAGACAGATACTGCTATTGGGATTGATAACTGGGCAGGAAAATTCCTTTTAACCACTCAGTGGGAACTCTTTTCTCCAGGGATTCACTATGGAAGAATATCCATCCTGTTATTCTAAAAATATTTGGGTGGGTATTTACTAACCCATCCTGTTATTCAGAAATGTCAAGCGGGGACTGAGACAGTGACTTATCCTTCTCATTTAGGAAGAAAGATAAGGATTAAATAATCCTATCTTAGAAAGTCTAACTAATTTCCTGTGTTTGGCTCTCTTTGTAGAGTGAAGAAGTCCCCTAAGGCAAGTAAGAAATAAAGGAAAATTGTTTGGGTTCGCACTGGAAATGTGAGCGCTTCACAGGCAAAATTCCCCAGACATAGATCAGAAAACGTGGTTTGTTTGTTTTTTTTCCTATCTATATGAAGGAAGTGGGTTTTTATGCCTCAGTGCTTTGTTGTGGGTTGTTATGCTCCTGAGCTGTACTACAGGCACAGCTGTTGCCAGTAAACAGCCTGAGCCTCAGTCTCACAGCTAGATGAGTATCATTAAACTCTTACCTTCCACATAGTTTGCAAACTCCTTGTATTTCATGTTCATGAAAATAACAGGTATTTGTAGGTACCTGGCTCTTCTAAAGGTTCTTTGAATTTAAAATATGTGCTGTCCAATTTACAAAGAGGAGTTAGATGGACAAATATGCTTTCAGTTCTAAAATTTACCTCTGAATATTATCTATATTGGATATATAAAAGATGATAAAGGTTTGTATTTGGCACAAGTAATGCATGGCAGGGTGTGAACTTTAATGGCTTCAAGAGCATGCAGGCCTCAGATGCACCAATGAGTGGAATGCTGCGAGTTCGCTTGCACTGGAGAAGAGAATCTAACTCACTGTCGTGCTTTAACCCCAGGCAGCAGCCAAGCCCCACACAGCCATTTGCTCACTACCCCACCAGCGGGATGAGGGAGAGAATCAGAAGGATAGAAGATAAAAAATTAATGTGTGGCGTTAAAGACAGTTTAATAGGGAAAGCAAAAGCCATGCAGGCAAGCAAATCAAAACAAGGAATGCCTATGGGCAGGCAGGTGTTCAGCCATCTCCAGGGGAGCAGAGCCCCATGACACATAATGGTTACTTGTGAACACTAACACCATCACTCCAAACAACCTTCTACCTCCTCCTTCCCCTAAATTTCTGTACTGAGCATGATGTCATATGGTCTTAATGACCCTTTGGTCAGCTGGGGTCACCTTTCCTGGCTGTGTATCCTCCCAACCCCCCATGCACCCCCTTCTTCCTTGCCAGCATGGCCGTACAAAAAGGCCTTGGCTCTGAGCAAGCCATATTCAGCAGTAGCAAAACCATCCCTGTATTATCAACACTGCGTTCAGCACAAATCCCAAACACAGCCCCATACCAGCCATTGTGAAGGCAATCAACTCTACCCCAGGCCAAATAAGCACATTTATTAGCACCACAGACACATGCACTGTGACTGCTTACAGAGACACACTATTTCCACTGCATTGACCCTTTCAAGAAGCGTAGGCTTAACATCTCATCTGCTGGTTCCTAAAATGTTAAGACCTTGTTGGAAAATATGTCATAGAGAAAATCCATCGATATTGCTTTCCCTGAAAGTATCACTCTGCCTGGAACTAATAGCCACTTTAAACTCAGCAGCTCTGAGCCTGGGAGAGCCTGGCTGAGTCAGCACATGGCCCCAGGGGCCTCAGTAGCACACATTAGGGCAGGGAGCAATCCAGAAGAATAACTTTGAATCACAAGAGGAGCTAACACTGTCTATGCAATATAGTCCTGTCTGCAAGAACCTCAGGGGCCATTGACACCAATTCTGTGGGCTCTGATATTCTTTCACAGACAAGAACAGATGAGCAGCAGCTCACATCACAGTTCCTGAATATAACAGAAAGCAAGCAATACAAGTCTATTATCTTATCCCATTTATAGTGAATCTAGAAGAGGGACATTTTCAGCTTCCTAACAAAGCAAGTGAGTATCTGAACAATATGCAATATTGTTTACTGTAGAAAACATTGTTATGTAATCATCAGTCATGAAGTTTGCAAAACAAATAATTGGTCTGTTGCAATCAACTGCCTACTTCTTTGAGGCCTAGCCCATATTACTGCTAGTGGAAAGTTGAACAAATTAAGCTATTCAGCTGACAACATTGCGCTTGGCCAGGTCATCTCCCGAAAATCTTTGGTACTCAAAGGAGAGACAAACACTTTTCCTAGTAACAAGAGAGTACCAAAATCTCTTTTCTTCACTGAGTTGCCTCTGGGAGACACCCATATTAAATCTAGTTGCTCAAATTTGGTGGCCTTGGTCACTGAATCACAGCATCATTAGAGTTGGAAAAATCTCCAAGGTGATCAACTCTGCACTTTGACCAAATACCATCATGCCCACTAGACCATACCACAGAGTGTCACAACTATTTTTCTAAATTTCATTCACTTCCATGGATGAACATTCACTTCCATGGATGGTGAATCCACCATTTCCCTGGGGACCCCATTCCAATTCTCAACCTCTCTTTCAGTAATTAAATTTATCTGACAATGGTGCAATTTGAGTCCATTTACCCTTGTCCTATTGCTAGTTGCCTGGGAAAATAGGCTGACCCTTTATGACCTCTTATTTCCGTATATTACATTACACTTAAAATTGGACATATCTCAGTGACTGCCCCCTGGTATGTTTGTCACATGTTTTAGATTAACTCCCTTCCGAAAGAGTGGGATCAATGATGTGCACTGAGTTAGGGCCTGATGCTAGAATCCTGGCCGTCGATTCCATGTTCACAAAAATGGGGAGAATGGAATTCCATGATTGCAGTCTAAGCAAGGAAGTCTTTTCAGCAGTCCCCAGCTGTCAGAATGCCAGTCACCAAAGGAATACAGTAGGACATGCTGAAATTATGTCCCCTAAACTGGTGGATACTCACTTCAAATTTGAACATATTCTACTGTCAATCACACTATTTAATTTATTTTTTTTAATCATAGTGCTACTAACTCACCTTTACTGCAAGGTCACTTTCTATAAATTGTTAAATATTTCAAGAATGCTACATTTTAGATTGAGGAAAAAAAAGTAAATGTTTACCATTTGTTTTGTGTGGAACACAGAAATACTGCTTGATTCAAAGTCTTAGCTGGATTTAAACTCATGAGTCACACATGTCAAGGCTTTGCTAAATTTCTCCAGGGGCTGACTAGGAGTTTTTCTGAGCTGCAGATATTCTGGACCATGAGTAGAAATAGCTAGGGACCGATGAGAACTACTAAGCTTGAAGACTGCAGACAGAGGGCAAGTCAGCACAGAATTACTGTTTCTTTTGTATAGGGTTTGAAATAGTCTGCTTTATCCCCAGTGCCTCTAGTCCCTGGCTATACATGTAGCCTGTGTACAGGGCTGAAGCTAACAAAGCATTTAAGCATGCTGTCAGAGGAGGTTGAGATTGCACATAATTCACAGCTGATGACAGCATAAAACAGAAGTTACTTGCAGACTCAACCTGCAATGCTGACAGTCTGAGCCAAGAGGGTCAGAGAGGGGATTACTTTAATCAGACTCAAGTTATTCACCTTTTCTCCTCTGCTGTTACTAAGCAGTGAAGTTGGTAGTCAGATGAATTTCAAGGAATATAAATGAGTCAGCAGTTCCATGTTAGGACTGCATTCAAATGAATCTTCTTTCTTACTAGCCTTACCATTTTCCCAGACCTTTCTGTGGGATGTTATTGCAATTTATAAAATACTCCAGGGAAGGGAAGGGGAAGGGGAAGGGGAAGGGGAAGGGGAAGGGGAAGGGGAAGGGGAAGGGGAAGGGGAAGGGGAAGGGGAAGGGGAAGGGGAAGGGGAAGGGGAAGGGGAAGGGGAAGGGGAAGGGGAAGGGGAAGGGGAAGGGGAAGGGGAAGGGGAAGGGGAAGGGGAAGGGGAAGGGGAAGGGGAAGGGGAAGGGGAAGGGGAAGGGGAGGGGAGAAGAGAAGAGAAGAGAAGAGAAGAGAAGAGAAGAGAAGAGAAGAGAAGAGAAGAGAAGAGAAGAGAAGAGAAGAGAAGAGAAGAGAAGAGAAGAGAAGAGAAGAGAAGAGAAGAGAAGAGAAGAGAGAGAAGAGAAGAGAAGAAGAGAAGAGAAGAGAAGAGAAGAGAAGAGAAGAGAAGAGAAGAGAAGAGAAGAGAAGAGAAGAGAAGAGAAGAGAAGAGAAGAGAAGAGAAGAGAAGAGAAGAGAAGAGAAGAGAAGAGAAGAGAAGAGAAGAGAAGAGAAGAGAAGAGAAGAGAAGAGAAGAGAAGAGAAGAGAAGAGAAGAGAAACTAAGGGCTGTTTGCTCTGTCACAGATGAGGTGAATGGAGGAAAGTATCCCACACTAAGAGGCTGTGCTTGTTGTCCAGCTGCAAGGAGGAAAAAAAAAAAAAACAACAAAAAAAACCCAAAGTTCCCCTCCAAACAATAAAAATTAAGATTGAAAATATCCCAACAGTACTATATTTATATCCCCTGCTCTATCCAGATTTTCAAACTAATCTCAGCAAGTCACTGAGCCTAGATACTTTAAAGTGTTCATAGCTTTCCAATTCCTACAAGTTTCAGCAGGAGTAGTCTTTCACTGCTTTGCAGTTCTGGGGTTTAGCTTCTCTATACCTCATATCTTCATTTGTGAAATGGAATAAAGAGAATTGAGTAGCCATCTTTTCCTAGAATGGCATTATGAGGCAGAACAGTGCAGAACTGGTTAGCTGCTCCACTGCAGCAGAGAAAACGTCCTGGCCTAAATCCCATCCCTGCCTATCCTACCCTTCCATCAAAACATTTTAAGAACATCTCCAAGTGCTTTTCTAAATCATAGCCTCTGATAGAAATTAGGAGGAGCAGCTGTCATTACCTTCTTCAGACGTCTGAAAAAAATGAGAGGCAATAAGAGATGAAGTGATTCAAATGAGGAGATAAGTAATCAATACCACACAGTCCCAGACTCCTCCCATCTGGAATTAATACTCATGGCAATCATTTGAAAGCAGAAAAGCTGGAGGTTGAAGCAGTGGAGGAGAAGGAGGAGACAGTATACTTCTATCTTTGAGATCATGGAATGCAGCAACACAGAAGATGCAGAAGCTTAAATTGCAAACAAAAAATAATGATGTGTCTGCAAGTAAACTGCACATTTATCAGCACTGTGCTGCTCTGTAGCAGAACTTTGTGACTTTATTCCCTGAAATTTTTTCCTACATTTGACAATGATATACAACTACTGGGTAAAACCCTTAAGTACTGTTTTCTAAATCTATATTTATATTGGAAGAGATAATTTATCTTTTTGACAATATTAATCACCCAAAATATAATCTGTAAATTAAAAATTGTATAATATTGTTACCCAGAAATACTCCATCCAGCTGAGACCATTTTTCTGTGTTGCTTTCCTAATACAAAAAAAGTTATTATCTTAATCACTTAATTTGTATTAATTATGTCATAATTTTGCTGTAGTTTTCTCAGGCTTCTGTAAATTAAATGAAAGAGTTGACTTCTCAAGAACCTCTTCAGATTCTGTGTTGTGATGAGTAATGTATATTCCAAAGTGTTAGAATATACAGATATTTTAAAGTTTAAAAGTCTTTACTAAGCTGAACAAGACAATCTAATATAAAGAACGTAGCTTAAAACTTCTGAGTAGTTCTGCTAATTTACATTGTCTTGGGCCACTTGCACACCAAGGGCCTAGTATAAACTGTTTCAATAATGCATCATAGATGTTGTTATTTTGCACATATTCTCCATTTTCTCCATTTCTGCAACCAAATAAAATAATCTGTAGTTGGATCCACTGAAATGACCACCTGTTGCCCTAGAGCACTCAGACACTGCAGGCTCCTTCCTAGGCTTCTGTAGTTCAACTGCATCAAAACCCATGAAAATATAAATAGGAAAGGAAAAGAAATATTTAAATTTTCAAGCTCCTATCTTTTCTCCAGGATCACCTGCTAGAAACCTTGAAAGATTTTCCTTTAAGGCTTAAAAAAAATTAAAAATACAAGAGACAAAAAGAAAACACACCCCCTAAAAACTCCACTGTATTAACACTCTCCAAATCCATTAGAATTTTATATCTAGCTGCATTGTATAATTTGAACACTTTGTAAACCTAATTGCAAATTAGATTACAGAGAGAAAGTATGATTCATTGTAATCCTCAGGCCTATTGAACTAGATAAATCCTGATTACTTTAAATTATATTATTTTTTTTTCATTTTAATAGGGGTTTTTTTTTTTTTTTTTTGGTTGACAGATACCAAAGCCCCCTGAAAATTTTGCAAAATATTATTTATTTCTAGGCAAGTATAATATGATATGCCTATAGGCCAGAAATTGTTATCAAGTGCCGTAGAAGGTGACACATTATATTTTTTTGTACTTTTAAAGTACCAGCCTCCCTTTTCAGATAATTTACTATCAATATGGCCATATTCATTCTCTAGCATAAGGAAATGGTTAGCACTGAAAAATATTTTTCACTAAGTCAGTTCTGCTCAATTTTTAACTCATTAGGGCCATCATTTGTAGTGCTGCTGTACAATAAAATAGCTTCTTTGCCTTTCAGTTCCAGTTCAAAGACCAAGTAGGGAGCAAATCAATAGAAGCCAGGTTTCATTTGTTTTTCTACTGAGAAAGTGAGGTGGTGCTTTTCAGATATATTTACATATATCACATATGTTCACATGTATATACATCATATATATATATAAAATCTCATATATATATATATATATATATTACATCTCTATAACACATAGATGTAGTCACACATTCAGCTCCATCTGAAGCTTTTTCAAAGTTCAGTAACTGATTTTAAAAGGTATTTTGGCTTTGTTCCTGGTGTTTTGGAACAACTGATAAATGCATGATCTTCATCTTCTGCAAGTTTTCCCTACGTTCATAGAAGTTAATGGAATTTTTTCAGCCATTAAGGCTGTGTCAGATTTCAGAGTTTGGTAAAATAACTTCTCTAAAAGACTTAGCTCTCTTTTTCTATTCAGGGTTTTGTCCTTCTGTAAAAGAAGGTCCTGCTGCAAAAGAAAATATTTTCCATTGAAGGCCTAAATAGACCAATATTTAAATCCTTAGCAGGCCATAAAACATGAAAGTGCTAATACTGTTCCATCACTACCTTTGTGCATTTTTGGCAGAGCCTGCTGAATGAAGGCCCTCTACCCACTTATCCCAATGCAATATTTTCATAGTATGCTCTGCTGACAAGAAATTAAGCTCAGTAGTCTCTCTGAAGTTCACAGGATGTGTTTCAAAGAACTGAAAGCATATCTCAACCAGGTTGTTGAGAAACAATTTCAAAGCTACCCGTAGCTGTGAACTTTTTCCCCTTTTAAAATCACTTCTTTTTTCATTTTGTATGACAGACAAATAGTAAATGTCTATTTCATTAATTACCTACCTTAGGCTTGATGAAATTAGTAATCATTTTACTCTGGTTCTTCTGCCTCCTTTGGTTTGTCTTTGTCCAACCTAAATTTCATTTCTTTCTCACTGTACCTCTTTGGTCTGTACTCAAGAATTTTATTTTGATGTGTGAATCCAGGTGATTCAATTATATCAAATCATTATTTTATTATATTTGCTCTCAATGAGAGACTGCAATATTACTTACATGACTAGTTCTGCAATCAGTAGTTCTCAAAACTTAAGACCTTGTGAGATCTGAAGTACTTTATATATATTTCATTTTATAAAGTACAGTCACGAACTCTTTTTGTTACACTAGGCTAGTTTTTAGCATGTATGTGTGAGACAATTGAGTTTTGAACAGGGGTCAATCAAAAGTCTTCCCCAAAAATCTCCCAGTAAATTCAATATCAGTCTTACATAGAGACATCATACTTACATAGAACACAAAACAATCTAAACAACATTATAAGATGTGACTTCATCATTTTTCCTAAGATGTTAAAGAATTCCTATATAACTTGTACCAATAGAAAAAGAAATCTAACCACTGTGATAAAAATCAGTACCTGCACATGTATTTGTACCCATATTTTGTTAATATTTATAAGTGAGAAAGATTTTTGCATATATACATATATATATGTACACATTTAAAAATGAGATGTCTAGTACACTGTGTTTCATTCCACAGCTCTGCTAAACTGCAGTAAAGAAAATTTCCTCCTTCAAGTACTTAGTCAGTGTGAAAAGCTTTTAGTTACCCTTGTAGTTACAGAAGATTGTACTAGAAGAGGTTCTTCTTGAATGCTCCAAAGACATGTGTCCATAATTCAATATATTCACAGAACTGTGAAATTATTGTGTAGGGAACATTCATATAGAGGCAATCTATGGCAAATTTAGTCAAAACTGCCTTAAACGTGAAATGTCAGGAAATATCAGGAAAAAGAGACAGAATAAGCACTTGTGCTCTTCAAAATCTCACGTCTGTATTTTCAGAAAACTGTGTTTCATTTGGTTTGTTATTGTCAGAGTACGGTGTCAATAGTCACAGTCATGAGAAAAATACAGTTTTACAGAACCTTTCAAAATCAGAACTTATTGGAAAGAATTTTCCTTTTTTCCAAGATTTTAATGTAGAGAAGGATAATAGCAAAGCACAGAAAAAGGAAATCTGTCTGCAGCTATCAGTTGGCAGCTCAACATAGTTTTGTGAAAGAAGGGCATAGACCTGCATTGGCCTTTGTGGATATAAAAGGGAGTAAAGGTCCACTAAAAGACAGCTATATGGAATAAAATTCCAACAACAGTCCTTACTTCCTACTGACTCTTTGTGTGGTAGGGAGTAAGACACTTTGGGAAAAGAAGATTGTATGAAATCACCAGTTCTCCCTGTAAATCAAGAGTCAGGGAGAATGAGTAAACATGTTCTCTAGTCTGCTGCTTCAGATGGATTTCAAAGTCTTACAACAGACCTTAAAGCTTGAATAAATGTGACAAGGTAGCCCCACCTGAGGGCAGGAATGTCTTAAAAAAATGTGAGGTAAATACAGTGGTTATTTGGATTCTGAGAAGCTCGTGTTTCTTAATTGGACACTTGGGAACTCATCCACAGACTGTTCAGCCACCTAACATAAAGAAATTAAGCTCCTAAGTATCTTTGCTGCTGTATTCACAGAGCAGGTATTAATAAATCAGTGGCATATTAATAAATGCAGTGTCACTGCTTACAAGGAGTGGCTCCTGTTTAAATTAAATGGGATGTGCTTGATCAGAGGGAAGTAAATGAAAGAGCAAGGTCTAGGGCACATGAAAATTAGTTAGAGAGATGAGAAGGGGACATGAATCTGAGATAACTATGTCTCCTTGATTACATGGAATATGGATCAGAGAAAAGAACAGACAATTAGATAGATTTGCTAATTTGGGATTGATTTTAATAATGTGCAAGCTTACTCTTTCGTGTGAAGTTTCTGACCTGTGTAGGGTGTGTAAAAAATTGTTATTTGTTAACTGTATATTGTATAGAAAGATGTATTTAAGATAAATAAAACATTTGTAACTTTTGATATAGTGAAGCAGTGGACTAGATTTTCCTGAGCTTCATAGTTAAACTTGCTCTTAAATTCCCAGCTGCCAGCAAAAGCTTGTAGCCTAGCTATTATGAAAAGTCTGGAGAAAAAGGCAGGTGTTTGCTCTGAGTTGAATTCCACTCTGAATTATAGATTTTTTTAATGCCAGCTGATTAAATTGGACTGATTTCCACTGCTGGGGTCTGCATAATACTACCAATTTACCTTTCCAATGAAGCCACACTTTTTTTTTTTTTTTGTTGGACTGAACTAAACATTCTGAAGACCTGTCAAAATAATCAGTGTCATCAGCAGATGGCAGAAAATTAGTCCAGGCTTTTCTTTATGCTGGTCATCTGGAGACCAAGTGACACCTCTGACAATTTACATAGATTTACACTGTGGAGGAAGCATTTAATCCACTATATTTGTTTTTGTGGATACTACTTAAAAACTGTACAGTTTGGCAGGTACACCTTTCTTTTACCCTTTCCTTCTGTTGGACCTAACTTAGGACAACAAATTTTATCAAGGTATCAGTTGATAGCAGACCTGATTTTTACCCCTGTAAATATTTTAGTCACCAAAATTCCATTTTGATTCCAAGCTCTTCCATTCACACATTTGATAGAACATAATTTGAAATCCGATTGGACAAAGTGAGGACGAAAACCTCTTTATTCCAATTGTTTCAAGTCAAAAGCCTAAATTATGGGAGACACTGCAATGCTGGGGAAATCCCTTCCTGTACTGAAAATCTCTTGAAACCCAGGTCTGGTTTCAGCTACAGAGCTGAGCAGGTAATAAGACATCATGGGAAATATCTAACACAAATGGAAATATGTCAAACGCCTCTACCTCCTAATAAATCCTTTGCTCTTTGAATTGTCTTTTCTCATGAGAGTCATTTTTCCAGTATGCTGAGTTGACTAGTAGGGCAGGAGGTCAGAGATATACTCTGTGTTGTTTTGCTGATGCTGTCTTATATTTCAAATATATTAAAAAAATAAATATTTGCTCAAGGTGATAGTCAGTGAAGTCAGGCTAAGGAGAGAAATCTTTCTTAATTCACTCTGTTCTCACAGATTTTCCTTTGCTATATTTCTTGCTTTGTAATGTTAACCAAGTTTTAAAAATATGTTTAATTTATTTGGTATTTTAATACCTAATATTTTAAATTAATTGTATAATAACAAAGGTATTTTTTCCATAGAGATTTTGTCAAAAGTAACTCAAATTGGCATGAAAAATGTGTTGAAAGGCATACCAAAGTTTCTCAGTGCTGAACCAGTGTTCAGCTTCTCAGAGTCTGAGAAGCATAATACAAAACACAAGATATCCACAACAGTCACATTTTGTTATATTTAATTATATGGTCTGGTCACACACTGAGGAGCAAGGATGTATAGTACTGGTAGGCAAGTACAAGACAGTGCACAGATATCCCAGCTCCTGGACAGAAATATAGGAAAGGAATTTTTCTTATGTGATAGGAGAACACAAATGTCAGTCATGTAACCACAGACCCATTTGCCAAATCCACAAGAGCCGACAGATCTGCACTCATCTCCTTGTCACTGCTTTAAAATCATGGGGTTTTTCAGCTGCAGCATGAGTGTGTGATTTGTCAAGGTGTATTTTTAAAGCATGTCTGAAGGTCAGTCTCCACAAATCCATTATCACATCAAAATGACTGGTTGCTGTCAAGTTGGCTTGATTCAAGAGTCAGCAATGAGCTACATTTATCATGACAAGGTGTGTGTGTGTGTAAGATGTGAGGCACCAATAACATGGAATGTAAACTCAAAAATGTGTATGGACTTCAAACTGTTGACAAACCTTTTTTTTGCCAGTTGAGAAAATACACTTACCTCTCTACAGGCTAATGATTTGATAATTCAATCAATCATGGAGACATTCAAAAGGGTCTTTAGTAATTGCAGAAAGAGATAATCTATCATAGCCAGAAAACAGGAATATCCAATTACTTTCTGCATCTCTTGAGGAGCAAGCCCTCTTAAGAAAAGGGAGGAGAGACCTGCTGGTTTAGATCTTGACACAACTAGATGTAATACCCCTCCTCTGTATGTTCCATCTAAGAATTTTGTAACTATAATGTCCATATTTGGAACTTTTATTGTCTACTAACCTTAATCCAACTTGTGCTGCAAATGATTCAAGGTCCCAGCAACATGCCAGTGCCCATTTTTGGCAGGTCACTGATCCTAGTATCAGGACACTGGACAGGATGGCAGTGCTGTAGAGCACTCCAACAGACCCAACAGGCAGCTCCTCCATGTCCCTGGTGGATCAGGGAGATAGTAAACATGGAGTTATATGTGGTAGAGGTGACCTGTGGCACTTCTGGAGTCAGCCTGGTGAACGTAGAATTAGCAACAGGACAGTAGTCCAAGTGTCCTTGAATCGCAGCTACCCTAATGAGTTTATTTCACTAGGAAAGTATGTGAAACAGCTGCTTTATAAATTAAAGCAGCAGAAGGTTTTTTAAAGTTATAATAATTCTAACTTCTACCATTTTAGAGTTAGATGTCCTTTCAGGAAGTGTTTTAAGAGTATGCTGGACAATTTCTCCTTGAACTCCTCTCCTTTGAGATTAATATTAATCCAGGTACTTTAAAACAATACACCCATTATTACCCATCACTTATGAAAGTCCAAAATACAGAGATGAATCTTCAGCAACTGCCTATAAGCAAATGGATTAAGATAGAGGTTGGTAGGTAAGGATTGTGCTGCATACAAAGGGGCTGAAATACCAGTTAAGAACTGCTATGAGACACAGCATAATCACACAACTGATCCCTTTGCTGCAGAAAGACATGTGATGTAATAAATCCTTGAGACCCACCCATACTTTTAAATACAGATTGAAAGTATGTTTTTTTATTTTCTTATTTTGAACCTCCCATCGTCTTAGTTGCTTCACACACAACAACTTCAGAGATTATAACCTAGGAATTGTCATAGGAAAAAAAAAGTCATGCAGCAGACAAGTTGTGTGCTTGTATTACAAACCTGATTCTCATCAATTACTATTTATATATGTATGCATATGTGCATATGTATGTGTATGTAAAGGACAAGGGGTATTAAAATTATATATGTACTATAGTTTTAAGTACCATACTTTAAAATCCCATCCTTTAAAATACTTAACATAATATAATACAGAAGTATGCATATATATGTTTTATTCTGTTCCTCTGGTTAGTATTATTGAATTATGCAATCTGAAATTAAAGGGTTGAGTCTTTTGAGAGATCAGAGGGTGAAAACATAGTTGCTTATTTACTGTCTACATCAAATAGAGATTTGTTTTTCTAAAAACAAGCTACAGGAATTTCAGTTATTTATTCTCCCTGTGAAAGCTGCTAACCACTTCTTTTTCTGCTTAAGCAGGAACTGCTTACCATTTTCATTTACTCTCATCAGTAATGATAGCAAACTCTCTATTCAGTACAATAGCCTCATTTCATTAGCCTGCCTTCTATTTCATATGGTTCTGCTCTTTCTAGTATTTGTGTATTAAAAGGAATTTTCTTTTCACCTGAACTTCCTACAAATGCCATTTTTTGTTTGTGGTATCATAACTATCCTCACAAGGAGAAAGTTTTCACAAAGGGTTAAGGTCTTCACAGTAAAAAAACCTAGATTTAGGTACACACAAGGAAAGAGCACCCATTTTCAATCACTCATCTTCACTAATTAGCCACTTAAAGACCCTTAAATAAATTATGGATCCAAATGTTTCTGATTCTTGAATGAGCCCACAAATTTACTTCTAAAATATTAATCCTGATGTTAAAATGGTAATGATACCAAGAAATTGTTTTCAGTATCTATACCACAGATATTGTATTTTCTTTCTTTCTTTCTTTCTTTCTTTCTTTCTTTCTTTCTTTCTTTCTTTCTTTCTTTCTTTCTTTCTTTCTTTCTTTCTTTCTTTCTTTCTTTCTTTCTTTCTTTCTTTTCTTTTTCAAGAATAGGCAGAGAATTTGAATTTTGGATGGTTACAGATCATTAGCAGGACAACACCTGCATTCAGAAGATTACATAAGTGAAGTTATTTTATTATGCAAATAAATGTAGGGATAGGACTTTTATTAAGTTCCTGTGACAAAAGTTGTAGCAATAAAGATTGATTGAAGACACTGATGATATTGGAACAGGACTTCAGATAGAATACATCAAAGCAGCTGAACTGAGCATCTAATCCATTATTTCAAAAAGCCTTTGTTCATTTTCTGTACCTTTGGTCTATTGCCAAATGCACTTAAGATTGCACAGATAACTATTTCAGTTCAGCTGAACAGCAACACAATACCAAAGCACAACAGGTGATATAGAAGAGGCAAACAAAAATATCATGTCTGGGTGTCTGCCAAGTATGAATTTACCTATAAAATATCAGGTGTAGTTGCTATCAGGATGTTGCAAGTAAGCATGTGATGATGTGTGTTCTCAATCACAGTGTGTAGAAACATGGAAGAAGCAGTTTTCTTAAAACACACCTCCAGTTGCTTTAATAAGGAGGAGCTTACAGAATTACCAGTGAGGAATGTGAACAACAGTATATAATACGTTGCATTGTAGATGTGGTGTTATGGATGCTTTGTTTCCCCTTTGGTCTGTGCACATCCTTATCTGGCAACCACAACATATTGATGATAACACAAACATTTTACATGCAGTGATGTTGTAAATAGAAGTCATTGTTTTGCTAAGTTGAAAATGCTTAGAAACCATAGAGAGTCTACAAATTGAAGAGAGTTTCATATCACTGAAATGAATAGAGCCTGCATAGCCAAAGTTTTTCTAAAAGCTTCAGCCTTTTTTCAAATAAGTGTGTACAACCTATACATTTACTAGGCCTAATATTTATTCTTTAAGTATTAATGCAAGTGTTAATATATATTATTCTTTGATTATTACATTTTCATATATAGAGGCTAACAAATAATAATAAATTCTCTGGAAAATATAGCTCAGATATTCTACACATATTCATGATATTACATTGAATTGATTGAATATTTTTGGCTCAAAAAAGATATTTCATCATAGAAAATGGGCTGAGAAGGAAATGCGTGAAAACTTCAGAAAGTCCTGGTGATTGTGTTCAGTGGGGGACAAACAGAGAGGGATGCAGACATAATTGAATGCCAGAATTTGGCAGGCTCAGTTCAGACTTATTCTATGAAGCTTGCTACGTTTTTCCAACAAGGCCATAAAATACATCACAGAAGCATGTGATTAGTATAAGCAATTAAACCTTATTATAAGAGCAAGCATTTCTGAGTACCCAGAGAGAAGTGTGCTCCAGTGCACATTTAAATGCTGCTATTAAGCTCTGCAACATCAAGACAGGGAAAGAGAATGCAGGGGGTTCAGCAGAACAAAATGCTGCAATGGTTTTTTCTTGTTCCCCATGCTCCAGTGTATGTGTGCCAAGACTACTTCTCTGTTCACTTTTCCTTCCTTGTTGCCTCCAACAAGAAAATATTTGAGAATACTTGTTTTACCAACTGGTTAAGAAGAGCAGATTGGCTGTCCTTTATAAACTGCCTTGAAGATCAATCAATAATACATGCAGTCAGCATCCCAGTAACTAAAAGGGAGTAATCATCTTTGCTTCAGTGACAATTAGAGGCAAAAGCACCATATCTGCAGCAATGAAATATTTATTAGTAAGTAACCATGCTCATATAAGTCCATTTTTCAGATTAAATACTTGTTCATTGTGCATACATACAGACATCAATACATACAATGTAGGATGAAATAACTGCCCTAAATCCTGTCGGTGTTCTTATAGCAGCACATGACATATTTATGAAGCAATTTCAGCAAGTGTAAACTACAGAATGACCACTCCAACTATTATTTTATTATGATTACAAAGTCATTATTGCAAACAATGGGCCCAACCCTTCTGTTACACCAAGACTATCAAACATTTCCATGATAGCTGCTCCAGGCTAACAGTGATGTACCTGTCAGACAAATGAGAGCCTCTTTTTCTCTGACAAGTTCCTGTACTACACCAAGGTATGCCAAAGCCCAGTAACTGCTATGAGCTCAGAGCAGCAGCAGCAGTGATGCAAACTGGGAGGTGCACAGCTCTGCAGCCTCTGATGTATGACAGCTTAAAATCATATTGACTGCTCTAGGGTAGTAGAATTTGAAAGCATAGCTCTATTCCCCTCTACCCCTCTTGCTGTATATCTTTCCCTGGATTTTAAAAGCTAAAACTGGCTCTTTATAAGACCTGATTCTTATTGAGGCATTGAATTCAACTGGAATATAAATATCTAGTAAAAGTAATTTAAAAACCTCTTTGAGAAGAACTTACAGTAGGTACAAAACACATTTAACTAAATCCTTCATATAATTCTCTAGTCAGTGAAGAATTTTACTGGCACTCAAATTAAAGTCTTATGAAGAGACATAGTTCAGCTTCGTCTTGGCCTTTCATACCTGTGAGATTTCAAGCAAACTGCAGACTATCAGCAGCAGAATCATGAAGCTCGTTAATCAAGGTATTAGCATATTCCAACAGATTGTTAACAAAGCAGAGACTGAAATATGCAAACCGTCACTAGAAAGGAGAGGTTCCAGCATACTTATGTTCTGCAAATGCTAAATAGCACTCAGAAAGTAATTGCAGATCTCTGACATAATCCACACATCTTGTTGTAGTATTAGAAGTAAATCGTGGTAGTCTTCATCTCAGGAACAGGCTGATTAGGATTTTCTTGCTAGAAATCATCACCTGTTGCAGTTGTCTTATGCTTATTTGGCAGCTGCTAATCCTTTATATAAATTTCAAGTGAAAGGAATTTAGCAGCCAGACAGAGTCTGTGCAGCTGAGCCTGGTGGAAATGTTTGTTAAAGACACTCCAGAAGGTTTCCAGCTGTTTCTTCCACCTGCTTTTTCTAAAGCCTGGTGCAGAAAAATGGAAACAGCTGAGTCCAGATGCCCATTCTGGAATTCATTTCACTGTGGATCAGCACAAAAGCTTCTTGGACACAGGAAAACTATGTGCCCATTGTAAGGTGGCTGCCAGTAACTCATTTGTGTCCCTCAGATGGCACGTTCTGATGTTCATGCAGGGACGAGTGAACGGAAATCTTAGCTGCTGGTACCAAAATCTTTACTACATTGGCCAACTTCAACATGGTCTCGGTATTGCAGATTAATATCCTGCCTGGAGGGTAAATTTTGTTTCCCAATGTGATGAGAACAAGAATGTCAATGGCATATAATCTTTTAAAGGACATAAGCAAATAAATGCTCCTAATGAATACACAACCTGCAGAATAGAGAAAGGGCCAAAGAGTGTATGCAGCTCCTTAGAGTTCGTTACAAAGCCATGAGTTCAGAATGAGGTTCTTGCTAACAAAAACTGTTGAGAGTAGCCAAATTTAAAGGGCTTTCCTGGGTACAGAGATCTTTTGGAACTAAACTACCTGAAAGTGACTCCCATTCATTATAAGGAAAAGTGGCAGCATCCTTAGTTCAGCAGTCTAGATTGTATGACTCCTCTCTCTACAAAATCAAGTCAATTAGTGAAACTTTTAATTAGAATGGCTATTGGTATGGGCTAGATCATAATGAAGTTGCCACAGAAAGCAATCACAATTGCTTAATCTAAGTGGAATTATTAAATAGAAGTGTAATATCATGAGCTTCTTGGAAGGAAAATATTAACCTAAAATACAGGAGATTAGAAATTTCGAAAAGAGAGTGAAACAAAGGTTATCACCTGATAGAAATTACTTTTTTGTCATTTGTCATGAGTTTTTCATTACTTCATCACAGGCATATATCATATTAAGGAAAAAAAGGAAAAAACAATCTTTGCACTCATGTTATGGCTTAACCCCAGCTGCCAACTACCATGCAGTCACTCTCATTTCCCCACCAGCAGCCTAACCAGCCTAAATCACAACAACTTATCTTTCCTATCAGCAGGAAAGATACCTCACTGCTACCACCAGTAGAGCATGGCAAAAGTTGTCTTTTTCCCTGGGAATGGAGAGACTCCCTCAGATCTACTCTCTCCTGCTTGACAATTTCTTTCTCTGGGTTTGCTATTTTCCTTCTAACTTTGCTTTTCACTCTCCATTATTAGCTGTTTGCTGAAGTTTCCTTTTTCTATCATCAGTCTTCTGTTTCACTGCCCATTATTTTCACACTCTCCTGTTGACTCAGCATCTTTCTCTTTGATCTTACAGTTTTATTTATTTTTTCTCATCTCAGTCTTCTCTCTGGTGCAAAGTAATCCTTTCTGTACATAATGAAAGAGGGCTTTAAACTAAAATTGCTGGAGGGGCATCTCATTCTATCCCACTTTTACCAGTTTGATGCCATTGTCAGAAAGGGATGCCCAGAGTATGGAGAGGGATCACATGTCGGGGGAGAGCACCTGAGGAGCAACAGAAAGGAATTCCAGCTCCTAGGTCAGCCTCCTGGGAGGTCCAACTCAAATACCTTTATGCAAACTCATGCAGAATGGGGAGCAAACAAGCAGTTTAGGGGCATGCACACACCTGCAGGGCTATCATCTCATTGACATTGGGAAGATGTGGTGGGAGGGCTCCTATGACTTGAGTGTTGGAATGGAAGGATGCAGGCTCTTTAGGAAGGACAGGCTGGGCAGACAAGGAAAGGACATCAATGATCAAGTGGAGTGCATAGGGATGGATGAGGAGCTGATTGAGAACTTAGGTGTCAGGGACAGGTGATGTTATACTGGGAGTCTGCTACAGGTCATCCAAACAGGAAAACTGAGCAGATGACGGATATAGACAGGAGAAGCTTCACATTCACAAGTCCTGATTCTCATGGGGGACTTCAAGCACCCCAAAAGCTGTTGAAAGAACAATCTAGGAGGTTCCTGGAATTTCCTGGTGTTAACTTTCTTCTGCAAGTGAGAGGAGTCAATGAGAAGAGGTGCTGTGCTGGGCCGCCTTCTCACCAACAGGGAGGGTCTGGTGAAAAATGCGAAGCTCAAGGGCAGCCTGGAATGCAGTGGTCATGACATGATGGAGTTCAAGATCCTAAGAGCAGCAAGGATGGCACTCAGCAAGCTCCCTGTCCTGGACTTCAGAGGAGCAGACTCTTCAGAGATCTGCCTGGTGGACTACCTAGGAATATAGCCTCCATTCCTATGGAGGAAAGAGAAGTCCAAGAAAACAGGTTAATATTCAAGGATCATCTCCAAGTTCAGAAGCAATGATAACAAAGAGGAAGTCAGGCAAAAATGCCAGAAGGCCTGTGTGAATGAACAAGGAGGTCCTGGACAAACTCAAACATGAAAAAGAATCCTACAGAGGGCAGAAGCGAGGACAGCTAAGAACACAGATAAATTGTCCAAGAAGTCAGTGATGAGGTTAGGAAAGCTAAAGCCCAGATAGAATTGAGTACAGCCAGGCATGCCAAGGGCAACAAGAAAAGATTCTATAGATACATTGCTGATAAAAGAAAGGCTGGAAAAAATGTGGGTCCCCTCTGGAAGGGAGCAGGAGACCTGGTAACCCAGAATATAGAGAAGGCTGAGGTACTCAATGACATTTTTGTCTGTCTTTGGGAAGTGTTCCAGTCACACCATCAAACATGCAGAAGGCAAAGGCAGGGACTGGAAGAATGAAGAACTGCCTGCTGTAAGAAAAGATCAGTTCCAAGTCTATTTAGGGAACCTGAAGGTGCACAGGTCCATGGGATCTGATGAGATGCATCTGTGAGTCCTGAGGGAAATGGTGGATGAAGTGGCAAAACCACTGTCCATTACATTTGAGAAGTTGTGGCAATCTGGTGAAGTTCCCAATGATTGGAAAAAGGGAAAAACAACTCCCATTTTTTAAGAAGGGGGGAAAAAAGAGAAAAAAACTAGGAAACTATAAGCTGGTTCATCTCACCTCAGTGCCCATCCAGGTCATGAAGCAGATGCTACTCTAAACTACTTTAAGGGGTATGGAAAATAAGGAGATTTGTGACAGCCAAGAGTGGTTTCATTAGGTTCCAATAAAGACAGGCTGAGAGTTGGGACTGTTCAGCCTGGAAAAGGGCAGGCTCTGGGGAGTCCTTATTGCAGCCTTACAGTAACTCTAAAGGGGGCCTACATGAGGGCTGGAGAGGACTGCAAAGGCCTGTAGTGATAGGACAGGGAAGAATGGCTTTTAACTGCAAGAGGATGGGTTCAGATTAGGTATTAGAAAGACATTCTTTACTGTAAGGGTGATGAGACACTGGAACAGGTTGTCCAGGGAAGTTGTGGATGCCCCATTTCTGGGGGTGTTCAAGGCCAGATTGGATGAGTCCCTGGTCTAGTGGAAGGTATCCCTACCCTGGAGAAGAAGATGAGCTGTAAGGTCTCTTCCAACCCAAATCATTCTGTGAGTCTATGACAACTACTCCCCAGCTTATACATCTTGTTTCCTATTCCCCCTCATTTCCTTCTGTCTCATAAATTATTTTTAATGTTTTCTTCTCATTGTAAAATACTCTTTCCCTATCGTCCTCCACACTACTCAGAGCTCTTTCTATCTAGGGCATTTACTTTAACCTTAGCAGGGAAAAAGGTTGTCCAAAACTTACTAATTTTTACTTGCAAGTAAAACTTTGTTAATAGCTTGTTTTATTTAAGAACAAGGTGCAACAAGACTGCAGATGTAAAGAAAATGCAGATATTATAGTAAGCATAGCAATTTTATTAAATAATATGCTGTCTTGCCATGCCTTTAAATATTTAAAATAATTTTGCAACTCTTTCCACATAGTACACAAGCAGAAAGCAATTGGGCAAAAATAGCAGTCATTAACTTTGTAGATGCACTAAGCACAGCAGGTAGCATATAGGATTCAAATTCAAACCACCACTTTTCAGAAGCAAAGTCTGGAGGGGTTCTTTCTGCAGTAGACAGAGGGAGTATCATCTGAATGCTCATTAAAATAAAACATAAGGATGGATCCTTATATCTTTATTGCTATGAGTAGACAACATTTATTTGGAACTCAGGATAATTATGCATAATAAGAGAAAAATCCTTAAACAAAACCTATGAAAACAATTCTAGATTAATGAAACAAACAAAATATTACTTAATTGTATTACAGACTCTAGAGGATGGAAACCTGACTTTTGCAAATGTGTGATTATGGTAGGTAGAAGTCCATAAAAGTTATCTGGTACTTTTCAGTATGCAGAAGTGCAGTATGTAGTAATCCAATATTGCCTTTAACATGTTGATATCTCTTGGGGAAAAGGTACATAGGTCATATTTGTAACAGAACATAAAGAAAAGTATGCTATCGATTGGTCTAACTGGCTGTGTACTCTGCTTTTGCTATGATAATTACAACCACCTTCCTTTTCCACCTTCTCCTTGAAGATCAAAAGTTAAATTCCTGTCCAACAGTTGCAAACTGCAAATAGACCCCACTGGCAACCAAGAAATAATTTTCTGCGAAGGCTAAGTTCAAGACCCTTGTACCAGCAGGTGTGACCACAGTGCAGATCATCCAAGCTGCTCCCAGAAACCACAGTATTTTTGGCAGGAATAGAGTGACTCCACATAGTTGCAGATTCAGTGGGGCCATTCTTAACCTCTCTGCGACATCCAGGACACAGAACCTCCCAAGTTTTCCAGGTTTGTTTTTTTTACAGAATGAGAAAACCAAGCAGGTTTTACTCCATTTCATATCCCTTAATCTCATGTAATTTCTATATTAGTAATTTTAAAAGCAACCACAACTGAAAATTTGCATCCACTGCGAAAGTAATCATGGCAACATTAATGAGACAGTACAGACTTGTCCACAGACACAGGTTGATGCTTTACAGAAGTGTACATGCCATTCAGAAGAGATTTTCGCAAAGCATTTAGAGACATCTCCTTTGGGTCTGTGAGTCCCTCCTGTCCCCAGACACAGGAAGAATGCTGTTTTTTGCAGTGCTACTTCAACTGGTCAAAAGATAATCTATTACCCTGGACTGAAATAGATTGTGAGAAAGGGCACGTTATCTTAAAGCTGTCTTGCTATCCAAGGAGTTAAAAAATTGTGTTGACTATCAACCTTTGGAAACCTTCCTGCTAATAAGCCCTTTGTAGTATCCTCTGTTATATAGGAAGAGTTGCTGATTTCAATCTCCAGCTTTGTAGACAGCTTTCACAAGGAAAAAACAACACAAAACTACTTCACTTGGTTGCAGCCTCAATAAAAGGGCAAGGATTAAAGATGGAAAAACCAGAACTAACCTTCTTGTTGCAAAGATGCCATGGCTACATATGGGCAAAAAGATGGTAGAGAGGCAGTGGGAGAAAGTTCACTCATCCTTATCCCATATCTGCAGAAATAACCATCTCAAGGAAACGGCTGAAGGACTTCCATGTGCAAGGACTTCAAGCATTCCCCTTTCATGAGCACTTCATTTTCCTTAGTGAGTTTTATAATTAAGTAGCAACATGCCATTAGCTATGGCATCATACGTGGCCTTCAACAAGGCAGTTCTTTCCATCTATATCAAGCAGGATAATATATTTCAAAGTCAAAAGGAAAAATGCATTATGTAAAATGATGGCAAGAGTAACCCTTCTGGATATATTGCAGCATAAATACTAGGAACCACTACAGTAGAGCTTTTATCAAATCCTGGACCTGAACGTAAGAGACTGAGGCTTCCTCAAATCAGAAAAATGATAAAACAGATCAATCTTCCTGATGTCATATTATTGCAAGCTGCCATCCCTAAAGGACACAAAATAGTCAGTAGTTGGTGTGACAAATGGACCGGTCACTGCTGCAGCTTTGAGACATACAGTCATCTCAGGTTAATCAATGTAAAGGGAATAAAATACCCAATTCTTTGATCCTGTTATTCAAAGCTTCTGTTTGGCAGAGTACTAAAATATATATGGCTATTTTGGAATTCAGATTGGCTTCACCAGCAGCCCTTCTATGCTTAAAAGTAGGCATGTATTTAAATGCCTTACAGAAATGGAACTTAAAAGGGGAAATGGGCTAATAAAGGTTTAGGAATCTGAGCTGAAAACCCAGCCAATTTTAAGTTCACTCAGGGATGGTGCTTTTCAAGTTATAAGAAGGAAAACACCTGTTTCTGTTTGCCACTTTGTAAACAATCATACTTGCTCTGTTGGCACTGGCATCCCATAATTATTTCCCTTATCTAATTAATGCTGCAGCTGAAATTCCCCTCATAAATCTTTCTTCCCCAAACAATTCAATTCGTTTTACTTACCTCCACTACGATTAGCTGAGTGTGCATTTTCAAATCCTGTTTCTTCCCCCCATCTAAATGTGGAGTCATGTGCTGACTTCAAAATTTATTTTCAAGGAAAATGTTCTTTACTGGGCACCTCAGCTTCCATCAACAGGTGGGACAGGATATGAACCTGTGTGGCAAAGGCTGTAACCAAGGACACAGAATGGTAGTGATATGACTAAAAGAAGCAAAAGGGAGAGCTAACGACTCCTCCTATATGAGAATTCTGTGGCTATAACTGGCTACCTCCTCCATGACCAGAGAAGAAGTTACTATCAAAGAAGGCTTAGAAATGGGTGTTGTATCACATGTATGTTGCTTGAAACAGAATTGCCTCTGCATATGTGCAGGCTATGAAAAATAAATAAATAAAATTTTGGCCTAGAAGCTGAGAACCATCATCTTCATCTAACCATATCTAAATTCACAGCAGCTGTTGTACCACATCAGACCTACCACTCTTCAAATTGCTGGCATAATACCAAAATGTGGTCCAAAGCACACTGAACCTTTTGCCAGCAAAACTGGGAAAAAACTACAACTTTTTCATAAACATCACTTAGCATAAATTCCAAAGACAATGCATTTGGGAATGTGAAGTGAAGTTTTGTTTAACATAAAGCAAAATTTGAAATTGCAGGAATATATGGAAAAGTAAAAACCATTCTGTTTTAGACAGATAGAACTGGGAGGGAGGAAGAAATAACATTTGTAATTTTATATGTAGAACAAAGCTGCTTTTATAGAGTAAAAAATATGCATGAGGTAAGATGGTATTGATTTAAGTGCTTTTTAAAGCCGACCCCAGCTCAAGGGACAGATTAGGTAAAGGGATATGTGCTGCAGCACCAAAATTTTATACGTGTTGTTCTACCAAGTGTAGTATCACTGGCTGATTTTTCTGAATTTAATAATAAAGTAAGAACATGGCTGCTTGAAAGAGTCTCAGCTCAGCAAGGAAAATGAAGGGGTGCTGAGACAAAACACCAAATTCTGTGTTTCACTGACAGCTCCTCCTGGTTTCAGGCACCACCACAGCTGTGCTGATACTAACCCTTACACATTGGAAGACTTTGATTTTTTTCAACCTGTTTCAAGTAGGGAAAGTTAGATAGACAAGGGAGGGTCTTATCACAACTTAAAAAATTAAAGAGAGGGATATATTTCAACTTAATTTCAAAACATGAGGCAAACTAAAGAGTTTTTTAAAAGAACAGTACTAATTCTAAAAAAAAGCTTTCCAAAATATGTTCTTTTTCAAATCACAGCTGGAAAAATAGCTGTTGCTAGCAGTAATTCCCACTTCATTATGTTACCACTGATGTTGAGTCATCTTTACCTGGAGTGAGGTAATGCTCTCATTGAAGAATCAGGAAGGATTGATTAGAGAGTAGTGTGCTTTGTGTTGGGCTACAGCATACCTTCTGATCTTCAATTCTTTCAGCATTTTGCTCCAATGGCTATACTTTCTTGCTCTTTATGTGTGCTTCATTCCTATTTTCAATTGGCCAGTCTTTAGCTTACTTTTTTCCATTTATTCATTCATTAAAAAGAAAAAACTAGGTCAAATGGTTCTGTCTTTGAAAAGTTCGTGTTTTGTGAACCTGTTGTTCTTCAATTAATTGTTTTATTGATAAGGGGTGCCATGCTGTTTGAATAGTTCAAGCAATTACATAAATTTTGTAAACATAGGCATTTATTTGTATTTTAATCATTGACCACTCTTTTTTAAAATTACTTTAAAAGCTAGTTACTTATTTTATGGTGTAATGCCAAAGTATTTTTCCTCTGACAAAAGCAATTTTGTCAACATTGAGATGCCTAGGGACTTTTCAAATCTGATGCAACCAAGCCTTTACGTATTCATTGAGGTGAATGTTCTAATAGAGAAAAGAAGTGAATGTATTCCTTGAAAGATCACAGAAGCACAGAACAGGAGAGTAAAAGGTTACACTAGCAAGTATAAAAGATTTCATTGTGGCTGTGGCAGAGATCTTGTATCTGGTTTTGGAGTCCACAGCTCAAGAAAGAATTTTAAGGAAAAAGAAATAAACAAACATAACATGAAAATATTGTATGAGTTGGTAAATTGATTCATAATAATGGTCAAATATCAGATGCATGTTGGAAAGCTTAGGTAGTGAAACAAGCAGAGTCCAAAAAGGGAACATAAAAGTGGTAGCTCAAGGGGTTCTTTTTACAAATTTAACAATATATAGAAGCAAGACTCAATAAACATACAGGTTATAATAATTAATCTTAAATAAAATATTAATGAGATTGTAGTGAATCCTTTGATTGGCAGGTTTTTCCACCAAGACTGTAAGTGCTTGCTATAACTTCTTTTCTGCTTCATGCAGTGTCCTCTGGCTCTTTGTCATATCTGTTGTTTCAAATAGTGTTCCTTAAACACATGTTAATGTCAAAAAGGCTGAACTGGAAGCATTTAAGGTGAATTGGTTTTTAGTAATTTTTTTTCAAGAAATCTCTGTGTTCTTGACTTGAGTTCTTTGTATTTACAAAGAAAAATTGCTGAAAATTTTAAACTTCCTGTGAAAATAGTGTTGGTTTCCCTGGTTTTGATAAGGCCTTTGAAGGAAATATCCATTAAAAGCTGTATACTGAAGACATTTTCAAATGCAGATTTTTAGAACTAACGTGAAGCAGTCATCCATTACATATTCAAATAATGTATCCTCTCTGCACTTGTATTTATTGGTGCTCTAACACTTGCAAGAGTAATTTCAAGTATGTTTGCACTATACCTACAGCTTTATGATGCTGGATCTGTTGGTCTTAAAAGCTATTCTTCTAATTTATTTGTGATATAACCTCTTCCATATTTATTATACTTGCAAGGATTAATAGAGGGAAGCCTATTTGAAGGATTAGGATTTTCAGTCCCCAAAACATTCAAATATTTTCCTGCTGAATACATAGTCTCAGCCTATAATTATTGTGAGGAATTTCCTTTCTTGGGGGTTCTCTCTTACTTCACCATAGAAATCTTGGCACTTTCCCTTTTGCTTATTTTAGAAATTTCTATCATGTCATCAGATTCTGTGATTTTTCAAAAAAAATTAGTTGATCATATGCTTTCTGTTAACCTTATCCCTTTATTTGCTCCCTAGTTTCTGTACTGGAGTTCAAAGGCTTACTCCATACTTGTTGTCTATCCAACCACTACATCCTACCAGTCTGTGCTGTTTCTTGTTGAAATAGTTTTTCTTTTCCACAGCAAAGTAAACACCCACAGTAACACCAGCCCAGATTCAGCTGAATTCTTGATTTTCATCAGATTCCCAGATGCAGATGCTCTTTGGAGAAAATTTAGGTTAGGTTCTGCTCAGTTGAGCTTGGCTATATTTAGGTTTCAAGTTCAATTTATAAAAGCAATTTATATTCCAAATAGTATTTGAGTCTTGTTATATTTACACTGATTTTCCTGCTACTTCCTTTCCAGTCATTCAGGTGCAAATATCTGTGGGTTTAGGGCAGAATCTAACAGAAGGGGCACAACAGCTGTTCCCTGTCAATTACTTGCTATCCAAGTGGAAGCTTATTCCTCTTCTGTTTGAAAGTCTTTGAATGAGCTTCTAGAGAAGCCTTCTGGAAAAGAGATCTGCACCTTCTCTGAGATGTACAGAAATACTCTCTTAGCTTTATGTGAGTTTTGATTTAAGCACTCACAGCTATGGAGGTTCCTGGGGCTTTGTGAGTGAGCTAGGGGCTGCAACTTTCTCAGCAAAGCAGCAGTGCTGAATATCGAAATACGTGTACAAGAGGAAAATGGAATTAAATGAAAGGGGCTCAGAGAAACCTTAGCTGATTTTTCTGGAGCAATTGGTCCTACTGTTATAATATGGAGTAATATGCTGTCTTTAACTTTGGATCAGGACATTATGCAACATAAAACAGGACACAAAAAGGGCAGAAAACTCATCACTCAGTTTTAAAAAAATGGCAGAAAACTCATTTCCCAGTTTTAAAGATGAGCAACAATGCCACACTGTGATGTTCCAGTAACTGAATAGGCTTCTTTGCCATCGATGCAGACCATCAAGGCAAGAACTGGATCTGGTTACAATACTGCTAGCTCCAAACCTTCAGTAATGAGACACAGGCTGTTGTTTGTGTATTGACTGGAATTCTAGAAAAACTATAAATATGAGAAGAGATTCCTTACTTTTGAGTAGGATTTTAAAGTTATGAAATTAATTTCAATCCAATTAAATTTTAAATTCTGAAATGCAGAAAAAAAAATTAAAAAGAAAGGTATACAACAATGAGAAATTGGGAGGGGGGCTGCTTTTTCCTTAATTATACCTTTGGCATCATCAGGGACTTTAAATACACCAAGATAATTAAGCAGTGCTGTTGTAATGCATTGATGGACAGCACTTTAATTTGACAATTAATATTTTTCTTAGTATGTCTTTTCTGTGATGTATATTATGTGCAGTAAGTCCATTGAGTGGGTGAAACTATAGCTACAGTCTGGCTTGGTTCAAACTACCACTGTAATTACAGATTTTGCTTTCAGGTTGCAGGATCAGCCCCCATTCTCTGGCAAGTGTTCAAATTATGCCTTTAAAAGATCAGAGTCTGTAAATGGAAACAACAATACCACATATCTTTAGGACTTTTCCTTTTTCATTTAGTTTTGTTCAGAATTTCTATTCTTTTTTCAAAATATTTATGCCCTAGTAAGCTGATAATCTGAAGAGGGTTAAAAACATCAAGAAAGGGCAAATTATTTCAGTAAATATAAACATCTTTTTTTTTCCTCCTGCCTCAGTGTCATTGTATTCAGAAATTCTCCTGATGATTTATTACAAAATAACATTTGATATTCTATAAGCTGCCAGAAAAAATAAGCCAGTCTAAACAAATTAGATATTTCAAAGATATCATTTTGCAAGCAAAGTAGAAAGGTTTTCCTGGAACTTGTGATACTAACAACAAATGCAGTTTCTTGAACAGCAATTAAGTATTTTCCCAGTGAATTAATGCAACTACTCAGAGCTGTTGCAGATTATTTTTAGTTTTCTCAGACCTCTGTAGATATTTCTAACACCAAAAGGCAGTCAAGCAGTGACACCCAGTGGTTCCAGAATTCTGTTTTTAATCTCTATTGCAAAGAAATAGTTTGTTTGTCTCTTGTTTTCAAATCCAGTGTTACTCAAAATGGGCAAATAATTTCCTGTTAAATAGGTAGTCAGAATCCAGTAGAGATCCATGGTAATCCAGACTTCTCCACCTCACTAGGCAACTCTAGATCAATTTAACTACCACCAGTATGGATATAAATCCGGTCTGTGTATTTAATGAGTAACTCAAGAAAAGCATAGAAATAATCTCCGAAAATAAGCAATTAAGTTAGCCTTTGAACAATCAAGGGTGAAAAATTCTATGCTTAAAATCCTTTAACTGTCAGAAAGAAAGAGCATTTTTAACCATTTTTAAAGCCTTTGAAATTAATGAATGGAAAACTATGTTGTATTGAAAAATTCTATTAATATTTATGATATTAGGAAAAATAAATAAGAGCTGTTGTTAGTACTGGATTTGGCATGACAGCTTGATATTCTCAAAGTTGCCTGGAATTTAAACTGCAAAGTAAATCAAAATTCTGCCAAAACAAGTTTTCCTATCAAACATGACTGAACTACAATTTCCTCAGAGGCATATCTTGAAAAGAAATCGTCTGCCCAACATGAGTGAATGCAAGCAGTCTAATTTTCTAACTGCTGTCTCAGAGATAAACAAATATGACATTTTTTGAGTTTTAAATCAATAACTTTGCTTTATCAAAACATCTTAGTCACAGAGTAGTGATGACCATAAAAATAAATCAAATCACCCAGCCTTTTAAAATGTTTCAACAACTGTTCTCAGGGTATGTCTCTGCCTATCTTGCAGATGCTGCAGAAGAAGAACCCTAGAAGAATTCCTTGTTTTACTTCTCTACCATTTCAGTGTAACCAGTTTGGTGTATGGGAATAAAGAGAGCATAGAAATGCATTATAGCTATTTCAGCATAAAGGCTCTATGATTTAGCACAAGTTTTATTAACTGACCTCAGGAAGAAGATATGGAAGTCCATGTCCATCACTCTCATACATCTCAGCATTCCCTCAGCTTGTGGTTGACTGGCCACTGCAGAAGATGATGCAAGACAGGCATGAATCACATCACTCCTGAAAACAGCGATACATGTCTATTTCAGTGGAAATTTTGTAAGCAGCAGTTATGATCAATAGTCTGTGCTCCCACAGAAATGGGAGGGTGTGGTGGCATCTACCTCAAAATTCATAACAACTCCCAAGCCAAGGTGTCACTGAAGAAACAGCCAGACCCTACATGGTAGTTCATGAGAAAAAACAACAGATGAAGGAAGGAAGTCAGAGAGAGCTGTTCCTCTGGAAAAGGAGGAGACTGCAGTTCTGACAAGAAGAGCTGACCTTCAGCACCAAGGTCCCCCCCTGTAACTGCTTCATTTGGAGTTCTTTTCAAAATTGGGCAGTAAACACTCTTAAGTACAATAAAACAAGGAAAGACAGCAGTAGCGCTCAGGGGCTTGTTAGATAACAGCCCCAAAGTCAGAGATGTTTCAGGCTAAAGAAACCATTTGCTGACTGCGCTCTTCTTCTTTCTCCTTTTCTCTTCTCATAGCTAAAGGCCAAGGGAGCTGGGCCTGTTTAGCATGGAGAAGACTGAGGGAGGACCTTATCAATGTATCTAAGTATCTGAAGGGAGGGAGTCTGGAGGATGGAGCCAGGCTCTGCTCAGTGGTGACAAGCTGTAAGATGAAAATCAATGGACAGAAACTGATGGATAGGAGATTCCACCTGAATATGAGGGAGAACTTCTTTACTGTACAGGTAACCGAGCAATGGAGCAGATTGCCAAGGAAGGTTGTGGAGTTGCTATCTCTGGAGATGTTTCAAAAAGCTTTTTGGACACAATCCTGCATAATGAGCTCTAAGATACCCTGCTTGACCAGGTGTGTTACATAGTTGATCTTCAGTGGTCCCTTCCAATCTTACCCATTTTTTGATTCTGTGAAATGGCAGAGGAGACTGAATTGTGTTTCTGTAGCAAGATTTTGGTACCTGGGGAGCTGCAGGTGAGAATACACCTAAAGCTTGTCCCCATGTTGGACAGACCCAGGACCAACTGGCTCCAAGACAGATCCACCACTGGCCAAAGCTGAGTCCAGAAACAACTTTGGTGGCACCTGGATAGCAATGGGAGGGAGTAATTACATCTACTCATAAATTCGCAACAAGTCCCAAGATGGAGGTCTGAATAAAAGAGACATTGTTGAGGTTTTTCCCAGGATATTTCACCCTTTTCTAATTTTTCTTCTTTAAAATATACAGTGAAGTATTTCCTTTGGACAACAGATGCTGCTATGGCTTGTTTTATACTGAGGTGACAGCTGTCCCTTATGTTCCAAAACTAATGCCAAACCTTCTGGCACAGGACTTACTATACTGTCTTTTATACAATGTTAAGTTGTTCCAAATGGGCAATTCTTTCTGTTAAAGTTTTCCCTCTTCTTAATAGATCCTAGTTTTAATGCTGGAGGTTGCTGCTGTTATCATTAGCTGTAGTGACTGGATATTTGGAGTAATAAGCCATATGGGAGAACTACAAATGATGACCAAACAGAGCATGGAGCAAAGAGGGAAGTAGGTATTTCCATAATTGTAGCTATATTTACAACTGTATTAATTCTACAGAGGTGGGGATGTTGTGCAAACAGTGCTTTTAGGGAAAATATGTTTGGCTTAGTGGAAGTGAAAGCTTTTCCCCTTGTTCAGGAGTGCTCTTCCACCTGAGTAGTAAGACAGAACTTATGACCTTGTAAGCAAAGCATCAGTGCCTTCTGCCTAAATCTTCATGAACAAGCATCTTGGAGAAAAGCTTCACAGAGACATATGATTGTTCCCATCTATCACTGCTAACCCACCCCTGCCCCAATATCATTTATCCAACACAACCATTTGTGTGAGCTCAGTTATCTATCAGCAAGAGCTTGGGGTCCTTCACAATATCTATACTAGCACGATCCACAGCAAGTGACAAGTACCTGGAACTCTCAAATGGTTATTCACAGTCCGGTCACTCCATGAGTATGTATCTCAAAAGCCAGGTTCTTATCTAGAGGTAGGTAAAAATTTATTTCAGCAAAACACAGTCCAGCAAATATATGATCCTGATCTGCACAGCTCTCTAATGGAAATTACTTGGAAATAGTGCTGTGAAAAAGACTATAAATAGTTAGCAAAGTGTAAAACCAGCTATAATCAACAGAATTTCTCCTGCTCAAGCCCAGGCTGCACTTTACCAATTTCATTTGATGCTGTCACTGAAAAGCCTCAACTAGCTAAAGATACAGTTAAGATTGTTTATCTGAGTTTTCATGAGAAACCTTAGATATGACCTAATTGCAGCCTTCCAGTACCTGAAGGGAGCCTACAGAAAAGACAGAAAGGGACTTTTTACAAGAGCATGTAGGGACAGGACAAGGGGGAATAGATTCAAACTGAGAGTAGGTTTAGATAAGTTATATGGAAGAAATTCTTCACTGTGAGGGTGGTGAGATACTGGAACAGGCTTCCCAGAGAAACCTGCCCTACCCCTGGAAATATTCAAAGCCAGGTTAGATGGAGCTCTGAGCAACCTGGTCTAGTGGAAGGTGTCCCTGTTCAGAGGGAGGGGGTTGGAATGAGATGATTTTTAAGGTTCCTTACAGACTATTCATGATTCACAACCAATAAAATATTCTCCATATTTTCTTCAATATAATTTCTCCTTTCTTTAAATGTGAATATTTGAAAACTGCCATATCATTTTAGAATATAACACATATATAATTAGGATGATCACTAGCAGTATCTGCTTTCAAGTTACTATTCATTATTCATACACTTTAGTTCTGTGAGACAACTGCACTGACATTCAATTCTTACCTTATTGTATGCTTGCAAGAAAATTGATCAAAACAGAATACAAGTGCATGTTCTGGAAAGAGATCAACCCCGTTATTGTCAGGCAATTCACCATCACTTTTTTACAACTTCACCTACTTTCCAGTGCTATTGTAAATTTTACAAACCCCACATTTCTCTGGACAGCAAAAGACTTCAGGAGTTTTAGGGTCTGTATACAAACACACACCAATCCTTACCCGAACAATCTCTTCTAGCAACACAGTATATATATAACAAAAACCATCAGCTTTAACATATAAATAGAAATACCTTACATGTGACTTTTTATTTACAATATATTAACAACATAGCATTTGGTGACGGGGAAAATATTTTTAAGGCCATGTTCCCTCCTCAAACAGTAAGGTTTTGTGTCTCCTGCAAAATGGGAAAGCAGCACAGTAGTATATGGTTTACTGAGTGGCATCTACAACATGAATAAGGGAATTTTTGCAGTTAAAATGATATTGCTTCAAATCTGTTGGTGTTCTCCGATGGCTGGAGCAGGCAGCAATCAATCTTTGTTTAAACACACCCCTAAAGTTAATGCTATTAATTAGGACAATTGGCTCTGGCTGAGATGACCAAGATCCTAAGCTCTTTTTGAGCAGCAAACACCAGTCAATATGAATTATGAATCACTGAAGCAAGTTTATTTGCTGGTAGATTGTTTAACAAATGAGTCAATAGCTCATGCATTTAAAATCATGTTTTCTTTGTCATAATAAGTCACAGCCTCAAATACAGTGCACCGCAGCAGCATAAGCTGAAAGCGCATAAATGTGGCCAAGTGTCAGAAAAGAAAATGGTACAATGGAGAAGAGAAAGTTTCACTGGACATTCAGGGTGTCCACAATTGTCTTTACAAATTCTAGTAGAAGGATTCTACACTGGTAGGAAAATAAAGAGGTAGGTAAATGAAATTATGCATGAAATCTTTTCCAGTTTCTCCAGGCAAATGGTACCGTTGCCTCTGACAAAGCAAGTTATGTTTTCTTAATATAATGTAAGCTCCACCTTCAAGTCTAAAGTGGAATTTCTATGTTTAAGTCATGTTCGTGTATCGCTTGTGTGTCCTAAGAACAACGCTGCTGAATGTTTTCAGCTGTGTATTGTGCACAAACTTATTAAATTAATTAGTGGCTTTAATTCATCCAGTTTCTTCCAAAATTTTATAAAAATGCTTACAGGAACCCTGTAAATGCTGGAATCCTGTTGCCTCTAGTTATAAGGAGCTTTCAGATGAAAACCCTAATTCTTGGTGTGACAAGTCTCTCAAACATGTCTGTAATCCACTGTGCTGGATGTGAGTCAAAGAGGAACTTTGTTATCATGGAGCTTCTAATACCAAATGCAGAGTTTGGAAAAAGACCATGCAAATGCAAGTAGATTACAAAGGAAAATACAGAGTCATATAAGATGCTCAGCACCTGATAATGAGACCTTTTCATCTCAGTATACGGGTTTCTGGAGTTTATACATCACAGCACACAGTGGAAGCTCCACTAATTATCTGGAAAATTATGAGCTGCATTTGAAAAATGTCTTAGCAATCGGATATTCTAGAGAAACTTTTTTTTTCTTTATCACAGTGATTTAAAAGGCCATCATCATTCAGAGATAAGAAAATCTCAATCTTTTATGTAAAAAAAAAAGAATATTACTTAAAAGATAAGATGTTCTCTTCTTTTTTTTTTTTTTTTTTTTAATTTTATTTTGGTTAAAAAATATATCAAATAGAAGACCTCCTTGTTCCATCTGAATAGAAAA
Source organism: Vidua macroura (assembly GCF_024509145.1). NCBI lineage: Eukaryota > Metazoa > Chordata > Aves > Passeriformes > Viduidae > Vidua > Vidua macroura. Next base: position 85,432,029 of record NC_071571.1, on the reverse strand, counting down.
GAGGAAAAAAGTCTAATTGGAAAAAAAAAAGAGAAAAGGGTATTTCAGGGAAACCAGTTTAGAGGAAGTGCTGAATCCTTGTTCTCAAGTACTTTGTAGGCCAGAATATCAGGTGCCTGTTTCCTAATATTAGCTAGAAAATATTATATAATAAAACCTAACAACAGTGCCATTTACTTGCATGGTCTCCCTTGTGGGTAGCATATAGACTTCTTTTTATCTCTCCATTTTTGCTTAGTCAAACCCTAAAATCTCTTAGATTAAGTACATCACACAGACAGTGATTGTTTATAGTATTGCTATTGCTATTTTTTAAATTGCCTTTGCTCTCTATAGTGAAAAAATGGTCATGTTTATCTGAGCTCACTTACTTACCTCTTCATTCTTTTCACTTCTAGCACTTCTAATTGTTCTTGAAATTTCTAATGTTGATTATTCTGAAGCATAACCTCCTGTACCTATTTAAAAACAACAGTTTCTGATGCCTTGTGTTCTTTTATTGACTGTGTTATGAAATCGTGGGGATTAAAAAAAAAAAAGATAAAAATCAGTTTATATAAACAGCTTGATATTTTTAGATCATGGGGTCAAGCAGATCAGCTTTTAATTAGAAACAGATTAAACTTTGATCACTCCTGCAGGGCTCTTCAGCATTGACTGAAGGTAATCCCCACAAGCTTTGGAGTGAGTGTAGTTGAGATATCTTGCCAGTGACTTTGCATTTAAAAACTGAAGGTCAGAAAGTCAAAGGAGCATGCTAAAGCTGGGAAGATTCTAAATCCTACTGGAGCAGTGACACAAGTGATGTGCTGCTGGGGAACGCAAAAGGAGAGCAGTGCAAACTACAAATCAAGTGCTAAAGTACTCCTAAGTTCTCAAGTTCGTTGATTTATGGTAATGTATGAACATCTCTTTTTCAGCAAAACTTTTATAAAAATAGATAGTATTGTAGCTCATATCTGAGAAAGAGAAATAATAGTTTTTGTTTCTGAAGCTTTTGGCCACAGAAGCTAATGGTAGCTTCAAAATGCAATGGAAAGGCTCATGGGATTTGAGTAACAGTGTATAACCATGGAGCTGTTTATGTCATTTCTATTATGACGAACTTATTTAGATTGCTACATCCCAAATGTTTAAACATTCTCTGTGCTAATGTAGATATGCATCTCTTAATATTGTTGACTAGTGTGAAATCTCACCAAATTTCTCTTCAAAGCAGTGCAGCCTCACAAGCAAGTCAGCAGACATAGATTCTCTATCCAGCTCTGGCAAACTCATTTGAAAACTCTTTTTGTCTCATTTTACTCACACTTTTAGAGGAGTATTTGCCCTGTAAGAGTACCATAGGTATTTATCTTATTGGAATAATCTTATTCCTTGCCTGTATATGTTACAGGGCCTTATTTGGCTCTAAATTTGATTGGACATAATGATTGGACAGATCAAATGGGCAGAGGCACTGGTGGCTGCTGAAACTCTCTGGACATCTGCAGGAGAGGCAGTCAGAAACACAGTCAGGGAAGCTCTAACTTTATGGGAAGCTTTTCATTTACCTCTTCAGACTGCCCTGCATTCAAGTATTTGAGATTAAAAGAAATTACTTTTGGAAGCAGCCTCCTTTTATTAACTGAAGGTGTGTATTGGCCAGGTACCATGAGATTCAGTAAGGGTGCCTGACAAACTCTTCGTGTGTGCTACAAGAACATCCTAAGAAGTCTAATTTGGTTTTCAAGTTTTTTCAATTTAGTGTTGATCTTTTATGTATAATTTTTTCCATGCTAAATTGGAGTAAATTTATTTTTTTTTTTTTAATTGTGGGGTTGTTTTCCTATTTTGTTTTGTTTTTTCCTCTCAGGGTATCAATCTGGGAATGCATAATATATGAGTTAGTGTATTTCTGTGGGGAAGGCTTTTCTGTGAAAAATGTGAAAATGAAGACATATTGATTTCTATGAAATTTTTTTTCTGGAGGAACGAATAAATATAAGTTTTATAGTTTAAATTTTAAGCATAATGTTTATATTTTCCTAAGTGATTTGATTGAATGCAGTGAAAATTCATATTGAACCGAATTGAAACTAAAAAATCTTGGACTTCAAGAAAGCCAGATGACCTTATTAATGAGAATTTTATTTTCTAGGATTCCTTAAACCTAATTTTTCAGGAAAAGTTGAGGAAGCCGAAGCAGAGTAAATGCACTGTGTTCCACTTTAGTTTTTCAGTACACGTTATACAAAAACTTTGGATGGGTAGACGGATGAGCTGGATTTGTTTCACTGTTTTGCAGCTCTCGTTTGTCTCTGGTCTCTTGCTGAAGCTGGTGTGCAATGACTGGCTCTTTGTGCTTCACTTTTAACAGGCTTTCCTGGCCCTAAGGCTTTGCCCCACGGCAGCACCAAGCCTTGAGCAAGCCAAGTGTGGCGGCAGGTGACTGTCACTAGAGGGCGATGCACAGCCAGAGTTGTAGGAATTTTTGTCCCTCCGAAGGAGCCGACACGTAGCACTGCCGGTTGCGGTCGGTCCAACACAACTTGCTGCTGTTGTAGCTCTGAACTTTCTGATTAGTTGTTAGATATGTATGATAACACTGATAAGAAAATATAAGAATTTGGGAAATGGCTAGAAGATCTCTGCCTGGAGTTTTACTGAAGATGCTGTGTCATTTTTATGAGTGCTTTTCTTGTTGAGCTTTGCTTAAATATTTCTTTTCCTGTGGCACCTCCCGGCTTTTTGTTGGTGGTGGTGTTTTTTTTCCCTCAAGGAGTGCATGGTTCTTTTATTTTTTAAGTACTTTTACTTTAAGTTATTGAAACATAGATGGGTTGATATTTTTAATTACTTAAGTTCATACTTTCTTCCTGTGAACTCAGTAAAAAACTTTTGCACATGTCTGACCCAGCTGGTAATGTGCAGTGGGTGGGCAAGGCAACAGTTCATGCTAATTGTAGCCATCTGTACACGTAACTATTGTTTCTTAATTGCTATGAAGACCTACTGGCACTTTACAGCAAGAGTTGTTGTATCAGAATAACCTGAAGTACAGTGCTGTGAAACAAAACAAGCACACTCTTAGAAAACCAGTCCTTTTATGTCACCATTTGAAGTGAATATTAACTCTTTCAAGCAGACCCCAGCAGCAGCATGAACATGCCCTGTGCAGCCCCATGTTACAAGAACACACAAGCCAACTGTGAAAGGAGCTGGGCTGGACAAGATAGGAGCTCCTGACAAGCCATTTTTGGAAAATTTAATGTAATTTCCTATGACTGGAATGAACTTGGCTTCTAGTAAGGTTTGTCACCAGTCTAGAATTGGTTTCATTTTGAGAAAAAAATTGTCATACTGGAAAGGTAGAAATGTTGGTACTCAGATTTCCACAGCAGCAGTCTTTTTTTTTCATTTTTAGGTTAAACTCCTTGGAAGTTAGGGAGGTATCTGGGTTGGAAATGGTACCCAACTATCTCAGAGCTTTTGTCACCATTTGAGAATTAAGAGTATGCTGTTATCACAGGATCCATCAGGAAGTCAGTCAATGGTTTTATTTCTTGTGTTGCCCATTATCCTAACCTAGGAACTGAAGGGATAGGCCTGCCCAATGCTCACTTGAGAAGATATACCTTTTCTACCCTCCAGTTCCCCTAAATGGAATGGAGAATCTGTTCCTTTCTAATCTTTAGGGCTTTTCAAGAAATTTTGTTTTGATGTCAATATTAAGAGTCATTGTTGAAACCTTCTAAATCAGAAAAATAGCAGTGACAAGTTCACAGTTGTTAGCTAAGAAAGATGAGGTTGGTTATGTGGGTTTGCTGGGATTTTCTCCCTAAGATACCATACTGCATCACTAGCCGAGAGACTTGGTTACTTTGTGCTGACTGGTGCAGTGGGATTCCCAAAGCTCAGATCTTGGTATTCCGCCTGACACTGGTGCACCAGGCTGCACCAGCACTGTGGGGTGTTAGAGAGAAAATACTGGGTTTTTCTCTACCGTTTTTCTTTTAGAATATGTTATTTTATAAAAAGTCAGCTTGGCTAGAGAGACATGTTTGGGAAAAGACTACTTCCAGTATAGTCAGAAGAGATATTTTTCCTTTCGGTATATACATGAAATGGGCATTTATCCAGTGAACTTCATGCACAATTATTTCATTGGCAAGGCACAACCATGTAAGATGCATCACGGGTTTGTGTCCCTGCTCATCAGTTACTTCTTCCTGGTTCCCCCAACAGGAGTGTTTGAAATGAGAGAAAGTTCCCCTGGAAAAATGCTTTTAAGTTAATTAGCTCTAATACAAAATGAACAGCACTTCTTTTTGGTAGGGCCCAGATTCTTCCTCCTTCCGAGTGCTTAACATTTTGCATGTCTGTTGTGCACCCACACACAAGCTGTGAGATGTCAGGCCTCTTCCTTTCCACATAAATAATGATAAAAGCCAGAAGATGTTTGCTTTCTTTCTTTTCTTCAACCCTCTCAATAGGGAGTCCCTGCTTTCCAGCAATTGTTGCATCCCGTTTCCATGAAGTCTGTGGTACAGAAAGCAGTCAGGTAATGACCTTGAATCAGAGCAGATGTCATAGCACCATGTATTTGTTTCCAGTGCTATTTAACATTTGCTGTTTGCCCTAAGATAGCAAGCTGGCTTTTCTTATGGTAGTTTTCTTTTATAAGCTGGTCTGTAAGAAGTTCCAATTTAAACCTGATCTGATGCAAAGAAGTAAGCTAAACCACAGAGAGATTGCAGATGAAGTGAATTAATTTTTGGTGCCAAGAGGAGCTTTGATAAGATGCACATACCAAATCTTGTTGTACCCTCATGCCTTGAAGGGAGGGAAAATAGGTTTTTGGTGTTTGACTAAGATTTGTCTTTGAAGAACCACCTCAGAGAACAGAGTCACCTTGATTTGCTCTTGCAATGTGAATTCTGAGGAGATTATCATCTAATGGTGTAGTCTCTGAACACCTGGGCAAAACTCAATCAAGGAGGAGAAAAAGTAGGAACTACTCATGGTGTGCACTGTTTTGGTTCTTGGCTTTGAGCATCCTGTTCTGGGCTAAAGTTCAAGACCTGAATTCTCAGATGTGTTTTTTCCCCCTGTCAGGAGTGCATGCATGACATAGCTAATTACATTTTCTCCTGAACCTGGATTTAGGATGGAAAGGTATATGCTGACTATTTCCACAGCTTGTGGTGATATTCATATTGGCAACAGAGAAATAAACTGAGGCTGGAAAAAATAACTATTGAGGCAAATCTCTGATTTGTACAGCTGAAACTGTGGCAGAAAGTCTTGCTTAAGGTTAGGGATTTTGAAAATTATTGATCCTCACTCCTTAAATTTTTCCTCAAATGCTTGAGGATCTTGGTGATTCTGTCAATTAAGTTTTAGCTGTCTTGGTTATTAGTTGATTTTTGTTACCCTCAGCATAACAATCTTTGTCTATTTAAGATCCTCTCAAACAGAGGCTTTTAAGTCCTAGTTCTCAGATCTTATTCAACTGTATTTGACTTGAACTGATTTCCTATCAAGTCCTCTTCTGCTAAGAAAATAAAATTCTGAGAAAGTGACTTTCCTCAATACCCTCTATAATGTTACAATTGTCATTAGTCTGTAAACATCATAACAAACCCACATCACTGTGGCTAAAACATTACAACTGAAACAGTGGCATGTCTTGATTAGAAACATGAGCTCCTACAGTGTAGGGCAGGTCAGTCTGCTCTTCAGTTTCAGTTTCCTTACCCAAAAATAGTTAATTCTTCTGGTCATGAGGGTACTTGCAGAAATGCAGAAGGAATGGTTATAAATTCCTCTACAATGGACATAGTTAAGTGTCAAACCTATCTTTGCATTTCCCAGACAGGTATCTTTGGGGCTTTGAATTGAAACCTACTAAGAAAGAGTGTCACATTCATGTCTAGAATTACAAATCCTTACCAAAAAAATTCTTCATAAAGAAACATTTAATTATCTGACATAAGGGAAAAAAAGAAATTGACCAAATGTTCTTGGGAGTACTGTAAGCTGAAGCACCTATTTTCTTCCACAAGTTTCAATGCATTTAAACAATCCCTATCCATTTTTCTTACTGCTCTGGTACATGAACAAAAAACAATTTTTGGGAAGTATTTATTGGTGTCTTTGTCAGGAATTCAGATTAGAGGTACATGTTTCAAGAGCTACCTTTATTTCTTGAGTTCTTTGAGTAGTTGGCATTTTCACAATGCCTTATGACAGCGTATTACCTTACTGACCTCTTTTGGCACCACACACTGCCATTCCTTAATTACTTTTAATCTCTTTTTAATGTCATTAGTGCAACTAGCACATTTTCTACTGCCAGTGGAAATGACTAGTGATAATCTTAAAATAGGGTGGCCTGACTGTGCCTGCTGCTTTCTTTTATCATCCATTCTTTTTTTTGTGGAGCTCTAAAAATTGGGGCAGGTAAGTGTCACAAGACCTGTCTGTCAGCTGGCGACTCTGAGAAGAATTGAGTTGCTCATCACAACTACAAAGAGTGAAATTAGCCATGCCTTGAGAAATGTCACCTGCTCTGTATGTGGTTCATTTTGTAGCTGCACTCTCCAGAGACAGGGAGTAGTCTAATGTGCACAAGGCAGATGAAGATTTTTTTGTTTCACTGTATAAGTGCTTTAATTTCTTTTAATTTAAAGTTAAGACATAATAAGTTTTGCCAATGTCTAGGGGAAATAAAAAAGCAGTTGGTACTTTTCTGTCATTCAAACTTGCCACTTCAGATATTTATTATGTATGAGAGCAGGCTCATTTTGACAAAACCCATATAATTTCTTTTAAAGAATATTCTTGTACACCTCAGTGAAAGGTCCTTTCTTGTATTTTTTTTTTTTTTTTTTTAATAGCAGCAGCTGCTTTCTTTTGGTTTTGGGTTGGCATATGTTTTGTTTCTCTCTTTAAACTGCATCTTTACAAGAGTGACAGAACGGAGACAGTTTGGAGCACCACCAAATCACATCATCAGAAAACCTCAGGATCAATGTTCTAATTATCACCTCTCAAGAGGAGGTGGCCAAAACACACTCTGCTATCACCTTTATTGGTCTGGTGATTGAAGATTGATGATACAGCAATTTTGCATCATTAGATCAAAAATAACAAAGGGAAACAATCATCTCAGAGCAATTTACTTTTGAACAGAAAGACCTCTATCTCTTCTGAGATGCCTCCTGCATCTCTAAACTTTAAGATACTTCTATTTCTTTCCTCATGGTAAGATTGCCTTATAGGGAGGGACTGGGTCAAATTAGACTCTGCTGTATCCATGTGTCTCCGTCTTTTTCAGTGTGATAGGCTTTGATTCAAAGTGATCCTAAATAAAGGGTAACATAAACTGAAGAAGAGAAAATGTGGAAATGTCTCAGCAGGAGACCTTGTACTGGGGAAGGACTTGCTTTGCCTGCTTCAGTTCTGTGGACTTCTCTGAAAGGGAAGAATCAAAAATCTGCTGTTCCAGCTTTGGTATCTGAAGCACTGGCAAGGATATCGCCCCGCCTCTTCCCTCTGCTACCCCCCTTACCCCAGTTTACATGAGCATTCATTTATGACGGCACATAACAGCAAGAAAGAAAGCTGTGAAAATGAGATCCTTTTATAAAAGGAAACTTGTAAATTCATCTCCTCTAGAAATCCAAAGCATGATGTAATGCTGATCACTTTGTTGTCCTGTGAAAAGATGTCTTTGTTCTTCATAGCACTCTGGAAGCCAAAGGTTAAAGGCTGAATTCTTGGTATTTTTCTTCTCAGGCTGAATCTTTCCCAAGAGATAAACTAGATCCAGGCGTTGTGTCAGAAGCCCTTGCAATACAGGACGAGCTCAACTTGGGAATATGTGAGAAGCCATGAGCTAAATGATTTGTAGGAGAAGTATGAGAGAGAAAGTTTTTTTTTAGCATCTATTATATGTTGTCCCACTTCTTGCCAAATGTGCCCAGTGTACAATATAAGTCCTGCATCTTTGATGTTCTTTGTGCATTACCTTTTTTGTTAGACCAAGCAGCCTTTTTTTTTGTTTGGTTTTTGGTTTTTAGTTTTTGGTTTTGTTTTGTTTGTTTGTTGTTTTTTGTTGTTGTTGTTGTTGCTGTTTCTGACAGGAATGGCACCTGTGCCACTGAAATATGTTAGAAATTGCTGCTTTACTATTCACTGACCTGTGCCACTGAAATATGTTAGAAATTGCTGCTTTACTATTCACTGAAAGGAAGATATCATGATGGAAGTTAGTCACCATCACTTGATTTCTGCTATCTTTGGGCTTCACTGTCACACTCAGCCTTTCTAGAAGACACTGTATTTGTGCCTAGGTAAATGATCTGCAAGTAATTAGAAATCCAAGATTTAAATTTAGAACTCAGCTCATATTTTAATTTCGATAATCTGCCTGTACTATGTATGTCTTCAAAAACAATCTTTATTTCAGGTAATAGCAAGTGAAATTTGAATGTGAAACTTTGCATCATAGCATTTATTAGTATTTGTTCTTGTATTAAGTGCATCTTTATTTGTATTGTTGTAGAGTCTCAGCCTTGGACCAAAATAATAAATCTGCCCCATCCTTTGAAAACATTTTAGTGTATTTGATTAGATGATGTTTAAAGCCCTTTCCAACCCTAATTGTTCTGCTATTTCTGGAAGTGGTCCTTGGGGTAACCCTGTAATGAAGGCACTCTAATTTTCTGCCCATATGGCTTTCTGTCGTGAAATAAAAATAAAAGCTCTTCTAGAATGTTCAAAATGCATTTAGGGAAAGGCCTTTCACTATCACAGAAATAGGACATTTGCCAACTGCATCCACCAGAAGCTGCTCTGAACTTTTTATACAGCATTTTCTGAAAATGGTTATGTATTAGGTTATGTAGGACTATGCATTCTTATCTAAATTCTGATTTTCAGAGCCAAAGTAAATGGTGAGATTCAGAGTACTATTAGCAAATAGAGTAGTATTCCATTAGCTAGTTATGCAGCCCCTTTGTATTAAGCCTAGAGCTGGAATCCAATGAAGAATTGTAATTAAAAGGACAGTTTGGAAGAGGTAATGGTTTTATATTTGAAGATTTTCCTTTGGCTTATGAAACTGTACATTATGAGCAGCTTACCTGCATTGAAGCAGCTGCCCATATTGGAAAAAAACTGTGAAATGGTGTTTCTTGCTGGAGTCGGGCTCTTTCCAGGGAAAAGTGAGTTTGTGCATTTATTTTAAAGAAATGTTTGTACATTATATTTATAAGCTTCAGCTTCCATTTCACTCCCAAATGTCTAATTGTGAAAAGTTTAGCTGAATTGAATCTGTCTGGAAATTCATTGTTCAGCAAGTCCAGGTGCTATTGTCATCTGTACCTGAATCAAATGCTTAGATGCTTGAACCTCATGAGTTTTTGAAAACTGAATCTCTAGCAAAGTTCATAGTCTCACTTTCTCTTAATGAGAGCAAGAGAATACAAAGCACTCTGAGAACCAAAGGCATTCAGTGCATTTTCTGGAGTGTTCAAATAACAGATAATTTTTCATGGCAGTGGTAAGGCAAGGGCTTTTAGTTAGCACTTAGAACAGAACTGTACAATGGTTTGAGTAGGAAGAGACTCTACAGATCATCTCCTAACACCCCCATGTCATGGGCAGGGACACCTCCCATTAGAAAAGGTTGCTCAAAGGCCAACTTAACCATGAATATTTGCAGGGATTGGGTAGCCATAATTTTTCTGGGAAACATTTTCCAGTGCCTCACTACCCTCACAGTACTCGCGTTAAAGAACTGCTTACTATTATATAATCTAAATCTGCCCTCTTTCCATTTAAAGCCTTCTCCCCTTGTCCTACCACTACATGCCTTTGTGAAGTCCCTTTCCAGCTTTCTTGTCCTCCCTTTAAGTACTAGAAGGTGCTCTGATAAGATCTTCCTGGACCCTTCTTTTTTCTAGGCTGAACAGCCTATCTACATATGTCAGAGGTTCTCCAGCCCTCTGACCATTTTTGTGGCCCTCCTCTGGACTAGCTCCAGCAGATCCATGTCCTTCTTAAGTTGGTATAAATAATAAGGATGATCACAACACAAGTAAAGGCACTTTGTGTGCTTCCCTCCAACATTTAAGCTCATTGGTTCAAATCTATTAAAAAGATATGGCTTCATTTTCTTTCTTTTGAAGTCTTTTGGCAGGAAATACATTTGATAAGTGTGATAATCTTAAAAGCCTCTGTAGTAGCAAGACATGATTATTGAAGTCAGGGAAATAGAAACAGAAACTACACTAAGTCTTAGGAGAAGTCAAAATAGCCTTTGTGTGAGTTTTAGGGTAGAATGGCTTATGATATTAAGCTTCTCAGGCTTGACTTGTTGGGGTGAACTTTCCATCAGAGTCTTGTGCTGTGTATAGAGCACAGTAAACAAGGTAGCTTGAGGCCTGATAGCAGCCTGATGTTTCATCTTGGCTGACTAGATCTGCAACTCTTATAGCGCTTCTAATGCTGTGAGCACAGTGTCATGGCTTCTGGTACCTATATGCCTGTGCTAGTTTAGGAATTAAGCTATTTCACCATTTCTATACACATAACTGTACAGAAGACACAGCATGAAAGACATTCTGAGAGTATCTCTGGTTTTTTATTACTTCTTTTCTATGAAACAGCTCTTTTACATAGATAGCCTCTCAGGCTATCAAATGGACCTAGTTTTGAATTACTGTTTCTTAATATTTTCTGGGTTTTTTTTTAATCTAATGGATTAAATATGTAATGGAAAATCAAGCAGAGTTTTCTTCCTTAATCCAGAAAAACATTGTAAGGTTACAAGAGTGCTGGCTAGGCAATTGATAAATAATATATTGGGCAGGTGTTTGTCAACAAAATTTATTAGCAGTCATGAGTTTCCTCGTAAGTCGTAAGTTGCTCTGGTTCTGTAATTTGTTGCTGTTGTATCTTTGTAAGCCTTGTGGCAATGTATTGTGTCTAGAACAAATACTGCTTTATGCCCTTGCTGATGTCTGTCATTTGATCATCTTACAGTGCTTAATCAATCTTGGCTTGAAGGACAGGTTCTGGTCAGGTGATGTGTTCAAACACACAGGCAGAGAGTCCCCTGGAAAGAAGGAGGAAGAGAATTCCAGGCTCTTCATTGTATCTCTCCTACCAACAGATAGAGGAAAAATACAGAGAAAAAAACACATGTGAAAGTCATGAGCTTGTTCTCTGTCACCATTGCTCCACAGATGTTTAAACAAGTCCTTTACTCCCTAAGCATTTCTGCTAGATGCTTTCTTTCCTTTGAAAGCAGGACTTCAGTTATCTTCCATCCTCAGAAGAGACCAGAGATTTGTTTTCAATATCTTTGCCAAAGCATGCTGGCTGCCAGTTAGTCTTCAGGTACCTCATATAAGCAGAAAAGACAAAAGATTATGTGAGCTCATACACTACTTCATGTTGGCTGCAAAGTGTAAAAGGAACCAGGGAAAAGATTCAGAAACAAGTTGTGGAAAAATGTATTCAAGTAAAACAGCAAATATACCTGTAATAGACAAATATTCTTTAAAAACAAGCAAACAACAACAAAAAAATGCTGCTTTGGGGAATCACTATGGTCTAGTTATCTTGATATATGTTTCAGAACTTCAGAGCTGTGATAAAAATGGACTCCTCACTTTTTCAGTCAGGAGCTGAGAGCACCTGCAAAGGGGGGTGTCCCCCTTGGGTCGCTGCCTGCTCCTGTATCCTGCCAGCAGTGCTGAACAGCAGTGTTGGCAGACTGGTACTCATCTGCCAGGGGCCAACACTGAGAAAGTGAATTAACAGTTCTTGTCAACAAATTAGATAATATCGCCATTGAAATTTAGGAAAGACCACCACACACCTGCACGGGCTGTCAAAAAGTTTCGTGTTGAGAGCTCCAGAGTCTTGAAGCAATGACACCAAGAGTAAATGCTCTGGGCAAACTCCCAGTTTTCTGCCTAAAGGGACTTTCATCTTTTACTCTGGTGTCCCTTATTTTTCCCTCACTATTTAACCAATTTCTGTACTGACAATGCTTAAATAATCAACTATTGAATAATAAGTACAGACTGTCATTTTAACAAGTCTTGTTACTTAGAACAGCTATGTCTAGAGCCTAAAGGTAAGCGCCCACTGAAATAGTAAGGTAATATCATATTTCATTAAAATGTACACATTTAAAAGAAAATCAACAAAACCTTTCTTTGAGGTTGTACTAGTATGGGTAACTTCTATGAAGGTGACTTCTAAGAAGTGGAAGCTGACAAATGAAATGGAAAAAGCTGTCAAAATTTAAAAGGGTAACCTTCTATTTGAAGAACCTTGGTTTTGATCCCTGACTGAGACAGTCTTAGGAAAATTGTACTATGAGGAATTTAAACTGTCTGCATCCAAATGTTTAAAGGAATATGAAAATTCAACAAATCACTAGTTCTTGAAATATCTATGCATGTAGTGCATGGACAGGATTTGGAATAAACTGGAGAGTTGGTTGTTTGCACAGTAGTAGGGAAGAAGTGATCCAGATCAGAATAAAAGCAAAACTGAGACATGCATGAAATTTTTAGACACGACAAGATCAAAATACTATGCAAATTAAACAAAATATCTTGTTTACTTATAGCTCAGAGTTATGCAGATGCTAAATTAGTTGGACTAATTTATGCAAGGTTAGTTGGTTCATTTATGCAAGATACCACCAAATAACCCATCTTTGGTGGTGCTATTGTACCTGTGAGGGATTGTCAAACCTTGTCTTCATGGGACATGTGAAAATCACAGTACATTTCTATGGATACCAGTCAGTATTTCTGAAGGGAGATAAGAGGTCGTTCAATATAGTAGGAATTTTTATTTCACAAATATTGATTTTATTTTTTTAAGTTTGTGGGGTTTTTTTAAACTTCTGGTTTATTGTGTGCTTTTGTATAAACCAGTAGTCATCCATATGGAATCAGGGAAATGGGGACATATGCTTCTCTGTGGAAGAACCCTCTTCCCCATAAACTCTCTTGCCCTGAATTTGTTTGTTTTTTTCTTGGCACAAAATCTTCAGAAGAAATATAATAATGTACATAGGTGAGGCACTAACAGTAACAAGCTTGCCTCTTGGATTTAAAATGCACAATCTCTTTGACAGCTCTCCAAGGCTTACGCTATCAGCCAAATTAGTAATGTTCTGATTAAATCCTCTTCAGGAAGAATTTCTTCACTGAGAGTGTGGCCAGGCATTGGAATGCATTGCCCAGGGAGATGATGCAGTTGCCATCCCTGGAACTGTTCAAAAAGCCAAGAAGATGTGTCACTCTGGGATATGGTCTAGTGAGAGAGATGGTGTTTAGTCAAAGGTTGGACTCAATGACCTTGGAGGTCTTTTCCAACCCTAATGATTCTATGAAAGCAAAAAGCTACATAGCCTAGCACATTTCACATTTTTGAGACCCTACCCCACTACTTAAAAGTTTCCCCACAGCTTCCAGTGCTCTGTGGCCTGAACATGTCAGTATGCTGCAGACAATGAGGGGAAATGGAGACGCCTCCATCCCTTGACACTGACCCTGTTTTCCCTGTCCAAAAAATTGACCTTCCCCCCTAGGGCCAAGAAAAGTTCTCTAGTTCAGGGCTTCTGGGGGTGTTTTCTTCTGGACTTTTTGTGCTTTGGGATTCTTTCTTTCTTTCTTTCTTTCTTTCTTTCTTTCTTTCTTTCTTTCTTTCTTTCTTTCTTTCTTTCTTTCTTTCTTTCTTTCTTTCTTTCTTTCTTTCTTTCTTTCTTTCTTTCTTTCTTTCTTTCTTTCTTTCTTTCTTTCTTTCTTTCTTTCTTTCTTTCTTCCTTTCTTTCTTCCTTTCTTTCTTCCTTTCTTTCTTCCTTTCTTTCTTCCTTTCTTTCTTCCTTTCTTTCTTTCTTCCTTTCTTTCTTTCTTTCTTTCTTTCTTTCTTTCTTTCTTTCTTTCTTTCTTTCTTTCTTTCTTTCTTTCTTTCTTTCTTTCTTTCTTTCTTTCTTTCTTTCTTTCTTTCTTTCTTTCTTTCTTTCTTTCTTTCTTTCTTTCTTTCTTTCTTTCTTTCTTTCTTTCTTTCTTTCTTTCTTTCTTTCTTTCTTTCTTTCTTTCTTTCTTTCTTCCTTTCTTTCTTCCTTTCTTCCTTTCTTCTTTTCTTCCTTTCTTCCTTTCTTCCTTTCTTTCTTCCTTTCTTTCTTGCTTTCTTTCTTCCTTCCTTTCTTTCCTTCCTTTCTTTCCTTCCTTTCTTTCCTTTCTTTCCTTTCTTTCCTTTCTTTCCTTTCTTTCCTTTCTTTCCTTTCTTTCATTCTTCTCTTCCAGCAGAGATGATGCCCTGTAATTTCTGCAGTTTAACATTTGAAGGCAGGGACACAGTTCTGAATGTCCAGGCAGAAGGGAAGTGCTGCCTTTGGACACCTGAACTTCACTGTGTTGATGCAGAAGCACATCTTCCTTAAGCCTTATGATGTGACTTACTGTTCTTGATTGTAGGTCACACAGCATGAAACAAAACTTTCCACAAACACTCTTCTAAATGCCTATGGGCTTTGTGCTTGAGTTCTGTTTGTCTTTCCTTACAGCAAGCACTCAAGCTAGCAGTATTACTTGGAAGACTTAATTTTAAAGCAGTGATTGGAAAGAGTTTGAAGAAAGCAAGACTTGAGCTCAGAAATTTAGCATTTATAAAGTTTAAAAAAAAAAATTAATCAACTTGTGCTTGTGTGCATTTTCAAAATACTTGGTATTTTATGTATGGTTCCTGAAATAATGGCTGGACAATTATTATACATTATTTTAGTTTTAAAATTACTTAACATGTAAAAAACCTACAAAGAAGAAATTGACAAGAAAATATTGTTCTTAAATTATCCTTATAGTTATGAAATCCACAGTTTAATAAGTGGATATCTTGAAATATCAATGCCATTTTCCCCATGTGAGAAAAGCTACCTCTGCATATGCTAAATACCTGTTCTCAGACATTAGTAGCAGTTTTATATATCTGTAATTATCATTCCAATATGTCAGTTATACAAAAGCCATGAGAGGGCAACACTTTTGCATAGCTTGTACATGGAGCTGGGCTTTGGATGATTCCTTGCTCAGTATCCATTCCAAAAACTACAGGGCAGTGCATGTTTCTTCAGGATGAGAAGAAACACTAGCAATGCACCTAAAAAGAGTATTTTTTCAGTCTGCCCACCTACACTTCAGAACCATTTACAGTTCCAGTAGCAACCACTGAAACTACTGACAAAAGTGTGTAATTGCAGAAATATTCAATTATGCTTTAATTTTCAAGTGGAAAATTAGTAAAATGAGTTCAAATGAACAGTGTATTCTATTCACACTCCCAGCATGGGAGCAGCCTTGGCACAAAAATGAGCACATAATTAAAGGTGGGTTCACCCTCTAGATTGGTCCAGATTTCAGTTAATTTTCTTCCTTAAACCCTGCTTTAGATCTCTTACTTTTTTATCTTTTCTTAAGTATGTGGATTCCAAATCACTGTATTTGCTGAAAGGATGTATTCTTTTCAAAGATTTCAGAAGCTAGTCTTATTTTCTGTCTGCATATAAATTTGTTGAATTATTTTGAACTGAAACTGTCAGAAAGTACCCTCAGATCTCAAAAGAATTTTTGAACTTCCATGTATATCACAGGTTTTAATAATTTTTTACTTTTTCTGTAAATCTGTAGATGAGGATCCTGGTTCCCAGAAAGAATCTAGCTAAGCTTTCTCTTAATGAAAACAATTCAGTTGATTTTTTTTTTTATTAGATTTGATTTTTCCTACTCTAGTCATAAGGCTTTTTAAAAAATAGCAGTTAAAACTATAGGCCTTCCCATGTTGAGAAGCATTTTTTTTTCTGAGTTCTTTGCATTAAAAAAAAAAAAAGTGTAGATTAATTGAAACTTATCTCTGGAATATTTTGTAGGGAGGGGAGGAAACAGTGATAGCTTTTTTTTTTTGTTCTTGGGAAGAAGAGGCTGGGATTTTTCACCGGAATCTCTATCATGTTGGTCAATGTGATGGGGGATACAGTGGTGTAACAAATGTTGATCTTTGTGAAATTGTATCAATTTAGAAATCCTAGTAATGGAATTAATTAAATGCAGCAAAAGAAGTAATTGCTAACTGTAAGAAGTAAAATGGGGTGGGGGAGGATTGGGGGGGAGCAATAGAAAACAAAGACTCTTTGTGGGATCTACAAGAGCCAAACACAGTTTCTTTAAACCAGTTGGGCAGGTTAAATGTAGAGATGTCTTGTTTTTCAAAAAGAAATCCCCTGGAATTGTCAATTACTCTTCAACCTAGACAGTGTTTCATTGTCCATTGAATAAACAAAGTAAAAAAGCAGTTGTGAACATCATGATAAAAACACCTTTGAGAAAGGTCCAGAGCCTTGAGGGCTGAGATCTCAGTGACAAATTGTGATCCACCTCCAGCCTTAGCTTTAGAGTAGCTCCCAGTTTGTTCCCAAAAGGGTGCAGGAGTCCTCTTCACTAAGGACCATATTTTAACATTGACTAGCACTGAGTCAATATGCCTTAGGGGAAAAAAAAGTGACTGGGGAGAATACTTTTTAAATTGAATTGAAGGCTTTACAATTATTCCAGCTCTCTGTTCACTAGCTAGGTTCCTGATGTTGACTCAGTGAAAACAACGTGTATTGTATATTAACACAATGGTTCTGGGTGGAAAAAAAAAACATCTCCAAATGAAATTTCCATCTCAAAGTAGCCTACTCTTATCTGAACTTAGCTGTTTCCTATCAGTTGATTAGTATTTAAATCTGGTGATAAAAATGAGATTGAAAGAATGTGCTGAGCCTTATAGCTCCTGTTAGGTGTTCTAACTGGATGAACACAGAGTACATTAACAAATCACCTTAAAACTTCTGCCACCTCTCAGATAGAGACCATTTCTTGGCAAAAGGAAAAAATGTTCTTACTCTGGGGCTGGGTTTATTAAGGGCACTTAATAGATTAGAAATATAAAGGTTATTTGTAGTCCAAATTACACCATCTCTTTGTAATCTATACTGATGTATCTAAAAGAAATGAAAGCATCTTTCAAAAGAGCTGTTATACTGGAAAAATAGTAATATGTACATATATTTCCCTGTAAACTTTTCAAAGAGTTCTTTTTATTACTTCAATAGAGAGAGTAAAAAAAACACCAAAGCAAAAAAAAAAAAAAAATCCAATAATCAAAAAACCTTCTTACTGGACCTGATGCCAGCACAGCCTGTGAATTCACCCCTACCTTGAGAAGAAATAGTCTTCTAGTACATAGAGCTCCTGCCAGTGTTTGAAGGCATCTGTTGAAAACAAATGCTGCAGTAATCCAGTGGACAGGCTCTGTGCACATAGTCTGACCAAATTCTCTAACAGACACCTTCTAGGCAGGACCCATTATCAATGAGGTGATCTTATTCTCGCAAAACTATCAGATGTTGAAAATTGTGACAGGACTGGCAAAGATCAAATTGTCTCCTCTTATGACAACAGTAAATTATAATGTGCATGGGAGCGCAAATATTGTTGACCAAAATTTCTTAACAAAAAGAATGGTGAAAAAATAATGAAGCTGGTAAAATAAGGGAAAATAAGAATTGATTAAATACTCCAAAGTTGTGTTGGGAAATATGACTATTATCTCTTAATTTCTGATTCATCAGTCACCTTGAGATGAAGAGCTCAGAAACATTTGACCTGTATATTTATTTTTACTTTAACATTTATAATAAATCCAACCCTGAAGAGAAAGTTGGAGCAGAAGTTTGGGCAACTTCTATAGTGAGATTTTGCTCAAAGTATTTGATTGGGTTAATAGAACACTACTTCAATAAATCCTGCCAATGAATAACAGAATAATGGCAATAAAAACTCAGTATGAAAAGTTGCTTGAGCCTCCAGACATGACAGTGTTTTGATGAAATAAACTCCTTCTCTCCCCTACCCAAATTGTATAGTGCTATTAATAATTTATCTCTTGTTATGACTAGGCTTTAAATTATAAAGAGAAGGCTGGAAGGTACTATACACAGACTGAAGTGACTGTTTCAGTGTATTGTTTGGGCACTGCTTACCAGCTGATTTACTTACGCCTTGTGCCAAATTATGTAAGAGTATGTTGAAGAGACAAGAATGTTTTTTTCTTGGCACTTGTGACTGGTTACAAATACACTCAAAAACGTTTCTTAAGACCCAAAACTGTATTAGTTTCTCTTTGGTATTTCTTCTTTGCAGCTGAGGTCAAGAGCTTCTATTTTTAAGGGTGAAATAGCAACAGTAAACTGTTTGAGGGGATGCAACTTTTTGTTTGGTGGATGCAAAACACACTTAATGCTTTTAGTAGTTTTCTCCTTGCTTACAGAGTAGCTAACAGAAGCCCATACAATACTGATCTTTTTAAAAATCATCACATTCAGTAGGTGATATTTTCTTCATCCTTGAAAAAAAAAAAATTAATATGTGCATACCGGAGGGGGCCCCCCCTTACCCCACAAAAACCCAAAACCTGAAACAAAATCCCAAACTAAAACCACAAAAAACCTTTCTGAATTTTTTTTTCCAACTCGCATGAGAACCTCAGTTCTCCTCTGCTGGTAGCGTTGGTAACTATAGCAATTAAAGCAGTACAAAAAAGTAAGTTACTGTTTTCAGATGCTGATGCTGGGTAAGACCACAGAACACTCAATCAGATGTTTCCAGGGGCAAGTCTTTCAGATCAATACTTGAAAGCTTACAAGCCTCCCAGGGGTTTAGATGCCAGACTCAGTTAAACCCTAATTTAATATCATTTGCCTTCATTGGAGCCTGCTGGCTCAGAAAATCCTAACCAGAGACTGCTTTTCAGAGGTAGTTAAGTAAGGAGGTTGTATGCAGTCAGCACTGGTTCAGTGCAAGCCATCTCTGGGCAATACATAGGAGAAGCATAACTGGAGTCACAAGATTGATTACTAAAAGGGCAGAACAGCGGCATGTTTGGGTTTTTTCCTCCTGTCTTTGTGTTGCTTGAAGTCCATACACTCTTTCCATAGTTTTATTTCAATTACAAGAAACAAGATATTTACTCCTAGTACCACACTCCTTAAATTGCAATTTTTTCCATTCTTCTGCCAGTTCTGTTTGGGAAAGGTACTAATTGCCTGTCCTAAGAGAAACAGCTAAGAACTCATGTTGCTTGATCCCATTTTTAACTGGTATTTCTTGTGGCCTGGGGTGATTAAACTATTTCTGCTGGGTCCCTCTCCACTTCTGTAAAATGGGCATAATTCTCAATACCTGCATTATTCCATAAGGATGTTCTAAAACTTAGGTAAAGGGTTAATTGAGGTGACTTGTAAAGCATATTTAAAGATTTACCAGTGAGAAGAGCTATATTAATGCTAACATTTTGAGGACTACCTGTGCTTATTAAGCCAGTGAATTGAAGATTAAAAACTAGGAACAGAGTTCCCACTGACATGTGTTTTTCTATAAATGAGTAGGAAAGAACAGAACAACTAAAGAAAACAGACAAAATGGGATTTATCATTCCCTACTGTTTCATTAGATATCAACATCTACTTACAGCTTCTATTAGGGTAACTTTTCAGCAAAAATTGTAACATTTTCAAAATTTGTAGGAAGAATTAAGTTGCCATGAGATGAGATGGATCTTTGCCTCTAAAACTGTATTTCTGTGTGGGTGAATAGTAGTTCCCTTCTTGCTGCTTTACCAGGAAATAAGTGCTTGCATTTCTGGCAGCTTTAAACTGTTTCTGTTTGTGACCCAAGTTTCCATCCAAAACTTTATCTGAGTGTTATTATCCCAATACAGAACTGCAAGTTAACGTTTTTTCCAGAGTCTTCTACAGTATTTTATTTTTGCTCTCTTTTTTGTCACCACTTAAAATCCAATAGCTGGTTCAAAACAGTCACTCTTCCAGCTGAACAGATGTGACCATTGCATGAAAGCTATGAGGAATGTTCCATGGCAGCATCTGCTGCTTCACTTTAAAGTTTATTTTTAACATGAAATAGTTGTGAGGGTTCATTTGTAGCTGAAATGCTGTCTTCTCAGAGCAATGCAATTAGGTCTGACCCTTCAGCAGAAGGGGAAAAAGGTATGATGACATGCTAAGGTAGAGCTGCTGCAGGCAAGCCAGTGACTTTGCTTTGTTATTCATCACATTTGTGCAGATCTATGTATTCTATATGCTAAAATTTCCTTTGAAGTCAGGTTGTGTCATGGGAACTGCATCTTCAGAACCAAATCTTACAAAAAGCTTTGGCAAACTGTTCTTGGCGGTTTTGAAAGTGTTTCTTATTCTAGTTTACAGTCTCCTTATTGAAGAATTTTTTTTTTGTTTTAATATGAAATTTTCTCCTTAATTTCATGTAGCATCACAGTTTCATTTGAATAATTTCTGTTATTTCTGTGCCTAAGACTGGTGTCACAATGGTAGGTATGATGGCATAAGGTGAGTTTTGAGCTTCTGGGAGGCAGAGGGAGGTAATAGCAAAGGCTTTGCAGTAGTTTATGGCCCCTGGGGAGTCAGCATGGCTGGAGCACTGGGGTAATGAACTCCTGAGGCTGCCAGGGTAGCACAGAGATGCTCCCTGCCATGCTCACTCAGGATTGTTAGAGAGAGAGGGTCACTTTACTGCCCGGAGCCAAGTGGCAGATCACATAACTGAAAGGGGAATCCCAGATTCTGGCTTACAGCAGTTTTCCACTCATTTGTTGCCAGGACTGGTGGAGTAGGAGAGAATCTCTAGTCCATTATTTCCAGCCATGCAAAAGGACTGGCAGGAAACATATTGAAGCAGATGTCTTGTGTTTGAACAGAATTTCAGTGAGTCATCTGCATGCCCTTAGGTATTCAATGCACCAGACAGCTTTATAATGGCTGTGGCATCTTGCTCACAATCTAATATTATGCACATGTTCCACATAATAAAATCCCACGTCCTCAGTTAGGGAAGGTCCATGATACTTTGCTAACTGTGGTAAATTTGCTGTGCAGTTGAGGACCTGGCACAGGAATGCAATGCCCAACACAACCTTAATCTGATTTGGTGTTAAGAGCCGGAACCTGACCCTGACCCTAGCCTGAAGTGGCATTGCTGTAGCAATCTTTTGGGACACAAGCATTTGTCATCTCCAGACAGCCCATGCTGACAAAAGGGGTTTTGTGAGTTGGCTGGCAGCCTGTGAGGTAAGTACAGAGCTGTGTGCTACCTTAATTTTCCCCTTCTTTGTCCCAACATGCCTCTCAGGGACTGACTCAAAGTGAATTAAAAGAAAATAAAGATATTTCAGCTTGTAACAGCAGCAAGCTCTTTTCCTTCTATGAGTGTAAAAATTAATGTCTTATACCAGGTAAATCATGATCTTGTCACACGTGACAATATGACATAGCAGCTACTAAGGGCAGCAGGGAAGTTTCTCTTTTCCATCTATCCTTTTGATACTCACCTGCATGTTCCTTCTCCCCCTAGCAAAAGAAACAAAGCCCCATGTGCTGTAATCCTCAATTAATACTATCTTATTGATCCATTTCATTGTTGGATTGAAGCAGCAGAGGAGGACATGCATCCAGGTAATGATTTACTTACTGCAAGGTCAAGGAAAATACTTGTGCACAACCATGGCCTACACAGCTGATAATGAACAGCCCTGTCTACTTGGTCCCACACTTCTGGCCTGCTACTAAGCCTGGATGTGAAGCAGTGATTTTTGATATCAGCAATAGCAAAGCAGAGCCTTATCTTCATCACTTTCTTGGATGATTGCAAAATATTTGCACATATGCTATGTGTTAACATATACCTGATTACTTGATGTCATGAATTGACATGAAACCATCCCTGGGAACAAGACCTAGGTAAATCAAAATATGTTGCAGAACTACAAAGAAATTACTTAACTCTGACAACTAGTTTGGGAAATAAAGAAAATTATGGCAATATGAAAACTAAACTGAATCTTACACTGTTGCAAAGCTGACCTTGGATTAGTATAATTTGGAGTTTCTTACAAGGTTGGTTTTTCTGTTTCACACAAACAATACAATCATTTTTTTTTTTTTTTTTAAGAAAAAACCTGATTTTTTTTTCCACTCAGTCTCTTCACTTTTTCTGTAAAAATAGTTCTCATAAAATGTTATTTTTACTTATGATTATCATACCAGGTTGTCTAAAGACACTGTTAAGTATGCTGTGCTGGAGGGGGAGGGATAACTTTAGAGACTGCTTTGTAAGTACTGCTGTTTGATTTTGCTCCTTATGCGATCTCAAACAATGTATATTGCCTTTCTGAATAAGGTGCATCCTTTTTATCAGCGTACTCTATGTACCATGTATATAGTTGGTTCAGCAGCCCCAAATCTGGGAGTTATTTCAGGTGAATCAAACAGCAGAAGTGTTTCTTCTCCTGAGGAAAAAAGGACTTTTAGTTTTACTGTTTGATTAAATTCAGACTAATTTTAGTAGATCTTGAGCTTTGAATATACTCATCTTTGAACTGTGTGAAAACACTGCACTGACTTAGGGTTGCTGAATTTCTGGCATTTGATTTCTCATATTCTCTAATGTCCTGCAGAGAATTCACATTGAATCCTAAATTGATTAAGAAGTGATCTCACTTTCACCTATGGTGGTATCAGACCTTTTCTCTTTGAAGTCTCAACCTACTGCAGCCTGTTCTGAATGGCTTTGACTTGCAAATTCTGTTCCTGTATTGCAAACTGAAATCTTCCCATGCAAGAGGATGGCTTGTCCTGCTATGCATACTTTAACTAGCATTGATATCATGGAGAGGCTGAAAAGCACAAAATCAGTGTAAAGAACCTGGCTTCTGGAAATCTAGTTTATTGCTGTTTAATGAAACTGAAGAGAAATCATGTCATGCACACCTGATTTTGCAAAGTTTAATACAACATAACATCTGAGGTTACCTGTAAGAATGCCTCATGCCAGTGTCCTGTACCAACAGTAATGGGAAATTAATTAGTGTGACTCTATTAATAACAACATTGTTAGAAAATGAAGCCTTCATTGCTGTTGAATTGATTTGCTATGGAAGTGGGAACAACATTCTTTCCTGCCTCTTGTTTGTGAGTTGTTTTCTGGCTATGAGAAAGAGCATGTGTTCATGTTGTAATTAGTAAATAGTGAAACTTCTGTGCAATGTATTCCTTCAGCTTTCTTCTTTGGTATGAAACCAAAGGAAATACCGAAGTTCCTATAGAGTGCAGTAAGCAAATGTAACAGACACAGTGATGTACCTGATTATTCAAAAGATGAACCTGAATGCACTGGAATGTGACATTCTTCATTGTAGCTGATCAAAAGCTTCGTTGCGTCCTATGCCAGAATTTTAGATACCTTAGCTTACCATAGGCATTTACAGCAATCCATATAAAATTTTTATTCTAACTCTGAAGATAATCAGGAAACTTGTTTTTGCAGGTTTTTGGCTAGGACTTACCTTCTGTTCATTCAAGACATAAATTGCATTTTCTCTGAATAGAAGCCTGCTCAGTGAGGTTCTTGAGGACACCGTAGTTATTCATCGAGTAGGGTGACACTTGAAATCTTTTTCACATCAAATGTGGGTAAAGAGAGTTTGGCATCTAGCCTGCTAACATCCTTAACCACTGAGCTCCTGCTAAAGAAAACTACAGCTGATGGAAACAGGGTCTTTGTTTTGAAAAGAGAACAAAGTGGCCACACAACCACACATGCAAACAAATGCTGGACTAGTTCAGCATGTAAAATATGTATTTGAAACCTGAGGTATCAACAAAAGGGATATGAATGAGGAGAAACTTCCTAAGGCATCTGTAAACTCCTTCTTGCTTAGCAGTATATATAAAGTTCACACAAATAACATAGCAGTAAGTACCTCTACCATTTAGGGGACATTCCTCAAAGAAAACTCTTTAAGTAAGTGGCATGAAAAGATCAATAGGAAAACTGGTGTGCTTTAGGAATGCAAAGAGAACAATGGAAATAGTGCCAAGTTTCAGGAAAATATGGATTACATAAAGACATTAGTAAATTATGTCCTGTGTTTGGGTTCAAATGTTTTGTGTTCACACGTTTAGTGGAAAATAACTAATACAAGATGCACCATACTGATTTTATCTATTACATAAATTACATTACCTATGGAATCTGTTAACAGCATTGCTATTGTTACACATAGCATATGTGCAACTAACAGTGAAGAGTGATATTATCCAGAACATTTTTTCTTGAACTGTTAGGAAATTAGCTACTGCTGGAAAATGTTGACTAGGAAAGAAATTTTGTACTGGTTTTGATATTTGATGCATGAGAATGAAATAGCATCGTGATTGTAGAATGAACTATATAAACTAAACTTACCATGAAAGGCTGAAGAAACCAATGCCAGACAGAATGTAAAAAAAAAAAACAAAACCCAAATTTAGTTATTTGGGAGAGAACAAGTAGATTTGATTTGAGTAGATTTGAGCTTACAGTCAAGGTTTCCTACCTTACTGTGCTGCCTTAAGTAATAAGCTGGTTAATTGTATGGTGTAATATGTTCCTCTGTGAAGTTTTTCCTCCAAAGTTGGAAAGGATTAAGTTCCTAAGTAATGTACAACATGAACACCTTTGATACATGAATATGAATAAGATAGAAATATCTAATGTCCAACACTGCATTGAGGACCAAAGACTTGTGTGCTAAGCTCTTGCAAATGTCCAAACAATCTGAAGCTTTGTGCATTGAAACTAAGTCTAATTTGATTCTAGCAGGACTTGAGTGATATTTCTGCACAAATATCATCAGCTTTTAAATACTCTTTAGCTTTTGATCTGAAATGTCACAGTTTAGCAGAAAGACATGCAACTGGGAGCATCCATATCATCTAATACACACAGCAGTAAAATTTGAATGGCATTACCATGTAGCATACACATTACATGTCCCTAGAACCAAAGATACCAGATATATTAGACAGATGTCTATCTCCTATATAATGTGTTATCACAGCAGGCTGGAAATTAATCTACTTCCATTGTGTAAGTAATAATAACACCTATGTATGTATTTAATACACAAACTTTGTAAAGATTGGTTTGAGAATAGTGGAAAGTTTTGGGGGTTGAACTCATTTCCTGAAATATGTATCTGGGATATATAGTGAACATAGTGAATATTAGCAAAGTCCAAGTGCCATGTCCTACACTTCTGCCACAACAACCCCATGCAGGCCTACAGGCTGGGGGCAAAGTGGCTGGAAAGCTGCCCATCAAAAAAGGATCTGGGGGTGCTGTGATATCCAGCTGAACGTGAGCCAGCATGTGCTCAGGTGGCCAAGAAGTCCAATGGCACTGTGGCTTGTATCAGAAATAGTGTGGCCAGGGAAGTGATTGTTCCACTGTCCTCAACATGGGTGCGGCCACACTTCAAATCCTGTGTTCAGTTTTGGACCCCTCACTACAAGAAGGGCATTGAGGTGCCAGAGCATGTCCAGAGAAGGGCAACAGAGCTGGTGAAGGGTCCAAAGGATAAGTCCTATGACGAGCAGCTGAGGAAGCTGGAGTTGTTTCACCTGGAGAAAAGGAGGCCCAGAGGAGACCTCATTGCTCTCTACAACTCCCTAAAACCTCTATCAAAGTACAGGTTGGTCTCTTCCAGGAAAATAGTGACAGAACAAGAGGAAATGGCCTCCAGTTGTACCAGGGGAGGTTCAGACTGGACATCAGGAGGAATTCCTTCACTGAATGACTGTTAAACATTAGAATGCACTGTCCAAGAAGGTGCTGGAGTCACCATCCTTGGAGGTGTTCAAGAAACAACTGGATGTGGCACACAGTGCCATGGTCTAGTTGACAAGGTGGTGGACAGTCAAAGGTTGGACTTGATCTCAGGGATCTTTTCCAATCTAAATAATTCTTTGATTCTGGGACAAGGTGTCTAGATACCCTGCCTGTGTGAATTAGTATTAGAAAACTCTCTTTTGTTTCTCTTTTTTTTTTCCTGCTTGTGTATGTTCAACAACTGCTGTACAGACATATTTCTTCTTTTGTATCGTTTGAACAGGTACCCAATGGGATAGGGCTGATGTTCTGCAGATCCTAAAACTCAAGAATAACCAGTTAACTTTGTGGAGAGGCAGAAATATATATTTTGGTATTCCCTGTTTTTACAGCAGAACTTCTGATGGTCATCCTTGAATTAGCACTTGTTGGATTCATTAGGGAACATTGACATTTCCTAAACAGCAGATTTGGTTAATAATTCCATTTTTTCAAGTGTTTTAAAATATGATTCTCACATTTATAAGTGTGATTAATTTGCAAATCAAGCCAACTGATGAAGAGTGTCTTTTGTCTAAAAAACCCACAATCAAAAAACAGCAAGGAATGGAATTAGTTGAAAGATGAGAAATTGAGGTAAAAGACTGCAACATTCCGGTTATAGACTTGAAGGAACTTGCATCTCTTTGTAATGGCCTAAAAATTTTTTTTTCTCTTCATTTATCTTGCATTATTTGGATTATCTTCCTTTCCATTTGATATGACTGCAATTCCAAGGACATTCGAAACTGCTGCATTTTTGCAAGTGACTTGCCAAGAACTTTTCTCTGCTCTTCACACTCCATATCACTATTATGTAGACTAAATTTTATTCGTCAACTACAAAGAGGTCTTGGTGGTCAGGTTTTCACCTTGTCTGACTTTCTCAGCTATCAGAATAATATTTCCCTTTATACTTAAAGGAGAAGGAAAGAGGGATTCATATTTCTCTACAAATCAAGAAACTGGAGTGCTCTGAACTCAGCTCTCCTGGAGGCAATGTCTAAAGTAAGAGCAGATGAACTTAAATGTTAAGTTCAAGTTAAATGCCTGAAGGTAACAATCCCAGTTGAGAGTGTTAATTAGCACCAAAGAAGCATTCAGGTTTTGAGAGCTCCATCTGCTATTGCATAACCAAGATAACTAGCAACTAACTACCCTACAGCAAACAAAGCAAACAGGACTCACTTTCAGAGCACTTGTGCTTTACAGATATGTTCTTTTCCTGTGGGAAGCACAACTTATTTCATAAGAACAGCATGAGCTAGATTTATTGCAAAGGCCAAGGCAACCAAGTATCAGCTCTGCAGTCACTGTCAAGCCACCAGTACTGTTAGAGGGCAAGGTAACCGAGGGCATTGCTTCTCTCTGGTTTTCCTTCTCTCTCATGCAGTAACTGTGGAAAGATTTCTTGCAAGGAGGTTATACAGCCTATTGAATTTTTAATGGGGTACAGACCAGACTTCACTGTTTAAAGCTGTTCTTAATGTCCACCATAAATTTTACTTTACACATCACTTTCTACAGGATTTTTTTCTGTTCATAGGAGGAACAGGAGTAAAATGGGATTATATGCAAAGCTGAGCCTTGCAGACTGCCTGAAAGAGTAGCAGCAAGCAAAGGAAAATGAAAAACAGTATTTTATAGCTGTTATAAAAATTATTCCTGTGAGCAAAACATTTTCTTTAAAAAAATAAATAGGTCTTTGAAAGAGGTCTTCCCTGAAAGTGACATATTGGGCTTCATTCTGTTATTGGATACTTATTAAAAATCCTTATCTGGTATTGCTTTTTTGGGTTATGGGGTTTAGGTTACAAGAGAGATGAAGAGGGACTTTTCACAATAGCATGTAGTGATGGGACAAGGAGGAATGGCTTCAAACTGAGAGTAAGTTTAGAATTGCTATAGGAAGAAATTATTTACTGTGAGGGTGATAAGGCACTGGAATAGGTTGCTCAGAGAATTTGTGGATATCCCATTCCTGAAAGTGTGCAAAGCAGGCTGGATGGGACTTTCAGTAACCTGGTCTAATGGAAAGTGCCCCTGCCCGTGGCAGAGGGGTTGGATTATAGACGATCTTTTAGGCCCTTTCCAACCCAAATCATTCTGTGAATCTATAATTAATCATTGATAACGAGGTTCATGGTGATAATGCAAATGATCCCATGCTAGTGTCTGAGAGCTGATCAACAGTTTACCTGTACATTTGACTTCTACATTCAGTAAGTGGTCATATGCCTAGAGGCACACAAGTGATCATTGTTTCTGTGAGCGTGTTACAGAGAGATTACTGGATTTTTTTATGTTATTTGACTGGTTTCCCAAGTATGGGTTTCCCCAATGGAAGAAAAAAGACAACTGTCTTATTATCTATGAGCACAGGAAGCTGGTTCTCCTTGACAGGCAGCAGCTGCCTGCACAGAGATGGCAGTGCTGGGTTTGAGTTGTAGAGCTCAAAGTAATTCTGTCCTGACAGTGTGGGCAGCCTCCCTGCTCAGCAGGGCAGTGCCCTACTGATGTTCTTGAGTTCAGACTTAAGGGTTTGCCTGTGCAGAGAAGAAGTGAAGGAGAAAAGGCAGAGACAAGAGAGCGTAACTCTTGGACTCAGCTAACATGCCTGGGAACCCAAGGATGAATAATTTCAGGAACAATATGAGTACTTCAGAGCTAAACACACAGACATGAGCAGAGTGTGATGTGACGTGATGTCTGCACATGATCTTATCTCAATGCTCTTGGAAAGAAAGGGGGATTTTTTTCAGTTGATGGGAATTTGATACCCAAGTCTCGTGATATTTGTTGGAAATCTTACTGTGAGGCTTATCTGTTTAGGCAAGCATTCTGCAAAATTATTTTTGTTTGGGGGGTTTTGGGATGGATATTATCTGAATAAGGATAGGAGAGGGCTAGGTTCCAAGTTTTAAATAGATTTTTTTTAATGTTTTAACAGATTCATTCTACTTACTAGAAAATGTAAAAAAATGCATTTTAATGTACTTTAAATTAACAGCTGCCTCTCTGAAGAATTCTGATGCCAATTATAAAAGAAAGTTACTTATCTCTTCAACCTAAGACATGGGGAAATCCTGTGTCATGGCCATAGCACCTTTTATTTTCTCATAACAGACAATGGTTTATTTTGCCAGGGCGCAAAACATATAACCTGTTTGCATAAGTCAAACAATGGAAATGAAAGTATATCCACTGGACATATAAAATATATACACTCTGTCAAATATACAGGCCATATTCAAGTAACAAAACAATAGAGATTGGTACTAAATATTTTGTATTATCTTTGCTTTTTCCCCCTTTTTGCTTCTGGTCCTCTCTTTCTTGTTCAAAGCATAACTCACTGAAGTGAGTGTATGTCTTTTTCTACTATGTAGAGAATGAAGAGGTAAAGACCCTTGATCCCTATCCAGCAAATAGCTTTAAGATCCTGAAACTGAAATAAGGAATTTTTTCTAGCCATCTCAGCAGCTTTTGAATGAGGCAAAAGGACTAAAAAGTGCATAGTAAAAGGCAAGCATCTCACTCTTTCAGGTGCATTGGTTGCCCAGACACCAGACAAGACTGGTGTATGCGAGACTATTATGACAAGGCTCCAGTTTAAATTTTGTGTGAGTTTTTTTCAGAATATTCCTGGTGATTGACAGGACATTTTTCCTCAAAATTTAAATCTCCTAGCTAAATGGGTCCCATTTATCTTTAAATGCCATGAAACATATGCTGAGAATGTTATCAGTCACAGGAGATTATATTTTTAATTGAATTTAATATTTTCAGGATGCTTGAGTATTCTGTGATGCTCTCAAGCGCTAATGTTTGTGTAAAGATACCATATTAACACATATGCAATGCTCTCCAACCCATCCATCATACCATCAAGGCATCCATCTGCCTGGTAACCCTTCTCAAAGGGGGCAGCTGAGCAGCATCTAAATTGAGATCTCATTTCTGCCTGAAAACACACAAGTACAAGATGGTCATGTGCAGGGGTTTTAAAAACAAAATCCCCTTTGGATCAGATTTGCCACCTTTGTGGAGATTTACCTCCTTGCAGAAAATAGTGAGCAGCAGCATGAACTCTTGTCTGCAAAATGGAAATATCAAGCTGATCAACATTTCCGCATTGCTTGCAAGATAATCCTTCATTTGAGCTGCTTATCTGAAATCTGTCTCATGAATCTGATGGGAGGATTTGCCCTAAGTAGTTAATTATGGTACTGCTAAATTTTCTCCTCTCTACTTATTCCTTCACTTTAAGAAAAATCATGCAGCTATAAAGACTGTAAACTTCAATTAAAAACAAATGAAACATTATCTAGCTGAAAACATATTAAGGCACCTGAAATTATCTTTTTACCTTTCATTCTGATCTTACTTTTCCAGATTCTCACTATAGGTAGATTTTTAGTTGGAGCTAATCCGGCTGTTCTGACAAAATTGTTTGGGGTTTGTTTGGTTCATTGGTTGTTTTTTAGTATGTTTGAAGGTTTTTTTGTTTGCTTGGACCTTTAGGTTGTTGTTGTTCTGACTTAGAGCATTTAAATGGAGAATTCTTCTATGTCAGGCTAAGCTCTGTCTGTTGTCCCGGTCTGAACCTGGTTGTGAAGGAATTGCAAAGACAGAATGAAGACATTGCCAGATTAATTATTTCTAGGGCATGTGAGATTCCTACAGTCTTCTAGACTAACTTATACTGCAGAGAGGAACCATGGTTTTAGTTTTTAAAGTATTTTGTACCTAACTGAGATTTATGAGAAAGATGTAATATGTTTTGCAATTTAAGTGCCGCTTCTGACCCCTGATGTGAGGGTGATAAGGGATTGTAAAAACATTTTAATATGGATGATGAAAAATTACCATGGTAATATGGGAAATTGTTGGGTCATGTCCCAAACACACAATACATTTTATCTAGGAGGAATCATTTTGTTGGTTATTCAGATTTCTCAACCAAACTCTTTAGGAAGGTCCTATTCAGGTTCTGTTTGCACACAAACTTTCTTTTCCCTCTGGACGAGGCCAGTATATTTTTCCTGGTGCAGACACTGAATGGACCTGGATGTTCCCTGCACAAGTAGGTCTGCCTTAGGGTGAGATTTCTTATGTGGTTCAGTAAAACATGTATCTTGTGAGACATGTGAGAAAAGGACCTGAATTCAAGTAATAAAAGGTATATTCCTATCAGAGATACCTGTAAGAGTTAAATTTTACTCAAAAAGTTATAAAAGTTCTCATTCTCCTTTTACTGAGTTGCTAAACAGGACAGCCCTGGATTTCACGTGGTGCCGCCTCATGGGAAGCTGCTGGGCACAGCCTTTGTCCTGGAGAGCTCTCCCGCCCAGGGCTGGGTGTGTTGCTTTCTGCAACAACCCAGTCCCTAGAGAAAATGGAGCAAAATGTACTTAATTGTTCTTGCCATGAAAAATGGCCATCTTGGAGGGAGAAATGGCTCCCATCCAACCTCTTTTATGAGTTCCTAAAAGAAGCTAAACTTTCTCCCTGGAAGGTTTAAGATTTTGGGGATGTTGTCAGATTGCCTTTCATTAGATTTCCATTGCTTAATTCTGGATGTATCTCAGAAGTTCCCACTTAATCCTCAGGAAGTTTTGGTCTCTAGTATTTCAACAGCAGAGGCATAAGTGTCTTATGAAGATACCTGCTTAAGCATTTATATTCCCTTCACACACTGACCAGAACAGGTGTTACCTTTTTCTCATGTTTGTGGCTGTTGAAAAAAATTTTGGAGCCTTTTGGCATGTGGTATATAAAAGCTTGCCAAATGTGAACTTATTTGAACAAATAAATGCTTTCTGATAATTACTCTAACCAGGAATTCTCCAGGACATGCTGAAGTGTTACAAGACTTGTGCTTAAACCATGGTCATAAGCTCTTTTCTTCTCCTACATGGATTTTAGTTTTTTTTCTTGCACAGCATGCAAAGTAACTGTGTGCGGGTCCTGCCCATTTATATCATTATGTACACATGACCAAGTACTCAATTATGACAGATTTAGTATGAGACACAGCTTCAAATTTTGTTTTGCACTTAGTTTCTGCTGAGACCTCTGTTCAGAGGCTCTACCAGCCCTGAGGCAGCAGGATTCTCTACATGTGCCCAGTATTTTGATGCCTGAAGAAACTCATTGGCTGATGGAAGCCTGTGTAGGAATTGCTTGAAGATCCAGTTTTGGGGTTCTTTTTTTTTACTTCTTTAGGCCCTTGCTACACAGGGTTGATTTTTATTATTAAATTTCATAGGAATTCCATACCTTGAGCAACAGTGCTTGCAAAAAGAATGTGAGGAAATAAAATTACTTTTCTCCTGCTTTCTTGTATTAAGAAGCTATTTCCTAAGGCTATCTACTTAACTGCAGCTGCTGTCTGTGCCTGGAGATATTAGAAAAAATGGCATTATAGCTCAGAACAGTTCTGATTTCTCCTGTGTTTACTTACAGACTCATTGGGACCCTTACACTACCGAGATTGAGTAGATTGTTAAAACCCAGGTGGTGGATGGCTTGTTTCCCCTTAACTGTTTTCATGGTTGGTGGCAGGAAAGTTTCTTGCCACTCCCTTATCTGAGGTTTATGTAATGAATTGATCATAGGCAGCGCTCGCTTTGAACTTGTTCCAGTTTGGCAGAGCTCGGCTGTTCCTGAGTCACTGTGACTCTCAAAGGAATTCTTCCTGACTTTGGATGTAGGTAGGTGATTTATCCCTACCATGGGCATTTTGAAAAATGTCACAATGAGAAATCAGGCTCTTAATTGGATACTGAAATGGCACCATTGTATAGGCACACTCTGATTTAAAGTCTAAAAATACAGATCAGCTCTGACTCCAGGACACATGCTGAATTCCCTGTTCTCTGTGCTGTCCTTCACTGAATGAGATACTCCAAGTGCATATTCTAGATACTTCTGCCTACTAGGGTCAGTTTGAATCTCCTTACATGAGAGCTTTAACATGTGTTGTCATTGCTGCACTCTGTGTGTATGTGTGCTTTCTCATGGTCACTGACTTGTTTTCCCACAGACAAGATCTGAGTGTATCCCCATTTTCCCAGGAAATTAAAAATTAGACCTTTCACCAAGAGGTAATGATACCAGGTGTAATGCTTCCTAACAGATAACTACTTTCGCTGAAAGCCTCTAGATAGGGAAAAGAGCAACCCAGGATTACACTGACAAACAGCCAAAGACAGCAAATTAGAAGTTTTTCTTACTGGTTACAACATCAGTTAAGCAAAGAGCAGAACATACCATAAAATAGCAAGCAGTAAGTTATTGCAGCTGCTAGAGGATGTTGTACTCTATTGACAGGCTGATGGGCTCACTTCACAACTAATGGGTTTTATAATGGCAGCAGTGAAACCCTGGAACAGGATGCCCATCCCTGGAAATATTCAAGGCCAGGCTGGATGGGGCTCTGTGCAACCTGGTCTAGTTAAAGTGTCCCTGCTTATTGTAGGTAGGTTGGAACAGACAAACTTTAAAGGTTACTTTCAACCCAAACTACTTTATGATTCTATGAAAACACTGTAAAGTAACATCATTTGATTAAACTGCAAAATGACCCCCACCCCAAAAAAGACTCCATCCAAAATCTCTGTGTATAGTGTGTACAGCGAGGTGCATTTGTTCAGCCATCTCTCCCAAGCTGTCACTGTAGGCCAGGCAGAATTGCCTGCTGACAAGCAGGTAAATCCTCTTTTTTTTTTTTTTTTCTTCTTGAGTCCCTTTTGGAGTTTCTGATTCACTTCCTTATCCTCTAAGACACAGGGAAAACCCTGTGAAACTGTGACTATTGCTGCAGACTCCCTGGCAAACAGGGGTTTTGTGTTCTCTCTGTTCTCTTTGCAGAATTTTTCTTTTTCTTCTCCACCAACAGGTGGAGCAGAGACGTCTCACCGTTGCCATTATCCACAGGAACCTTTCAGTAAAAATAGTGCACTTACTTGTTTGTCTCCCCAAAAATTATTCCAAATCTTGACATTTTTTCCCCAGCCTTTTTTGCCAACTCACTTTTACCACTTGTGTGCCTGTTCTCTTCCACTCTCAGAATGCAAATATACCAGGTGGGACCAACTGTCAAGGTCTTTTTTGCTCTCCTTTCAAATATTCACTGTAAAACAAACCTCAGGGCTCTTTTACTAAATAAATAAAAACCCAGTAAAAATTACTTACTCATTAAGGTATTTATTCCTATGTTTTGTGTAGGAAACTCTCCCAAACCTATGCTTTGCTCCTAAATTACTGAAAGTTGGCCTTTCAAATTGCTAACAGAGTCAAATAGCATGTGTAAATGTTGCACAACATACACATAAGAATTAATGTTTAACAATACAGTGCCGCTGCTGAGAAGGTATCTCTAAACAGTGCTTGTTTATATGAGAACCCTTGGCATATCTGCCAGTGAAGAGCAGATCTCAAAAACATTTGCACCCGAGTGATTGACTCACAGTCGTTCAACTCCTCTAATGAAGGAAAAAGCCAGCTTCCTGCAAAATGAGCACATGACCTCAGAAATTATCCCACAGAACCTTTTGTTCACTGCTCCCCTATTTGCATTTGAGTTGTATTTTGTCTTGTGCAATTACCTTTAAACAAGCGTAGCTGTTCAGCCGTGGCATTGAGGTAGCACTTCAGGAAAACTAGAATCAGGTGTACACATGCAAGCACATACTGTGGCTACATTTGCTACATTCAGCTTGGGCTCCCTGACATAGGATTAACTCCAAAGCATTAATTGATGCAAACATCTCATTATAGTATTCAAAGACAAGTAGGTAGAGAAGGGTGTTGATATCTTAACAGGACAAATAATTTTAAAAAAATATGGAAAAGGAGCCTTTCTTTCCTCCGTGGCTAGAATAAACAGTGTTTTACTTGCCTATATTTACTTGGACAAGTCACCAGTGTATCAGGGCTGATGGGCTGTGACCTCTAGAAGTTAATATGTTACACAGCAATAATATAAAACAGTTTTAAAGTAGCAAGTTCAGGAATTAGTTAGTGCCTGCTCCAGGAATTTCAAGTCCACATATCTTGACTATTGCCCTGTTTCACAGTACTCGAGGTATGTCACTGTACTGTCATCGCAGCTTGAAACATCACTGCACCACCCTCCCACCCTACCCCAAACCAGGAAACCTATCTGGCTTAGCAAAACTTTCCCTGTCATTCATGGAGTATTTCCCACTTGTAGTCAGGATGGCTGTAACTTGGACGGGGGAATGGGAAGGCTCAAAGTGTGTTTGGGAGCAGCAGGGCTGTCCCTCTGGGCAAGCTGCTTGCCCCACTCCATGCCACACAGAGACAAATGAAGCTGCTCTGTGTGTGAAGGGGTAAAAAGAGGGAATAGCTTTGCCAGAGACAGACAGGCAGGCGAGATTCCTCCTTTCATAATCTGTGCCAATTTAGATTAGCTTGAAGTGACTGTGAAACTGCAGTCTAAATTAAGTTTCATCCCAAGTACCCAGCTTTATTCATAATTGCTCAGAGACAAGGAGTCTGTTGAGTCTGGGGTGGTATGTAGTTATTTTAATATACTGTCCTTTTTTCTTGCTAGAATCTCTTTGTTCACTTCATTTCCAAACTAATGAAATAGACTACACTGCCTTAGTATATCCTCAGACTTCACATCCTCCATCCTACATACCGGTGGTAGCAGGGATCCTCTGGAAAAAGAAAAGTTTAGTCATTTCATTGAAACACTGCTGCTGTTGTTCCAAAGTAACCCTCCTGCCAGGATGTGACTGGCAGCAAAAAGGTCTGGGTTCAAATGGAAGGGAGTTGCTCCAAATGTGGTGACTTGAGGCCGCACCTGGACAACTGGAAAAATTATACTGAACTCTACTATTTCAAAAGTAGAGGCATAAGTTAGAGACAAACATGAATCAAGCAGTTCAAGAAGATGTCTTTGGTTTTTTTTTTGTTTGTTTGTTTTTTTGTGGTTTTTTTTGTTTGTTTGTTTTTTGTTGTTGGTTTTTTTGTTGTTGTTGTTTTGTTTTGTTTTGTTTTTGTTTTGGGTTTTGTTTTGTTTTTTTTTTTTTTGATAAAAGAGAACAAAAATCTGACCAGGTAGATAAACAGTGATAGTAACTGACTATTACAGTTATTCTTTAACTATAACAGTTCACAGTCTTTTTTTCTTCAAGGAAATAATTTCCAGGGTAGAATTTTTCCCATCATCTCAGTGTAAGTAAGTGAAAGATAAGATTTTTGGGCAATAAACTGCCGTGTGAAGCAATGCTCTGGTAGCTGCTTGGCTCCCTGATGGTTGGGCCTCTGGCTGCTCCGTTTTCATTCATGGGCCTTGGCAGCTCTGCTGAGAGCCCTTTGCTCTTGGCTGGCTGGTCCCAACCTGGCACAGCCACCTGTGTGACTTCTGCAGCTGCTGGACTTCAGTGCTTTAATGCTCAGAGCTACCCACAGACAGCTGGCTGAACTGAACTGAATGAGGAGCTGGACACAGATCTTCAAGGAGGCAAGGAAATATGGTTTTTTCCTCCCTCATATGCATATACAGTCTGCAGCATGAAATCTTGTGAACACCCTGCCCAGCTGTCTAAGCATGACCACTAACCTTCCACTCAAAGCACAATATAAGCTGTTGCCTTAGGCTGGGACAGCCATTTGCCCAGATGCATTTCACAAAGCTTCAAATAAATTTGAAGACTATAAATATTGTTGTTATAGCTGCAAACCTTTCCCCAGTTTTTAAACTCCATTTCTCAGCAATACCTCTCAAGAGCAGTAACACAATGTACAAAAGTAATGTTTAGGGCACATCTATTTGAGTGTTCTGCTTACCTCCCTCTCACCTCTCTGGAGGGAAAAAGAATATACCCTGGTGGGGTCCGGAGGTGTCTAGGGGGAAGGTTGTTCTTAAGTTTTTGGGGCAAGTCATCAGGTTTTAGGACTCAAAGAGACTGAGTTAAAGATCATTCTGCTGCCTAAGTGTCTTTCCTTTTTTTTTTTCTTTTTTTTTTCTTTTTCTTTTTTTTTTTTTTTTTTTTTATCATAGAATACCTGGGAATACAAGAGACAAAAATACAAGTCTTTCACAAGTGGCTGAAATCATTGTCCCACTGATGGTAGGTTCAATCTGACTTCTTCAGCTCTTCAGAGCAGCCATGAGATCAGAAACTCAAAATCCTTTGTCTTATTTTTGTACGTCTCTCTCATCAAAACTAGAAGATCTGATAACAAATCTACCCAGGGTGTCCTTTCAGGTTCCTACTGCAGCTTTGCTTTTATGATGATGTTAGCACGATATTTCATCATCCACATGCTAAGAGCACCCCCTTCATGCCCACGCATTTCATTCCCATTTTAAGAAAAAAGTAAAAGCTGTTTGGCTTTGCTTAGAGCATAGAGGGATTACAAAAGCAGATTTCACTATTAAAATAAAGCTATACTGTTCTCTTTTCCAGGAGGTAGTAACACCCTATTTCATCATTTTAGGAAAGGAGTTGACCCCTCCTCCCAGAGATGCATATTGGGACTCTCAATCTCAAGTCCCCAGAGGGAAGTGACAGATGCCTCCCAGTAGAGACGTGCTGGATACAAACATTTAAAAGCCTAATTTGGCAATAAGACCTTGGGGAATTTTTGTTGGTTTGTTTTGGGTTTGTTTTCCTGCTGATTGCTCTCTCCCCTTTCTTAATCATTAGTCTTTTCCAAGTTTTAATCCAATAATTGAAATGTTATTAAGACTTTCATTGGTCATTTTATTGTAACAGATTGTCACAAGACTGTTGAAGAAATCATGCTCATTAAAATTTCCTGCCCCAAGCTTTCCACAGCATGTTTTCTGATCATACTGTTGGACCACTATGGAACCACTGATTTAATTTTGAGCTTCTACAGTAAAAATTAAACTAGGAATTAGTTCTGTCTGTTTTGTTGGCTTAGCTGCTGGATTCTGTTTCCCTTCAAAAAACACTCCATGTAGGGTTCTGAATCCTGGAGAGAATGAATTCTCAGTTGACCTCAAATATCCTTATCTTGCCAGTGATGAATTCTATACTGTCACTTGAGTCCACTAACACAGGTCCTTGAATCCTCACTTGGGCACTCAAGAATCAAAGAGTAGTTTGGGTTAGGAAGGGCCTTTAAAGATCATCTATAGTCCGACCCCCACAGCATTGGCAAGGACATCTTTAACTAAACCAGATTACTCTTCCCCCCATCCAATCTAACCTTGAACATTCCTGCGGCATCTACCTGCCACAACCTCAAGCAGTCGAGATGTGCCGGCTAGCACTGCCCATGTGAGGCCGGGTGGCCGCCACGTGAGAGGACACCCCAGGGGAGCGGTGTCTGCCAGCCTGGTAGTGCTGAGTGCTGCGGCGTGGGTAACGCAGCTTTGGTAGCTTCACACGCTGAGAGGAGGTGAAGGGACGAGAGAAGGACACTTGTTTGCTGGCCCAAAGAATTTTATTCCCTCAGGCGTGGTCGGAACAAAATGCTCTTTGAGCAGAATGCAGTGACAAAATGCTGGAGATCAAAGAACGGCAACAGGTTAAGTAGGGGGTGGGCGGACAGGGGTGGAAACCTGGCTCACCCAATGGGGACAAACAATGCAGAAATTACATCAATCATAACAACCAATGGTAGCATAACAGAGGTGCAGCGTTCTGGGACAAATAGAAAGGCTAAGGTGGGGTGATTGATACAGAACTTTCTTGAAGAAGCTGGGGGTGGTTTCAAGATTGACACTTGACAGGGAGTGAACAAACCTTGACTGATGGAACTAAATAAGGAGAAAACAAGGAGAGGTGAAAAGATTGACAGGTAACTGTGGATCCGAGCAGCAGGAACTTTCTGGGTAAACAACTTGGAACAAACCATTGTGAGGGGAAAAATAGGGGATACAAGGAACAAACCTAACTAACATTGATAAAACATCTGACTAAATAAAACCAACCCACAACACATTCCCAGTGATGAAGCATCCACTATTCCTCTGGGCAACCTGTTCCAGCCTCTCACCACTGTCATTGTAAAGAGCTTTTTCCTTACGTCCGATCTAAATCTAAACCAATCTAAACCTGTAGTTAAAACTGCTACCCCTTTCTTTTATCACTACATTGCCTGGTAAAAAGTCCATCCACATATTTTGTATATGCCCCTTTTAAGTATTGAAAGACTGCAGAAACTTTCACTTCTCCAGGCTGAACAACACAAATTCCCTCACCCTTTCTTCATAAGGGAGGTTTTGCAGCCCTCTGATGATTTTTTGTGGCTCTCCCCTGGAACCATCCCAACAGTTCCATGGCTTTCTTCTAGTGAGGGCCCCAGAGTTGGATACCATTCTTCAGGTGGGGTCTCAGAGGAAGCCACAGGCATCTGGAGCTTCCAAGGAAGTCAGTATGCAGAAATAAAACCCCAAAACATAAAACCCTACCACAAAGGAAACAAAACTCTAGAATCATACAATCATATATCTGTGGATAAATATATGTATTTTACAGTCTATGTTACATCGATCTGAAAATTCCAGGTTTAGCCATTCTTAATGCTCATCCATCAGGATGATGGATGTTACCCAATCCAGTAGGGTAACACATGTAATTATCAAGATCTCTATTAGACAGCAGTTTGGAAATGCAATTGTTATGTGTAAATGAACCATATTTTGTAATTGTGTAGGAAATCACCTTAAAAATTAAGACATGGTAGCAAAGTACTGTTGATTTTCAGTGTCACTCTTGCCCACACCACGCTTTTCCAAAGGGTTAAAAATGCCACCCCTCAAGCTGCATATTCTCTTATGTTATGACATGGAAATCTCTGTGAAGGGGAAGGCTATACCAGCACAGGAGTGACGGTGCAGGGGAGCTGCACCTGTTGTTTAAAATGTGCAGTGAGCTTGGTAATAGTTCAGCTGGGACTGGGCAACCTGACAGAGGTGGTTTCAGTAGCCATGAGCCCAGGCTGTGTGGGGGAGGGCATGGAAACTTCTGTCTGTGGCGTGCCCAAGTGTCTGCAGGTGGGAGCCAGTTCCCACACTGGAGTAGGACAAAAAGGTATCTCCTTTACATGCAAGGACAAGAATAAGCAGGGGCAGCTCACACCAAGCACCCTGAGAAGCCTTCATGTAAGCAATGATTTAGGCTGCAGAGGTTGCTGAAAGACTCCCAGCTGGTTACTCTTGTGTGCACACACAGTCTGACTCAAGCACACACTTCCTTCAAGTTAAAGTGTTTGGACAATGCTCTCAGACACATGATGTGATTGTGCATGTTCAGAGCCAGGAGTTTGACTTGATGGTCATTGTGGGTCCCTTCCAATTCAGTGTATTCTGTGATTCTATGAACCACTGGGGTGATTTGTCACATCAAATACAAAGTATACATGAACAATTAAAATGTCACTCTCGGTCTTTTAGTTTCGCCATGTAAGCTGTACACAGGTTTCAAAATTCATTATTAGTGAAAGTTTGCAAATATTTCCGTGTGCATTTTGGTTCAGTACTGATCAAAAAAGTTAATGTGGCTTTTGTGACAGACTTAAAACACAGGCCAGTGCTGTGAAAGCACCTCCACAGTTATCACAGGTGTTAGTCTAATGCATTTTAAGAGCATTTAAACCTTCATTTGTCACCTTCTAGTAAAAGAAAAAATTGCAGGTAAATCTGTGGCTTCCTTTGATATTGCATCAGATTATGAACAAGTATAAAATCAATCTATACCTTCAAATCTCTATAGACACTTGCCTATTTACTGAAGAGTTTGTGGTCTTTATCCTAGACCCTTCATGGCCACTAAGGTCTTTCTGTGATAGAGAAAAGATGACTCTCTGTGGGATTATTGTTTTCCTCCTTTGTCATCCACCTCTGCTGAGAGAGTAGAAGGTGGAGAAAAGGTGGGGCTCTGGCTTGCCGCCCACTCTGCTGGAAAGGTAAACTGTGCCAACAGGCTGGGCAGAAAGCAAGTGCTGATCCAGACACCAGCTGCTGCCAGCAGAGTTCTTGCCATGCGAGCAGAGGAGGAACCAAGCACAGATCTTGTCATCACAGTTTGTTTTCTGGGTGGTCCCTGAAGCCACACAACTCTGTAGTAGCACAACTCTGAGTAGCAAAATTCACAGGAAGTCTTGAAATTTTCCTAGTTTGCAACTGTGAACATCAAGAAAGTATTCTCTCTATTTTTAAGTTAGAGGTGCTCCATATTTATTTTTCCTAAAGACATTTAATGAGCTACTTTTGTATTCTTAATGCCTTGAATCCGAGGTAATTCTCATGCTGTACGTTTTCTGGATACCTGCAGATGACTCACCTGAAAAAATGGAGTGTCGGTTCATTTTAATGATGTAATCATTTATACCACACCCCTAGACTGAGACTGCAGTGTAAGGAGAGCTGCCAAGCCAAGAGAAGACAGAGACATAAAAAGGTTCCAAAGGTTCATCAACCACACCATGTCAGGTATAGGGTGTTTAAAGGGTGTTTTAAGAACGTGGCAGACTTTTTACCTTCATGTTGTCTTTTAGGGGACAGTAAACAGCAGACTCTTGGGAAGATTCACAAACCATTAGTACAACTGGCCACAGGTAGAATTACAACATGATTAACTTCCCATTCAAAAGAAAGAGGGAAACAAATGAGAGAAGAAAAGTTCTGTAGAACAGACAGTCATTACTGCCTGTGTTTGCAAGTGATATGAAAGATTTGGTAAATGCAGTTGGAATCAGTAGAAAACATCTTAATGTCAGTCGGCTTTGGATCATTATGGTGATGTTGTCCGGATAATCCATACTTCCTCCACCCCTCTTTGACTCTCCAATCCCTTCCTTGATAATTCAAGGACAGTTTTTCTGGTTTCTAATTCTGCGTATTGCTCACAGGAGCAGGGTGAGGAAGGTGACCGCAGCCCTTCATAAAAAGAGAAGCTCTACCCTGTCTTGTCACTGCGTAACCACATCAGTTCAGTGATACTGTGGTGAAACAACTGTGTACTTCATCTCAGACCAAGATCTCCTGGATTTGTACCACCAGATGTCTTTGGAAGACACCCCTTCCTCTTCTTTAGCCATATCTAGCTAACCCAAATCTTCTGGAAAAAGACATAAGCAGCAGGATTGGTCTCAAGGTATGTTAGCAAAAAGAAAAGTATTGTTGCTTTGTCACATATTGATATTAAGGTGTAAAGTTTATTGAATCTACAATGGGAGAATTAAGAAGCCTTTGCTGGTCTCAGAGGGTCAGGTGATGGAAAATGCCCCATAGCACCACTGATCATAACATGACATGATGGTGACTAGAAAAATTGTATTGTACGTGATGCCAATCTAAATAAGCTCACAGTGAGTTCCTTAAGATAAGGAGGTAAGCTACTTTTTTCATTTACCCCCTTGTACTTGTAACCTGAGTCTGAATAAAGCTTTATATATGTCAGAGTTCATCTGCCTTCTTCAGATGCTTTCCTGACAATAGCATCTGTTAAGGTCCATCATTCTTTCAGGGCTATGAGTCTCATATTAATGCAATTTAGTGATTTCAGAAGGTTCATGAGGTTTGTATTTGGTAGGAATGAGTAAAAGGTAGGCCTTTGGGAGTGCATGTAGTAATTTAACAGGATGCAGCTATTCAAGCTCTGTTCAATTTATGAAGAATTGTAGAGATTATATGATACAACAAAGGTCTTTTTTTCCTAAAGAATTAAGGAATATGGTGATATGTTGTAGATGTTGTAGATATAATATTGGTGAGCTTTCTTTTTAAATCTTTGTATGCTTTGAATTGTTGAACTAAGGCAATCACAAATTAGGTAACTCATTAGAAACAGCAGTTTCTAACAGTAGCACCAAGGCTGCTTCTTTTGTGTCTTTGCATGAGTATGTATGTATTTGTCTTTATCTGTAGTGTATTAGTTGTGACTTAAACACAGAACCAAAACCTGTTTTCATTTATGTTGCTATCAGGATTAACTGAAAGGTGCATCAGAGGATGCAGGTGTGAAATGAGAATTATGTATGTAACTATGATATTCTATAATCTATGTTGTAATTTATCCATTCTGAAACTTGAAAATGAAATCTTGAGATACCATTACCCCCTAACCATGGAAAATTTCTAAATTTCAGTGAATTACTTTCCTGCAAAAAAAAATTAAATGCAGTAGAAGTTTAACCCAGTCTGTGAGCTAAAAGATAGTTGTAGACAATGTTAATAAAGCTTCTCCCATACAGTGTTAAATATTTATATAGAGGACTGTGAGTGTATATAAATCTTCTGATTATAGCATTACTATATTTTTTTATATCAAAATGGTTATGGCCTTCTTGAACTAGAAATCCTGGTACTGAGTATTCACTACAGACATGGTTCATGAGAATTGTCTTCTAAGGGCATTTGGGACTCCAGGAGTTAGTAGCTGAAGCCTCAGCTGACAGTCAGGGTTTCAAAGGCAGCAGGTGCTCCTCACTGCCATCACTCCCAGCTCCAACTGTGCTGCGGGCTGGAGAGCTGGGTGTGATGCATGGGAGGGGTGCAGGCTGCTTGCAGTGGAGAACACGTGATGTTGTGTATGCAGTGTTCTGCACAGGAAACACTAGGAATGTGCCACATCCACAGCTTACACAGAGGAGTTTTCTGTTTTATTGTGTCACTAGACCATGCACAGAGTCTGCAGTCTTCTTCTCAATCCTGCCCGACTCCACAAAAGCTTGGCCTGTCTGTACCCCACTAACTGGAAAAGCATCAGTCAAGTGATGTGCTACAACTTCACACCACTTCCAAATGAACTGTTTCAGATCAGTTATTTATGCAGGAGGCCTTTCTGATAGTTCTGCTCAGCTGGGTGGCGCAAGACCTTTACTTCTGTTTCACAAAATTTCTGAAAGAAGGTAATTCTAAGAGTGCAAATTACTTGCATGACAGGAAGAGGAGAAGATGAAGTGAATTTTAGTGGCACGAGCATCTGTGAGGCAGTGAGTCACATCTCTGAAATGCTACTTTCATAACTTCAGACTCTCTCTGGCATGGCAAACAAAGAGCAAAAAACCTCCCAGACAGGAATGGCTGTAGGTGGGTCACTCTGACCAGCAAGACAAGCAGGATTACCCAGCTCAGTACAATGAAGATAATTTTACATAAATTAGCTAGTGTTTTGATTCAAATTTGCTTTATTAGGTAGCCAAGATTTCACAAAGGCTTTTTTCAATCATACAATATAACACGGTGTTGAAAATTGATTTTGGATTTTCTCTAGATAGTACTATTGCCTTCTCTGACACTGTTTGAAGAAGTATGTTCTCACTGCACACATGAGTATGGGTCATGCAACTATTAATTTTAGGAAGCCTCTTATATTATCGTGTTGCCTAGGAAGGTTCTCACCCCAGCTGGGCCCAAGAACATGAGCTTTGGCCCACTGAGACTGTCCCAGTAAATATATTTTCATTAATGTCAGTTCATTTGTAGACTAGGCCTTGGGTTTCAAATCTTGAAAAAAGTTCATGTAAGAGGAATAGTAGAAAAGAGAGGAAATGGAAGGCTACTTGCCCAAAACATATAGAATAAAATGGTAGGGAAAACAAATGTTGGGGGAAAAAAAGA
The DNA here is from genome assembly GCF_024509145.1 of Vidua macroura. Taxonomy (NCBI): domain Eukaryota; kingdom Metazoa; phylum Chordata; class Aves; order Passeriformes; family Viduidae; genus Vidua; species Vidua macroura. The sequence continues at coordinate 85,387,611 of NC_071571.1, read as the reverse complement.
ATACATGGAAGAATGAGCGTTAAATCAATACCAGATCTTTAAAACAAAATCCCCAAAGTTCTATGGTTCTTATACTCAAGACTATGTCAGTGTCTTATAGTGAACAGCTTCAGTCCAGGTTATGTGGTTGTCTGGTTGTCTGCTGTGTCCACTTTTAGCCACATTTAAAATAACCCAGTTTTTATGTCCTGATGGCTGTTTAATGTCCTTTAATGCATTGTTCACAGAAATTTCACTTGCTCTATTCACATCATGGGTTTAAACCGGTTCCCCATCTCTTTTAACGTACATCACGTTCCCACCCTGCATATGTGTTCTGAAATACTCTCTTAGAGAAAAGGACCCTCCCTTTCCAGAGTATTTTTACATGGCATGATGGTGCTCAATCTGCCCTGTGGCTCCTGATTGTTGGTGCTGGGCCAGGACTGCATCACGCACCCTCTCGTCTCCATGGGTGCTACTTCATGCCTCTCTCCACCACTTTCCAGATCCCACCACAGTTTTAAGGCACAAGTGAATGGTCAAACAGGCCATTCTTCAGCAGCCTTCTCCATGGAGGGGGTGGGCAAGAGCCTCTAATTTTCTTCATCACACTCACAATACTTTTTTCTAGGTCTTAATGCCAAAAACCCACTAAACTCTTCACTGACAGTAAGTTTTGGGAGGTAAAAGGAAAAAAAAATCTCTGAAGGGATCTGTCTTTCAAAACAGAATGGGCTGAGAGATGGCAAGACAAAGGACAAGCTTCAGTATTTCTACCAGCACAGAAGACAATTACCCAATAATTCAGAAATAGCATAAACTACCTCAGCAAAAGCTACAAAAACCCTTATCTGTATCTATATCCATGTGCTCTTTCAGATGGCTTGTCATGTTTTCGTATGATTAGTATCTTTTTCAGTTCTTTTTTTGAGATCCTCAATTGACATCACAGACATTTTATACATAAGTTTCTAAAAGATGAAGAAAACAAAAATCACTGTTCCAAAATCCCCAGGTTGTCCAGGGCAGGAACTGTCTTTGCTCTCTTGCAGATGCCATGCAAGTGCAGTTTGGCACTGAGTCTCAAAAGAGGCTTCTCAGCACCACACAAGACAAGTAAGAAAAGCAAAAGATGAAGCAGAAACTTGTTGGCAATTTGCTGTGTGACTAAGGGCAGATCTAAGCACACTTGTTTCTTGTTTCCCCTTGAGTACCCCACTCATGGTGCCTTTCTGAAGCAAATTCAGCCTCTTCAGGGGTATTTGATAATGTGTTAGGCTGTTATGGATCAATGATACGATATTTGGTCAAAACTAGTAAATGTTTTTATTTGTTATTTTGACTCATTCCTCAAAAATGCATATCATTTGCTCTCAGCTATTTCAGGTTCCTAACAAAAACAACAGGACATGTAGGACAAACTCCTAAAACAAATTTCTGAAGAATGGGTGCTCTGGGACTTTAGGAAAAGGCCTAGCAAGCCCTGAAAATTTAAATTCCTGTATCTTTTTTTCCTTTTCACTATGGATAGCAAAATAAAAGTTTTGTGAGCTTGATGCTACGCAACTCCAATTGCTATAATTACATAGCCAGGAATTTTACAATTGTACAGTAAGTCAACTCTCTTACAGGGGCTAATGCTTAAATTGCAACTTCTAGATTGCTTAAAATGGGAAAAAGACTTATGTGGTTTAAAAAGTTTGCTATTAACTGAACCTAACCACAATAACTAACTTCTAATCACAATTTCTTCCTGCTATAAATTTGGGATTGTTATTTTTTGCTTTGGTTTTTAGGCTCAAACCTGGTTTCTGATTCTATGATGGTACTCAAACAGCTGAATCATAAAAAGAGATTATGTGTTGGACTAGAGAAAAGGCTTGGTTAACTGCTGCATACTAGGTAATGTTGATCTAATTTTAAGCTCTTTTTGCTATATAAACAAATTCTCTGGTATTAGACTTGTCTTACTAGATTCCTTACGTGTTCAGTTACGTTTATACTACAAACTCAAATTCCTGAAATATTGCAGGCTAGTTTTAGTAGAAGAAAAATGTAGCCTTAAAGGGTTGATTCAGTAATACTACTAGCAGTGAAGGTAGAGAAAAATAGGAATAAGATTTTGAAAACTCTAAAAAGGCATAAATGTGAAATTGCACTGGTGAGTAATTGATTTTTATTTTTTATTTGTAAAGGCCTAAACTATTTTACTACAAGGATTTTGTCATCCAAGTGAATTGATTTGCTAAGGAAATATATTGAAGAGGCCCATTGAAACAGAGATGAAGCTCTACAAACAGGAAAGGGTTAAAAAAACTGGGAGCACTGAACATGCCAATGTCACAATTTTATGACATTGGCAAATATTCATATAGCCCCTCTCCAAACTAATGCCCTTTGCCTAAACAAAGGAGCACAGCACCCCAATTGTGGGGATTACAATGCACACTAGAAATAGCCCCTTTGCCCTTTTTAAGAGGGACACACAGTGCCAAGCAGTCTAGAGAAAAACAGATTCCCATGTTGCATCACACAGTGTACTCCTCATATTTCACTCAGCTTTTCCATCAGATATATGTGACTAAAGAATGGGGGATATGGACACTTGGCCCCACTGGTGCTCTGGAGACACAAGATCATGAGTTTGGTAATTAATAGGCTCTCTTTTGATATGCTGTACAAAAAGAAGGGAACATAGAAAGCAAGTACTAGTTTGAGTGTTTTGTACTTTACACCTCTGCTCAGGTATGTAAGGTTAGAAGTTACAGCTGAGGCAAGGGAAGTTCTTTTGGTGTAGTTTGCTAATGATGGGGAAACCATCTGCAGAGGTTTTTGTGCCTGTGCAGCTTTGGCAACTGTTCTAGAATAGGGAAAAGTTCATTAAGATTTAGGAGTAAAAACAGGAGATGAAAAATGACTGAACAGATGATGAACAGAGCTGTGAAATCAAGCTCCCGTGATTTAATAGATGACCATTCGTTCCTGGAGCTATGGAAACTGACAGCGTGCAGCGGCTGAACCAATCCATATGCAAAATAAAGTATGTAGCCTAGCCTATTTATTTTCATAAAGGTGCAAATTAAGATCATGCATGTGGCTCATTACTGCAGCATGTGGCTCAGATGACTGGGGTAATTACTGAACTGTGGTGACTCAGTCAACTTCTACCCATGGTAACAGGGAAATTAGAGATCAATGTTTTGCTTCTGCAAATTTGTGGTTTTGTTTCTTTACATACAGCTAGGACAGGCTGCTGCCTCCCACAGGTACCTGCACATGTGGGCTTGGAGAGAAGGGAATGGAAGCCAGCACTCTTAAATATCTGCTGAGGAGATGGGAATTAAGGGGAGACTTGAGGTTGTCAAAGTGAGAGAAGATAAAGTTAAGGATGACTTTAGCACGAGAAGTGTTATGTTATACACTGGGGCAAATACATAAAAACTGGTATTTTGGTCATAATGCAAAAGCCTTGGTAGACAAAGGTGGGCATTTACAGTGATCTTCCAGTCATGTAGTACAGAAAAGATGAACATGTCTTTCACTCCTCTGTTACTTGCAAATTAATCCAATATCTGAATGTTTCAAAGCATTTTCAATCTGCCTGGGATGGGGTTTTCTTGCATATGGCAATGCCATCAGCCACATGCACCCGTATTTGCCAAGTCCTGCTTGCTGAGGAAGCAACTCTCACTTTTGGAGCCAGAGAAGCTGCTTGCGTCTACCCTGTGTGGTTACTGAGCTGGTCAAGACACTTTCTGATGAACACAGTAGGCAGAAATATGAGCTCAAGACTGAAGGGATGGAAGGGTTGGGGAAAGGGGTGACCATTAAGCAGAACCTGTGTGACTATCACTAAGGCAGCCAGGTGAAAAGCCAGGTAAGGCAGCAGCTCAGATCCTCATTCGGGTTTCTTAGTAATTTCACTCAGCCTGCTTGCTCCTGTCTCCTAGTCCCGGTGTTGGCTGCTGGTCTGACCTGCCTCTGCCATCCTCCCACCATGGCCGGGAAAGCAAGATGACACAAATGGAGAGGAGCAGAGAAACTCCTGAATTGCCTGGAGAAGCCAGGCTGCCCAACGCCGGGCGCGCTGGGCTGAGGACACGCACACACAACAGTAGTGTCAGCCAGACTTCCCGCCTCCAGTCTGGTTTTGCTTTTGCACACAGGTGTAGCAGTCGATATTCTGGGAAAATGGCGTAAGGGGGGATATTCCTGAAACAACATACACAGATTTTAACGCGATGCCCACGTTTCCACGAACTGTGCCATTGTGCGCACCGCACCGCACGGGAAGCGGGGCTGTCTTTCCCGTGCTGGGCTCGTTCCGCAGGAGGAAAAGCCGGAGAGAAGCCTGCCTTGCCGTGCCGCGGCCCTCCAGCCCCTCTCCCTGACTACAGATGCCGCTAATTTTAAAAGTTGTTTGTGCCGCCTCCGAGAGAAGAAAAACATGTGTCTGTATGAACAGAGGTGACGAGAAACAGGCCTTAGGTGGCAGAGCCAGGACTGGGCAGGGTGTGAGGCTCAGGAAAAGCCTCCGCTCCCGGCAAGACTCAGTCTCGGACACACTCGCCTGACAAGCACTGGGTTTGCCGAGTTCGTGGCAAAAGAGACGGAGGACGGTCCTGGGAGCTAGCGCTGGCGGGGGGTTTGTCGGTTTGTCGCTCCTCTCCCCCTCCTGTTACCCCATACTCTCCTCTCCCACGCCGTGCCGTGGGCGGCGTGGGCGGCCGCCCTGGCAGTGCCCGCGGGGGCGACCGCCGTGTTTGCGTTTGTGCCGGGCAGTCTCATGGAAACCGGCTCGCAGCGCCCCCGCACTCCCGCGCTGCCCGGGCAGCGGCCGGCCGAGCCCCGCCGCGCCGGGAGCTCCGCCGCCTGACTCCCGCCCCGCCGTGCCCTGCTGCGGTCTGCCCGGGCAGCCCGGGTGTCAGGGCCCGCGGCGCGGCGTGGCTTCCCTGCCGGCCGGGTAAGGCGGGCAGGGGCCGCCCCGGCAGCGCATCCCCGCCCGCAGCCCGCGGCCGGGCTGGGCAGCCGTGGGCGGCGGCGGCCCGGGCAGTGCCGCCTGGCAGCGGGGCGGGGAGCGGGGGAGGTGGGGGCGAGGGAGGGGGCGAGGGCGGCTCTCACTTCTGTACTCTCTTCTCTTCCCTCCCTCTCGATACCCCCGCCTCCGACCTTCGCCGCTGCCGGGATCGCGGCTTGCACCGGCCCGTCCTCTGAGAAGTGGAGAGGGGGGCCCGGCCATGGAGACCCTCGTGCGCCCCGGGGCCAGCAAACCCCCCACCGGGTAAGCTCCCTCCGGGACCCGCGCCGGACCGGCCACCGCTCCTCTCCACGGGCGGGAGTGGCTCCGGACGGCGACAGCGGCCGTGCTGGCCGGCGGGCCGCGGTGCCTTCCCTCCGTCCCGCCTGTCTCTCTCCCCTGTGGGCGCCGAGCTCGGAGCGGCGCGCAGGTGTCGGCGTCCGGCCCGCTCGGAGCACAGCCCTGGGACGGAGGGGGCAGGGCGGGGAGCAGGGGGTGGCAGGGCGGTGAGCTCGGGTGCAAAAAGGTCAGGAGCAGGAGAAAGTGCCTGTTTCGCCTTTGCCCTGCGGGAGGGGCGCCCCGGCCCGGCTGCCGGCGCTGCCCCTCTGGCTGCGAGACCGGAGAGCCGGTTCGATTCGGGGCTTGTCCCCTTGAGGAGGTGGTTCGGGGCGGCGCTGCGGGACGAAGGGCAGCCAGCCGCTGCTTATAGCTCCCGACCCGGGCCACCGGGGCTGGAAGGGACACCGGCAGGGAGGGAGCCGGGGCCGCGGCGGGGCTCGGGGCAGACCGGTCCGGCGGAGGGTCCGGGGAGCCCCCGCGGCTGCAGAAGTTCTCACCCATACGCCCGTCTGGCCCAGCGCTAGGACGCTGCCAAAAGCCTTTGAAAGGTTTATTCAGCCGTCCCAGACATGGGTCTCAGCCCCACCGCACGGCCGCGGCAGAGGACGGAAGAACACTGCCAACCGCGAATTAAAAGTGCCCAAAATTGTCCGAGGTTGGTGGGAGACGGCGGTGACTACTCCGAGTGCCTCCTACCTTGGGTGACAGGCACCGCTCTCTCAGTACTATTGCTAAGTAGCGGTCAGCCCGAGTGCAAGCCGCGGGAGGGTTAGGGGTTTTTCAAGAGAACAGACAAGTAGAAGATATGCCAGCAGTGGAATTTATTAGTCCGTTAATTAAACGACGAGAGCAGCAGCACGATGAGGTCCTAAGCGATCTCTTTTGTCAGAGCAAAAGCTGGGCAAGTTTTAAGAGCTGTGCTGTCTGCTCGCTGCAATTTACTGCTCTACTTCACACTGCACAGACTGAAAAAGACTGAGAGTGCTTCAGCAGCGTTTTTTATTTTTAGTTCTAATGTTTATATAATAAATTTATTTTCAACAAAGTAGGAAATAGCTCTAAAGTACGTGCTAGTGGGCTACAGTAGTTTTGTTCAGTTTCATTTCCTTAGTTTGTGTTTAATAGGGAACCTTGCAGTGTACACAGAAAGTAGTATAGGGAGCAATTAGTAAAGAAAAGATGCCATTGCTAATGCTGTGGTAATGAAACAGTGTGTGCCATGTTTCTTTGACGTGTAGAGTATGACATAGCTTTCTGCTCTTTTTGTAAATAAAATGCTTAATTCCATCTGAAATTGAGCCTGTTTGATCATGACCTTTTAGGCTAATCTTCCAGGAAGAGTGGTAGATGTGCTTCCCCTCTCTGTATTTAGTTGATGTAACAGTATAGCTGCTTTCTAAAATCCTGATGAAGAGGAGATCTATGGTGCCAATTTACATGTGTGCTTTGAAGCGTAATTCAGATGCAGTGCTGACTAAAAATTTGTCTTGATTGCTAGGTATCCAAAGACTCATTAAAAAAAATTAATTTGCAATGGGAATGCATGCCATTGATGCATCTCAGAGAGGACCACTGGGGCCTGCAGGCATATCTGAATAAAACTCCAGAATCATTTTGTAACCAGTTTCATCTGTGTAAACTTGTCCACAGCCAGACTCAGAAATCACATGCATGAACAGAAGTTACAGTAACTTCATTAACTTCAGTCATATTGCTCCTGACATGGCTCAAGAAGATGAATCCAATGGTAGGGTGCAGATGCACTTGTGATATTGTATAACAAAGTGTGTGGGTGCTAATCTGCTCATGTGGAAGCTGATGGCAACACTGTCATGTGCACCAAGAGGTGACTGCCTGTTTTATCTGAGCTCATTTCAGCCTTGAATTACTTTGTGTTGCCTTTTCTTGCAAGTCAGACCTTCCCAGCCTGGATGTGTCTGTGCTGTTAACAGGGGACTTTGCTGAATGGTTCATAATTCCCTCAGTTGCTATCATCTGTATTGGACACTGGTGGATGTTTGATCCCTAATCAGATTTTACTCACACATTGATGAAATCTCTTAGGGTCACGAAAGTGCAGCAAGAGCACAGCTTTGTCCTTTTTGGTTTCCATATGAATCCAGACATGAACTGCATCTGTGGAGTGTGGCTGAGGACCTCTGGCTGTGAAGGCCGTTGTGACAGAAATACCTTCCTTTCATGGCTGAAGACATGCTATACATGTTTCCAGCTTATTGATTGGCTTAGCTTGCAGTTATGAAAGGAAGGTTAAAATAGCTTCAAATTTTTTTACAAAATTTAGACAGAGCTGTTTTGTCCCTATGTAATCATTAACAGCAACATTGTGACCCTCCCTTGTTAAACAGTGAACGAATTTAATGTATCATTTTGTGCAGGGTAGAGCAGCTCTGCTGTGTGCTTACACAGATAAATTGATTATGTGTGTTCCACGGCACAGTTCCTTGAGAGGTGCACATTTAAATGAAGGATACTGCTGGGTTTTTGTTTTTTGGGTTTTGTTTTTTGATTTTTTTTTGTTTGTTTGATTTTAAATGGCAAAGGAAAAAATGCAATTTGTGCTGGTGTTGCAGGGATTTTCCAAATTTTCAATTTCAAAAAATTTTGCAGATTTCAGAACCAATAATTTTATTATTACTGATTTCTAGGCATAAGTTTTTTAGAAGCTTTAGCAAGTTCACAATGTTTTATTTAATGAACATTTATTTTGGTTTACAGAAGTGAATTTAAGACAATCAGTAGCAACAGTAGAAATGAAGATTTACTCTGTGATTATGCAATGGATATTAAAAGACAAATACACTTCTTTAGTATCTTTCTGTTAGTATCTGCCCTTGTTTCATTAGGGAGAGCAGAGAGAATCTTCTCTGGGTGTTTCAGTTGGTTTCTTGTTTGACCATAATTTGGCGTAACAGACATACACTGGTCATAAATGGCACTGCAAACTCAAAGATCAGTTCTGTTCTGCTCTGTTAGGAGCCCTGCAAAAAGCAGAGCATCTTCCCTGGCCACTGAAGGCATCTCCATCTCCCACAGAAGCCAGCAGTTTATGGATCTATCTTCTTGCCTGTGTCTGAGCACAGAAAAGCTTCCTCTGGAGTCTGGCAAATGTGGGGAAAGCCTCTGTATATTAAACTGGAAGTATGAGTGCTTTTTTTAAGTAGGACCTTTATTTTCCATGCTTCAACTTCCTTCCCTATCTCACAGGGCCTTATGGTACTAGCAAATACAGGTACATCTTAGTACATCCACTTTAGAGTGACTTCCCTGCTGGATTAAAGTGTTCCTGGAAGTCAGATATGGATGTGAAGCATCAGCAATGTTTACATGCAGAACCGGGGAAAGCAAACCCCCAGCTACAGAGCGAGTTGCACATCTCAGCTTGTTGAAACCTTTTCTTACTATTTTACAACTACTACAAATAGTTAAGTGGGCTACATTGTGAAACTGCACAACCAGCTTTAAAAAAATATTAATATTGTATTTATGGTTTTATTTTCTTGTCTAAGAAAGCCTGGAGAGCATGGTTTTGCACAGAACATCTCTTAGTCTGTGTAACACTAGTTATATCATACTCTAGCTCACCTCCAGGTGTTGCACAATTTAGGGTAAAAAGAAATAACATTTAATTAGTTTTTAATTGGAAAGCTGAGCAATTTGTATATGTTTTCTATGTTTTGTATTTATATGAAATTTCTGTGTAATGTGTAAAGTGGTGGATGGCAAAGGGCAATGATTGCAACCAGACATGTAGAGTAGCAGTGTGGTAAAATCGCAGAGTGGTTTGGGTTGAAAGGGACCATAAAGATCATCTCATTCCACTCTCCTGCCATAGGCAGGGACACCTTCTATTAGACCAAGTTGCTCAAAGTCCCATCCAGTTTGGCCTTGAGCACTGACAGGGATGGGATATAGACAGCTTCTTTGGGCAACCTGTTCCATTGTCTCACCACATGGTAAAAAATTTCTTCCTAATACTTCATTTAAACCTCCTCACCTTTAGCTCAAAGCCATTCCCCCTTCTTCTATCCTGGATGGTAGCAACTTTCAAGATTGCTGCCTTGACCAGTTGCAAAACTGACACTTGTGCTTTTGGCATTAGCTTTCACATTGTTTCATTATTTGTATCTGTATCACTCCTGCAGAATTCAGTCGATTCACTTCAATGCACTTCTTATGTGTCCCCCTGAGACAGGGAGCTTCCCTGTGATGCATTTTCCTGGCAGCACAGTCACCATTAACCCTGTCTTCCTCTCAGTCTGGGCCCAAAGTATTTCTTTCTGTGTCAGTGGAGATACATCACGTTAAATAAAACTCTGGTACTAATGACATAAAAATTGTGCTTGCTATTGCATAGAATGAAACAGGGTAATTTTTTCTGTGTTTGGCACTTCCATATGAATGTAACTCTTGAGCTAATATACTGTAACAGATTTGTATTTTCAGTCATGACTAATATCTCAGGATCGCTGAAGATAAAGATACTAATTGCAAGAGTAAGTCAAATGGCAAGATAAATGCAACACAATCCAGTCCTGACAGCTGTTTTTTCTGAAGTCCAAATTCCTATTTCTCATATGTTATTTTTCCTTTTTTTCCCCTTTTCCTTACTTTCAGAATCTGCCAGAGTAGAGAATGAAGGCGTTATAAAATCTCTTTCATTTCTGTACTGTCTAGAATAGTCAGGATTTGTTTTGATTTTCCCCATCTCCCAGCTGTCTCTCAATATTTTGTTCCTATGGAATCTTTTATATTTTTTCATCTTGTTATTTTATGCTGCTCCTGCCACTGTTAGATGAAACTGAACCTTCTCTTTCTTACTGTCACCTGTCTTATTTGGTGTTCATGTTCTTTCCCTTGTAATTTCATATTCATTTTTCTTCAGGTTTTGCTCCTGTAAATTACATCTTGGTCAAATTGCTAGTCTTTGTGGAATAATTACAGTGCTCTGCAGGAACATTTTGATAGGACAGATTTTACTTACCACCCCATCTGGGCTGGCTGCACCAGTAATAATCAGTTTCAGGAGGCTGCACTGGAGAAGGGGGCGTTAATGACAGTTCAAGAGCTCTCATGGGTACACTTAACGAGGATGCTGACCCTTAAACAAAAACAACTTCCTAAATATTTATATTGAAATCAGTTCAATAAATACATGGCTTCTCTGTGTGTAGTTAATCTTGCTGGAGAAGTAGTATATTTCTTTTTGCCAAGTAATTCAGATCCCAATGCATGCTTATGGCCAGAATGAAAGAAATTTTTTTTTCTCTTTAAAGGAATGAGAGCTCTCTTGACTATGTGTATTTATTCTTAATCATGTGTCCTCATATAGACTTCTGTTGTCACAGACTTGAATTATCTCACAAGCATTTCTGAAGACTTCCTAACAATATTCATTTGACTTAAAGAAATACATGTAGAAGACTCCATATTATTTATATAGGCAGAAGTGTGAACACATTTACATGACCAGCTCCAAAAGCAGCCAGGAGGCCTGTGACAGAGTTAGGGAAGTACCTCACTTCTCCTGAATTGCAATTCAGTGCCTTAACAAGTGTTCCCCTGTGTCTGGGTTTTAGCTACTCTGTTAGCATCAGCAAACACTTGATTTTCTGGCAACAACTGTGTTCTGTATACTGCAGCTTTTTGTGTTGCTCTGGCATTGTGATTTCCATGAAAATTGTCAGTGTTCACACTTTAATGCTGCTTCTAAGAGAATGACAGGCCTTTAGAAATTGTTTTTTTCCATAGTGGGTTAAGCCAGTTTATGCATGAGAAACTGGGAATTGGAAAAAACTTACAATCCATGTTTCCAGCTAAAATTATGATTTAAGGATCATTTAGAAATGGTTGTATTTCCAGGTCATGGAAATTACAACCCTTTTTAAGGTATGAATCCACTTAATATAGTGAGTGTTTCCAGAGCTGTTAGTTGCCCAGTGAGCCAGGCTGCTTATCATTAAATAACTGATGCTGGGAATAGTGTATTGTTGTCATAGTTTCAGCATGAGAGTGTCAGCGATCAGGCAGGGACTGGACCCATGCTAAGGAGCAAGTGGCAAAGCTGTGTGGCATGGCTGTGCTCTGAGGGCACTGATGCACAGCATCTCATACCCACTTTAGTCTCCTCATACCAGAAACCATGTCTTTTCAGTTTTATTAATCCCTCAGCTAATAAGCTTGCCTCAGGTGCTGTGCATTTGTGCAGAAGAGTTGTAATAACCAGAGAAAGGGGAAAAATGGATTTGGGATGGTTTTTCTATTTTCTTTTGTTCTTACTATAGCTTCCAGATTCAGAGTGTCTATGGGAATATAAAATTAATTTCTTATTCCTGTAAATTCAACATGATATTTGTATGTTAAGCTGTGTTTTGTGTGTTCCTTAGCATGTGTTGTATGGAAGAGAGTTGTCAGTCTCCTTTACAGTTTCAGTGATGAAACGTGAGTTACTGCTAGCTTTCTCTAGCAGTCAAAAAATGATGCAACCTGGGTGCACTATTTTTTGGACATGCTGAGCATCACTGAAGCCAGTAGAAAAGGTGGAAATGAAGTGGTGCAGTCTGGCCTGAGGTACTTGCAGATGTGCAGTAGACAGACTGCATTTTCGGCTTTGGTTCTGTGTTCTCTATTGTCTTGTTTTTATTAAATGTGGTTGACCTGTGCATAAGTATTTAAAGCTGGTCTGTGAGCTCCTCTGCCTCTTTCTCTCTCAATGTTGGTGTGATGTATAAAAAGTGGAACAGCTCAGTAAAGTGTGATGGAGAATCCCTCACCTAAGTAATCATCAACCAGGTAGTTAGGGAACCCTCTTACAGAAAACCCACGTTCAAGGATCTACTTGACAAAGTAGAGCTGTAGAATTAAACTTGCAGTAGCTTTTACTACACCAAATTGCTAGGACCACTCTGCAGCCTGGAGTCCTTCTTTTTCCTTTGAGTGAGAAGCCAGACAGATGTGAGCCTCAGTACTCCTGAAGCCATTGTGGAGTAGCTGGTGTTTGTGTAGCAAGCTCTTACTAGTGACTCAAAGGCTACAGAAAATATGGTCTTCCTCAGCTGCACTGGTGTTGTGGTGCTAGCAGTGAAAACTTCCTTTGTTCAAAAAAATAAACAGGTAACATGTAAAATCATCCTTCTGACATGGAACTTGAGCAAGAAAATTACATTTTATATTATCAGTGTTCTAAATATAGCCATACTGCAAAGTTCCAACAGCAAGTACCAATCCAAAAGTACTTAATCAGATAAGTGCTACTTTACGTTTTCACCAAGAGTGACTAACAATCAGTGTGATTCTCTGTTTGCCATGCCTACTTTCCTTTCCTGTGTGTTAGGCTCTATTTAAATAAATGCATGCTGATCTCATTGACTGTTACTGGGGAGTTATTGTGAAGTGGAGCAAAAACTGTTCGTTTTCAGTAATCAGGGGTTAATGACATTGGTGTTTTTGAAGACCACACAAACAGAGATTTAAAATGGGTAACATTAATGGTTATGAGATGTCTTCTGAACTTTCAAATGTTGTTTCAATAAACATTCTTGTTACCATTCATAATAAGATGATATAAAACCTCTTTATATTACTGCTTTTTGGTAATATTTCAGTGTCTTGGTTAGACTAAAGAACAGAAAAATTCAAGGGCCTGACTACAAACGCAAAACTGACAATCAGTTGTTGCCATCTCCAAAGTCTGACGGTCATTCCTGTTAGTCTGATGGTCCCTTTTTCTCTGAAAAGGCATGGCCCTTGTTTTTTTTTTTTTTTTTTTTTTTGGTGGGAAGGGGGAAATGTTTCTCCCTTTCTATTTGTGTTATGTGATGCTAGGAGATGGTGTGGTGGTGGCTTGAGCAGAAGTTTGTCCTCTGAGGTTGTGTGGCGGTCCCCATGCTGTAGTATATGTAAATCCACCAGTTACAGAATCATCTCAGTCAAGGCCAACATCTCCAGGGACACAAGAGAAATGCTCTGTTTTAGATTATCTAGATGACTTGTTTTAAAAGCTCATTTCTTCCTTCTTGCCCCCTGCATCCCACAGCGGGCATTCTTCAGTGCTCACCCTGGAGATTTGTTGGGTGCTTACATCTTCTGATGTAAGAAAAAATTAACTGGTAAATTCTGCTCAAACCCTTTAAAACATTCATCTTTTGTTGTGTAGAGTTATTTTGTTTATGATAACAACTTTTTCCCTGCATTAGTAGGTTCCAAAAGATAAATAAAACTCCAGGTTACTTTACAAAAAAAACCATATTATTTCTTTTTTTTTTTTTCTTACTTCTGTGCTTAGATTATTTTCTTTTCTGTACTTTTTATGTTTGAGGTCATTATCTTGCATAGGCAGCAAAAATACCTCCTAGATAAATACATCAAGCCTGGCATGTCTGCTCTTACTGTGCACAGAATGTGTATTTTCCCCCCTGTTTTTGTCTGAGTTTGCCAGGAGGGGAGTCTCCAAAATCAATAAACAGTTTCAGACAAATGGGAAGAAAAAACATTTTCTGTGCTTTCCTTCAATATCTGCTCCCATGGCAGTGCTTTATTTCTCAACATCTCAGCAGTGGTTCAAGGTGTTGAGGAGGCAATATCTTGGTATAAATCCAGATTCCTTCTGTTTTTTTGTGGTATTGAGTTTGGTTTACTTTTTCTTTTTTTTTTTTTTTTTTTTTTTTCCTTTTGAATAACTTTTCATGGTACTTTTGGAACCAAGCCTACTCTTTTTATGGATAATAAATAAATTACTGCTGGTTTCCCTGGGGGAACAGCTCACGTTTCAGTGTCAACACAGCTTCCTCTGCTCTAAGGGGACTGGTCGTGTTGCTTGTGGTTGTTCTGAGGAACGCTTACTGCTAGGACAGGGCTTTCTTCTTGGGAAGGAGGCCAGCTTTTGCCTTCAGCTGTGATTAAAATCTTGGTACTGTGACACCTTCAGGTGCTCCTAAGACTGACTCTCCCAATTCATTAAATACAGCTACAATTAGGTCAGATCACATTGCTAAACTGATGGTGTTGTAATTAACACAGTTATTTATTTTTGTTGCTTTTAATTACCTGTTTCTTTTCCTCTGCTGAGCTGGAGAGTCACTTGGTCATGTCACAGCAACACAGAGCAACACCATATGCTAAAATAATGTTACATTGCCAGATGTGCATAACCTTGTGCTTTCTGAGACATGCAGTCTTTTTGCTGTCTTATTTTATGGTTTAAGGTCTGTTGTGCAGCTTCATTCCCTGCGTAGTGACTTGTTCTGAGGGGGATAAACTGGGACCATTGTCCACTTAGTGAGTCCTCAGCCCTTCATTTATCCAGGGGAGATGCAAATTGTCCGACACTGGGCTGTGTATGGAGGCAGACTTGCCTGAGCCCAGACTGACATAGGGATGATAGGGAGCAACCAGAGTGTGGCAGGAAATTGTTCTCCAACTCCATCATGTCTTTTGTAAACCAGAAGATATTTTTATTCCTGCTCTTACACTAGCAAGTCAATGATTGCTATCTTCTGATCAAGTCTGTTGTTCCTAAATATAATGCATTAGTGAAGAATTGCTTCTTATTATTAAACCTACCTTTTCTGTTCTGAGACAAACACAAACATGATTAACAGCGGGTCCAGGATCAAACTTAAAATTGAAAGAAATAACCTTTTACATGAGTCATTACCTAACAGAATTGTGTCTTAAGTTCAGAGATTTGTGGATTTTCCAAATTACTTGTGTAGGGAGGAGAAGGATAAAAATTCACACTGCAGTTTTAAATAAACATTTAATTTGCTGTTTTTTTCCCTTCACCTCAAGTCCTATAGATTGTACCAACTTTGGAAAACAGTTCAGAAAAAACTACCTAAGCACAGCCCTGTTGGTGATTAAACAATGTCATGATGGCAGTAAAGTTGCTTTTCTTCCTAACTTCCTAACAAATACTTGAATTCCTCTTCCAACTTTTACATGGATTTGTAAGAAACAAGAGAATACCTTCCTGAAAGAGCAATTAGTTATTCTGCAACAAATATTTACTCAGTTTTCAACTTCGCAGGTATCAGGAAACATTATTCTCCTAGAGAACATTGATTATAGTTGTGGTGTAGAATTCTTTCTGAAGAAGACAAATCATGAATTTTGAACTATTTGCTATCAGTGGGTGCAAGCTGTTCTTTGATTTCTTTGCTTTTAGTAGTTCTATTTCACAAATAATAATGTCTCAGGTGATTTTAGCATTTGATACCAGGATCAAAATACAGGGCCTTCCCTCTCCTGGCTCAGATGTAGTATTTCTTTCTATTTTTTGTAACATTTACTATCTTCCAGCCCCATATAAGACAAACCAGGAATGCAATTTTTTCCTAGAAGCACTTTTGTTTTTTCATTTTTCCCACTTAAATTTTTGTTAAGGATGTTAGCGTACTATTGTACAAAGTGGCTACTAAGGACTGAGCAGACTCAGAGTCTGTCTGTCCCCACGGTCTACTGTTCTCTGCTGGGACAGACGGAGAGTCTGCTTGTACTTGCCAGAGAATGAAGAGCAGCAAAAGCACTGGCTAATTGTTTAATGCAAAATTGGAAATGGCACTTCGATCAGCTGCTCTGAAGCAGCAGGAATTTATTTGATCTGTTCAGCATGGAGGAGACTGGGCATGGCTATGCTCCCATTGCCTTAATATTCATGTTTTGAGCCAAAGAGCCCTTTGGGTTTGGTCTTGCTTTGCTTCATTTGCCAGGCTGAGATGTGCAAATCCCAAGCAGCTTATCTGAAATGTCTGGGTCTGCTCCTGCATCAGACAGGTATGAGAGGGACCAACATGGTCTTCAGTTGGGCAGATGAGGGAAATACTTGTAGGTGCACACTGATCTTAGTGCTTTACAGGGGTTCAGGTTTATGTTTTATATTACAAAATTTGGTATCTTATTATAAAAGGAGGAGGTTGTTTAGCTAAAGATGGGTGAGTGCAGTCTGAACATTCCTCTGTGTGTTCCTTCTGTAGTTGATTTTCTTTGCATGATGGTAAACTTCAAACTGCCATCTTTTCACCAGTATGCTACAGCTAAAGCCCATGGACACTAAGTTGTTCAGTATATTGTTCATACTGGTTAAGGATACAGAGGCCACTTGTTTCTGTTCTCACTTGTTCTTTTTGCAAGACCAGCTATTGCTTATATTTTTAAATAAAGCCTACAGATTGTCTTGCCATTGCACCAGTCTTATTTACGAGTTCTACTCAAGTATATAGTTTGTTGTTTATTATTGAGTATTCTCAAATTAGCTATAGTTATTTTGGAATGAAATCTCTTTGCACTCAAGTGGTTAAATACCACACTTTCTCCTATTAAAAATGAGATCCAGGTCTACTGAAAAATATTTTACACATATAAAACTGCCTGAAGTATAAAACCTGTTTATACAGATACCATGGATTTCTTGCCATAAAAAGCACCGTAAATTCCCCGTGCTGCTTAATTTTCATAAGGAGTTACTTGAAAAGAAATATTGCTTGCGGTGAGTTGCCAATTATTTATATACTAATTTGCTACCTAAGAATAATTTCATCTTTTTTAAATTCAGTTTGGTATTGAAGTGATAGAGAGAAAAAAATGTCTGAAACTACTTCATGCTTTACAGTTTAGCTTAAATTTACTTGGAAAGAAACTGACTATTGATTTATTATTTTTAAATTTTTATTTAATTTCTTTTTTAAGGGCATGAGTTTATCTTTTAATTAAAGTGGTGTATCTGTGAAGAGTTTTGAGTCTTTTTTTTTTAATGTAAATTACCACTCACCTGTATTGTACAGGACAAACAACTCAGTGCTGTATATAGAATATTAAGCTGTTGTCATGTAAGCAGTATCTGTGTGCAAAACTTTGGTGGCAGATTTGAATAGGAGGCTACATACAATGGCTGGGAGCAGAGAGCTCTGTTCTGCCATCATTTGAGAGGACATGCACGTCAGCCTGCAGTAGAGATCAACCCTTCAAGAAAATGATCCAGACAGTTGATGAGGGGGAAATATATTCCCTTGCTTCTCTTTTAAAGGATACCATTGCTATGTATAGGAAAAAAAAAAAATTCTGTGGCATTTGGCTGTACTATAGGGATGCAGTTAAGAGACTAAAAATAGTATTGCTTTATCTTCCAGCAATGAGATAATTTTTCTTACAAAATTTGGGGAACTAAGTGAATTGCAGACTTCATGTTACTTTCGTGCCTGCTGAGGTCCTGTGATTTATTCCATAATGCTTATCAGAAAAGACCTCAATTTTTCAGAATTAAATTGTGTGGGTGTAGAGAGGTCCACAAGGAAGCTGTTTGGGAGGCTTCTTTGTGTGACGTTTGTGAATAGTACCTGTAGAACTGCTTGGGAGCGATGTGAGGAAGGATTAGGCTGCAGATGCTCCTGCACAGCTCTAGTCTTGCACACATGCAGGTGGTCTGGGCAGCAAGCCTTCTTATCGATCCGTAGCACAAGGGACAGCAAGCACGTGCCTTACTGCTTGTAGAAAGAAACAGATTTTTCTTTTATCCTGCTGGTTTGGTAGGCTCTCTTGGCATTTAAAAGGAAATGTGTGATTATTTTAGGAATCTTTGAAAATGGCAGCGTATCTCTGAATTAATATGTTCATATTTCTCACTGAGTTGCAGA
Source organism: Vidua macroura (assembly GCF_024509145.1). Classification (NCBI taxonomy): domain Eukaryota; kingdom Metazoa; phylum Chordata; class Aves; order Passeriformes; family Viduidae; genus Vidua; species Vidua macroura. Next base: position 85,369,626 of record NC_071571.1, on the reverse strand, counting down.
TGAGAAACTGTGATTTGGGCAACATATGTTGATTAATACTGGAAATAAATGCTACCCTGTGGGACCTTGCTTCTGGAGACACGATGTCCACTGAGTCGTACAGCTGTGCCGGTCTTTCCAGAATTGTTCTGCAATCTATTTACTTCAAACAAATGTTGCAGTCATGGATGGATTTATGAGGATAATGATCTGACAGACCATGCAAGCTTAGAGATTATAAAATTTTCCGTACACAGGAAACCACGTGTTCACCAATTAAACTCTCCTTATATAGAGAGGAGTGGTACTGCTGTGTTCCTCAAAATACATATGGAAGATAAGAGGTGAGGAAAATCATTTTTATTGCTGCACAGTAGGGTGCAGGCGTGTTGGCACCTGATGCAGATTCAAAATTGCCCAAAATTCTCTATTGGCTTGTATAGCACAGTCAGCGTGTTTCAGTGGTTTGGCAGTGTTGCCCACAGATTTCACAAGTGGTGGAGTTCGATCTTCATGGGATTTTTTTTTTTTTTTTAATTGTCAGAAAGTACATGTATGTTCCTTGGAGTTCAGGGAAAACACTTGGAAAAAATGAAACTGTCCCTTGTTAGTGAAATCTATTCTTCCTGGCCTTTTTTATTAATTCTTTCTAGCAAGTTCCTAATTTTGTGGCATGACAGAAAAGGAGAACTGTGTCCTTGAATTTGTATCTGTGATAAGGTTATCATTGCTTGGGGGCTGCATTATACAAGTATTAGAAGGAGTTTTCTTTGCCATGGCTTGTCATCTGACAGCCACATTCTGCTTGGTCTTGTGCTCCTTGGTCCTTTCAGGTCTCATCTGCAAGCCTGTATTTCTCAGCAAAGCTCTGATTCCCCACACTTGAAGCAGCACTTTGGTCTTCTAAAATTGTCCTTACAATAACAGTGGGTCAGAAAGTCACAAACTGAGCAGACCCAGGGCACAGCAGGGCGTATATAAAGGAAATTTTTTGAAGGAAGTTTTCAAAGTCCACAGCTACATAAATTGCTTTCCTTAAGCTGCTGTTTTTTTTTTTTTTTTTTTCCCTGACAGCTTTCAGTTCTCTCTGTTGTCTTCTTTCACCAAGCATTACTGTCCTGCAGAAGAAAAAAGGGGAAAAAATGTTATTCATGAAATAGCAAGTTAAATTGTGTAGACATAGTAATAATCATAAAGTTTTACATGTTTAGATATAAATTTTACAACCAGTATGTTATAAGAAACAGCTACACCCTATTGATTTATGCTTATACGTAGGATATAGGCAGGAATAGAATTAGTATTTCTTCTCACTTAATCTAATTCCAGTTATTTTCAAGCTCAGACAATACCAGTGTATTTTCTACTGCATAGCTTTGTAATTACATAAAACTGATAACAAGCCATATGATCTCTGCAAACATATCTAAATATTACCATCAATTCATTTATTATGTCTGAATATGTCTCTGTGCTTAGATCAGTCTGTAATTCATAATGTGCCAACTTTATTACTTTTACATAAAGAAATGTATTGTAATAGAATAGTACATCAATGAACACTTAAATGAGAGAACTTAGTATGTGATAATGTACTTATTTTTTACAGTGAAAATGTTTTCCCTTCTTAATAGCATTTAATACTTCATTCCATTATTTTTTTCTATCCCAAAGTGAAATTTGCATGTATATTGTCAAAATGTGACAAAATATGTATGTACAGATTGAATAGACAGAGTTTTATTGCTTTAGTACTTCAGCATATTACCTTTTTCAGCCCATCTCAAGACTTCCTAATAATGAAAACAAGTGAATGTTGTGTAACTTTATGATATGGTTATATAAGTCAGGAAGTTCAGTTTGAATAATGAAATTAAATGTAATATGCAAACAGCAGGGACCTTTTTATCTACAAAACCAACTTAGTCTCGAGTGGAAGTTCAGAACTTTACTGCTGGTAGTTTGCTTTCAGCTTTGCTGGAAAATTAATGTTTTAATGACTGAATCCAGTTTTGAAAAAAGTACCCTTGTGAAAATATGAGATTTTTCATTTTATACCACAAAAATACCTGTCATATCTATAAAGTTTTTGCTTCTTAGTGAAAAAATTCTAGTTTAAATAAACTGGGCAAGTTGTCTTTTAGGGAAGGGAGAGGATAATTTATCTTTTTTCTTCTTACAGATAAAGGTTAATAGCTTTTTTCCCTCTTTCAGATTTTCCCTGAAATGACCAAATCAAAAAGACTTTTGTTTTATGAAACCTGCTGTTGATTAAGTTGATTGGGTTTTATTTACCTACTTAATCTGAACCATGCTTCTTCCTTATCGTGTAAAGTCGCTTACTGTTGCTAAATATACCCGTGTATTTTAAAGAAGCAAAGCTGTGCGTGAGTATGACCCATTCAGAGCGGGGTTGTAGGGTAGGGAGGGACCTGCTGGTAACCCGAGAGCAAGAGCAGATGCTAAATTAGCAGCTGGATCGTTAGTAATGAGTCCACAAGTGTCTGCTGGGAAATGATCTTCTTTGGGCGCATGTAGCGTGGGTGTGTGGGGCTATTCAGAGTTTCTAGCATCTAGTTGCTCTTTACCCGTGACTCAAAGGAAAGTCATGGAGCCAGAGGATTTTTATTTTTGAAGTGACTGGCAACTTGTTTTTATTGAAAGTACAGGCTGCATCTATAAATTGTCATTATTGTGCACCGTTTTCTACTAGGACATGCAATTTGAAAATGATTGGAAGGGCAAGGGGATCGCTGGCAGTATTTAGTTACAAAGTGAAAGCCACAAAAGATCTGTGGAAAAGCAAATAACATTATAAGGGCATCATTAATAAACCCAGGGTCACATTCATTTTCACCTTTAATATAAACAGGTATCAACCATTGACTGTAGTCAGAAGTAGTTGAGATTACAACTGGATGAGATTCTAGAATGTGACCAAGGACTACCAGATGATGTGATTTAAATGGTAGCCAAGCAGGAAAATCCAAATAAAAGATCATGAGGTAAAAAGAGCTGTAAGAAAAGTGCTGAGGAATCTAGCTTTACTTCATATTGAAAATCAATTAATTTCTTTATATCTTAAGCTAATGATAATGTAAATATGTGCTTTGCAGGTCACTGTTTCTCCATATTGAAGAGGAGGTTTAGGTTAGGTTTTTTTAAGCTTATCATTTTGGTGAGGATGATTCAATTTTGTAGTATAAACAGATACAAAAATGATACAGATATGTAGAAACATGATATATGCATATCATGGTCCTAATGTCACCAAAAGGTTTTGTGATATTTTTTTTTGCTGTTGTTGATCGGAGGGCAAAAGCCTTATTATGGAAGGGAAAGAAGCCTTCCAAATGAGAAGTGTGATTCTGCTTACTAGTGACAGCCTTATCATAGGCACAAAGTGAGTTTGTGGTGTTTTGAGGCAGTGACTATGATCTAATCCTCCAATAAAAACCAAACAAAAAATCCTCAGATGGACCCCTTCCAGACTCATGTCTGGACACCCACGCAGCAGTGATTTAACGTATGAAGGTGCTGTATCCTACTCAGTTATCCTTCTCTGGTAATTCCATTCCAGTATCAGGTCTAACTGAAGGTCAGTCAAAAGTTAAGGCTTTGGGGCTGGTAATGAGGTTTTCAGTTAGGTGTTAGGAAGGGTCAGTAAGACGAGTCTAATAGAAGGCCCTCTCTAAACACAAAATTCTTGGCTATTTTGGTGTGGGATGCACAGGACAGGACTACAGGTCTGACTTTCTTTTTCTGGGAAAAGATGAAGAAGAAATATTCAAACAGTTGTTTTCATTTAAAAATCATTTTCTGCTTAACAGCTCAGCAACTAGACTACATTTTTCCTCCTTTTTCTTCTGAAGAGTTAAGCATCTGTGTGAAAGACAGGGAACAAGTAACAGTCAGTACAGTTTTGTGTGAGTACAGAAATGCCCTCCCCCAATCCCCAAAATGCACAGCCAGTTTTGGATTGTGTTGTGGCTGTCTATATTAGCCTAAATATGGAAAAATGTTGCATTCATGTAACTTGTCAGAAAAAGACAGATACATTGCTTATATTTGCATGTGTATATGTATACAGACATTACATTATCAAGTTGTAGTTGACATGTTAATGCCTTGGTAGAATAGTGCATATGTGTGAAGACCATATAATGTTACCCAGTTCCAAGTACAAGCATGGGGGTGGGTTTATTTTGGGAAAAGGAAAAACAGAGGTTACCCTCTGGTAGCTTTTTTTCAGGGAAATTAAGGAGTGTGATTCTTTAGTTGCCTTTTGGCAAGGAATTGCTCTTCCATCTTTGTACAAAACTGTAATTTAGCATTAATGGAAAAACAGAGTAGTTTGGTGTAAATCCTCCAGACAGTACATCCCATTCTAGTAGGGATTTAAAAATGTTCTGCTGCATAGCTGATGTATTGGTTTAGACTGCTGTTGCGTAGCAGCTGGGATGGAAAAGGAAGAGAGTTAGACAGTTCTTTGTGATCACCAGGCAAAGAGCAGCTACAGGTTTGGTGTTTGGAATATTTTTTAATTTTTAAAAAATCTGTTACGTAACATAACACATTCTTAAAAGAAATTAGTGTCCCAGTACAGCAGTTTACTGTGAGCCTTTGTCACTAGCAAAGTCACTAACTTGTCTAACAATTATGTTCTCTTTATAAACAGGACTTAGATATTCAGGACCTGTTTGGTCTAGTTCTCCTCAACGGTGTGCCTCATTTTCTAGTGCTTCCTGATAGCCTGGGTGATGTGTGGTAATGACAACATGAATGATCTGCAAAGCTTCAGATAACTCTCTGTAATTTTGTGGCAGAATCCTGCCCATAAGCATGTACAGGGAAGAAATCAACCATAAGCTTCACTCTTTGCTAATTTATGTAATTGTAAATCAGGGGTGTTTCAGTCTAAACTGGTGATTTTCAAGACAAGTAGCCCCCTTTTTTTTTTTTTTTTGTGAGGTGTAAACCTTTAATAAATAAATTTTAACATAAATTGTATAGTAATTTTAAAAAAGGCCTATTAACATAGAGAAAATATTTATAATTTATGATAACTTAGTATCTGTGGGAATTGTGGGAACTAGTCTGGAAGGGATAACCTGTCTGAGGCTTTGGTCTCCAACCCTGAGCTGGCGTTGTGTACAAGAGCCAGTGAGGACAGTTAAGGAGTCTGCAGAACAAACTTTTTTAACATCATGACCTAAGGCATGACCTTAAACAGCATTTGGGATTAAATTGTTTACTTAGGAGTATGCATATTCTGTCAAATTTTATGTCCTTTGAAACTGTGGTTAAAACATACTCCACCTCTAAAGTGAGTGATTGAAGTAAAGTGTCTCCTTCAATTTCTAATTAAAGACCTGGAGGCTGCTTCAGTGCAGCATCTTCTGTGAGAGAGACAGCCCAGAAATCATTGCAAATGTGTGGTTTGATGTCTCCTATGTCCTTAAGACTAAGTTCTAGTTCCTTTGCCACTGCAGAATCTAAAATACCTCAGGTACAAGTTAGAGGAGCCCCTTGAAAAGCTTTATTTGTACATCCAAACTCTCTATATATATCAATCTTCTTTTTTTATTTTTTTCAGCAAACCATTTGTCTTGGATTTGCAGTGAGAATTATCTTCCCTTAGTGTATGGCCTAACATATCTTTATAAAACTTCCTTGCAGATCAGAATTACAAGATTCAGAAGTGCAGACAGTTCATGTTCCTGTAACAGGTAAATTCTGCAAATGAAGGTGTAACTGCAGGTGTCCCAGCTGTGTGAAGTCAGGTGCTGTACAGAGAATACCTTCCTGTGTCTGTGTTGCATCTTGCTGGTTGTGGACAGGGCATGAGTGATGCAGTCACTCAGTTCTGTGACTGCAACGCTAAATTAAAATACAACAGTACCAAGCAAAATTCAGTCCAGTCCAGCCCTCCCACAAAAAAAAGGAGAAACAGTCTCTCACTGCATGTCTTCTGGTTTATATATCCCTTTTATTATGGTATTGTCCTGGACCCTGACCACACAGTAGGCACTGGTAACAGATGAGCAAAGTTGATGTTTTTTGACATTGACAGCAGATTTTTCCAACAGATCCAGCTGTTGGGAAATATGGTTTAAGCATTCAGACAAAATCCTTTTGTTTTTTTAACTCATGTGAACGGAGGTATTGACAACTGAAGTAAAAAAACTGGAGGGTTTATGCTATCTCTGAGTTCAAGTTCTGTTTGGGCTTTCATGGCATAGGACAAAAAGCCTTGGTGAGGAGAAAGGATATAAAGAAATGTTTGTTAAAAGGTGTTGTATTCTTTCAATCTGTAAGGGAGGCCCTGCAGATAGCCCCTCCTTAATGGTGGTCCACTGCATGTTTTAACACAGGTCATATAGCCTTTCTCCTTCTTGCCTGCTCCTGTCAATATGTGTCATACCCTGTCAAGTCTGCTTTCCACTGTGTTTCTCCTGCTGCCTACACCTACCTGTCACAGCCTCTGTCCTGCTTGTGCCAAGTTCTGTCTGTCAGGCTGCACCCTGCCAAGTCACTGCTTTGACTCGGCTGCCCTATAGGAAAGCCCATTGCTGCTGGCTCCTGACCACTCGGCCAGGTTACACGAGTGTCTGTGCTGAGCAGGCAGGTGTAAAAAGAGTCTGATTCTGCGTGCTGGATTATTCTTGGCCGAAGTGTTTCAAAGATAACACAGGTGTTCCCACTTATAAACCCACTTCAGAGGGGAGGGCGTGAGCAGTTTTAAAAGAAACAGGGCATAAGCAAGGCAAATCCTGTGCATTTCTGTGGCATTGGGATCCCATGAAACCTGACCAAAAGAGATGCATTGATTCATGTTATGTAAGCTGAGGTTTGGCTCTGAGAGAGAATTCCTTTTTCCTTTTTTACTTTTTTTTTTTTCTGGGGGTGAGGGAAGGTAGCAGTGGGGGCATTTTCCTTTCATATCCTTGCTGACTTAATACAGAGGAGCTGTTGTAATTTAGCTGCCAGGACTCACTGATGATCAGCTGCAAATATAAATCCAAGATCAAGAAAAGCAAAACAGGGGCTCTGGTCCCTCTACGGAAATAGTTTCTCCTTCATTGCCCTGGGAGGATAAATGAAGGAGGCGAGACACTTAGCAGTTTGAATTAAGCTACTGTTTAGAGTGATTTTACACAAAAGTCTCCCTAGGCAGATCACATGTTGTGCTATATCTATCTGAAAATGAAAATACTATTACAGAGTGAATGTCATAAATATACAACTTCATATAGGTTGTTTTAGAAAAAAAAGTGGCACACATGTCTGGGTTTTATATTTGAAGAAACATGTAGTGATACGCCCAAGGTAACATGAGAAGAAAATCTGTCTTTCTACTTTTTCACTCACAGTTCAGTTGTGATTTTCAGCTTTCAGATTCCTACTGCTTTTTGTGCTAGTTTCTGTGGCAGATAGGTGGGTACAGATGCTGACTTGCAGGTTTGTGTTGAAATAAAGTGGTGAAGGCATGAAGGGAGGGGTTCTAAAGCAGGCTGCTGCTTGTAACAACGCATGTGCCTTGAACACCTTAGATCCTCGAAGTATGTGGAGTTTTGATTTGATCCTCTGACTGGGAAGGATAGTTAAAAGCAGAGATTTTACAGCTGGTGTCACTTGACAGTTTTGATTTGATGGGATGTGAAAGGAGATGGATAGTTAGCACTAGAGACCATATGCTACCACGAAACAGAGAGGTAATTTTTGCCCAGTGTCTCTTGGTGACACTGCTATGAAAAGCTAGGAATATTATTTTTTGGTGTTGAATCTTTTTATGAGGAAATACAAATACCTTTTCTTTATTTTTTTTAGATATTAATTGTTTTCACTTTGAAAAAAACAAAGTAAATGTTCTGTGTGTTTAGTAATGTATGATATTGAGTTGACTGTCCTTAATGCCAAATTTTCATCATGAAATACCAAAGTACAGATTATCTTTGAGATTGTGACAGCTGGGGACCATAAACTTTATATAGAAACACAAATTTTGGGAGCATTTCTAAAGTGGCAGTTTTCTCTATTTAGTCTTGAGGCCAAACTGATAATGGGATGGAATGTGGAGCTCATTTCCAAGGATTAAATCAGACTAATAGGAGCAAGGTTACTTTGCCCATAGCAGAGTATCAGTGTCTATTCTGTTGCAAATTTATAATGATATAACGTATATTAAAAACATACTTCAGTGGGATTCCTTTTTGGCTCTCAGCAATAGCTCATTCGTTACCTCATTATGATCTGGGAATCCTCCTTTTAGCATATGGTGTCCTTAGGTGCTTGCATGTGATTCACATGCTATGTGTTTTCTTGGTGAATTCACAATCCAACAGCTGTTACTGTGAGAAAACAATTACTGCCTTTTATTTTTAATGAATACTGCAACACGCCAACAAGGTTCTTGAGTTTTCAAGAACATTGTCTCATGCTGGACAGATGTCAGACTCCTTCCATTAGCCAATATTTCAGCCCCTCTGCTAGTGTAATGCCTAATGTTTCTTAAATGCAAGATATAGCAATAGAATAGGAAAGAGAAATTTGTTTGAGGATATTCCTGAGTGCAGAAAGTGTTAATGTGCGTGCTTTTTCCCCCTTCTTTGAAGCTCCTATTCAAACTTGAGTATTCACTTAGTTTTTTGTCATTGTAGTTGGCATCAGATAGAAAGATTGTGAGAAATCATGGAATATGATACTGATTGACTTCAGGTCAACCACTGGCAATGCCAGGATGTTCTGCTCATCTAGAACAGAACAGAAAAGGAGTTCAGGATATCTAGTCAAGAATTAAACAGAGATGAGTAAATTGATATGACAAAAAAAAATTCTTTTCTAAAACAACCTATACGAAGTTGTATATTTATGACATTTATCCCATAAAAGTATTTTTATTTTCAGATAGATATAGCATACCATGTGATCTACCTAGGGAAGGGTTTTTGTGAAATAACTCCAAACTGCAGCTTAATTCAAATTGATGTGAGAAAAACTGGTGTGAGGAGAACAGCCACTGCTCTGGGATCTCTTGATCAAACTGTAGAATGACTGATGTAATAGTAAGCATTTTTCTGTCAGGAAGTTGAATATGCCTAAGGCATCTGGTTTTATTCCATCAGTTTATTATTTTCTGCAACATGATGCATAATCCCTCTATAGTGACTGTAAAAACCCTGCTTCCACTTTTCTTTCTTGCTCCAAAATGGGATACTGTGGAATATTTATGGTATATGCAACAGGAGTAGACACAGTGGTCTTTTTTTTTTTTTTCTTTGCAGACAATGCCTTACTTGTGATACTGAAGATTAGCTTTCAATGAAGATTAGCTTTCAACAGATTACTGAAAAAAAGAACAGATACACTGTGTATCTGGCAGTACTTGATTTCCCTGCAGACCCTTTTCAGCTGGAAAGCATGGCCCTTTAGACAGCCTTTGGATAAGTCTGGATAGAGTGTTAATGCCATTCTTAAAAAATAATTAAAAACATTAGTGAGTTGTTTTAAACTGAAGGCTGAGTTGCAGAATGACAAATTTCTCAGTATTAATTAATGAAGATATCTGTAGGTTGGGTTCAGAAAACCCCAACTCTGAATCCCTCTGCATGCACTGAGCAGCAAATATAGTAGTTCATACTTCTAATTCTTCCAGCAACTCTGCTGTTGCTTTTTGGAGAGAGTAGGCATTTGCTCCCCGCTCTTCTCAGGTTCTAAATTCTCAATTTCAACTTCCTTAGGTGTTGTTAATGGTCATGAATTTTGCTGAAAATGTAAAATGTGACTCCTTATTATGACACAGGTAATTAATAGAAGTAAAATGTGATGAGAGTAGTTCAGGAGCAATGGATAGTGTAAAATAATGCCTTTTTCAGAAGAAGGGGAGTATATCCTCTTTCTTGCTTCCCAACTGGATTTAGGCTTTTTCATCCTTTTATTACTGTTTTAGCTGTATAGTACTCCAGCTTTTAAGCATACCTTCTTACCAACAGTTGCCAAGATAGGTTCAATCTGGCAGGCCATGTCTTTCTCCTTTTGTTTATGTCTTTATTTTATTTTTATTTTCTTTGTTTCTGCAAGTTAATTTTTTTCTCTTTTTTATTTTTTTCCCAGTTTGTACAAATATGGCTTTCACATTATTTTTTTTTTCTCCTGATGCCTTCCACCCTGAAGATGTGATTAATGCGCTACTATTCTGTCCCAGGCTAGATTTTACAAGAGTAACACTACTGCTGTTGTTTCTTGGATTTACTGTAAAATCAGGAAATGATCATGAGAAATCATCTACTTCTTTCCATTTTCTAAGTTAAAATAAAACACTATAAATACTTGTAAAACATATTTGCTTACATTTTTAAATTACAGACGCTTTTAGCTCTATTGGTGTAATGGTAAGTGGAAACAGTTCAAAATCTCCATGCCTTGTCCATGGTTTTCTTTCATAAATTTTGTGTGCATGTTTTTTTTTTTTTAATAGAAAAATACAAAACTTCTCAGTTTCACTAGCAGTTTGCCAAACAGACGTTGCTCAGAAATAAACTTTGGTAACAGGATATGTATGTTAAAGACATACATATGGAAGCAGGTTGTTTCACTGGTTAAGGAAGGGTTATCCCCTTAATGTAATGGACAACGCTGATTTGCACACTGAGGGAATCAAACATTTATCAGTATTATTTCTCTAAGGATTGTTACAAAATCAGCCAGACAGTTGTTCCCCCAGGCTCACAGCCCAGACGCCTTTTGTGATTCGATTAAGTTTATTCTCTAATGATGGCGTAATTAGCGCAGTTTTGCCAGAGGAAAGGGGATTTCTCTTTTGGCTCCTGTATTTGTTTTCCACCGTGAACAATAAGAAGGCAAGAGCTAAAAATAGTGTTTAAAAGCACTACTTTAAAAAGGTAGTGGGAGCGTCCCCTCTGACACGCCGGAATAGCGCGGGGCGCAGGCAGCTGCGGCCGGGCTGGGCTCAGATTGAGGGAAGGGAGGAGGAGGAGGAGGAGGAGGAGGAGGAGGAGGGAGGCTCCGGCAGCCGCGGGCAGCGCAGCTCCCCCAGGCGGCGTCTGGGCCTCTCCGCCCCGCTCTGCTCGCTCGCTGAGCGCTGCGGGCAAACGCCCGACCTTGCTCATTCCTTAAAAATACCGGCATCAGCAAACAGACGTTTGGTATCGAGATGAAAAAGGACCTTTTTTTTTTTCCCTCCCAAGAGAAACATAACAGGTTTTAAAGATTCGAAAACAGAAGCGATGGTGTAAAGTGAGCATTAAAGTCTGGAGCGCCTCCCCTGGGAAGATCGGGCAGAGACGAGTTAGGGTTGTTTAGCCTAGGGAAGAGATGGCTCCAGGGAGACCTTATAGCACCTTCAGTACCTAAAGAGGGTTTACAGGACATCTGGAGAAGGACTTTTTACAAGGTCATGTAGTCATAGTACAAGGAGGAATAGATTCAAACTGAAAAAGAGTAGGTTTAGATTGGATATTAGGAAAAATTCTTTGCTGTGGGGGTGGTGAAGCACTGGAACAGGTTGCCCAAAGAAGTTACGAATGCCCCATCCCAGAAAGTGTTCAAGGCAAGGCTGGATAGAGCTCTGAGCAACATGGTTTAGTGGAAGGTGTCCTTGCCCATAGCAGGAGCATTGGAAGAATCATAGAATCATCAGGTTTGGAAGAGACCTTCAAGCTCAGTCAATCCAGCTGTCCACCCAGTCCTGTCACTGTACCCCTAAACCACATCACCCAGCACCAGGTCCAGACACCTCTTGAAGATCTGCAGGGATGAGGATTCCACCACCTCCCTGGGCAACCTATTCCAATGCCTGACCACCCTAACAGTGAATCTTTAATTTTAATCTCTCCTGTCTCATTTTAAGGCCATTTCCTCTTTTCATTTTTCTGTAGTCATGGTAGAAGACATGAAGACTATCTTTAAGGTCCCTTCCAACTCTAAATCATTCTATGTTTCTACATGTGAATAATTTAAATAGATACATATTTCTTGATGATATTTTACATGCCCATTTTACCAACAGGTGGCCACAGCAAATGACCAGGAAGCTCTTGAACTCAAAGTTGTGTTCACACCACTGTAGTTCTCAAAAAAGGGTGTCAAGGTGTGAGCAGAAGTCTTCAACTGTTCAGATGCCTTACTAACAGTGACAGGTATCTCTATGACATGAGTTGCTTTTTTTGCTTTTTTTGAAAGTGTTATGTTTTTGAAAATCCTATATTTACTAGGACTATTAGAATTTGGCTAATTTGTCTCTTTGTTTTTAAGACCATTGCTGCTAATGTAATCTGTGTGAAAAGTTAGTATTTTAATGATTGCAATCCTTGGCTTACTGGCATGTATTGAGTAACAAGGCGATTGAAAACCTGAAGTAAAAATGCAGGGATGGGGTTTTGTGTTTCAGACAGTACACAAAGCTTGTCTGCTACCATCCATATGTGTTGCTGCATCCCTGTGTGGTGATACTGTAAAAGGAAGCTGCAGTTGCTTTGTTTCAGCACTTGACATTGAAGGAGCATTCCCTGAGCGGATTTAAGAAACTACTGTTTATTTCTTTAAATATTTTATTTTATGGGGTGCTCGTGTGGTTTATTTTATCTTTGTATTTAATGGAATTTTTGTGAGTTCATTTTAATTAAAGAGGTCTAGCTGGTTAAATGGTAGACTTTCAAAGTGTGATTGAAGTTTCTTCTGGTGTACTGCCAGCCAAAGCTGCAGGACAAAGGTAAGACTGAAGCCCTCTTGCCAAAACCTGAGGCAGCACATGATCTCGTGTTGCTGGCCTTACGACAAGGAATTCTGCTGTCTCTGTGTTGCAGGTGAACTTTCTCATTGGCCTTCATAGTTTTCTTGTGTAGTTTCATAAGGCACATGCTGTGTTTGACATAGGTTGAAGGTGGCCTGGGTGGCTCAGGGTGGGGAGAGGTGAATTGGCCTGAGAATTTTGCATCGTTTTTACTGCGTAGCCTTTCTGGGTCTGGCACAAACCTGGAGTTTAGTGGGATCTGCCAGTGCTGGTTTCCACACGCTGTTGGTTGGTGTTCTTCTGTAGTAGAGTCTATATTTTCTCACATAAGACTTCTTGCACTCAGCCTGATGATTAAGACACTTTTGGACCTTGGACAGACCCAGGTCAATGGACATGTTGTCAGGACATTTCTCCTCTTCCATGGTGTCTGAGCACTTTGCTGTAGTATGCATGTTTCCAGAGAAGGACAAACTGGATGAGCTTGAAGAGGTAGAGGGATCTGTCTGGGTTGTAGAGAGATCTGCCTGCAGCAGAGGAATGAATGGAATCTTCCTGTCCAGCAGCCTCTGCTTGTGCCTCAGCTGTGGATTCCCAGGCAGTGTTCCTGAACTGGAGAAGTCAAACGTGAAGTTACATTTCTTCTCAGCATCTTCACTTCTGCTGGTGTTATTGATTTTTAACTGTATTGTGCATCACTGTCAGGGTGGTAAGGCAGCCCCAGTGAGGAGTGACACAGCCTTTCCAGTTGGCTCCACAGCAGGGAATGACAGCCCCTGTGCAGGACCGGGATGAACCCAGCTGGCAGCTGCCAGTTGGGCACTGGGAGGAACATCCACCTTTCTTGTTAGATGTTCTGCAAACCTGTATACCTGTCCTTTAAACAGTCTTTCTCTTGCCTCATCCCCCTCTCCCCTTCCCCAGTTTATATCAAGAGACTGTCTAGGAAAATACTTGGAGGTACATAGCTGTGTTTGAGCTCTGTATGTCTGTGTCTTTTCTTCAATCTACCTGAAGAAGAGACTGCAAGGTGATAAAAATAATCATTTGTAAAAGTTTCTTGTTAATACAAATGAAATCAGAATAAGACTTCTTTGAATATCACTAGTTTCTTCTTTAACAATGAAGATGTTTAGGGATTGACAGAAATTTGCTTTTGTATATACACATAATGAAATGCAACAAACCACACTGCTTGTCTACTTGACAGCAGTTCTTTGTGGGTATAAGTTTGCTGATTCAACGGAGAATCTGCTTAGTGAGGTTAGGGTTAGGCTATTTAATTTTTATTATGTGTTTTTTCTATTCATGCTACCACTAAGTCTTCAATATTAATATCATATGTAGAGGGTTTTCTATCCTAAGGCTGTTTCATCCTACTCTACAGCAGAAATGAAAAACAATGTTAAGCTACATTCTATTTTCTCATTAGTATCACTAGTATAGAAAGTTTTTCCTTTTTTTCTTTGACTTTTTTTTCCTTTCAAATTTCTTCTGAATCTTCAGATTTCTTTTCATCATTTCATGCCACCTTCTTCTATCAGCTATGCAGACTGAGTGCACGAAAAAAAGGGTGTGTGGAATTCATAAGCCCAACCCAGATATTTTCAATTGTTCAGACTCTTCCAAGTTTAAAAATAAGCAGTTAAACTTGTTATGTGACACCATTCATATATGTTTAATTTAGCTGTCATTTGCCAAGACTATCAACATGCCAGGTATTCATTCAGTCAGAGATTAAACTTTTAAGTCATTATTTGCTTTGAGAGAAGAAGCAGTAGTGAAATGAAATTCTTACTCTTCCTGCGCTATCTGCACTTAATCGTATGGTCAAGGACATGTATGATAAAGCATAGCTTTCTTTTAACAACAGCATGGTCAGGATAATTTGAATAAGGTTGATGCATTAATAAGTCTTTAGATATTAACAGGGAAGTGCGGCTGGGTGCAAATAATACTTTGGCTAATGCCTGTATACATGGCTTGAGTACATGGAAGTGTTTGATTCACTCAAGGTGGACGTTTTGCTGCTGATGTTAAGCATTTGTCAGGAGGCATCTGCTTCTGGGCATTCATTTGCTGCTTCATAGTAAGCACAAAGGATATGTGATTTTTGATATCAGTGAGCATGGTTTTTGACACTTGCATGCCAGGCAAAACCTTCAGTGTACTCTGTTACTGTGCTTCTGGATTTAACAGACCAACTGCTCTGTCAAATCTAGTGCATCCTCTTGTTAGGATGTAATATTTACATTATAGCCAACAAACGACAGCATCAGAATGACAGAATGAGCTAGGCTGGAAAAGACTGTAGAGATCATCAAGTCCAACCTAAGGCCTGATACCACCTTATCAACTAAACCATGAGTGCCACATCCAGTCTTTTTTTTAAATACCTCCAGGGATGATGACTCCACCACCTCCTTGGGCAGCCCATTCCAATGCTCAGCCATTGGAATGGGCTTCTCATTCTGTGAAGAATTTTTTTCTAATGTGTAGCCTGAACTTCCCCTGGTGCAGCTTAAGATCATGGTGCACAAATGCCTCCATGTCTGTTTCTCTGGCTCTGAACATGGGTAGTGACGATTTACAAGTGGTTACAATCTCTCATGTCTTCTATTATTGCATGCTAATATTTCTGTCATATAATTTTGTCACCCCCTACTCAGGGTGGGGAAAAAAACGTTTGGTCAAGCAGTTTCCTAAACACATTCATCTTTTGCTGGCTGATCTGTTCCCAGGTGCTGTGAGATTGAATTTAGCTTGCTAGGAGGCCTGGGGCAACTGCAATCTGAGTTGGAAATGTACTTGCTTTGAAGTCAGCATTTGGTGGCATCCTTTTGTAGAGCAACAAGGAGTGATCAACAGGATCTGATTGTGCCTGTGTTAGTAGATGTCCATAATAATTTCTTTATTCATATTGTTGTAGAAGAAGTTGATAGAAGATAAAGCAATGCTGTACAGAAGCAGCTAAATCTAAACAGTGAATATAATTTGTACATTGTTTAGTCCTTCTTTTCATATATTACTGACTCAGAAGCAGAAATGATGGCATATAGCCTGATAGCATTCTCTCTACATCAGCTATATATGGATGATAATGCATATATATACATTCTGTATGTCATGTGAAGGTGTGAAGCAGGCCTGTGCTTTTGTCAATTATGATGTGCAGCAGCTGTGGCTGTGGAAATGCTTTTGTATTCCTGGCAGCAGAGTGCACCCTTCCTTTCCACACCGTTTTGAGTAGCCCATGCTAATTCAGCAGCATTTATCCTGAAGTACAGGGTCAGTTGAGCTTGCAGGAATAACTTGGATTGCACCACTGTTGTTTCTTCAGGGCTAGAAATAGAACACAAGGGAGACAAGCCCCTTCACTTTTGTTTTGGTAGATGTAACTCTGGGTTTCTCCTGTCTCGTTGCTTTGCTTGTTGCTTTGCAGTTTATGTTGGGCTCAGAAGAGATTTATTTGGAGGAACATGGCTCTGTAAGCTGCATTCAGGATTTTCCTGTCTGGGAAGTCAAACAAGCAAGAGAGGGAGTGCTAGGTCTCCTTGCTAGCAGTTGAGTGTTCTCATCTCTCTTTGGGAAGCAGAGTGCCAGCATGTGTCAAGTGAGGAACTGTTAGGTGCTGGCTCAGGGAGTGCTCTCTCTATGCTGGTAATTTCACCAATTATCACTATGCCACTGGCCTTCCTATTTCAGAGGAGGTGGCCAGAGAAATTGTGGTGTGGCAGGTCTGACTTTATCTGGTGTCCTCAGATTTCCTTGACCTCTCTGACTCATTTTAGAATCGGAAATGGTAAAAAGTCAGGGTGGCAACACATGAAGATAGCCTTGCTTGCTTTTTTAATGGATTTTCTTTCCTCTCTCCCCTTTTATTTTTTTAACGCCCTAGTTGTATTCTTCTGGTTTTCTGTACAATGTAGTAAGAGCATCTAAGAGAACTGTGCCTTTGCATAGCTAAAAGGCAGCTGGTTGGATGCCCAGGGCAGTACCATGTAGTTGCTCTCCACTTCCCACAGCTTCTCTAGGTGCCATGCTGCTGATGCTCCATGTTCTCCTGGTACCTGGAAGTTGCATTCTCACTGGGGGAGCCAGCAAGTGGGGCTGTCAGCACAGAGGTGAAACTGAGCTCTGCTGAGGTTTTGCCAGAATGCAAACTTGGCTTTCTGCTACATCAGTGGCAAAAGTCCTACTGACTTAACTGAGTCCAGGATATCTTTGTTCTGGTTTTTATCAGTTGTGAGGAGGAAACTCTGTAGTCAAACACTTCCAAACTCGTATTTTCATTCACTGTTTCCAGGTAGGGACTTTCAGATGAGACAGACACCCTTATTTCAGCAAAGTCTGCCAACAGCTTGTGTGGCCATGCAGTGGTAAATATAAGATGAACTTTATTTCAGGATGCTTTTTGCCTATATTTTTTTTTAATAATTGTTTTTTTTTCACTGGTTAGTTTGATTTCAGTTTAATTGACAAGAGATAAAGAAAAGCTAATGTACTAGCTTTTCGTAAGTGTCTGGAAAGTTGGTGGCTGGTAGAGAGAAGAGACCTTGTAACCAGTGAGGTGACAGCTTCAGGATAAGGTCCAGAGTTGAAGACAGTCATTAAGTGCTCCAGCAGTGAAAAGAGCTTGTGAGACTTGTCACCCTTTTTGATATGAAAAGCAGTTCAGACAAGATAAGGAACCTGGAGGAAATTGGATGTCATTAATGCTGCTGTTTCTTTGGTTTTGACAAGGAAATGGAAGTCTCTTGGTTAAAAGTCCAGCTCTAAATCACCATTTCTTGTTGCTTGCATTTGAAATATTTGTGCTTCTTGCCACTTCTAGTATAACTGTGGCAGTTCATGTTATAAGGTAGTCTAATATATCCTGTTTCTTCCTGTGTGGGTGTTGTAGGCTCTGCTGAGTATGCAGCTGGCTCAGACATGTCTACAAAATCTTGCAATCACTGCTGTGATGCCCCATCAGTAGTTAGGGAGCAGCCTCAAGCATGTTTGCATTGAGTTATCTCTTGAGCAGCATTTAAAGCTCCTCAGCAGCAGATGCCTTCAGTTTCTTGGTGATGTTTTCTCATGGATAACATGTAATGCCATTCCTGTGGATTCCAGTCTGCTGACAGGAAAGTCTTGGTTTTACTCTGTAAAGTCCATAATGGTCCTGACTCCTGCCTGTTTCCTGTGTCCGGAGCCAGTGCCACACATCAGTAAAATGCCCACAATAATCATCCCTGATTTGAATGTGTGTGATAAAGAGGGAGGGTACTTGGCTCCTTCCTCTCTCATTTGATACTGTCTGGGTGTGTTAACATGCCTGATTTATCAAGATTTTCTTCATAATGTGTTCCAGTTTGCACTGCATGAGGCCTATATAATTTTTTGTTTTGAGAGATTTAAAATCCATTAAGTAATGCGTATGCCTACAGGATACATTAAACAGAATTTTAAATGGAAATTAACTAAAAAAATGAGTTTACTGGCATATAAAAATCATTAAAACACTTATTTTCTTACTTAATAAATTAGGATCACACTTCAGAGTTCTCCTGTTTGGTGTTGTAAGTGTGCTAACATCTGCAGTATTCTTTTTGGTCAGACTTTCTGGTTTCTATATTAATGTAGGTCTCTCCCCTGCATAGTAGAATTGGAGTGGGGTTTCTTACTTAAATTTATTATTTGCTCTAAATAAACCAAAATACTTGAATTTTAGTTTAAACCTGGAATTCCTTGATTCCTGTGTCATTTTGAAAGAAGAGAATATCATAAAAATGAAACTAAAATACTTGTGGTTCTAATAAGAAATTTAATTAAGCAAATCAGCACCAGAAAAGTACACAGAAAGTCAGCTGAAGCTGTGAGATTTCCTGATAAAAGCACATGTGGCATCTGAGAAGTACAGGGCCTGACAGCAGTTTAGACTGTTGTGTCAAAGTTGGATATTTCTTTATCTCATTGACACTGCATTTTTGTTTCATTAACCTTCATGTCATGTACTGCTGCATGTGATTCCTTGCTGTGTGATGGAGCATGTATTAAGACCAAATTATAAATGCTAATTAAGATGATTAGGGAGGGTAAGGAATGTCCTGGCACCTCTGATTCTTTTTCTCTGTGAGTGAATGTAAACTATATCTCACAAAAAAAACACATTGTTAGGTCTTTTAGGGGATTTTTTTTCTAGCTCCAAAGAGAAGCTTATCAGCCCTGTAGTTCAGGTGCTGGCTTCTTGTATGTCATATAGTTTTCGACAGTTAGAATTTACAGAATAACTGTAGATGAAAAACAAAATGGGGTAGATCAATGCCTTTTGTCTTCTAGATCAGGAAATCCAAAGTAAGTTGTCGTCTTGCTTATCTTCCAATATGTCAGCAGATGTGGACTTTCAAATATATGGGAACAGTGGGCACTGGACTTGAGTACAGCTTTCCCTTCTCTGCCCCAGGAGATTTGATGTAAGCCAAGAACATCACAAGTGCTTCTCCAAGGACAAGTGAACTTGAGAGGAAGCACAGAGGCGCTTCCCCTTTTAGGAGAGTGCAGTGCAGCTGGAAAGTAAATGGCTTTTGTAGTCCTGCCTGCTGTGTTTTGTGTATCTCTTGCCTGGATCCTTATAGCTGAAGAAACTTACCAGGTTTCAGAAGCAGAGATACCTTCTAGACTGCAGCCTGTAAAGACATTGGGGTAGTTGCTCTTTATTAATTTAATTCCTGCCTAGAAGTATATGTTTCTAATGTTATGAGAAGCCTTTTGGGTCCAAGGGGTGCTTTGGAACTGTGTCAGGATGTTCTTTACTCTGGTCAGAGCCTTTAACTTTTGTCTGTGTCCTTTTCTTTGGTATGTCAAGGTTTTCTGAAGTATCTGTGATCTTGTCATCATTTGCAGACAGCTGAGTGGAGGTAGGTGGAATAACATAGGTGTAATTCTGAAAAGTCTCCCTTAATGACCATTACCTGCCTGTTTTGTGGGATCTGTTTGTGTCAGGGTGAATAGATGAGCTTCAGTGGTGTATTCCTAGAGCGTTGTTGCTGAATGAGGAATGATGATCTGTCAGCTCACAGTAACAGGTGGTAGCGTTCACCAGCATGTACCTATTTAAGCAGGTAATCATACTGAACAATTCTTCCCCACCTGCACCTCAGAGGGACACTGTTTTAAGGCTGTTTCTAGTTGAAACAGGTATTGGTAGGAATAATATTTTGTAGTGGTTTTCCACTGAATTGCTCACTGGCTTCTAAGCATATTATAAAACTTAAGAATTAGCCAGCACAGTAAATCGCATCAGAATTTCATTAACAATATATATTGTTTTTCCTTGATTCTTTCAAAACTATTCCATCTTCTGTGGGAATAAGGCAAGCACCTTACTGCAAGGAGCACTAATCTGTGGTCTTCAGGCCTCTAGAGAGCAATTCTCAGTAAGTGGTAGTGAGGTTAAAAGTCTGTGGGTACAAAAATAGAGCACAATCTGGGATACCTTTGCTCAACAATGCAGTGTAAATGCACCTTGAATTTACAAGTTAGTTGACAGTGCAAGTCACTACAGGAGAGTTTATAAATCAGTGTTGCTAAGCAATAAACTTTTATTGAAGGTGATTGTTGATAAGAGATTAAGAAAGGACAGCCACACTGAAATCTGAACAGCACCTATCATTTCAGGGATAACATGCAGTACAAGTGTTTCTGAGATAGCCTCAGGTTTGAGAAACCATACATTTAGTCATTGACCCCCTCTAGAAACAAATCATCTGTTCATTGCTGACATGATTCACTGTCAATAAACATGATAAAGATTATTGTGTGTTAGTAAAGCCTATTAGAACTGGCAAGGTACCTTTCTAAACCTAGAGAGCTCATCATGGGGTTGTGGCATCCTCACAAAACCACAGGTGACAGGTAGCAGAGTGGGTGCATCTGAAGGATGCTCATTTGCCCACAACATGCAGAAGGTCAGCAGAGCTTCCAGCCTGCTTGGAAATACTCTTGTTTTCCACAGGTGAGCATGGTTAATAAGAGTCCAGTTAACCAAAATGAACCTGACTATAACCTCATGAATAATGCTGAGAAATCTCCTTAGTTGTCTTGACAGAGATTTTAACCTTGTGTTTTTTGCACTTCAGCCATAGTATTTGGCCTCTGCAGAGAATTCAGTGTGTAAGTGGTTTGTCTGCACGGTTGTAGCCTGCTATCTGCTTAACTGTGCATCTTTAACAGCTCAGTGATGATTTGAGAGCACAGAGAATAGAACGGAGTGCCCTGGTAACAGGGCTTGGGCATTTTACAGTGTAAGCATCAGTATTCTGATTTTCTCTCTTAAGTACATTTGGGATGTTAGCATGGGATGGCTTTGGCATTTTGTTTGTTTGGTTTTTTAACTAAACAATGCCATTATGCTTATGTATCAATAACATAAAAATAGTAGACTCCTCATTTCCCATTGAAGCATACCATGCAAAACAGTCTGATTTAGTCACAGATGAAGGAACTGGATGATATTTCAGCTGAGCACAATCAATGTGATGTTTTCCTTAAGTGTTTTCTTTATTTTGATATTATTGTTACTTGGAATGAGAATGAGACTAATTGATCAATACTTGATAAATGGGGAAAAAACATTATGAGTTTGTGGATAATGAAGGAAGAAGTAAATACTGATAGGGATACTGTTCACTGAATGTTTTGCACTACTGCACTACTGTTTTCTCTGAAAGTCAGTTTAACAGCAATCTTTTGATTTTGGTCAGTGGCAGAGAGTTTTAGCTGAAGTGGTGATGGTTAAACGTATTTGAGTCCTAAAGCCTAAATGTTTATTGCCTGTATTCATGTTTTGGTTCATCTGCAGCTTCTCTTCTGGCAAATGTCATTGTGAAAGGAGCGAGGCTTCACCATCCCTATCTAGAGTGTCATTTTTCTACTTTGCTTTTGACCACATTCTTTTGAAGGTGAAGCTTCTTATCCATCCTCCAGCATGAACTGTTGGTGGCATTTTGTTTGGATCACATCTCCCAAGCTAAAGAGTTAAAATTATTTGTGTATCTCTGACTGAGAGATGTGATATCACTGCATTTTAGATTGCAGAATTTTACCTTTCCAAAATAGAACTTAGCTTTCTTGCCTTTAACCACCAGAGACTTCTGTTTTTCTTCAGCATGTGATTCAGCAGATTAGGTAAATAATTAAATAATGTTAACTGCTCTCCCATTTCATTCCTCTTTACTGATGTGCAACCCAGTGGAGTTATACAGAATGGCACCAGCTTGTAGTGTGGTCTTTGCCACACACTGAACGTGTGGGTGTTATCTTAAAAGTCCTATGATACAGCTACTAGTGATACAGACCTTACAGTGCTTATCCAGGCAGTATTTTCATTACTGCAATGGGCATGTACCCAAATCTGGGGATTTGGCTGCTTTTTAAAATATTTTCTTTAGGGCTTGTCTTCTACTTTGTTTTGGGAACTGATACAGGTAGATCTATTAGGCTCCCTGGCGTGGCTGTGGTTGCTAAGTGTAAAAGCATTGGTAGGCTCCAGTGTTATGCTTAGATCAGTTAAAGCTCACCCCATGTACAGGTCCCTTCCTGCTTTCACTCTGAAAAGGTCTTTCTGAAGTAGTAGTGGGGAGCACTGCATGGCCCATGCACTACAGGAGGTCAGGTTAGAGTGCTTCTGGCTTCTTCTGGCCCTAAAAATGAATCTGTTGTGAAATTGGTATGTCAGGTGCTCTGTCCCAGATCTTGAGGGAATGCCTTAGTGACTGGAAGGAGAATTAGGCTTCTGTTGGAAGATAGTACACTATGATTCTTAAGCAAAAGTGTGGGTGATATATAAAAACATTATTATTTGAGGACACCAGCCACAGGCTAACAGATCATTTAGCCTTCCTGTCAGAGAGTGAGCCCTCAGTAGTTCAGCTACTTTGTGTCAGTGCAGGAGTCTGAGTTCTGGCTGGGCAGAAGCCTGTTTCCACCTCTTTGGCAGCTCTGCAATGTTTCACAAGGACCAGAGTGTCTAGGTCTCTGCTGTGTGTTGGGACAGATTTCAGCCTCTCAGGAAATGGGTCATATATGGGGAGATGCCTCTGGTAGCAAATTTTATAACAGTTATTCACTAGCACATCCAAGACCGAGATACTGCAGCCCAACGTTTTAAATTATTGATTGATTAAATTGGTGAAAAGTTTGAAATTAGAGAGATAGTATTAGGAACTACTTCCATTAAACTGTATCATCTCACCTTGACTTCTGTTTATTTTGCTTTAACTTCACCCTTGGGCAACCATGATTGTATACTTCCATCCCTGCTTCCTCTTCTACAGATGTGCTCATTCTATTTGCTTCTGGTCTTTATTTCTTTTTCTTTTCTTCTGGCATAGAAACTTTATTTTTAAAATACATAAAGCTGTAGGGTTTCTCATCAGTAGAATCAAATGGAAGATCAAAAATATAATTAAATTACTTTCATTTCTTTGCCAGAAACAAATTATTTTTTCTTGTCTATTTTGGGTGACTTTATCATGCCCACAAGGAAATAATTTTCATTGTGCCTGTCAGTGTGATCCTACTTTAAAAATGGAATGGTCTTTTACAAGTAATATGAAATTCCAATAAATGTTTGAAAAGAGAAAAGCATGAAATAATTACATACTATATTAGCCATGGAATTCAGACTAAAAACTGCTAAAACAAAGCAGCAACTTATTTTAAAAAATTAAGTAGAGAGTCCCAATTGTTGCCTGAGCCATATCCACTAGTAATCTAATTCATTCCATCTTAGAGTCTGCTGAAGATTTCAGCTCTTTAGAAAGTGTAATATAATTAATTTTATCAAAATATTTTAAAACAATATTAGAAACAAGTTACTTTCAATAGTAAGACATTATAGACCTGTAACCTGTATGAGACATTTAAATGTTTAAATTATCTGTGTTGCACATAATTGTAATGAATTGATATATTTAGCCTGTGATAGACAAAATAAACTTGAGAAGGTTCTTTGGGTTTTTTTGGGTTTTTTTTGTTTGTTTGTTTTTAATTTAATTTGTTAATTTAAATGTTATAGATGGCAAAGTGGAATGGAGTTCTACATTACGCTGTAAGGGTGTCTAGATGAATTTGTGCCTCTTTAGTAGTTACAGACATTATCATGCTCTCCTGGTGTCTGTTCTCAATCTCTCTGAGATTTGTTTGACTTTTGGTTTCCATTTTCAGAATTCTTGAGGTGTCTATCTTGCTGCTGATCTGTTTGTATTTCCTTTACATTTGTGTTGTGTACGTTACAATTTTTCTGAGCTGCTGCATCAGAAGCTGAAATAATTTTACTTACAAAGAGGAAACTTAGCTTGCTGTTTATTCTGATAAAGTGGTTGTCCCTTTCCTAGCCAGTGATCTGTGTTTTCTTTGCTTTGCCATAAGCAACAAACAAAGAATGAAAAAATAATGTTCTCTGAAAGATATCTCCTTCACAAGTTAGATCACTGAGCATGAATGACTTCTACCTGCTGCATCTTGGTGGAGTATGAGGTGTGTGCCTCAGGGCCAGGCTTCTGACTTTTCTGTGCAAGTTGCCAGGGGAAAGGGAGCAAGTGAACGTACTCATCTGTATTTTTTTCTTGCCTATGTACACAGATTTCCCCTCAAAAGACTGTAGGAGTCCAATCACTTGAAAATCAAGAACATTTATTCCCATGTTTCCTGGTTTTCACCCAAGAGATGCTGTGTCTGTATTTTCTCATCACTGAGCACTTCCATGCTGAGTTTGTTTCTCCTGATTATGAGATGAGGTATACATAACTGTCACATAAAAACCCTTTGCACCTGTTTGAGCCTTTTGACAGACTGCAAATTGACTTGACCAGACTGTGCTAGTTGGTCATGACATAAAAAATGAATGTTTCCCATAGTTCTGCTATGATAAGGTTTTGTTTTGTTTTGGGAATGGTAGAAATGGGTAGCATTTCACTGTTTCACTTTCAGGTTTTTTGGGTTTTTTTTGGGGGGGGTTTTTTGTGTGTGTGTTTTTGTTTTGTTTTGTTTTTGGTTTTTTTTGGGTTTTTTTTTGGTTTTTTTTTGGTTGGTTGGTTGGTTGGTTGTTGTTTTTTTTTTTTTTTGTGTGTGTGTGTGTGTTAGACCTTATCTGAAGAAAGGCAATCTCTGCATAGCTTTGCCCTGGGCGTGGAAGTCCCAGGACCACTGCTGCTCAAAAGATAGATCACATTTTTCTGGGATAGGATTGTAAAGTCAAGGTTACATCCTGTTACTTGGTAGTTATATATTAATAAGTTGTAGGTCCAAAGGGCTTGTGTTACCTTGTCTTGAAGTTCATAATCTGATGAAACTTCTTTTCATTTCTCTTGCGTTTCTTCTGTGCTGAACTACAGAAACATTGATCTTATTAGTCAGTAGTAGCTGCGACCATAACAGGTCAGTTTCCTTGTTTTTCCTTTTCCATCTTGAGAAACCTGGTGCTTTTACTGAGAACAGTGCTGGTAGTTGATTTATATATTCTGTCCAGTTATTTCATGATTATATGTATTTTTTTCCATTTACAGTTAAGTAAGAATAAATAGTCCAAGCCTCAGTAAAAGCCACTGTACATTTGTGTATTAGAATCAGCTGCTTGTTTTCACTGTCTCTGTCTCAAGGACTGGATGGAAGCATTTGTGTAACCATGAATTAAACCTGATCATAGATCTGAAGTGTTCCCACTTGTAACTTCTCCTGCAGACTAGGACCTGGTACAGGGTCTTAACAGGTATCTCAGTAGTGAGTACAGTGAAAGATGTTTGTGGACAGAAGATAGCTGTTGAACTAAATTTAGGCTGAATTTATCTCACACTGAAGAATGGTATGCAACTTTTTTATAGTATGTTGTGGTTATAGCATGGAAAGTACCCTTGCTTCCCATGCTTTTAAATCACTCACTTTCTTTGTGCTTTATTTTAGTGGGGTAACAATAAGGCTTTTATTGCAGAGTGATTTGTATTGTCCTCTATAACCATTGTTGCTCTGACAAAGAAAGATTAATTCTTTTTCTCACTCACATTCAGTAGTATTAACAGGCTACTAGGCACCTTCTGACTGCAGTTGCTGGAGCCTGTCAGAAAAAGCAGCTGCTCATGTCAGATCTAAGGTAGAGCTAAATCTGTGGCTTTCAGTCTGCGATTCATAGAGCTACATTCTACTACAGAGATGTTTCAGAAAGTTGGCTATAAAACGCAAATCTGTGTGACATATCACTCCACAAATGTGAACTGCAGAGGGATCTGCTTTTACTGAAATAGTTTGAGATCTGTCATTTGGAAAATGTTGAAAAACAGGAATTTCAAGTAGTCACAGTGAAAATATGTATAAGTCACTATTGTGGAAAAGTTCATATGAGGTCACCTGAACTGTTGCTAGGTTAGAGAGACTGCAGTGGGAATGTTTTCCCTTTTCCTTTCTCTGATGTCTCTGAAGGAAACAGACCTGCCCTGTCCTTTCTGCACAAAAGAAAAGGAGGATTGTAGTATCTAAAAGGCCCTGTCTGCATAATGTCAAAAAGAATACTCATTGTTAGATGTTATATGGAGTTAAAGTGAACATCACTGGTCAATGTATGGCTGATGCTTTTGTTTATGTGATGCCCGATTTGCTGACACACTGTGCACACTGCCCCCCTCTCACCCCTGGCCTCAAGGAGTTTTATACAAGGTCTGCAACTGCAGAATTGGCTGACAAGTACTTAAAAAGTTTTTTAAAATGTATTAAAAAGATAAAAATCATACTCTCATTAAGGTGTCTGACCTTGTTTGTCTGTTCCCATGGAAAACCTCAGGCAGGTTTATGTTATCACCAGGGAACAGACAGACACCTTGTGTAGTATAGTCCCAATTTAATTCCAGCTCCTTCACTAACTTCAAAACTCTTTCTTCATTTCTTCCCTGAAGTTTCAAGTGTCTATGGCTTCAGCTATTTCAGTTTCATGGTTATTTTATTACCATTGCTTTATTTCTTCTACCTTTTTTCATTGTGAGATCTGTAATTTATAAGCTAAAGCATAATTGCAACTAGTTCTGCCAGGCTCAGAACACTTGCCTGCTTCTTTTCTTTCTACCCTCTTTGGTACTTTGTCAGATGCAATGTGTTGGAATGAGCTCCCACATTATAGAACAAGCTGCAGAAACAAAAAATAAAAGCTTCTTTTAATAAACAACTTATCATTTATAGTAGCTCTATAGATACTTCTGTTGATGTAGTTGATATTATGAAGGGCAAGAATTACATGATTTGTAAATTGATGTGAAGTTCTTAAACTGCATGATTGTAAGGCTGTGTTGCCATGAATCTGAATGTATGTAAAATTCCCATGTCTCTCACCACCTGCTTATGAATAACAACTGTAGCTAAATACAAAGCGATCTGAGAAGATGAATCCAAATTTCTTTTTTTTTCTGCAATAGACAAATAAATTAAGAGTTTAGTTCATGGAGAGTCAAGGTAGTTACTTACTTGTTAATGCTCTGAACTTATCATCACCTCGTTGTGGAGGAGCATAGGAGCTGCCAGTTAGTGACTGATGACTTCATACCTCACTCAGTGTATATAGGATAAAAACTGAATGTTCAAGGAAATTTCTGATAAAAGAGAAATTTCTCTATACTAGTAAATAAGGCAATACCTGGCCCTGCATATCTGTAGAGAATGCTATTTGTTATACACACAGGGAAGGAAAGGCATTATCTTCATCACTGCTAATTTAACACCGCCTTGCTAAGGTCTCACTGAAATGAGCATTTTCAAGGAAGTGTAAAGAATTTTTGCAAGTTGAGACATGTGACAGAGATTATTGGTCAAATGCAAATACTGATTACAAAGTATGGAGGGTTTGAATTGCCTCTGAACACTTTTTTTTTTTTTTGTTGTTGAGTTGGTTTGGTTTGGATATTTTTGTTAATGTGATAAAGCTATTACTTTTTTCTTCTGCCAGGAGCTTACAGTGATAATCCAAACTCTGTTTAGCCTTTTTATCTGTGAGAATAGAGGTTATCTCTTATTAAAGAAGAGTTTGATTTGGTATTTCAGTTCAGGGTTTTTTTTTTTCCTCCTAAACACAGTTTTGTCCTTGGCTGATTTGACCACTAAGCTTTTCCGGCTTTTAAGGGTTAGAGTGCTTTTTCTGTACTCTTCCTTTCTGGACCTCAGTTCATGTTGTTTGCAAGGCGAAAATTGTGTGAAGAATCATAATCTCTTCCTGCACTCTGAAAACAGGCAGATTAAGAAAATACAGGCTGTAGGCCTCTACGGTAATTTCTGAATAAATATTTTACTGCTTTTTCCATCTGTTACACTAAAATCTGACTTAAACTAAGCTTAAATCTAGTCAGAAGAGGTCACTGGAGTATTAATCATCCGAGTTAATCCTCTTAGACATGTGTTTGGTATGAGGCCAGCTATTCAGAAGTTTAACAGCACACATATGTTGCTTATCTGTCTGGCAGCTTGCCAGTGGTGGGTTTATATCTCTGTGAAGTATGCTTCTTGTTTGGTGCAAGCTGATGCAGCTTTTCTGTATATCACACATGGTGCATAGCCTGCTACTGAAGAATGAGTTCCTTTCAGGGTGCTTTTCAAAGAGCTGTAGTGTTGGTGTTGCATGGTAAGAAATGATATCATTCACAGTTGACCTTTTCATGGTGCTTCCCTATGAAGTACCATGAGCCAGATTTATTACTACTAACTTAGAGCAGAGGAAGAGACAATGTTTCAAGTAGAGTAATACTGAGGAACCCAAATATAGCTGAATGAAACCTCACCCTGCTTCCACTGCTGCCATTCTGACTTGGAGGAAACATTCATGTACGTAAATACAACTCTTTCTTGAGTCAGGTCTGGACTGGACCCAGCATTTCTGTTTCTCACTTCATAGGAGTATGCTTCATACTCGACAGAAAAACGATTATATCATATCCTAATTATGGAACTGATTCATCCCCTGGGGCATGGAAAGCAAACAGTAGGAGTGAGTGCACCATTAAAAAATTAGCGTATTTTTAGAGAGGAGGTAAAAATAAAAGTGCGACTCCATTGAAAAGGTTAATGATGAAGAAAAAAATAACTTTTGTTAAAGGAACTTCTTTAAAACAGTCTGAGATTATAGCCAAAATAACATATTTCTTAGTAACGTGTTTGGATTTTCTTGGAAGAAATTATTAATTTTCTTCTTGCCTTTCTTTCTCAAGGAAAAGAATGAAAGCTCGTGCTCCCCCTCCACCAAATCAACCTTCTGCAGCAAGTAGACTTCACAGTGAGGCCAAGTCACCTTCAGAGACAGCTGTAATTTCTGATCAGAACCTTGTGAGCATGAAGGAGAACATGATAAACAGACTGGTGGACTTCACAGTCATTTTACCCAGTGGGGTAGAGCAGAAGTGCACAGTGCAAGGAAGGTAAGGCTTTGATTAGCTCCCACTTTTTGAAACCTTTTTTTCCCCATGGGATGCTTGGTGATGCTGTCATTCTGAGTTTATGGGGCTTCTCTGTCTGCATTTTAAGCAGCTTTTGCACCAGAGTCCTGAGAGCCAAGTATAAAGGACCCTTTCTTCTGGGTCAAGAAGGATATAGCAGCTCTTGTGTCACTGTTTTCCCCATGGATCAGCACATGTATGGATCTATCCCTTTCATGTAGTGTCACTGCGCTTAGGTTATATCACATCTTATAATCCAGAGTGGGCTCGCTGCAGTGGAAGTAGGTGCTGCTGGCAAACAGTCCTGACAGTATGAGTGCCTGGAGGCATGCCAGGA
The DNA here is from genome assembly GCF_024509145.1 of Vidua macroura. Classification (NCBI taxonomy): domain Eukaryota; kingdom Metazoa; phylum Chordata; class Aves; order Passeriformes; family Viduidae; genus Vidua; species Vidua macroura. The sequence continues at coordinate 85,340,117 of NC_071571.1, read as the reverse complement.
AGCAGGCTTAGAAGATGGATGATTCATCACATTCAGAGATCCCGCCTTCACAATTAGAGTGCAGTTGTGTAGACAGCAAAGCCTCTGCTCATATTTAGGAAACCCTTTATATATAAAAGCGTATTTTTTTTTCCCCATGGAAAGAGACAGGGATTTTCCATGTTACTTTACTGGGTACAATCAAGAGCAAATTGTATTGGAAAGGTAATTTTGAGATAATTCTCTTCACTGTGGTAGCTCTTCTTTATCCTCATTCTTTCTGTGTAAATTGTTTTGAAAGAGGGAGACATTACTTTAGGAAATAATACAGAAAAGTTTCAAAAATATAAACAATACTATGATGAAACCATAGCAAACAGCATTGAGGTCAGGAGTAGTCAAGAAACTGTAGAAAGTGTAACACCATATTCAAAAGGCACATAGGTGTAGGCACACCGTTTGGGGTAACTGGGAGTGGGACTGCGGGGGTGCCTCATCCCCAGTGGGCTACAGCTGTGCAGGACAGGTGACCAGCATTGAAGGCGGTGAGATATGGAGTGCTGAATGCTGACCAATCACCAAAGGGAGCAGAGGGTGTAAGACATGTAAGAGGAAGGGTATAAAAGGTTGGACTGAAGAGCAATAAGGGGCAGCTGCTTGAAGCTTTCTGAAGGGATGTTGCTCTGTATGGGCTGATGCTTTCTAATATTGGGTGGTGATACTCTATGTATTGCAGCTGTCTCAACTGTGACGTGTAGGTGCCTGTTGATAAATCAGATTCTGTGTTTATTTTACAATTATTTTTTTCAGTAGTTAGTCTGCATTCTAGCAGAACTCCTTTCTGGTCTTGTATATTAGTCTGTGTTGACTGTTTCCCTCATAGCCCATTTTGATGGCTGAGGAGGCTGTGTAAACTGGTGTTTGGTGTCTGGGACTTCTTTCTTCCCCCTACTTTTCTCATGGAAACTAACATTCACTTATCCACTCTTGGGAGACAAGTGCATCTTGTGGGTGTCCACCTCAAAGCCAGAGTGATGTGAAAGGTTTGAAAGGAAAGCAGTACTTATTAGAGCTCTCAGATAAGATGTGTAGTGATAGAATTTTTATAGGGAGATTTGGACTTAATCAGAGAAAGCAGAGAGCAGGTCTGGTAAGTGGAACAGAACATGAAACTCGCTGGCCATTGGATCCCAAAGAAGGGTGGCATTTCATTGGCAAATGCAAGCCACCTGGGAGGTTAATATTCATGCAGCATTTAGTCTTGAGACAGATACTTGCCATAAGGTTAGAAAATTTTTTTTCCCGCCAAAGCAAGCAGTCCAAGAGCACTATAAGAGTGGTATTTTAATGTGACTTTTTGAAGAACGTAAAAGCTACAGGAGCAAAGAACAAGTAGAAAGTCCCTGTATAGTAAATATTCTGTGTCTCAGACAGGTGTTTATCATTATGTATCCCATACACTGAGGCTGAATGTTTTGTGTCTTAGAGTCTTTAGACAAAAACCTGAAAAAAATGGCAAATATGAAACTTCATGCATTTCTGTGAGGTTATTTAGATCATCTTCATTAAGCATTCCAAGCAACCAAAATGTTCTCTTTGTTTTCTGTGAAGGTGCTCATTTCTCTCCAGGATCTGCATGACAGGTGTAGGCCTCTGATTTAGGTGGCAATTAAATTTCTACTTGTGTTAATGTGCTAATCTGCACATCACTGGGGCCTAACCTAGGCAGTGGCTGTTCTCCCCTCAGTGCTGTCTTGAAGACTTGGAGTGGAGAAGTTAGTGACACTGAGAGCCAGCTGTGGGAAGTGGAAGATGATAGAAACTGAGAAAGGGGAACTAATCATCCTAACAATCTATGAAATGAGAAAAGAATATTCTGTAATAAGCACTGTCTTACAGTGCAATCAGTCTGTGAACAGACCTCGTGTGTGCTGCTGTTCTTTCTAATGAGTGGAAGATGCAATTTTCTGTATGTTAGCCCTGGTTTTCCTTTTAGGTATGTGGAATAGTGAAAAATAAAGTCAAGATTATCTGAAACTTTTAGGGGGTGAACTGTCCTAAGTCTCCAGGCTTGTAGGAAAGCCCAGGTTTTTTCAACATTTTGCATTGTTTTGATATTGGGATCTAAACAGCTATGGAATACAATTGTACTCAGGGTAAACATTAAATGATGAAGTTACTGGATTTTTAAAAATGTGGTGGATTTTTGTGGGGGTTTTTTTTTGTGGTTTTTTTTTTTTTTTTTTTTTTTTTGGTTTTTTTTTTTTTTTTTTTAGTTTGAGGCAAGCATAAGAGCCAGTGCAGGTAATGAATTACTTTCCCTGCTCACTCTTTTTATCTGTGATGATATCATGGAAGGTCATTTCAGAAAAATCTGCTGCTGTTTATACTGGTATAAATCTTCATTATTTTTGTTGCCATCATTAAAACTGTATTCTGCAAAATCTCCTTTTGGCTACCCTGGGGAAATAACTTCTCTGTTTCAAAAAAAATTTGCAAATCTTTGCCCTGGGCATATTCATAATGAAAAAATGATTCTGTAATTTCAGGAAAGCAGTTCACAGAACAATGAAGTACACTAGATTATATTTGAAAATATAAATACTGTAGATAATTAGTATCACTTAAGATTATTATAAGTGAACTAAAAGTAAAAATTACATATTTCAATTTGTTCATTGTATGTAGGCAAAGAAACATGTTGTAATTTAACTTTGTTCTCTATGTAAAAAGTTCCTGCAAATATCAGCAAGTGGGCAGAAAGTTCTCATTAAATTTTCTTGAAGACACTTTAAGAAAAAAAAGTTTGTACTGTTTAAAGATATTTTATTGGAATCTGGGACCTTGAAATTGTTTTATTTATAAAAGTTAACTCAAGCTAACAGTTTATTGCCATCTTGTAACACACAATTTGTTTGAGAATTTGAAAATGTGTAGCACAGATTTTAGTACAAAGATGGGTCATTAAGGAGTGTGTACAGTGGTAGAGTAGCATTAACAAAGTTTTCTTTTTGAAAGAATTGATCCCTGGCAACTCTGCTGTAAAACATATAGAAGTATTCATGAAAAACTGTTAGCCTACTTCCCCTTGAAAAGGAGGGAAACTCTATTCTGTGTTTGTACTTGTGTGTGAGCACTAAGTGATGTGCTGAAATGATAGGTTTGGCCACTGAAATGGTAACATTGGCCACTTACACATTTCATGCTTGTAGATCTGTAGCACATCCACACAAACGGTTAATAGGTCTGAGAGAGGTGATGGTGGGTAGACATTTAGATGGAAAACAAATGGAAAAGCTCCCAAGTTATGAGTTTTCTGTTCATGATTCTCAGAGGTAATACTTTCAGTGGGTAACCTGTAAGTAAAGGGATCACGCATCTGTCTCTGTTCACACTTGGTGACGCTGAGGAGGACTTACTGATTAACACAGATACAGACATTAACACAGCAACTTGGAACTCAGTAGTATTTGAATGCACTGTAGAAAAATGGGGATGTTTGAAATTAAGTGAGGTTTGTTTTGGAGCTGTCAACACTTGGATGACCAATATGCAGAAAAGTAAACTGGACCGTTGTTGCTCCTGCTGTTATCTTACATGTTACACAAATACTCTCATACATCTGATGCACATAGAGCAGGACACTAGATGTAGTAATAAACTAGCCAAAGCTGTAGTCTGATTCTGCAAATATTAGAGGACAGAGTTCAGTACAGGGTAATGCCAGAATATTCAGAAAGAATATTTTCACATATTCTCAGTAATATACTCTTTGGTGTGGGCTTATAGCTTAACATACAGAACAGTGTCTCAGGAAAGATTGAAGGTGTGAAATCAGCCCAGGTTGGTAAAATATTAAAGAGGTGTTGTCAGAAGAAGATAAACAGGGCACATGGCTAAAGGATTGAAAATTAGTTTAATTAAATACTGAATAAGAGTCAGGTCAATACTACAGCAGTTCAGTATAGGCTAAGGGGAAAAAAAAAGTTGTACTAGAATTTGTTGGAAGGAACACACAGTCTCTAGGCAAGTTTGAATACCTTCAGGGAAAAGGTTTCTCTGCACCTCTTTTCCAGGGCTGGAACCATCTCTATGGAGATGATATGTTTACTTGTACCTAAATGGAATTTCCTATTCAGCACTTGTCTCTTGCCACTTGTCCTCTTGCTGTTCACTGTCAAGAAGAGTCTGTCTCTGTAACCCTACAGTTCATAATCACAGACAATACCAAGATCTCTCTTCACCCTTCTTGTTCTAAGGCTCAAAAAGCACAGTCCTCTGTCTCATGTGTCATCTTGATGGTCCTTCTGTGGACTTACTCAGTTGTGGAAAATAAGAGCCAAATGTACAGGAGCGAGCTAAGAAAAGAAATAGAAAACATAAGTGTCTTATTTATCACATCTCCTGAACTTTTTTGGATACAGCTTGCTACTTAGTGTGTACATTTTTTTTGTGTAGAAAAAGTTGTAATCTTTTCATGAAGTGCCTGCTGTACTTTGAAGCATGCAAAAATAAAGACTAATGTTATTTTCTAGTTTAAATGCAAATAGTGAAAGAATTAGAGCCTTTGGGTCATCCACCCCTATAGCAATTGACTGGAAAACAAACATAATACTCTAATGTAGATTTTTAATGTTTATTTGACATTGACCTAAATAAAGAAGATTCTGTCTTCCAGTTTAAGATTATTTTTCAATTTGTTCTTTAAGTTATGGAATCACAGAATACTTTGGGTTAGAAAGACTCCCCCTGCCATGCACCAAGGACTTGCTCAGAGCCCCATCCAACCTGGTCTCTCATGCTTCCAGGGATGGGGCATCTGCAGCTTCTCTGGACCAGTTCCTGTGCTTCACCACTCTCACAGTGAAGAATTTCTTCTTAATAGCTAATCTAAGCCTACTCTCAGTTTGGAACTATTACCCCTTGTTCTATCACCACATGCTCTTATGACAAGTCCCTCTCCAGCTTTCTTCTAGGCCTGTTTAGGTACTGGAAGGCATTTGTAGTATGAAAGTAGAAGATTAAAAAAAACTTTGTTTTGTTTGATAGAATACAATTTTTACCGTGCACATTTATTTTTAGAAGTCCTTTAAAATGGATTTTAAAATGGTTTTCTCTGTGTGATCCAAGGCTGTTAAGCAAAACCACACCCAAAACATCTCAGTTGTTTTATACTTCCTAAAAACCATAGGCCCCTGCTGCATTTTACTGGAGAACAGCAGGAAACAAGCAGTCTGGTCAAACTGGATCAGAACTTCAGCCTGATAGGTATTGCAGACAAAGTACTTATTCTTTACTGTCCAGAATTGGCATTAAATGTCAAATGGCTTAGTAATAAAATATCAAAACAGAGCTAAAGTGCTCTCCTTTGCTAAGAATAGTCATATGGACCTTCTTGTCTGAGTCTTAAATTGTCTTCTCTTTCCAATTTTGTTTCTGTGCTCTAGTATTTGCTTGTCAGTCATTAACCTTTGGTGTCTATTATGTAGTGTTTGGTCACTCCACCAAAAATTTCAGCAATATCATACTAAAATGAAAAAGTAAGGTGTTTCTTAATTGAGTAGTTAGAAAGGCAGGACATATTTAACTTCATTTCAGCTTTAGATTTAAGACCTGCTTGAATTTCAAAACAGAGTGTGTTTTCTACCAGATGTCCAAGCAGGTTAATAGACAGTGGAGATCTGTGTGGAACAAGATGGAAGCAAAGGAAGGATTGACACTTTGCGTCTTCCAAGAGCCATATTCAGCCCAAGGTTAGAAATAAAAGTTGGTCTAGATTAGTAGATTACTATTCTCTTGCTGTTTAGCGACTCTCTTCTCTGTGTAGAATATACATGGAGTTACTTGAAATAAAACTGCCATTTAAAATGAAGCTGTACTGTATTATGGTTTGGAAAGAAATTTTTTCAAGTTGGTGCCATGGAAATCTGATATAAGAATAACTTCACTACAAGGGTTTCCCAGCTCTCTTCTATTGATTGAAATACAAGATTTTTTTCGGGTTTTTTGTTTTTTTTTTTTACACTTCAGAAGTTTTGTGAAAATTTTTCCCTGAATTTACATTTTTTTAAAGAGCATACAATTTGCTTTGAAGCTTTTTCAAAAGATTCAGCTGTACTTTCAAATGGTACAGATGAAGGCTGGGGATGCTTTTCATGGAACAATTGTGTATTCTGAGCAGCGTGGCACAGGTTGGGATGTTGCAGGCTTCCTTAAGTGTTATATTTAATGCATGCCTGTTTGTAATCAGCAATAAGGTGAAACCTCGGATTTGGCTGGATTTTTGGATTGTCCATTGTCCAGACAAATTTGTTCAAGTTGTATAATTGTCTGTAACTTATCTCTGATGCCTGGTGTGGATTTTGATTTTGTTATAGTTGTGGTACTGTTGCTCTGACTATATTTTATAATTTCAGTGGTGTATGTGTGGAATCATAAATTGTTATTTTGATGAACTGTCTTCTCTTTACAAATACTTCTTCAAGAGGCAAGATAACTGTCCAAATTTGAATGAATTGTCACAGTATTATGCACTACAGAAATATATTACTGTTCCACTTTAAATATAAATGTCAAGCACATAGGACACCATGTATTATGATTCTGCCAGATTATTTAGTTTTCTCTGAAACAATAGTAAGAATGCTGAGGGATAGCAAACACATGCAAATTTTAGTTTAAAAGAAATATGTTTGTAAACAGACAAGTTGAGATCTGTATCAGAAGAACTGATAAGCACTTCAAAAACGTGTGCACTGCACAGCTTAATGAGTATTCATGTAAATACTGGAGTAGGTGGGAATCTCCTGTAGTTTGGACTTAGTACGTGTAAATGTCTGTTGGTCTGTAGCATATGAATTGAACATGGTTGTGAAACAGATATTTTCAACTTGGAGACAGTGTCAGAATGAGTCATCATGAAATGAGCTGATACAGTTTTGATTTGGATGCTACACATTTGTATTTGTGCTATGTTAGCAGTTGCCACAATGCACTCTGTTCTGAAGTGTTGTATACATATTAATGACATCTGTTTTCCTTATTTGATCTTCAGTCATCATCATCTGAGTTCTTCCTTTTTCAATGAGGTCATGTTATTTAAATTTTCCATGCTTGCCACTTTTCCAGCTCACACTGTGTAACTCAGTTAAATTTGATAAAGGTTACTGTAAAGAAGGTCCTTCCTCTTCTCTTTCATGAGAAGAGCTGTGACCTACCAGGTAATAAGGAATTGGTCTAGTTTTCCATTTTTGTTGTCTTTGCCATTAGCCCACCGGGGTTCTTCACCAACTTCTTGAGCAGCTGTAGGCCAACAACATACCTATAGAAAGAAGATTGTTGGCCCTCCACACAGTAGTTTCCCAGATGCCAACAGCTTGCAGCTTAAGGGTAATTCTTGAGCTACAGATGTAATGGTGATGGCTAATAACCTGTGGAAGATTTTATTTTTTTTTTTTTTGAATTTGCTTGAATTTTGAATTTGTATCAATTTTCCTAATTAAAACATTAAAAGAAGTGCCAGTTCTTTTGGCATATTTGCTGTCTGTGCGTTAATTTTCTTACTTCTGCTAGAAGTTAGATATCCCACTGTACAGTACAGGTTCCAGCTACAGCTGGTAAGTTTTTCTTTAGCTTACGTTGTTTTACTGGTGACAGACTGGTTTATGAAACCAAAACATTTTAGAAAAATTACCCATTTTTATAAACCTGTTTTCTCTGATCCTTTACAGAATTTTTGAGGAGAAGGTGGGAAAATAAAATAATCCTTCATTACCACTGTAGATAATTTCTGGAGTGTGGGGGAGCACAATTCATATCTGCTGTATTAGGCAGTATCAAGCTCCAGTGAATATTGAGTTCTTGACACAGAATGGAGTACTTCTGTGCAGAGGCACGAAAAGAGAGGGACCGTTGCTGTCTCTTTTGAAACCTTATGTTTTAAGAATCATACTGCAGTAAGACTTGCTGATAATGGGGACACTCAAAATGGTTTTGTACAGGGTTAATATCTTCACCAAAATAAATATGGTCAGGATCTCTTGTAATTGCTGGTGTCAAATGGATGTGGAGAGCTCAAAGCTGTAAACTGGAAAAATGAGCCCTATCTACCATTGGTTCCAGATTTAAGTACTCCATTTTAGATTACATGATTGTTCAAATCTAGGTGGAGTTTACCAGACTGTGAGTTCATAATTTACTCATATCTTGTCTTCACATTAATAAACAGAATTTGAACTGGAGCATTTAATGTATCGATTTAGTACATTATGACCACCAGTCAGAGCATGGTGCTAATAACACCAAGGTTGTGGGTTCAGTCCCCATATGGACCATTCACTTAAGCATTGGACTTGTTGGATCCTTGAGAGTCACTTCCAACTCAGAATATTCTGTCATCTGTGGTCTGGAAGTAAATAAGATGCTTTTTCTGCTCTTGGCTGATGTTTGTTAGTGCTATGATTGGCACTGCTGTCTGCTTGATACTGAATAGTTGTGAGCTCATAAACAGACACTGAAGTGTGAATATATTTAATTCCTATCATTTTATCTGATCTGTTTAACATTTCAAAGTACTAGCACTGTTCCCTCCCAAAGATGGTAAACTAGTGGCGCATCCACAGCTTGTGTTGTCTTTTATCCCCCCATCTTAAAACTGAGGTAAATTTTCTAGCAATGTTTTTTCCTCATGCTAACACTGAATTCTTCTTCCTTGTAGTAAAGCTGTGATGGATGTATTGGTTGATTTATGCAGCCAGTATCACTTAAATCCATCTCAACATAGTCTTGAACTGAAGTCTTCAGGAACTCAACAAGTTCTGAGCTACAAGCCAAACACTTTGATAGGAGCACTGGATGTACAGACAGTACTTCTGAAAGAGAAGATTCCAGAAGAGAAGGCAAAGCGCCCTCTGCCAAGGGTCCCTGAGGTCAGTACTCTAGAGGGCTAAAATGATGCCTTGAAACATCATTCCATTCCTATGATTTCAGTTCTTCCAATCTTTCCATCTTTAAACCAGATGGGAAAGACTTGGGATTGATTATAACCTGCTTTACTAGCTTAACTAATAATGTTTTGCACGTAGATTAGTAGAGGCTAGTCTAGACATTTAAACAAAATGGTATGTTGCATGTGGTTGGATAGATGAAAATCTGAAGATTAGGGCAATTGAAAATTGCAGTAATGGCTGAAATGAGAGTGGGGTTTTGTGGAGATAGTATTTTGGTGATATTTTGTGCACCATCTTCATTGAAGATATGGGAGAAGGCTGATCATTAATAAATGTATTTCACAATACAGTGAAGATTAAGAAGTAGTCATTTTCCAAATGTTTGCTAAAATTTTTTATTATTCTAATAACTATATCTAATTATACTCTCTCACATTTCAGAGTGAGACTTGTAAACCTTTACATTATGAATGCCTCTGACTCCTTTTCCTTCTTCGCGTGTTCTTGTGAATGTCTCGTTAGTGGAAAGCGAGGTCTGAGATTTTATTCTTTAAAATATTACTTTTTGCAATGTGGGGTAAGTTTGCCTAGGAATAGTCAAGACAACATGGAAATCCCCAGTGCTTTTCTCATTGTGGGATGGTCTATCCACCACAGAAGGGGGACTGAGAGTTTGTGTTTGCTTCTGCAGAAATCTGTGAGGCTGGTAGTGAACTACCTGAAGACACAGAAGGCTGTGGTTCGAGTTAGTCCAGAGGTGCCTCTCCACAACATCATCCCAGCTATTTGTGAGAAGTGTGAAGTCAGTCAAGAGCACATTGTTCTTCTGCGGGACGGCATAACTGGGGAAGAGCTGGAGCTTACCAAGTCCTTGGAGGAGCTAGGGATAAAGGAGCTGTATGCCTGGGACAGAAAAAAAGGTGAGCCAAGACTGAGCAGTCACTGCAGGGTTGTGATGTGACAACTATATTGTGGGCAATTAAAAGCATTCATGCTGCCATTCTTTTTGGGTCCAGCTGAAACAGCAGAGTGAGATCTCAGACCGGAGAGCAGCACAGGTTTGTTCAGTGTGCTGTGCCCAGAGCAGCAGCCAGGTCAGCAATGTGCCCAGCCGTCCTTGGATGCTCTTGGGCCTTGCGCCAGGCTGGGCTGGACTTTGGCAGGGTGCAGGCTGGCCTAGGGCAGGGCAAAAGGAGGAGCTTTGCTGTGTCCCAGAGCTGCTGTTGGTAGAGGTGCACGTAATACAAGGGGCCTCATCCAGGCAGTCTCTGTCACCTACCTGTGCTGTGGGCTGGAGAGAAGGAAAGAAGAGACATGCCATAGTCATGGCATCTGTGAAAGCTGAGAGGCAGAGGCGACAGACCAGGGCTTATGAGAAACAGACTGGACAGGATCAGAGACACTTTCTCCAAAGAGCACAGTTACTGATGGTTTAGTGAAGAGGAGCTAAGAGGTATTTGTATTTAAAATTTTGTTCTCGTGTTTACCTATCCTCACTTTCTGTTCTCATAGACAAAATTATAATAGTAGCTTCTGGGAGTTGAGTTTTATCAGCCTGACTATGTATTCAAATAACATAATTCTGTGATATACTTTAAAATATACCTGCTTTAAAAATACACATAATAAATAATAAATAAAAAATACACATAATAAATAAAAAAAAAGGAAGCACTACTTCCTTTGAGGTCAGATAGTGATATTCATTAAAATTGTCTCCTGCAGTTTTTCTCAATTGCTACCACTTCCAGCACAGTATATGTCCTTATTTATTGTTTAGATAATGTCATTCTTGTAGGTGCTGAGCTGTAGGCTTATTTTTTATTTATAAAATTATTTATTTATGTTGACATTCTGTCTCTTCTTTCCAACTCTTTGATAAGTGGCAGTTCTACCTCTGTGCAGGTCAAGTTTCAGTGAGTTTAGACTTCTAAGTAAACTAAATATCTCCTTTTCTTTTGAATTGCTGGGATGTTCCCAAAAGAGGCTGACAGCATGTCATAACTCAATTGCATATTTGTTTTTTTCAAGACATGTTTACTGTAATTAAGCTAACTATTTTGGAGCAACATATTGAATGTGGAGTATATTCAACAGGATTCATTCAACATACTTCAGGGACAACTTAGAGAGTAATTATCATAGGCCTTCAGTAAAGTCTTTCCTTTCAAATGAAAATGGTGGTATGTATGCTGGTACAGTATTGGTCCTCAAATTTGGTTGTAGCCTATACAGTCAGAACCAAGACTTTACTACAGGGCTGGGATTATAGTAGCAAATTATCACAGAATCACAGAATATATTGAGTTGAAAGAACCCACAAAGATCTACACATCATAATGTGCTGCTCTCTACATCAGCTTTTCTTTTTTATATTCTATTCTTTTTTAACCTTTCGGTATTCCTCTCCTTTCATTATGATAAAACCCCCCTGATCCTGAGTATAACTCAATCTTTTGTGCTTTCCTCTTACCACCACTTTGTCTGACAAAAACAGTAAATGCATGTAAAATTTACAAGAATTTTTTCTTTATTTCAGCAAATTTCTTCTGCAATGTTCTCATTTGTAATATCCAAGAGGAATAAACCCACTGGTTTCAGTAGCAGTTGGTCTGTGACTTGTGCATTGAGTGGGTATCTAGCCTATTTCCTTAACAGAAAATAGATTTTTAAAACACATTCTCACTAACAAGTTAGGTCTCACAGGTGCTGAAAGCCATAGGCTGTGCTTGTAAGAGCAGATTCTAGAAAAACTCCACACTCTTCCCTTGCCTGAAACAGAAAACACCAAGAGCTGAAGGATTATTAAAAGAAAAGCTCTGCTGCCACCTGCTTACTTAATTCTATTTAGCAGTTGAAGCAGCTTCATGACTGAATCAGGAATTAATACAAATGCAGCTAAACTGCTTCAGTAGCAGCTCTGCATGTGTGTTGTTGGTCAACATTTTTTTTCTGTAATGCTTAGGAAAAGAGGTCCTAGGACTAATTAATGAATATTGTGCTTTACAGGGCAATATTAGAACTTTAATGTGTTTTCTCTTATCCTTTCATTGCCTGACTTTTCCAGTTCCTCCATCAAAAACTCAGTCTGAACCTTCTCTGAACTATAGAGGTACTGTACAATGCTGCTGCGGGGAAGCTTCACTCTGTCTTTAACCCTTTCACTTCAGTCTATGTGTAATGTGGGTTTGGTAGGTAGATCTTTAAGAGTGTTGAGTGAAATGCCATAGAGAAACAAGCTATTTTTATCTGTTTTGTCTTTTCAAAGTGTTGCTTACATGTCTTGTGCTTCTGCTAAGAACAAATACATTCTGTCTCTTCAGCAATAGCCATTAAAACACCAGCAAGTAATAAATTCTGCTCTTTAACTGTTTTGTGGTGTGGTGTATCTCTGTAGAGTCCAAGCCTGTTCAGTTTACCTCAATCAATATTAAGTAAATTTCACAGTTCCTAACATTTCCGAGGTCTCTTGGGTTCAAAATTTATTTTGTAGCAAAGGCAGAAAACTTTGATGTCTGTGAGATCTTCCACTGTTTTCAATATACATGCAGCAAAGCACTTTAATATCAAATGTATACATACACATTGGGTAACTGAACTGATACTGACTTCTGAATTGTTACAGTACTTGGGGTTGGATTAGATTATGTTAGTGCTTCTGCTTCCAGTCAAATAGAAAATGTGTGTATTTAGTATGTCCTTTTCCCTATGGAGTCTGTTTTAATACATTGCTTAAATTAATTATCCTCAAGAAAGGTATGGTCGATTTCTAATGAGCTTTACTTCTTTGCATTACTAGTAGACACAACACAACCAAAGTAAAACTGGATAACTTATTTAAATTTTTATAAAGAAAGTCCACCTACAGTAGGTGGCAGCCATCGAGCAAATCTTAGCTCATGGCCTCTTGGCTTCACTAATGGCAGCACTATTCCCCCAGCCGTTCATTTTTACTTGCTGTGGCTTCGTCTTACGTGGAGATCATTTCATCACTAGATGAAATATATACTTCATATTTATTTAAGGAAAAAGTAACACAGATTAATAAAGACTAATTATTTTGAAATTATATGCATTACTTAAATCCTAGTTTATTGGTGTTACACAATGTTCAATGACAGTGTTGGTGATCAGCTGCTATGTTAGCATTGTTTGTAGTTGAAGACTATGCAAGAAAAGGAATCATAATCCATATCTAGTTGCAGCCCAGCCCCAAGCAAGAGATCAGCGTACGTAGTGCCTAGTATTTAAGAAAAGCATTCATTCACTACTGTATTTCTTTGCAGTGCAGTTGCAGCCTTTCTTAAGGATAGTTTCTCCCTGTTGTCCTTTGTGTTCATTGTATATGTTTAACACCTTCTGACACATGAGATTGTTTATATGCAAAAGTGATCTGTGTGAAAATCACTTTGTATTTTATGCAAATAAGTTTACAAGAGTTCTGGGATGAGGTTTTTGGGGTGAAGTAAAACTTTATTTTGTGTCAACAAGTAAGTAATTTTGAATTTGAGTTTTAATTGTTATTAAGCAAATATTTACAAGAGAAAGTGTTTTTTTCCCCTGTGAATTAAACTTTTTGAATGCTAGTGGAATAATCCAATGTGCTTGGAATCAGGAGGAAATATTTATAACATTATGCAGAGGCCATTTTAAAAAGTGGGAGCGCTTCATTATCTGTGTGTTAAATGGGCAATGTTGTTTCCTGTAATGCATGAGTGTCTCATTTTGTTCATCCAGCTTGTGGATGAGAAACTGAAGGGGGAAACTGTAGGGATACTAAATGGTATGAGAACTCATACAATTTCTTAAGCACATTCAAGAGACACATATGAGTTCTTATAGCCTGAAATACCTATAAACTCCCCTCTTTTCCCACCTGAAGTAAAGGCATCAAGATAAGAAAGATGACCACAACCAGCTAATTCACATTTTAAAGAGTGCCCTGTTTCCAAGAGGAGGGTCTTTTTCCTTCCCCTTGAAAACAGGGGGAAGAGCTTTATCCAAATCACACATTTAGAATCTCTTGTTTAAGTTCACAATATTAGGTCAGACCTATGAATAGTTAAAGATACTCACCAGTATATCTTTTTTAAGGTGTTTGGGGTTTTTTAGTATTATGGTACTCTATGAGATTTAAGGGATGTATCTAACAAGCATTTCTGAAGTCATAAGCAATTTGCTCATATTTTGCCTTTTGATTAGGGTTACTGGATTGTGATTGAAAATCTCGTGCACTATATTAAATTATTCCATTAGATTTTGGAATATACTCAGAACACATGAAAGTTTGATGACAAAGTAAGTGTAGGATCTGGCTGTTACTTAGATAACCCAGTCCATAACATCTTTGATTGATAAAAATCCAGCACTAACCCACTTTAAAGTACTCATCTTGTGAATCTTTATTTCAAAAATGTAACAGCTGTTCCATTAAAATTGTTTCAGAACCAAATCGAAAGGCTTCAGTAAGCAGTGATGCAATAGAGAAAGAAAAGGCAAGACTTTTGGGATTGTTTAATGCTGATAGAAGAAGCAGCAAGGTAAGTGCCCAGCAGTGTACTGCTCACTAAAGAGAATTTATTTCTTTCCAGATCTGCTATGTCTGTGAGTGGTAGCGTTTGTTTGGCCTGCCTTCCTTTTCCTTTCAGAGACCAATCTGTTAACAGGGGCATAAACTATATGCAATCAGTGCAGCCTGATGGAGAGATCACCTGCTTATTGAAGGAGTCAAGCATGTTGACCGTTTACTTTTTTCTTTATTTTTTTTCAATGCTGTGAGTTCAGTAGGTGTTAAAAAAAGGCAGTAGTTTCAAGCAATCTGTGTCTGCTTTTTAGTAGTACTTACATTATAAAATGCATTTATGAAAGGACTGATGTAATACAGAACAATTTAATTACAAAGTAGATGTGTCTTATGACCTCTTCTGTGCATGGGTGATAATCTCTTTTAAAGCATTTTTACCTCTCAGAAGCCCTGTGCAGTCACCCCATTGCCTTCTCCAAGTCTTTAAAGCTGATGAATCAGGTATAGAAGAAATAACACTGAATTGAACGATCAGTGTCTGCTGGGATACGTGTTATCCATTTTTAACTTTGTATTCTTGAACTGAAAAATTTAGGAAAGAAATTTTGTATTAAATAATTCTGTTGAGATGCATTTATGAAGAATATTTTGTTTATCACAGAAGAACTTTCTGACTTAACATAGAAAAAATAGTGGGCTTTTAACTCCATAGTTTTTGTAGTCTTTACTAAAAATATTGGTGTTAAATTATTTTGGATGTAAAGTGTTTAATACTCTAGGATGTCAGAGGAAAAAGGGAGCTTTCTTTTTTCTAGTTTAAACCCTCCAAGGCTTTTGGAGTGCTGCGTATCTGATTAACTGGCAGAAAGAGACATTTGCTTGTTAATGGACTGGTGTTTTTCTTATCCAGTCATCTCAGTCACATTTGCAAAACTGTGAAGGCTTTTCAAAATCTCTCACAATTGTCTGCCTTTTATTCATTATTAAATTTGTAGTGCTTTTGCTAGGGAATAGAATCCTTTATGGACATTTTGAATTACCATGTTGGAAAACCTTATTTCTGTCATAGATACTAAACTATTCTTAATATCTTATAAAGGACACATGAGAACTATTTTATGAGATAAGAAGTCGGTCACTTTCAGAGTGTTTTTCCACTGTAAGAAAATACTTCCTATATAGAAGGGAAAAAATCATAACTGGGGCGATAATACTGTATCTCCTCAGAAGAATCAAGGACAAACAAGGGATGTCAGCCTGAGCCTCTAGAGCATGCTGTGGGGCTGTAATTCCTCTGGAAGAAGCAAACACATTACAGCATCCAATTTCTGCATCATACCTTGTCCTCTCATTCCATTTTACTGAACTTGGGTGTGAAATCTGTGTCCTTGCAGTTCTAACTCCTGAAGCAGATCAGTTTTAACTTTTAAAGTATTAATGCTTACAATCTTAGCAAAAGTTTCTACAAAGCGTCCTAATTCAATGGTTACTGCAGTGGGTTTCTCGCAGCTGAGTTGGAAATGTGTTCAAAGATTTCAAGCTCCTCTCTTTTTTTTTTTTGTTCTCTTTCTCTGCTTATAAAAGCAAAAGATCCTCTGAGTTTTTCAAAATAAAAATTTGAAAAAATGCTAAGGACATTGAGGGTGAATTAAATTCAAAATTGTATTTGACCTAGGAAAAAGTAGGAGCTGTACAAATAAGTATGAGAAACAGCTTCTAAATCTGAGGAAAAGTCTTTCTTGCTGATAGTCCTGACAAGTTAATTGATTTTCCTTGGTCATTCCTTTATTGGGCACTTAATTTCAAATGGCAGTTACTCTGTAGGAAAAACTAAATCAGCCATTTTGTTTAGTCAAGCAAGAGGTCACTGTTGCCTTCACAAACCTCTGGGAATTTAAAACACCATAGGTGGAAGAATTACTTAAAACTGAAGAAGAGCAGAGCACACAGGAGCAAGCAGGTGTTAATTAGGCATAATATATCTGGCTTGCTAATGTGAAAGCTTTCTAACCAAAACAGCAGTGAAACTGCTGAACAGACTTAGCAGGATGGGGGCAAATTAATAAAGTTCTTTTAATGAAAGATTTGGTAGGTTTTTGAAGGGATTAGATGATGGGATGCCTTATGATTTCAGGGACCTGGAATCAAAACCCCAGGGTGCCTAAACTCTGCTCTTTATGGGTTTTTTACATTTTTACTCCCCCGCAAGGCTTAAGTTGGGTCTGTCTATTTTTTGTTTGTTTGTTTGCATTATCATTTGCAGTGGTGAGGAGTGTATGTGGTCATGCACAGTCTCTATATTAGAACTATTTGATAGGAAGAATGTTCAAAGTTCTGCACAGTAGTAGGACTGCAGACTTGCAGGCATTTGCAAGGGGAAGGCAATTTCTTCTGCAAGAGAAGAAGAGTGTTAGCCTGTGTTGCAAATTGTCCTGGATCAGATGTCACTGCACACTACAGGCCTATGCTCAGATTTCCATGCCCATGCACATGCTTTCTTTCTCAGCTGGCTCACTGAGAGCAGTAATTGTGGTAGGACAATACACCAGATCTAACTTTTCTAAAAAAAGCCTTTCCATTATATTGAAAACACTGTGATATAGAATGAAAGAAAAGTCCTACTCCCATGGCTAGTACAAATTTGATAAAAGTATTTCTTTGGTTGACTTTGTACTGGCAGGCTTAATGCCAGATCAGGTATCATCTTGTTCTCTTCCATTCTAATTTTATGCTGGATCAGTTACCCTCTGTTCTCCTGCAGCTGGCATAAAAACACCTAAAGGTGGCATGAATGCCATTTCTTTTCGATGTTAAGTGTAATCATTTGCCTGAGGCTAAGTCCAGATCAAATTGACACTGCTAAACAATCAGTAGAGTAGAGGTGCTATGCAGACAATCATGGGATCTAGGCTTAAGTAAGGTACATGCTAGCACACAGAAACAGTTCCTTCATGGAGAAATGGCAAGGAAGGAGCTCCCTGCTGGTTTCATTGTGTCTGTGGGTATAGCAGAGACTAGCAGTCTGGTCCCTGATATTATAGGAATTAGTTACTCCCTATTTTTATCCTTGCCTAAGAATTTTTTCTTGTATTCTTAAATATTTTTGCTGATGGCTTTCTTAGCTCCTTGCCTACATCAGAGAATTTTGTAGACTACTTCAGAGTTTCTCAGCAATCAGGTCCAGCACTACTGAGACAGTTTGTCTTGGTTCTGTGATGGGGTTTGGTATTTTGCTCTGGCATGTTTTTGCAGTTTGGTTTCCTTTGCTGCTGCTGTGTAGGACACTTGTTTGTGTTGCAGACAGAAGAATGCTTGAGGATGAACAGAGATTGTGGTGAGGAGGATGTTTTTAGTTCTGCATCTACAAGTGAAGGAAGCTTGGATGTAAGTACTAACACAGCTTATAGATGCTATTGCATTCCTATTAGCTCCTGCAGTTTGAATTAACCAGAAACCACTGCTGTTCCTGATGCATAGCCAAGTAGAAGTAGCTTATGCTTTAGCAGGCTTTGTTACATGAGTGCACAGTTTGCATATCTTCATGAAGTTAAAATATAATGCATTGTCTTCAAATAAAACTTTTTAGCTTCACTATGAATAAATTTTCTTTCAGTGTTAAATTCCTAGCAGTTGTGAGAGAGAAGAGCTTGGGTATTGAGACATGGGCAGTGACAGTCCTGCATGATGCAAGACAATGTTTGCCTTACCAAAGCTATTTAAAGGGGGCTTTTCTTATAAAACCACACCTTTCCTTTTCATCCCTGTATCTGACTTCTGCAGCATGGCAGCATTCTATTTGTTTCATAAGGAGCTTGGGGTTGAAGAGTTTACACTGGAAAAAAACAGATAGGATTTTTGTTAAGTATCTCAGTAGGGTTTGGGGTATTAAAATCCTGTAAACCACATTTAGAAACATTAAGTGACAGTCTATCAATTTATGACGATCCAAATAGGAAGGTATCAGATTAGGAAGTGTGAATCCTAAATATTTTCTAAGATGGTTCTGGTGGTATAGTAACTATAATAAATGGCACATCTTTTTATTACTTTTTTAAATAATTTGACTTTTTGTTATCATATTTTCAAAACCTAGAGAAAACTGATGATGTGATAGAAGTTTGAAATGTGAGGTTCAGCTCTGAATCCCCCTTTCATAAACAGAACTTTGTAAAAGGAGTGTGGATCTGCAAAATATAGAACTCACTAGCCACATAGAAGGGTGCCAGGGAACTGTGGAAAAAATGAAGGAATAAGAGAACAAATCCCAGATGAAAAGAGTAATATGAGAGGAATCCAAAAGGAGAAATAGAAAATTGATTGGCTATGGAGTGTAAAACCGCCAAACTCTGCAAATCTGTGAAGACTTCATAATAAAAGATTACTGAAATGGAAAAGTTTCTTGTGATACTAAAAATTTGGGCAACTCCATAAAGTTTAATAGATAAATAGACCTCTCTTACTAAAGGAAAGTTCTAGAAGAGGGTGATCATGTGTAATTGAAATAGACTAAGTAAAAGCATAGAAAAAGCATCACAAGCTCTGCCAAAATAAAATAATTTTGTGGTTTCTATTCACTGCCATTAAAAATTAATCTCAATATCTTGATACGCAAGTACTAGAAAAAAATGAGGAGGAAGAGTAGGAATCACAAGTGACAATATGATGGTAAAGGTGTTTGGTGCTTTCCCCAGAGGAGAGACATCACCTTATATTTCTCGGGATTTTTATAGGGCAAATTGTTAATTTTTTTTTTCCCTCTGACATTGACGAAAAAAGATTTGAAAACCATTTTGACCATGTAAATATCTTCTAAAGGTGCCAGTTTATAGGGAGGAAAGGGTTCTTGACGAGGTAAAAATGTTTTATTTTTATTCAGTTAAATGAGCAAGTTGGAGATTTAACTTTTTCCCACTTTCTTCATAAGAGGAATTAATCTTGAAGAACAATGTAGCCCTTGTTCAGTGTTTGTCTTTCACTTCTGATTTGACACCTGTATTTGTATGAGCACCAATCCCGCTAAAACATGAGCACATGAAGAATGTGTTGACCTTGTGTTGCATTGAATTTGGTAGTATTGTGTTCAAGCTTGTAGAAGGTGTATTAAATAAGTCTAACAGATTCACTCAGCAGCGCAGAAAGTCCATCTCTTCAAGAGGCTAGATGGGCTTCAAGAAAAAGTTCAACAATTGTGATGCCTTAGGAGAAAAATTCAAAAATGTTGCAAACTTGGTACAGATAGTTGACGTAGATAATTTTTTATTAAGATAAATTCAAATGGAAACACCAGCAAAAACACTTCATAATTTTAAAAGCTCAGCAATTCCTCGTGGACTAGATTTGAGACCCTCAATCATTCTGAATAATTTGTTATACTGCTTGTTCAAAAGATACCTCATTTACTTCAGTGGAACTAAGTATTGCTGTTCCAACTAAGTGGTATCTTACATGCCCATATATGTGAATTATGTATTTAGAGATCATCATATAGAAGCTCCATTGCTGAGATAGGATTATTGGCAAAATGTCATCCACTAGAGGCTTCCTCTTTTGTGGTTACCTCAGGTCTGCTCTCTAGTACTGTTTTGGGTCATCTGAAACTGTTTTGGTTTTACTGTGTTGGACCTCAAGGCAGTTTCAGTTTTATTTCTGAAAGAAAAATATCTTGCTTTTGGTACACTACCAGGAGTTACACTGGCTGGATCAAGAAAATCTTTCTTGCCTATAAAGAAATAGTTAACTTGTGAAGTACTTCGAAGGTAAAGGCATGAACTTTCATATGACTAGTTTAAACCCTTTTCTCACTATTATGTGGTGGGGGTGTACACTGAATTGTAGGAAAGAAAATATAATGATTATATTCTGGGTATTGATTTTGACTTTGTTTGTTTCTTTGTTTAAACTGGGCAATATGAAATAATGGAATAAAAGTATAAGAAATAATAGACCCTTAGGTGTTTATTCAAGCACAACTTAAATTAATTTTTAACCACCAAACCATTCTCAGTGGCATATTTATCTAATTAGTATTGGAATTATTAATGCCTCTAAAAATACTTTGAATTGTTGATGAAGAAGCAGATTTTCAAAGTGAAGATGGCAAAGTCAACACTTATGCTTGAGGTGAAGGGACACTTTTTCACAGTATCAGCAAAAATAAAGGTGAAAAGAATTTGTTAGCTTAGGGAGAGGGTGTAACAATGCAGGAAAAGACTTCTCCATGAAAATCCTCAAAGTGCAGCAATTCATTACACCACACACCAGTAAAGGACACAAAATCCAACAGTGTATTGTAAATGAAGCAGAAATCCTTTCCCTTAATCTGAGAACAGTTTTGTGCTGAGCAGATGAGGTTTATATCCAGGTTAACTTTTCACAAAACAAATGCTACTGAAATATAGAACATACAGGTAAAGCAGTTGGAAGTTGCAGCACAGTTAGCTGTATGCAGCTTTTTCTGTGCCAAAGGCAGACTGTCAGAGCTCGAGCTCACAACAGCTGGGAACAAAAAAGGAACTTGAGTTCTCTCTGCCACTTGGTGTCACTGTCCTCATATAAACAGTTGATCAAGATAAAACACGGTACTGGAACACAGTACTAAAATTAGCCGGTTTTATTTTTGGGGCCTTCGTGTTTTCATAAATCAAGAGTGAAAAAACACATCCCAAGTGCTGAAAGATGTGTAGATCTGATGTGGACTTTGTTTATGTAATATATCAGCTTGAGAACAAATATTTAGAAGTACAGCCAGGAACACTTATCTGAGGTTTCGAAACTTCAGCACAAAGTCTTATCATACAGGGTTTCTCTGGTTCAAACAGGGCTGCAGCAGTGCAATGTTGGAGGATCTTCATCAGCACTTCATCAGCACCATTTTAAAAATAACTTGTCTTTAGTGTATGTCAGAATGTAAGTTTTGCCCGTAATAGAATCAATTAATTAAATGAAGCAAATAGTCCAGTAGTTCTCTGCTTAAAGAGTCTGTCATGCTATGGTTATGTATGTTCATATGTAAAACTACAAGAAGAAAAGAAACATGTCATTTAAAATACCAAACAGTTATCAGATACTTTGAGGATATGTGTGGGAGATTTGGGTTTTTTTTTATTTCATAATGCAAACGTACCTGAATAATTGCAAGATTTTTCTCCAGAAGAAAAGTTCTGTTCTCCAGAAGAAAATCATCAAGAATTCTGATGCATTAGTAATCCTGGTGATCGCTTCTTAAGTGATGGCAACTACTCTTTTCAATATAAGGGCTTTAAAAACATATATGATTTACCTTTTAAGAGCCTTGTACTCTAGCTGTAACTTCTCTGCCCTCTTTGATGGCAGGAGTTACACTATTCATAGTATGCTTTGTCAGTTCAGAATGGGTGGAAAGAAGAATCAGGTACAGTTAAGTGAATATTATTTCTCTTCAACCATGTCAGGTCCCAGGTAATCAGGTAATATCCTTTCCTCCCAAGGATTTCATGTCACATAAACAGGTACTGTTCAGGGCAATAGGAATGAGAATTCTGCCCATGTCATCTACATGGAAGTTGAGTTAACAGCCATCCACTTTTAATATTTTCTTGTGTTTGACAATCATGTTTGCTTTAAATTCCTGGTTTCATGTTCTCCCTTCCTGGTCTCCTGACAACACATCAAGTGTTTTTATTTCTTTATTAGCTGGGACAAATCCTGGGGTAGTTATGTTGCACTTTGTAGAGTTAAAGCTATCTATGCACTGTCCAAGATATAGGTTGTGATCTGGCCTTGAAACAATGTTTCCTAGTGTAATTTTGTTTACAAAATATGAAACTCAACAGAGTATGGAAAGTTGTCTAAAGGCTGCAGCAGACAGGGCTGTTCACCCCAGTCTTTCATTAAAGTGTACCTGTAAGCCGGTAGTTAGATGCCAGAAGATGACACTAAGGAAGGTAGATTTTCATTTGTGCAGCTGTTGACATGATTAGAAGAAAAAGAGATCTAATAAATACCATATATCTCAGCATAATGTTCACCATCACAGTAGAGTTAGGTGGTTTTTTTTTGATAGCCTGTGATGCAATGTGGGGGAAAAAAAATGAAAAAAATCATTACTATTAACTTGCCTTGGTAAGACAAAAGATTTGCCCAGGGCTTAAGCTGGCATTGAGAGAATTTCAATAGTAAAGATGCCAATGATCAACTTTATTTCTCCTTATCTACTGAGGGACAGGAAGCAATATGCTTTATATATAGCAATAGAAATTTAACTGGGATACAAGAGGGAGAAAAATTTGACTGAATGGAAATTTCACTGGGGAGCATGCTATTAAATTGACTTGAAATCCTTATAATCCCCTAATCTGCAAATCATCCAAAAATGGCTAGAGGATGAGCTACATGTACTTTATTCTGTCTCAGAGCAGAGTTATAGATTAAGCAGACCATGAAGGTGTTTTTCAGCCAGAATATGGCTGCTGGAGAGCTGTACCCACCTCCTTTTGTGGTGTGCACTTACAAGATATTAACTGTCTTCACTCATGTGAATCATAGATGGTTTTGCATATTATAGTATCCTTAAATTTTTCTTACAGTATGTGATAGCAGAAGGCAAGAGCTTGAAACAGTGGCTGTCTGCCACCACCAGACTGCAAGTTTTTGCTCCACAATGTGGTGTTACTAGACCTCTTCAAAGAAAAGGTCCTTGGAGTTAGTGCAAAAAAAAAAAAAAAAAAAAAAAAAAAAAATCATCTCAGAACCAGCCAAACTACTCTGGCTAAAAAACTTAAAAAAAAAAAAAAATAGCCCAAGGCAGACACCTGGAATGGAAAGTCTCAGCATCCATGGTTAAAGCATGGTGAAGTTACAAGCTATTAAAAACAGTATCTGGTGAAGAGACATGTCAGCTGACCCCTGTTCTGTCTGTGCTGCTTAGCTTGTACTTGCCAGCTTCATGCATTCAAAAATCACTTGTCAGCTCTTGCCCTTACCACACAAAAGTGGCTTAAGGTAATGAGATTTGAAAAGAAATCATTAAGGGTGGACTTCCTTCCATTTGACTTCTGAGTGTTAAGTTTGTAGAAGTTGCATTTAAGCTTCTTTTTAGTGACCATGATGGTTTTTATTTTATAAATAAAGTATTATCAAGTAGTCAGTGGTTACCAGAACCTGTATCTTTATTTAGAACTGCATGGTTCAGAGTTAAATCATCACAGCTCATGGTATTCATGTTGCTGTTTTTAAAAAGATAGGTCATCATCTTCAGGTTCTGTGGTGGTTTTAGCAGGGCATTTTGAAGGAAGTATTGTCAAGAAATGTTCTGAGATGAACACAGAGAAATTGAGTCAAATCAAAAGGGCTTGAGTTGGGTCATATCTACAAAAGGAATTGGGAGCAACTATACCTGGCAGTGCCTGTTTTAAATACCTGACAGTGTGGGTGTCTGGAGTCGGAATATAAGCAGCCGAGAGTCAGATTTCCCAAGTTTTGAATCCACTGAAATCTTCACAGCAGCAGTTGCTTGTTAAACTCTGCCCATCTGTGTCTGTTACCTGCCTCTGCTCAAGATTCAAATCTCAAATCAGCTGTTAGATTCAGGTATTTAAAGCTTTTACTCTAGAGAATTACCACCTACCACTGTTGTCCAAAATGTGAGTGAACTAAGTTCTCTTTTTTGCTTTTAGAGATATCAGCATCAGAGAATTATTTCCTCCTTTGTAAAAAAGAAAACCAAAATATTTACTGGGCTGGAGACTGCCTGGAACAAAGCTGTGAGGTATTCTTGATGTGGGAAGCACCCTTTTGTAAAAATACCAAAATATTCAGTGACTCAGAGAGCAAGAGCAAGCTTAACTATTCAGACCAGTAATGAAGTAACTTAAGTGCGGTGGCAGCTCTGGCTTCCAGTGCCAGAGATGTTTTTCTGTGTTTTATGCTAAGCAGATGTTACATCCAGCAAGTAAGTAGTCACTAAAGTTAGAACTGGAGGAGCCAAATGGCTTCCTGCCCAGATGAATGCCCTAATCTCAGTCTCTTTTTAGCTAAATTCATGGTCATATCCTTGAACAGAGAATAGTCTTGCTCTCCTCACAAGAGGGAAAAGTTTGTTATTTCTCAACTAGACAATGGTTTTGGACCTGGATTTACCATACTCTTACTGAATCATCAAACTTGTAGCAGGGGTTTGGACAGGACAAGAGGCAAATACTATAGCTGCCTTTTCAGGCAGTTGCATTTTTGTGAAGCTTAGTTGTGCTTTAAATATACCTATTGGATCAAGCCCCTTGGCTGACAAAGAAGGAGATTTGCACATTTTATGGATCCTGTCAGAATTTAGGCAGGAGGTTAGAAGCATGGTTTCTCCACACTTCTACGTTCAGCATGCCCAGAAGCAGAATTCAGGCACCAAATGGAAGTGAGCACATCAGAGGGATGGATATGTGTCAGACTTATTGACGGGAAAGCACAAACCATTGTGATTTAGGGAGGCATAACCTAACAGGAGCACGCTAAGTTAGGCTTGTGTGTGGCAATTCCAGACCTGGGCTGTATGGCATCATTCTCTGCACGGTGATGTACCCAGCCAGTCTGGTGTAAGTTGGCTCAGATATCTCCCTCGGATGTTTAATTAAGACCTGGTGACACGCCCTTAACCACCCAAATCCTTTTATGTCTGATTCATCTTTTGTTACTGATTTCACTGAAAAGTTCTGAAGTTAACACACTGAAAAAAAAAATAGAATAAAGAAGCAGCAGCTAATGAGACCAATGGCTTTTAATTTGCATTAATAAAAGCACATTAAAAAATACCCAAAGACAAACTCAAAATTCCATTTGAGTTTTTTCTAGTGACATGTCAACCGCTCAGGCTTTGCTTTCTTGGTAATTAATATTACCAGAACCCCTTAATAGTCTGTAATAGCCTTGTAATTCACATTTGGTCATAACACATTCAGCATATAGTTCTTAGTGGTAAGCATGCAGTGGTCTGGAAAATGCCACCTTTAAACAAAAGTTTATACCAGGATTGGGCCTTTCACAATTGGAATTTCTTGTCAGGCTTTCCAGTGGTAACTGCTGTAGTGAAAGGATTAGATGTATTTATGGCAGTGCCCTTTACTAGATGAAATCAGAATTGAATAATAGTATGTCATTGATTCCCTATTTCTAATATACAATGGAAATTTTTTTAGGCAGTAAAACTTGTTTTGTAGTGGCATAATCTGAATCCCATGTAGCCATAGATTCATTATATTAGTCTAAAATATCCCATTAGCATATGTAGATTTTTAGATACAGCAAAAATTTTCAGCACCAGTTAAGGTATAATTTCTTTTCTTTTGCAAACAATTTCTGAGGCATGAGCGCTAATAGGACCTGGTTTCTTTCCAGCCTCTTCTGTGGACAGTGAAGACTCAATTTCATTAAAAGTAGTGGCATACAATAACATTTCTTTTAATTAGATGATCTCATGATTTCCACACATATTTGTTCTGTGCATTATTGTTAGTTGGCAAAACTGAGCTGCTTGGTAGCGTGTGAAACCATATGTCTCAATAACATCTTATGGCAGGTAAGGGAGGATTTGCAAAACACTTGCTGACAGGACACAATGCATTTTACTTTGATGGGGAAGTTTTCCTAAGTGAACTTCATAGCTTAGTTCTCTCATGCAAAGTCAGACCTACATGAGACTTAATGGCTCTTACAGGTCTTCCTTTAACTCAAAGATTGTCTGCATGAAGCAAAGACTGTGTAGCACTGGATGCACTTCTTAGTGTGTGCTTCTCAGTTCTTCATCACTACAAAAAGAGACCATCTAACACCTGTAGTCTGTGTAGCTATTTTGTGTTCTTTCTTTTTTTTTTTTTTTTCAATAGACAACTGTTGAATTAGGTTTTGTAAGTCTTTTACATGCAGCTGCAATACTGTTCCTCCCCTTGGAGCTTAGCAGAAAGGACTATGAATAATTTCAGCCATTGCTTTTTCTCTTACTCTGTTTCAGGTGTATAATCCTTCATTTGAATTCTAAGAAACATTTTGGGATGCGAACCGAAGCAGAGAGTGTGGCAAATAGTGGTCAGTCTTTTGAAAGGCTTTTCAACAGCATGAAGTAGTCAGTTCCACTTTCTTAAATTATTTTTTTCAATGTCATTTGCACTTTTAAGCAGATTTAAAAACACCCGGGCAAACTAAGGAAAATATTTCTGGTTTTGTAAGTGGTCAGCTGCAAGGGCAGAAGAGAAAGCAGATCAAGGCAAGTAGCAAGATGTAGCCCTACAGAGGTCTTAAATAGGAAAGTAGCCGTAGGCATTGGCCCCACAGACTTTTTCAGTGCCATCCCAAGCACCTGTTTAGGTGTTTTGCTGGGTCAGTACCTCAGTGACCTGCTGTGAGCCAGGTGTGACCAGTGGGTAGGTTATGAATTGTGCAGGCAGTCTCTGAAGTGCACTGACATAGTGAGATGGAGAGATTGCCAGTAGATTTATGTTGTTAGTGTGAAATTCCCCACAATCCCCCCTTCTCTGATGGTAACATTTTCTTCTTTCCATCCCATCAAATGCTCAGGTATGCATCTTGACTTCAGTCTCTCCCAGTTTCAGCACAGAGATGGTGTGATTTCATTGACTCTAAATGGAGCTTGTTCTGATTTACAGTTGTTTGCACAGGACAAAAGTCAGGCCAGTAAAGTGCACTGTGGAGGTTTGCCTTATAAAAACCTAATGGCAATGGATTTGACAGAAGGGGGGAGGGAAGAAGAAACATTTAAAACTATTTATTAATCAAGAATTCCAGCAGGAAGGCTTTTCTTGCCTTGATTCTGGCAAATGTACAGATGAGAGATATTGTGCAGAGACTGTTTCTGCACAAACAGAAAGCCCTTCAGATGTAAACATTTGAGCAGCTGGCATGGGAGATTAGTGCAGCAGCAGTGCGAGGGGGGTAATAGTGGATAGTGGTGCTGTCTAAATTTAACAAATGTTAAACAAGGTCCTTGTTCTAGTTTAAGGGCTACAGGTCAGAAAGACAATATCAACTAAAAATACTGGCAGTTGTACAAGTCAGACAAAGTTATTAACTAGTATTTAATTAAAAGCAACTTGCCTATCCAAAGTTCTGACACTTTTTCCCCCCTCATCCAACAGGGGAAAAAAAGGAAGCTGGGAAAATATATCCTATGTAACTTCTTTGAGTTAGGGAAACAAAAAAAAAAAAAAAAAAAACAAAAAAACACTTTATCCACTTTATCCTTTATCTATGGAAAGGTATGGAAAGGCAATACTTAGGGACTTCTTAATGTTTTTTGTTTTGATTGTGAACTTAGTGTATTGTTCTACTTTTAATTTCCTGTGGCTGAAACTTACATCAATGAAAGAATCATGCTAAGCAGTGGTCTTTTAGCTTTTAATATGTGTTCATATGCTATTTAATATGTGTTTTGGTTTTTTAAACCCTTGCCAATTAGTTAGACAACTAATTATATATCAGTATAGGGTTCTATGCATTGGGTTCTATGGATTTTTGTTTTTAATCTGTTTTGATCATGCTTTTAAAACCTTGCTATTTTTTGGGATCCTTGCTATTTGTTGGGATCCAGTTCACATGTGTTTTGTTAGAGGTCCTTTACTTTCTCATTTCTTTAACAGAAGGGATTGAAGTATGGATATCTAGAACCAAATTTTTTGTTTAAAAAATCAGAGCTATGCTTTCTTAGCTGGCATTGTTATGATTTTCATTGAGCTTGAAAGTATACTGAAGAAAAAGATTTTCTGGAGAAATTACAATGGCAGCATAATTTAGAGTATTGCTTTCTTTCGGCATCATACAGTTAGATTGACCATTGGAGACTCGATGCAGAACTCACTAGAGCCAATGGAAAAATTCCTATTGGTTTTAACTGGCTTTGGACTATGTCCTTTATGAGTTGCTAGCCTTTATCTACATTTTAGAATCATTCCTTCTTGTCCTACTTCAGGTTCTCAAAAGTCTTCTGACACTTTCACTGTAGTCTCTTAAAACGTAAGACCTTCATTCCTTTTTGATGGACAGTTGGCACAGATAAACCCCTTGAAGTTGCTTAATTTATAGAGCATTTTCTCACTGGGGAAGGAGAAAACCCCAAAGTAAACATGTTAAGTCTTGTAGAAGATTAATTGCAAACAGTGGCAAAGGAAGGGAGTGGCTTTCACCAACCAATAATTTGTTGCAAAAGCAGGTTTTTCTTTGTTATCTGAAGCAGTGCATACCCACAAGTGAGCAGAATTCCCAGCACTGGTTGTCCTATTTAGGCTGTAATTGTGCCAGTTGAAGTCCAAGCGTTGGTATATGTTGTATCTATTTCCACAGGTTTTTAACTTCTGTGTCTGTTAAATTTGGGACTGTGCTTGAAGAGTTTCTGCCAAAACTGAGCAGTGGGCAGTTCCCTCCAGTGAACTGAAGTACACCAGTCTTTGGAAATAAATAGCTTGGAGAGATGTGATTTCTTAGTATTTCACACTAAATTCACAAAGAAACAAGGCTATTCACAGTAGGAAAATTAGTTTCCTGGGAATAGTAAATATTGACAAATTAAGCTCTGGTTTCCTAAGGATATATCACTTATTTTTTTGAGAAACCTCACAGGCTACAGTACACTGCAAAGGAAAATAAAATTATGAATTTATATGTATGTATATACAAAGTGGGAAAAGGCTGAAGTAGCCTGGTCTCCAGCATATCTGTACTTCCAGTCCCTTTGTGGTATCCTATATTATCACTTCATGTTTATTTCGAAGATGGTGTGGTCTAGACAAAGTTAGAGTTGAAAGAATAGCAAAAAAATGTTCACAATAGGAGGAGACTTTAATGCCAAGGATATTAAAATAGTGTTCAAACATTATTTCAAAGAAAATTCAAAGAAAGGTTCTGCTTCTTTATTCTTAGCCCGTTCCTCTGAACCCAGTTAATGAACTTGCATGATTTTTGCCATCATGATCAGGGTATTGATTTTTCTCCAAGGAGGATAGTCTTTGGAGTATTCTTCAGGCTGGAGAGGAAGCTTGGATTTGAATTTCATTGTCCTGGAAGATTCAGATCCTGAAATTTATTCACTTGACTTCTTCCAAGTATAAGCATATGTATTTTTCAATCCAAATCAATCACCTCCTTTGATAAGACAAGCTTAATTTCTGGTATCAGTCTGTAGGTGTTATGAAACAGAAGGTGGCTGTGTACCACACCTGGATATGCTCTATCCATTGTCCAGCAAGAGAGTGTTGTTTTTAAACCTTCTCCTCACCCATGTACTCTCACATGATGTCCTCTTGACTCCTTCTCTTCACTTCTGACCACTGATGCTGATCTGGGACTAAATATTCAGCTGATAAAATTCAAAGTGGTTTGTTGGCATCAGTTCCCAATCATCAAGCTTTAAGCATGATGTGAGTTTGTCTTTTGATTTCGTCTTCTGCAGAAAGCTGTCATATCTCGTTAAAGGGTTGGTCTGCTCCAGTGCTGTAGCTTGCAGTCAGAAGTTGGCATGAAACTCCTGAAAGCATGAAAGATGCAGAGAGCTAGGGAGCTTGCTTAGGCCAGCCCTTAGGGCTTCAGACTCAGTAGATTATACTCAGGGTGCAGTAATTGTATGTGCATTGAGGCACAAACATGCGTGCAGATGTCAGGAAGAGCTAACCAAAGAGATAAGCTGTGTGTGCATACATCCTTGTGTTTGCATTAGATCCATGTATGTGTGCACACAGGTTATGTACAGGCACACCTGCACATCCAGACATCTGAAAGAGCTAACTGAAACTGTAAAATTCCTGGCTGCAGACTTCTGATTCATGTTGCTAGAATTGTCTTGGTGACTCTGTAATTAGGATTTGTTTTAAGATTTGCACTAATTTTAGAGTTCAAAAGCTTATTTGTTCTTCTAATTTAAGTTTTAAAGTCTTCAGAGGTTATTTTGTTTTTCAGTAATATCTTTGGCAGTGTTTTATCATTACAAAGTGTAAAGTTTCCTTTTTGAAAATTTGCTTTGACATTTGGATTATTGTATTTGTCTCTCTCTAGCTAACCACCTACAGTCACCACATACTTCAAAGGGAAAAGTTGTTGCAGGAATGCATTCTAAGTTAATAAAGTATTTATGTCAGAATTGGATTATAAGAACTGAAGCTGGAAGCCAGATCCCTGAGCTTGAATAGATCAGAGCAACACCTTTGACTTCAGAGAAGTTTTGCAGATCGTACTGAAAATTTGCCTTTGAATCTCAGTAGATTTTCTTCATTTATCAACAGCTATAATAAGTAGAGATTTTCAGAGGCCAATAGTCATATGTGTCAGAATTTAAGCAGATACAGAAAGTTTTTGAGGATTGATCATTCATATTTTTTGCCTCCAGAAAACTTGCATAAGGACAACACTTATATTAAGATGTGGAGAAAACACTTTCTAATTCAAATGGAATAAACATATTTTCAGTAAAACCCAGAAATTATTTCTCCAAAACCAAACAGATCCACACCCAAAATCCTCATGCCAGGAACTATTCCATTCATAATTCTGGTCACCATAAAATTTGACTATGCAGACATTAAAGCAGATATTTCTAAAATTGTATGTTTTATGTAAAGTTTCCATCTCCTCCTCCAGCATAAATTGGCATATCTACAACGAAAATATATTGAAGATGATCAAGTCCAGTGGTTTAATAGTTTCTATATGTTAAAAGAATTTGCAGATAATAACTTCTGCAATAGTTTTTAAAATATTTTGAATTTCAGGAAGACATATATTGCAGATTTAACAACTCCTATCTTCCATGAACTAAAAACATTGGCTGATTGATTTAAAAGAATTAGTAATTCTAGAGAAAATCAATTCATATTGAAATGATTAATTAATTTTGCTCAAGACTTTTGATTCATTTTTTGGTTATTTATGATTGATAACTACTTAACACCAGTGGAAAAATGTCTCTTTTTTTTCTGTTGTCAGTCTTTGACCTTTTGAACTCCCTGTTTCCTGTAGAGTGTTGCCAGACCATTAGTAAAGGCTCATTTTGATTTTTGGCTTGGTTGTGCCACACTATTGGATTGAGCTAATCTATTTTCATGTAGTGCAAAAGTATACGTGAAAGGAGACACCAACTTTTTCAAGCTTACAAAAATATGGATTTTTCCATCTTCAGTCTTCCAAGATTGCTCTCACTCTATCTGCTAATGCCCTTCCAAGACAAAGTGTAAATAGCCTCTTTTCTAAGACTCTTCCCTTGTTTTGCTTCCAGCTTAATATTTTCCTGTCTTCTTTCTATACTGGGATTGAATTGAAGTTTGGAGTCCATGTGAATTTTCCTCTCTAATTCTTTCTTCAGATTTCTTTTAAAATGTGTTTTTCTATTTCAGTCTGTTGTTGACTTTTGGACCTTTGTTCGTAGGTTTCAAAATGTTTCTTTTTGTTATTTTCTTCCATTCTGCTTCCCTGTCTTACTATGTATTAAATACCTACCATAGAAATATTTATCATACATTCACAAATCTGTATATATCAATCCCTTTCTCCTTCAGTGCTAAATCTTTTCTGGTGTCAGTTTTGTTCATTTGACTTTTCCTGCACTGCCTTCATGACAAGCGAACATGAACATCACCATCTTTCTAGGCCAGTACATGGACAATCATGGAGTTTTCTTACAAAATATGATTTCTGTCCTACACAGCCTCCTTAGTTCGTTGTTCCTTTCCCAGGATGGAAGGAACATCCTTCCTTTTAGCATCACATTCACTGAACTCTTCTGCTTTCTGCAATGCTCCTCTCCTTTTCCAGACTTTCTTCTCTGAATTTCTTCAAGGACTTAGTTTCTTGTCAAATCTCATGAACATGTTCACTTCATTTTTTGCCACAATTATTGTTTTTGTTCCCATCCTCACTTCATGTGTTCTTTTCTACTTTCACGTCTGCTTTTATTCCACTTGGACAAATACCCAAAAAGAGACTTGTAATGTTTTCCACAGTTTTTTCTTATTTCCTTTTATGATTCACCAGTTATTTTATAATTCTGACAAGAAAGATTATTTTTTTGCTAATTCTCTTGGGATACTACATTTTTTAAAAAATATGAGTTTGTTTGAAACACACTGTCACTTACAGAAGAGGTGAGACAGAGGAAAGGCAACAATGTAAATAAAGTTAGCTTGTCTTCCTTTTTTGCATCTATTGCTGCAATGGAAAAAATTATTGCATCCATTTCTCTTGATACTGATTGACTTCAGATTGACATGAATGAATTTGGGTAGCAGTAATACACAAAGGTTTTATTAAGCATGAAGGGTATTCTGACTTGAGAAAATCTGAAAAGTAAAACAGGAAACAGGACAATTTATTTGGAGGAAATACATTGAATTTTAAATCACAAGAAGTGATTTTAAAGCTTCAATTCTCAAAGCATTGAGGAATTCTCAAAGCATTGGTCATAAAATTCAGAAAAAATGTAAATGACTTGACAATCTCTGAGCTGCTTGATTAATACACATTGTTGAATTCCTAGACTTCTATTCCACTGCTTCATAATGTGCCATGGTAGTTCCTTTACTTTTGGGGAACTCAGATTAGATTTGTGATCTTAGACTGGCAGAATACTGAGGGAGGTGGCAGTAGTGGGTGATACTGCATCTGCTTCTTTATACTTGCAAGAGTTTAGAGACGTGTTTACGTTTAGCTGGAATTCATGTATTCCCAATCCATGTTTTCTGACCTCCTAATGATTTTAGTAAAATGTTTATATTTCTCAACTTCAAAATATAATATTTGACAGCTCATTATAAACAGCAAGCAGCTTACATGCGGATTCCTACCTGTGGGCTTTGCCATATTCATTCAGTATCCATGTGATTTTCAAATGGAAACTGAGTTCTGAGTATTGCTTCACTTCTTTTATATATATGAGGCACAAGAAGTATAACAAAATCTAAAGAAGTTTCTTGGAAGCGCTTTCTGGGTGGTCACCCCTGTTGACCTCAGTGTAGTAGAAGGGGCCAAGTTAATACCCTACTGAGAGTTCTCCGTACTGAGAAATTCACAGTGGATCTAAGCCCTTGGTGTGTTTTTGGAAAATGTTTTTCCTGGAGTCTTCCATTTTTCTAGTTCCTTTCATTGGGTGGTGGTTTTTTCATCTTTTCTACTGGAAAACAAGTTGGACACAAAAGGAGTCGTGAACATAAGTCAGTTGGAGCTGGAAACCAAGGTTGTACTCTCCGCTGTGGAGACACTTTCCATCACATGAGCTTACCTAAGTGAAGACAAGAAGTAATCAGATAAGCTTCTAGGAAGGGAAGGTTAAGGTACAAGGAAAACAATAATGATAAAGACAATTAAGAAGAAAAACAGCATAACTGCAGATGCTGTAGACCTGTGTCATAGGAAAATTTCATTAACCTCCACAGTGACATATAGGTAGATTGGTCACTTTAGCACTGGGAGATAAAATGGATGATTTTGTATGGGAGGTGACTGCATTGCACCTGGCACTGCTAGGATTTCTGATCAAAAAACTCTGTATTAAAACAAGAGGAATGTGGTCAGCCACGCTGAGGGAGAGCTGGCAGGGGCACAGGAGACAGAATGTTCTCAGACTTCTCTGGTTCTGATTGTCTAAGTTCTGGTGTCTACCAAATGGGCCCTGACCACAAGATCTGGAACTGCCATCTAGATGCTGTGGTAGACTCATACAAGTGTAAGGTAGCACTAGTTGTACAGACTTCAAAGTATAATCAAAAATTTTATAGTAAGAACTTGAGGGCTTCCTTGCCAGGCATATAAAATCAACACAGTGCAGCCTCTGTAAAAAAACTGTTGTGGGAATGAAATAGTTGCTTCTCTTTTATTATTGTGGTGTGTGACCAGATAATTTCCTACCAATAGCAAAATGCAGTGAGATAATAAAGCAGCATAAAGTAAATTGCATAAAAATGGGTTGTTTTTTTTTTTCAGTTCAGAACAGGAAAAGGTTAACTTTTTTTCCTTCTGATTGCAGACTGTTAGCACAAGTGCTTCAGGGAGCACAAAAAAACAAACTGTATTCAGTGTGCCTGGTTAAAAAGGAAAATCTGAGTAGTCATAATTTTTTTGTTTTGTTTTGTTGGGTTTTTTAAATTGTGTCTCCCGGCAATGTCATGACTACAGCATAATGCTTTAGTTTTGAAGCAGGATCTTGGATTAATTCAGTTTCTGTGTTGTTAATTTTAGTGCAAATTTAGCGTAATATCAGTGTCACGTCAGGGAAAGCAGCTTCTAAGTTCACTTTGTGCAGTAGGTCTGTCTGGCATTTTATATGGCCAGTTGTAATCAGTTGTGGTATCATTCAGCTAATCAATAAAAGTTTGTATTAATAGAGTTTAAATGTCTAACAGGCATAAATATTCTTGCTGTCACTAAATAGATGGATTTGTTTGCCTGCTGTAAATCTTACCTTTCGTATTTACCCATAATATACTTGCAAAAAAAAAAAAAAAAACCAACTATATCCTTTATGATACTTTTATTTTTTGTCTCTATTTTGGAAAAAATAAAACCTTTACTTTTTGCTAATACATCTGGTACTTTGAGTGCATTAAAACAGCTCCATTGATTACTTCTGATTTAAAAACTTCTGAGAAGGAAATTGCATAACAAGCCTGGGAGCTCAAATATGTGAGTTTTGGCGAAGAGCTGCGGAAGAAAGGCTTGTCTGTAACAACCTTGCAAGAAAAGAGCTTGACATTTTGAAAAATTTTTATTGACCGGTGTGAACAGGGAACAGGAAGTCAAATCACTCTCACAGGCAATCTGCAACCTCTTCCTTGCTGACCTTTAAATGCCACTTAGTGTCATCAGAAAGTCAAGGAAATGCTAATAACAGGGCTTTGGGTAAGAAAGTTATATATAAGGAACATATTTTAAAAACAATCATAAGGTGATTTCCATTTTTAAACACATCTGTTTTTGTAAAACTGAATTCTCACAGCAGTACAGTTATATTTTTAATAGATTACTCTTACCTTTATTTATATATGACTTTAAAATTTTCCAAGTATCCATAAGATACCAGAACTTCTGTTTATCTTGAAAAGGAGGTAGTTTGAAAAAGATAGTTTACAATTGCATTCTAGGTTGATGACCTTGGAACAGAGACTGGCCTCAGTTTTATTTAGGCTCTTAATCTATCTTGTGTTGAGTTCAGCAGGTATGGGACTTTAGAAGTCTTGTAGAAAGCTGCCTGCTTGGTATCTTCTGAAAATGAGAGTGGTATGCATACCTCAGCAGGTTACTCTTAGCCTTCATACTTCTATGTTTTTAGCAGTCCTTATTTGCCCTGCAAAAATGTCTTTGATAGCTAAATTTCAATTAGAAGAACTAGTAGGAAAAAAAATTAAAATTAAAATTAAATTGCTGAACCAAAAGAAAACACCTCGTACATTAGGAAAAAAACAGGAAGTTCCTTGGGTTTCAGAAGTTTAATGAGAGGGGAAAAAAACTAGCTGGCAAGTTTAACATAAAATAGTGATGAGATATATTGGCACCATAGGTTGGTACAGCAGTTGTTTTTTGCCTCCTTCTGATATCTACTTCATGGTATTGAAATGGATTCTAATCCACCTATGCTCAGCTAGTGTCTAATCTGACTGCTGACCTATGCTGGTCTATCTGATTTTGTATTGGGTTTGCTTTAATTCAGGGGGAAAAAACAATCCCAAACCAAACTGTTTCTTCTTCTTTCTAGTTCACATTAATTAATTGTTGCTTGAACTGGTAGCAAAGTGCTCCAACACCAGTGGCTTAACAAAGACTGTGATTTTGCAAGTTGAGAGACATTTTTGAAAGCTCTTTATATAATTAGTTTCCATTACTTTTCTTTTATTAATTGATTTTTTTTCTTTTTTTTTTTTTTTTTCCTATGAAGCACATGGATTCTGTGAACTGATTTGGAATCTAAGCAGAGTATTCATGCAAACCTGTTTGTCAAATGAAATGGAGGATAAGGGCTGACTTTTTTTAGCCAGTAACATTGGCTTCAATTCCTGAGCTTGGCTTTCCTCACTTATACTGCTGTAATTTGAGTAATTCAATCGGTTCTTTGATAACAAATTAGAAAAACAAGAAATGAGAGATGGTTAGAGTATTTGGCATGTAGATATCATATCCCTGCAATTTTACTTGATTAATGTTATATGTTCTTAATAGTTGCCTTGCTAAACTGCCTGAAAAACAAACCTCCAAAATCCTGTGATTTGGAAAGAAACTGTATTGCATCTAACCCAACATAAAATATAAAAGCTGAGTTATGTGTTGTCTCTCGGCATTAGTTTCAAAGAAAAAGACAAGTCATGCCATAATCATTTGTGTCAGTGTTTTGTGTCCAGGGTTGGTTTTTTTTTTTTCTCTTAAAGCTAATGAAAATGACTACACACACAAGAGAATTTGAAGATCTGACTCCAGTTAGGCAAAGCTCTTGTTGCTGCATGAGAGGGCTTTCAAAACTAGTTCAAAACTGTCTTCACTCCATTCCCCTGGAAGCTGTAGCAAGTTTTTGTTTTAGGGCAAGTGTATTTACATGAGCATTCTTGAAATGCTCAGTAATGGAATAACGGGCTGGATATGAAGGTTGGACTTGGAAAAGAAAACACAGATGAATTTGCAAGGTTCAGGTTTTTTCCTATCATTCAAGTCTTTTTATTAAAAACTACTTACAGTGTCATGGAAGTATTACCTTTTTATTCCCCCCTGTATCTTCTGTTAGGAAATCCAAGCTTAAAAACAGGATAAAGCAGCTTTAAACTGTTTAATTGTTCATCACCATATCCCTTCCCAATGACCTGTAGCTTGGAAAAGGAGTCTGGTAGCTCTTCAGCCACAAGATCTTGAGATAAAATTGAATATTCATTTTAAACTGGTTATGGCCTATCGTCTTACCAGTACTCTGCATTTGTAGTGCTAGGAGGGGAGTTTTAGGGATTTTTTTATTATTTTCATACAGCTTTGTCTAAAATTTCTCCACCCTTTTATCTAGAAGGCTAAAGAATTAATAGAGTCAAGGCATACCTGCAGAACCCACTTTGAAATTGTTTTGTTCAGTTGTTTTGTAAATGTGTGAAAAGAGGAAACTATATTTCACTCTGTGAACCCATAATTTCTGTAGGAATAAACAAACTTTATTTGATAGGACCTTGTACAGTATGCACTGATAAAGACTTAAAACTTTTAGCTTACAGATGAGATAATTATTTTTTCCACTGCCCAAGATACAGGGCCAAGACAAGACTACTTCTCTGTAAGATTATACCTAATCTTTTAAACAAAGTAAGGTAAGGTAAGATGCTATTAGGGTAATAGAAGGGTAAAGATGCTATTGATGCCATTCAATTCAGAGAAATTGGTGATGAAAAAGATGCAGCAAACACTGATTTCAGTCAGAGAAGACTGGTATCATACTCCACTTGTGCTAAATACATTATTCCAAGATGAAGTGTGCTTTGCAGTGTGCAACATAAAAGTTAACACAGGCATCTAGGTCAGCAATTGCCATCACACACACAGTAAATTCAGGACAAGGCACAAATCTGTTTGCATCTCAGTTGCTTTCACAGGAATCTACAGAACATGGAAATTTCCCAGGCAGTAAAGGAGCCTGTATTATATATGTTTTTGCATTGCTCTTTTTTTTAGCTCTTTATGCTTTATCAGTGCTTCCTCAATGGTCCTAAAACTAAATTAATTGTGTATTTAATCTTGCTGTCCTGTGTTCTTAATTTTTACCTAAGCTTGCACTTGGCACGCATGGAAAGAAATTATCTTTCTTTTTTTGAAAGTAATGGCATTTGGGGTGGCCTTTAAGTTTCCTACCAGTATGTATTCTGTGGTTTTGGACAAAATTCCACCAGAGAGCTGTATGTCCTTGACAGGAGAGTTTTGCAATTGTGGTAGCATATTCTGTTGTGATAAGAACAGCATTATCAACCATGCACATCAGCCTATGTTTCCAGAAAAGCTATTCAGCTCCAGGTCATAGTGAAGTGGTATCAGTGGTGATTCCACAGAAGATATTTCTGGGAAGAAGTTACAGTCAAATAACTTAATTAAAAAGTAAAATCTTCAGTTTAATATGGAAGATTCTCTTAATTAAAAAAAGGAGAAGGTGACTCAGATTTTGAGGGAAGAGTTTTTGCAAGATTTTTATTAGTAGTGTAAAGAAAAGGTATTGAATTTAAGAGTAAAAACTAAAGTTAAAATGCACATTTTCAAGGAATCCTGGTTATAATCTTTTGTATTTGTAATTTGCTATTATGTGAGTGGATATGTTTCTATTTGTACATTAATATAAAAATGTATCAAGATTCTGAAATCCATTAAACTTTTTCCAGTGATTTTATTAAGTTTTCAATGAGAACTAAAGTAATTTTTAACAGTAAGGAATTATTGAAGTAATTTTCTGTTTCTCCTTTCATCCGGGCCTGTTAAAATCCAGAGTGGTGCCTGTCAGTAGGACTTCTTTTTACCAAGTTAAATGGTTGTTTTCAGTAAGTTGTAAGTGATTATGTGTGATTGTGCATGTAAATTGGAAATCGTTTAATGGTAGCAGAATTTCTCTTATGGAAATCTGCAGAGAAGACTCAGGTGAATCAGGCAGATTGATAACAAAATAGACCAGCCTGAGACACTGACAGCATTTTATTAATACAGTGTTCTCATTTAAGAGTAAATCTTGCTTCCAGAAATGTGTAACACTTGTAATTTAAATGCAACTGCAAATGCATTTGGATAACTATAATTATGAGTCTTAATGTGAACTTCATATTTTAAATAGCAAGCAGCAGCAGTGTTCCCATCAATAGTACTATTAAACCACAGTAGGTGCTTATCGTGCCTCCTGTCTTATTAATACTGCCTGTAAGCTTTGTTCCACTTGACCTTTGGAAGTTTCCAAAAGTTAGAGTTTGCAATTCAGCAGGTTTGGCAGAGGAACATACATGATTATTCATATCATTGTTTAAACGGTAACCAGATGTGTCTTGTTTTTCTTCTTTCTTTCCCATTGTTTTCAAAGAGTGATGTTAATCCAAGATGTTAATCCATTTACAGGGTTTTTCCACAGCACCAAATTCCCCTTCGGTGAATTCTCGTTCCAGCAGCCTGGGTTCATCACTGTCCCTTGGTAACATCTCTGGAATGACAGCAAACCCAGAAGTGAAAAAGCGCAGAGCACCTCCTCCACCAGTTGCAACACCAGTATTGCCGAACACGAATGCGGAGGTGAGGGGACAAGAGAGGACAGCAGCACAGGTAACAGTGACACTGCTGAATGGGCCCCTTTGTTTGCTGTGCTGGGTACCATCCATTCATTCAGCAGTCCTAAAGCCATTTACAGGTATTTTAGTTAGCCATTAGCTACAGGTGACCAAAACTCCTATCTTACAAGATAAAATTATCAAAAAATCGTACTGTTTTGTACACATTTACTGAGCTCTCTTGAGACTGTCCTGAGCTTTCTACCCTGTCAAAAATCATTCTAAATCAGAAAGTTTTGTGAAGCAATGCTAAGTAAAGGAGGGTAAAGAAAAAGTAATGCAGAAAAGCTGGAAACTGTATAAGGCGTTCTTACTGACCAGGGCAGTCCTGGAGAACGGGTGAAAGTTCTAATGAGACAAAAACCTTCAGCATACTGTTTTGTCCAGACACTTGTCAAGCTATCACCTGTATCCCTGTTTCCAGTGCTGCCATGGGATACCAGAATATCTACTCTGTTTTCTGAGTGACTAGGTGACCTTTTAAAGCAGTGCTCTGGTTTTGTTTTTATAAAAGGTCACTGTTCCGCAGTACATTATTGAGAATTAAACAGAAATGGGGGGAAACCTTTCTGAGGACCTAAGTCTTTGAAAAGAATAGAGTTAAGGGAAGCAGAAATTGCTCTTGCTTTTATAGTGACACTCAGGCGTGTGTTACTAAACCTGCACAAGCACATTAAGTCTTCTGGTTCCACCAGCAACTAATAGTACTGTAGTCTAAATGCAAACTGTAGAAACCAGCATGTAAAGTTATATATGAATGCCAAAGAAGAGTGCAAGAAATGAATATCACCAAAGCTGTGTAATGTGAACTGACTTAGGGCTTGTCACCTCTACAGCAGACTGATCTTTGGAAAGCAAACTGTCCTAGTGCAAAATGGAGTCAGAAAGGAATCTTTGAGTTCAGGGGAAGAGGAGAGGAGCCTGGTGCTCACTCTCACTCCCTGTCACTCCCTTATTTATCTGCATTAAAACATATGTTAAACATCTTTTCAAGTGAAGCATTCTGTATGAAAAGTTGATGCACACTCTTGGTAAAGGATTGCAGATTTTTATATTCCCATTCTTAGGTTATCTAAGTGTGATTGCTGGAATGCAGTAGTGTTTCATCTTTCAAAACTGGAATAGATGCCTTTGAAATAGAACTCATTT
This sequence comes from Vidua macroura, assembly GCF_024509145.1. Classification (NCBI taxonomy): domain Eukaryota; kingdom Metazoa; phylum Chordata; class Aves; order Passeriformes; family Viduidae; genus Vidua; species Vidua macroura. The sequence continues at coordinate 85,299,252 of NC_071571.1, read as the reverse complement.
ATAGACACAGCTGAGGAGAAATAACAGAATTTTTCTAGCAACACTTGTGCAATTTTTTCCTTGAAATTTCCTTTTGAAATTCCTATGTAAATATTTTTATAAGGTTTCTTGTGTCCCCCAGAGTTGCTGAGATTAAGGTAAATAGATCTTTTCATACAAAAATACTATGGCATTTTGACTCATAAGTTTATACAAGTATGGTAATCACAGACTACATTATTCTGCCATTCTCTTTGGCTGATCTCCCTGCAGTATGGCATTGAGATTCTAAACAATAACACTGCAAATCTAAACTCTCCTTAAACATACTAACATTTCTATTTTCAGTATTGTTGCAAATAGGTTAAAATGCTGGTTTTCTGAAGCCATTGGTAGAAAAGTCTGTATTTTATCTTTTGCAAGTAGTATGCAGTACAGTATCAACTTTGAATTCTCTTAGTCTGAAAGAAAATTATGGTGAAGAAGGGAAGCAGATGAAGATTGTGTCAGAGGATTTTCCATAACAAAGTTCATTTTGGGGAAAAGAAATGTCCTTTGTAGCTGACAAAGTCAGTGAAGACCACAGTAGAGGTGCTAGAATATATTTGGCTGCATTTTTTAAGTAAAGGACATTTTTCTGGAAATAATGGCACAGGTCAAAATGTTAGAAAGTTATGGTGAGTTTTGAAAGCTCCCAAGCTGAAAGTTGCTCAAAGGCTGCCATGTACTTTTAACAGGAATGGAATAGAATTTAAATAAAGCACAAGTTCCATAAAGCAATCAAAAACTGAGGGAAGAAATTCATTATTCAGTATTATGGGGCAAAGTAGCAACGGAGGTATTGTTTATAAGAAAACCCAAATAGTTCCATTTTATCTACGTGCAGACAAGCCAGTTTGCTGTGAAAATAGAGTAAAAAATCTCAGGGTGTAAGTTTATTTCTTTAGTTTATGGGAAAGAATTAGCACTGATCTTTTTTTTCAAGGAAGGACGTCAATTCCTTATTAATGGACTTCCTTCCATAAAAAGATAAGATGTTTGTTTAGAAAACTTTATTTATGTGCAACTGTTACTAACAGGAAGATCCTGCAAAAGGGGAACATGTTTATTTCCAGTGAAGCTAGCACACTAATACAAAATGAAAAGGTGGTATTCTGAACTTTGAGAAGTTTTTTTCTTTTTTATCTGTCTGGTTCCATAAAATTGTGTAGGAAATAAAGTACTGTAGATGTTATGAACACCCAAAAAGCCTGTTTTTTTCCAACCCAAAAAGCCTGTTATTTTTAACTCATTGTTATGTTCCAGGTATAAATGATTCTTTAGGGTTATATATATCTCATCTCCCTGCCTAGTGGTCCCAAACAGAAATTTCCATGTGTATGAAGACTGGGGTGTTTTAGTTTATGATGTACATTTAGATTTTCTCCACTCATTTTTCTGCATAGATGACTTATTGCATTATAATTTTACTGTCTTACAGCTTTTGTTCATGTAGGGCTTCGGATAATTTATCTCCTTGTGGATAAGGCCCCTGCAGTAACTTTATTTACTTTTTAGTGCAACAACATTAGTTTTTTGTATCTATTTAAAGTTAGTGTTCCCTCTGTAATTGTTTTAAATCTACCCTAGAAAATATTCATGTGTATTCAGAGTGTGCTGAACAGTAAGTAGTTTGCAAAGGAATGCAGAGTCAAAGAAAGGAGTCTACAGATTTCTTCCCTGGAGAGTTCACCCGTTTTTCTTAAGCATCTTCCAAATGATTCTATTTAGAATAATGAGAAGTCACACAAAAAAAATAAATCTTCAAAAGGCTAGGGTATATAACAATTCCAGGACAAAATGAGGAGGTTTGATGCTTATGAAGCAAGGAGGTCATCTCCTTTAAGTTGCAACACAGGGCCCACACAATTCGAAGAGTAGAGCAAAACAATGTAGGGGTGAGTTAAAAGTGAACATTCTTTGCAGTCTCTGTTGTCTGTCATAGCACTCCAGAAGATGTGCTAGCAGAATTTCTGGCCCCCCCCACATCCCCGAAAAAGCATGCACCATATTGAGAAAATATAAGAGAAAACCTGTATGAGTATGACATTGTAGACAGAGTACGCAGAGAAAAGCCAGAAGTGAAATCTGACAGAATTACAGGCATCTCCTTGAGGCCTATTCAGTGATCTGTCCCTAAAAGAAATGTGTAAAAGAAGTGTGTTTTTCTTGGAAAAAACACCCTTTTGGAAGAACCTGAAAGAACTGTGAAACTGAGTTATTTGAGTCTCTAGGAAATCAAGAGTATTGTGCACTGGCAAATTAGTTTATGGGAAGAATTACTTTTTTTGGTTTTTAACATATATGGGAAAATAAAAGACTGGAGTGAGGGATATGGTAAAGTTGGCCTTGGGCTTTTCTTCAAGAGCTTCCTCTATAAAATGCAATGGTTTATTCAGAAGAAGTTCATAGGGTTCTTTGGAAACAGCATAGAGTTAGATGAGGACTCTTCAGTGCCTTCGTGAGTATAAAAGCTCTGGTATCAACTTCAAATGTCAGAAATCCAACTTGTAGACTGTGAGCTGTGTGTTATTTCAGCTGCTACCATTTTCAGAACAGAAGAACTGTAAATGTAACAGGAGGCATCAGGGATTTGTTTTACTAGTCAGTCAAATTCCTGTACTAATAGAACAATATACCAGATACAATATTCTACCATTTGTGTCACAGACTTTAGTTGTTATATGGCAAGACAGTACATTTAAATAAAAAAATGTATTGATGTTTTTAGTGCAGGTGAAGAACTGGACTCACACTTTTAGAAGGTTGTATTATAAACCTACAAAACCTTCAGATTTATTTACGTGTTTGTGTCATCTCCTGTATGTTGCTATAGACAAACTAATGTGTATAGCATACTGTGGGTTATTGTCCTGCTTTTTACATTCCTCTCTTCTCCATTTAGATCTCAAAGTTGGGTTGCTGAGGATGGTTGTTGACTCTGAATTATTGGTCAAGACCATATTTTAGAGTAGAATGCTTGCACCCAGTGTTTGATCAAGGCTACTATTTTCTCACCAATTATAACTTACTCATTGAAGAGTTTTATTCACCTGAACAAAATGGCAAGAGAGCCAAAAGAGGATTACTCTAATAATTTCTGGCAGTTTTCTTTCCCATTGTCCATAGTTAAAATAAACCAATTCTATGCCTAGATGAGAAGTTTGGCTTTAAAACAATTATTATAATGTAAAAAAATGTAAATGAGATTTTCATATCTTTCCTGGAGAAAATAAGATACACTAAAATTTTGCCAAATGTCTTGCTTATGTAGAAGATATTTTCAGAAAATGCTATGTTTTTGCCATCTTCATTGATGATCTCTTATACTGACTACCATGTAGGGTCCTCCCCTCCCCTTCCCAAATTCAGTCCCTGAAGTTTCAGTTCTTAAATTTCTCTTTTGTATGTGTGCATGCTACAGGTGTGGACTTGGAAGCTGCTTGGTATGTGACTCATGATCTTCCTTAGAATTAAGATTTATTTTAAAATGGTTGCCAAGATTTTTAGAAATGGTCCATAATTAGGAAGCTGATTGAGCTTGATGTTTTCTGAACTTTTAAGATGTCAGAAGCTACGTCTGGTTGCTCAGCAACTCAGTATCTGGCCACTGTGATTTTAATATCATATTATTTTCCAATGTGCCACCTTCTGTCACCAAAGGAATTTAAATTGAGGTTGTTAATATAAAAATCTGAGCAAAGCAAGAATTTCTTTCACTAATGTCCCCACAGCATGGCAGGGTTTTTTGCACAGTCATCTTTCATGCATTTTTGCATAAAGTGATAATCACTCATCCACCTTAATTCTGTATAATCTAATGCCATGGATTTGTGGTTAGCTGGCTGCGAGGACAATCTTGATTGATATGAAATCACACTGTTACTGTTGTTCTCCTCAGGTTTTCCATATGACATATTTCCCTGTGGCTGCAAATTAAACCTTAAAGCCATGAACACAAAGCATCCTGTAGAGCAGTGTAGAGTAAGTTCTTGCCATGTACATCTGTGTCAGTATGGATGTCACCAGTAGAGCTCTCTGTCTGTGTGCCCTGTGAGTCTTGAACCTGCTTTGTCCCTGCATATTTCTAATAAATCTGATATTTCAAATAATAATACTCCTGCAGTTGGCTTTCCCTCTGAGAAACAGCCAAGTCTTTATGAAGAACCTGTGTTTGTGTGGATGGCAGCTTTTTTTTCTTCACAAATTTTCTTGGACTATGAGACTTGACATTTTTTAAGAGAAGCATGATGCCAGAAGTCACTGCAGTTGTGGGAAATTGAGGGACACAAGAGTCACAGCTGAATGAGAACACCTACCACAGCTTCTTCCAGAACCGAGATATATTATAGCCAGCTGACCAAAACCCATTTAATTAACATCACTTACAGAAGCACAGTACTCATACCAGCTTCTTTCATCTACTTCTTCTTTTGTGCATCTGCTGTAATTTATTGTTGTCTAAATTTTACTCCAGTCAGAGTCCTGTGTCCCAAAAGGAAAAGTTTCAAATTAGTTTAGATTTACCTGGTTGGTAGATCCTATTTTTTATAGAAAGTATTGCAGTCATACTTGGAGGGGTTTGGTTTTTTTTTTACTGCAGCAGGATACATTTACGCTATAGGTATTTTCTTCCCTTCTACCTTGTACTTTATTTCACTTCTTCTGTATAAGGTGCAAGATAATGAACAGTTTGTGGGAGACATGTGACAGATGTATTCTGTTTTAATAAGCCCAGAATCCAACAAAAGGGTGGATGGCTTCAGATTACTTATCTCCCTTTCACAGGTTACACCTAAACCAGAAATGTCTACTAGAAGTCAACAAGATATGAATGCATGCTTTTTTTATCATCTTTTAGAGAGGAAGGGAGGTTTCTCTTGATTCAAAGGTCTTCAGGGTGAGGTCTTCTCAACCTTTTTCTTATGACACATTTCCTTTCTTCCTTAAGTGTACTGTGAATGTATTTTTGTTTGACTTTGTGGGTTTTTTTGGTTGGTTTTTTTTTTTTTTTCTTTTCTGTGGAGCATCCAGAAGTCTCCTTTGAGAATAATAGATACATTTTTTCACATTCTGAGGAAGGATGCAATGAATCAGATTTTGATGTAGGAAAAAGCTGTTTTTCAAAATGTGTATTTTATTTCTACAATCTACTGTATCTTCTAGGTCACTTCTCAGGTTTCTGTAAGTTCCCTGAAAATGTGAAAGTAGGATTTATTCAGAAGGAGGAAGAACACTTGACTGACTTTTTAATTTGTTTAAAATGTTGATTTAAAGTTAATTAATGACTGAGTTTATATGCCTTTTCAGTTGTTCTGATTTAAATTTTCTTTTTGTGCACAGAGGCCTGAAATGCAAATACTGCATGTTATTTTTAGAAGTGTCTTTGCCTTTGTTCGTTAACTGAGGATGTCATGAGTGTTAGCTGTGATCTTCTCCAGTCTTTGTGGCAGACTTGTTAGAATGCTCAGGCAGCGTGTGATATCTCTCAACAGCATTTTTCTGATGAGGGCAGGGAGGATACTGAATCTTTAATAAAGATGTGCTTTCTCTGGAACACTGTTCAAATGCCCAAGTTATGTAAGCCTTAAAGAAAGAAAATAGGTTTTTGTATTAGTGTTTGGATATTGGGTGCTGGAGTGCACTTTTTACTGCTGTATGATGCCAAATTAAGGGGCTGAGGACTTCTTAGATAATTGCCATGGGGCAATATTTTGATAAGGTCAAAGAGTAGCTGTGTCTCTCTGTTGATACAGATAAACAAATAATTATTGATAAACCAATTAAGAATGGAGATAATATTTGTTTCATTTGTTTCTGTGTTTCACATCAAATTCATGTAGCAATTGCTTATTTTGGATATACAAGGCTGTAAATACTGCATGGTAATTACAAAAATTTTACATTAGGCTTTTAGTATCTATTTTTTTTGCACTTTTCTTCCAGTCATTCTGCCTGAAATTTTAATTAGAAGCTAATATTTTTCATTGATGCATTCTATAGATGTTGAGAGTTAATGGGTATCATGGGGTCTTTTTCCTCTGTTCATAGAACCATATGGAAATAATTTATTTTGTCTTATGCTTTGGCTAGAGTCTTTGGCCTGTTAGTCTGGGATAGTAAAACAGTTAAACCTGGCTTGACATTTTTCACAGGTTAAATGGTCTGGCACAGACAGATAATGACCATCAAGCTTGTCCAATAACATAGATAAGGAGTGCACTTCAGATCTTTGTCTAAGCAGCATGTTGTAGTCCTTTGTCTGAGCAGCAGGTGGGTGAGGTATTCTTAAGATAATGCACCAGAGACTGTACTGCTATCTGAAATAGGAAAGATTGTGTAAAATAACTGTGTCTGTAGTAAATCTCTTTCTACTATGACAAGCAAAGAAATAGAGAAAAAAAAATTACTGAATAATACTGCTAAATGCTGCCAATGCCACATTCTGGCATGAAGAAATTTGGAGAAAATAGGTGAAAGATATAGTTGCTGTTTGGAAAGTGTAAGAGAAATAAAAAAGAAACCCAAGCTTCCTTAGGTGGTTTATGTACTGGCAAAACCACTGGAAATATAATAGAGAATTTAACCAGTTGACATCTTTGTAAAGATAGCGAATAGGGTAAATGAAGCTTTTGTAAAAGAGAAACCCTGCTTTACAACTCCCTTACAGTGCTCTTGATGCATTCAGCAAGCAGATGGGTGTGATCTGGTTGATACACTCTGTCTGAGTTTCCACAAAGCTTCCAAGTTCCCTCATCAAGAATTTCATAAGGAAACCAAGTCTCAGTTTCATAATAAATAAGGTCATCTTACTCTTAAATAACAGGCGCAAAAGAAAGGAAAAGAGAGATTGCAGGTTAGAACTAAATGATCAGCTCATCTAGTGATGAAATGTTGCAGAAGCCTTGGAGTATTTGACCATCCATGTTGATCATATTAAGAAATGACCTGAATAAGAAACAGCGAGAAATTTTGTTGCTCCTACTTGAGTTATCTAGATAGCAAGGACTAAGACTCAGTATGAAGAGCAACAGTTAGAAGACCTTATGAGACTGAGTGCTGGGAGCACTTGGAGATGAAAGTAGTTAAATTCAGTGTGGGGAAGGGTGAAGTGATATACATGAGAAAAGGCCACTCTTAATTTTTCCTAAGACCTTGTAAGATACTGATCTCTCTGCTGGCAGTAACTCATTAGGAAAATCTTAGGATCAGAAGACAATTCTATTTGAAAAAATAATCTCCAAGCTCAATAGCAATCAAAAAAGCAAATCCAATTCAGAGCATGTTAAGAGAGGAAAAGTGGGTAAAAAGATAGTTTTACTCACCACTACATTGTGAGCTTTTTTATGCCATCTTAAATACTACAACAGTGTTCTCCTTGCTTCAGGAAGATATTGCAGAATAGGATGAGACTCATGGAAGAACATCAAGGGTGATCAAAGGTGTGGAGTATTTTAGTAGAGGGTCAGTGGTGCAACTTAAGTAAACCATGATTCTTCATTTGAAAATGTTACTAAAGACTATGGATAAGGATTTGACTTTTCAGCCAGCCATTATAAGAGCATTTGGAGCTAATAGGAAACAGGCAAACTCCCAAAGTCAAAGCACATGGGTCTTCATTGACTTGGTCAACCAAGGTTGTTATGGACACTAAAAGTTTACATAGGCTTAAGAGGAGATTGAACAAATGCTGCAAGGATGACAAATCCATTATGAATTTTGAAAGATAAATCACATCAGGAAGTCTCTAAAATGAAGGTAGTTGGTAGCCACAGAAGTATCTGGGAGAAGGTAGTGTTGAACATATCTTTCCTCTTCTTTTGCTGTCCTGTAAGTACCTGCCACAGTCTAATAAAGAAGCCTGAGCAGAACTCTTGATCTAACACATGCAGCTATTTTTGGAGAATACTGAAGAAAGTCATACCCAAATAATTGTCTCATATAATCTGATATCACTCCAGAAAAGTCATTGGCAGCATTCACAATGACTTCACTAGGTCTTCTTATCAGTGGTAATTTGATGACCAGAAAAACATGTTTCTCATTAAAAACAGAAACAGCTGCCTCTGATTGCTGTTCCCAGTCATCAGGCTCTTTGTTTTGTGCTCCTAAGTGCAAAACTGCATTTGCAGAATGAGACTGGAAGTTTTGCCAGTAAATCATAAGGCCAATAAGAATTTTGCAACACTAAAGCAACTTGCCTGGTATGCATTTTATGACTTGGTAGTGTGACTGCAGAATCAAAGAATCCCACAGGACTCTGAGGATCATATTTGCAGGCCCCTTGGGCTGCGCCTCAAAATACTGAGATGTACTTATACAGCTCCTATTACAGGTGGCTGGGAGCTGTATGGGTGATGTCCAGTGGACTCTACAGGACACGTGCTTTTCACTGACAAAATAAAAAGCAACATGAAAGATGTGATCCCTTTGCATTTCAAATCAATATCTGATCCAGGTGCATGCCAGATATATTCTCTAGTTTGCAGGTCCTCTGAGAAAGGAACTGTTGAGACACTTCTGTCTTGTTCAGTGACGGGGCTATTGTTTCACTTAGAAAATGATGATATTTCTACCTTTCAGGAGATAGGAAGTCAATCTCTTTGGGTGTTCCCTCCGCCTATCCACTTTTGGCAAATATATTTTTAAGAGTGTATAAGGGTGGAGCTTTTCTTAATGACTTTCACTTAATGGCCTTGTCAAAAAAGCCATGTACAAACTGTTGCCCTTCACAGACATAAAATTTTGTGATGACACACATTGTTTTATAGAAACAATAGTCTCTGTAAGCAGTCATAAACCTGAAAGGCTTTATGTATTTCATATTTCCACTGGAGCTGAGCCTGTTGGAAAATAAGTTGGCTAGTGCTATCCTATTGTAGAGACCATTATCAAGGTGTACAGATAGAAACAAGAGTGAGTAGTAAAAAAACCTGTGGTCTTTTAAATGCCCTATACCATGGTAAATGACTAAGAAATTAAAACTCAACAATTAATTTCCAGTTTGAAGGTGTTTTGTTCATTTTTAAAGAGCTTTAAACATGACATTCAGTTATCTGAATGAGAAATAGCCAGACTTGTTCATGTCTTACAAAACAATAATCAAATAGCAAACATTAAGCCAGCTGACAGCACATCAGATAATGTTTGCTGTGCAGTTTGGATGCTTAATTTAGCTAACAGCTGCACTTTGGTTTGGATAAATGATGCAGGCCCAAATTAAAAGAAAAGAGTAAAGTGCAATGATGGCTGAAGGCTTATCTTGCTGTCATGTAAAGCATGAAATTTAGGAAGGCTAAAAAAAGCTGCTAGAGAAAGGGAGTAATTTGTATTTCTTTTTATGATAAAAACAGCTCCAAAAATTAATTCTGGTGTATGCGCGCTTAAACACATTAATTTGTTAAAAGTAGTTATTATAAACTACAGCTTAAATGATGCATGCAGTGTAGTGACTACTTTCTCAACATCTCCAAAGAGTATCAGTTAAAGGTATGTTGTATTTTAATAATATATTACAGAATTTTCTGCTAAAGAAATTCCGTTGTTTCGGTCCAAATTGCTACCCATCCTCCTTACTGGTCCTGATGCTCAACTTTGTGTTGCTGTGCATTTATTTACTAACAGCATGTGTCTCATTTAAAAAAAGAGTGGCAGAAAGCGTTTTTATAACTTTAAGAAACTCTTTTTTTTAGGCAGCCAACTTATTTTCCAACAGCTTTTTTGTCCCTCCTTTTCTTTCAACTCTTTTTTTCCTGTAATTTTAAATAGAGTAAGGTATCACAGTGTGATGAATTATTTAAAAGGAGTCTAAGCTTTCTCAGTCAAGAAGCGATTAACTACAATTGGTTATATTTTTTCCTGAAGCTTGGCCAGTAAGAACTAGGCACTAGTTCCAAATTTCAGTAGAGGTTTTTGTGTTAGCAAGAAGGTAGAACCTCTCAGAAGTGCAGTTGGAGATAAGACTCATTTTGCAGCACCCCTTCAAGAAAATCTTTACTCACATACTGTTCACAGTCAATTAACAGGTTTTGCACCAGAAGAATTTAAAATTTTGAGGTCTGCTTTAAAATTATGCCTTTTTACATTGTAAGAGGAATCCACTGTGTGGGTTTTTTGCAGTTTCAGAAATAGGTTTTTTGCAACTTTGTCCAGGAAATAGAAGCAATGTCAGTTCAGCTGTGATTTAAATTGTTTACCTGCTTTAGCTGAAGGCTGGACTTTGTGAAGTGATGAGTGCTTCACAATTTGACTTGGGTAGGCTGTTATTTTAGAGGGGTTGGAGAATGTATTGTAAAATTTTGTAAGATTCCTCCATGGTCTACTTTCCTGTTGTTTTTTGAAAAGTACTACAGTCCTGCACTCTAACCTGTGTAGCTATAACCTCTGAATTGACATCAAAGTTGGAGTTACCTGCATATATATGCAGGAACACAAGCAAGGTAAGCTTACAGTGTCTTTACTTTACAATTTAACGTACATAACTTAATAATCATGCAAAAATGCAAGATTTGTTTGGCAGGAGGACTCACATGTTTTTTTCAAGAAAACATATGTCTTGAGAGTTGAATCCTTGAATTATGTGCAAGAAGAATTCTTGGAATAGTCTTTTTCCAGCATCGATAGCATTCTTGATCTTTTGCAATAATCCAGTTGCTTCTGGCTGTGAGTTCATGGTTCAGTTGCCAACTGTTTCTGAACAGACTATACTACCTGCCTTAGGAATGATACCACAGCTTACCATCTGGTGAGATAATGATAGCATCACTTGACCTCCACATGTGGTCTCTGTCAAGAACTTCATTGAAAACTGGCAAGACATTAGGGCCGGAACATACTGTTCTATGCAGCCCTGAATTTTGGCAAGGTTGCAACGCTCAGTAAGTAAACTTCATCTGGCTTGCAAGTCTCAGACAAATAGAACAGGCTGATGTCATCGTAAGCTTTAGCTCTCATTAAAGAAGAAAGTATGTGTCAAGTAATTATGAGGCTTTGTTGGGCATGGTATTTAGGGGAAGTTAATAGACAAAGATTATTTTGAGCAGCAAGACTTCTGAAGAGCTGGCATTCAATGAGTGATGAAAAATGACCCTAGCACTGTGCTTAATTTAGAAACTGGGTTTGCATCACTTTTCAGACTTTGCTTTTAACTCCACCTTACATAGATCCTAAATTAAAAAGGTAAAAAATTACAGAATAGAAAAATTAACAAAGTAAATGTGTGCTGTACCAATCAGGGTTAATTCTATGGCTTAATAGCATAGTCATTGTTTAGCTATTTAAGAAAATAATGGAAAACATCACAGGTATAATAAAAAAAAAATTGTTCTCTGCTACTTCAAGCTATTTTTCACAGAATCATGGAATTCTTAGGGATGGAAGGGACATCTGGAGATCATCCAGCCCAACCCCCCTGCCAAGGCAGGGTGCCCTAGAGCAGGTTACGCAGGAACACATCCAGAGGGGTTCTGTCCCAGACAGAGTGACTCCACAACCTCCTGGACAACCTGTTTCAACGCTCTGCCACTCTCAAGGTAAAGTAGTTCTTCCTCATGTTGAGGTGCAATTTTGTGTGTTTCAGTTTATGGCCATTGCTCCTCATCCTGTCACAGGGCACCACTGAAAAGAGTCTGGCACATCCTCTTTAAAGTTGCCATAGGTCACTTGGAGAAATAGGGACCTCTTTTTTTTTGCAGCATGCCTCTCTTAATGAGAATATAATTTCTCACCTCCTGAGACCCAGTAGGCAACCCCTGAGTCCTGCTTATCTCTATGTTGCTGACACTTCCAGGTGTGGCTAACAAGCAGTGTGCCATGATGGGTTCCGCAAACAAGTCTTCATAGCAGAATCTATTTGTAATTTTGGATAATAAAATTTGACACTTGTGGGCAGTAGCTTGATGTAGAGCCATGTTATGCTACAGTCCTAGTAATATATCTAATTGACACTGTGGTACCAGTTTGTTCTTCTCCCCTCTTCATGCTTTTAGGTTGTGGAAATTGAGGGGCTTTTGGCTGGCGTTTGTAGGTACTGGAAAGAACTTGACTTGAGTGGGAATTTGAATGGGGCAGTGGGAAGGCATGGCACAAACAAGGTGATTATTAAGGGTCCCTTCTAACCCAAACCATTCTGTGGACCTACCGAATCAGAAAGGAATCAGAAACTATCACTTGACTTACTGCCTAAACCATGTTTCCCAGGCATTCTATGTGTCTGTGGAAGGAGAAGGCTGATAGAAGGGGGTAGAACACTGGAAATAATCAGATATGTTTTTCTCTAAATTGAGAAGACTGCTAAGGTGATTGCCTAGGACTTAGTGCTAAGCACTAGAAATTTAACTTGGCTATCTCTACAGAAGAAAATTTAAAGTCTAGGGAAAAACCTAAAAGATCCGGAGAAGTATGTCACTTATTGGAAGTAGAAAGGATCATGTTCTTCTTGCTCCTTGTCATATGTTTGCGTGAATTCCCTTCCACGTTCTAGCCCTAACACATTTTAGGCTACAACACATCCTATTTGCAAAAAATTGGAAGAAGATGCAAAATAACTTTTGCAAATCTTCATGGTATCTCTGAGATTTTTAAGGACAGACAAGCAGATCATCCAGTCATCCAGCCTATAATCCAGGATGTGAGACTGAGAAAGAAAAGATAATGTATAAAATTCTTAGTCTAATGCATTTCCGAAAGGCAGTCACTTAAGAAGATGACATTGATCATATCAATTTCATTTATGAAGTTGTCAGAAGAAATATGAACTGCACTGCTACTATGCATCTTACACTCTTATTAATGTTCGTTTGTTTTGTTAATAATATAGTTCTAACTAAAAAGATGTGCACAAATATGAGATTAAAATCTGGAGGTTGATTTTGCCTTTTTTTTTAAATTCTGTAGAGGAGAAATTAATATTGGTAGCAAATCAGTTTGTGGTGGCTTTAAAATGTGATTTTGAAGTGTTTGGGGGGTTCTTGTTGTTTTTTTTTCCCCCTAAATGAAGACATAAATGAGGAGAATTACATTGTATTCTGAGAAACAGAGGAAGTTCAATTCTTTGCCAAAGCAAACATCCGCAGACTTGTGTAGTCTACATGTTTCAATGCATGTGAAAATATTTGGTGTTGTAGAGCGATTTCCTTGAGTGGAAATAATACTGCAGCTAGAAATGAGATTTTGCAAAGAAGGAAATCACAGCTATCTTAGTAACTTAACATCTCAGATTTGTTTATGGATAGTTTCCTGTCTGACACATTTAACTGAACACGTTAAAGGGTTTAAAGATTAGAATGGCATTAATTTTTAACTGTCCTTGACGGTGACATTTCACAAAGGGTGTGTTCTATAAAAACAGATGGAAAAATGAGCTTGCCCCTTCACCTCGTACTGGCTTTCTTGTGTTAACTGATTTAACTTTCTGTCACCAATCAGCCAAGTATTCAAGGACATACTTGCCATTTGTCTTCTTCGTTTTGTGAATAAAATAGCACAAGAACATAGAAATTTCTATAAAATCCAGTGTACTAAGATTTTATCTGTTATTAAGACTGAGGCGTTTTTGCAGTCAGAGCTTGATTTTTAATAATCAATATTAAATTCTGTTATAAAATTCTGTTTTACACCAAAGTTATATAATTAAAAAATAATCTGAAATTAAGCATTATAGGCAAAATTATGCAAAATATTGCGATATGCGATTAAAATATTAATGGTAGGGTTATTTTCAGAAGGCAGATGCAGTTTGCACTCTAGTTCTAAGACAGATTTCCCACAGTGCCTGAGTGCTTCCAGCAGCAAAGCAGCTCGGAAGCTGAGGCAGGGAGTACAGCTTCTGGTACAGGAGTACAGCTGGGCTACAGGTGAGACAGACACCTGCAGAGCACAAGGAAGCACAGTTTCAAAGTCAGGAGGAAGCCCCCTAATAGAGAGTGGTGATATCAGGACTGAGACATGGTTGTCCTGCTCCTAGGGTTGCTTGCACTTCTTGTGGACTTAAACTCAAGTTGGCAGTAGCTTCTCCAGAGTCTCCATCTACATCTAGTAGCAGTAGAGTCTCCATCTACATCTGTTACCCAGGAGAGTGATGTATCCAGAGTTACACAAGCTGTTGGTCCAAATATCAGTCTTGCTATCCTGGCATACTTACTCATATGGCTTACTTAAAGCTAAGTGAAACACATGTTTTGATGTGAAACACAGAAACAAATGAAACAAATATTATCTCCATTCTTAATTGGTTTATCAATAATTATTTTTATTCATTTTGTTGCCAGGCTTTGAGATCCAACACATCAACATGAATGGAAATAAAATGACCAATGCAGAGAAACTCTGCTAATTTCTAAAGTGTAGTTATTCCTATGCTTTTTACCAAAATGACAAGTTTTCCAAATGATAGCCTCTTTAAAAGTCTTTCAGTGTGCTAAATTTTTTATTATCTCTGTGTCTGTTGTTTTGGTAATATGTTGTTGTATTGCATGGTATCCTAGTAAGCATTTTAAATAACCCACACAAATGCATTCTGCACAGTAAGGACATGCTTCTGGGAGACATCGGGCTGCTCTCTTTGAATGCAGTTTCTAATATACTTGTATTTTAGTGCACTTGTGTAGTTATGGATTAAACATTCATCTTTTAATCAAATGAAACAGAATACTACCTAATAAGGAAAGAAGGTAGAGAAGTTCAGTGCTGAATAGACAATTTTATTCAATGTAGCTTAAAGTGGTCAGCCTCCTTAGCTCAGTTGCCCAGTTTTGAGAGCTCACGGAATTTTCCTTTGTCAGTGTATGCCAGTGAAAAGACTATTGATGTATGACCTGTCCAAAGAATATTAGGCACATGAATAAATGTTGTATAAGACACATTAATGTTCAATTGGGACTTCTTGTGGTTTCTGGTGTTAGGCAGGTTGAAACATCTGTTGCCGTGTGAAAATGCAGAATCAGCTGGGCAGGATAGCTTTTATATCATCAAGTTTAGTGGAGAGATTAATGTCTCCGTTCTGCAGCTGAAAGATTTATTTGTCTGATTTTCCTAGAACAACTCTTCTTGGATCAAAATATTTTCTTCTTAACTGCTTTAAGTTATGTCATAGTAATATGTCTTTAAATCTAAACCCATAAATCTTACATACCAATGTATCACTTGTCTTTCATAGAATATTATAAAGGATTAGTGTAGTTATATCAAGAGTTTAAAGCCAATTAATGAAACATGTGTCTTTTTTTCTTTTAGAATTCTTGTAAAATGGCCCTTAATTATTTGAAGATTTCTTAAATTTTTTTGCAGGGGAAAGAGGTTTGAGATGGTCATACACACATAGTTTGGCATGATACTGTTGTTAGTTCAGTTACAGGTTAGCTCTGGGGTTTTTGTTCTGTTTGGGTTGCATTTAAACATTTTTGAAATTCAGTAGGCACTCTGACCCCACATGATATCATCACCAGCAGGTGTATCAGAATCTGGCTCACTTAAATCAGAGTGTCAGTGTGGGATGATGGAACCACTTTGTAATGAGGGTGTGCTGGTGTTTGAATCCATGTGTCCTTTTTCCAGTTCTTTTTCTTTACTCCTAAAAATACTTTCTGTAGTCATTCAGTGTTTCCATGAATAAGACAATTTGTATACAAATTAGCCAATTCCTCTATAAGACAATAAAAGGTCCTGATGTGTAACATTGCATAAAAAGGAGAAAGAAGTAAGACAGCATAAGAAATTTCTATATAGCATATATCATATGCTATAAAATTTTTTATTTGCATATGTGCAACAATAATCTGACATCCCTTAAAAACAATCTTTATGCCAGACATTATTCTATTGCTGATACATCTGTATCATCTGTAGCTATGTTGTTTGACCAGGAAGAACATTGTTTTGAGGAAAATTTTGTTAAATATTGAGACTGGAAAATTCTTAGGTTTTCAAGATTTTTCCCTTTCTATGGCAAAATGATAGGAATGATAGTAAAAGAGAAAAATCTGTTGCCATAAGACAAATGTTTCTTGCAATGTTTATAAAAATACTGGAAAGATTGGTTTGGATTTGGAAACACAAACTATGCTAATTAATGATGCAGTTTCTGGCTTACAAAAGGAGACTCAGTTTTAGGAGCCGTAAACCTGCAGTGAATTTGGGCCTAGTTGGGTCTGTGGATTAAAGAAAGTTGGCATTGACCAGATGACTTAGTACTTTTATAAATAAGCATTTCTGTTAGAAAGTTTAAAAGGGAAGGACTGACAAATACAAAACCAGTGTCTGGCCTGTAAATAGAGGACAAGCAAGGCCAAGGAGTGGAGCTCACACTGGAATTCTATCTGAGAACCTCCTTGTCTTTGAATGCTTGATGAATTTTCAGTAGTGGTAACTTTTGTTTCCTTGGGCCTCCTTTAATATTGTTTGTTACTTTATATTCATTGCAATCTGACCCAAAGAAAATACTGGACTTTTACACATAAGGAAACTTAAACTCAGTTTACACATGCAGTCTTACAGTGTCCACAGATTGTTTGCAAGTAGGGTGACTGTGAAATGCTACTGGTGGAAAATTTCAAGCATTGGCCTTGTAGGATTGTTTTCTACACAATTTTGACAAGTAACCTCCCCATGATGTTGTTGTTATGCTCTAAATATATTCTCAAATCTTATCTAGAGCCCTCAAATTTTGTTATGTTGAGCTTTCACAGTAGGAAAACACATTCAGCACATTGCTCAGATATGTTGTCTGCAATATTGGAAGTATTTTTCAAAGAGCATGTGAGCCCTGAATGTGATGGTTTGGTTTTGTTTTGTTTTATTTTAATTATTGTGTGTCTTATCAGTAGGGGAAAAGAACTCGCACTATTTTTCAGATGTGGGTCATTTTGACCTCTTTTATTCTAGCTCACTTCATGGTATTAATTACAGTCAGAACTTAATGAACATCATTTCAAATTATGTATTTGTTGTAACAGGAGCTGATGTAATAATTTCTTGTTCATAAATATAGGTGAAGCACAAGTGCTAAGACTAGGAAATATTCTGTTATACTCAGAGAGGGGCTCCTGTAACAAAGTTTCAATGGGAAATTACTCCAAATAATGTTGTTAAGGCTTGATTTCTTTATAAAAGAAGCAGCCAGCCATAACAAATTATTTTCGAGTTCTATTGGGTTTGTATATACAATTGAAAGAAAGAAACAGAATGTTCTTTGTGTTTTTTTCCATTTACGCTTAGCCTCATCGGTTTACCGAAATTGGAATTAAAGAAAAGATACTTTTAACAATTTTTATGACCTGTTCTTGAACTAGATACTTCTTATGTACTTTGTAGCATGACTGGCTTTAAACAGGCTTTTCATCTTCTTTATGGTGTTTGTGAAGAATACTGCACTTAGCTGACAGTATAATAAAAGCATTTTTGTGTGTGTATTTCACCAAACTTTCATTATTGTAGTCGTGCACTAGCTATTTCCTAGCCTGTTCTTTAACTGCAGCAGTGTGATCATCCATACGTCTATCTAATGTTCCTCAGAAGATTCGACTGAGTAAGAATCCTTAGAGCTGAAAAAGATAATCTGGCTTCTAACAAGGATCCTTTCTTCATAGGAAAGCAGTTATGTGTCTTTGTGGGATTTGAATATACCAAGCTAACATCCTTCACTCATCTGGTACTTGGAGAAGGATGATTAGTGATCTCTAACATTTTAAGTGGGAAGGCACATTTCCTTACTTTGTGCCTTGATTGTCAAGATTTCCTAGCTTTATCATTTAAATCACCAGTCCAACCAATTTTTGTCCTAAAATAAAATGACCTTTCATTCTGGAGAGGGAGAAGTGAAGGTGGAAGCTGCAAAATGCCATTAAACAGCTGCAAAAGTCAAGCTTGTACTTGTGAAGTGTTGTGAAAGTTCAGATGGTGCCTGTCTCCCAGGTGATTTGAGTTCTCCATAGCTACTGAATTTTGCAGTCTTTGTAGTAATCAAAATTACCACTTTAATAATTTTCTTTCTTTTTTTTTTTTCCTGTAAGATAGTATCCTGAAGAATCAAAACACAGCATTAAGTGCCTACATGTTGTTAGTTATTTAAAATGCAGGGTGGAAGAATGTTTTGTTTTTTTCAAATTGTGTATTTGACAATTTCTTCAATGGAGAAGAATGCAACATTAGGTGGCTGTTCTTGGTATAATTCCCCTCAAAACCAAAGCCTGATGAGTCTGTTTCACTAAATGGAGTTTCCCATGTTTAGCTCAATATTGGGCATTCTGTTTCAACTTCAGTTAGTTGTAGTTAGTTCCTAATCACTATAGGCAGTTTCTCTGTCAGTGGAATGTCCCATCTTAATATGGAGAAACACTATAACATTGGGCAAAAGTTTTTCAGTGGAGCTCTAAAATTTTGCTGTATCTGTTTTGAGAATTTGGTGTGATGCTCTTTTCTGGGTATAAGTCCAATGTTTTTTAAATTCTATGAAATTTGGTGACCAAAATTTAGGTCCACAAAATTGCTAATTACTTCTAACATTATTTCTCATTTACTATGCCTACCTTTGTCTAGATTCACTTCACTGGCTTTAGTCCTGAACTGTATCTGGTGGAAATTTAATATAAAATGCTGACATAATCCATGACAGTAGGAACTAGGACCAGGACACCTTTCTTTCCCACCCTTGTTTGGAGTGAAGCTGCAGCTCATCCTGGTTGCTGTGCTCTATGTCCAATGTAGTTACTACCAAGTATCTCCCATGTAGGACAAAGGTTCCCCAAGGGGTGGAAATCGTTCAATTGTCGCGTGGCGTGCTGGCTAAGGCGCAATCCTCAAAGGTGGGAACAAAAGGGCTCTTTTGTAAAAAATAAGATCCTCCTGAATGCTTTTAAAAAGGAAGGCTAAGAGACTCTTTTCATATCCTTATCTTTTAGGATAAAGTAAAATTAATTTATTCTCAGATTTTTGTACTCAACGTAGGAAAGGAAAGCTGTAAATGAGTGCTTTTCCTCTGAAGTCTGGTGGTAGATTTAAGCAGTGTGAAGCTACTATTTGTTTAATAAAATCTCCCTCAACAATTGTATTTTAAGGGTTCATTAATCCTCTGGATTAAAGGAAATATTATTAATATGATTGTTGTTATTTTTATTTTTATTAGTTAGGCCTTTGAAATAGTAGAAAACCACTCGCAGTTCTGCATATTAGGTACAGAAGTATTGGGATAGACAGAGCAGTTAAATCAAAGAACTGAAGACTCCTTTGGAGGAATACCTAGCAGCATGTTATATGTGTGCAGCCACTATTACTTTCTGCCTCAGCAAAGCCTAGTATTGACTAGTGTTGTCAGTACCTTTCAAATATAAAAATTCCACAGATCTTCCTACATGGTTTTATTATTATTATTTTTCCAGAAAAAGGAAGTAGAGCTAAGTTCCAACAAGCTACAGAAAATATTGTGCAACCCAGTGAAACCCAAGTAATTTGTAATAACATTTTTCATATTTTTAAAAGCAGCATAGACAGTAAAGAAGTCTTGGCATAGCAGCCAGCATGTTGCAATTATTGGAAGCCAAAATGTTACAGACCTTCAAAAGCAGGTCTGTGAAGTCCAGTAGGCATGAATAGAGTACAGTGTGATCTCATATCATCATGCAAGCAAACAGTCAATTCTGATTCTTCTCTCAGAAGTCCTTAGACAAGAATTTGAGAGGAAAATAAAAGAAATGAGAAAGAGTTTATTCACTATACATGCCAATTGGAGTATTTAACCATAATTTAATGTTTGAAGAAACCAATGGGAAAAGAAGATCATGTTATGGCTCGAGTTTAACAACACACATAGTGTCATACTCTGCTTTGCTGAGTGTTGGGCTCTCCAGTTCACTTTTTCCAAAACCATCAAATGCCTACCAGACTGGTATTTCTGCTGTGACACTCATCAGCTGTTCTTGTCTCTTTCCTTTTCGGAGTGTAATATTACTGTAATTCTTTAATCTCTGGTTGTCACTATAAATGCTCATTATAAATATACTGTGCTGAGAAATTAGGTATATGGCAAACACTTTTTTTTTTTTGTTATTGAAAATTTACAACATCAACAAAATATATCCTTTACTGTACTTATTTTTAACTTTGTTAGATATCACAAGGAGCATCCCTGAATGATTTAAGGAAAAAGAAGAGGCGTGCCCCTCTTCCACCAGCTGCGTCTGCTCCACCCACTCCTGCCATGCCAAACAGGACAGAAGACAGGGAAGACAAGAGGAAGAGCACAATGGGTGAGAGGCATTCTTTTCTCCTGAATAACCCTATTCATGTGCTTTAAATACTCACTGTTTGAAGTTGCCTTAATTCTGTTATGCTGTGAGTTTGGAAACTTTTGTAACTTGGGGAAAAAACTACGTTTCTCTGCAGAATGAAAGTCTGGAAATAAGTATTTCTATATTACCTCCTTTTTTTTTTTTTTTTTTTTTTTAATGGCACCATTCAGAGTACCACAGGGTAGTAAAATGTAGATAACACTCATCAGATGATTTGAGTATTTGTCACAAATTTTATATTCAAAAGCACTAGCCCTGAGCCTATTCTGCGCCTTGAAGGTCATGATTGGTTTGCTAGTAAATGGAAATACCGAAATAGTAAATGGAAATGCTAATAAATGGAGATAGACCAGGCAATACTGAATGCATCTGAAGCCATGAAGTTCTGCTAGGACCAAAATACAGTCAACTTGGTTCAGTGTTTCCTCATGTTTCTAAAGCCTGAAGACATTTGATTTTCATATAGTCCTTCAACAGTTTGATGTCAACTGCCTATATAAAGAAAAGTTAGGGTTTTTTTTTAATTTCATTCTCACTTTCATTATATATCACTATCTGATGATGCTTCAGCTAATCAGTAGAAGAAAAGAACTGATGCTCTCAAAGGAATGCCATACGTACCTAGACTCAACAAAAGAAACTGTAGCTTCAGTTGCATGTGGCACCACATTTACTCACAGAGGAAAACTGAAAAACATTCTCCCAGGTCTCTGTTCTTATCTGCCTGGTAGCATGTTCAGATTGGTGAGAGCTTTGCTTGAGTGAGGGCACCAGGATTATGCTTCTAGCAAGCAAAGTGATTTTATAATGGGTCAACTTATGAGATAATGACCCTGCATATTGAAACTCATTTTTCAGTACATTAAGAGAATCATTCTTCAAGTGCCGTAATGCACTCAGTGCACTTCAGTTCATGCCTTTGACCTCATGTTTCATAAAATGCCTAAGACATACAGATATGACATTCTGTCATACATAAATGCTTACATTACAAATGCCTCACAGTTTAGTAAGAAACCTCTTGGCTTTGTTCCAACATTTATTTTCAGTAAATGCTTCGCATTTAATGCCTCAGCATTTATGTAGCAGCAGGAATCCATTATCATGTGACATATTCAACTCCATTGACAGCTCTTATTTAAACTGTCTAAGGGCAGTGTTATTGCTGAGCCAAATAACACAGGAGTTTTCAGTAAATTGGCTTACTTTTAATCACTACAGAGGTCACACTCTACTGCTTCTCATGCTTTGCCCTACTACTGGTCACTTTTTGATGACATTTGTTGCTTTAACTTTTTATAAGTGTTCTTTTTCTTTTGTATTGGTGCTCAAATGTTGCAGATGAGATATAGCAGAGCTACTTCTACTCTGTTCAGTACTGTGTACATAAGTGCTTGTTGGAGTGCTCTGCTTATGTAGGGTTCTGTAGTATCATTTGCTTTAATGGAGCCTTATTATTTTACACTGACAAAGAACTCGTCCCACAGTAGCCCTGTCTTCAGTGTGTTTTGTTTTCTGCTACTTTCTTGAATGAATGTGTTCATTAACAAGAAAAAATGTTACAGCCAGAGAGGGTTGGTAAAACAGCCTCTCTTCAGGGTCCTTACAAGAAAACAATGAGAAAGCACAGATGGCTCTGAAAGCATGAGAGAAAAGCTGTGAAAAAAGCAAGACTCTACTGAGGGGAAAAAACATGCTGCAAGAAATAGTCAGTCACATGATGGAAAAAAAGTATTAAAGATACCTGTGTAGCTTTCAATTAGCCATGTGAGTCAAAGCAAAAGATCCTATCAAAAATATTCTCAAACTGGCAAATTCCCTGTAGTATTCAATACTGAATCAGTTATTGTGACACCGAAATATTGTGCCAAATTTCCTCAAACCAGTAAAAAAAGGGCTTGCACATTTGCCAGCATTAAATTGTGTCTCTGGAAGATACTCCTGTGGAAGCTAGTGACTCCTAAGTGAAAAATCATAATGGTTTAATCTTTTTTCTTCCCCCTTGGTGCTGCTTCCCTTCTCAGCCCCAGAGCACAAGCCAGAGAGTGTAGAACGGATCAAACCAAACATCTGTCTCTGCCAGCATCCATCTTCAACAATGACCACAGCACATGCTTGAGGCAGGATATGAAAGCAGAACAAGCAGGTAGTCATGGTTCCTCAGTGCACCTTCAACCTCTAAGGACTTTCCAAGTAACAGCAGCTCAAGTTCTATACACTACCAGCTGGCAGTGGCTTTTTTACATTGAAAGTTGTTCACAGAGTGCAGCGCAAAGACGCATGTATTTCTTTAGTTATTACACATAGTGTTGAAATAATCCCCCCCCCCCAAAGTTATGAGCATTTACTTTGATAGCTTCAAACACTATTTTGCAAAAAAAATAATTTAATCATCTGTTTCTCTACAATGTCAAAATAATGAAAACTGACTCAAAAAGAAGAGCAGAAAAGCCTGTAAGATACCTACTTCAAAACAGCGACCTAAGACTTCTTCCTCTTTCTCTCAGAAAGAGTCAGGAAAATAGTCACATAAAGTATGTGAGGTCAACAAATTCAGGAAGTTTGACACTTCAGAAGATAAAACACATTTTTCACATTTTCTTACACAGCTTTTTTCAATTTTTTTTAGTTTGCTTAACTATTTTTCTCTGTCCTTATGCCTGCCAAAACCAGAGATTTTAACTGGTAGTTGTAATGTACATGTATGTGCTGGGCTCAATTCTGGTCCCACTGCTGTTGGTTTAAGACAGACCTTTTCTTTCTCCCTTGATTATTTGGATGTAAATAAGAGCAGAACTAGATCCAGAGAGATTTGGATGTGGGTAAGGGAAAATCAGTGTGTTTTTAAAAAATAAAAATGAACAGAGTGATCATTATCTTGCAATGAAGTAACAAGTCAATTGATCCCCCTGTAGGTGATGGACGGCAGGTGCCACAAAAGCCTCCTAGGGGCACCACTCGTGGTCCCCCCCAGTTAGTGATCCCCCCACCCCCACCTTACCCTCCTCCTGGCAGTGACATTGTGGATCCAACAGTGTGTTACAGAGAAGCAGATGTTACAGCACCAACAGAGCTGGTACCTAAACGTATGTTTGAAAATATATGTATTCGCATTTCCATTCTTTTGATGATTACTCTCAGGGGTAGATTTTCCAGACTTTCCTCTCTGCTCTTTAGACATCCGTGTCTGTTTTTCCTCCTTTTTCCAGCCTGTTGTCTTTCAAAATGCCCAATGCAGTGTAACTAATTAATATAAAGTAAGCAAAACACTTGCTTGGAGAGAGTTTTGCACGCAATACCTGGTCATTGTACATTTTAAAATAACCATCAAGCTTTGTTGCTTTGTTCAACTGAAAAAAAAAAAAATCTTTTGTCTTTTATTACTTCCCCATGTTTGCTTTTCTGTACTAACAATTTTTTTGTCTCCCCAAAGATGAGTTCCTTTGAGTCAATGGGTCTATCAGTCTAGGTTGAAAACTACAGTGTCTTCCTTAAGAAAAATCAAACCATTTACAGGCACTGTATATTGTTAGAAGCCTTCCTGTCCTAATGGGTACATCTTTCTTGGCATCTCTGAGTAGTCTTTTGTGTGCTCTTCACCTTGGGGCATAATAGTTATCAGACAAAGCAGTACAATATTTTTCACATGCCCATGTACTTGTGAAAAGCATGTTTTCATGCTGCTTTTTCGTGCTTATCCATTGACTGCCTTTAAATCTTTGTACACAATCCAAGTCTTTGATCATGTATTATGTTCCCTGTGGGCTTGCCCTGCACACCCATGTAGAGCTGGTAAAAGCAGCAAAGCTCTGCACATTATGACATCTCATGGATGCACTTCCTTTGAAGACTAGGAGGCTGTCTCCTAACCATGGGATAGAGAAATGTCTCCATTAACTACTAATTTGACAGATGATCTCTTTCCAGGACCTTTTGTTTACCAAAAGTACTCTGCAGGTTGCAGTTACTCTAATACATTAGTGTGGGTGTGTTTGCTGTTGATTACCAGCTAAGTCTAAAGTACTATTTGTCAAATCTGTGCTGAGGAGATACAAATTGTTAAGTTTTATTGGAGCTAACAATGGAAATTAAGGCAATTATACTTACAGAAAACCTGAATTTTATTGAGGATTAACCGTAAGACATCTTTACCAGCTTATGCACAGAAATCATATCATACTTAAAATCTTCTTTTTGTTCTAGATACCATCAGCTTTCCTACAATGTTTTCTTTATTAAAAATCCATTGTGGTCTTCTTTGCATTAATATTTCTGCTTCATTTGAGTTTCTATCACTGTTATTTTGCAATGCTTTCCTGATCTACCTTGCTGATCAAATACCCTTTAATCAATGCAGCCCTGATGTAATCAGTGTGATCATTTGCTCTTAAACAAACACAGTATCTCAGCCAAAAGGATTTGATTAAGCTTATACATAGAAACATAACGTGAGTTTTATTGTCCTCAGTTTACTGAGAGCAAGAGCTTAGTGGGTACTTATTTTAGACATAAAGCATCAGTGTTGGAGAGGGACGAGTTTTAGCTCTGTAATTATGCTTTGTCCTACCTAGATAAAGATAAGTGTGTAGATTTACACAAGAGAAATGTGTATAGATGTACCCATGAGAGACAGCAGCACGTAGGACAGATGCTAATTACATTGCCTAATGCCATTCTGAAAGGTGCTTAGATACCCTAGGGATTGAGCCGTGTAAGAACAATGTTTTGCAACGATGTGTTTTATTGCCTGAGAACGCCTCAAGCAGTGCAAATAAGATTTGGGCGGTAGATTCAAAGAACAACAAAATTTTCAATCTTCCTAACTCTAACCTCAGTAAATGTGTTTTCTCATAGAATGAGGTGGGGAGGATGAGAAACTGCTGATATCAGGTGTTGTTAAAAGATATGGTTTTTTTCTGAAATCACTCTCAAAACAGCTTTCTCTGATAATAATTGTGGTCTTCCTTTGCTGGGTGGGTGACTGTCAACAGCAATGTGTGTTCCATGAGAAAAAATTCCCATTTATAAGTTAAAATTCTGTGATCATGTGGAGTTTAAATTCTCACTCCTTATGATCTGCCACTGTCTGTGAAGGACTGTCCTGCCTACCTGCCTTCCTGCCTGCCTCCCTCCCTCCATCCCTCCCAGCAAACACACAGTTGTCTCTTTGTGCTTTGGGAGACACAGGTTGAGGGATTTTCATTTCATAGAGAGTGGTGGCAATCATTGTTCATTGAGTTTTCCAGATTTATGTGGAGTGTAAGTAATTAATGAGTATGGCCTTTAGTAACATACTTGAGCTTTTCTGTATTAAATGGTAAGAATCTCTTCCACAAACAAGGATACAAAAGTTCCTCACAGTTTTTGCTCTTAAATATTTTTATTCTAATTACCCAACCTTTTCTCTAACATTTGGTCTGGTAGAACCTTAGCTGCATGTTGTGTGCACATTTAAATTGATGTGTTTATGGGATCCTTTCTCCTTCCTTATCTTACTAATCAGATTGTTCACGGCCTGATTCTAAGATTGACTGTACTTTGGGAATGCAGAGATGGAGATTGTTGCATGGTGTTTGGTTATGTCACATTGCTTGTGAAGTTCCAAATGTGTGAGTTGATCATAAGCTCTGTGCTACTTACCTGAGGTAAAGAATGCACATAGTGAAAGACTGCTGCCTTGAACTGTCAGCCAGCTCCTTAGAGTAAATTCAGTATTCCTATGAAACTCCACATTAGCCCTTTATTTGGCTAGTCATGAACTATCATTAATATATGCAGTAAGAAATTAAAAGCTCTATGGGAAAGAATATACTATATACTCTACCTTCCTGTAGAAGGAGATCCTGAAGTTAAGTTTTTCACTCTGGCTCTGGATAAAGTACTATGAACTCAGGGCTTACACTGGGTAAAGACTTGACAACTGATTAATTTGTAAATTTCAGAAAGTGCGCTGTCTTTGAAGAAATGAAATAATGATTTGAACCTACCCTTGCTTTTAACTGTAGATCAAAATAGTCAAATATCCCTTAATTAGAAGGTCTTTAAGGGGTGAAGGAGTGGGTACACTATTTTCTGTAGATGACATGTGTATTACTGGTTGATGAATAAAACCAGGTCAATTTTAAGGTACTACGAGAACAGAAATGAGCCTTGTCTATATATCTAATTTTTAATTTTTTTTCATTTATATCACTGATATATGAACAGGTAATACAAGCCAGTTGGCAAAGGCTATGACAGTTTCACAAACAGTTCAGTCATATTTCTTCAGTCACGTTAGATATATATGTAAATATATATCTATATCTATATCTATATATATATATAGATATAGATATAGATATATATAGTCTTTCACAGGACTAGATGCTAAGAGTTGGGTTTTGTTAGCTTGAAGCAAAAATGGGTAGAAACACAGAGGAAACTTCACTCTTTTACACGTGGCTTTACATCAGCTGAGAACTGAAGGCTGCTGTGCAGGGAGTTTTGCTGGGCTTGTCATGCTACACTGCTTCATAAGGCATGTGTCAAGTGACCCAGCCTTCTCTTTCTCAGAGGTGGTCTTTAAAGTAAGTATGCCTGAGGGTGTGGCTTAGGAGGCCTTTATTGCCATCACTATTCTTACTCATTCAGGCAATCTGAGGCTAAAGAATGAAGTTGAATCTCCAATATCATCTATCTTGCTCCTTCTGGAGAACTAAAATTCAAGCCAAGTAGAGCAGAATTCACAGACATATTGTGTATCAGTAAGTATTGTGTTTTTAGGATTGAGTTAACTTATACATGAACCCAGGCAGTTAGAGCAACTGTGGAATTCCAAATTTTAGCACGTGCCCATGCACCTACACCTCTTTTGGGCATCTGATTCTTTAATGTTACTAAGCATGCTAGCCATTCTGCTGACTGACCTACACAATACTTATAATTTTATCCTTTTTACTCTTTTCCCCCAACAGTTTACTGTTGTGCATCATTCCCTTCATACTCCAAGCGTGTCTGACAGACCTTGCCTCTTCCTATGACCTTCATACTTCTGAACTTCCTGTTGCCTCTGCTACCCTGATTCTTCTGTTGCCTTCCTTCCTCCTCTGCTGGGAAAAAAACCCTTCTTTTTTTTTTTTTTTTTTTTTTTTTTTTGATTGAGATTTTAGCTTTTCTTTTTAAACTTGCACATTCTCTTTAATTACTATTCATTATTTTTGGCTGTGGTTCATACTCATTTGTGAGATGTATGCTCCAGATCTGAATGGTGTGTTATATAAATCTATATATCAGCCTCAGAATGATTATCTGTCTTTCTTTTCTGAAAGATTCTCTTTATTTTGAGCTATGGTTTGCTTTGATTTGGTGTTGCAAAAGTGTGTGTTCTTGGGACAGGATGTCTTACTTTCCATATTTTTTAAAGTTTTAATGAAAAGTTTCTAAGAACTTTTTTTTGTTTTTTCTTTCTGTTACCCTAGGTATAAAGTTTTGTATTCCCTATTTGCTCTATTTTCCTTTCATTGCATTTATTTTGTTCCTTTGGAACAAAACTAGTACTGGGCATAGCCTAGTCAAGTTGAAGTGCAAGATTCTTTCTGTATCTTGGCTATCAATCAAGCTGTCAAGGCAAAAGAAACAGGAAGATCTGTTGCATCTATAAGGGGCTGAAAAGGAATACGGAGAACCAATACCAAATGCACTGATTCATATTCTTTACTTATGCTTTCATCCTGATGCATAATATGAGTAATTCTATCTTGATGCTGGAGACATGCTGTGGAAATCGAGGTGTGTGTTCTATTTCTGTAACAAAAGACACAAACGCTGTTTGCTCAAGATACATCTAGTTCTACAAGTCTCCTTTTTGCTCTTGTCCTAGGAATAGTCAGTGAGTTCTAATTAAAATATCATCTATAGGTCCGTACTTAGCAAAAACTTCTTTGTGCTAAAGGAAGTTCTTCATGAGAATGGTCCATAAGACATGTATTTTTAATAATCCTGAGCTACAAACATAGGCTTTATGAGTTGTAATGTAATGGTGCACACACCCAGGACTATTCTGACCTCACATGTACTTTGAATGTACTGTGCTTTAAGACATTCATGTTATTTAAATGAGTGACTTGCAATACATAACTCTAATTTAAATGATGAAAAATTATTGTTTTACCCTCAAGCAAATAATCATGTTAATCTTGACTCCTTTCCAGGTAGGCAAAATGGAGAATAAGAAAGCAAAGCATTCCTACAGATAATATGAAATATGACTAAAATGGGGTTTGACCGTTTTTAATACAAATATAACATGTAGTTAGTACATTTTAAATTATTCTTTAGAAAGTATACTTAGTACCCTAAGGGTCCTCTAATAAAAGTCAAGTGGATTTGAACTCTCTAAGCTGCCAGGTACTTTGTAATACCTTCTTAAGACAAGACAATGGTTTAATTGTAAGTCTTCTCTCAAAAAGAACCAAGAAAAACAAGTATGTGTTCACAATGTGACGATTAAGAACCTAATTTACCCATTCTCATTACTCTATTTGCATCCTATTTGTAACTCCACAGTTACATGGCTCACGGAGTTCAAACTAGTGTAAAAATAATGAAGTGGTGAAACAGTGTTTTATATTGAGTACAAAGTACTGTGTATCGTCAAAGCAGTTCTTTCCGTTTACACCATTTTCACTGAAAGGTGGCACAAGTTTTCAACAAAATCACATTTTTAATGAAAAATCTCCTTGCTTTGAAAGGATACAGTTGTGGCCCCTCTCTACATAGCTGGCATGTTTCCTACAAATAGCAGTCTCTTTCTAGGTAGCCTCCTCAGGCTCTTAAAAGTTGTAGGTGAAATCTCAAAAACTTCATTATTTACACTTAATTTACTTTTTCTTTAATTAAAATGCAAATTTTACCTCTAAAATATGTTCAGGAGAATTAACAGTTTTTGTAAAGTTCCTAGGTTCAACATTTTAAAGACCAGCTTAAGCTAATAAGCTCTGCTTTTCAGGATTTAAGAAGGATCATTGCTTATGTTCACTCATATTTACTTATTACGATTTCATAAGTTACAGATACATAGATATACTATTAAACAGAATTTGCAAAAAAAAATATAGAAGAAAGATTTCTGTGTCTTTACAAGAAATCATCCTAGTTACAAGAAATTATACTATGACATTAGCATAGTTTGAAACCCCCCAGTACTGTACACGGTGTCAGAAAAAACTTTCAGTGATACTCATGAAATCCAAATCTGTTGAGTGAAGTTGCAGAGATACTCTGTCTCAGAACTGTTAATGCATAATACCATGTGTGCCTGGAGGGGTTTAAGCAAAGCATGATTACAGGACCAGGAGCTCACTGGAAGTTTGGTTCCTGAGCACCAGCTCAGCCCTGAGGTATTGTTGGGGAATCCCTCTTTGTTCCAAGCTTCAGCTCAGGATCTGTAAGAGCTCCTCAACTCAGCTTCTGAAAGAGAATGGGTTTTTCTGTCATTTTCAGTAACAGGAAGGACTATCAGTTTAGGTCTCTTTGATGGAGTCATAGGTCAGCAGTGATATGAAAGGACATTGGCTTGGTTTTGCTCCTTTTATTTTAACCTTAGAGACATTGGAAGTGTAGTGAGAATGACATGGAAAAGTTAATAACAAATTCACCACTATAATAAATTTTTCACCAAAATGCTGTTACCAGAGTTAGTAAGAAACACATTTAATAGACTCAGGATTTATCTGCACTACCAAACAACCTTGTTGAAATACTGTCCTTCATGTTAAAATATCTGGGGTGAAAATCAAATAAGCAATCAAAAAAAAAAAGGGAAAATATCATTGAGCCCTTTCTGGAG
Organism: Vidua macroura; assembly: GCF_024509145.1. Taxonomy (NCBI): domain Eukaryota; kingdom Metazoa; phylum Chordata; class Aves; order Passeriformes; family Viduidae; genus Vidua; species Vidua macroura. Next base: position 85,269,126 of record NC_071571.1, on the reverse strand, counting down.
AACAAATAAATGCCTAGATAACTTATAAATCAAAACAAATTCCTGTCTTACAACTCCAATGTCAGTGATATTCAGTGCTCTTAGGGAATAAGGACAGATGTATAATTCATGATTAAACCTATTCTGATGAATGTTCTCAACTCATACGAAATCCAGTGAATTAGAAACAGATTAAGCTTCGTGGCGCCCAAGATTTTAACTGAATTCCTTTTGTACGTTGGCCACCAGAGGGAGCCGGTGTTGTCTCAGATTCAAAGTAGGAGAGCAAGAAAAAACACTAAAAGTGAATTTTAACCTGATAGATTCCAGACTTACACAAAGTTTTTAAGTTTTTCCTTTTTGGAGTAGTTTGTTGGAGTTTTTTTTTCTGCAACTAAAAAAAAAATTGTTTCTAGATTATTTTTAAATCATTTTCATCACAAATAAAAAATGAAGATAAAATTATATTTTCAGGTGATGCCACTGTGATGGTGTCTTGGAGATGCAAGCTCAAATTTCTGTTTTAAGCTTTCTCAAAGTATGGTGGCATATTTGGTTGGCTGTTATATTGCATAGATATTGCCTCTGTATCTATAACAGCTGTGTCCAAAGTGTGATAATTAGTGCATATGGTTGGTATATGTGCTTAAAACATGCCTAAGTGCATAGGAGTCGGTCAGGTTTAGTGCCAGTACAGATAGACTGTTCTGCCAGGGGGATCTTATCAGCTTCAGTCTTAGAATTTTAAAGTCATGACCAGATCAGTTTAGTATCCATCTTCTTTCACAGACAAATTACTTAATTACCAGCAATTCAGTCACTTAGAGACTAAAATCTCTGATTTTCAAAACATCCTTAAATATCTTTTTGACATGTAATACTTTCAGGTATTTTCCTGACAGTTGGAATCTTTGAGGATCAAAATGAATGTTGTCTTTCACACTGGGGAGATGGATTTTTTTTTTCCTCTTCTATTGAGAAGGTTGTAGAATAATACGAAACTTTGAACTCATTCCATTTTTATCTTCAGAAAATGTGCAGGTAATATATGGAGAAAAATATTCTAAATATATTAATGGAAAAAGGAAATATTTTTCTTCTTGTTGTTTTTTGAACTGGAATTATTTAAACCTGTCTGTGGTATCTAGAGTGCTCCAGTAAGTGCCAAGGGGAAATGATTGGCAGAGAAATCATCCGGTTCCAACTGTATGATGAGTTGCAAAGATTTATGATGCATTTGTTTATTAAACATATGACCGTCCAATCTATCATATGCCCATCATCTGTCCCTTTGTTCTGCTTTTTTAAAGTAAACTCTGTGGTCATGATTCTCATACACTCATCATTTATGTGTACAGCCAGTTTAAACCCTCTTTATTATTCTGTCACAGTATAAAAGTGCCTCTTTTTGAAAGCTGGGCTCTGTGTGTGTATGTATGACAGCAGTTCTGTCTTCTGAGCTTGGCTCCAAGTCACTACCATGACTCTCAGTATATATTTAGTACATGAAGTAGGCACCATTTAGCGTTCCATACAAAAATACATGTTATTTTAGAAGACAGAATGGAACTTATTCCATCCCTCGAAAATTACAGCCATGTTGTTTTCTGATGTCATTGTAAAACTATGGACTCCCCCCTCAAGGACAGTGAAACAAAATTTGTCTCTGTTTTCACTTCTTGTTCATAGGTTTCTGCTATAGCAGCTCTGTGGCTAGAGAAGTCCACTGTTAAAATTCATAAGAAGTTGACAAAACAAAAAGTGACATAATTAATTCTTTGTTTATCTAGAAGAGCTTACAGGTAATAAATGCTGATTTTTGCTGAGGTGGCTATGTGGAGAGGTGATCTTGTATATTTCCCTGCAAGAATCCTCTGCTTTATTCCTTTTTATTGCATATTCTTTTGTAGTGCTCTGGCACCATTTTGTAGTGGTAAATGACTGTTGAAAGCATCAAGTCCAAAGAAAGAAAGAATGACTGTAGAAGCTGGCAACATACTGAACAGGTATCAGCTACTGAGTCCTTTATATTCCTTGAACGTACCTTGAACATGAAAGATTTTATTTTTTTTTTTCTGTTCACTTCTAATAAGAAAATAATACATTTGGGTCACCAGATCTTCTTCATTTTCTCATGCCTTGAGAAAATTCTAAGGAAGGAGACTGAGTCTTGGGTCCAAACACTGGTTGGAAAGTGGGGCTAATTTCATATTCCCTTACGTTTCCCTACACTGTGCTGCCTGCCTGTATTGGAAATAAGAGTTGTGATTTTGCAGACTTTGAGCCAGAAGTCACTCTGACTGTTAAGGGAGCACAATCACTTTGAATCAAAGAAAATATTTTCTGGTTACATTAGTATGGGACTGGACCCCCGTGCATCAAATAGTCTTTCTAGACATATTTCCTGGTATTTAGATTTTTAACTGGCTACTTACCTATTTCATGTAGTGTGGAATAAACCTGAGCTTCCCTTCTCCCATCCTGTCAAGACATTTCTCTTGTTAATTCCCTTGCAGACCAGCTTTGCAGTCCAAGTGGTCTGTGGATAAACTGTGAATGTTTCTTCCAAGTGAAACCAAATTCCCTGTTGTCCTCTTCCTTCATCAAAAGAAGAGCAGTTTTAACTACAGGAGCTCTACCTTTAATAACTGAGGGGCATCTTAGGCATACTCTGCTGCCCTAGAATGGTGGAATGTGAGGAAGTTGTCACAGCCATACACACAGAACAATTTTCACTTCATCAGTAACAAGTGGGGCTAAACATCTGTGTTCAACCAACTACGTGCATGTGGTGCAAGTGTGTGTGTGAGAACTTTGATCCTGGGTGTGAATTTGAAGTAATGCCAGGTTTACACATAGGCTATGGGCCAAATAAAACTGGAAGGGTGGTGCTTTAAGTGGCATATATAGTGCAAGTTCCTACTGATTCAAATGCAGGCAATGCTCATGGAGCTGCAGTAAACAAACTGTTGAAATTTTTTCTCTGTTCCAGGTAGGTGATGATTCTAATACCAAAGTGCTTATCCATCCTCAGAGATGCTCATACTCAGCTTTTCCTATTACCACTTCTAAGTCAGAAAACACTGACTAAAATGCCTGCCTACTTTCTTCTAAGAAATTGAGAATTCTGGCCATGCACATTTACTTCTGGGTTTTCAGGCATGAGGGAGTAAAGGCTGAGAGCAGAGACAGCTTCTCTTTTGTCAGCTCCTTTTGTGGATTCCATAATTGTGGTTCCTGGCATGGATAAAATAATTACTTTCTACTTTCTAACCTACTACTATAAGCAAAGGCTGGGTGTAATGGAGGACAAAGACATAAAACAAAAGAAGATGGAAAGACCACGAAAGGAGGACTATGATGGACAAATACAATTTTTTCTTTTAAGACTATAGTGATTAACAGGTGAAAATAAAATTGCTAAATATATGGTGCCCTCCCATAAATAGCAAAAGACTGGTAGGGGATTATCTGCTTACTTATTAGAGCAAACAAAAAAACTAATTTTTCTACTTTTCAAGCATCTAATACAAATCATTATTGTTTTCTGATTTTTGAAACATGTAGGTAAGTATTTTTCTCTTCCATGTTTTTTTTTTTTCCTCAATTTTTTCATTTGACAAGAGGTACAGTTTGTAAAAGCATAAAACTTAATGAGGAAATAGTTTCAACGTTTTTTTCTAAACTATGTGGAAACATGCAAGAGATCTATTTTTAAGGTGTATCTGTGGATGAAACAGTCAAGATTTGAATGAATATACTTCTTAAAGCATAAGAAGTATGACAAATTATATGAGAATTATAAAGACTGTAAGAAAAAATAATTAGTGGCTTTAAGTTCAAGATAAGAGCCTTGTTTACTTAACTTTTACTTGTAAGAGATGGACCATTTTGGAAGGTAAACAAACTCTTACAGCCTTGTTCTCCAGAAAGCCTTACAGTGGACTGCCAAGGACTGTAGAAGGGCCACCCTATAGAACTTCCTGGTGGTGTTGGAAGTAGATGACACTTTGGGGACTACTGGGTGAATGCATTGGTATCTTGGTTTTGTTCTGAAACCCTTTTTGGGTACTCCCAGCCTCAGACGTGCTAAATCAATGCTTAGGAGTGACACAATTATTTTTATGCTACAGTTCTCCCCAAAAATAAGAAACTTTTTTTTTTCTTCCCAGAAGAGATCATATTTCAATTAAATACAATGTGTGTGAATATTTTATTGATTACTTACAGTTTAAAACTGTATTTTTTACTTCTAAAACCCTTCTCTGCTTGCCTTCAGAGAATTAGAACAATATGCTGATTAACTGTCCAGTCAGTTACAGAAACTTAGAAGTTTAAGTGTCCAAATTTTCCAAATGAAAACATTTAGGTAAAAAAAAAAGGCATGCATATATTGTAATTTGCTTGTTTGCTCCACTCCCTTGTGGACATGCCCAGCTTCCTCTGTACCTGGCAGCTTTCCTGTTCTGTATTCATCATGCTAATCAATGGGATTCAGATGTTCCCAAAATAAAATAATTTGTCTTCAGTCTGCTCTTACAAAGGACACAGACTGTACTAGAAAGTCTTTTCTTCACTTCCAGAGTACATTAGATACATACCACTGTTCATAATACAAGGCTTTGGCAATGTATCGTTTGCTTTCTTTTACACAAAAAATCCTTGCACGGGGAAACTCTTTGTGTTTTTTTCCACAGACTTAAATTAGTGTCTGTGAGAAAATTAGCAGGATGATAGTAATTGAGACAGAAGTCTTTAAATTTTCATGCTGTAATGAGAAGAATAATAACAAACCACCAGCTTGATTCTGTGCTGGTTTGAGAGGGGCTGCTCCAAGGTGAGTGGAAAGATTTATAATACCATGCTGAAATTATGACCAACCAGGAGAATTAATGTAATGTTGGAGCATTACTGTACAAACTGTACTGTACAAAGTGCAACAGTGGCCACCTGCTAAAAAAAGTTTCAAACACACTTCTTGGGTAATGGCTTTAGGAAAAAAATTACCTGGTTCTATGGAGTTTAAAAGAGAAGGTGCCTTTTTTTTTTTAATAGTCTTTGATTTTTTTTTTTTTAAATTAGGGATAAGAACAGGAAAGAGAAAAGATAAAAATGAATAAAAAGGAGAAAAATAGATGGATTTTAAAATCCCAGGACCCTGAGGGTCTTGATTTTCAAATCCAAAAAGATTTGAGAATTTCTCCTTTCTTTTTTTCTTCTTTGTTTTCTTATTTTCTTCCCCCAGACAACATCAAGTAATTCCTTAAGCATTTCTTTTGAACTTCTGTATTAATGACTGAGTTCTCTGATATCTGAACCCCATCACACTTCAGGCTGAATTTTTGCTATTGTTCACAGCATCCTTCTCTCAGTATCTCTGGTAGATAATAGAAAATAAGCTTTTACGCATATATGAGGAAAGTTTCTGCGCTCTGTCCTTCTACCTCTTTATTAAACTTTTGTAACCAAACTTCAGGTTCTTATCCTTCCTGACTCATTCAGGAGAAGCTGGTAGCCAGTTTAAAAGTTACTGGAGGGTTTCATAGACAAGCTTAAAACCTAGAATTGCGTGACCTTCTCAGCCTAATTTGAGGATGAACTGACACTGAAAAGAAACAAACTCAAAGGCATTTCCAAATTTCCCCCTTTTATGCTGATCCTATTTAAGCCCATTAAGTCAGGTGAGAAATTCCCCAAACTAGCTTGCCTATTTTGAGCATATGATCATTGCAAACCTTCAAATTCTAGAAATGGCCCTGCTCCAGCAAAGCACTTAAGCATGCTTAATCAGGTACCCCATTATACAGCATGCACATTATTATTGAATGAACTGTGTAAATGAAAGCCTTAAAATGCTTCACATGAATAAAAATGCAGACAAATTTTCCCTGTGGGGATTCATCCCATGCAGGAGATACCTGCAGCTTTGCATTTTAATCAGTGAACGGTCTGATCCTGCTGCTGTTGAAGTCAGGGGCAGAACCTAACTTCTGCAGTGGAAGCAGGATTTGATACTAACAGCAGGTAATATGAAAGGGGAATTTTTTTTCCAAGTGGGTGTTCAGATGATGACCCATTTCTTGCATCAGGCTGTTGTTCACCAGAGATGGCACTGACATTAACATTTTACTATCCACAAATCAGTACAAAGCGTAACATCGTGTTACTGCTCTTGCATGTTTGCATTTCTTCAAGTTAATAGGGAAAGAGAGCCCCAGGGCAAAGCATGATTGATGAGATAATTGACTTCACACAAGGACTATGGAAGAGCAGGCCCAATTCAGCTCTGACTTAAGTATTTCTATCTCTGCTTATGTCTGAAATAATCTGATGTAGTCCCTCTGCTGCCAAAGAGGAATGGTGGCATGAGAGCACTGCTCTTCTGTGAGCACTTTGTTCTTTACTTGTCCAGTATTCCCCTTCTTACTAGGATCCCAGGGAGAGCTTCAGTGTGCACTGCTGGAAAAGATAACTTCATGGATAGTGTATGGAGGTCATTGTATCAAGAACCATAAAGTGGCTTGGATTGGAAGGGACCTTAAAGATCATCTATAGTCTGGCACTCCTGCATGGACAGAGGTGTTAAATGGAATGGAATGTATTCCATTAGACCAGGTTGCTCAAAGCCTCATCAAACCTGACATTGAATGCTTCCAGGAATGGGGCATCCATAACTTCTCTGGACAACCTGTTGCAACATCAAAATGAAGAGTTTCTTTGCAATGTCTAATGTAAACCTACCCTCTTCCAGTTTAAAGTCATTTCCTCTTGTCCTATCACTACATGCCCTTGTGAAAAATCTCTCTCCAGCTCTCTTGAAAGGCCCCTCTTCAAGGAGCTGAAACATGCTATGAGGTCTCCCCAGAGCCTTCTCTGCACCAGGCTGAACAAACCCAGCTCTTTCAGCCTGTCTCCACTGGAGAGGTGCTCCAGCCCTCTGATCATCTTCATGGCCCTCCCCTGGACTCACAATACTCTCCCTGCATTTGATTCTTGTTGTATGCTGTGATTGCTTGGCTATGTCTGTGTCACTGAAAAAGAAGTCTGTCTCTTGCTATAATTCCACAGAACCAATTGCCCAGGTGATCCTCAGCAGCATGTGTGTGCCTGTTTCCTGCTAGTTTAGATCCAGGGGTGCCTGGAAGTGTTTTAGGTGGAGAGTGTGATTGGCATGCACTGTCCTGGCCTCACTGCTCTTGGTTTGCCCTCATCCCAGCACAGGAGTCTGGTCTTCAAAGGGCCTAGGAAACGTCCTTTGAAAATGGTACAATGCCCTTTCGCAGGGCATCACACAAGAATTTCAGGGAGATATTATGTGTACTCCAACCCTTGGTTTTCTTCCCTGCAAGAATAATTTTTTCTTTACTGGGCAGTTCCAGAAGGCAAACTGTTTTAGTGATAAGAAGTGTTCACGTACTCAAAGTAGTGTCTCACTAGGTTTATGCTTTTACTGACATAATTAGATGTCTTACAGAAGTACGATAGCAGAGTAATCCAGTATGTATGTGCAGTAAAATGTGTTATAACTAAGAAAAGAAACATGCTCTTCTAGGTTAAAATATTTCTGGAAATAGAATTGCTGAAGTAAACCACCAGCCCAAGTTTACTGAAAAGCCTCTTGGAGGCAGAAGCACGTATTACACTGTGCAGGAGGTGCAAGGTCAGTTAATGTACATCAAAAGAGGTCAGAGTAGAGTTTTGTGTCTTTATACTATGGAGGTATATGAAAATGTTTTCATATCTAAATTTGGAGCTAGCTGTTGAAAATCTGTGTAGGTATTTACATTGTTGGCAGTTTGGCTGAAGTATGTTTTGGCCAATTAAATGGAGTAGTTTTATGCCATTTTAATTGTAAAATTTAATGGTGGTTTGTTCACAAAATTTTCTCAGGGCTCTGTCTGACTTCAGATTATAATAAAGTACTAGCCTATAAAAAGAGAAAGAGATGCAAGGGAAAATAATGGATGCACTGATGGGGGAACTGGAGGGTTCTGCAAGTGAAAAAATCCCATTTTGTTAATCATCACTCCAGCCTGTAGTTCACTATTAGCTTTTAGTATTAAGCAAAACTAGTATTTGTTGCCATTACTGCCAGTAAGTCTGTGTTGATAGGAAGGTTTTCTCTCAGCTGTGCAGCAGTTCCCAGTAGGAGTGCTTTTGTGCCCAAGACAATTATACTTTGTCCTAAAAATTAGAAGGCATCTGTTCAAAAATTTTTATTTGTATGTGTGTAATACCTAATGGTTTCAGTAATGGATTATTACAGATTGACCTGATTCTTTTTCACCCTTCCTAACTTTTAATCACTTTTAATTAGAAATAAATACACAACTGGGAGAAGAGTTCTGGAAAGAGCTCTTAAATCCCGCAAGGGTGCCTGTACATATGTGTATGTGTGCTTGGTTTAGGGTTGGGTTTTTGTGTCTCTTCTTTGCTGAAGAAGAGACTGGCAGCCAGTTGCTGGGGAAGGAAAGGATAATTACAATGTGAAAGTGTTTTATGTTTTTCTCCTGTGGATGATGCTATAAATATAAAATTGCAGCAGAGATTTTATGGAATTGTTAACAAACTAAGGAAGATAATTAATTGATGCAGAGTACACAAGGGCAAAAAGCGAAGTTTAAAAAGAAAAGTTGGGCAAATGGCCTTTTTTCTGTGGTCTTAAAAATCACCTAATAAAACGTTGTTTTATTGCATAGGTACACTAATCATTTCTGGTTTTAATCATTACACTGCATATGCTTTTCAAGCAATTTTATAGAGTGTGTTCTCTAAGGTGGCTCATGAAAATCACCTTCACAGTCCATTTGTTTAGATGCTGCAGTGTGCTTGAGTGAAAGCTGACCACCTCTGAAAAGGATGCAGATTGCCCAGATTTATCACTTAAGACTAATAATTCCCTGCAAAATGGGGAGAGTAGGTTATTTCTTCACCAGGCTCATTACACTGGGTAGTCTCTGGTTTTAGATCTAGATTTTCCTGTCCTGCAAACACCCCCAAAGAGCCCTGTTATTTAACACAGCATGTCGCCAGTGTTACACATGGTGATTTATGAAAGTGCAAGTTCAAAGTTATCTATAATTGCTCTTAAATATACTTCTGTGTTATCTTCCTCCTCTAACCTACATTGTCTGCTTGTTTGTAGTCTTTTTGAACTGCACAGATTAGGCACTCTACCCCTCTCCTCGCCTGAAGTAAGGGACCATCCAGAGCCCTGAAATCACCTTGTGAATCATTCTAGCTTGCTGTTAACCTCAAAAAATGAACACCAGGAACTGTTGTGAAACTCTCCCCATCTTACTTCATTATGTATAAAAGGAAATTAACAACTCAATCTACTGCTTCATTTTCTAAAATCTGTCCTTCCCAAAGCCAAGTGACAATGTTCTCTGGTTAATCAAGGAAAGATCTACTTTGACACACGATCCTTTTTCTGTCAAAGAGCATTTTACTCTTTGTGTTGCTTTTATGACATCTGATCCCTTTGAATAAGGAAGGCTAGTTACTGGCTATGATGTAGAGTTGTCAGAGAGTCCAAACAAGGCTTTTATAAAAGCAAGGAGCTAGTGGGTTCAAGAGGGTGCAAAAATGGAGAGGATGAAAAGCAGTTCAGCAACTGCGCCAGCATTCTAGGTCAAATGGGCTTTGCAGGGGTCAGAGAGTCTTTTTCAGTCACCGAAGAAAGGACTGTGGGAAAGAAATAGGAATAATAAAGTCCAATATGTTGATTTTCCCCTGTCTGAAAATCTGTGCTGCATTAGTTCAGAAATTTTTCTTTGCCTGTTTGGCAGGTGGTAAAAATAAGGGTCTGAAATGGGAGAGGGTAGCAGACATTTACTTGCAGAGGTAGCTTCCTCTGAGACTTTCAAGAGCCAGCAGACATTTTAGGTATTGTTGTTTTGAGAGAAAGACTTCAGGATCATTTTCAGTATATGTTTGAAAGGAAAAGCAAATATTAGTGCACAGCTCTTCACAGCTGCTTGGAAAAACAATGGAAGGACTGGAACACTCTTCACTTCTCATTCCCTGGCTTGATCCTATCTTGTATTGCCTTTGGTGTAGGAAACTCCATTGCCAAAAAAGCTTTTGTGAAAGTTACACTACTTTTCTGTTGTGTTATCAACTAACAACAGACAGTTAGACAAGTTTAACCCCAAGGGAAGTGCTTCACTACCTAAAATTCATAAGGCAGGTTAAATGAGTCCACATTGCATTTATTTTTCAACCATAGGAGAGTAGGCCTAGGTAGCTAAGTTAACTGTCATTAGTTTGGGATTGACTATGGAAATGCTGAAGATTCACAGGGTGTAACTAATGACACTCCATTTGTACCTTTCTGATGATATGTCTGGTGAGACATGTCCTTTGTGTCTTTTAATTTTTGTTATTGGCTAGCATATAAAGAATGGATTTATTTTTGTTTGCAGGGTTTGCAGTGAGAATGACTTCAATTAAAGAGCCTATTGGAAAACATGAGTATGGGGCATAAGACTAGGAAGGAGACTGAAAATATCTCATTATGTGAGACTGGAAGTCGCATGCAGGGCTGTGTGAGTCAGCAATGTGCCCTTGCAGTGATGAAGCACTAACCACAGGCTGGGTTGCACTAGCAAGAGCACAGCCAGCAGATCACAGGAAATGATTATTCCCCTTTACTTGGCTACCATGAAGCCACATGTGAGTCCATTGTCCAAAAGTGAGTCCAGTTTTGAGTTCTGTGTAACAAGATACTGACACACCAGAGTGTGTCACAAAGCATCAAGGATGCACATTAAGGTGCTGAGGCAAGAGGGCTTGTTCAGCCCTCCCCTGCAGAAGGGAAGGGTAAGGAGATTTTGAATGCTGTCTTGCATCTAAAGGAAGAGGAAAGACTGAGACAGACTCTCCTCTGAGATTCACTGCAAAGAGATAAGACCACAACAGTGACAAGTTGCAGCTAGAATTTTTTTAGGTTGACATTAAAATAATGTTCTTAAGTGGGAGAAGCATTAGATGCTGCCCAGGGAATGATTCATGATTTTTTCCAGAGAGGCTGTGGGTCTTCATGCTTGGAGATTTTCAAAGCTAAGCTGTTCAAGGCCCTGAGCTACTTTGTCAAAGCTGGAAGATAGCCTTGCTTTGAGAAGGACATTGAACTAGGTGACCTCCAGAGGTTCTTTCCAAATTAAACTGTTCTGTGATTCTGTGACCTAAATAAACTAAGCCGACATTAAGCTGCTCTACATCCTCATTTTGGAGGAGGGCTGGAGCTGCAGAGCATGGTACCTCAGCTCAATATTTCCTGGCCTCTTTTTGAGTTTCTGCAAGGCAGTTCCAGAAGCTGGGAGAGGAGTGCTTTGGAATTGATCCATTCCCACAATCCCCTAATACTATTGTTAAAGTACAACAGTGGTCATTTATTTTCTCTTTGTTTCTTTGAATCTTTTTAAAAAAGAAGAAAGTATGCATGCAGGCTCAAATATGCTAAAATTAAAATTTTAATTATGATAGAGAGAAGACCACCCATTCTGTCTACTGCTTTATCTGCTCATTGGGAGATCTTTAGCATCTATCTCTACATGCAGGTTTTTGATCCATGAAAAAAATGAGTAAAATGTAACAAGATCACATTGTACCTGTGTGAAAACCCTTAAGCTAATCCTGTGTTCTTCATTTTCATAATCTCTATAAATAATTGCCATAACAACTGTTATCTTTTCCTCTTTCTTCCATCAGCCTACTTCCAAGCATATGAAAAAAAATGCACAGTACTTTAATACTGGTCTTTTGTGATCGTCTCAACTTTTTTACTGCCAGGACAAATAATTAGAGCAGTGTCTCTTTCTCCTGATAGAAGTTTTAAGTACTGTCAGTGAAAAAATTATGTTATAATTTGGTGATCATTATAAGAATTAATATTCTTTAACATCATGAACTTTGTGGTAATTTTTTTAGAACTTCATTATAATAGACCACTTGGACTACAGCAAAGCAATTTTAGTCCATAAAAAGAAAGTTCTGTGGCAGTGGAACATATGATGAAAGAAATTGTAAAACAATTACCAACATGTTAGCAAGAGTTAGGTAAGTTAGAGAAACTCTGCATCTCTAAAATGCTTGTGAAGTTCAGGTGACTCATCATGTAAGGGTTGAATCAACTGTTACATTTTATGTGTGTCCTTATTGAATGTAATAACAAAACATCAGCAGTGCTGTAAAACCAGGTCACAGCACTTCCTGAATAGTTAGGATTTACTCTCTGTGCCCATTGGACTCAGAAGGACTGATGACTTGGGCTTTGATGACTGATTTTGTAAGTCCAGATGGGATAGGCATCTTTTGAACACTTATGTCCAATTCTAATCTAATTCAATTTTGATGGTGGTTATTTTCATAGTAGTAATCAAAGTGAGTATTTTACCCATGGAAGTCTTCATATATTGAATGAAATCTTCATTTCTGGAAGTGCTGATTCGCATTTAAACCAGGTGAGGTTTATCTGTCTCCCCATCATTGGCATTCTGGATGAGTAATGTGTATATATATGCAATATCAAACTGCACGAGTGCAGATATGACTCCTCTAAACTCAAAGTTCAGTGTTTTCCTAATTACTTACAGGCTATTGAGATTAAGGCAACAAGATCTCTTTTGTGTTAAACAAGAAGCTCACATTCCTTACTCATGAGCTACTCGCCTCTTTCCCTCTTGGTGATCACGGGCAACATTTTTGCAAACAGACGTCCCAGTCCGTCCTCCTCTGCCAGAAAGCCTTTGTAACTTGTGGCTGACCTAATTGTGCAGCGGCAGCACTGCTGCTGCGAATCTGGGGAGATCCCTGGTACAGCACTCATGTTAGCTTAGCAGTGTCTGCAGCCTGAACCAGGATATAGGTAAGCAGCAATGCAAGGCTTTGAAGGACTCTCTCCAGTTTCGTGTGGGGGTGAGATGTCCCACAGAGATTTTAGAATAGCTTGGAGACCATGAACTGACTTCTACATGCTTCTCAGTACCACACCCCACCTGATGCCAGTGAATGAGGTTACTTTACTGAAAATTGTTATACATTTGAAAACTCAGCCTTCTGTATATAAATCTTTCAGTACTATGTTATCTGTGGCAGTTGTTATTTGTGCTTTCATTTCAGAAGTACTTGCTGAATACTGTTTCTTAACCTGCATATGTCTGCATGAGGTCCTGAGGATCAAAGCCTGAATTTGTCTTAATGTTATGCAAGAGGAAAGAGAAGAAAATGTTGGGAATTTTTTCTTTATTTGACCAACAGAAAACCTCGGTAGTGCCATCCACACTGTATGAGTGTGGGGTAGAGAAAAGAAATGCAAAAATTGCAAGGCAGAATCACATCTAGTACTAAATGTTACGTTGTTCTCCTTGTAGAATTAGAAAGTTTTAAAAAGTATTTTCTGTCTCCTGAAGACAAGACCTCTCAGTAATGTTGAGGTAGGCTTTCTTCATGTCATGTGTCATTACCCAGTAATGCCCATCCCATCTTCAGTTTGCACCAGTGAAGACTTAATCAAGCATGTAGGACGAAGAATAGTTCTTACTTAATCCATCCAAGAATGGCTCAAATTTGAAACAGGGGTGTTTTAGTGCTGAAACAAGGTTGTTAACATGACACAGAACCATCACAGTCGTGTTTTATGTGTGTGCTTTCGTGTTCAGACAAGTAGTAGTGGCAATCAAAATGGTTTGTCTCAGCCAATAACTCTGTTCAGTGCCATGCATTAACTGTGTTAAAAATTTATGAATCTTCTTGGTGAAGATAAAAAATAGGGAAGCACTTTGTCAAACTGATAGGTTTGAAGAAAGGGGAACATTTTAGTTCTGCTTGAGCTTTGGGAATTTAATCATTGAGTAGAAAGATGTCTATTTGTATTTCTATGCTTCAGGATAAAATTGCTGTTGAATGAGGAGGTTCTTATTCTGGCCTGGGTGATTCAGCTGCTAAGATCCAGACGTAACAGGGATCAATTTGCCCGTGAACTCTGATAATAAGAGATTAGTTTTCCTTCTATTTGTCAATATGTGGGGACAGTGAGCTGGAGGTGGGGATCCTGCAGCAGGGCAGAGAGAGACTTGAGTGTTGTTACTACTGCAGTAGGCAAGTAGGGCTTTGTGACCAAAAGGATCTAAATCCTTGAGCAGAAAGATGCAGGAAATAGTTGCAGGCGGGCAAGACGAGGATGACGAAATGCAAGAGACAGCAAGTGAGGAAAAGGCTGTCCCCCTCATGTCAGGATATGGGAGTAGGTACTTAGCTATAAATTGCTATGCCAGCTATAGGGTGGAGGTCATTTATGGCATCCATGTGACAATAGATTTGTCATGTATTACAGAGAGGTCTCTTTTCATCAAGGTGTATATACTGCATTGTGCATTACTTCAAAATCTTCCTGTGTGCTTTCATTCTTCAACCTCCACTCTATAAATTGATTTCTTTGTTATCCTACTTTGTCCTGGTTTTAACATAGTATAACTTTTATTAATGTTTGTTACCGGGCTTTTTTTTTTCTTTGTCTAAAAGCCAAGAAGCCATATACTCATACCTGTTTGTTCACAGTGAGTTTTTGTGGGGTTTTATTATTTGATGCTCAATGTCAAACTATTCTTATTTATCCTTCCTGTTGGTGTTTTGCTAACTGTAGTTCTATGGTTAGCATACTCAAATCCATTCAGTGGCACATACTTTGTTCCTGTAATTACCATTTTAAAATGGAATAATCTCGGAGACTATATCCAGAATCTAGAACTAATGTTACAGAAAATAAGGTCAAAGAAATCAAATAACATTGCTTCCAAAGTTGCAATAGTGTCTTTGGATCATCTTCCATCATTAATATCAATGCTTGACAGCACTTAAAAGTTTAATCATGATTTGTAACCCTCTGAATTTTATTGCTTCTACTGTCAAATCAATTTCGGTACTTAATGGCATCTTGTAACCTCAGTCAAGGAGAATGTTGGCTTGATTTTTATTCTGGTTTTACTCAAAGTTTCACTGCTAAGCTATAGTCTGACAAAATTATTTCTGTGACATTATTTGACGAAGTTGTTTTCAGTTCTCTGATTTGAACAAAACACTTTTGTGTATACAACAGAATTCAGAAGTATTTTTCTCAGTTGATCATTTTTATTGAGCTATAGCTTCATGTATTCCCCAAAAAGTTGTTAATTCCAAGCCTAAAATGCAGTGAAGTATATGTTTAATCTTCGTCACACTTGCAGACCTGGGACTTCTCATGTAATTAACTTCCACCACAAGTGTCTGGAAGATCAGACCATAAACTGTTGTTTAATCTTCCTGTTGCTTACTGAGGCTCAAGAAGAGAATGGAGCACACTTGTAATTCCAAATTAAACATTTAGATTAGTCTTTATTGATTCCTTTTGATCAGGAGAAGTGTGTTTGAGCTTGATTCTCTTTCGTCACTCAGTAATTTCAGTCATGGAAATTATTGACCTGGTTGGGAGCTCTCCTTTAGTGGCATAATAGCAGGATGAAATTGAGTACATTTCTTAAGAGAAATTCGAATTGTGTTTTTTACCAGAAAACACAAAAATGGGTAGCTCACAGGAACCAAACTAAAACAGGGTACACGAAATTATACCGTGTCGAATCTCCTCTCAAAATCTGTAGCTTTTATTAGAATCAAACATGCAAAGGGCATATCCCTTGATCTCCTTTATAAATAACTAAACATTGGAAAAGTTTCTATTTTAATTATGGTACTGTCTACTTTTCTGTACACTTATCAGGAGATTTTGTATGCTTTGAAAAATAGAAAAATTGAATGGTGATAAAATCAGTGAAACCCACTGGGTCAGCAGTAGATCTAGTTTATCAATTAAGAGTCCTGACTGGGAAATGCTGCCCATTTTTACCTGTACATAGACTTCTTATTGGGAATGTTATCTGTTTGACATAGAATAGAAGAGAAATAATGAGATTATGTTGCCATAAGGAGTAACAGGAGTGATGTCTTGAAACATGCAATTTAAACTTCAGTGTAATTCCTCAAGAAACTGTCCCTGGAAAAATTGCGTCTTCAGAGAATTAAGGAAAATGATTTGCTTTGGAAGTTATAAGTCTCAAACCCCAGAGGACCAGCATAGCAAACCACATCTCTAAAGGCAAAGGACATAATTTTTGTCACTTTTCAAATCATCTTTATCTTATCTACAAATACTGAGCACCCTCCCTCACATTTCTAATGCATTTCATGTGGGTTTTTTCAATTATAAAGGGACAGCTCTCTGATTTATGTACTGATGACTTCCAGCTAACTTTCCTTGCTGTATTTCATTTAGAGAGCCTGCTGTCTACACATGATAATGTTTATGTAGTGGATGACACAGTTCTGGAGCTATCGGAGGTGGAAGAAACGGCATCAGAAAGCAGCTGCTTTGCATCAGAGGACACCACTGAGGACTCGGGTGTTGTGAGCTCCCCGTCGGACATTGTATCTCTGGATTCACAAAATGACAGTATGAAGTTGAGAGACATCAAGGTGTTCAATGGCTACATGGACCCAGCTGAGGCAGGTGCAATGTGTGGCACAGAGACGGGCCCCGTGCAGAACGCTTACTGCAGCAGCGTGGGACCTGACAGTGCTCCACTGAGGTAAACATTTACTTGCCACCAGTGCTTGTCCTCCTGGTAGGGACTCATTTAAGAAAACCAACTTATACTTTCTTCTGCTCTTTCATAAACCAGTACCAATGCCAAGTGACTCCTCCCAGTGAAAAGCTCACTGCCAAATCCCCTGGAGCAACATACTTGTAGCAACAGGCAAAGGTCACTTTTTTGTTTGAACTTGTAGTTACATTTCTTGCGAAAGACCGCTGCCCTCCAGAGTTGATTTCTTCAAGGAATATGAAATAATTATGTTACAGTTTGGTTTATTTTGTACTTCTGATAGCACCTGAAGTTTTTAAAAAATGTTACCACATATTGATCCAGAAAAATGGCATGCAGGTCATATAATGGAAAATTCAAACCACTGGAAGCCAGGTGGAAAAGGACTGTATGCAGTAAACCTCGGACATTGGTTTTGAAATGTTTGAATATATTTTTATATATATATTTATATATATATATACATATACACATATATATATTTATATGTATATATATATTTATATGTATGTATGTATATATATATATATATATGTATGTATGTATATGTATATATATATATATATGCACCTAATGCTAACCTCCACTGGTGTTATACTTTAGGGTGGGGGTCTTTTCAGCATATTTCCTTTTCTTTTCCCTTTTTTTCTTTTACCATAAACAAACATTTTTCTGCAGTTTTTGCAAGAAAATACGAGAACCTGGAGTTTAACTAGAAACTGCCTTCAAGCACAAATGACTCTGACACTGTTTGTTTGCCAAAACTCACATAGTTGGTGGCAGGGCTGCAAAGGGAGCCCAAAATTTATAGGACTTTGCAAATACAAGCTGGCCAAATAGGAAGCTGTGTCTCCAGCAAGGAGGGTGGCCTGGTAATACTGACAGGGATCCGCTCTGTGTGATGCTGCAGAGTCATGGGACAGGGGCCAGAAATTCCTCTGAATTCTCAGTTGACACAAAGTCTGTGCTTTCTGGTCGCTCTCCATTCAGCTGCTAATCTGTACCCTCTTCATAAAAGCATGTATCATGACCTAGTTATTTCCATCCACACATTTCTGAGTGAGAACTTCATCTTGGAACATGCAGTAGGTGATAACTTAGGGATAAATTAGACCAAAGTCAGTATTTAACCTACTGGAACGATCTTGGTGTTCTTCTTTATCCATCAGTATCAATGGGGACAAGGTCAAGCCTCACTTAGATACTTGCTCCAGAATACATTTTTCTTGTGATTTTTCCTTTTGCAGTGTCTTAGGTCCTGTTCAGTTTCTATTGGAAGGATTAGATAGGCTGGTATAGTAACTGCAATTAACATTCCAGACCTGATCCAAAAAAGCAACCCATTAATTTCAGTAGGCTTAGATTGGTCCTTTTGAGGTAAATAGGCTATCCCAACTTTCTTCAAAATGCATGATCTAAAGTGGTTTGAAAAACACACATGCATGTTCAGTGGGGGAGGAGGAAGTTAGCATTTTGTTGACCAAAGACATCAAAGCAAAGCTCTGTAATAACAATACTAATCAGCTACAATTTGGGGGGAACTTTTTCTGTTTTTTAATCAAATAAAGGATTAACCACAGGCCATTGTGACATGCTCTCTCTTGAAAGTCAGTAATCCCTCCATCTTTCACCTCAGCTAAAGATACGTATTCTGTCCATGACATTTAGATTTGCCCTTGCCCCACAAGCCCACATAATTTTTAATATTTGGAAAGAGTGCAGAGAGAAACTGTCCATCAGGACTTGGGTCCAGGAGTCTTGCTGAGCCAATGGAGTGGAAGCTGGAAGGATAGTGTGATGCACTGCCCATTGCAGTCAGGAAGGTGCTGAGAGGCCAGTGCTGCAGTGTCCTGTCTTGGCTCCCAGTTCAAGAGAGAGACTGGAAAACTGAAGAGGGTCCAGTGGAAAGCCACTGAGGGGGCTGAGGCACTGGAGCACACCGGGTATGAGGGGAATGGTTGTTCACAGTGGGAAAGCAATGTTGGTAAGGAGGGACCTGGTCACAGACTTCCCCTAACAAAAGGGGGACTATCAGGGTTCTCAGGCATACAGTGTGGAAGAACAAGAAGCGACTGTCACCAGCTGCTCTAAATGAAATAAAAATTAAATATGAGGGAATTCCCCAAAAGGGGAATGGTTAAGCAGTGGAAGAGGTTCCCCAGAGAAGCTGAGGAATCTCTATGTCTGGAGATTCTCAGAACTCAGGGGAAGCCTTAGGCAGCCTGTTCTGGCTTTGAAGTTAGCCCTGCTTGGAGCAGGAGATTGGGCTAGGCTCCCAGTTTTCTCTTTTTTATCATGATTTTATAATGCTAAATGTTCTGTATTTATCTAATATATCTGTAATTTAAAAACAGTTGTTTGGGACTGAAATAGCAGACAGTTGTTGTTTGGGGCATGCAGTTATTTTTCATAAATACTTTTTATTTTTTCACTTCTGGGACAGCAAAATTGCTCCAGATCCACTTAGGGATATAGCAAAAACTTAAAATTTGTGATGTGTTTTAATCTTATGTCAGCAACCACTCAGACTGAAACAACAGTGATGCTGAGAGTAATATCTTTTAAAATGTTATGCTCAGAATGTGCCAGTAATATTTGAAGGTAAATCAAATTCCACTCATAACCTATCTTTGTAAACAAAGCAGCTTTGAAAATTGTGCTCCTCTAAATCCTTTTGAGGTCAAGCTGCTAAGTTTTTAAAAGCCACTTCCTAAGTGTAGAGGAAAGGGAAAAAAGTATTTTTTAAAACTATTTGCATGAAAATCTTGTTCTAATCAGATATAAATCAATTCTTAGTACAATTTTGAGTACAGACAAATTTGGAGAATATCAATTTCCATTTTCACTGTCAGAACAACTAGTAAAATGTGTTGGGAACTCAGAAATTCTACATAGCTCTTTGATGAATGGGCTACTTTCAAGACCAAACCAGCCTCTTGAATCCCCAGACAAGTCAAAATGCACTTTGTGTGAACAACCAATACCAAGCTGTACAGAATTTTAAGTACATTTCATAAGCTACAAAATATAAAGGAAAATTTTACACGGAGTTTACTCATTCCTTTCTATCTTCTACTTTGTACGCTAGTGATATAAACTCAATTCTAAAAGGAAGATAAGAACAAAGAAATTGGAAGAATGTGTTGCTACTGTAATGTAGTAGGGGTTAGCAGCAGTGAGACTGAGTTCTCTTTGAGTCTGAGCTCTACTGAAGCCAGAAATTTATGACTAACTTGGCTAAGACTTGGGGAAAAAAGGTTAATAAGAATAATGGAAACATTTAGTTTGCCATTTTAAATTGTAAAGCTGACTAAAAATTGGGCTTTTCACCCAGTGAAATAAATTCCTAAGAATTAATAGTGCTATGTACTAAAATAGTTTTGTACTCTGTAGATTGTGAAAAGTACCCTTAAAGTGGAAGCAAATTATATTTGGAGTGTGAAGGGCTGTAAAAAAAGTCCAGACAGTATTTTGCCCATCCATTGTGAAGAGCTGCAGTGAAGAGTAGAATCAAGTTCACAGCTCTTATAAAGGTTTGCTCCAAAGAGTTAACCTGTGCTCTAGGAGATCAAGAATATTTTGCTATGTTGCTTCCTTTAATTAGTTGTATGTTTTGCTTTAAATTAATTTTTCTTAGGGTTTCTGGAGTTGTTTACTGGATGTTCTAGGTGGTCTCTGTGTGGCTGTAATGCCTGATAGCCTTAGAATATCACAGCAGGGTCTTCATCTGCTGCTGAAGTTGAGGAAACTTGTGAGCATTTAAAGGTACAGTGTCTAACATAGAATATGTTTGCACATAGCAGGGTAAGATTGTGGCCAGGTCAGAAATTACACTGACCACGGGCTTTGCACAAACAAATATGATAGCACAGCAAAGCTCTAATCTACTTCAGTTCCCAGAGCACAGAAATTTCTAAAAGAAGGTACATGGATTCCAGGGTTTCCAAGCTGGGGTCTTTCCTCTATGGTTTTAATTTTCTGCTCATGGTAGCAACTTGCAAATGCACTCTTTTCTGTTTGGTTTGCTTTGGGGATTCTTGTTCAAGCAACCGTAATCTAAATACACATACTAGCAATTAGAATATCAAAACAAATGTCAAAACACTCTAGTCCTAGTCTTAGCTCTGCCTCTAACCTGTTAAACCATCTTGGTCTCTCTGCCTGTGAGATCCCCTTCTGACACTGACTGTTTTTTTACAGCAAAAACCATAACACAGCTATCATATCTCACGATACATTTTACAGTGGCTGGTGGAGCAGATTCCAGACCTCAGCTGGAGGTGCCAAGGGCTAAACCCATATAAATAATTGACTACATGCAACGTTTGCCTGTGAATGTTTTAATATTAACTGCTGAGTCTGAACATTGTACTACATAGTTCTCTTTATTCATATCCTTTCTTACGGTTGATGTCTTTGTGTTATGTATCTGTTCACCAAATTTTAATATATAGTGTTAAATGAGTAACAAGAAAACCACAGAGAAGCTGAAATGTTGCTTATGTAGCAGTAAGTGCATCTCATGATCTCACAGTGTTGCAACCCTGTCCTCCCATACCCCCTCTTTTCCCATCCCATGTGTGGTGTCATCACGCAAGCTCCTAGGGGCAGGGATCAGACAATTTTACACGCCTATAAAGCATCATACACACCTACTGTCTGGAGCTTTATAAATAATTATACATTAAAAATTTTGTTAAAATATTATTAGGAATGCTAGGTCATGTGCTCAAAGTTAGGTAACTTCAATATTAAGGCTCTGTGTGTAATCTTAGATTCCCCCCTTTTAACGTCAATTCCCCCCCTTTTGTACAGTATGATAACATCTCTGGTTACAGGGATGGGACTCGATTTTATTTTCTTTCTAATTTTCAGTACTCAATTAAAAAGACAGATATAACACTGTTCACTCAGTTCAAATTCTCTTCTGGAATTAATTAATTACTACTTAATTTCCTTTGGTTCTTTTTATGTTACTCATTGCACTGGTATTCAATGCTATGCAGACTTTAATTAATTTCTCTGCACAGTGCTCATGTGATATGAAGAGGTGGCATTTTCCTGTTTTAGGGAAGGAGAGCTGATGGGCAGAGAGTCAAGGCAGAGTAGTGAACAGATAGCCCATGCCAGGACCACAGTTTTTTTCAGAAGGCTGAGTATTAAATAGAATTTCATGTATCAGAATGTAGCTCTCCTTTTCCTCCAAGCTCTGTTTTTGGAAGACATTTAAATATTTTGGTTGAAATAAGATAATAGTATGATTATGGGCATTATATAAATTGTCATGTGGACTCTCATCTCACAGAGGTATGTAGTTTCTCAACTTTATAAGCAACTGAAATCAGTGTTTTAAAGAGGGTCACTCCTAAGAGTGGTTCCGCTGTCCTGTCTCACAGAAGGAAAAACACTTTAAAATACCAGACTTTTTTTTTTTTAATTCTGAAAATATTTTAAATGTATTGAAATGTTTAAGAAATAAAAGTATTTTAAAATATGAAGGGAACTTTGTAGTTATAAAGATATAAATAAATACAGGCTTCTGTGTGACAAAAAGACAAAATACCTTCTAAAAGTCTGAAAGGGATTTTCCCCTCACTTGAGTGTCTGCTTCAGTAGCCATGAGAGGGGAATATTTTTTCACGTACAGCTAGTAGAGGACATAGGGTGGGGGTGGGGAAACCCTCCAGAGATCAGTTTGTGCTGTGGGTCTGGACAGAGATAATCCCATTTCCTCCCTTTCTCTTGGAAGAATTTGTTACCTTTGGCTCTGGTCAGAGTAGCTGAAGCTGCTGGGAGGACAGTCCTCTTAGTTACCAACCTGAGAAGTACTTGCTGTTTGCTACTGAACTGTTTGGGTTTTGAAGAGTTAGTTTAAAACAAAAGCTTGAAACAATAGAGGTGGGTGAACCTGTTCTGCTTAATTTTCAGTCCATTCACATTCAAATGTTACAGGGTTTTGTATTCCACTTGGGAAGGACAGGACAGAAGGAGAAGTCAGTAGCTGGACAGAATTCAGCGTGGAAGCTGGTCAGAAGAAATAAAAATAGTGAGTGGCAGAAGGCAGGAAGGAAAGAGAAAAACGGCAGTGAAAAATAACAGTGTATGTATGTATTATATATACCTCTGTGCACAAACACATTCTGTATAATTACTTGTCACTTGTAACTATCTCTGAGAAACAGGAGAAAGTTTAGTTCTGTTATTTCTCTATAGGATAGGTTTTTATTATAACTGGGTAGGCCTGTTTTACTTTTTTGAAAATAGTTTCAAGGGGTAGGAAAGTAGAGAAAGGGTTAAAGTAACAGGGAGAACCTCAGGGAAGAAAAAATATTTAATTAAGACCCAGATGTCTGACAGATTTGCACGCCTCTGCTTCTTACATAGTTTTCTTTCCTTATCTCTGGCTTTCCCTTTCCCCTTGTTCCAGAAAACTCTTCAAATTTGGAAACATTTGTGCACTTTTTTGCTGGCAGATCTTCATAGAGGAAAGATATGATGGATATTATGGTTAAGTAATAGATACTCACAGTCATTCTAGGGCAAGAATACTGATTAGCCTTTCTGTTAAACTCGTCCACTGGAAAAATACTGTATGCTTTGGAGCTGTAGAATATTTTAAATATTATAGAGCAGCTTGGGTTGCTAAAGGCCTGATGTTGGCTTACAGGAGAGGAAGACTCTGGTCCTTTTCTGTTTCTATTTTTCTGTGTAAATCAAGAGAAGTTATTTGACTGTACCATCTTTTAACTTTCAATATTGCATTACACAGGTGATGTGACTGTATTAAGATCTAAATCATGCTAGTCCCCTTTCCTGACTTTTTCTGGCAATTCTGTCTGCCTATGGGCTTTCCTGTGGAGAAGCTGTTGCCAGAGGAGGGGGAGTGGGGACGCATCCAGCATTATAGCAACCACAAGCTGCTGCTTATGCA
Source organism: Vidua macroura (assembly GCF_024509145.1). Lineage (NCBI taxonomy): Eukaryota > Metazoa > Chordata > Aves > Passeriformes > Viduidae > Vidua > Vidua macroura. The sequence continues at coordinate 85,245,579 of NC_071571.1, read as the reverse complement.
GCAGGACCCTGGAACAGACATATGTCGGGTACTCTGGAAGCTTAAATCACCCTGGTATGTAACAAGCTTAGAGATTTCTAGCATTAGAACAGAAAATGATACTATGCAAAAGCATATTCATTTGCTTTCTATTTAAATTCTTGACCAGTAACCATGGAGGAAAATTGTAAAAGGACCATAAATCCAACTGCTGTTGAAAAATTGCTTCGTTTTCCTCCTTGCCTTTATTATCAGGTTCTTATTGTTAATTGGGTGGCAGCATATCTGAAAACATTACTAGACCTGTGTATTACAGGACTGAAAACCAGTTAAATTCAATCTCTGATAACTTCTATTCAACACAGAAATAAATGCAGTGTAAAGAGTTTTGTTTGATGTAGTCCCACAGAGCTAGAAACAGAACACAAACTAAAAATGGAAAGGAAGTGATGCCTGTACCTTGCTCTCAAAAATTTGTGCAGCCTTTTTTTTAATTGCCTATCTAAGAACATAAAAAAGAAGGTTATCTGGTATTCAACAGAATATGACCATGTGTTTTTTCCCTTTCCTAGTTGCCTGCCAATTTCAGAAATCTTACATCAAACACAAGTGATGACTTTGCTATCTAACCAGTCCTGAATTGTTCAGTCTACAACTTTTGAATTTTAACAGGCTTTGGTTAGAAATTAATTCTCAAGTTCACAAGAGGCAGTAGAAATGGAAAATATCACTGGTCAGGTCATGGCTTAGATGACTAGAAAGTCCAGCACTTATTCTGGCTGCTCTCCTGCTGCAGTTATATTACTTTCTTGAATAGAAATGAAAAAAAAAAAGTTACCTAGCCTTAGAAATGCGAAGAATGCAAAAATGGTCTCTAAGATTGTGGAAACCATTGGTTTATTCAGAAAACAGTTACCTCCACTTTTGAAGAGTACTTTGCTGCATCACTCACAAAAATGAATATATAAAAACCCTGAGTTTACTTAATGCTGTCTTTCTGGCCTGATTGAATAGCAAGTTGTTTTCAAAAAGCTTCAGCCATACTTCCTACAACTTGAAATCCTTCAGCATCAGTCTCTTCTTTAACACCCACCTTGATATATACACAAAGTAGAAGCATTTCTCTTTGCAGCATTTGTGTAAGAGGTGAATATAATGGATTCATTTTAAAGAGGACAAATTGGGATACATAAAGATGGGTTAAAGTAATTCCCCAGTACCAGACTGGGACGGCTGTCTGAGCTGGGAGGGGAGGCTGAATGTTCCAAAGCCCAGTGTTTGGAACTGGAGTAAGCATATTGGTTTTCATGTAGGTCAGTCCCTCTTAGCTGCCCAAGGCTCATGTGAGAAGCTGAATGCACTCAGTGTGCCTCACAGTTGTCACTACATCCCTGCATGTGCTACTGCACAGTATGCCTGTATGGATTTGATTCATTTGCAATGGCTCTGTCCTCCCACCCCACCTCGTAACAGGTTCACGGGAGCCGTGTTCTCAAGTCTTTCAGGATAGCAAATACTGTGCAAAATGAGTGAGATTGCTAATCACGTTCAGTTAACCTGAGAAATGTCTTCTACTAGGCTTCTTCCTACCTGCTGCCATTCAGGTAGGATGCAAGTTTCCCTGTCTTCCACATTAAGTCTAAGAGCCTCAGACAGATGTCTTGAATATCCTACAGCATTTAAAATGGCACCAAGTATCTGCATTTAGATAATTGAATGCCTTCCTCCCTCCCTTCTCTGCAGTTTACATAGCTCTGTGCTGTCTTTAAGCAGTTATGGTGGGAAGTGTGGTCTCTACTTCCGATGCCGTACATGAGGCTCACCAGAACTCCCAAGAAGTCATCAGGGAAATTTGGGTCAGATTTATCATTTATGGACCCACAGGTAAACCTGCTTTGACTATAACAAAATGGCAGACTTTCTCATTGCAAATGCCTTGTCTTACCGCCAGTCTGGGTTTGTTTTTATGCAGCATTTCCAGCTAGTTTTATCAGAGAAATTTCTCTCTTTCTTAGAATGTTAACCTTCTCATAAATTTATATCTCTCATGGCACTAATTTGGTAAAATGCTGCTGTAAGTTTCATTTTGTCTCCAACTGCGCAAATGACTGCCAAGGAGTAATTAGGCGTTGTAGCCTGAGCTCAGTGGAACATTAAATGCTGTAGTTTAGTAGTCACTTTGCTTCGTTCTGTGCTCTTGCACAAATCTCTGCTAATCTACATAAGTAATATGTGCACAGGCTTCCAGGAATCGTGCACATTTGCCATTTCGAGCATGGGCTAAATGCTCACCAGTGCTGTATTTTTAGCACCTCATGTTTTAACCAGGAAGGCAGTGTAAAGGTTATCAAGTTCTTCCCTAAGTCAAAAAAAAAAAAAAAAAAAAAAAAAAAAAAAAAAAAAGCATGTATGAGAAAATACCACTGGTAATGTTTATACAGAATGTAAAACATGGTATCGAAATAAGTCATCTTTTTCTTGGCTTCTGGCCATCTGGCCAGAACAGCTGTTAACAAAAGAAAAGTGTAGAAGGGAAGAAGGCTATGGAAAAAAAAAAAAAAAAAAATTGAGGCCTTTTGTTTTCCTTTCCCTGTGAGAAAGAATCTTCTTAGGCATATTTGTAAGTCATGTGAGCTACTGGAAACTACCAGACTTTCACCTCACAAAACACATAGCCCATTCTAAATTCCCAGTGGTAAGAACTTTAAGAAAAGCCCTTGTGATTAATGTTTACCTTCTGGCTTGCTTTGTAGGTGAGTTTGGAAATGTATCAAACAGTAGCTCTTCTAGAGATTTAGAAATACAGAAGAAAAGATCTGCTTTTTCTGAAGCTCCCTCTATAGCAGCAAATAAGAATCCTTTCATTTTCAATGCATTGTTCTCTTTCCTTCAGAAAAAATGCTTTGAATTGGATATTATCCCTATTGACTAAGTAAAGAGATTGAAGCAGAGATTGAGAGGCAAATTATGTATAGTCACTGCATAAGTGCACAGAGGATAATGAGAAAAGACCACTGCTGACTGTTGTGCCCAGCAAGGAGAGGATCATTTTGCTATGAGGAGTCATTGAAAGATTCCCACTGATAGACATGAGAAAAGAACTGGTCAGTGAAGTGCAATGGACCTATGCTCCACGTTTGAAGCCCAGAAATGCTTGTTCCCATCCCAAATATCTTTTTCTAGACAAATTCCCCATAAAATTCTCAACCCTATTTTTTCCTGTAGAAATTCCAGCATGGACAACCTTAGTAATACAGATTTTGGCTGCATTGTAGAGGATTCAGGCGACAGGAAAATATAATTAGGTACCAAAAGGGTGGTGAGCTGGAATTAGCCTTCATGAAATTAGGTCTCGTGAGTTTACAGATTTTTCTTCCAAGGTTTTGGAAACAACTTCTCCACAGTAGGTCAGAGAATGAGTCTCAGTGTGTGTCACTTACTTGCCTCCAGCTGTGTGCAACTATTCTGCAAGACCAGCTTTGTAAAGAAGAAACTGGTATTTGCTTTCCATAATGGATAGACTTGTTGCTTAGCTGGTGCACAGTTTGAATGGTTCTCCCATTGTAAATGCTGTCTCTGAGTTTGCAAATAAATTGTTTTAAAATGCACTCAGAGTAGAATATTTTTTATTAATTTTGTGAAACTTTCCACTGCAAGAACAATACGAAATTAAGTTAGTTCCTTCTTTCTGCCATCTTCATATTGAGAGTTTTGTTTGCCAGTCTTTTCTCCCAATTCAAATGCTGCAATAAGTGTAAATCTTTTTGTCAGATAGCTCAGATGAATAATCTCATTGATTTATGGAAGCTTATGTGAGTGTGTGTGCGCCTCAGGGTACAGAGGGACTGCAATCCTACAGTGCCAGGTGCCTGCACTGGAGACTTTACCTGATTTGCTCCACTATCCTCGTAATCTGTCAGGGGCAAAACTTGGTTCACCATGAATCTTGCAGTGTAGATGTTGAGCCTGAGCATCATTAGATCACACTGGCTTGTGGGGATGTTCAGGGCTTGTCAAAGCTCAGGTCAGTGGCAGATGCTGGAAGAAATTTTATTCCAGTCGCAGAGCACTCTGTCTCTTGTGTATTTAAAAAAACTAATACTGATTTCTGTCTTAGATTCCAGTTTAGGAAACCTCTTAGTCATATATCAAGCCTTGTTGTCTTGAATTAATCCCATCTGTGTATTCAGATACACAACAATGTGTGTATGACAGTTTTGGAAGGCTTCCTTGGAGGTGTATGTTGTTGTTTTCATTGATATTGCATACATGAAGTCAGCTTTGTAAGTGCAAGGCAGTTCAGGTAAAAGTAGAAGGATTAGGCTGTAGGACTACTACAAAAGATGTAAAGGAGAGGTGAATGCTAAATAAATAATTAAGTAAAATAAAATCAAATACCTGATGTTTCAACATGTCCTTTCAGTTATTCCTGGTATGAACAAGGGAAAAATCAAACAACAAAGTAGCAAAAAATGATGCTACATTGTTGGACAAAATTTACATCATATCAGGAAACACCTTTGCATTTTTATTCAGATTACTATCTTAAAGGGAAGAAGAAAAATGGCATTTTTCAGGTAGTGTTTGGTAAACTAACCAAAAAATCTGTCATGTTTTAGTGTATCTCTGCAATTAAGGGTTTGATCTTGAAAAGGGCAAATCTGCTTCTCCCAGCTAGAGTTAGTTTAAGTGTGGCTGGAATGGAAAGCGACTTTTTCAATAGATTAATCACAAGGGCAAAACTTAGATACAGTGTCACAGACTACAACATCTTAAATTTGGGTGAGGTAACTGAAAGAAATAAATTGTCCAATGTGAAATTCTAGTTTCAATGATTTGGATAAAAACGTTCTGCTGATCAAGATTCTCCTCTAATAAAAAGGAGAACTGTTGTGTACCAGGTTGCCATACAGGCGGCTTTTTGTTGTTGGTTTGTTGTTGTTTGATTTTTCTTTTTTTTTTAATTTTGGGGGGGGGGGGGGGTAGGATTTTTTTGTTTCGTTGTCTTTTTCTTCACTTCTTTTAATAAGCCAAATCAACACTTGGCACTCATTCTGATTTCAGACTTGTCTTAGGTCATTGTACAGCTTCATCAGTTTTCTGGCAAAATCAGGTCCCTTGATGTTTCATTAGAAACTGCTTTCACTCCCTCCCACATCTCAAGATGCAGAGTAATTGTCTAACAGTACTTTGAGTGTACTTATTTTTCATTACCATGCAATTTTTATTTAATTAAGGTGCACATATATTGTTACAGCGGGTGCACAGGATTGTTAGTGGTCTGCTTTAAAACTGTATGGATGTGCAAAACTTTTGTCCTGGCATATGCTGTGTTTTTGCAGTCCAGCTGAAATGCGTACTTCACTCTGAAGCCAGACCATCTATTTGCAGGCTTTATTAATTGTAATCTTTTGATTACCAGCACACTGGGTTTGCCCAAGCCCCATTGAGATCTTTCCTAGATGTGGATGTGTCAGTACGGTAGTTTGTATGTAAGGCTACACATTTTTCATACTTTGGGGAATGAGTCTGAGAACCCCAGTGGGAGCAAAGGGGCTGAAATTATAGTGTGTCTCAGAGCAACAGTGCAAAGTGAAAGAAAGGGAAGAGACTCAATGATTTTCTTCTCCTTCCTTTAGAAGGCAAGATGAAGCAACAGCTTTGGCTAAGCATGTGAATGAAGATACAATCATTGCAGCACAGCTCCAGCAGACTTTGGCTGACCTGGATGAAGATTTAGAAGGTAGGAAAGTGTGCGTTACCTCTGAAGTGCAAAAGACAGAGACGCAGCCAGTGGATGCAGAATCAAGCTGTACTGTTGACGTCCTGTATGTTTCTCACTGAGGTCACAGAGAACAGCTCATGAGCGTGAGGTAGAATGTGGTCCTCCCAAAGTGGCTCCTTTGCTTTAGGAGCAGACACCCTTTATAGGCTCCCACTGAATATTTTTCAAACTGCATGTCAGATTGTTGTTGTGTTTCAGTGTCTTCTACCAAAAAGAGATGAACAGCAGTCAATGGACACATTTTATAGACCAAATTGAGTATAATTTCTCTGACTTCAGTGAAGCTACATCAGTTGTGAATTTAGCTCTGTGTTTAATGAAGAATCCCTCTGTCTTTATTTTATCATTATGAAGTGGAAAAGGATGGAATATTTTTGTACCCAGTGTCTCCTCTGTGTTAACAGGCACATTTAAAAGTTAAATATGGAAAAACACAAAACAGTGGGAGGAGATAAAATGTCATATTGAGCTCCATTTTTTCCTACTGTGAAAAAAACCAACTTCTTTATTATTGTCAACAAATGACATTGTTTGTTTTTTTTTTTTAACTTCCCATCTTCATTTTACTACTTCTGCAATGGAATTGAGTCTGATTTGATTTCTTGTGCGTTCTCAGACACAGCCATTCCTTAGCTTGTGTTGTAACCTTTGATTTATACCAGAAAATTTGAGAGGATATATAGACCTCTTGCACAATGAGGCTTCTGGAGTCACTGGTAATAAAGGGTGAGAAGAATGGAGAAAAAATAAAAGTATTGGTTTTTTGTTTGCTTGTTCAAGGAAATCCTTCAGCTGGACTGTTATTACTAACCAGGTCTGGGAAATATAATTTGGAGTTGCTTGCTGTTTCTTAGAAATATTTCTCCTTTGGAGTCATGTGGCGAAATGTTTATCACTTAGATAAGTTAGTCAAAGATAAGGTATGAACAATAGATGAAATTCTGCTTTCAGCTGCATTTGTGTGTTTCCCACTGGCTGAAGCAGGAGAACTGAAGGAATATTTTGCTGATTCTAATCAGCAACCAGACAATAAGAAGGACCTGGATGTCTCCTTTTTTTGTAACACAGGCATAAAAAAAAGCCTATTACTTAGTGTGTAACTAAAATACATGGTTTGCTTAAACTTGTACCGGCTGTTTGTGTAATTTATAGTCATATTGCCTAAATGCTACCTATATGTAACATTATATGTGTATTTTGCTGCAGTGGATGGTGTCAGTAACTCTGACTCTGACTACACCAGTGAAGCCTTCAACCCACATATAAGAAAAGTTGAAGCCGCCCAAGATGTTTCGATTTCTGTTCCAGTAACAATCATAGATGATGCTCCAGAAGTTAGCACCTCTAACGCATATGAAAACCAAGAGATGAGGATTAAGGTTTCACAGAATATCTCAGCTGACTTTGTTAATGCAAGAAACTTCACAAATAAAAACAATAATGCAGGTTCCTTTGATAAGGGACACACAGATGGTGGAGCTGTATGCAAGGACCTAATATATCAGCAACAATCTGAAAATGAATTCATTACCTTGCCTGTGGAACAGAGGAGAGATATGTTTGAATCTCTCACATCTTCCTTTGAAAAAAGGAATGAAAAGAACTTAAGACTGGATCCCTCTCCTAAAAATGGTGTGAAGTCTGAGGAATGTAAATCCAAGCTGAGTCCATCTCGCTCCAAAGCCACGGCTGAAATCAGTACAGCAAAAGAGAAGCTAAATCCAGTTAATGAATGTAGTAGCAGGGAGAGATCTCTGAAAAAAAGTAAATCAGAGTTAGAAATCAAATGGCCACCAGCAAAAAAAACGGAAGTAGAAGTCACATCAACACCCACATGGTGTCATCGTGCCCAGAATTCAGGATCAACCTATGAACCTAAAATGGGTTTGACAACATTTAAAGTTGTCCCTCCCAAACCTGAAGTAAGACATTTTGATAGAGGAGTTTCAGTCTCCACTGGTGCCATTAGGATAGATGAACTGGGTAATCTTATAGGCCCAAACACCAGTGTTAGTAAGCATGTACAAGGTTTTTCTTCTGATGAAAGTGAGGAAATTCATATTGGGAGAGTGAAGGCATTCTGGAGGTCAAGTTCTATGGAAAAGCAAAGTGATGACTCTGCTGAGCATTTTCCTAAAAAGTCAGCAGTCACCACAAACTCGAAGCCCTTTAATATAAAACATGAACACAAACCTGTCTGTCTTTCAGCTCCAAAACCTGCAGCACCACAAACTGTTACTACCCAGGTAGCTGAAAGACAATCTGAGAATGAAAGGACCAAACCAGCTCTTTCAGTTACACAGTCCCAGGTAACACCATTAGCAGCCCCAGCCGTTTGTAAGGACAAGCTGGAACTCCCGTTCGTAAAGCCACAAAGGAGAACTTCAAGTCAGTATGTTGCCTCTGCTATTGCAAGACACATCAGTGCAACTACCTTTAAAGCTGACCCTATGGAATATAACGAGAAAGATGAAAACAAGCAAGGGACAGGAGAGGTTAAGAATGAAGCAGAAGTTTCACCAAAAAGATGTATTATTGTGGCCAAATATAGCCCTGTGGAAACAGAATCAGCAGAAACAAGAGAAAACCTTTCAAGTATTTTTGCTTGCAGTCAGAAAGCATCCCACAGGTTTACACCTGGTGATAATTCTGGCATGGAAAACAAAGTAGTTAATATCAGGGCATCAAATCAAGCAACTTCTGTGAGTTTCTATAAAAAGAATGCCAGTGTCCCACTTACTAAATCCTCTTCAAAGGGTAACAACAGTGCAGAAGATGATCATGGTTTAAACAGCAAACAAAGTGTAGCAGAGAAAAAGACTGTGTTTGACCAGAAGTGTGAGACTTTGACCCACACTAACTCAGCCTCATCCCTCAAGTCTCCTGATCTCCAAGGAGTCCCATCCTCTTTCAGCTCGCCTTTACGAGTCACTAAATGGTGTCCTGCTAATGGTGTACAAGTTAGTTCACTTAAAGCTTCTCCTGAGCTAAATGGTGCAGCAGCAAATGCAGAGTCAGAACAGGAGGAGAAACCTGATGATTCAGATGTTAATACTGTTGGAGACCTGGATGTTAATGTGCAGACCAATATTTTTGGACCAAAGAAGAAGTTCAAACCTGTCATCCAAAAGCCAGTTCCAAAAGACACATCATTGCACAGTGCCCTAATGGAAGCCATTCAAACAGGAGGGGGAAAGGAGAAACTAAGAAAGGTAAAGTGGAAAGCTTTTTTAATGTGATCAGACTGCAGAGCTCTATATTCACTCTCTCAGACACCAGAGGTTTGGTAACGTGTACAGTTGCTGGTGCGCTGGCAAACGCAAGGCATTTGAAAAATTTATAATGGCAAAATGCAGACCAAGCTGCTGCTTATTCTGCACATCCTGTATATTATGCAACATCATGGCTGCTGCACTAGCTAGAGGAGGCAGAGGGGGCATCAATACAGATAAACGAGAGGTAATTGAGGTTAGTCTAAGAGCCAAACCCTCATTTCAGTGTGTTATGTAAAAACAGGAACACACAGCATGGAGAAAACTTGTAAATACCTGCAATGAAAGAAAATTGCATTTTGTTTTACTAGGGGATAATAGTATGCCACTGACTTCATGCTAAGGGGTTATGGACTGGAGCTCTAAGTACAGCATTACTATCTACACATACCCTTACTGTTCAGTGTGAATAAGGTTTTACAAACAGGCCCAAAAAAAGACAAACTGATTAGTCTTCATAGTTTGCACTCTGGTACAAGTGCCAAAAGGTGTTTCCAAGCTATATCTAAGTAAATACCTAATAACAATGTGAGTTTTATTCCCTTCATATTCTAGGTTTCAAACGGTGCACTAAATGGCAATCACAGGAAACCTTCATACACTGAGCCAGAGAATGAGCGTTCAGCCCTACTAGCGGCAATTAGGGGCCACAGTGGCACCTCAAAGCTAAAAAAGGTAAGGACTCAAGAGGGTAAGTGATCTTTGAAGTGCAGTCTATTCCTTCTAAGTGTTTTGAACAAACCCAAATATCCCACAAATGAAACACTGTGCTGCAAAGAGAGAAGTTGAGGGGGTAACCATATGACAGAAGACCAGATCTGACTTAGGCAGACAGCACAGCAGGTTCAACCCTATTCTCTGCTATAAAACTTAAAAGTCTTTCAAATAGTCTGCTTTTAGCTTAGAAAGAAGCATGTAGAAATCCAAAAAAATTACAGGGAGTGTACATAGAAGACATCAAATGTTCATCATTTTCACATTTAGATTTTTAGAATGGTTTTGGTTGGAAAGGTCTTAAGCATTATCTAGTTCCAACCCCTCTGCCTTGGGCAGGGGCCTCTCCCATTAGACCAGGATGCTCAAGGCCCCATCCAACCAGCCCTCGAATACCAACAGGGATGGGACATCCACAGCTTCTCTGCACAGAGAAGCTGTAGTTTAGGAGTTTGCAGTTGGACTAATATATTTGCATTACCTACCACATATATCCAATCCCAGCTTCCTGAACACACTAGGACTTCTTCATACATGCTGTGTATCTATCTGCTAACATGGTGCAAATTGTATGCAAGTGATTGATATTGATGCTTCATCAACATTCACCACGGCAGGATGATTCCTTCTCTCTGAAAGATTTACCTAACCATTAAAGCATCTCTTATTCCTAATAGCCAAAACCTGCATTGTTCTAGCCTTAGTTTTCTCTCAGTTGACTAATCCGGCCAAAGATGTGTCCTTGGCAAGGAGGTTCCCATTTCCCTCATGCAATGACTCAGTTCATTAGCACATATCCAGATAGCTGGCATGAGATAGAAAAATTCTCTTGCCTGTGTTAGGGAATTACTTCACCCCTCAAATATCCTACTGCCCTTGCTGCAGGTAGGGCACAGCTTCCTCTGAGCCTGTGAGCAGGATGTGCTAAGCAGCAGCAATCTTCACACATACTTAACTGCATTTTGCATTCATTAGAAATAAATAGCAATTTGTGAAAGAGGCTCTGACAATGAAGTCATCACAGAGACTTTTTAGAATACTTTCCTCTGGCAGAGAAGTTTTTGCCATGATTTTAAAGGAAGTTGCCTGGAAACCATATTCTTTTTCACACCATATCACCTGTGCTAGTTAAATCAGTGTGTTTGTGTGTGTACAGGGCGCTATACAGATGTGGTGTCCGTTTCATGTTGTCTCAAATGTTTGCCTTTTATCTAATATGACATGATGCTCATATATATATATTGTGTGTATAGGGAAGGAATGTAATACAGGCGCTCTCTGGATTATTTTAGGGGAGATGAATCCTTTAATTTTTCACCACAAGTTGTGTTTCAGTTTGTCTGAGAAATGAATTATAATGGACCTATTTGGCCCATAGTTCTGAATTTCCTAATAAATGCTGAATCATTGTAATTACTAACAATACATCATGATTGTTACTAGTAATGGTATTAATGGAAAAAAGTATCTCTTGACACAGTTGATGAAAAAGCTGGCTTAGTCTGAAAGACTGTCTTTTGTGCCTGTATGCATTTAAAGTAGGATGAGTTTCCAAGCTGGTAATTTGTGCAAAAATTTTAGTTTCTGAAATTCCACAGAAACACAGTTGGAAGAATTATCAATTGATTTTGTCCTCAGTGCTTTCACGTAGCTGTCTTTGGTATGTTTTGTTTTGTTTTGTTTTGTTTTGGTTTGGGTTTTTTTGTTTGTTTTTAAGTATGGCTGGAAACTTTAGGTTTAATGGCTTTTTTTTTCAGTGAAGCTATGTCTGAGAGCTCAGATCTGGAAGAGCTTCCCTGTCATCTGAGATTATTTCTGTGCAGCCCAGACTGCAAAAAGTAATCATATTCCTGGGTGGCTACTGCAGCCTTAATATATCTTCCTGATTCCAAAACCCTTGTGGTTGTTTCCAAATTAATACCAAGTCCAACTTTCTCTCTTACCTTACATGCCAAGAAGAGTTACAGGATGCTGAAGCTCACAGTAAATAAAGATTGAGTTTCTGAGACAGACTCAATGCCAATTCCTCAATGCTGGTAATCAGCCCAGCTGAGTGATGTGACTGAGTAGTAACAGATGTTCAACCCCATGAGCAAACAAAAGTTCTGTGGGTTCTACATCATCCAAGAAAAGTGAAATTGGGGTACTGAAAGTGAATCAAATGTCAAATAATTACAGTTTAGCCATGCTTGATATTAACCACCTTCTTTCAACTGCATGATGAGCAGATCTCCTCATTGGCCTCCCAAGAGCTGCAGCGTTTTAGGGACGCAGAACGGTCCTTGCAGAAGGCAGAAGACCTTCAGGAAGAGCAGCTGTGTATTCCACCTGCCCCTGCCCAGCCACCACCACCACCTCCCATTCAGCTGTCAGCAGCAGCTCCTAAATCCTCTGCCACAGCCTCAGGTAATCCAATGGAGGCAAGGCAAGCCCTATTGGAGGCCATTCGCTCTGGTGCCGGAGCAGCAAAGTTAAGAAAGGTAAATGTACTTTCATATTATACTGTGGTTGAAACAACCTATGCTTGCTGTGTTTTCAGAACCATTTTTAAGCTCTTCTAGGCAAACATTTCTTTCTTCCATCAGAAGATACATGCACTGTTTCCTCTAACTGAATCAAAAATCAGGCATGTATTTGAAACCTTTGAACAGCTAATGAAACACACCCATGCATATAGGTAACCATGTGAACAGACAATGTAATTTATTAAAGAGATCATCAAGAGCATGACTATAATTTCAGAAAGCATTTTCATGACCATTTCATTCTGTATTATCTGAGATAATACTGGATGTCCTTTAGACAAGATGAGCCTAAGAAAGATCAGATATGAGGCCCTGAAGCAAATTTATAAATAAACATTCTCTCCTAACTTCCATAGTGTGTCCTAGACCTTGATTCCCAATACTTAAACCTTGTTCACATGTGCTGAGAGCTGTCAGTGAAACTGTGAGGTCAATTTAATGTCTGCCTGAACTTTATTAATTGAATTATCTGTGTTTCACTTTTGTGGTTAGATGTGAATCGGTCAACTCCCAGATGGCTAAATGCTCAGTTGCCTGTGTGTGATTTTTGGAGTAACTTTACTTATCTCTTTGATCAAAGTTTGTTCTTCCCAATCTCAAATTACACTGTGTTTCTAGGTAAAGAGAAGCAGATTAATTGTCCTGAGTGGAGGCATCCCAATATTGTACTGCAGTATCCAAGAATAGACTTTGATCCAAGGACTTAAGAGAATGTAGAAAAGCAGATGTAGCTTTCCCAACATATGAGTTAGCTGATGCCAACCATAAACGTGTAAATAGACTTTAATCTTGCTCACTTGTCCTCTTTTAAATAATTTAAAAACACATTTAAATTTTAACATTCAAAAGTTGTCAAAAAAATCTGGTTTCTGATCAACCAGAAATTCCACAAAATCGGACAAATGGCACAAAAAAATCAGTGTTTCAGGGAAATTTACATCAGCATGGTCTGATTACATCAGAAACCTGGATGTGCAGTTAATTTTTCATGTGAAAAATTACATCTATGTTATGCATATAATTATGAGGAGCAGCTGAGTTCACACTTGGTTTGTTCAACTTGGAGATGGCTGAGGAGCAACCTCATTGCAGTCAGTGCTTTCCTTGAGGAGGGCAGCTGAGCTGAGGGCACGATCTCCTCTCTCTGGTGGCCAGCAGTAGATTCCAAGGGAATGAAATGTAGCTGTGTCAGGGGAAGTTCATACAACAGTAGGAAAAGGTTCTTCCCCCAGAGAGTGGTTGGGCACTGGAACAGGCTCCCCAGGGACCTGGTCACAGCACCAGCCTGACAGAGTTCAAGGAGCAGCTGGACAATGCTCCTAGTCATATGGTTTAGTTTTAGGCATTCCTGGGAGGAGCAGGGAGTTGGACTCAATGATCCTTATGGGTCCCTTCCAATTTGAGAAATTCTGTGATTCTAAGGCTACAAATGATGAAGAAGTCAGTCCTTTATTTCCCCACTTCACCAACTGACAGAAAAAAATGGGACTTGAACATTCAAGGGTACTTCATGCAGTTGTTTTCTAGATAGTTCTTCCAACTGCATTGCTCTTGCAGAAGTCTCTGAGGGGGATCCATAGCTCTACTCATGAAAACAAGTCTTTATCATATCTTTGGGGATTTATTTCAAAACACTTGGATAACCAGTGCAGGTCATGAAAGTGCCCCAGATAGACTGATGTATTCTGCTAAATACTGTGCCTGTCTTGTCTCATTTCCAAGACAGAATAATTTTTGCTACTTTTGACATTGAAACAACAGAAGAGTACATCTCTTTATATAGGTCTCTTATGAAAATAAAAGAGAGCAGTGTTTTGTCCAAGACAGAGTATGATTTTCTTATTACTGTGCTGTCCTTCCAGATATTGGATATGCAAGCTAGTCTTATGTATGCCAAAGTCATCATGACACTTTGACATCTGAGATCTCATGCCCTTGATAACTGATTAAAGTAAAAATGTTTTCAGATTTCTGAAAAGGCTTTCTATCCAGTGTGTTTTAATATCTCTTCTAGTTTTATGCATTATATTGAGAGCCAAATTCTGATCCTTCCCTGCAGTTGGAAAACTTGTGAGAGCAAAAGTTGAATCCATAGAAGAAAGAGAATACATAATAGCTGGATATCAAGGTTTTCTTCCTTTATCCATGCCTAAGGAACACTGAGTTTTTTGTAGGCAGTGGCTGACAGTTTGCTTTGTGCCAGGGCTGAAGCAAATTTTTTCTTTGTTTTGCCTCCTCTGTCAAAGTTCTGTGATGTGATTTGGAGATCTGAGCACAGCACTGTTTTTGGCTTTGCTTTCTGGAAGATTTTGGTTGCAGCAACTAGACAGCAGAGTAGGTAGTTCAGTTCAGTAATGGCATCTGTTTCTCTTCCATTGTCTTCTCAAAGTCTTCTGGGACAAAGGCTTCTGACAGCAAAGTCATTTATTTAGCTAATATTGTGGAGAACTGGGAAAAAATCTGCGTTGCTGACAGCAAAGTCATTTATTTAGCTAATATTGTAGAGAATTTGGAAGAATCTGTGTTGCATAATTATGCGTGACTCGGTGCTTATTTATGTGGGGTTAGTTGCAATGGAAGTAGATCAAACATAGCTGTCATGGGAAGCAAATGTAAAAAGCAACCAATTACCTAGATAAGGAGCATCCCAACAAACATTTGAGCTCAAGTATTGTCTGTGAAAAGGCAGCTCCTCCACTCCTCCCCTGATTACACAGCTGTTTGCTAAAGTCATGAACTTTAAGGTTAAAAAATTTGCTGTGCAGGAAATGAGGAGAGAAGTTGCTGCAGGCTGACCTTGCTTTGCTGAGAGTCAGGGTCTGCACAGCACAGTCTCTAATTGGGTCAGCCAAAAGAAACCAGAGCAGAAATAGATGCTTGAGGGAAATGCCAAGTAGAGGTAAGATAGTATTTGTATAGCTCTCCTCTCTTGTCCTTAATCCATTTTTTGAAGTACTGTGCCTGTTTGGGCAAATAAATCACTCTTTGTTTTGAAGAAATAGCTTCTGTTTTATTGCACTGTTGCTGTCCACAGACTCCTGAAGGAAAATTTTTGCAGGTGCCAAGCCCAGTTGAACCTGCTCAGTCAAATGGTTCATCTCTAATGCAGAGCATTTCAGAGACCTGCCAGAAAGTGGTTACACTACAGATCCTACCCAAAAGAAAGGGAGACACAGATGTGTTACAGGAATGGCATGAATTTACCAACCTGGAAGAGATCTGACAATGTACAAGGAAGTAACCCTTTCTTCCAATTTTTAGAAATGGTCTGTCAAGGAACCTGATAGGTGTTCGACACATCCAAAGTGTAACAGCAAGTCAGGGGGGTGGCATCAAGTGAAGCCACCAGCCATGATGGGTTCCCTGGTGCTTTTGGTGGTTACTTACAAGGAATGAACATGTCTCACTAGCAAGAAGGTTGTCCCAGCCATGGGGTCTGCCACACGAGCAAAGGAGAATCAGTTGATCTAGGAAGTA
Organism: Vidua macroura; assembly: GCF_024509145.1. NCBI lineage: Eukaryota > Metazoa > Chordata > Aves > Passeriformes > Viduidae > Vidua > Vidua macroura. The sequence continues at coordinate 85,229,827 of NC_071571.1, read as the reverse complement.
AACAGCTCCTCTGAGACCAAATTTTGGCTAATTCTGGTGGACAGAACTCAGGTCATAGAGCTGTACCATTTAATGTTCTGATTTTAAAAGTGAACTAGTGTTTTCCTTAAATTGTGCCAAACACTATCATGTAGTTAAGATCTCTATGTGCAGTTTTTAACTTCCTATTTGCCGTCTCATAAAATGCAAGATAATGTAGCTAGATGTCTGAAATTCTCTATATCAATGGATGTGTATTTTTTGTGCTTATGTAACTTGCCTTGGGATTTACCATGACTATTTGTGGAAAAAAAAAAAACATAACTACACATGCAAATAACCCATTAGATGTCTAGCTGTAGGTATAGTTGCAGCACAAGTCCATGCAGGATTAAAAATCTTACTCAACAAAGGGAAGCTATAAAAGTTGCTTTAGTTTATATGCCATATACTCATTTTAGGTAGAGTTGTACCCAGGGATTTGGTAGAAATATTGCAGGGGAATTTGTCTGCACATGATGGGGAAAGCAAGTCTGAAGAATAGGCTATTGCTCTTGGTAAAGTGATTGCTTCAGACCACTTTTTAATGGTATGTGCAAGGGAGATTCTGCAGATTCCATGTATTTTCCAATAAAGATTGGAATTGCACCAAAGTAGTTTTTTCTGTTTGTTCACTGAGATTTTTAAAAATTAATTTGGCTCCATCACAGTTCTCACAAGCATTCGTGGTGATGTTTGGCATCAGCATTAGGTCACGTCAGCTCTTGATACGTGCAGTGTATCATTCTGTTGGCAATCAAAGGAGCCAGGTAAGATAATTACTACACCAATTGCAAGGAGTCCCTGTGTTCTCTGGGATAATTTGGAGCTGGTTGTCAACAAGTAATGTGTCGATCGGAATTATGTCATGTTGAGTATCTTCTAGGAAGCATGGCCTAGTTCCATACCTTTATGTGAAGCAGTGGACTATTCTTCTTGCATAAGCAGAGAAGTATAGTTGTGAATGAACAAATACTGCTTCTTATTATCAGTCTCTGTGGGTGCAATGAAAGAAATTACAGACTCAAAGCCACAGTCGATCTAGGCTTTGGTGTGCTGGAAATGAGGCAGGAGGCCCAACGATAAGGTTGGCCAAGCTTGATATACAGGTAGTCAAATGAGCTTATGAAGTGATTCTAGTTCCCATGCACAGTGAGAGGCAGGCATTTGCATGCTGTTACTCTGTTTGAAAAAGGAAGATAAAACATAATTTGAACTCTTCACCTTGCTAATAATTTATACCATGACCTATTTTTTTCCTCAAGAGTAAGGGTCAAAATGGAAAATTTAGACTTGATCAAATGCATTATTCCTGTTTAGCTTTTGTGGTGACCTTAATGTATATCTCTCTGATAGAATCAAAGCTCAGTAACTTTGAATTTGGAAGAGCACCTTAGCATATGTATTTAAAATTAAGCATATGCTTAGATGACCTGAGGACTGGGAAAGGAAGATAAGCATTTGTGTAAGTGTTTTCCTGAATCAAAGCCACTGGGAGTTTCCTTTATTCAATCAGAAAGCAAAGTACTCATCAATTCATTTTTATGGCCAGTGACAGCTAACCAATAACAGAACAGATTTTGGCTGAAAGATGTTGCATACTTGCAGCCTGGGCTTCATTCCACAAATGAAGGAATTTCACAGAAAAATGCATCACCTATGCTCCAGAAATAACACAATTGCAAACATAATACCTAAGGATGTCTGAGGTGTGGGTTTTTTAGGGAAGGATAGCACTTTTCATTAGACCAAGTGATATATCTAGAAAAAAAAAAAAAAAAAACAGATAAGCTTAAGTAGTCTCAAGGAGCAGATGAAGAAACCAAGCTTGAAAACAGCCCCACGGGAGAATGTTTGGTTAACAATGTCAACAGTTGGAGGTTTAAAAATATCTTGAATGATCATGTGCTTTTCTTTGTTACAGGTCCCTCTGCTCGTTTGAATCATGTAAAAAGAATAGGTAACTGGAAAATCTAACCCTGTATGCACCCATAATCATCATTCAAAGTCTGAAGTGGCAAAAAAACATCAAGAAGTTTAGTTTATTCTCTTGACTACAAGCCAAAATAAGTTGTAGTTAATTTTCTGTGTGTTCCTGCATAATGGTTCTAAGGGGAAAATATGTTGCTCTTCTGTAAAGCTTCTGTGCCAAGGAATTGTGTTTTGCCTCTGAATATTTAAGGTTGCCAATAAACTATTCTTGTTGGCAGGTTAATAAGAATATAAACACTGTGCAGTCCCGTGTTAATACTTAATTGTGTTTATGGGCAAAACTAAAAACTTTGCTAGCTATCTGAAAAGTAATTCTCATTTCCAGCTGTTAAAAATATGTAAGTGTTTCAAACTATTCACTTGCTTCTTTTTTGATTTCAAGAAGGGCTGTAAACAATTAGGGTGAAAACCAGAGTAAAGATCTATAAAAAACAATCACAAGAAAAAAGTTAGGATACCTAAATTGTCATGTGCTGGGGTCACTGGTTTTTAAAATTAAATTAACTTTGTATCTCTGCTGGAGCTCTGAGAAAGCAGGCAATCAATAATGAATGTGAGACAGTGTCTGTTGAAAAGTTACTTATGGGGTATGACGTATAGAATGCTAATGTGCAGAGATATGCTGAACCCTGGTAACAAACATGGAACTTTAAAAATATTGAGCCACCTTAAAGGATCTCTATTTGCAACAGACTGTGAAGGTTATAAATATGATTCAGAGTATAGAGGTCCAAGATGTAGAATTCATTCTGCACTGTAAAATGAAGTGGAGCTGGTTTATGTCAGTAACCAGGACTTTTGTGGTCTATTGTTCAGGGCATGCATAAGTTGGCCCTTGGTTTCTAATGTGTATGGCTGTTGTATGTTGTCTCACAAGTATTTATAGCAGCATTTTTTTCAAATGTTAACTACTTTGGTAGTTGTTGTTGTACATATTTTGAAAATATTTCGTTAAATTGATTAACTTAAAAAGGACAAATGAAAATGCTTTTTCACATTTCCTATATTGTAATGAAACTGAAGAAGAAGAACTTTGTACATTTACATTTTTATAATCACAGACTACAATGGTGGCAGATTTTTTCTTTAAGCTGGAATTTAAAATGTATAGCTATGGACTGTTGAAAGCACGAGAATATTTAGCCATCTGCATTTAATGTGACTATATATTATATATTATAAAATATTGATGTCTGTTAGTGCCACGAATAAAAACAAAATCAAAATCTGACATGACTTCAAAGGCTCTTTTTTTGTCAAATATTTTCCATTTACTGAAAGAAATTAGAACTAGAAACGGACTTCAGCAAACCAGTGTGCTGTGTTCACTGTCTCATGTCTAACATAAAATATCTCAAGCCAGGAAAGTACTGAGAACTAACAGTTTAGAAGTGCAGTAGAAATCACCAGCTTGGATCAATATGTGAGTTATATACATTTCAGCAATGATGGAGTACTGGTAATGTTCCATTTCCTCATTAGGAAGCTTATATATTCAAAATTAAGGTGCTCTGTTGCACCCTATGATAAATAAGAGCACCTCTGTTGATTGTGATTATCCTTCATTTGCCTTTAAAGTTTTTTCGGTGTGCTAGAGACAGAAGCAGTACCGTGTTGAAAATGCTATCACAGGAAAGGATTCAGTCACTCATAAGTTTAATGCTGTAGATATTCCCCAGAGCAGCAAATACTCCTTTCTTGGCTGGCTGCTGCAAGCAAATTTCAGTCCATCTCTCCTTCTGCTTGTTCTTCGTGTTGCCTGAAGGCCCTGGGTGCATAGCCCTTCTTCCTAACACCCTTTTATTGTAATAAGTTCTATGAGTACTTACTTTTCAATGGTAGGGATTCAAAACTGGATTTTTGGACAATAACATTCTCTAGGTCTCACAATGAAAAGGTTCTGGTTCTGGATGCTGGCACTATATAGAACTAAAGTTTCTAAGTTTTATTCATAGATAAACTTCTGGGTAAAAGCTATAAAAACAGCTACAAGATAAGATGTCATCTTCACTTTGACAGAAAAAAAAATTACAAAGACCCTGATGGCTCAGTCACAACTCAAACTAAAAATGGAGGGGAAGTTCAGCTACCTATAGTAGGAAGCCTAGGCTGATATTCATTCCCTTCTCATGTTAATGAGAATTGTGTCCACTCTTAAACTGTTATACAGGTGCTGTTGAACTCTTGGTAGTAGCTCAATTTAACCCCAGGTGAATTTAGATTAGATATTAGTAGATTTTACTGTAAACCCATTTATTTATAATGAAGTCTAGTTACCAGTATGACCCTTCCATATAGTAACTTTCTGTTCATGCTTTTAGTAGTAAATCATGGTTAGCTCATCCTGTAAAAGAAAAACCCTGAAATGTGTCTGGTAAAGACATGCCCTTTTCAGCACCAAGTTTTTTCATCTATATGGCTGCTCTTACTCTCCCACACTGTGTGCTAGTGCAGACACAGCCTGTGTCTAGAGATGTATGTGCTGCCCAGGTTACACCCTGACATGTCCTGTCATGGCACAGTCTGCAAGCTCCTTTCTTTTTTGAAGGACTTCAAGAAGGACAGGGAGCTCCCCTTTTCCTTAGTGTCTCTCCACCTAGATTGTCCCCACATGCTCTTGCCTCAGTTCAACCACAGGAAAGGCTTAGATATATGCCTGATTCATCCAGCCCTTTATATATTTTTTTTGGTAAGAGATTGAAATTAAGTGAAAAAATGGTATCACCACGGAAACTGAATGGATAATTTGGGTTTGATATCTTTATTTATTGTATAGGTGTAATTCAATGTTCAGAGCTTAAAGATATCCAATCTCATGTCTCAAAAATTTCTACTTCTTCCTTCCCTTTTTTTACATGTTTTTATTAATTTTTTTGAACTTGAGTTTAGAGTAATTGTCAACCATTAAGTCAGCTCTCATTAGATCTCTCTGATTAGATAATTAATTTTAAATAATACTGGTTATCTGCACAAGCTATTTGATTTAGAGGAGTTCATTACAGATTTTTTTTTTTAAAGACAGCCTGTTAACATTAGTCATGCAAAGTATTGGACCAAAGGACCTCTTGACATGCACATCAATCTACAGAGTTTCAAACATGGCAGGGTTCTACTTCCCCAGCTCATACAAGTGATTTGTACTATTTATGCTACATTTGCCACAGCCAAAAATTGGGACTTCATCAGTGTGTAGGAGAAAGAAAGAGAACAAGAGATGCATTTATGAAACAATGGAAAAAATTACCCTGAGATAGTTTTCCCTCTAACTTCTTCAGAAAAGAAAGAAGCAGTTCTATTGTTGAGTGCTGCTTAGCATTAAGCACAGGGTTTAATTTTAATCCAAAGATTTGCACAAATCTTGATTTGAATTAGTTTGTCTGAATGAAATGTTTATAAATCGGTTCTTTGTTGGTACAATATGAAAAATAGTTGTCTTCTGCAACCGTTAATTAGCAACTTTTACATATGTAAAGTATTTATTTGTGTGTATTGTTTCTCATCTCTAATCCTCTGTTGGGTTACATATGCATTATGTGTACCAACGTGCTTTGCCTGTGAGACTTCTGTTAAGATTTATTAGACTATTCCCATTGTTACTCCATTTGTTGCTGCTGAGCACACACAATAAAATACTCCATGCCCCTGCTATATAGCTTTAGCTGCCATAATGGTTGCGTTTCCCCACTTGCAGAAAACGACCTTTGCAATGATAAAGTTCTTTTTTAAACACAAAATGAAATGAATTCCTGATTTTTCAGTAATGTTTACCTGGATTTTGTGCATCACTGTTTTGATCTGCTTTACTTTTTTGTTGCTGAGTATGGTGTGGAGTTTGATTCATAGCTGATGGCTTCCTTTGCTGGAGAAAGTTTCCGTGTAGTTGCATTCTCAGGGTTGTTCATCAAAGTATGGTAAGATGGATGACCCTTTCTAAGAGCAAAAAGGTACCTTTTTGTTGTTGTTATCAAATATAATTATTTTTTAAATAAATATAATTTGCTTAAATACTAGCAGTTTACATGATGCTGCACCAGATACCAAAATCCCACTATCCTCTGTTTGTCTACCAACTTTTTTGTTCTTGTTTAAACAGCTTCTGATTTATTGCAGTATTGAAGACTTCAAAAAGAGAGAGAAAATAGAACTACTTAACAGGAATATTGTGTTTTTCACACTTAAGGAGTTTAGAAACAAGCTCTCTTCCATAGTCTGTTCCCTCCCATCACTCATTCCATATGTACAGGAGCACACGCGCACAGAGTCTCCTTCGTCATTTCAGAAGGTCAGGAATAGTTAAAAAAGCATCTTTACCACGGGATCCTTTTCCATTTTTAACAGTAGCTTTTTTTGTCCCGTAAAATAGGAACTTCCAGAAAGTCAGGGACTAAGTTTTGGCGCAGTCACAGCAGCTATACACAGTCACTGCTGGAAGTAATGTCAAATCCAGTTCCATATAATGCTATCTTCAGCCAATTTCTTTTCCTTTGGTTTGTTTTTTTCTTTTTCTTCTTTCCTTTTTTGTCTGTGAACTGATAAAAGCATGTACGTGGCATGTCTCTTTTCTGAGGTCATTGTTGTGCTTGAAGCCCTAAAAGGTTTTCCCCTGAACAAAGCATAGTGGTGTTGCATTTGGACACCGGACTGAAAGAGGACATTTATTCACACACAAACACCACTGTCCAGTTTTCAAGTCAGGAGCTTGAAAAGGAAACCTTATTGAAAGAACAAGACTGTGGAACATTATTGTCTTCTACATCAGAACCTGTGTTTACTGTAACAGGAACAAAGCAAACATAGTGCAAATAGGCGTGGGCTTCCTTTGTCTTGTTCCATGCATTCAACAGAGGCGTTTCTGTCAGAAGCACTGGCATCTGTCCACAGTAGTGCTTGGCACGGGTGAGTGGGTCACAACTTGAGGGTACTGATTTCGGTGGCACCACTGATGGATTGTGTCACTGGTTTGGGCTTTTTATGCCTTGTGATAAGCCAAAATGTGGTTGGATTTAGCCAGTACTTGAGACTGCAAACCAAGTGCCTGTGCTGCAGCAATGAGCAAAAGCTCCACACATGGACTGCAGTTGAGGTGGAGAGTGATCCATGATCCATTGTGTGCCAGCTACAGCACCCAGATGCCAGTAGCCAGTGCAATCTCATCTTCTTAAGCCAGAGGTAATGATAATGGTGAAGGAAGAGGGAAAAAGATGCATCTGCCTTCTGACAGAACCTAGGAATAAGCCACATGTAATTCAAAGAGCTGCAGCCCTCCCTGCCCCAGCAACATCTAACAGTGCAAAGGACATGCAGGAGGTGACTCAGTAAGCAGCAGGTCCATCAAAACTACTGATAGGTCTGAATTATACCGACATGATCCTGGAACTGCACCTATCTCTGCTGATACAGCTACCTGGTGGGTTAGCATGCTCAAGACCAGACTAAAACTCTCCCCAGTATAGACCCTTTGCTGATAAAATCCAGCTCTCACTCCTTCAGTCAGCTCAGGAGGTGGGTGTACTTGGCATGTTCCCAACCAGCAGCACCAAACACAGAGCAGTGGTTTGGCTGCCTGCACAGTGCATGCTTCCTCATTCATTAGCCTCGCTGCTAATGTTCCAAACTTCCCAACTTATGGAAGGAACTGTCAGAGGCAATTTGCAGGCAGCCAGTGCTGCAGAACTGCAAAGAGTTATATTTTTATGTGTTGATGAATAATTTAGCAACAATTCTGTGTTATGTAAAATTACTGCTTTGCTGCCACTGGGGCCAATGTTCGTACAAAGTGTTCTAAGCTCAGTTATACAAGTTAAAGCTTGCTAGTTTTATGCATCTGTCATTAGAGATAATTTTTCCAGGTTCAAACTGGGAAGCAGAGCAGGTCTTTCATTCCAGGAGAGGGAAGTTCCACATCCTCATTCTCCTTTATAGTCCTGATCATCCTATTTCCAAATGGTCAGTTTTGCACTAGGTTGTGCAGTAGTGCTGGTTTTCCCTACAGAGGAGGAGGCTATATAATACATTTCCATATAAATGCTATGGAAATCATCAGTTCTCCAGACCTTTGCTTTATACTACAGAGCAACCTAAGACATATTTTCATTCATTAAATGTGGGCAGGGAACACAGAATATGGGCAGATGTAGATATATCTGGTTATGGTTTCAGATTGGAAGTTGTTCCTTTGAGATTCCACCTATTCTATACTCAGAGCAGGATCAAAAGATTAGGGAAAGAAAGGAGTATTATTGCCATCCAAAAGCACGCTTGTAAGCATGCTTGTAAAGTGAGATTGAAAACCTACGGTAACTCAATATGGTCCACATCCAGAAATGGAGAAACTCAGAGACTTCCTTAGGACTCTGCATCTCAGGGACTGCTTCTGCCGTATTCGACAAGTGTTGCCAAGGGATGCTTAGTTGCAAATGCAAATATGTTCAAGGCTGAAGGATCAAAGAGCAATTAAATTAAAAACTGCTGACAGGTCAATCTTAATAGTCATTTCCATGCTGAAATAAGTCAATAAATCTTAGCATGCAATAAATCTTACCACATAAAGGTGGGCTTGCATAACAGGAAAATGTAGTAAAATATAGCAATATATTTTATGCAAATGCTTTTTAAAAGTAATGAGTAGCATGTTTTATTCATCTTGTCCTGGCATCAAAGCGGTCAAGAAGACATTGGACTTCTGGAATGGGTTAATCCTCTCCAGCAGCAGTGTGCTGAGCAGGCAGAATGCCTTCTATTTATATTACTATTTACTTATATTTGTAAATACAAGCCTTAATTGAGCTCCTGAGTCCTGCTGTGTTTGGTACTGTGCAATCACCACATAAGTGACTGTCCCTGCCCCAAAGACCTTTACAAACTAGAAAAGTCAGAAGAGGAGGATGGGAGCAAAGCAGTCGTGTGACTTGCCTGAGGTCACCCAAGTTGTTAGTGGCAGAGACAGAACTGGAGCCTGGGCTTCCTCTACCATTCTTTGGTCCTGTTTTCCAAGTCATACAGCTTCCTGGCCTATATAATAAATACAGCAAGTATGGATCATATAAGAAAAAACTCAACCTCTCTTGGTATCAACCTCTCTTAGTAACTCAACATGCCCTTGTGTTTTTATCTGTTCTCTCAAATGCATTAAGTATGAAATATTAGATAATGCTCCTAGGCAGTTGTGTCTATAATGAGACACTTCTCCAACAAACACATAATACAAGAGGGATTTGGCATCCAGCTGCTAAATCTAAAACAGATTTTCTGTGTGGTAGAAGTTCCCTGATAGTTAAATAGCCAATATGTCCATCACAGCTTCCTGCCCACCTGTAGCTGTACTGCCCGCTATCCCCAAGGGAAGATCCAAGAGGAGAAGGTTCCTGATACTGCTGCTTCAGCAGTGCCTGAGTGCCTTAACAAGGATCTTTCTATTAGCCCCAGTGTAAACACAGGATGGCAGCCCAGGCAGGCAACACCAGGTGGAGGGAGCACAGATCATTTTAAATCATTTGCACGTTCTAAATCACCGGGCATGATCTGCAAAGAGTGGATCTTGTGTTACACACTGCACTTGGGAGGCAATGGAGACTATTTTCAGCTAATAAAATTTACAACAAATGACCCTGCACAGGAGAAGTCCTGTTCTCAAGGAAAAGCCTTACACCAGCACAGGCTCACAATTTGCAGTTCTTCTCGCAGCGGAAAGACTGAAGAATTTAATCCCCATTCAAAACAAGTCAAAACGTGGTGAGTACAGTAATTGCACAGACAAAAATAAAGGGGTTGGGGACAACCTGTACTTCCCTTCATCCCCCCCCGTTTTTTTGCCTTGGTTCAGAAGAGCTGCTCTTAGGCTTATGGGGCAAGATGCAGTACCTCATTTCCAGAGTGTTTTTCCTGGCGCTAACGGACAGCATAGAGCCCAACCCAGGGAAGTAACGTGCTGCATGTTCCCAAAACTGTGAACAAAAGGTGAGGATTTCTTGTTTTCCTTGGAATGAAGGTCTCATGTTACATGTCTACAGATGCAATGTGAATGAGATTTCAAAACTAATTTCAAATAGTTCCCTTTGTATACCTTTAACCAGAAGAAAGTTTGCCACTGTTACCAACAATGGTAAATATGCCCTTTTGCTTCATATGCCCAGGACAGTAAATTGTCACCAATAATCAAAGGTAGCATTAGAAAAAATGGGTTTAACTTGCAAAGGGAGATTTTTCCCAAGAGCAGGTAACATTATTCTCCACAGCAACAAACCAGTCCAGCACTGAAGTCTGCCAGTGAAATGCCAAATGGAAGATGTAAACCTGGTTTAAAAAAAAATAGACCCCAGCTCTACCTGACCTGTGCCTAGGAGCAGATTTAATTTTTCAGTGTGTGAGGCAGAATTTTCAGAGATGAAGAATGATGAGTCAGACCCACAAAATCATGAGACCAGTATCCAGTATGATGAGGGTTGCATTTTTCTGTTTTTAAGGGAACAGGTTCTGCCATGTGGTTTGGTCTGCCTGATTTCTGAAACTCCTTTGTCTGTCTGTGGGGTGTGGGTAGAGCTGTCAGCACCGTCCTCTCCTACTTTGTCCCCCCAGCTGTGCTGTGGGATCAGGCAGGGAAACCCAAAGTGGCCCAAAGGCAATGAGCAATTCCAGGAGAAGGGATGTTGAGTCAGCACAGTGCTCAGGCAGCCCTAGTGAGCACAGCTTCTCACTCAGCCCCTGTCCACACCAGTATGTCTGCACAGGACATTAATTGCTACCTAAAAAGAATGAGAATAAGAAGGATTAAAGTACAATATTCCCTGCAAGCACTGTCATTCACACTGTCAGGCTACTGAATATTTGACCCATGTTTGCCAATGAGTACTGAAAGGTAGTTCAAGCTAGTGTTCAAAAAATATCTGGCCAGATTACTAATAATTTTTATAGTATTGAGGGGGGAAAAAAGACTGTCTTGAAAGTTTTTGTTTAGGCCTGTTGGACTCAGGTTTTGTACTGGTACAGCTATTCCCATTCAAGGTGTGATATTTTTTACTGAAACAGATAAACCAAGAGAACCACTAGCTGGGGACATTTGTACTGGCACAACGGTGCTTTATACTAGTACAGCTTATTCGCCTGCTTGTATGGAAATAGAAATTTAAGCATAAATAAGCTTCTTTATACTGGTATAACTGTTTTCACCCTAGGGAAATTAAGCCATTTTTACTATACTAGTGTAGTTACAATTTTGTGTGTAGCCAAGCCTTTGCAGTAGTACAGCTTCTGTGTAGAAAAGCCCTCATGATGGCCAGTGCCTCTCTGTGCCAAAAAGCTGAAGAAAATCAATGAGATCATTCAGATATTAGTTATTTCACTGGATGAGGCTATCAAAATCTGGTGGTGGAGGAGGAGGAGTGTTTTCATTTACTTTAGTTGTCTGCTAAAATAGTCCATGTATCTGGCATGGTTTTGTGGATATCTAGATGCAGCAGACAACAGATATAAGAGTCAATTTTTTGTAATGCATTGCAACAGGAAGAGGTACTTTTACAATGTCTTCGTAAGTTCATTTTACATGAGAGGAATAAAGCTTTGATAGCAGAAGCCTGTCACTGGGAATCTCTCTGCTTTGGAAATGAACATCCTTCCCTTGCTCACACCTGGGTATCTCCAATTTAACTCAGCACGATGTAGAAGCAGAAAGCCATTATCCTGTAAGATAATAGCCTATTCAGTTGTCATCGCTTACAGACAGTGTATGTTAAGCAAAAAAAAAAAAAAAAAAAAAAAAAAAAAAAAAAAAAAAAAGAAGAAATACAACTTTTAAGGGTAGTCAGCAATTATGTGAAGCTTTTCACCTTAGAATGCCTTGCAAACTCTAGTTATATTTAAACTCATATCGCTGGAGTATGTCTATCTGTGTGGTGCTCTGTCCTTTTTTATATTCTCTATGTAAACATACTAGGAGGATAGGCAACACTCACAGGTCACTGTATGTCACAGGAAATGCTTGAGCTGTGCATAGCAGTGGTTGGGAAATGGTCAAGATCCTGCTGTTGGGACTCCTGTGGGAAGGGAAGGGAAGGGAAGGGAAGGGAAGGGAAGGGAAGGGAAGGGAAGGGAAGGGAAGGGAAGGGAAGGGAAGGGAAGGGAAGGGAAGGGAAGGGAAGGGAAGGGAAGGGAAGGGAAGGGAAGGGAAGGGAAGGGAAGGGAAGGGAAGGGAAGGGAAGGGAAGGGAAGGGAAGGGAAGGGAAGGGAAGGGAAGGGAAGGGAAGGGAAGGGAAGGGAAGGGAAGGGAAGGGAAGGGAAGGGAAGGGAAGGGAAGGGAAGGGAAGGGAAGGGAAGGGAAGGGAAGGGAAGGGAAGGGAAGGGAAGGGAAGGGAAGGGAAGGGAAGGGAAGGGAAGGGAAGGGAAGGGAAGGGAAGGGAAGGGAAGGGAAGGGAAGGGAAGGGAAGGGAAGGGAAGGGAAGGGAAGGGAAGGGAAGGGAAGGGAAGGACTTTGTTTCTCACAGCCCCTAGTTGTGCTTAGAAATGGAGTCGGCCTCTCCATTTAGGTGATAAGAAAAGTAACTTAAAGAATGGGTTGGAAATGATTTTTAAATACCTGCTGACAGCATGATTTCTTACTGCATTATAGATGGAGTATGCAAGTTGGTGACCCAAGTCTTTTCCCTCTAAATGTGAATTCTCAGTCTTCCTCTCTTTGTCTGTAATAATTTAGAGGTCGCTTTGGCAGTGTGGAAAATGGATTAATTCACCTGCTATCCTGATGGCCATTATGAGAAAATCACAAAGTCAAGGAAGTGCCTTGATTTTTACGACTGAAGTCTTCTGCAGACATGAGTCTATTATTCAGCTGCAGAGCTCTGTGGCCCTTGAAGCTGAGTTGCAAGGGTGAAGGTCACTGCTCTGCCAGTAATCACATTGCCATTACATGAAGTTTTAATCAGCACATACTGAGCAGACACAGCTCTGGTACCATACTGTTAAATACAATGGAATTTGCCCCACAGATGACTGTAGGTCCTTGGTGTTAAATCAACTCTGCCTGTTTACCTTTCAGCTGCAGATCAAACATATGAAATGTGCCATAATCCAGCTTTCCCCCCATCAGAGGCTTGAAGAAACCACTTTCCTGTAGCATTGCATATAAAGAGGTAACATTTCTTCATTTGCCTCGCATATCAAGATTCAAGGTAATCAGTCATTCATTCTACATCATAAATAATACATGTACCCAACCAAACACAAAAGGCTGTACTTCTGTCTGTTTTCCCTCCACACTTTAATAAGATCGTCTGAATTTCAAGATGAAATGTGCAGTCTCATATTTAAATCATTAGGTCCCTGTGTGGTATTTTGTCTCATTTTTGCAAGGTCAGGGTGCCCATTGTGGTCAAAGAAAGAAAGAAAGATAATGACTTTATCAGCAGAACAAAAAACTGATTCAGGGTGAAGAGGAAATAAGAGACCCATAGAGGGTAAAGGCTTGCTGGGGACTTGCAAGGGAGCTGTAAATCAGTGGTTTCAGACTACGGTGTGATGCACCTTCCCTGTGGTACAGTGTCCTGCCGTAATGAACCCTCAGCTCCTCTGTTGGCCCTTTCCCAGGCTTGGATGTGTTTTGCTGAAAAGGTAGCAGTCCAGCTTCCAAAATACTTGTGGCAATTTTAGGGAAACTAGAACAGTCATGCAAACAAAACAGAATTTCACAATATCGATATGTGTCCAGTAGCTAAAATTTCCTGGTTTGTGTGCAGTTTCTGGCCATGATTCCCTGTTTGGAACAGAGGATGGTCCTGAGACCTAGTAAACCTGGATTGCATTTTTGCCTCCTCACAGACTTCCTCCGTGACCCTGGGCAAATCACTCCATTCTTGCATGTCCCAGTTTCCAGGCCTGTGTTCATAAAAGATATCCTCTCTGCTGGCCTCCCCTGTCCTGTCTGCCTCAAAGGAAATCTGCCAGAGGATGAAGAGGGGGCTGAATTGTTGGGCATTTGTTAAGCATTGAGGGGGTCCAAATCTTAGGCAGCAGTTGTGGTCCCCCTAACATATGACTATCATAATAATGTGATTATTTAACCCATCTAGCTTCCCTGGCTGTTGAACTATAGGTATTTATGGTGGGTGGCCCCCTCAGAAAGGTGGTGTAGGTAATGTTTGTGAGGCACTAAGCAGTGCCTCAAGTTGTCTTTACTGCCAGGTCCCAGGCAGTGCTCATATGAATGCACTGGGCACAGAAGTATCAAAACAAATGCTACAATTCTTATTAGCTTTAGCACAAGCAGAAGCAGGACCTCAAACACAATCCAAGAAAGAGTGAGACAAAAATTTGGCAGGCCAAGTACACTGTATTCTCATGTCATCTTTAAATAACCATTTAACTAAAAGAAAGGTCACTTATAAATCCAGATAGAGACAGATAATTGAACTCCAAAGCTAATTTATAAAAAAGTTTCCAAAGCCCACATGCTTATATGTTATCTTGGACCACAATAACCTGGGTAATACCGGGAACGCTCTCAGCAGAGACAATTTAGGCACAAAATAGCTACAGAAGTCCATGATTAAATGCAGAGTGTTGGATGAGTACCACTTGCAGAAGTGTCATGTCTTGCCCCTAGTTATACCCATGGTAAATTTTGTCCAGATAATTAAGTCTTCTGTGATGCTCAAAGCTGCTCCCCCTCTTCTGTGATGCCCCTTACAGGACCTTTCAGTAAGAAGTGAGGCAATCACAAAGACCTTTACAGATAATTAACTAAGCTGTGGGGGCGGTCCAGCAAGTGCAACCACACAACTTTAACACAAGTAATCTCATTCAGTCATTGTCCAGTTTGGGCTAATTGTACTCTTCTGGCAGGTTGCTTCTCCCACCAGGACAGCTGTCCCAGGCACCCACTGCAGCACTGAGCTCTGGCATAACAAGCTTTGCTCCCACCCAGGCCCAATTTCCAGCTGTGGTGCTGGGGGCAAGAACAGACCTTGGCAGCTGGTATGGAGCTCATGGCATCACTGCTTGGCAAAGAGGTCAGAGATTTTCAAAATCCAGAGTCTCCTCACAGCCAGCACAGCCAGACCATAGAGGTCAACAAATCGCTGACCACAGAGCAGTCATAGACCCAAGCTGAAGATTATTCATGAGAGGAATAGATTGTTTCCCCCTTCAATTATCTTTTTACTGCTGAAAGAGAAAAAAAAAATCCTTTAATTACATGGGGTTTCTTTTCAAGTCCAAGGGTTCAGGATAAACTAGCATGCTTAAGAAAGAAAATATCTATACAGAAAATGATGAAGAATTCTGACTATTGAAAACACATATTCTTTCCTAATGATTTTCCTCTCTTTTCTAAGATGCTGAAAGAAGATGTGCTGATAGACATGTTCCTGAGCAACCCTTTGTACATGACGTATCTAGAAATTGAAATATATACAATGAGTTATATTGACTGCCTTGTACTAAAATTAATCACAACCCAGATGGAATGTGAAAGATTTTACACACACACATACACACACATATACACACATATACACACATATGCACACAAGCAGGCGTCTTACCTCCTGAGGGGGTTAAAAAGGAAACATGTAAAGTGATGGATGAAAAAATAAAGAGTCCTCCCTATGTTTGTTTAAATATGCATCCTCTACAGTGCTTATCTAAACCCAGAGCTCTTAGAGATGCTGATAAGCATGACAGACCTATTACAGCTTCATTTGAAGATCTCCAGAACATGCACCCAGCCCCATGTTGACTGAAAGCCTGATGTCCCCAAAGCCCCCAGGCTCATGCAGAAACATTAGTTAAAAAACAAGGTGTGTTGCATCTCTGTGCCTCATCACTTCCAAGCATCACTGGTACGAGTCCACAGCTCCCCTCTCTCTTCTGTAAAAGCTGCTCAAGCATCAAGAATTATTTTGTTTTCAGGTCCTGACTCACAGCCCAACTTCATCCCTGGGTTCTGTGCCACACAATTTAAGCCAAAGACTGAGATTTTCCTTAAAAATGCCCTTCCTAGCTTCCCTTGCTCCTCCTGGCAAGCAACCAGCTCAACTGCTAGGATAACCCTAGCTCCTCCAAAAAAACAACTGAATGAGCTTGGCTTCCTTCCTCCCGGAGGGCGCAGGTCTTTCCAGCTGACAGCTCAGGCTACCTGGAGGGATTTTTCTGATGCACAAGCAAATCTTATGGAGGGAAGAAGAAGTCACAAAGAGGGCAGGGGCAGGGAGCCACCTTTCAAAAGCAGCCTGGTGCAGTGTGCCTCCCAGAGTGTGGCAGGGCCTCAGCAAATGAATTCAGTGGTGATGGCCTTAAGCCCTTTTAACACATGCAGTCCTAGACATGGGATCTGGGCCAGTTTCTGGAGTAATTATGGTCCTGTGGGGTCCTTTGACTGAAGACAGTCAAAGGTTCACCCGCTCATACTTGGTTTCATTTAAGCACAGTCCCAGCAGATGGGCATTAATGAAGGAATGACTGTAAGTGCTCTCCATGTCTTGGGGCTTCCCTTTTCCTACTCCACCACAGGCTATTGAGTTAAAACTTCACCATGACTGGTTTGTCTCACAAATCAGCTCCCCCAAGAGTGTAAATCTTGCCCTCAGATCATGAACAAAAATTTGTCACTGACACACCTCAAATTTTTCTCCATCTCTATGGCTGGTTTATGACCTGTCCCTCCCTTTTGCCAGGTCTTGTCTATGTGATTGTCATTAGCGTGTGAATTTCCTAAAGCAAATTTCCCATGGGGATATAGAGCTGAAGTGGTCTTTTTGCTCTGCTGCTGCAAGCCACACTTATCCCCTTTACAGATCATCACTTTTAGTGTTTGGAGCCTTAATAGCAGCTGAAAGGCAGTTGCAGTCCTTCTGTCCCTTATTTAAGCCTAGTCAACATGTGTTCCTGGGCAGTTTATAGTTCTTCTTCCCCTGGAAATGTTGGAGAAATGCTGTAAAACTTGTGAGTTGAAAAAAGGGGCAAAACATTGACTTTCATTGGCCTTATGTTCAACCACAGTGAGCTTTTAGGTATAGCCCTGCCTTTACTCTGCAAGTTCAAATCACATCCCCATGTCAGGCAGCTGCTGTAGAGGGATCAAAAGGGTATTTTCTCCCTTCTGCTGAGATAGGAGCTTGTTTGCAGCCATGTAGCTGAAGAGTGTATTTGCACAGCAGAATAGCTGGTACCTATTGTGGTAGAAATGGGCTCTGTAGCCTGCTCAGCCTTACAGGTAAGTACCTGCCTGCTTAACAAGCTGTTGTTTTGGGGCAGTTTTTAGGATCATGTATTACAATAGCCCAAGCTTAAAAGCTTTGATGTCTCTGTGATAGAAACTTCTGGTTTTTTCCTCTGTTATTAATTTAAAAGTGCAGGAAGTCCTAAAGTGTTTGTTTAATTTTTTTTTTACTTGTAAGGTTGCTTTCTGATAGCCTTGTTCCTGCCCATCGAGAGGACTAATGAAGTGGATTGTGAGATTTCTCTACCATTTGCTGAAGAGACAAGGTTATATGATTTTTGAGAAACTGTCTCTCTCTACTGCTGGGAGTTCAATGTGTAGAAGCAAAGAGCTGAGCACATTTGGGTTCACCTGCATGGTTGCTTTGCTAGTGGTAGTGGTACTCCACAGGCTCTCCTGCTACAAGGCACAGGTGGACGGCTTTCTCCAACTCCTCAGGCTCACATCAAGTATGACAGCAAAAGGCATGCCTAAAAGTCTGAGCTGGAAGAAGAAAAAGAGAGAGAGAAAGAGAGAGAGAGAGAACCTGAATTTCTGAGCTAAAGTTTAAAGAAAATACATAAACAGCTTTCCTATCTTTTGTGAGATGAGAGAAGCGGTCAGGCAGGTAGACGGGACTTTTTGTTATGGTTCTCTTTAAGGCCTTAAAGGAGTTGAATAAAAGGCACCATTTCATATCTTCCTTAGAAAAGGAAGGATACTGAATATAATATGTGGTTTTATCTGATTAGAGAAGCAAAATCCTGACAGAAGGGGAAAAGATGTATCATTTTCTGAGGGAATGCTTCCTGCTGGTTTTTGTAGCCCCTGGGCCAGGCTGTAAGCCTTTAGACATGATAAACTCTGTGACCTCCTCATTGGAATGAAAGGTGGTTTGATTCTTTTGCCACTTTCTTTTTTTTTTTTTTTCCCTTATTGCTCCAAGTAATATCAAGTAATATGCAGCTTGGCTGGAGACATTAAAGGACATTAAATTACTTGGTTTCCAGAGCTTACTTCCCTTCTTAGAAGGACCACTTGTCTTTTTTTTTTTTTTTTTTTTCTTTTGACTTGATAATTTGATGCTGCTGTCTGGATAAAGGTCAGGCTTGCTGTCATTGTACAGCATTTGTGGGTATTTTCTTAGATGGGAAAAGACTGGATGCTGTCACCCTCCATGCTCTACAGGTCCTGTCTTGCACTGAATATTGCAAAAACATCTCACAATTTCATTAATAGAACTGAGGTGCATTTTTAGTGAAATATTACTCTGTAGAGCATTTGCAAGGGTTATTTCTGTATCAAATAGAGGTGACATCTTAATTGCTGGTTGTGGACAAATCCTCTCTGTCTAGAGTAAAGGTAGCTCCTGCTGAGTCAGTGCTCATAGCTCTCCTGTCCTAAGACTGAACACAATAGTCTGAGCTTCTCTTTCTGATATACTCCTCAATTATACATGTGACACCAGCTAAGCTAAAGTAAGAGCTCCTTCTAGGTGCAGGGACTGGTGGGGTCCTTTACTTCCAACACTGAACAAGGAATTGTATCAGGAGAAGGAAAACTGTGACATCCTCAAACTCACTGTTTCCCTGCAGCACTCTAGGACCTGAGCTTTCCTGGATTTTCCCTGGGTATCCTTTACACTACTTTATAACTCATATCTCCAAGACAGGCCTTTTAACATATATTCAGCATGCCCCCCATCCATGGCCATGCTGGTTACAGGAAAGGACTTCTTGGAGTTTGATGGGTTTTATCCACAAGTTCTTGGGTCACCCCAGCAAAGCCCTGGCATCTCTCTCTCTCTCTCACCCAACCGGTCCATGGGGTGCAGCACTGCCCATTGCTCCATGAAGCAGCACTGCAAACAGATCTCGGCCTCCTGCAAAGCCCCAGTGTCCTCAGCCTCCTTGCTGGACCCTCTTACAGGGATATGTTGTTGGAAGCACAGCTAGCTGTGGTTTACAAAGGTGGAGAGAGAGGCTGTTTCTCAAGAGAGCTTGAGGAAGAGGCAGAAACTAGAGCCAGGTGCTCCAGTGCCCATCTCCACAGAAGTTTAGATGCACCTCAAGAGACTGTCAGGTGTTTGTTCAAGGGAGCTATAAGATGTCTGAAGGCCAGCAGATGCTGCTGACAGGCCCGAGCTGGGCAGGCCTGTCAGGATTGCTATGGTTTCTGTGCCCTTTCCTGCCTGAGCCAGCACCATGGGATGACCTATCAGTGCCACGGCTCTGGGGAGATCACCCAGTCCAATCAGGCGTTTGCCCAATGCAACACAAATTTTCAGCTTAGGAGCTGTGGCTCAGTGAGGGAAGAACTGCACAGCTCTGTGTCTTGTCTTGTCCTTGCAAACTGCCTTCAGATGCCACATCACTTCTTACAGTCATGTCACTCTTTTGTCTAGGGTATATTGACTCTTTCAGCCACTTCATTCAGACAGTGTCCCCCACTCTCCCATCCCTCCCACCTCAGCAACCTGTGTCTGCTGTTCTGTAAAACCCTGCACTGGTCCTCCCCCACCAGCCAAACCAGCAGGGATGCCTGCCCCATGTAGTAATGAAACCTCCATGTTTAGAGAAGTATATCAAAACCTTCTGGCTTTTTCCTGGAGTCTCTGTCAGTTATCTGCCATAAAAGGGGCTTTTGCCATTTTTCCTTCCTGACATACTCAAGGAAAAGTTCTTCCCCCTGTGTTTCCTCTTGCACTCAGGGGCATGTTCCCTTGTAAGGTCACAGCTCCTGCCACACACACATGCACGGGAACGTGCAGACACACATCGTGCGCGTGCACAGCCACCCTCTGCTCACTGTCCTTCCCTTTTCATATGAGTTCCAGGACCTGTCACAGAGGTCTGCCCTTGAGTCCACCCACATCTCCTGCCTGTGGCTGCCCTGGTGGCTGGGACATCTCTCATATCACCAATGTGCCTTGCCTCCTACTATCCCACTTTCACCAGGACTGCTGGAACAGGGTTTCCAGTAATGTTGGATGAATACTCATATTTCTTGCATAATTCAGTCACATCAGAAAAATACCTGAACTTCTGAAATGAGATTGAGAGGTACACATCATCTCACCAGTCCACATAAGTAAAAAGCACTTTTGGATTTTTTTCTATCAAATTAATAAGGTTAATTTAAACCCCTGTAAAATATGGACTCTAGATTCTCTGTTTCTTTTCTGGGTTTTAAAGTCCTTTCAGTGCAATTGGGAAGACTCAGAACTACTATTTCAAAAATTACTATCCGCCTTCAAATGATCCAGGCAACAGGCTGAGAACAGAAAAAAAAAAAAAAAAAAAAAAAAAAAAAAAAAAAAAAAAAAAAAACTAACATAATGCAAAACTTGTGATGAGATCCCTAGCTGTCAACACAAATTCTTCAAGATAATTAGAAGACCAGACACGACTTGCCCAAATGGATATTTGATTTACTGCATGTCCCCACAAATATATACTCATGGGTCATCTAATCCCTGCTTCTGAAGCAAGGTTGAGACACTAGCAACTGCAGGCAGAGATACTGTTGTGTTGGGGAAGGGAATGGGGTTGGGAATTCCCTCCCTTTGTTGACTTCCAAGAGAGAAACAAGCAGGGAGCACAATGCAAGTCAGGAAATCTTGTTCCCATCATCTTTCACTGGCACTTCTCAAATCTTTGGTAACCAGATAACCAAGTTTTGCAGCTAAAGAAGTTTGGGTGCATGTTAGTGTTGTTGCCTGTGCATTGGGACAAGAAATAGTGATTGCTCTGGAGTTCTGTTACATGGAGCATCTGCCCAGAGTTACTCCTCATGGCAGGACCATAAGGTTTAAAAGCAGCAATGGAAAAAGTCACCACTCAAGAAACACACTGCTCTGCGGCATCCCAGCTCTGTTCTACTGCCCCTTCTTCAAGACCACAAAAGAAGGGAGATGCTCTGGGGTAGGTGAGGCATTTCTGCATCAGGAGGAGGCAGGAGGCATAGGAGGGGCTGGGCATGCAGTGTGTGAGAGGGCTTGGGGTCAGGCACAGGGGTTAAATGAAGTAGGAAGAAAGTTTTCCACCTCCTAGGACAGTTAAAACTCCCATGTGAGATGAGGAAGAGCAGAGTGATTCTGGGATAGGGCAAGACTATGAAGTCACTGCTTGTGCCTCAGCCCTGAGTGATTCCCCACTTTCTCCCCTGGGGAAATGCAGGGAGAAGGGAGGAAATGCATTGTCAGTTTTGGCACTGGGTCTCTGTGACACCAGCCCTCTGTCCCTGACAATTGTGCCTTAGGGGGAAGCAGACAGGAGCCCTGGCCCAAGGGGGCTGCGGGACAGCCAGAGGAGGCAGTGGGAGGAGAGAGACTCCAGAAAGGGCCATGGAAGGAGGCAAGCCCCAGCAAAGCACTAATTTCAGTCCATACTGTCAAGCAGGATTTTTTCAGGGACAATATATTTCCCCATTGTGACAGCTCTGGCAGACGGTGCAAGCATTGATAGTCCGCAGCTCTGCTCAAGGGCTCACTTCCTAAACAGGAAGAGAATTTGGGAAGAGTTCCTGAATTTTTGCCGTTATTTACCAACATCCTGGTGGTCACCTTGCTCGAGCAAAGCAATTCTGCAGCCTGGAGATATTTGCTAAAACCTGCCAGAGGACAGTTGATGGAGAAAATCTTCATGGTACAAATGGTCACACAAAGGTTCTGTCTGCACAGAAAGAGATGCACAGGCTTGGAGCTGACAAAGAAGACAAATGACCAATGATTTTTGAGGATGTATTTAAAGCAGAATAATGAACCTTATAGAGCAAGTTTTCATAGTCAGAGTGCAGGAACAGGAGAGGATCAAGCAAATTAAGAGGCAAATGTAAGTAAAATACAATTCTTTTAAGGAAGGGCCTTTATACACAAGCAATAATTAACTTGTGAAACTTACTGCCCCAGCTGCTATTATTGAGGTCAGCAAAGAAATAAGATTTAAAGAGGCCCATGAATAATAAAAAACACCAAGCATTGCACTCAGTAGAATAACAAATTACAAGGGTTATAAATCACCATGCTTTAGATCTTAAATAATAATAAATTGCCCAGTGATTAGAAGGCAACTTTTGCTAGGGGCAGGTTCCTTCGTAATTGCTCATTTTAGCACTTCTTGCCCTTTTTTTTTCCTGAACGTGTAGTGCTGGCCACTGCCTCAACAAGAGAAATGAGTTTTGATGGCAAGCAGGCATTTTCTCTGCCTAGTGTATTATGGTGAAGAATTTCAGGTTCTTCTCTTAAACAAGAATTACTTAAAAGGGAATTTCCCTTATATAAACATCACAATAGCAGCAGAAAATCTGCAGTATGCCATTGTATTCTGCAGTGTTGGGAAAAAAGCTTACAACAAATAAATTATTTTAGTATTTTTAGCTTTCCCAGACTAGTTCTTAGTCATAGTTTTATTGTCTTATTTTTTTGGGCTTTTTTACAGAGGTCATAAAAAAATTCAAGATAAACATTTTGCTTAGACTATTGTATTTTTGTGGCACCTACTTTCGGTTGGTCTGCCAGACAAACTGATTTATAGATTGGATAAATGCATGTTGCTTCAGTTGACACACCAGAAAACCTAGGTTCGAGCTATTTAGACTCCAGCTCCTTCCTAATAGAGACTAATATAGTTCTCTGAGTTAACATTTAATTTCTGGGCTGCCAAAAAGAAAGTAATTTGAAGCAGCTAAGAGACAGTTGTGGAGCTGAGCTGGATACAAATTGAATCAAGGCTTTCAGAGCTCCTCACAGAGGCAATGCTCCTTGGCTTGCTTCCTAGCAGGATGCAGGGCAGTGTTACTGGCACAGGCGTTCTACAAAGCCATTTTGTGCTGCTTCCCCATCCTGAGGTTTTCCATATGTTTTCTCCTTACTCAGTAATTAAGCAGGGCTCAGATGGCACCACCTCACTGCCCTTGGGATAAGGAACATGTGCTTGGGTAAGAGGTTTTGTAGCTTAGGTCTGTCTGTACAGACCAGTGATTATTCTGGTACCACTCAGTGTGGCGTTGTGTTCTCCTCCCCGGTCCCGGGCAGCTCTGGGGAACCTGGCTAGGCTCTGCCCCTTCGGCCAGGCCAGGGCTGCCGCTGGTTCCGAGGCTCTAGTGCGAGCCTCTGCGTGGGCTGCCACGTTCTGTAACTGGTGCTGGGAGGAGATAAAGGGGCGAAGGAATGGCACACCTTGCCCTGTGTGGCTGGAGAGTTTGTTGCCGCGTGGTGGCCATGGTGGAGGGCGGCGTCTGTCCCCCAGCGCCCTCGTGGACAAGCGGGCAACGAGACAAAGGAAGCATGGGGTTTTATAGGGAGCAGGCGGACAGGGGCGGAAGCCCCCTCGCCCAATGGGGACAGGCAATGGGGGAGTGGCATGGACCACGGCAACCAAGGGGAACACAACAGGGGTGGGTACAGGGTTCCGGGACGAATAGGAATGCAGGGATGGGGTGACTGACACAGAAATCTCAGGAATGAACAGGGGGTGGCAACAAGACTGACATGGGAATACTCCAATGGTAAATGACCCGGAGCGAACCATCGCAGGGGGGGAAATGGAGGTACATAGAACCAGCTAACTAACATTATTAAAACCCTTAACTGAATCAACCAGGCATGCAACAACTCAGCTCTGCTGGGCATCTCTGTGGGCTTTCAACAGGCATAGTCCTTTATAATAATAGATTTTTTCCCTGTGACAATTCAGGAAAATTGAATCACCTTCATTTTTGAAGAAAAGGCAAATGCATTACTTTTTTGTTTCCTCTCACCACAGCACCCCCTGAAATGCAACACCTCACCCTTCTGAGTATCCCTAGCCCTTTTCTCAAGCTTAGTTTGCCACCACAGCAGGATACAGGCAGCTGAAACCAAGTTTGGTCATCTCCCCTTCTCTGGGCAGTCACACTGCTGGTAGAGTAAAACCAAACTCCTGGATGACACCAAAGCTGCTCCTAACCCATATCTGCCCCTTCTCTCCATGGGAAAGCATGATTAGTCCTGCCCCAGAGAGAGAGAGAGAGATAGACTAATAATACAGTCTCCACTGTTTTGGACCAGCTGCTTCCCTAAAATTAAATGCATTGGAGTGCCTGGCGTTTCTGCTGAGGAAGTGTTTATAAATGTTAGGCAAGGACTTTACACCACTGGTTATCACTTTGCAGGATGTGCTAATAAGGCAATGCTCGATGGAGCACAGACATCATCCATACTGTACAAGCAAAGTGGTGACAACATTCATCTCCTCAGAGGGAAACAAGGGAACAACCTGCTGGGTTTAGATTCAGAGGGCAAAGGAACTAGAAAAGATGTATTTGCACGAAAGGAAGCCTATATCTTAAGTCTGTACTGAGGACATGATTTTCAAGTTTTCCATAGGATTTTTCATACCTGCCATATTTTACATACACAAATGCACACACACACATGCACACACATATTAACTGTTTGGGAAAATGGGATAGGCACAATTCTTTAACAGCTTTTTGTGGTTCAGGCCAGTGTGGGATGGTATTCCCCTAGCATAGCCCTGGCCAAGGTCAGCAGCTGGTCCCTGTGGTCTCAGTAGGAAGGGGATACCAAGGGGAATGGCCACACTCAGCACAGTGACCTCCTGGTGCCACCTTATGAATGGACAGCCTGTGGCCACACAATATTTACCTGTGAACACAAATGTTTAGCAAGAGCCTTTGGTTTGTTTTGCGTCATATTTCTGTCTCACCATGGGGAAATTATCATCATTTACCTGATTATTTAGTGTCAAATGGTTCTGCTAACTTTATTCAGCTGGGTTCTTCTCAGGGAAGGACGGCTGTTCCCATTCACTGAGTCCTTGATGGAGCAGTTAAGTCAGCATAGTCCAGCCTATTTTCTGGGCCTCCAGACAGAGAGAAAGTAGATGAAAAATCACGGAGCCTTGAGACCAAAGGGACAAGGCAATTATTGAGGTTAATGATGTCTTGGATTGAATCGACACAATTTTGGCTGATCTTAGAAGGAATTTATGGTTGTCAGACATGAGACTCTGCACCCACATAGACAACTGGGCATTCCTCCCACAACTGTATTATCTGGCCTGCTGTGTGTTGCACATAAATCTGCTGCTGGTATTCTGTGCAAGGAATCCCAGGACCAAAACTCACAGGTCCAAAAGAGCTTGTGGTGGTCATTTTCCTGGTCAGCACCTCCTCCTCTGAGGTGCTCAGCTTTTGGTGGCATCGGTAAGGCACTTAGCACCATGGTGTGCACACAGGCCTGTGTGTGCTGGCACGCATGGGCACATGGGAGAAGGAGTGCATAGGGAGGTTCTGTCCCAATTGCTTCCTGGAGACTCTTCCCTCCTCTGCCACTGCATTTCACTTCAGCTCATGGAAATCAGCACTGTTGGCTGAATGTTATTAAGAATAATAGCATTGGCAGTTACTGTGAAAAGGAACCTTTCCTCTATGGCTCTGCAAACTAACTTAGAGAACATATAGATACAAAAAACAAATCAAGTAAAGGAGATGTTTCAGAATAATACAGTTAAGTACTTTTTTTCACCATTTTGAAATCAGTTTTTCTTCATGACAGAATTCTGCTGGAAAAAATATTCTCTTCAGCTATTGATTGCAAACAATTACCCAAAAATGCTCACTTGTTTGTTTGCTTGCAGACAGAACCTCATTTTTCACCCTAGAGAACAGGTAAAATAGCAAACTGCTCACCATGACTATAGGCTCATCCTCATTTAAGGCCTGTAATTGATACACTAAATTATGTGATATGTTTCTATTCCCTTGGTGCTGTGATTAGATGAGTGGATATCTTAAACAGAAGAATAGTGAAATAATGACTAATGAATAATAGATTTTTGTTTGCATGCTAATACTCCGTGGTATATCAGGTGTGGTAAAAAAAAGTGGCTATTCCCCAAATAATTTGCTCAAACAAAACCCTTGTTCTGAATTCAAAGACTGTTTCTGCCATATCCAGTCATCTGTAGCCAGAGGCTTTGCAGAGAAAGTGTTTCAAGGAATGATTTAAATGAAAATGGGCGGCTGCTTGGATCATAAAAGAGGGAAAGAGTTCCAAGAGTGAGAGACTGCAGAAAAAGGGCCAAAATCATAAAATGTAAATTTGTGCTTTAAGGAATTGTTCACTACTTTTCAGACAAAGGGAAATGCTTACCCTCTGCTCACTGAGAAGCTTGTCCCCAGCTCTGGGAGAGTTTATGAGTTTGATGGGAAGACGATGGATAGCGTAAAGAAGCAGCTCCAACCCCAGCATGTGCTGCCTTGTCATTGCTGAACTCCAGCTGTGCCTGAGGCCCCATGCTGCTGACGGGCCTAGGATAGGCTCCAGTGCAAGGCCAAGGACCTTTGCTTCTCGAGAAGAAGGGCAGGAATTCTGCACCAGCATGGCCTACAAGGATTTCACTGTTGGTATTATCATGGGGAACAAGGAAGAGCATGGCTTTTAAACAACATTACAGAATATGTACACATGCACAAGCACCGTGCATACAGGTGGCAGATATGATGGAATGCCCATGGAATGTGGGTGCGTGTGTGTGCACACGGGTGCATAAAGCATCAGATTGACAATTGAAGTTGGTTTCTAAGAAACAGTTTGTTTCTAACACAGTTTGGGGATGTGATAAGCCTGAGCGCTTACTGAGGCTGAAGAGTTAAAATTGTTGCATGCTGTGCAAAGGATTTTTATATTGTTATATTAATCTTAAATTAATTTTAATAGTTTTATTAGATTTACTTAGGTATCTGCTTTGTTTGCTTCATTGGATTACCCATTATGAGGGCTAGATTTCCCTCAAACGTGGCTATATGCACGTTGCTATAGCTACCCCAGTTCTGGCTATTTTTTCCATAAAGCCAGAGTTCTGAACAGCCTTCCTGTTCTAGCATCTGAAACAGTTCATCCATAGTTTTTGTATTAATGTGTATCTTGCATTCAAGATCACAGAAGCTTCTCTATCATTCTCCTCTTGTGAAACAGTAAGGACCTTTATCTGAGGACAATTAAGCTTCACTTAGGTTCGGGAGGGAAAAAATGTCTTTGAAGAACACCTTTGAAATTAAGAATTTACAAAAGGCACAGCAAGGAAAGCTTGGAGAAGGAGAGATAAAAGCCCTCCTCTGCAAGAATTAACTAGCAGGAAACTAAACAGGAAAGGCCAAAAAACTAAAATGCATCCTAGAGATGGAGAAACTTGCACAGCTTTCTTGTGTGTTCTCTTCTGCTGATGGAGGACATCACTGGAACTTACTTGCTACCAGGGCCAGGGGAGAAATCTGGCCTGAGACTCATTTTCTCCATGCAAAGTTTCACAGGAAAGAGTACTCCTGAGAACAAATACCAGCCATGTAGAGTGGTCTAGGGGCACAGTGCAGTCCACATTCACAAACAACACTCTGACATTTGTGTTCAGGTGAGAGTCAAAGGAAGAATGGAGGGACATCCAGGCAGGTGGGTGAATTCAGATGTGAGACAGATGTTTTGTTGTGCAGACAGAATAGATGCCTTGGCAACTACCATATATCCTATCTGACAAAAATTACATCTAAGCAATCCTTCTTACATGGCTCTTGAGGTTGCTTCATGTAAAAGCAAACCCAATTTATAGCTCAGAGTTTCTTATGCAATGTTCATACCAACAGGCTGACTGAAAAATAGTGTAGAGTTGGTGGCACGAATGCAGAGCATGGGGTCAGGAGGTGCACAGGAGTTTCCCTATTTGTGTTTGACAAGCTGTGTAGACATAGCCTAGAATTATCACCATCCTCTACTCCATCGACATCTCTGGTATTTCCTCCAGGCCCTGCAACTGGCAGCACTGGATTCTTATTTTACCTGGCATCTGTTGTTTCCTTCAGACCAAATGGTAGCCAGTGTGTCTCATACACTTTAATATCATATTAGCAAAGTCCCAAAATATGTTTGAACACTGGGAATGTGATTTCCTAAGATTACACATTGTCAACTATTTAAAAGTGCAATTCAAGGTTTTTGAATGGGGTAAACAAAATAGGGGAGAGAAGCTTCTACCCATGTAGGGGTTTTTAGCTTTCAGTTTGTCTGAAAATCCTCGAAATTGGTTCAAAAAATAGGGAAGAAATAGTTGGTTCTGTGAGGCATCCCTATGTCCTTGCAGTGACTGATTGCCTCACCTCAACCAGCCACAAGTGCTTGGACTGAAGAACTGGCATTTAACCCCAGTTTCACATTTCATTGAATGCCAAGTCCAAAGGCTTTTATTATTCAATAGTTCATCGAAGCAGAAGGGCGTGACTCTTTGCAGAAACTGAGATTTCAGACTTGATGAGTACCAAGCTACACCCTTATCACATATTGAATTACTTTATGATTTCTAACAGTGCAAGATAGACTGTCCAGGATGTATAGTGAAATCTTGCCATTCATCAGCAAATACTGTAAATGTGACCTTATGTTCCTCGAATGAGCTGTAGATGCAGTTCACATTTCCCTGACCCCAGCTGTCACCTGTCTCACCTCTCCTGAGACCTCTCCCAGCTCCCTAAGGGCACCCTTCCCAAGAAGTAGTCAGGGCCCTTCACTTCTTTCTTGATGTAATGAACTAATGTCTCCTTACTTCAGTCTGCAGGCTATACCTTCACAACAGCAGAGCACAATGCCCTTCACATGCTGTGGGACCTCCGTCTGAAATTAAATTTGTGCTTTGGGGGTGCATAATTCAACTGGTGAACTGAGCCCTGGTTACACTTTGGGCTCAGCTCCTCTGCATGCCAGTTTTTGCAAGTGAGAATTTCCTCTTTCATATTCCAGAAATCAGGCCCTGAGCAGATTGCTGTCTTTCAATTGCTCTCCTCTAAACTTTGGCAAACAACCCTGTTGCTGGGCTGAGGAGCACAGACTGAGGAGTCACCTTGAGACTGTAAATGTGTTTAAGGGGATGCTGCTTAATTAGGGCACTGTTTTGATCTTTCCTGCACCTTTTTTTAGCCACCACTTATGATCGAATGTTAATCACTTAGATAAGGATAGTCTGCAACACAGACTCACTGAGGTTATATGATATGCAGCTAATACATATTAAAACTCAAACTTTGTGTTAAGAAACTAATGATCAAGTTATCTATGTCAAGGACACCTTGACCTGGTAACCTGAACAGAGACAGCTTCCCTTTTACTGTGGGCAGATGCAGACAGCTCTGCTTATGTGATGGTGACTAATAACATTAAAGCAGTGTTTTTCTCAGAGATTTCTATTTTTCCTTCACCTCCTGTAGCACAATCTTGGTCATCACCCACCGCTGTATTAGTCAAATGCCTTCTGGGTATCAAGATTCAAAGTATACAGAATGTGCATAAAAAGTCAGTGTCCTGACAAAATGTAGCAGAGACTAACCTCTATAATCTCTTCTATACAGAGGCATCAACATGTTTGAAAATCAAAGATAAGAAGGAAGTAGTGCCTTTCCAACCACTGATGGCCATTTGTCATGAGAGCCTTCCCTTCTTTACCCATGATAATTTCATGTTCACTGTTCTCCCACTTTCATCCCACTTTCATTCTCACTGACATAATTTTCTTTGAAACTAGTTGAGCTTGCTGTTACCCTCCTTTTCTTTTGGGGGGGGGGGGGTTGGTTTGTTTTTGTTGGTTTGTTTTTGTTGGGTTTTTTTGTACACACAGTCTTCTAGTCCAGAGAAACGTACCTCTCTTTTATTATCAGGAGAGAATACTTGACTAAGAAAGGATTAAAAAGCTTGACCTTCCATTTCTCTAGCTCCATGGATTTTTATCTGTTTATACTCATAGTGTGTCCAGCACAAAATATCTGCTATCTGCTGACTTTGCTCATCTAGGTCTCTGCTTATAATCTGTATTTTGAGAACTAGCATTTTGCCATTATCAAGAAACTATGCTTAAGCAGTGACTTATGACTTATTTGGAACTTCAACAGAATGAGATATTCATCACTAAACCACGTAGGAGTAAATTTGTTTACCTTAAGTGTTAGAAACAAAGAAAGATATTCTTCATATTTTCTTGAAGTAGCCCATTCTGCAATTCAATTAACTGCACCAAAATAGAAGAGTAATAACATTAAATTACACTGGGATATCCTAAACTCCCAGCACATTTGTTTAATCAAAAGTAAACGTTGTATCTACAGAAAATTTTTAACAATGTGTTATGACTACAGCATGTCTCATAATATGTTATTAAACACAATAAAGAAAGTAATATAAAAATATCTGTTTGGAGTAATAAAGGTATTTTAATGCAAATATCTGTCTATATTACCAGGCTGCTACAGATAATAAAAATGATACTAAATATGACTGAATTATCTAATGTTTTATCTCCTTATTTTCAAGTTTGGCTTGGGCATCTTTCAGTTTTCAACTACTGACTGCTCAGCATGGTATTTAAGTTACCCGAAGACATATTATATAATTTATTTATATAATTGGTTCCAGCAATATGCTGAGTGTTGTTTGAAGCACAGTGATAAAAAGAGCTCTCACTGCAAATTATTTACAGTCTAGAGAGGGAAGCATGGTCCAATTCCCTCACAGTTTAAATGCTCAGGACACAAACATCCTTTTAAAATGTTAAGGATCGCAATAGTTTCCAGAAATCTCTCAACAGTAGCAAGCTGACTGTGCACCTTTTGCTCAAAGTGCTCTCTGTTGTGGTTAGCAGTGTTACATGGGGTTACCCACCACTCCATCTGGAATCTTCAGGCACCCTCAGCCTGCTGCTGATGGGCTCCAGATCTGGACAAAAGTGATTTTGGTTGTGACTTGCCTTGTCTCCAGTTCTCACATATTGGAGTGCTGCAGTTTGCCAGCTCAGGAACGAGACAAGGGGCTTTCTCTGCTCCTTACAGCAGTGAGGAAAGACCTGTTAAATCATAAAGGGAAGGGATGGTCCCTGCCTCGGAAAAGGAATTCTCTGTTAAGCACTGTGAATCATATTAAATGCAGTAACATGATGGTTGTTAATTAAACCATCATATAAAAAGGGGCTGCTTTAGCAATTTACTTGCATCAGGCATTTCTAAAATATATGCTGTCCCACCCAGATTTTTCATGAGCTGCGATCTGAGGACATGGCTCCATTCCCAGCTGTGCAGGGGAGATAGCATTTGTCATGCAGCAAATCAGGGCCAGATGAGACTGAGCTGATTCCTGCAAGGCAGCTTAAACAGGTTACAGCACCTCGCTGCACTGCAAGCAAGCCTAACCACAAGAAAAGCTTTGCACAAAGCAAAGCTTCAGGATTGCTGCTGCTTTATTATTACATGAACTAGGTATCAGACAGCACTCACCAATTCTCTCTCTCTCTCCAAACCGTGTTTAATTTATTGAATCCTTTCATTTATCAAGACCATTCAAGCTTTAAAGCTTGAAATGTATTGTATCACTAAGAAATGCATGCTCAGAGAGGGTGAACTGTCCTGCTGTCATTACTATGGTCATTAAATAGAAGTTGTTAAGAGTTGTAATTGTTCTCCTAATCATTGCATCCTATCTTGTTTGTGTTAGGGCAAAATGTTTTACAGGCTGGTCACAGTGCCAAAAAGTGACAGAAATTAATCACCTGCTGTCTCACTGTGGTCTGGGGATCCTGACTCAAAGCGAAAAAAAAAGCCCAAATCACTTCTCCATCAACACACTTGGCTGCTGAGCAGTGCAGCTCTGATCTCCCATGTGCTGGTAGGAGAGGCGGGCTAGGCACCTCAGCACTCCTAAGACATAGACAAAAGATTAAACACACAATCCCAGCAAATGCCCATTGTCCTCTGCCCACCAGGGAGTGGGGGTGCAGCAGAAAGAGGAACCAAAGAGAATCTGGTTTTCTTGAGGGCACTGCCCTAGAGCTGAAGATGAGACCGTATCCTTTTTAGATGGTAGCTTTCCAGAGGGAGCCAACATGGGTTTTATCTGGCCAACTGCCTCAAAATGAGTTGCTCTAAATCAGTCTCCTGGAATCCAGGCAATGTAAACCTTTCCTGTCCCCAGCACATGCCAACATTCACAGCTGCTGGGATGTGGGCATATTCCTGCATCCCAAAAATAAATCATGACCATAGCCGATATACCCAGCCCTGCGCCCAAGGCTGCAACTGTCTTAGAGGCCAGCTGTGGAAAATGCAAGGCTCTTGGATGCTTAGGAAGTGCTGGCTATAGAAGGGAAGAGAACACAGCAAAACACTTTTCATAACTTGTAAGAACCCAGAAAGACAATTGAAAAGCTAAGCCAGGGCAAGGTCTGAGGTGGATAGAATGAAATGGTTTTGGAGGGCAGAAAGCACTGCTGCATTGATTTATGTCCAAGCCATTGCCCATGTCTTCTCTGAGTGGCTTTGACAGGACTGTGCTGAAGTACACCACCCAGAGGCTCTGACCCATGGGGTCAGATGGACTGAGAATTTTTGTGTGATAATTTCTTAGTCCTTATGCAAACCAAGAGAAGAATGGGAGAGTGGCAATCTGGCAAAGTGCCAGATAATGTAAAATGCCTACTGGAGGTCCCATCACCTCTAATATGGTGGACTTTGATTGTTAAGTCACTGGATCTTAGGAAAACCTAAGAACAGATGAATAGCAATTTCACATTGACATCACTCAAACTATGAACTGCTTCATAACTTGACAAATACTTCAACTGCAGGAAAAAGAAATCATGCCCAAAGCTCAGTATTCAGCCTTTCCTGTCCTTTGATCCCAGGAGATGAGATGACTGCCAGACTCCCACTTTATACTGGTAAGGGCTGAGGATGCTCAGCACCTTGCAGAGGCAGATCCTGGAGCTATTTATAAGGAACATTTGCATGCTGTGATGATTTTAACCATTAGCTGAAAGAACATTGCAGTCTGCCAAAGTCCCAAATGCATCAGCTAAAAGTGGTATTAGAAGGATATTATTTGCTGCTATTGACTGTGTTTAAATACTCGGCTCTCCAACAGAAAAGAAATCTGGGGAAAAAAAAGCTTATAAAAAATACTATATCCTACTAGAATAGCCTAGACACCTTTTGTGAAAGACAAATGGTTTAATTATAAGCTGATGCTGCTCAGAGTTCATTCTTCTATCATTGCCACTGTGATTTTTGGAGCTGCAGTTTGTGGTTATTCTTCCTAATTTTCATTTTGGGTGGAAGACAGCTCTGTTATGAGAGGAAACAGGAAAGGAATGAAGCCAGGAAATTTAAAAGAAGACATCATACAGCAACTTCACAGCAACTCTTCCTATCAGTCATGAAATAATTAAGTAATAACTCCACAACACCCAGCATTCACCTTTCAGAGCTGGGAGAGTTACACAGACAAGACCACAGGAAACTCCATCTCTCAATAAAGTAAAGAAAATGACAGACAGACTTCAAAATGCTGACACAGGCAGTAACTTGCTGCTCATAAAAAAAAAAGACATGGTCAAAATGTGTTGGATAGAGAACAGTGATGAGGTAATTTGTCAGATTATGAACTGCCTGAAATCTAAAGGCAGTGTCTGATTATGTGTCCCCTTTCACATGTCCTTTTGACTGACTTCTCCTAGGCCCATTATCTAACCACATATAGTATGTGTTTATTTTTTTTTCTCCCCACACCTAGCCTGAATAATGGGCAATCAGTAAAAACTTCCTGAGAAGATAACCCAAAACTTCATTTTCAAGTGGCATAAAAACAATTAAGCATAACTGAGGATCCTGAGAGAAGAATTTAATTTCACTGCATATATTTGATCCCACAGTCAGTTTAAAACGTGACATTTAACTGCAGAAGTAAAGTTTAAATTATTTTTAAGTGGGAAGCCACACATCCGAGTATTCTATGTACCAAAGGCCTGTGTCACTTAGGATGTGATGCTCAGAGTTACTTATGTATTTGGAAATCAAATTTAGATGAGGAAAACCGAAGCAATTCAAAATAACAGTAGCAGGTGCTGAGACCTGTCGGCCTTCTCCACTGATGCAACCATCCTCAAGGATTCCTCAACATCATAAGAAAATTACCCTGAGAAGGAAAATTCTGGCAGAGCCATTGCCATTTTTCTATGCCCTGATAAAGGGACTGTTTGGTGCTCAGCCATGTTGCCTGTACCAGTGTGACTAAGTCAGTCTCCACATTCCTAGTTTGTCTCTTTCTTCAGGCCCCATTTCGGATAGAACCAGGTGAACTTGCTGAAGTCTGCCTATTCATTGGGATTTTTGTTGGAATGTTAAGAGTCTTGAACTTGTCACAACCATCATCATAACAGGAAGATAGGAACCAACTTGGTGAAAGAAAAGCTGACCGTGAAAAAAGGCTGGCCTCTTGCACCCGTGGGTTTGCTTGGAGCATGCACAGCTTCTCCAGGCTCCTGCTGACCTGACAAAGAGGGCTTGTAATGACATTCCTCCACGAGGGACTCATTCTCTGAAAGATCTTAGTACCTGAGGGAAACAAGTCAGGCTGACCAGCTCGGTCTGACACGGAGAGAGAAACAAGAGGGTCCCATCGCACGGGCATGACGTACTGTCTGGGCTGAAATGCACACAGCAGGAGGGCGTGCTCTGAGTCTTATGTTCACATGTGACATGGGATTATATCACCATAAAATATGATGGCTTTGTTTTTTTATAGTTCTGACAGATATAGATAGGAGTACTCAGGACAACAAGGGTCATTGAGTTTCTCTGCATTTGTATGTTGTAGGTATTCTGCTCCAAAATGTCCAAAGATTATTCATTTTCTGTTAGACCATCTGCAAAATCCTAGAACAAATGCAAAAGCCTTTGGGTTAAAACCTAAAATGAAAGCTCATATTCTGCAAGAGGCAGAACAAAGAAGACCCTGATCATGGGGTTGAATTTCTAGCACAGATGCTCATTTTGGCTTCATTTCAGGAGGCTTTGCGTGCACCATGCAATTAAGCAAACTCTTACCCAACATATCCCAGCGCTAGAGCTCTACTGACTTGTGTCAGATGCAGATGATGCTCTGACTCTTCAGTGCAGCAGCCTCCTTCACACTGAACAAAACCACACACAACTGTTTTGTTCTCCTTACTGTAGTTTTAGAAAAGATAAATTTTGATGTGGGAAAGACTAAATAACACTATTTCATTCTCAATCTAGATCTGGTAGTCACTTTTTGCTTATTTGCTAAGCAGCTGAAGTCCCATAGGATGGTTTTTGAGACGTGTAAGATGGTAGCTGGTCGCAGCCAACTGGATTGGCAGGCAGCCTGGGGGATGTTGTTGTCTTTTCCTAAACTGAGACAACACTGGAGTATAGGAGAATACAGTAGACATCCTATTTCCCTTAGCAATAATCTCCATCCCATGTAGGGCAAAACTATTCAGTCCTTCAGCATGCATAGTTTATCCAGTCAGGAAACATATTATTGCCTCATAAAATGGGGCACCTGTCTCATTTTCCATTACATATTAATGGCAGCACCATAGAAATGAACTGTAGTAGTGTTATTATAGTAATGTTCTGGGTAAATCTTATTAAAGTGTACTGTGGATGTCAACAAACAGAAAGAAAGTAGGAAAACATGAAATACATGAAAAATTGCAGACTGATGTGGTTTAGACATCACAGCATCCTTTTTGCACAGGTAACGAGTACTTCTTCATCATTCAGTGCTGCGCTATGGTACTGGTAACGCTTATTGCTTCTGAAGTATCTTTGTTATCAGTAGATAGCAAAGCCTTTGCTTAGGACTGCAAAGGGCCTTTGCAGTGTGCTTGTAGCAGAGTTTGAAAGCCAGGTACAACCACCTGAAGCCAGCTGCATGAGCTGCAAGAAAAGCACTGCAGAAATAGGGCCGCCGCTCCCTGGCACCCTCTCTTATCCACTTAGCAGCGCTTGCTATATAAGGGACAGTCTGCCACGTCTACCAGCGACTTATATCCCACACAATCTCCTTAGCTCTGCTGCCTGGTCCTGACCTTTGTGGGCAGAGTACACCGAGCTGGGGCTCTGAGTACCTTGCTTAAAACAGTCACGTACTTCACTTTTCCCTGCTTCAGGCCAGGCAGGAAGCGGCAGTACAGAAATACCACAGTGAAGGCTGTTCCTGCTGCTTTCCAAGCTTGACCTTCCCGTTCCTGTTCCCTATGGACAAGTCTCCTGAAGCCTCTGGGTTGTGCTGGGTGTCTCCAGGCTTTCTCAGGGGCTCTCCAGTTCGTCCTGTGTTTAGCTGAGCTGGGAAATCTGCAAGAATAGCTTTTGTCCTGCCGCTGCGGTATTCCTGTTTCCCAGCCTTGCTGAAACAAAAGCGACACAGGGAACATTTTTGGTGTTGCAGATGAATAAGATTTTCCTGGAATGAATAAAAAGGTCAAATTTGATTCCCATCACAACTCCTGCGCATTTCTAGTTTGTGGGCCCTCTCTGAGACTTGGCCACTTTTATGCTCAAAAGCCATCCACAGCCTTTTGCCCAGATTTAGTCCCTTGTACAGCAATTTATTTAAAACACTCAAGCAAATAAATGGTTTATCCTACTTTTGTGGACCCAAATTGGTAACTAATGCTGTAGATATGAAAGACAGAAAACCAATGAAGACTCAGTTTTGATGTTTCTTTGTGTTTTTCAAAATTCCCAAAAGCAGAGCTTTTCAGATTAAATCATCCTTAATGTGCTCTGTTCTCACCAGTGGCATCCAAATGGTGTGGCCTGAAACACAGTAAAGATGGAGCTGTGAAACTGAGACTTCAATTGAAATTCATAAGGTCATAAGCCAGAAAATAATTACAAATTAGCCCAATAATAAGCAATAGAATCTTAGCTATACAGTACCTTCATACATTCTCTGTGGGTTATTTCCTTAAAAAAAAAAAAAAAAAAAAAAAGGTGCTACTTTTAGAAATAATTCAGAAATGTCTATTTTATATAAAGTCTATTTGCCATGTGAATCAGTCTGTGATAAATTGAGAATCAGTCTGTGATAGATTTGTCATACTATGCATCTACCATACACACCTTGAGGGGGCAAAGAAAAATTGTGGTGGGTAAGTTCTGAATACACAAAAGCTGCAGTAGGTTTTCCATACATTCTAACAATCATTCTACATTCTAAAGGGAAGGAATATAAGAAAGAATATGTACTTGTCTAGTCTCTAATCTGTGTCTTGATAGAGTTTGTATCTGGGTATAGCCCCAGACTTAAGCAGTTTGTGGGAATAGAAGGGAAATAGGGACTTCCATTGTTGGAAAAACAAGTTTTGTAGAGATTTGGCAGGGGAAGTTAAGAAAACTTGATGTTTGAAGCTGATCAGGGCTTGTTTGGCTCAGTTCCAGGACAGACTCTCAGGGATTTTTACAATTAGAGACCTGATAAACACTGTTTTGGACTATCCCAGGAGTAAGCTGAATGATGAGAAGGAGATTTACAAATGTGTGTGTGAATAAATGATCTTACAGCTGCTTGTAGGGCAGCGGCTTTTGTTATTTGAGCTGTTTGTAGCATCACAGTATTTGTCCCCTTATAATATTTATCTGATCTGAATTTACAAGAGGTGGTTGGGTTGCTGGCTTTTGTTTCCTTTTCTTTTTTTTTTTTTTCCTAATTGCTCTTCAACGTTATCCTGTTAAACACTCAGCCATCTAGTCCAGGTGTTGCAACTATGCAGTATAGCACACCCTGATAAAAAAACAGAGCAAACAACAGAATAACTACAGAATAACTGTAGATAGGCATAACTACAGGTTATAATAATTACAGGTAGGCATACCACTTACCCAAACCAACCAGCACCTTTTTTCAACAAATTATATTTACAGGCAAAAGTAGGAAAGATTTTATGACTAGCGAGTAGTCCAGAGAATGTCGCACAAAATGATCTTCAATGATACTTTTCTTCCAATAAATGTTATTTATACACTATTTATTGAACTTGACCTTAAAGTAGAACAAGAACTCTTCAAGTACATTCTTTGCCTTATAGAATTTATATTCTGTCACTGAAAAATAATATTAATGGATACAGCAGTGTTTTAGATCATAAAGTTCAATTCTGGATTAATGAGGAGCATGTATCTATATTATTTTATACTTGAATAGACAAATTTAAAAGGATTTTCTTGCCACACAAGACCAGTGTTACATTTAATGCCACGAAGACCTCATACACTTGTCAAAACTGAAGTTTGATTTCTGAAAATACTATTGCTTAGAAAATTATTTATGCGTAGTTAGAAAGACAAAAAAAGGGAGGCTATGGAGCTGATTTCTGTGTAACGGCTCTGAGACTGAAAAATGTAAACAAATAAAAAATAGAAGCAATAATACAGTTCAGTTGTGTCTAATGGCAGATAATGTTGGTGATAAGTACTGTAATATGTTCTGCCTTCTTATCTGGAAAGACCACAAATAATGACTAACTACTGATAAAAATAACAATTCCCTTTGCAGACTCGCTTTTTCCCTTCCAACTCTATGTGGACTCTGTGAACAAGAGCCCTGTGATGATGATGACTTCTGAGTAACTTATGTGTTGTCTTGGAATAAATTTTTAATTTATGACTGTGTTGATTATCCTGGCTGAAGGGGGAAAAGCTTGAAGCTCCCAAACCCCCACCTCCTCTGCTTTTTCATCCTCCGATGTTTTATTTTCCCAGCAGTCCAGCTGTACTCTTCTCATACTGTGTGTATTGTTGGGATTATCTTCAGCCATGTGAACTATAAACATGGCTCACTGCAGCCCAGCTAACAGAGTGGCAAAGGGCCAAGAAGGAAAATCATCTTCTTCATCTGAGAGGCATCTGGAAAATGGACCCAGAAAGGGTCTTTCCCTCGGTCTATTGGAAGTTCTCTGACACCACAATGACAAAACAACAGAGCTGTTGTTTCTAGGTGATGGAATACTCCCAGGTAATCATCATGACAACAAGAATTTTGATTCTAGTGGTTTTTTTGTTTTTTTTCTTTAAGTTATGAGGGAAAGAAAGAGTTGTTCCCATTTCCCACCAGGGGCAGGGATGTTGTCCAACAACACATTTTCTGAGACGAAAAAGCAGAACTTGAGGCGCATATTTTCCAATCGTTCTGAATTTGGGGAACACAATTCCTCTGTCTCTAAGCTCCATCACATGTAAACATGGAAAGTAAATCTGCACACTGATTTGTAATGTGTTCTTGTAG
The DNA here is from genome assembly GCF_024509145.1 of Vidua macroura. Lineage (NCBI taxonomy): Eukaryota > Metazoa > Chordata > Aves > Passeriformes > Viduidae > Vidua > Vidua macroura. Next base: position 85,190,513 of record NC_071571.1, on the reverse strand, counting down.
CTATAATGTCCAGTGTTGAGATTACTGCTATAGAGAAGCACTTTATTTTACTGAAGTCTACCTGGAATAAGGATAACAACAGCAAAGGTTTGAAATCACTTAACACCCCTAGTGGAAAATTAATTCTCTTTAAAATTATTGTGTAGTAGAGGACAAAGTGGAAATTAAGAACATAGAGAGCTCTCTGTATCTGTGTCTGTGGTGATACAGATATAACAAGGCATACCAGGGCTAGTTCCTCATTAAAAGAGAATAGTTGTCTGATTAATGGGCAGCACCAGATGGCATCAAAGGAGTTGCCTTTTTTAGCTTTACTTAGCCATTCTTCAAAAATGCTTATTTCAGGCTGTGATTAATTTCTTTTTCCATAGGGTATCACCTATAAATTTATGTTCCCTCCGCAAATTCCTCAAGTGCCTGGGAAACAGCATCCAGAATAAAGCAGCTTATCAACCTTACTGGGAGCTGTTGTCAATGCTCAAGCCATATTTTCACTTCCTTACATCACATGCACTTTCCATTTTGGTGAAGAAGAAACGAGGACTTCATCTCCAGCCTTGGCTACTGATGTGCTGTGCAGCCACGCTGATGCTGGAGTCAGCAGTGTCGGGGCATGTGTGGAAGCCCTGTCTCCAGCAACCCTCAGCACGTATCTAAACTTTAGATTAAAGGTCAAACTTTGCTTCTGCCTTTTTCTTGACTCAGAAAGCCAATGTCCTCAGGCAGGCAAGCGATTTTGTTGTATTTCATCAGTTGGTGGAAAGCAGCTGTACTGCTTAGCATAATTAACGAGGAGGTCAGACAGTAATGCTTTGTATACAGTAATGTTACATGCAGCACTAAGGCAAGTAATTACCCATAAAAACAGTTTCTTGTAAAAGAGTGGGGAAAATCCCCCTCCCCTGAAAAAAAAAAAAAATAGGAGCGCAGTACTTCCTTTTAGACATCACTAAAAACATTTCCCCTTCCGGTTCTTCAAGGCCAGAAAATCATTAAATCATTTACCAAAATATTCAGGAAGTAATCCACAGCAATACTCATTACTGTTTATTGAAAATTTGCAACTGACTGTTACAAATATACATGAAAAATATCCATGTAAAAGGAAGGCAGTTGCACACCATGCTGTATTTACCACCCCTCCTGGTGTATCCAAAGGCTGTTTTAAAGGTATTACAAGAGGAAATATCCCAGTAGTTTTCTGTAAGTTTCTTTGCAGATAACTTTTGTTCAGGACTACAAAATAATATATTTCTACAGCCAGGTGGGAAAAAAGCCACTAGTATGTACTCATTCATGATAAAATATTTCCTTCCCAACCAAGGCTCAAGCAGGAGGCACATTTTCAGAAGTACTGAACAGGCTGACTAATTCTTCAGGAAACAGAGAGTTCTGTATGAAATGGCAGGGTGAATGCAATCCCTCCTAAGCTAAGATTTTACTGTTTAAAATAGAATATAACAGATTATTTAGAAAGGGATCTACACCACCCATTCAGTCAGGGCTGAAGAAGTTAAATCTCTTTGTTAAGGGCACTATCCAAATTATTCTAAAACACTGACAGGTTTTGGGCATTAACTACCTCTCTAGGAAGCTTATTCCAATATATGGCCACTCTCTCAGTTTCCTGATGTACCAGACTGAATATCCCCTGGTGCACCTTTGTGATGTTGTCTAATTTGGGATTGCTCTTTTTTGATAGAAATGCAGACTGGCTTCTGAAGAACCCAAAGGTGGTAAAACTGAGCATTCATGAGCAGCCATCTGACTCATTCCATTGAAGGGATGACATTCAGGCCCAATGAAAGGCCTCTGGCTCTGCCCTGAGCATCTTCTCCTTTTACAACTTTTTGCAACAGATGATTACATAAAGTGTTTCTCACATGTTCCTTTACCTAAGAAAGCTCTTTCAGTCTCTGCTGTAATCATGACATCTGGAGTGTGTGCTTACAGACTCTCATGCTGACCAGTAACCTCCTTCTGCACAAAAGTATTCAACAGAACTGGAGGATGCCAGATCACAACATATATTACATAAGTTATAGCATGTATTCAGACCCTCAGTATGGGGCCTTACTCTGTGCCAACACTGTGGACCACTGCCAGGCAGCACCTTACTTCATTTACAAGTATCACTAATTTTGGTGAGGATGTCCCCAGTGCAATATGGATCAGTGCAGCTGATCTGAAAAGATCTGTACAAAAATTTTAGAGCCCTATGTGAAAAGATATATTAACATATGAATTCTTCTGTAATCTTCTATCTTATACATTTTATTTGAGCTTATCAGATGGTACTGCTTGAACATTTACCATGCTGTCTAAAACTAAGGAATCTAGTCCTGTCTAGTCTGTTGGGGAAGTCACCCATGCTCATTGACTATATATAGAGGCAATTCAGGCAATAATTTTGAATTAGACATCTAACATTTGGAATGCCAAACCTGGAAAATGTGTGTGTGTGCGTGTGTGTGTATGTTTCATATTATATATGTATTAACAAATTTGTATTATATAAATCTTATACACAGGTTTCAGCATTTACTGAAACCCACATAACAAGCCATTTTCCCTGTAGCATATTACTGCAATATACCTGGCAAAACTTGTAAGACACATTTAATGGTGTTTCACTTTTTTTTTCCCTGACTCTTCTTTTGATCTGCAGAAAGTTACCTGGTAACTATAATTAAAAGAATAAATAAGATAAAGGTTAACTAGTGCTAACTGGCTTTACAAAGGGCTGCACAGGTGTTAAGCATGTTTTCCGGGCAGGGCAGGCACTGTCTACCACTCCCCAGTGTGGAGAAGGTGGCACTTTGTCTTTCACATCTATTACACAGACTCCTGCTGACCATGGCTGGGACATCAGCTCAAATGGAAAGAGCATCTGGGAGTAAACACGCTTGTTGTGGTGTACTCTGTGAATACTTTACCTCAGAAACACTTTCACATCATGGCAGTTTTGGCATGTCTTGGGGGCTGTAGAATCAAGATGGAGTTTGGGTTGTGGGGTATTTTTGCTGCTGGAGCCTGGAATATTAGGCAAGTTCCTCAGGAGTGTTTTTCAGTGCACTGGAGAGGCATGTTAATATTTCAACCTAAGGCACAAAGTTAATAATATCCTAATGGCTGGCTCTTGGACTCCCTCCTCACAGAGACAAATGCTACCCACACATTCCTTTGCCCGATACACAGACAGTCATAACTTGGCGATTAGCGTGGTTCCAAGGTCTGCTGAGATAAATCACAGAAAAGCATTGCATTGCTTTATATAGACTAATAACTTGAACCAAGTTAAGAATGTTAAAGAAAGCTGTAGGAAGGGATGTTTCTAATGAAAAGCTCTCTGTCAAAGATAACAGCAAGGAGCATGAGTGATGGATAGCACCAGCAAAATATGCAACATAGGAGAGCCAGGGAGGAATCTGAAGCCCAAACAGTCAAAGATATAAAGGCAGTTTATAAATTCTCAGCTGATTCTGCCATCTCTGAGACATGACTAATATGGAGACAATGACAGTATGTGGATGTCTCAGGGAGAAATAAAATGGTGCTGGGAAGGGAAGCAGTGTTTGTAATTTCTAAACTGAAAAACAGTAGTGTCTGTTTCTTTCTTTTTCTTTTTTTTTTTTTTTAATTATCATTATCATAGGGATATTGTGGATTTTAGAAGTAAATACTTTCCTAGGTATGGTAAAAGTTGGTGTTAAATGTGAGCAGCATCCCAACAAAAAAGCACAATTGCCACATAGGAGAAAAGGAAAAATTGAGGCATTTATTTGTCCCCTGCAAGATATATGAATTCATTAAAAGGACAGTTAACTGTCCTGAAGTGTAGAATAAAACAGGGTTGTATTTTGGCTTGTCTGCAATAATGCAAGGGTAACAAAAAAAGGGAAATAAAAATGTTCATTTCATACAGACATTGTGTATTTTGCATGCATCCATACTGATTCGAGGTGTTTTCTACTAGATTTTCCCTTCTCAGAAACAAGGACATATAAAAAATATTGCCTGTAGATTTATTCTGGTTGCTGCTTCTTTGATTGTAAAGCTGAAATAATGTACCCTCCAAACCCACTAATATTTCTATTGTGACCAGACTTGTCCAGAGTTTTACAATCCTAATTAGTTTCACAGTTGTCTTGTTGTTTTCCTGTACTCCCCCTCTGTCTGCTCATCACCATCTGCTGTTGTCCACGGTGAGATCTTAAAGGAAGTACCATCTCTTTGTTCTGCCTCTATACAGCACTTAATAGAAATAGCTCATTATGGGAATCCAGGGCTGAAATTCCTAAACACCATGGCAATAAATGTAGTGGACAGAAAGAATAATGAGTCTCAGAAACAGTAGAGAAATACCCAACTCCTGGCTTTTGGGTAGTATCTCCTGCTTTTTGACTCTTATCTTTTGTCCCTGTGCCATTTTTGCTCAGCCTATTACAAGAATTGCTGGAAGGAGTCAGATGAGCACACAGAGTTTGGTCACAATGCAGCTGTCATTTGGGAAAAAAAGGCAGTGATGGATGTGGGAAAGGGAAAAGTGAACATCAGAACAAGTCCTCTTTCAAACTCACACAAGTGCAAGTAGGGAAATATTATCTTTGTACTGTACTGTACTGTACTGTACCTTAGTACCTGTACTTCAGACTATCTGCTTGAGGCTTTTGTTCTGTTTTTATCAAGTTAGAAACATTTAAATGAAGTGTCCCAATAGGGAATGGGTGTGGGTGTGGTCAGTGACAGTGTACTAAAACGCAGCATTAGCTCAGTGTTCAGCAGCTCTTACACTCTCCAAGAGCAGTCAGTAGCTGGGCATAATACTCAGTGGATGCTTCCTACTTATTTCACTTCTGTGCCCTATTTCTCACAAGTTCTTTATGTTTGTTATTTGTACGTACTAAGAACATAAGATCTGGTTAATTCAGTAACTGAAAGAACTGATGACATAGGAACAACAAAACATAAGTATCATTTCATCTGGTAAGTTATGGGTGGCCAGAATTGGGACCTCTGCAAATGAATTTTATTATAAATTCTTGAGGTTTAGGGGTCAGGGGGTTGTTTAGATTTGTGATGAAGGATATAGAAAATCTGAAAGAAACTGATAATTTTCACTATTACTTTACAGAAAAGGGTAACATTCCCGAGGGAGGTTAGTTCAAAGGCTTTCCTTGGATTGAATGTGAAATGTGATCAAATTGCCTCCAAAAATCTGAGGTTTGTGGCTATTAGAAATACAGCCGTTTGGGAGGCAGTGTATTGAACCTCAATGACTGGCTTTTGGCATTTGAACAAGTCAACATAAAATGATGAAACTAAATATTCAGGAGGACTGGTCTTTCAGAATTCCTGAAGAGACATTCATTTTCATAACTGTTAATCTTACATTGTGGTCTGTGGTATTCAGTTGCTCATAAAAATCTTTTAAGTAGAATTGCATTTTCAAATAATGCTGAACTTGTTGTTTATGGAGGTTTATTAATACTTAATCAATTGTTACAAAGTTCATTTCAGTATGTTGCTTATTCCCACAGTTCATGCCCAGTTTCAGCATTCTCTTGTAAAGTACTTATACAACAAAGAATATTCATTTATAGGACCATCATATCAAGCCTGTAACATTCTTTCAACAATAAAAAAAATGTATAAATGCATCATTACTAAAAAATATAACCTTGCTGGATATTTATTTTTAATGTTTAGCACATACATTTCTTAAATGAACGTCCAAATCTGTGCTATTGTTTTAAAATTGTATGACCAATTGCATAAGCTACAGCCCTGTTCTAAAGAAGTAGATATCTCTGCAGCACATGCAGTCTGTCTCAGTGTAGGAAATTGCTGGGTGATGAGCAAATGCTAAGGTCATACTAGTTAGTTAGTTAAGGTGACTTTGAAAGACCAAAATGACTACTCAAAAGATGACAGTGTTCCCAGGGAAGCCCCTAGCAGGGGTAACACAGCAACCCATTGTGCAGGGCAGCAATTAGGAGTGCCAGTGCTGACTGGAATCCTGGGATTCATTGTTCTATCTGATTTTCAGGTCATTCCACCCAATGGACAGATGCTGGGGAAGTCATAATAGAGATTACCAGTTTGGGGATGCCACTTCAACAGAGGACCGTGGGCTGGTGTGGGATTTTCACTTGTCTGGACTCTGCTAGAGGAAATAACTTCTTTTGAGAGGAAAAACTAACTACAATGAACACAAGTATTTGGTGTTGTGTTTGGGGACATAATTGCCAGTGTGCCTCTGGCACCTTTGGGGAGCCATCCGGGCTCACATTCCTTTCCCTCCTAACACCCTGTGATCTCTGGGGTAAAGACCATCATTACCTGTTCCCTGCAGAAGTGTTCCCAGCATGTACTAGCAGTTGCACCTAAAGCATGTGGACACTTGAAAAACTTCAGAGCAGCAGTAAATGGTCCAGAAAATGCTTGCAAGTAGTTTGGCAAGCCAGCTTCAGGCACATTCCTGGGAGCTGAACACTTTTGGTACCCCCCTGTCTGTGCTGGCCATTTTCAAAGGTCAGTATGGGGCTCTCAGCAGGGTGTGAGAAAGGAGGAATTGGAAGTGAAAGGCCTCCAAGTTCTGCCACTGAGAGACCGGTTGGTAAAGATGATCTTACTCATGAAGTAGGGCCCCAGTGCGAGGGAGGTCAGCACACCCTATTGACAAGCTCCTCAGGGAGCTGGTTTTGTTGAGCAGTATCAGCATGTTCAGACCATCTTTCTCCACCTGGGATGTTTCACTCTTCCCCTTCCTTCTGTCTTGGACCAGACCAAATTAGGGGTACCTGTGTGTTCTCCTTTCCTTCCTTTGTCTTATTTTTTTGGCTCGTTTGGGCTGCCCTAAGGGTTTCCTGGCAGCAGCACAATGACCATTCCCAATGGGGCGAGTGCAAGGTGCATTTATGCAGGGGAACACACTGGGGACTGCCTTAGCTTTAGCTTTGACCCTGCATCAGGCTCCTCACTGGGTAAGGCAGCCTGGAGTGCAGTGTCTGCCCCCACTGCTGAGGGATTACTCCTGTAGATCATGGGAATAAAGCAGGCAGATGGCATGGAGGCAGTGTTCCAGAGCATAGTGACTTGAGTGAAACCCAGGAGCAGTGGCACACAGCTGACCTGACTGGGTCTCCAAGTGTGGAGAAGGGACGTGAGAGTCCTTAAGGGGATGAACAAGCTGAGGAGCACTGAGAAGGGAGATTCCTGAGGCAATACAAAGACTGCAGCTGAAAGACGGAGGATTTACACTAAACAAAGGGCACCAAAAAGCTGGAAAAGGCCAAAAAAGGGCAACAAGAAAGGCTGGGAAGGTTTTGCCTTATAGTAAATTACATAAGGATGCTGATCTAACAACTTAAGAGTGAACATGAGCAATTGTTAGCACAATTTCCTGAAGAACATGGTCAAATCCAAATCACCTGAAGACTTTAAATCAAACTAGCTATGAAAAAATGCAAGACAGCTGAAAAAAGACTTGAAACCACAAAACAACAAAATGATGTCCCATGCCCTGAGTGTTGGGTAATCCAAAGATGTTTTCTCAGAGCCCAAATACGCTCTTCATCTTCATTATGAGCAACATATCATTCTTAGCTAAACTAGTACCTGCGAGTTGAGCAAATTCCTTATGCTTGTAAGAAAATATCTCTAATTTCAAGCCAAAACTTATTTTTTGTGTCTGTGTTTTGCAAAATTTTTCACTTTCTGTACAATAGGTCATGAGGAGGCAGGAAAATTTGTGATCATGATCTTATATGGGCGTATAACTGTGCAGTGGTAAAGTATTTACTTGTAGCAGATGGAATGAATATGGGAGAACATCTAATGTGGTAATTGACGCTGAAACCTAAGGCATTAATTAAATGTGTGTTCTACTTAAGGAGCCGAATAAATGATGAGTGACAATTAAAAATGATGTCTTTATAATTATTCCAATTCCTATTTATGAAAGTGGAGTGTGACTGCATATTAAAATATGATTGAAGGTTTGATGACTCCCTATTCTTTCACAGTTAAAACATTTGCAATTATTTCTCCCTCAGATTAGAGCAATGCATAGTGATGTAAAGTAAAACAGCGTAGGCTTGATTCTTCAGTCTCTTAACACAGGTTTTATATTGGCATATGGTGACTCCCTTAAGCAGAGCACTCCTCAGTTAGGGTGATTTGAATGGACAATTAAGCTCAGCATGATAAATACTGCAAATTCAATATGAACATCTGGGGATGCATTTAAGGATCAGTGATTCATTTTTTAAAATAATATTTGGTTAGGCTTGGAAAATCTGGTGCCACTGTAAGAGTGGTGATTTCTCCTTCCTGATGAAGCAGTGGGAAAAATCCCTTTTCTTCACAGGGCACAAGATTAACCTATTCATAGAAGCCAGGGTCCTTTCCCTCAATCTGCATGTGTCTAACGTATCTCTTTGAAAATGCTTAATTAGTATAGCAGATTCAAACTTTGCCAAAGGGCTGCATACCACTGTCTTCGGATTATGTTAACTAGAAGTCATAATTGGTTGCAGTACCAAGAGATGTTCTGAACACAATTCTCCTACACTTCCACAATGACTCTCTAAGGTTTCAGATAGTGGAAAATTCCCTTCTCTCAACAAGTTTTGAAGACTTCTCACAGTCGCAGCCAGAGTTGTTTGGGATTTTTTTTTTCCATTATGTAACCATTAATAGCCCCCATTTCCATTTATTCTTCAGAAATTGTGCAGCAAATCTTTTATTCAGGAACAGAAGTTTGATTTCATATTACACGCAAGAATTACAAGGTAGAGAAGATGAGTCTTTCCTTTATTTGGATTTTGTTTGTATTTATTTTTGCTGTGCATATTCTTTTGCCTTTCTTTCACCTTTCTTTCACCCTCTGTAGTTGTTGTGGATATGCTGTGGAACCAGCAGTTCACATCTTTGGGAAGGCAGTAAGCTCAAGGCTACCTGGCAATGCTGTTGATTATTTTTACTACAACTCTGAAAAGAAAGAAAACAAAAAGTGTGTGTATGTGTATATATATCTAACGGTTTATTTACACACACACTAAAGAGAAATATTCACTGAAGCTATAAACCCAATGCCAAGCTGGAGAAGCTGGTTTTTGCACTGAAGTCTTTCCTAGAACCCAAGGCAAAGGACTCTACCCTTGTCTGCAGAGCAGCAGCATCCTTTCAGCCTCTGACTTGCTTCTCTCAGGGGTGGAGAGGGGGGTGGCCAAAAGCCTGCTTCACCTGTCTGCTTTGCATCCTCTGGTACTATTACCAAGCCTCTCTTTTCAGCCTCCATGGCTCACTTCTCCTATTTATATTTCCTCTGCATTTTGCAACAAAAATGCTACTATCTCCCAGCTTGAGCCTTTTTGTTGCCCACTCTGATAGGCACCACTGTCTGCTCCTGAGTGCTGCTGCAAAACACCCTCCCTGCCTGCCGCAAGTCTTACACCCTGCACAGCTCTCCTTACTCTTTCCAGCTGCTATACAAGAATTTCTACATTTTGTGTTTCTGTCTGAAAAACATCTTCTCTCTTCCAGTCCATTAGCAGGTCTCAGACATCTCTCTTTTGTGTTGATTCCCCCAGTCGCCTGGCGCATTGCGATACATTAGCTTCTCTGTTTACCTTGTTCAATTAGCTTTTATTCTGCTCTGAATTGGATTTTAGCCACCCATAATTTTTGAGTATTTAGAATTAGATATATTTTGTAAGCCATTTGAAAAACAAGGATATCAAGCTTCCAGATGGCATAAAATACTGGTTTCTGGATTTAGTACTTCTCAAGATAGAACCTGTTAAAACCATGCCTGACTGGAAGGGTGGAAAAAAAGCAAGAGGGCAGTCCAAGTAGTGTGCTTCTGGGTTTTGTTTTTCCTCTTTTTGTTTTCCTTCCAAGAGGGCCTGTTACAGGTGACAATTACATGGAAATAGGCAGATAAGAGACGGGAAGTCAGTTCCAGTATGCATAAGATGCATCTAAGAGATGGTCAGGATGTGCACAAAAAACTAACCAGGGGCTCAGAGGCTTCTTTCTCCTCTTTGTGTTAAACACAATTAAACAAGATGGTGGAAGTGCTGACATTGTAATTAGCCATACTAGTTTTATTCATGTCATAAAAAAATTCACCATTATAATCTAATTAAAAATAAACAGCTGTATAATTTAGGATTTTTTTTTTTTTTGTACAATGAATGTTAATGCTCTGAATTATGCCCAAGTCACAAAATAAGGTGTTTTTTAAGATCAGCTCTCCACAGCTCACTTGACCCTTAAAAAAAGCACTTTACTTTTTACTAGTGCCACTACAATTTTGATCTTCTTTCACTTTAGATTCCTTCTTACTTTACAAAGCTACTGGTCATTACTTTGTCTCCCTTGCAAAGTTCCCCAGATCTTTAATTTGTTTAGTCCACTTGTCACGGACTTTCTCCTTTTTTAATAAGTGGAATTCAAATATTCTCACTGGCAGTCTTTCTTTCTCTGGAAATATTAGACCCCCATCACAGCTTTCTCCTGATATGGAGGATTTCCAAGTGCTGCTCCCTAAAACGTCTTTGACCCAAAGCAAAGGCCTTGGTATTGTGCCTGGCCTTCCTTCAGCAGAACAACAATGAAACAACACGTGAAAGAGAAATCTAATTTGGAAGTTCCTACCTAGGGAGGGGCAAATACTTCTATCACAGGCATCCAGAGGAAGTCAAGGCATGCTAAGAATCATAGAGAGTAGCGCTGCAGGATTTTGGACACCACAGAGAGTAAACACCAGAAGACCATCCCTTGTCTGACCACAGTGTGACTGTGCCTGAAGGAGGGAAAGTCACTGACTGGCAATACTATTGAGCAGATGTCCTACAAGAGAAAGTCTTTTATCTCATCACCTGCTGTGTCAAAACCTCCTCTGACGGCTCAACATTGAATAACCACAGGAAGAATCTCAATTACATTGTTGTCCGTGTTTCCTCCACGGTTATGCCTGCCCAGGAGCTGTGATATACCACACTACATGTCAGTCACTTCCCAAAAGCCCCATAATATTGTACATGAGCCATCCAACCCCAGACGCGCGTGCTGCAGCGCAGCTGGCAAAACAAGGCGCACACATGGCGGTCTTTCATTCAGTGATCCTATTTTACAATGTTGACAGAAGAATCTCTCCATGTTCATTTGCCAGTAGCTGTCAGTATTGTGGTATTTATATTACAGATGCATTTACATAATATTTATGTATTGGTACTACTTTCACTAACTGGCTTTCCCACCCAGTTGGCAGTGAGGCTGGCACCCGGCAACTGCAGATTTAAATGATACTGTTGTGCTCTTTGAGGCAACAGGTAGACACAGTTTTGGTGGATGTAGAGGCCAGGTAGTAAGGTAGGCATGTGGTAGTTATGCCTATTTATCTATGCAGACATACTAGGCTAAGGGAATCTTAAGAAGTTTAAAAATGCATAAAGCCTGGTGGCAAGTCAGAGGATCGCTAACATTGAGTAGAGAATTAACCCTTCCAAAAGTTAGACATGCTGAAAAATTACTGCTCTAAACTAATAGCAGCCTTGAAGACCTCTCTGCTAACACTATCAGATAAATACATCTACAATCTCTGCTTCCCACATTTGACACTTCTTAAGGGCTTGCCTACACAATGAAGTTGTTCTTATGTTGATTTTTAAAAATGTTATTTGGTTTATAAGTGATTTAGTTTAACACCATTTAAATAAATTATTTTCAAAAACATGTGTTTATATAAAACATTGGATGCATGAGAGAATAAAAGCTCTACAGAAACCAACACCATCCAGGTTCTGACTTGGACAGAAATTGGATTGTTGTACGATTTCCAGTCTTGGACTCAGATGAAGGTCTCTACTTTGTTTTGTTTTGTTTTTTTAATTAATGAAAGTGTCTCTAGGCATTTTAAATTAATGTTAAATTTTTAAAAATTACTATATATGTGTATATATATTTATATAGGTTTATATAAACACATATATATAGACATATTTTACTTCTGTTGACATAGCTAATGCTTTTATTAGATGTCTTTATCTGCTTAGAGACACTTTCACTGAATAAAATGAAGTGCTATCTGAGACACTCATATTGTCCTAGTATTTCTAAACTGAAGTGCTTTGTGAGATACAGAATGTTTAATAATTCCTTATCATTAATATGGTTGCAACTGATGTGACATATCCTTTCTCCGTTGTCCATCAACATTCTAACACCCACGTTAAATCAGAATTGGCAAAAGTGGGATTTCTCCTGTTCTGTGATGTAGAAAGAATAACCAGTCATGGTTTGTATAAATTACTTCATAGTCGCAGTTATATACAATGCAGTTTCCTAATGAGGCCAATTCCCTAGGCAACAGCCCAAATCTGTAAATGTCTTAAGCACAGAAATACAGCCAGCAGGATTGTCTCATTCAGTTGAACTCAATGGAGATTACTTGGTACTCATATTCACCTCAGTTCCATGAGCTGTATGCCTATTTTAAGCAATGTATTGAGAAAGAAAAAAAGTACTCAAATACCCCTTCCTAAGGGAATTTTTCTAAAACCTCATTTGCCCTGGGTATTCTACTACCCATATTTTGAAAAATTGTTTCTCTCCTGAAATTCAAAACAACCTTCAAGAAAAACAACTAAGAAATTAAACTAAAGAAGCTGTAAGGATATTTAATACAATGCCTTGTGGTTTGAGTAAGCAAAGAAGTCTGCTTTTGACCATTTAATTTTCCTGAAATAAAAAGAAGTTTCAATCTTTCAGATCACGTCGTGAAATGATTTACTTTTCCTTCGGCTTGTCTCTCCATCATTACGCCTCTTCTCTCCCACATCTCTATATATCAGTGTGAAAAGACTTCCATTTCAAACCAGTAGGATATTTTGTCTTGTCAGTCCTTTCAGACAACTTCATATGCACTTTTGCATGTGTAGCAACAGATGCATGTACTGCACCTTGATCAAAAGTGAGGCCTAATTGACTTCTTACAAGAAGACCAAACGGCAGTGAGATAACTACACATGGGGATGATTCAGCTTGCTGTTTGTCTGGGGCACCAGAAAGTTTGGCTATGTCCTGACAATACTCATAACTCTGAAACACACCATTCATTGGACCTGATAATTGCTGGTGTAGGCCACTACAGCATTATCCTGAAACCTCAGTGAAATGACCCCAAGAGAGAAGGAAAATAGACTTCAAAATTGTTCCTGTATTGCTGCCTCCCAGCCGTGCTGAGTGCTGCTCAGCCTGTCCCTGTCCAGGAACTGGTGCCACAGCAGCTTTGCAAGGGCAATAAAAAGAGCAATCAATTTTTACTCCTCCTAAAGGACAATGGAAAGCATACATGCCTCAAACCTAAGCTTTAAAACAGACAGTGCGAAGGTTTTACTAGGTCATAAATGTGTGATTCATTGCAACCTATCTGACATGATAGGACAGAGATCACCTATGTGTTGGTTGCACTTTTGTTCCAGTGAACCCACAGCACTGTGTAATATTAACCTGCTAGACGCAAAAACAAAAAGAACGCATGGGTACATTGCTCCCTATCTGTCAGAAAACTGCCTAGGGAAATGAGGTCAGCTATCTACTCAGAAACCACGCTTGAACACAAGGGAGCCTAGATTTGTTTCTTTAAATTGCAGAGGGTTTGGCCTTCCTCACAGGGAAAGTGAAGGAAAATTCCTTCTGCACTTTAATCAAGGTAGGGTCAGCAGTTTTACAAAGCACAAGGATACACAAAGCAAAGGGATTTGCTATTTGGGCTGAATAATAAAGTTTCTTTCAAGTTCATGTAGTGTTTATTTGTGTACTGGTAAATGAAGGACTAAAATACTCACCTGTTTAGTTTTGCCTAACTATCCTTCCACTGCCTCTCATTTATCTTTGACTATCCTACTGCCAAGACCATGACCCAGTGGAGACACATTATCTGATACAAATGTATGTTATCACGAATAAAAAGAAATTACTTTTCTTTATTTGTATAGAGGGTAAGGATTCCTGCTCATAGTATGATCTTGAATCTCAAATTGTGAACATTTGCTTTGCTGCTCAAGTAGATTTGAACTGCCACTTAGTAGGGGAGTAAATTCTCATAGATCTGACTGGTGTCTCTGCTGTACTGTCAGTTTGCACATGAACTCCTTTTAGCTAATTGTGAGCAAGGGATAAAAATAAATAGCTATCAAAAGAAAGCCTCTACAAATATGTCTCTTTGGAACCAGAATATCCAAGACCTGCTCTCTCCTATGCAACATGTGAAAACATCCTGTAATTTGTTCCCCTTTCTAATTCCTATAAAGATAGGAAGGAACAAAATCTGTTCTTTTGCATAAAATTACTAGGGGAGATTAGGGAGAGTTCTCCAGCAGATACAAATGGAAGAGGCTTTTGAGGGAAAGCCCTTCCACCTTAAAGGCCTCTAGTAGGAAGCTCCTAAAAATTGCAACAGAATCTAGATGACTAACTACCGAGGTTGTTTGAGGACTTAGCCACAACACAAATATATAAAGAATGCAAGGTCTAAGAACTAATCATCATACAAGGAAGAAACAGTTTTTTGTTTTCCCCATTTAGATTTTATGGGTCATCTGCCACTGAACTGTGGACAAGTCTGGGAAAGGTGGGACTCTCCCATCTCTCATATTTAAAGTCATGGTGTCCAGCTCTGGATTTGGGTGTAAAATGAAGCCTTTCATTGTGGGGCAATTCATTGATGGCTGGAAGACATTAGAGTTGTTGACATCTGTAAAGTATTTCAGAAATTACGAGGATATATAGTGATGAGCAACACAGAGGCCACATCAGACCAGAGCTTCATAGTCACCCAGGAGTTGCATAATTGAGGAAGAAATGTGGATTCTTTCCAGAAGATGTCAAATTAAGTCCATCTGTACTGAAGCAGGACTGAAAAATGTGCATTGTATTCAAGTACCAATTCAAGCAAAAGCTCAGTCAGAATTTCCCTTTTGCAGCTCTGTCTGATTTGTAGTTCTGCCTTTACTCTGTTAGGCTTCTTTACACTTCTGTAGCATACATTTCTCCTTGTTATCTTTAACACGGACAGATTTAAATCCACATATTAAATTCCACTTTCCTTCTGCTAATTCCTACTGTTGCATTTACATTCCTTCCTCATTTTTCTTTGTTGCCTTTCCTAGGGAGGCGGGAGAGCTAATTAATTAATACTCTTATTATCCACTGTAGGAATTCCCCAGTGGATGTCCAGTCCCTCACAACTGACCACAGAGTGATTCTCTGTTGTGGGTTTGCAGGAGCCTGTGCTGTTTTGCAACATAAGGGAATGTTTTTGAATGCCAAGCTGTTACCCTTCATATTGTATTTTGACTGCATCTCACTTCTTTCCTGCCCCTGCCGCATTCACTGAAGTGGTGATTGCAAAGCTGCCATTGTAGCTTTCCTGGTGTCTTGCATCCATGTAAACGAGGTGTAAACTCCCAGCAAACAGGGCTACCATGCATTTAGCCATGTCTGATGAACGCATTGATGAGCCTGGGTAACCAAGTCAGAGGAAAGTGGTGAAGGAGACTGAAAGAGCTTACAGAAACCAGTGTTAGAAGGAAGTCATTTAGGATGTCAGGCTTTGATTGTGCAGCAAATTATGATTTCTGTATTACTATAGCAAATAGTTTCCACCTCTCCCACCATGGTTCTTTTACTTTTGTTAGAGGTTTTTCTTTGTCATGGATCCACTTTCTCATATATAAGCCATCAAATAGAAATTAAAATCCTTTTTCTCTTCAAAGAGAAGAGATAGACAACCCATCCATTTCTGGGGGAAAGGGGGTTGCAATCAGATTTTGCTCTCTTTCTAAATTTTGTTTTCTTTTACATACTGTCATGCAGGACTTGCACAAACAAGGAGAACTGACTACCTAAGGAGTAAAGACACTAAAACTTAAAATATCAGAGAGCTGTCAAACGTATTGAGTAAGTGGGGAGGAATAGAAATTTTCTTTTAATCTCTTTCAGCTATTGTAAACACATCTCACTTGCAGCAGCACATCTTATCAACAGATGTTGGTTGCTCTTGTCTTTAATTGCTGCTGTCACTTTAGCTTCTAGCAGTTCCCCGCTCCCACAGCTCAGTTGAACAAAAGGACACTTCTCTTCTAACCTCTTTTTGCTCTGCTATCCTGCCCCTCTCTGGGTGTGTGTCTAGGGGGGGTGGATGTGGGTGCACTTTCTTTGCAGCTTCACTTTCCTGCTGCCATGCTCCCACTGCAGTGTCGGTGTGTGGACGTTGGTGGTGTAATCCCTCCGTGCTCAGTGTGTACCACTGATTTAAAGGATGAAATCTGTTTTCTCCCATCTCATCCCAGTCCTGGAAAGCTGTATGGCAGGTGCTACTTGAAGAAAGCTTTTCTCATGCTCAGACAGGATACTCTTTTTATCCTGCATAAAAAGTGGCAAAGTATTTTTCTCCACATAATCCACTCAATTCCTGTCTATTTGCTGCTCTTCTCTTCCTACCCCCACTACTGCCTTTTCTTTCTCCCATGGGACTGGCAGAATCTCAGAGGAAATAAGTAAAGCTTTCCTAATATAGAAGCTCATCTTCTCTGAAAACACTTCTCATTCTGTTAATGGAGTTCTGGAAATGTTTCAGTTCTCTCCCTACACTAATACTTTATTCTTTTCCTCTGATAGCTGTCCAAGCACCAGTGTCATCAGTTTTCCTAGCTTTATTAGCTCATTCTGCAAAGGAATGCTCAGGCAGTCTAATAAAATAATAATAAAAAATTGGCTGGAGAGTTTTATAGCTATGTACTCTCTTTAGAAAAATAAATATGCATCTGGAGACATCTTTCTGAGACCATTTCCTTACAGGGGTTTTACGCTTCACAAATATATGTGCTCTACATACAAATATCAATGGAAGATAACATAGGTTGCTTAGTAGATTTACGTATGTTCCTTCCCCCTTCCTCTCTTATCCTGATATATGCCTGGACCAGAGGTCTTCTTCCTGACTCTCTCTACCTATGATATCTGTGCTCAATATTTGCAAATCCACTCATAAAATTTTATATAACAAAAGCACAAAGTGCCTGCAAATCCTCTGCGTAGAAGGGAGTGCTTTTTCTGTGCCTCCCTCCCCCACAGTTACACTAGTTCTGGGGAGAAGCAAGGGAAGCGCAGAGCAGCAGACATGGAAACGCTCTTATTCTTCAATGAGAGTAGGGTTTTCCACCAGGGAGAAGGTGCAGCTTAGTACCAGGGGCAGGTGGATTTGCTGTACCAAACGCTGGTCTTACAGGTTGCAGCAGAGAGGGAGGGAACCTCAGGTACCCTCTTATCCCAAAACCCCAACTTGAAGATGGGGGTGGGGAGTGGGGCAGGGTGAGCCTTCCATCCTCAAAATAGAAATTGTGGGGAGCAAGGACGTGCTATGCACGAAGGCATGTAAGGGTGGGAAGCTGGTGGGAAGTTGGTGGGAGAAGGAAGAGTTCTTCAGAATGGTGGCATCTGAGGAGATGGCCAATAAGAGGAGAAATCCCAGTTGCCCTGGGAGAGAACTACTTATACAGAGAGTATGAAGCAGTAAGCACATGCTTAAAATACTCCACCTACATTTTGGAGACATTCATTAGCACAGGCTACCTTCCTTGTGCTTCACCCTAGCTGCCCAGGATGTGCTTTCTTGCCTACCTTTTTCCAGACACAACTTGTGCAGAAATAGGAAATGACTGAGATAAGCGCCACACAAGACATGGACAACAGCTGCCAGGCAGAGCCCTGTGTTAATGGCTTGTCCCAAATGTGCAGGAGAGGGGATAGGAGAAGAGTGTCCTGGGATGGGCTTGCATTTCACACAGCCTCTCCCAGGGAAGACTAGTGAGCGCCCCAGTCAGAGTGTCCCAGATCAGCACATACAGAATTTCCAGGAAGGTTGCAACATCTGGTCTGACCCATGAGGATGCCAGCAGGGAAGTTCCTTATCTGTGGTCCACTCAAAACTAAAAGTGAGGGCAAGAAAAAGAAACTGGATACCTGCTAGAATAACTTGGTTGCATGAAGTGTAGTTTAGGAAATGAACTGGTCTTGATAAAGGCTGGCCATGCTGGCATCAGCATTTGGAGTGCAGATTTGGTCATAACTATGTGCACAGAATGCAGAGACAGGAAAAACCTGAGCCAAAAAAGTGTGTTCTCCAGCAGGAACACAGAATTAAGGTGCTACTTTTATGCTGCATTTTTATTAGTGGTATCTCAAAAATATCACTTTCAGCATGCCTTTTTCACTTCTCCCACAGAAGCTTGAAAATTAACATCAGTTAACAAAATTTTCTATTGCTCTGGAGGAAATGTTGTTGAGAGCTGTTAATACATTATTTTTCTCATTTACTTTTTTTTTTTTTTTACTTTATCAAAGTCCAGTCATAATGAAATGCCTGATTATTTTCCCTTTTTTTTTTTTTTTTTCTTAATAAAAGGCATTATTTAATTCTTTTTCCCCCTCCCAGAGTTTAAGACACACGCAGACACACCTCAAAAAGCAAAACACAAGACCCTTCATGCAGAATCATTTCCCACCAAATTTCACACTGGACATGATATGCCAGCTCAGAGAGAATATAGCAGTGAAAGCCACATGGTCCCAGCACACATCTCCCAGACACAGGCAGCAGACTTGCCCTCTGGATGGCTGGAGAACATCTTCACCAGTTGGATTCTGCCACGTGCAAGAAAATAGCTGTGCTGCTCATGGAGGTGAGGTGAAGTCACATTTGGGGGTTGCAATTCATTATTCCTGACCCATCCTTTATTCCAAGGGAAAGGTGTTCGAGCTCACATCTTCTTTTGTTTGCTGCTGTGCCACCTGGAGTTGTCAGAAAGGGCCTGTTCCCACCACCTTTCACTTTATCTCTTGGTGTCAGCACGACTTCTTCCAAACCAAGTGGGCTAAGGAGATATTGTGACTGCTCATGCAGGAACACACAGTTCCACAGTGCATAGGAGGAGAAATCATAGTCACGTCCTAAGCTTTTGCAGCCCTTTTCCTGCATACCGAAACCCAGGGCATCATACCTACCTGTCTTTACCTGATCCATGGCTGCACAGGAGTGACAACTAGGTTTTCCCCCCCCAGGCTGAAGTTCTACCACTTACAGGTAGCTTATGCAATCCTGTACATGAGTTAACTCTACCCCAAACAGGAACCTAAACAGGGTGAAGGTCAATTCCTGTGAAAATATACTATCTACTGCTTGGTTTATCGTTCAAATTACTCAAGGTCAGGTTTTATTTAATCATGCTTTCTTCCACAACTTTTTCCCTCCAATATTAAAATAAAAAAAAAGCAATTAGATAACGAAGCATATGTAGCTTGTTTTCTTGGATTGTTTCTCAGCTTTTTCCTAAATTGTCACTGCCCCTTTGGACTTCAGCAGTGGGATAGCTGCCAGGTTTCCACAGAGATGCAAACAAATTCTATGCAATAAAATATCATCTCTACATAATTTAAGTCCCAAATGTACGTGGTGACAGTTTTATGTTTGAGTAATATGAAAATCCGAGATATTGGATGTGAGTATAATTTAGGATCGAGAGCTGCAAATATTTCTGTGCCCTGGAATCCAGTTAAAATGCACCATTGCACATGCCGTGTTTGGGTGGTGAAGTATTGCTTGCCTCTGATTGCTGCAGGGTAAGAACTTTATTTTCCTAACCCATGATTTAATGCTTTCCACCCCCTGTAAATTGTAACTAACAATGTCCTCTATGTGAGCTCTGGTAGCTGAGGAGACAGGGGGAGATGGCTGCAGTAGGGAAAGAGGAAGAAGGGAGAAAAGAAGGGCAAAAGAGAGAAACATCTGCAATGGGTTAAAAAACATTCGCTACTTGCCTTCTCAAAGAACTGAAGGCTGTATATTGGGCCAAAACCCCAATTAGATGGTGGCAGTGGGACTCCACTGATTTTGAAGGAGCTGAGCCAGTCTGAACCAGCTGAGAAGCTGGTCCGCAGTTTCACATTTAGTGCCCAAAGTGGTTGGAGCAGGGGAGGTTTGAAACTGTACTCCTCACGTAGCACGGAGGGGCCTGCAGGAATAATGTTTGCTTTGGCATGGAGGTGGGTTAGTGTAGACCCAGCAGGTCCTGCAGTGAAAGGCTCCTTTCTGCTCTGAGAGTGATGGTGACTTCCATAAAGACAGCAAATTCATCCAGAGATATGACTTAACCTACATCCTTCTTTAATGTGTAAGTCCTTGCACAGTGCAGACCTCAAGGTGAATCTATGTGTATGCTCTTGCCCTTGTTTTCATCCCTGGATGTCCTCTGTTTCTCTGCATGGCACAGATCTCGTGGTGTTTTCCCTGGATACCTATTCCAGACTCTCTCTTTAGTACAGCAGCAGTCAGAGTCTGTGTCAGGACCTTATAAACTCTGGTGCTTTTGAAATGCCTCTTGCTACAGCTGTGGGTCTCAGGGAAAAGGAGCAGCTGCATTTCCTCCATCTTCACTTTTCCATATAGAAAGCTCCTAAGAGGAATTGTTTGCTAAGATTTACCCATTTCTGGCATGATTTCTGAAATTTGCTCTCTTCTTACTTGCTATCCTCTTCTCTTTTCCCAGGATGCTTTCTCTGGCTCCATCTCGTTAGGAAGATTATCTTCTCACAGCATGTGAAATTAAGAAGTAGCTGTGAGGAAAAAGTGCAGATAGATAAGAGGTTCCTCTCATTACAGGCAGCCTGGTACAAAATGTTTCAAGCAGTGCAGGAAGACCTGAATGAGGCTGAGATACAACAAAGCTAACATCCATCCCATGAAGGCCACCTTCTTTCCAAGAGATGAGTAACAAAGCAGAGGACAGTTGGACAGGGAATAGTACCCGATTTGTTTTATGATAAAGTGATCAGAGAATATCAAAAAAGAACAGCAGGCAACAGGTTTAAAATAGACAGAGATACCACATTATGCAACTTATAATAAGCAGTTCCTCAGTTTAATCACAGCATTTTGTGAAGACTTAAAAATTGTATGGGTGCAAAACCTGATTGGCAAATACATTAAATTAAAAGAAGATAACTCTCATGCAGGGAATCCCTGAGGTACAAAACATGAAGAACATGGAACTACTGAAGGAAATACCACGTTGTGCTTGATCTGCTGCTACACTCTCCCAGGACCATCTACATATTTGCCATCCCTTTGGTGCTGGTGGCCTTGGTCTGATCCAGTACCACCTCTGTTATGTTCACAGGCCCAGTTAGTCAGGTGCTGAGTGCCACCAGACCTGCAGCACTGCTCTCTTTGAGAACTTAGAAAATAATGGGCTAGGTCAACTTTCTATCAAGACCGAATACTACCAAGGAATTGGTAATTCCAGATATTCTATACAGGAGGTCTCAAGACATTTTCCTTCCATGTAGAGGAAAATGAATGCCCGTGATAGAAACTGACTGCACTTACCTATAAAAATTCATCTAGCTAATGCAAATTTAGTCTTTATACCTGCCTGAGTCTATGGTAAGATGGATATCCCAGCAGTCCCAGAGAGATACATCAGTCATTCTTCCTTTGCATCCTCTGGGCTCACTGTGTGCTGAAATTCCTCACCTGACGGCAGCCATGGAAAAGCATCTGTAGTGAGAAAAAGAACACACTTTTTAAAACCAGCACTGAATGTGTTTTGTGTGGCAAAATTCCAGAGACAGCCTTTTCCCCTAAGCAATTCAGAAGGGTGGTATTGGTGTGGACAAAAACCATATACATGCCAGGATATACGTGCAGGAATGGATGCCAACCCCTGAATGAGCACACTGTTTACTTCTGATGCCACATTATCTTTCTTCCAACATTATGGCAATTAACACCAGAAATTCTGACCCAGAACGTGTGCCTATTATCTGGTGGGGGCATCTGCAATACCATGGGTTTGCTGCAAGCTGGTAATGGTAGTAATAGATCAGCTGAGATTTGGTGGTGTATTATATGTGGCAACTTGAGCAAGATGCTGAGTTCTCAGACAGAAATGCTTTATCACCAAAGAGGTCTTAGTTTGGATAAGCTGTTATGTTACAACACACCACACCACAATACTGACATTTTGCTGCTGAGGCTTCTCAGGATCTTAGGCATGCGAGTAATATTTATGATTTGAAAGCCAGGTTAGTAACATGTCCATTTTTTGATAGCTGGACAAACCTCCACAGTTCTGCCAGGTACCTATGATCTCTTTTTAAGAAATACAGAGCAGATGCTACAGCTTACCAGTCACAGTTTCTTTTAAATTATAGAATCTATATCATGATATCAAGTTTCCTTGTCAGGAATTGTTGGAAACATTTCACTGCTATCTGTCTAGAATAAACATCTTACTCTCTCAGTGCCTTGGTGTCAGCTAACAAGTATATTAATATTGAGCATGGGATCTTATTAATTCCCTGCCGATTAAGGACTTATGTCCTGAGAACATTTAGCAGTGGAACAGATCAATCATCACAACAAACTGATTATAAGCATTTCTAGGAATATATAACAGCATATCCAAATTCCAGATTCTGTCACCCTTCCTCACATCAAACCCTACCCTGCCAAACATCTCCTGCCTTCCAGAACTATTCCAAGAGCAGGGATTCCTCAGTGAAACAGCAGTAGTGTATTTACAAATAGGGGACTAATTATGCACTTCTTCCATTCCCCAAATTCTCTTGCTTCAGCTGCCTGAAGACATAGTCCAGTTCAAAAAACCCCAGAAGTCCCAGTTCAAAACTGTGCGATAACTGAACTATGAGAGTTAGTATTTAGGATTTCTGAGAGACCTACCTGATAGGTCCTGAAGCAAATGAGGACAAGGAAGGAAAACTATTTTCTTTCAATGTGATTGATTTTGGTAGGCTCTTCAGAGATTCACTTCCCACTTCTTGCAAATTCACACTATTTCATGAAGAAACATCAGAAATTACCATAATTTCTCTTAAGAAAAATGTATGCCTGAATGAATGCGTTTAATTAGCGGGTCTCAGTTCAGTGTTGAGGGCTGTTTAATTTAACACCTCAATTTTACATATTTGCTCTCCTCATCCTTTTTTTCCCTATTTATTACTGTTTGACACACACCCTTTTCAAGAAGGTGATATCAGGTTCTAGGACTTTACATTCCCTGATGTAGACATTTATACAGTTCGCTAATCTGGTATGGTGGCCACTCCATCAGATCTGATATTAAACCTTCTGAAATAATCTGACCAGACAGATCTTCCTGCATATTTAATTTCTCCACTATGAATTATGTACCTAGCTGTCTCAGTAAATTCTGGGCACTTTATAGCTACAGTTAACCCTCTTAACTTTGACATTATATATAAAAGAATTGGGGCCTACCTCTGAGAATGAAATACTTAAGGAGATGAAACTGTTTTAGGGATAAACCCTCAAATATCAGGAAGATGTCCTAATGTACAGTTTGTTATGCAAATTAATTTACCCCATCCCAGGATTTCAGTAATTCTTCTGATTTTGCTAAGTGTGATGTGTGAGACTGCCACTTAAACTCTTCTGTCGCAAATTCAGGATTTGGTTGTTTCTTTTTGTTTTCGTTCAAGTTTTGATTGCCTGTAACTATTGGAAAAAGAACGGCAGGAATGTGGTTTCTGCATGAGGATTCTTAGACTGGGTGGCTAGATGGTCTAAAGGTGAATGGTTTTGAATACTTAACCTCTTTTTTGAGTAAAATTCATCCAATATCTTTTAGTTCTGCCATTTACACATATAACCTCATTTCTACTTACATTAATAGGAGTTTTATCCACTGCTTCAGTTGGCAGAACCCTCTACTGCAGTAAGAAGTAGTGTAGCCAAGTTCACATCAGAGTTCCCATTTTAAGTTGATTTTAAAATCTTTTAATAGTGTCTGATTCCCTGCAGGTAACAAAAGTTTCAAGGAGTTTTATTTGGAGGGAGAAATGAGATGTGACTTGAAGAGTAGTTGTCAAAGAAAATAGGAATTTAACATTGGGATGAAGGTAGATTTAATAGGGAGGCATGAGGGAAGATGAAGGAGTGAGAAAAGGGAGACGACATCTGTTTATATTGTGAAATAAAAAAAACATGTTTATAGGCCAACACTGCTGTGAGAGATGGAGAATAATGAAGAAGTCAGCATTATCTTAATCCTCCTGGTCTTTTTTTAAATAAATCATCATTTCATATGGCAAGTCTCACTTTCTTCATTCCCATTTCCATCATACAGATTTAAGTAACAAATTGTTTGCCTTCTCAAAAAGCAATATGCCAAAACACATGCTAAATTCATGAGTAAAACTACGAGACACCAGTCTTGTGCTTACTTCAATCTAGCTATCCTTTATTTTTTAAATTTTAACTTTGCTGTAGTTGCCTGCACGGTATTAGTTTCTGGAAGACCCTGGAGTTGCAAACATCACAAGATATCCTAAGCTAAATTTTGTTTTCCTCAGGTGTGTTTTGGTTCACTCAGAATTGCAGCTGTCTCAAGACAGTATCTCCAAAATGCTGAAAAGACAAGCAAAAACCATGTACTAGATTAATATCCTATACCCATCTTACCCTTTGAGATTTTCTTTCCACCTGAGTTTTCATCCTTTCTCTTGTTAATTTTTTAAGAATGTGTGCAAACCCAAAGATGGGCAGCAGAAAAGTGCCTGTGGTAGTTCTGTGGCACCTGTTCTGTTTGATCTCCTCATGGTCAGTCACTCATCACAACTGCTCACACTGCACCACACATCCATCCTTCTGCCCCTTCTTTTCCCAGTCTACTGTCCTTCACAATGGCAAACTGCCTTTTCCTCCAAAGACCATCTCTTCCACCTTTTCATCTCATTCTGGCTCCATTCCTTTCTTTGCAGTATAGTTTTGTGGCTTGACAAGGTGCATGTTATTTCCCCTAGAAACACAAATTGATGGGTATAGTCTACCACGGGTTTACATTGACTTTAGAGATTTTTGGATATAATCCTCTCCCTCAAAAATATGGACTGTAAAGCAATATGTTATTTCTTCCTTGTTGGTTCTAGAGTATTCCATGTAATAGTGCAAACTCAGTCCTCGCCTTGCACACAGCATTCAGAAAGTTGCTGAATGTTGCTTCTGTGCTGTACATTTATTGACTGAAACATTTGAGTTGTTGCTTTTCACATTGGTAATTTTAGAGCACAGATGCCTAGCATGTTTACTCACATACCAGGGCTCACATTTAATGAGCAAAATGTCAAGTATATTGTTATCCACCATAAAAACTGTGAAAAATATCCTTGCCATCTGCAGTGTGCCTTCTGCTTCAGCCTAAAAGACTTTTACAAGCAACTACATGAAATTAGCATTAAAGTCAATATTTATAAATGGAACCACCTCTAAAGGGCCGGATCTTCTCCCCTCCCACACCCCCTGTTCCTCTGGGATCTAATGAGCTGGGGAGGCTGGGTGCAGGAAGGGAGCTGAGTTGTGCCCGGCTCCTCATTGCAGTCAGGCAGAATAATCTCCCTGCACTGAGGAAGAAGCAGAAAGAGAAGAGTGGTACTAAATGGCATTGACAGTGTCTGAGGGCCAGGTACTGTGCTGGTGTCAGTTGGTGTAACATCATTGTCCTCGCTGAAGTGACACAGCCAGCATAAATCAGCACAGTTTGGGTGACTGACACAGCACTGGTTTTGATCTGTGCTACCTGAGGATGGAGTCCATAGTAACACTCATGGAATAGATGGTGGGTTGTAGAGCTGAAACTGGGATTTGATAGACTGCCATCAGAAAAGAATAACGTCTTCCAAGAAAATATTTGCTAATTTTCCACCAAATGTGGAAAAAAAATTGGCCATTTGTTCTGGCTTTTTACAGTGCTGAGGACAATGAAGATCGTCTGTCGCTGAAGTCTCTAGATTGTACTGCAAGAATAATAAAATAAACAATGGATAACTGCTCCCAGGCCTTCTCCAAGCAGCCTATATGAACTTTTAATTTTTTTCTTGCAAAATCTTTAATCCAACCACGATTAGTGTGTTGCAGAACTGAGTCTAAGCACATTTTGAAAGCTGTTTCTGTCCACTGCTGTTATCCCAACATCCATAAGCAGCTGAAATTCCAGCCAGATCTTCATGGGGCAGAGCTGATGAACCAAAGCCAGAACAACGTCCCTCAGATGGGTGACCAAGATAACTTTTGCCATTTGTTCCAGCTGTTCTGCCAAGTCGCCCACATACCATTGGCTCCACCAAGCTCACATGAACCACAGCCTACCACAGACATCATGAAAGCTGGTCACTCCCACAGCTGCAGGCTAATGAAACAGAGAAAGGTAGCATCATCATATAATCCACACCACCTTGCCTTTTTCTTTGTACACATGTTGAACAAGGATCAGGATGAAAATTAGTGTGGTGATTAGTAAACGCAGCATAAATATTCATCCAGAAAATTACAGATCAAATAAATTTAAAAATTTTTATTTATGGCTGTTTAGATGTAAATATATTTCATTAACTGGACTTAAAGAAGGGCACATGTTCCCTTAGAGTATTTCTAATATAATCATTGCTTGGGCAATTAGGCCACTCACTAAGCCACAAATCTTATCTTTCACACCGGTGAGTCATAAATAAGGACTGAGTCACAAATAGACCAGACAGACAAATGGTGTCAGGAAGGAAATAAGATTGGCTGTGAATATATTTAGGCTGGAAATTAGAAGATGGCTGCAGACTACCTGAGGAATGCAATTCTGATATAGTTTTCTAATTGGGAGGAACTGAGCTAAGAGAAATAACTTGAATTGCTTTATCATTTAGCTTCACAAGCTTATTAAAGGGATTGTACACCAAGTAGGAGAATTTCTTAAGACTGAATTTGATGATAGAAATCCTAAAGGATTCAGAGTATTTGCCTGCCATGACTAACTGCAATTAGTGGCCTGCTTGCCCAAGTTGTCCCAGCCAGTCCTGTTGTTATCAGTAGTCCTTAGGACTCATACACAGCAGGGACAGATTAGACAGATACAGCAATGCCAGTGTCGTCACAGAGTCAAGGTTCTGTGCAATGCAGACTCTAGTGTTCACACTGTGAGTGTGAAGCCGTGTTGTTGTGGCTGTTGCAAAACCCTCCTGTCAGAGAAACTGAGAACACCTTGACTTCCTATGATTGTATTCAAGGGCAAGTTCAGTTATGGGGTATTCTATGATGGGGTGCACACAGTAAAATGGAGATCAACTAATAGCTCTATAAGCTAATTAAATGCTTTCCAATGTTAGACTAGTGCAATGACTTTCTGTCATGCAACCAGAGTTCCTGGGAACTCTTGTAATACAAATAATGGGATTTATGATATTGGCTTACCTTTACTGGCTTCTGTATTTCTCAAGGAGAAAGGGAGAGTGAGATTTTTGCTATTCATAGAAGACAATTTACTTATTTCCTTGGTGTAAATAATGCTGAATATGCTGATACATATTCCAGTGTCTTACATTGGCTGGAAGGATGTCTGTATACAAATGCTATCTGCTAAATGAAGAGTCCCATGTCTGTCACAGCATGGATTTAACTGTGCCTTCCAGTTCCACATCAGCTCTGCTCTGCACCAACAGACTTGTCTTTAAATGTGATCCTTGCTTTGCTGTGACACATTATGACTTAAAAATATTTTTTTTAATCAATCTCTAGAGCATGGGTACACATTCCACAACATATTGCCCACATCAAGTATTTTTACCTTTTGTATCCAGGATACTTCTCTCCTTGTTCCCTTTCCTGTATGCCCTTTGGTCTCTGTCCTATCATATGATACAGGCACTAGTGTTTCCCAGAGATACTAATGCTCAGTTTGGCAGCAGGAATTCACATGACATTATGATGAAATTATATAGCAATGTATAATTCTCGTGTGATCCTGGGCACCTGCATTTTGCTATAATGAGGGCCACGTTCCCCAGTGCTCCTGAATGAAAGGTGCTTTCCACTGCAGATATAAGGGATATCTGACCACAAGATTCAGTACTGGTATTTTACAGAAACACAGAATCAGTTAAGTTGGAAAAGACCTCTGAGATCGAGCCCAACCTGTGACCTAACATTACCATGTCAACTAGACCATGGCACCAAATGCCTCGTCCAGTCTTTCCTTAAATACCTCCGGAGACAGTGATTCCACCACCTCTCTGGGCAGCTCCTTTCAATGTCTAATCACCCTTTCTATAGAAAAATTCCTCCTAATGTCCAACCTGAACCTTAGGGTCAGTTACTGCTTGCTTTCTGAAAACTTACCATCAGGTAGTATTTCACTGTCCTGGAGAAATACTTCTATTTCTTGCTGTTTCTTAACACTTGGTCTGTCCACACATGACAATAGAAAGGTGCCCTACTTCATTGCCTCAATGTATGGGAAGGTGAGAAGACAAAAAAAAAAAAAAAAAAATACCCCCACATACCTCACTTCAGTTTTCTGAAAATTAAGAAAAATTAAAATATTCGTGTGCTAACAATCAAAAGAAAAAAAAAAGACTTCTAACTATACAGTATGTGCTGCAGAGTTTACAAATGAAGAAATCAACCCTGACTCCAACTTGCACCTTGACCTCACTGGGACCAGAACTGGATCCTAGTTTATAATGCAGCCTGTTTTCTTGAAAAGTAGCCAGACAGGGTGTGAGTGTCAGCACTGAAATACAGACAGAGTAATACATGTATTAAAATCTATGAAGCAAAATATCTTTTTATAAGAGTAGTTTTCACTTTGCAAAACTAATTTTCTGAACTACAGTAGAAAAATGGATTTTCACTCTTCAGGAACCTGTATTTTTTGTCTCCTATGTAGTTTGCCACTGCTTTGCCTTTCTTTTTCTCCTTTTCTAACTTACACTGTGAAGATCATTATAAAGTATTTCTGTTATGAAGGAGTCCACTTTTGAAAACCCATGAGAAACCACCCTTCTGTAAGCATGAAATAAAATCCTTAAGAGGAGAAACCCCACTTCAAATCATGCCAAAGTTTCACATCTACCTAAGTGCTACTGCAAACTTTGCAAACCATGACATGTATTCCACACATATTCAACATACACCTGAAGATAATGTTTGGCTCCTACATGTCTTCCTAGCCTCATTTCTATAGAGAGTTTAGACCCAGTAAAGATCTGCTGTTGGGGATATGCACTTTAATTTATAGCAAAGTTGTTTGCTGTGTGCCCAATGTGGTTCACGCTTGAGGGTTTTGGTTTTGACCTCACTGCATATTAGAATAAGGTCTGAGAAGTATGCAAACTTTCTCCTACTCTCCAATTAACTTATTTATATTGTACTTCAATATTTGGGCTGAAATTCTTCCCATTTCAGTATCATGACTGTATTGGTTACTATATCAGTGTAAGAAGTAGGAAAATCTTTCTGCTTTTTCCATTTTAAAAAAGCCTCTTTCATTACTCAGGTTTGCTCAGGCCTGACTAGGGAAATATACTGATGCCTATTTATGGAGAGTTGCACCACCTCAGCAGGTTCCCTGGATCCATATATACCTCATGCTGCAAGGTATAACACCTAGCAGGTATTCACACTCAGAAATTCAGGTCCACTTTAAACAAGTGGAATAACTTGTCCAAGAGGTGCTTTTTGTGAACAAGTTGTGTCAAGAGTAGCTGGATACTCCCCATGGGTTTGCAGGGAGAGCCTACAAAGCACAGCCCAGGACTGAGCTGCTCTGGGTCCTGGTCCAGCTACTTACTTTCTTGTGGGGCTTGGGAAATTATCTTTTTTGCCAATGGCTTTGTCTCTGCCTCTAACTAGCATCCCTTAATTTCACGTGCTTGATGTTTGAGTACCACGCTTGTGGCAGAATGTGGGGAGTTTAGAGATGCTGATTTTCCTTTGGATGGAGAATGGAATCTCTTGGAAAACTGTGGGCATGGGAATGCTGTAAACCTGACATGCATCAGTTTCCCCATGTGCTAAAGCAGAGAAATCCTACTAACTCTGCTACCAGGGCACTATAAAATTATGTTCATTATTGTTTGCAAAAGGCATCAAGTTTCTTAGATCAATACTGCTACTGAAGTACAAAGTAATAGTACTTCTCAAGGAGGAAGAGGATTGCCTTTTGAGCTGCCATCTGCTCCTGGCCTGACTCCAATTTCTTCCTAGTGAGTAATATGAAGGCAATTTCATTTTCACAATATGACATATGTAGCTCTAGGTCTTAAAGAGGGAGGAACAATCCACCAGTAGTCTGCCTCCCACTGTAGAAGCAAATTATCTAAATTAGAGCATAGCAATTAGACAGATTCATTGATTTGCTGTAAATATCCTAGCTCTATCATCAGTCCATTGTCGTTCACAGAATGAAGTTTGGTTGTGTCTTAAAATGGCATTTTCTACATTATCTCATCCCTGAGGCATGGCTGAAATAAAGGTCTGTTCAAATGCTTGCCAAACAATATTAGGATAAGAGGATCACCAAATCTTTGGGGGCAGGAGGGAGAACCTACAAAGCAATCAATGTAAGACCAGAAATGTCATCTGTCATCTTAGAACAAGGGCTGTTTGGAACAGAACCTGTTTGGAACAGAACCCATCCCCTTGAGGTGGGCACGTGATCACAGGGGAGCCACATTGCTGCTTCAAGGGAGCCTCCTTGCTGAAGCCCCAGTCCAGCTGAGGCCTTTTTGTCAAGTAGCAGCCTGTCTAAATCTTTGCAGAGCAGTTAGTGTGTGTTAAAAAGGCTCTTGGTCAAGGAGAGAGAACTGATCTTACCTGATGGGTGTAACTGTTCTGAAAGTCTTTTCTGCAAAGATATTCTCTGTTCACTTTCACTAAACATTTTGAGGTCCATCCAATCAGCATATGAGATTAGACAGATGTGCACCTTTACATGACTAAGTTTAGAAAAACAGAATAAATCATAGCAAATCATCTTAAATCATCTTAGGCAATAGGGGACAAGGTTGCCTGTCCCAGACTTACAGCTAGAGGTGGAGAGACCTTCCTGAGGAGCACCAGTGGATTTCCTCTCAGCTGCTGTAGTAGCTACTGCGAGACTCCCTGAGACTTCTCACTGCCTGTGGACATAGAGTGCTGCTGAAGATGAGTGTCTGAGCTACTGTGTTGTAACACAACTTTATATTTTTATTTCATGTCTGCTAAAGCATCAGAAGAAAACACTCAAGGGCAATTTGACCTTTGTAACTTTAATTACATTTTTTATAGTAAAATGAAGAATCCTGAAAAATTTACTTTTCAAGAAAGTTACAGATTGCACTAAGTATAAATGCAGACTATTTGTATACACATGACAACCATGGAAAATAGGTCCTTTGATAAAGAACAGCCATCCCAGTTTTGAGAAGAGAGGAATCATAGAATCATCAAGGTTGGAATGACCCCACAAGAAATCTTCATTTTGTCAGGATAGCAACTACAGGGCTGTCCTTTCTGTTGAAAGACTGCTCTTTTATCAAAGGATGTACAACCCTTTGTGCGTATCATATAATTAATCCTCCTAGATTTCTCTATAAGAAAGATACACTAAATGCCTACTTCTGGCCAGACAGTATGAAGTGCAAGTCCCATTAGTCTCCTTGGATGACTATTTTTCCAAACAGGAGGAAATAATTTAAACCAGAGAATGACTTCTTACTCCTTTAGTGTAGTTGAATAAATAGACAAGACTTGTAGAATATATACTTTTAAATCACTGCAGACACAATTTCTATTTTAACACAAGTTTTCAATGCTCTGTTTAAGCAGCTAGCCCACTGCTTGCTATGGATTGAGCAAGGGAATATTTCCTTGCCAGCCCGTTTCTGAGAAAGTTTTGGCTTAATTGGCTAAGAAGAATTAGTGAGAAACTAACTGTACGACAAGGGATTAATTTAGATGACAATGCAGTGTACATTGGTTTTGGTTTGGCAATTTTTTTGGTAATTCTTGCACCAGGAAAGCAAAATATGACTTCTTTTGCAAATGGCAGTTTAAATACAAAAGTTCTATTTCAGATTTGAATTGACTATTAGACATCTGCATTTTGTTTATTTAAAGTCACAGGATGGGGATGGTCTCAAAACTCCACATCACCTGCTCTGGAGAATGCCTTGAGACGTGACTTGGCTGCTATGGAGAGTTGGTTGTGCTTACAGCACGTGGGGAAAACCAGTCTGAAACACATCTCAGCTCTGCATCCATACCCTGCAAGCCAACAAAAGGCACACTGGCACCCTGCAAGGCTGTGTTGTACAGAGGTGCATTTTAATTCAGAGGGTGCTGGGGTCTGCACACAGCTCAGCACACTGAGGGAATATCTGTTTTGGGTCCAATACAGCTGGATTGCTGTGCCTCTTCTCTTAGCTTAGTAATACCTACTTCCATGTAATCTATTTTGTTTTACACCATTTAAATGTTTCTGGTTTTCAGATGGCACTAGCCTGATGATCCTGCTTCAGCTGTTGTGAAAATATGTTCTAAAAGCTACAGCCTGCAGGCAAGTTATGGCATCAAGATTTTCTCTTTGTCTTTATCATTATTTTAATTGCCCCTCCCTCAGGGACCAGGAAAATACTTGAGGCAAAATCACAGTCACACTAAGCTCTCTAAGAGTTTTGCCACTGACTGCAGTGTGGCTGGATTTCATTCTGAATCACAATTTTTGTTGCCTTCTCTCCTTATCTGTGGCAAAGCTGTGAATGAACACTACATTTTGAATAAATCCTGATTTCTCATGTCATAAATAAGAATATAAAGTATAGTTTGAACTGAATCTCCTCCTGTTGCAGTATAATTTTGAATTTTTGTTCTACTGTTATTTGGCATCCTAGTTGAAAACTTATTATGTATCAGGAAAGCAGCTGACTTGATTTGGGGAAAGTAAACATTTTTAAGGTGTCATTTCACTTAACACCTTTGATGTCCAAAAGTGCCCATTTTCTTCATCACTTCATTGGAACTGAGAGACTACAGCAATTTATAATTCTTAGTGTTGAATCAGTCTATGTGTTAATTGTGGAGCTAGCAGTGGGAACAGATGTGTTTTTGTAGAAGGGTGGGCTGAATGTATCTGTCATTTTAATGTAGTTTCTGTTTGAATGATCAGTATTGCTTAAAATTCCCCTCTCCTCTACACCACCTTGTGTAACTGCTCTATTTTGTACAGTCCGAGAGGAGCACATCTCTCTCACTAGAGCTTAGGACTCCATCTCAAATTACAAAATGTCCCTGACTATTCAGCCTTTTGAAAAAGCTGTAAACAGAGATATAACTTACCTAGCAACAAAGAGTAGATCTCCACAATGTGGTCTATGAACACAGTGAGTTTATTCAGTTATGGTCATGCCATAGCTTTTCTTTTCCTGTCACCAGTCTTTAGACATAGGCTACAGAAACAGTCTTTTCTATTAAGAAATATAGATATTTGATATTAAGAAATCCTCTTGATAACAACTGGGCAGAAGATGAAGTCTCAAAGCTTCTAAACTAATGTGTTTCATGAAGTTCTGGCTGAATCAGTTAAAAACCAGAACTGAGCAAATATTTAGTGGAAAAGCACATAAAGTTTTGAAAATCTCAGTCTTTTCGGTCTTTTGGTGAATACTGAAATTCCATTTGTATCCTTTAGCTCATACAGCTATATTTAGTGAGTGTTTTTGCCAACTTGTTTAGTTTTTTTTCTTAGTGCTTTCATTTCCCCTTTCAGCTTACAATCTCCACCATATATTGAGTGATAAATACAATGGAAAAGGATGTAGACAGAAAGGAAGGAGAGTGTTCCCCCTGCTTCCATCTTGATGTTAAAAAGGCTTATTTTTTTCTGGATGGCTTTTAAAAATATTTTAAGCATTTGCTTCATTTATAGTAAAAGCAACAGAAATAATTTTGAGTTGTTATTTTTTTCCAGATTAAGCTTTATTAAAATTCTACTGTGTTAGAAGACTTCCTATCTATTTAAGGTGAAAAGCTTTGTCCATGACAAAAGAAACTTATTATCATTTCAAAGGTTGGTCAGCACTTTTGCCTATATACCTACCAGGCAATAATGACCAAGTTGACCCTTTTTAGATAGCTGGATTCTTTTATCAGTGAATTCTACTAGTTCAAGATCATGCTTAATGCTGACTTTCATATAATGCTTTCATGAAAGTTCCTTTGAGAGGGAAAGCAGTGGCCAGATTCTGATCTCTCCTCTTCAGATCTTCTGCTATTGGATTTTCATTTCCTAAATCAATGTAATAGAAAAGAAAATTACGCCTGTTCTCAGTATATATATGAAATATAATAATGTTTCTAAAGAAAACTTCATATCTACTAGACAGTTTTCATTAGTCTATTTAATAAAACATGAAAATGACCTTTTTCTCTCTTGGAACTAACAGAATTGTGAGCTTAGTGTCCTTTGGCTAGGTTCCAAAATGAAAAGTCACCCTGCAGAGTTCAAGTCTCTGCAGAAAGCAAACCAAGTCCACAGTACTTGAACTCCAGCAGCCATTTATTATGAGGTATTGAGTCTTAAATGTTGTGCTAAATACAGAGAGAATGCCTATATTCTGCTTATATTTTGGATCTGGTTTTGAACCCTTAATAGATGAGAAACTTGCATTAATGCAAGTTTCCTGAGGAGCATAAATGGTAAAAAGAGCTTTTTTCTGGGCTTTCTGGATATCTTGAGGTAGAGAAAAAAGAGAATAAAGTGATATCCTCAGCGCAATTGCACCACAGGCTCTGAGCTTGGAAGCTGCAGGGCAGCAAGACCCTCTCCAGCTAGGAGGGGGCTGCACGCCCTGTCCTCTTCTCCTCCAGTGGCCTGGATTCCCTTGAGCACAGCCAGGGAGTCTCATTAGTTCTTCCATCTTCTTCTTCCATCATGGGTCAGAGGAATCTGTCTTCTCTAACCCAAACCTTAACCACTGCGGAAAGAAGAAGAAAACAGGGAGCTGGGACAAACTTCTCCTGGGTACAAAGTCCTGAAGGCATCAAGGCTTTTGCCAAGGCTGTTTGCCTTTACTTTTTAGACTGTCCTTGAGCAGGAATAATGTTTACATAGTCAGAGTACATTATTGCAAACATTATTTCTTGTGTGCTTTTTCTTTCAGAAAATGATCATCTTTTCTTCCTAGAGAAAATATCAGCATTTTAGGCTGTTATTTTCATGATACAGCATTATGTAGGGTGTTGCCAGAGGTTCACTATTTAAGAGAAAAGATAAGCATGTCCTTCACTGCTACTGAAAAGATGCATTGCTATTTCTCCACTTAACCATTTTAGTGGTGCTATTTTGGATAAACAATCTTATGACAGTACAGTTTTGTCTTGAACAACACAGCTGTAGTCTAGGAAACTAAACATATCTTTTCTACTGTTTTTATTTGTCAGATGAGTATTTCCAATATTCATGTGTATCTATGTTTTTAACCCACCACAAAATGAAAAATATTCTACTAATAAGACTTGAGCAGTCGCTTATTTCTGTATGTATTAGAAAGAAATTTAAGTACAGACACATGCTTAATAATAATTCAATTGAACATTTTATCATTGTCAAAGGCATCTTTAGAAATCTTCTGATTTCTATACAAGTCAATTTACTGTCTTCAAAATGTAATGTTAATGGCACTCAGTGTACACACTGTAATCCTTTAAAATAATGCACATGGCAAACGGATATGTTCTCATGCATTAATAATTTAAAAGTTAATTTTAGGTACTTAATATGATTAACTGATGGATCAGCAGTCTTATATATGAGAAACAGTGAGCACACTCAAAGGAAGAGCATACTGGAAGGCAGCCAGGTGGCTGCCTGCGTGATGCTTCAAAAATACCTGAGCTTTATCCCTCCAGTTTCCCTTCAGTGTCAGATGCAGAGCATCACGGTCATAAAGGTGATCTGGTTTCAAGATGGAGTGTGCAAATTGCCTTAGAGGTTGAGGTAGCAGGACTTTTGGGGAAGAAGAGGATGTTTTAGAAGGTGGGAATCCCTGCAATGCAATCCTGCTGGGGGCTGGCTAGCTCTGCAGCACCAGACCAGTTATATAACTTCTCTCCTTTCACTTCTCGCTTTTTGAGGACACGCTGTAACGCAGGGCTGTAAATTGATATTCTAGGGTGGAAATACTACAGATGACAAAGTATAACTGTTGCATTGCACAGCTAAGGAATGTGCTGGGGGCAAATAGCATTAAACAGCGTGTGGAAGAGGCATGTGTTGAAGTCCTTGGCCATGCCCACAGCAGCGGGTTCTGCGAAAGCAGCAAGAACTGGACACCTATTGCATAAAACCTGGTCAAATCATACCAGCACATGCATGGCTGCAAAAAAGATGGAGATTTTCTCTTCACAAGGAGGCACAGGGAGCAGACAAGCGGCAACAGTACAAGTTGCATGAGGAGAGGTTTCACACTGATTTTGATTCACTGAAAAAAAAAAAAATTACGGATAGAAAAATCACCCACAGGAAAATCATCCCCAGGGTGGGGTGGAGTCACAACAACTGGAGGCTTTCAAGATGCAGTTGGACAGGGTGATAGTCTCATCCCTTTCCCATAAAAAGTTGGGCCAGGTGATCTTTGGAGTTCCCTTCCAATCTGGGCTGGATCTCTGCGTACAGAAAGTTTCTTATGTAAGCATGTGGGACTGTGATGCCAGCCTACTGTGAGTAGGTACTTTCTTGTCTCTGGAGTAATCTCAGGCAGAATCTGATACCACCTGCATTTACCTTTTCTCTAAATAGTAACCTGGACAGGAGACAGCTTCTGCTTTGGTGATGCACCAGCACTCTGAGGCTGGACCCACAAAATGCAAGATCAGGGTGAATACTGGCTCACAGGAAGGCAGGACAAACCAGCCTGGTGGTGGGAAGAGAGGGCTGAACGGGGCTGGGAAGTGACGGCCCACACAACAAGGTCCCGATGGACTGGGTCAGGACAGGACAGGACAGGATAGGACAGGACGGGCAGCAGTGGTGCTGACAGACGATCAGCGAGCACTGCATCAAGTGGAGACGGCTGAGGGGAGCGCGGTGCCGGAGGAGAGGCCGGGGGGCTGGTGAGCAGGGTGAGCAGCGAGCAGGCAGCAGAGTGGCACGTGTGTCCAAGAGGCTGAGGTGACACACTGAAGGAAACTGGAGAGATTATTTGAGGACTTGAACAGGGAGAGCGAGTGGTGAGAACAGAGCGAGAGCAGAGCACGGCTTGGAAACACGGGGACCGGAGGGTGGGCTGATAAGAAAAGCATTCCTTTATATACAGTAAAGAAGAGCCACGGAGGAAGAAAGAGCAAGAGCAAAGAAGGTATCATGTTACATTTCAAAATATATTCAGCTCGGGCGCTTAGCCACAATACTGCCATTAGTGTACATGCATCTGTCTAGGAAGAAAAGCCCAGAGATTTCTCCCACTTCTCCTTGGACTCAATTGCCTTTTATAGAGGCGACCACTTTCTTTTGAGAGGCGGTTTTGCGTCTAGTGAAGTAAATATTCCTCTCCTCACAGAGTGTGACGGCTCTTGTTGGAAGTCAATACGTTTTAAAACAGTAGCTCTTAGGGAAGCGTGCAGATTTGCTTCCCTTAAAACAGCTTTTCCACAGTCTGAGTTACTTGCAAGCTACTTGTAAATCGGATGGCTCGGAGCTACCGCGGTGAAATAGCGAAGGTCCCAGTGCACACAAGTTCGCAGCAGCAGTCTGTAGGAGTGCTAGTGGCAGCCTGAGGATCTCGGGAGGGCAGGGCGCTTTGCAGCGCGGAGGAGCTCTGAAGAGCCCACCGTACTGCCGGGCACACGCCGGGAGCCTGCTCTGTGCTGTCTGGAGCGAAGGGAGGGGAGCTGGGGCACTTGCCCTGCGCAGTTTTGCGGGGAAAAATGTGCGAACAGGACCGATGAGTTTAAAGAAAAAGTCCACGCACAAATGCCTCGCGCGTACAGATGCTCTGTCGGTTTTATTTTAAAGAAAAAACAGCCCTTCCCAAGAAAAGCACGCGCCGGTGCTACCTGCGGGTGAGCTTTTGTTAGAGGGCAGGAGACCCGCCACAGCCCCACGATGTGCCGCCTCCAGCGTCGCTCGCCCCGGGACGGGGGAGGGCGGGCAGGGGCGCCGCCGCCACACCGCCCGCGGCCGCCGAGGCTCCCGGCCGCCCCCTGCCCTCGGCGGGGCGCGGGCCGGGGCTGCGGCTGCGTGCGGCGGGGGCGGGCGCGGGGCGGGAGCGGGGCGGGGCCCGCCGGGAGTCAGCTGGGCGCGAGGCGAGAACGCGGCGGCGGCGGGCGCCGTTAGCACCGGAGCCGGCGGCGGCAGCGCGGACAGGCGGGCAGAAGTTTTCTCCGCAGATCCCTCCCGCAGCCCGGGGACGCCTTGCGGAGGCGCGAACGTCCTCGTTCGCGTTGGGTGTGTTTTGCTTTTTTTTTTTTTTTTTTTTTTTTTACTTAATTGCCTTTTTTTTTTTTTAATTGTATGATTTTTAATTTTTTTTTCGGTTTTAATTTTTTCTTTTGTTATTGTTGGTTTTGAGGCGCGTGGCTCCGAGAGCTCGCTCTCCCCCGCCCGCGCCCCTCTCCACGCCGCCGCCCGGAGGATCCCCCTCCCCGCCCGCGCTCCCGTCCCCGCCACCGCCGCGCACGACCCTTCCCTCGACCCCCTGCCCCCGCCCCAAACTTGGCGGGTGCGCGGCGCCCGGCGGGGACGGTGCCGTCCGCCTGCCTGTCCAGCAGGTAAGGGGCCGGGGGGCGGCGCGGGGCGCGCAGGGGGGCGGCGGCTGCTGCCCCTGAGGAGCCGCAGCGGGGTGAGGCCGGCCGGGGTGGGTGAGGGCTCGCCGGCTTCTTGGTAGCGGAGGCCGGCGGGAGGAGGAGAGCAAACTTCCTTTTCCTGGGGCCGCTGGCGAGCCCCCCCACAGTGTCCACGGGGAGCGCCCCCCGCCCGGCGCGGAGTCCCCGGGGTCGGACGGGGTTCGCCGGCGGCCGCGGGGTGCGGAAGATCGGCCCTTTTTCCCGTCTCGGGGCTTCCTTGCCGCGTTTTGTTTGCTCGCCTGCTGCGCGCCTCGCCCCGGCGGTGCCGGGAGCCGGGCTTTCCCGTCGCCCCGCGCTGGAGGAGAGCGAAGACCTGGCCCGCCAACTGCTGGTGGTGCTGCTGCCGCCGAAACTCCCCGGTTTTCCCCCTGCTCCGTTTAGGGTTTGCGGGAGGGCTGGCGGATGGGCAGTTCGCAGAAATGCCACCCCGGGGTGCTGCCACCTTCCTGCTCATCCGCGGCGGGGATGCGCGGCGGCAGCCGGCCAGCCGGCCGTGTGCCCGCCGGAGAGCGGCCCTGCCGAGCCCCCGGCCGTGCCGACAGCCCCTCGCTAGCCCGAGAGACCCTCCCTGGGGGGCAGCGGAGAGCTTCTGCCCCAGCTCCCCGCCGGGGAGAGGCGGGCACGCATGGCTCTCATTGTATAACTGCGGTACTGCAAGCCGGGGCTGAAACTGTGGCATCTTTATAAGAACAGTTTGCAGTTAATTGGTTTGGCAGATGAACTCCTGCACAATCCTCTTGCCCGCTTCTGCTGCTCAAGTGCCAGCGCCCCCTCCCACCCCTTTCCCCCTTTTCCCTGCTTTCCTTTGAAGCGTCGCATAACTCTGTATTGCCAGCAGGATGGAAAGTGCTGATTCAGCAGCCAGGAGCCCCACTCCATCTGAAGTGGTGGTCTGCCTGAAATGCTCCCATTTGTTGAAATGGGAACATGTGTTGCTGGTATGTCAAAGCAGCATTGATCAGGTTTTCTAAAACAGACTCAAAGAATGTGGTTTGCTTTTCTCCTCATCAAGGCAGAATGAATTTGGGGTTGTGGCAAAGCAGGAGGGGGCAGGATAGAAGGGATGTGGGCATCTGCCACCTTCAGTTACGCTTCCAAGGGGCAGCTGAAATTGTTTTGCCTCTTAAAGGTGCTTATGTGTTTTAACAGAGATGTTGTGGGATGTGTAGCAAGGATGCATTAACGCTCCAGCTCCATCTATTCCTGTGTTCTGAGGCTAGTAGTTGTACTTACAGCTCTAGAAAAGGTACAGAGAAGGGCAACAAGGCTAATCCTAGGATTAAAACGAGTGAGTTATGAAGACAGGTTAAAAAAAAAAAAAGCACCACAAACATATGGAGATTAGAAAACCTGGAAAAGAGGAAATATGCTTGAAACTTTAGATGAGAACTCTGGCTGTGCTTCATGATGCTTTTGGGGCTGAGGCACGGTGTGGGTGTTAAGCAGGATGCTCTTCCCATGCTGTTAGTCTTCCTCCAGGGCTTAACCTCTCAGAGCAGCGTAAGCAGGAGAGCTGTTCCAGAGCTGTATTCCCCTGTCTACCTTTGTACAGGTATACATTGCTATCAGAGCTGCTTGGGTTTTCTTTCTCTAACACGGGACTCTTTAAAATTCAGCACAGCATAGAGCAAACAGCAGAGCCTGAAAAGTACTGTTTGGTAGCTTTCCTGCAAACAGTAAACCGACAGAGCAGCAGATCCTTGACGCTTGCCTCTGGTGATCATTATACCATGTTCTGGTCTGATTTATTTTCTTCACTTGGATGTTATTTGTTCTTAAAGTAGGTCTTGTTTGCCCTGGCTACATATTAAAGATCTTGTGGTACTTCCATGATTTTCCTTCGTTTTGTTAATCAAACTATCCCTTCTCTTAGCACTGTGTGAGCTGGCTTTTATCCACACATACAGCCACACCTGGATTTCAGTATTGTGTTCCTGTGTTTTTTAATGTGTAGTCCAAAAGCTCTGCCTAAATGCAAAATGTATTTCTGCATCTCAGTTCTGCTGAAGTGTATAGTGTGCACTCTGTGAATAAAACAAGTGTTTGCAGCCCTCTGTCTTGTGAGTGCTCAAATGACTCTAGCAAGAATCGTTACAGAGGTTTTTTAGAAATCTTTGGTCATGTTCTCATCTGTGCTTGGGATGTAAATGGGCAAAAAGTATCTGGATCTTTCTGGCAGAGGTATCCTTCCAAGGCAGGGAGTTCCCAGCTGGCAGAAGAGAGGCATAGCTGGGTCATGCACTGCTTCTGCCAGGAGCACCAGAGTGTTGCGCTGGGAATTTATTTTCTGACAGCCCCAAACGAGCAGATGTCCCTCTAGACTATGAGGCACCGTCAGCTTCCCTGGGTGTTCATGGCAGCGGCAGCAGGCAAACTGAGGGGCTCCTGGTTGGTCTCACTCTGGCTGGGACCCTACTGTTGCTCACTTCTGCTGTGTCTCTCTGCTCGTGTTATGGAGGTGATGGTGCTAAATGAGGCCAGATTTCTAGGTATAACTTCTGCTTAGACCAGCTCAGCTCTGTCTTAGGAAGTGTGTGTGTATGTTTGTGTGTGAAATGCACTCAGGTGTTTCTTCAGACCACTGAAACATGGGGTGGGGAAATAGGTGGAGGGGTGCCTTTTGATGTCCAGTGGTATGCATTTTAGGATGCATTTAAGTATTTGCTCAATTAAAAATTTCACTGGTTGCTGCAAACACTGTGGTGAAACCCCTTACTATTTTCTGCTGGCCTTTTTATTCTAAATCTCTGAGTGAACTTTATTAATGGGGTCAGGGGAAAAGCTTCTCTTTACTTTGTGCTAACTTTTCTGTCCAAACTAAGACTGAGGAAGCCTGCTTTTCTTTGGATTTATCTCAGCTATGAGAGTCTTGATGACAATTCACAGTGCTGTGCTTCTTAAGTGTGCCCACCTGGCCTGTTGTTTTCATAAACAAGGAAGATAACTTCTGAGACCTCTGCCTCTGTCAGGCTTGCATGCAGCTTGCCAACTGGCTTGGCTACAGTGTGATTGCATAAGCCTCCTTCTGTAGGAAAGCAGGCTAAGAAGTTAGGATTGTTTTTCTTGGAAACTGGACCTGCTCCTGGCCATGTCCAAAATATACCAGTTGCAACTCTTCACCCAGGGAAATCTAGGAATTGAGATCCTTTACCAAAAAGTTGAAACCCCACGATCTTTTTTAGGAATTACAAGGAATGAGGTTGCCAAGGAATCCCTTTATTAGCGTTGAGCTTTATTTACAGGTTTGCTATCTTTGCACTGCCTGCTGGTCAGGAGAGCATGTTGCAATCTAAACTTGGATGTGACAAAGTAGTCTTGATTCCCATTACTTTTTCTCCCAAACCAGTGGTTGTTTTGAAACATAATATTATGAAGTAAACAGATGCCACCTCACTAACTTCTCTTTCTTTATACACGTTGAACTGTGCACTTCTGAACTAGTCCCGTGCCAGGTCTTTGCTATTTTCATGCCATCTGTTGAATTGGATAGCAGTTCTCCCTTTAGCTCAATATGGCTCCACTGTCGCATCAGGAATGTGGAGAGTACTGTCCTAGAAAGCCAGATTCCACTATGAGAGCATCATTAAAGAAAACGGTTGATCAGTAAGAGGCATCCTGTCTACAAACAGTCTCTTAATGTCTTCAGTGATGAAACAACTAGAGTAGCCTGACTTCATAAGATTTGGTTGGATATATTGAACATTCCCTTTTATATGCTTTATTCCGCTGGATGCCATCTTGTCAGCAGGTACGTGTGTAGAGAGATAGACACTACGTTTTTCATACAGGTCCTTCATCTGATAATGGTGGTTATGGTTTCTAGCAGCTTTTGGACTTCAGATGTCCATAGGAGCACTGAATATCAGTGCCAAGGTATCCTGAAACTTTTTAATAAAGAGATGTTCATATTCACACTAATGTGCATCCATTGACTGAAAACTTCCTTCCCTCTCTGCCTTCCTAGGATCTTTCATAAGTCATAGATGGATCAGTTCATGCAGAACACATGGATGTGGCTCTCAGGACTGAAGGCATTGGAAGTTCATCCTCTGCTTTAGAGTAGTGTCCTTGTGAACAGTTCTGTCTTTCCTGGTCTCTGTAAGAGAAAAGACCAGGGAATTCTGTTTAATGGTGAGGAGTCACTCACAAAAATATGAGATTATGAGGACTGGGTGAGTCACTTTCCCTTGGAAGGTGGCAGCAGCTTTATGGCTGCTGCTTGGGTTTTTAAAGGCAAGCAACCTGTAGTGGCACTGACCAGAGACTCAGGTGCGGATTGAACAAAAATATAGTCAGGATGAATAACAATGGGTTCTTCAAAGCCCAGCACTAATGCTCATTTACAAGTCAAGAGAGCTTTTAATGAAACCTGCTAATTGCATCCCAATTAGTTAACCCATGGGGAATGCAGATTACCACT
Source organism: Vidua macroura (assembly GCF_024509145.1). Classification (NCBI taxonomy): domain Eukaryota; kingdom Metazoa; phylum Chordata; class Aves; order Passeriformes; family Viduidae; genus Vidua; species Vidua macroura. The sequence goes on along the minus strand of NC_071571.1, from coordinate 85,147,335 downwards.
CCCGAATGGTTACAGTAAAAGCTGTCATGAAGATCAGTTATTTTAAAGTGGGTGATCTTTTTAGCAGAGTAGAACACCTCCCATATCATGGATAATACAACGTATAATAACTGCTGCTGTAAATTAGTGTGAGGGACGTTCTTCCTGAATCCTTTCAGAAACCTTTGGTAAGTCATTATATCCCTGGGTATCAAATGATAACTTCGGAGTGAGTAAAATGGTAGAGGAGAGTGTGTGGTTCTCTGACATACGATATGAAGTAGAATTACAGGTTATATCAAGCTTGTGGATTGACAAACTAGATCTGGAATAATCTAGGCACATGGCATTAAAGTCTACCTCATTGATACTGAGAGAGGTGAAATGTGTCTCTTTTGGAACTGCAGCTTTCAAGACTGCTGTCTTTGAGATTATGCTGTTTCAGGTATGATGGGATAAGGCATTTTTGTTAGAATGGTTTGACCTCTTGGAGAAAGGATCAGCAGTGAGAAATTCCCCCTTTACCACATGATGATGGAACAGACTCTGTTTATTCTTCCCTAAAGTGAGAGCTGAGGAGAGGGCGAGGGTGGATGAAAGTCTTGATTATATTGTGCTGTGTATTTTTGAAAAGGGCTTTGGGACAGTGGTGATAGTCATGGTCCTTGAATGCACAGGTGATGAGTGCCCTAGATAAACTTCCCGGGAACATCATGGCCATCTCTGCATTCTCTTCTTGTGGGCAGATGCTGTAGAATATCTGAGAAAGCAGCACAGTGCCCTGTTTCTGTTGTATTCTTTTGTTGGACTCCAGGGGAAGACTGAAAAAGCTTTTCCCATTATCTTACCCTCCTGCTGTTGAGCTGTCATCCTTAGGCCAACAGCTAAGGACAACAAGTTGAGCAGCTATGTTGATCTTAATGTCCAACAATTGTGTTAATGGTTGCAATATTAACCATTGGACAGTTTTGTTGCTCTAGCTGTAATATTCAATGTATTTCTCAGCAAGTCTGTTTCAGCATTTTTGGAGGCCAAATCCAAGGACCATGGGGACGTTCCAAAAAAGACTGTTTTGCACAGACAGGGATGAATGGGGTAATTGTAAACACATGTTTGGTTAAACCACTAGCAAACCAACCTCTCATTCTTCCCAGCCTCCATCAATGCCAGCTTATACTAGCTCATAACAGGACAAAAATAGGAAATGACTTTCCTGGCAGACAAACCATAGAGGAAATACCATACCATCCTGTTGAAATAAACCTATAGCCCAGTGGGAAGGAGCTCTCCTGCTGAGCAGCAGTGGGGATTTCTGGATTTGTTCACACAGTAAGCATCAGAGCGTGGTCCTTCCACTCCCTTCATGCTCTTACTGCAGGATTTGTGTCAGCAGAGAAATCTGAGAAACTGAGTGTCTGCATCCAAGCTGTGCCTGTGGTTGCTGAAGGCAGCTAAATAAGGGTGGATAATACTCCACGAGACCAGTATCATTCTTCCATCACGCATCCCTGGTGAGAAAATCAATAAGCAGGGAGAATCTGTAAGTCTGTATAGTCTTTTCATGGTGGAGATTAGCACTTGATGAACGCTTAGAGATTTCTTTCAGTGCCCAGCATCTAAATTCTCCTTTTTGATGACTTGATCTAGTGGCTGCAGCTCTGTCCAAATTCATGTTGTTGGTTTGTAGCATAGACAAAGTTTTCAGAAGTTACTTTTTTACTTTGCTCAACTTTATTTCTAGGTAATCTTCAGGTATTAATTTTAATTTTGAAACTGTGAGGAAGGGAATTCATTAGATGTCACCCAGATCTTTTTCACTGCTGTTGTTGCTGTTAGTCAACGATCTGCGGTTCTGTGATTCTGATTTGACACTTAAACATATTTTTGTTGAGGGAGTTGCAATTGGGCTCTGTGTCTGTGCATGCTTCATATATTTGTAGATGTCAAAACTAACTGGCAGCAAGGATTTGAATCCTTTACTAGAGAAAAATCTGCTAGAAAAATTTTCCCAGATACCAACTTTATTGGTAGATGGTAGGACAAGGTAATTGTGTATTAGAAAGGATTGGAGCAGAAGTTTTCAAGGCTGAAATAAAAATGGGGAGGTGATTTTTTTTTTTTTCCCTCCTTGCTTTCTTCTTTCCTTCTTTTCTGTGATGTTCATGTCTGCCAAACTACTAGGTACGGATTCAGATAGGAGAACGTTCTCTCTCCATAAATGGGAATTGAGAGAGGGGGTGAGAAGCACTGGGGGAAGGTAAAATCTGTAGGTTGGTCTTGCTTAGTGTACTGTTAAAGCTCTGAGCATCCTTGGAAAGGAATGAGGAGCTTTTATTATATCAAAGCACAAGTGTGGAATTAAACTTCAAGGAGTTGGAAAAGCTAAAAATTCAGAAGGCTTTGGCACAAGACAAAAATATCACAAGCTTTCTTAAAAGGCCTGCTTTCCCTTCTGGCTCAAATGTATTAAAGTCCATTTAGGAGAAGGTTAAGGGAGAAATATGTATTGCAAGACCATAGATTATTTCTGAATTAATGTCTTGTGGGGGATCATCCTTCATTCTAATAACCGCTTGTGCTGACATCACCCGAGATGTCAGGGGATTATGTCAGAATTCAGGCCTTGATATTGTGCAGAGCAATGGCTCAAGTGCTGGCAGATGCTTTCTTGGTGGGTCAGGTTGCTTTTGTTTATCCTGTCCATCTCTGTGATGTTCCAGTTACTGTACATGGTCACAGCAAGAGATGTAGCAAACAATGTCCAAGAGAAGCATATCTGTACAGCATGATTGTGAGAACAGAGTACTTCTTGCCTCTGCATCTTATGCTAGAGGCAGATTTATCATCATCTAGATGCACAAGGCATGCATTTTTTAATGCTTTATGAAAAAGCTCACCAGCTGTAACATTGTTATCTTTTGTTTTGTTCTGTTATTTGTTGTATTATTTTGTTTATCATTCCAGGAATTCTGAACTGAAGTCAAAAAGTAGAGTCCAAAAGAGGGTGGGTTTGGTGGTGGAGGTTTTTTTCCCCCTGGTCTGTCAGTTGGTTTGTTGTTGTTTTTTGGTTTGTCTTTTTCCCCTCCCTGGCTGTTGGGCACCTAGCTTTAGTTTTTAGATTATTATAATGATGGCCCTTGTGGTTTGACCTGTCAGGCAGCTAAACACCACACAGCTGTTCACTCACTTTACCCCCACATCAGTGGGATGGGGAAGAGAATTGGAAAGAAGGCAAAACTCCTGGGTTGAGATAAAGACAGTGTAGGAGAACTGAAAAGGATGGTAAAATAGTAGCAACTGAAAAGGGTATACAAGCAAGTGATGATTAGTGTAATTGCTCACCACCTGCTGACTGATGCCCACCGGGTCTCCAGGCATCAGGCCACTGCCTCTCCCAAGTTTTTTTGTTCAGCATGATGCAATGTAGTATGGAATATTCCTTTGGCCAGTTGGGGTCCACTGCCCCAGCTGTATCCCTTCCCAGCCTATTTCTCACCCCAAGCCTCCTCACTGGTGGGGTGAGAAAATGGAAGAGCTGTTGACTTGGTGTGAGCACTACTCAACAATGACTACAACATCAGTGTGTTATCAGTATTATTCTAATCCTAAATCTGAAACACAGCTCTGTACCAGCTTCTAGAAAGGAAATAATTCTACCCCACCTGAAACCAGGACAGCCCTGTGAGGGGAAAGCAATTGAAATAGCCCTTTATGATGCTCTAGAAATGAATAGACTGGAATGTCACAGTCACAGAATCACAGAATAATGAGGTTGGAAGAGACCTCCAAGATCATCAAGTCCAACCTATGCCTTAACACCTCAACTAGACTATAGCACCAAGTGCCGTGTCCAGTCTTTTTTTTAAACACATCCAGAGATGGTGACTCCACCACCTCCCTAGGAAGACTATTCCAGTGCTTTATTATTCTTTCAGTGAAAAATTTTTTCCTAATATCTAACCTGTACCTTCCCTGATGTAGCTGGAGACTGTGTCCCCTTGTTCTGTCAGTTACTGCCTGCTGAAAGAGACCGACCCCCACCTGTCTACAACTCCCTTCAGGAAGTTGTAGAGAGCAATAAGGTCACCTCTAAGCCTCCTCTTCTCCAGGCTAAACAACCCCAGTTCCTTCAAACGTTGCTCATAGGGCTTGTATTCCAAGCCCCTCACCAGTCTCATTGCCCTCCTCTGGACATGCTCAAGCATCTCAACATCATTCCTAAACTGAGGGGCCCAGAACTGGACACAGCACTCAAGATGTGGTCTCATCAGCACCGAGTACAGGGGAAGAATGACCTCCCTGCTCCTGCGGGCCACACTATTCCTGATACAGGCCAGGATGCCATTGGCTTTCTTGGCCACCAAGACACATTCCTGACTCATATTCAACCAGCTGTCTCCCAGCCCCCCCCAGGTCCCTTTCTGCCTGAACACTGTCCCCAGCTTGTAACTATCCCCACAGCCACACTGTCCCCAGCCTGTAATGCTGTAGGGGATTTTTGTGGCCAAAATGTAGAACTTGACACTTAGACTTATTAAACTTCATGCTGTTGGACTCTGCCCATCCATCCAACCAATCTAAGTCCATGTGTGATTTTCACGAACTGATTCTTTTGATACACTTTACTGGTAGGCTGTTATAACATTACATGTAGTCATCACATTTAGCAGTTGAAAAGTTTTTAAAAAGGCATTGTGTTTATTTTTCAAAAGGCTTCAAGAGACTTGAGCAGCGAGACTATGAGATGAGCTGTAGGAGTGGAGAGCAAATGCGGTTCGAGTTGCTGACATCTCTAATGTGTACTCAGACTTATTTTACATTCGGCATGCATTTTTTTGTTCTAGAGCTGATGCTAATAAAGGTCAGGAAAAATCTCTGTGGAGTTCCTTGCTAGCAAAGGTGGATTACACTCTTAACACATGGGAAGTCAGAGAAGCAGCGCAAAGGCTGTTGCAGCTGATGCAGTTTAGGTGTGTTGTAACACTTGTAATGCCTGGTTGAGTTGTTGGATAATTTTCTTCCTCAGTGTCTTTTGAACAACAGTATTGATACAGTCTTCAGTAGGAGAATGGCATTGCAAGATGTCTTGCTAGTCTAAGCCTTAGGTAGTTTTGGTAAATGTGTAATTGATTTTCATTTACTTAGAAATTATTCCACTTCTCTTCCCAGGAGCAGGAGAACTTCTCACAGGTGTTTGGAAAATGGTTGATTTTAAAAAATTCAGTGAAAGAGTCTTGTGCTGTAACAGCCTAACTTTGTTTTTGCTTGTATTCATCTCTTGGGTCCTTCATGTCCAACAGTCCAGCTCTTCCTTAGCAAGATTTGTTCCCTAGGGGTCTCATTTAAAATTCATGTGAGCTGAGGTGATACATCTTTAGGTGATGTGAAGTTGCCTTTCAGGTCAATTTGACAGTGCTTGGTAGAGTTTCAGGAAGACAGCACATCTGCAGCTGTCAGAGAGGCAGGTCACTTTTACCTCTGAGTATTTAAATACTAATTTTTTTGTGTGTGTGAAAGCTCCACAATTTGAAGAGGTGAAAAATGTTTTCCCCAGGAAGAGAGGCACATTTTCATTTCTCAAAGGATGTGGGCCATCTACGAGCTGACTGCTGCCAAAAGCTGACACTGTTTTCTGGAGTGTTTGGGCGTCTTCCCGTGGACCAGCTTGGTGGTTCACTACATGCGTGTATGGCTGACTCTCTAACTGGGTAGGAAAGCTATCCTGTGTACTTGTTTTTTCTGGGATTGGTTTTCTGCTGGGTTAAAAGATGGGATCAGTTCTTGGAAGCATGTGGCGGGGCAGCTGAGGTGAGGTGTTCTTCCAGGAAAAGGAAATGAGAAAGAGAAGAATAGATCCCATCTCTTTGCAGTGGCAGCAAACTGCTGGGCCAGCTTGGCAACCCATCAACATTTTTTTTTTCTTTGTGAATTTCTACAAATCTTATGGAGCTACGCAAGCAAACAAGCTAAAGACTAAACCTGACTTTGTAGAGGGTCTCCAGAGCCTGCCAGTATTTGCAAGGTTTACCTGTTGAAGAGAGTTTTCTGCAATATGTGGGGGTTAACCCTGTGTTTGATCTCTTTGCTGCCCTGAAATGTGGATCAAATAAATGTTGTGTTTATTCATGCCTTTTTAATTTTACTTCTTTTTCTAATAAAATGGACCTGTTGTGCTGGGTTGTTTTCTTAAAATGAATATGAAATGTGTCAGTGCTAGGTGGGGCTTTTTATTGAGCAACTCAGCCATAACAAAAATGTTACACTTGCTCTTGTACATTTAAAGAAGATAAAAATAGCACCTTCACAGTTTCAGGAGATTATATAAGATATGTGTAGCTGTATCTTATTATATGATCGTCATGAAACAAAACAACTGAGGAAGTAACTGGTAATAAATCCCTCATTATTCATATTATGAAAAATAGTAAGCATGATAGCTGTTCAAACACCAGAGATCTGGTTGACTTGCTCTGAAACGTAGTGGTAACACATATTTGTTTCAGACCAGTTACCAGCTGAAATGTTTTTTTTCCTGGAATGTCTCATATGTTCCCAGTCTCAGAATCCCAGAACTGCCTGTGAGCTGGTTCAGCCGTTCTGCTCTGATCAAGAAGGGTTTCTGTAGCCAAAGTCAAATAAAGGCATTTGAGGTGACTGCTCTGGTATCTGCTGGGAAATGGTCTTGATGGCGGTGGGGCAGATCTTTCCCTTGAACACCTGTGACTCTTGAAGGGCTGCCTTAGAGCTGCAGTTTCTCAGCCATGATAATGCTAGTCTGCTTTAGCCTGAAAAAATCCCAACCAAACAAAAAAGTTGCAGACTGAAAACCAAAGCGAGTTATTCAATTCTTGTCTGTGGTAAATGTGGAATGATTTGGGGGACAAGGTGACCTGTCATGGATTTTCTTCATTTTACTGAACAGAGTTTGGGAAGACTTGGAGTTCAGATTCTTGGGTTCAGGATTGCACAGCAGTGACTGGGGTTTCTCTTCAGAACCATTTCTGAATAGTTTTTCCATAATTTTAGCCCAAAAATGATTGAGTTTTGACTAGTTCAGTCCTTCTGGCTGGATACCGGTTCCATTGTATGTGGACTCTTGGATGGATTAAGGAAGAGATCATTTCTTCGCCTTTGTTACAGGGACTTGACACCATCTAGAAACAGCTTCTGTCTTTTGCAAGGTCAATTGGAGAGTGACAAAATGTGTGTTAAATGTTCTCCCCATACCCTGTGTTTCACTTTGAGCAATCTATCAGCTGTTGACTGAACTTCAGATTTTATAACAAATGCTACTTATGCTTCAGTTGCTTGGCATGGCTGTGTTCGGTTTTGGGGCTGTTGAAGTGAAGGAAGTAATGAATGAGCAGTAATTTCATGGGCACACTAATGTGGTTGTGTACAAATAGCAAGTTTCTTCCTCTTTTTGGGATATCTGGCCAACTTGTATGCTTGCCTTCAGCCATGTCATATCTGTACTGTCTTTGGCAGTGGTTCAGAGAAGATTCATTGAGCCAGAGAAGCATTCATGGGACAAGTACTTTTAAAAATTGTTTTATTTATTTTTCTAAGGTGTGTGGGGACTGAAGCTTTCTTCCTGTGTGCAACTGTGGCTCATCTAAAGTCAGTGTTTGACTACAGAACAAGTGGTGTGGTCAGAGTGAATTTTTGCCTAAACCTATGTTAGAGCCATAAGTTGTTGAATTGTGTGGGTAATGATGCTCTCATCCAGTACCTGGTCTTAGTCACCTTTTCCTGCCAATATCCTCTAATTCTGCGACTGTAACTCTGTGAAACCAAGCAAGGAAGTGTGTGCTTTGTGTGAGGAGCTCGAGAACTCTTTAAATCCTGACTTGGTCAGGATTTAAACCTGGAGGTTTCCAAAGTGGAATAGATATATGTACAATGGATATATTACTATATTATACAGCCCTTTTACAGTGTCTGGGGGAGGTGTATCTCCTCTGCAGTTCAATGCATGCTGCATCCAACACTTTTTTGGAATCCCTGGGACCTCAGGATGAAGCCTTTCAGCAATGTGGTGTATGTAGGGCTGGTTTGTGTTGAAGTTCTGAGTGTGGCTGGGGGGCTGCTGGGCTGAGTGGTAGTGTGGGAGCTTTGTAGGGCTGTCGAGCTGAGAGGCTTGGAGGAGGGAGCTTCAGGTTAAGTCTTCCTAGAGTCTTCTGGGATCCTTTTAAAAGTAGTGCTGTAATGGGGTGACTCAGGATACCTGACACCTTAGCCATGTCAAATGAGGTCCCTAGAAAACCAAGGGACTGAAAGGTTTTAATAAAAGTGATTTTTACCTGAAGTGCTGTCTCTGAAGTCCATTAGCAGTTTAAAATTAAAATTAACCAAATAACCTAGGTAGCTTAAGTGAATTTTAATGACTTCCTGCCACTTTTATAAGAAGACTCTATTTACAACCTTATTGCTTTAAGTGCAACCTGGATTACAAGTGTTTTATTTTATCAATGGAGATGATTTCGTAGCATGGCAGTAATCTTCCTAAAGGTTTGCCTGGTCAATGAAGAGCTAACGGGATTTGTATAAACCAAAGCAGAGCAATCTGAAATAGCTGAATCCTAAAACTGACCTAACTTATAAAGCTTTGAATTTTCATATCATCTTTCACTGGGAAACACCACAAAGTCCCCTGCTCTTTTGCATCCTGTAAGAAAGAATCAATCCATTAGGGAGGAAAAACTGAATACAGGCAAAAGATGTAAAATTTATCTAAGAGTACAAATGAAGGCAAACTAAATACGGTTGAACTTTTTTTATTGTGATACATATTGAAAAAGAAATATTAGAAACTACTTCAGTCTATTTTTGAGCATTTGATTAGCAGTTTCTAAGTGACTCCTCATATGTGTGTTTTGTAGCATTGGGAGGGGAGAGGGAAAGCTGCTTTAAAGGGGCCAAGCTGAGAACCTAAAAGAGAAGGCACAAAGAAGGGCAATATTGATACAGCTCAGCTTTTTCATCCCCTTTATCTTTTGGAGTTTTTTCCCCTCCTCATAATGCACCCATTTCTCAGCAGTGTGAGATGAGAAGGAATCAAACTGACTCCCATCATCATGTGTGCCTTTCTAGGGTGATGTAAAGAAAAGGCAAAGTAGTTTGCACCTCCACCCTTCTCTGGTGAAGATAACATGATGGGTGAGGGAATGTCTTAACTCACAGCATGGCTAAATCATGGCTCTGAAAATCATTACTGATATGATTATCTCTTTGGAGTAATGCTAACACTTTCTTGGAGCTGCTGTGAGGCATCTGTATGAGAAAAGCCTGCAGTTTTTGGTGGATATTTTGCCTGTGTGATGGTTTTATCACTCTGTGTTTGCTCCCACGTCCCAGCTCGTGGAAGATAAATTGTCTCAAAGATGATGGCTTCTCCAAAGGTGGAGGAAGTGTTATGCAAAAAAATGGGGAGAGGAGGAGTATTTATACCACAGTGCATAGTAAACATCCTTCTTGTGATACAGGTAGCTAAGTTGTGTCTAAAACTTGGCCTGGCTTTGGCCCTGGTCTAACCCACAAGTGTTGCTTTGGAGTGGATGGATGGATGTTTATGTGCCATGTCCTGTGGCCTGGTGGCCATTTGGACAGTAAGAGATACCAGGGGTAATCCCATGGTGAGGCACCTGAGCAAAATGCCTCTGCTGATTGTAAACAGTGGCACAGCTGAACTCCATGAAATGGCAATGTGTGCTTACTTTTCTTGACTTCAAGTGTCTACACCTATGGATTTTACTTTTTAAAACCATTTTATTTTTCCTTCTATTTTCCAGCTCTTTACTATTTAGGAGTGATGAGTGCTTTGTCTTTGGGGACTGTCAGCCTTATGGTCGAAGATCTCAGTATCTGCAGTTGTAAATCTGCAAAGTGGAGAGCAGAGGATCATTCCTGATGGAGAGGGATGGGCACTGCCACTAATCCTTTAAATCCACAGTGGGTCCCTCCCATGCACAGAAACCTGATCTTAACTCCTACATGTTAACATCTACATCTCCTTCCTTTGCTGTGATATTTACATATAATTCCTACTTCTTAAAACAAGAGGGAGTTGGATCTAGTGAGATTTGAGGAAAGCTGCATGAGGTAGCCTTATGAATATTTATCTCTGCATCAACATCTTACTCAGGGATACTCAAGAAAAGATGACAAATGACTGTCTTTTTGACAGTATAAAGCAAATGCAGTTTCAAAGCCTCCCTTAAGCCTCTGTGGCATGCTTAAATATCTTCCAGTTGCATGGTTAAAGGCTGAAATAAGTCTTGTACCCTGGATTTGTGAGATTTGTGAAATGCCTATCCCCAGCTACTTCCATTGATGCAAATAGTGGAGGTCAAACTGATGTGTGGGGAGGGGGGCTGAAGAAAGAAAATTGTCTGAATAAGATGATAGTGCTTGCAGTTATGTCTAATCAGAGTTCATTTCCTGTAGATATTCCCAGAGGTTTTGCATAGTGAGAACAAATGCAAGTGCAGTTTGGAATACACTGGTGCTCACAGTCCATGAGCTAAAAAAAATTAAAGAGATTGAGGTTTTGTTGGTTACCCCTGCCTATCCCCCACCAGCTTCCAGAGATGCTTGCTACTGACTTAAGTGTAGTGCCAAGCTTCAGAATGATAGGATTGCACCTTGCAGTACTGTCTCCAGTTAGTTGTGCTGGTTATCTTCCACCCTTTTCTGCAAGAAGAAATTTCTCTACTCCTTGTATCTTTCCAAAACCTGACAGGCAGTGGAACCACGAGATTTTGATCTACGGTTTGTAGATTGAGGCTAAGCATTAAAAAATACACATTAGAGTCAAACATCACAGTCAAAGTGGTGCTCCTTTTATTTGTGCTCTAGAATGAAACTGAGGAGCAAAATTCATAGGGCTGAGGGTATGGGCCATGTGTCTCTGTTGTCAGGTTCTGGTTTGTTTGTGGTGTTAGGATGTAGCTGGATCCATGTATCAACAGAGGCAAGTGCCTGTGTTACACTTCTTGAAAAGGTATTTTGACACCTAAGGTTTTGAGTTGGTTGGGGGTTTTCTTGTTTCTTTAGGACTGAGCCCTTTCAGCCCTGAAGGTTACAGCTGGTATGCAGCTTGTTGGTATTCTCATTTTGGGTACTGTGCTTTGAAGAAAGAGCGGAGACAATGCATTCTGTTAAGTTTATTTTTCTTGTAGCACAGTGCTAGATCTGGAGAGGAGACTTGATGCAGGTAAAGTAGTCAGTGAAAAGCTGGAGTGTAGCTGTGTTTCTGATGGCAGCTTGGTGGCAGTGCTTGGGGGAAACTGCTTATTCCTCACAGTCCTGGGTGTTGACTCACTGGTTTTTTTCCTCTTGAGCAATTTTGACTTGGTGCTTCTCTTTTATCTTTTCCCTATGCCCTCACTCCACCCAGTACAGTAATATTTTCCCAAATCTTTGTTTTTTAAACTTTTCTGTTTCTTCTGAAAGTTGTGGGCATGGAGAAGATATTATTCCCTCTTTTTTTTTTGCAGCAGGCTTTCATTGATTTGAAAGATTTCATCATGGCCCTTACTTTTGCTTCTTTTGGCTGAGCTCCAGTTAATTCTGTTTTTTCTTTTTTCCTCCCAGATGTCATGTTTTTCTAATTCTGTGATGTTCCTATTGCTTTTGCTTGGATTCTTTCCAGTTGATCTTTTCTGAAATTTGCTGAAGCTAGGGTACAGCTTCATGCTGGAAGCTTTATCAGCCACAAGGAGAGCAGAACTGTTGCTTCATGGTGCTCACATATGTTCCTCTATACATTCCTCTATAGTATTTGCCTCTTTCTCAACAAAGAATTTTCCAGTTTCTAAAACTTGCTTTGAATTAAGTCTTCCAGCAAGCTGACAGCTTTAAGTTAGCAGCTTCCCCAGTTTTAATAAGTATAATTTTCTCCTTCATTATCTAGATCATTAGTGTTAGAATAGTGTGGGACCAGGGCAGATCTCTGCAGAGGTTATTCAGTATGTCAGGCTATTATGTATTTCAATTTTTTTTGACGTTCCAAGCAAATATAAGTCAGTGCAGTTGCTCAGTCACTTTCAAATCTGCCATAAGATGACTGTTTGCATTGATAACAGTATGACAAAGTTTTCTTATTTTTTTGAGAATGCAGTTTGAATCTTTTGATGTGGTTTTGCTAATGTCAGAATTTAGATTCAATGTCTGCTGCTTCTGTGTTCCTAAAATACATTATTCTGACATAGTAGGATGTTGAGTTGGTTTGACTTGGCTTATACATGAACAACCAGTTTTTGTTGAGTTCAATCTTTTATTTTCTTCTTGGTGGTAGCAGATGGATTTAATGGTAAATGTGCGAATTAAGCAACAAGTATCATTCTTAATGTTTTTTTTTCCACTCTTTTCCCCTCCCACTTCTGTAGGAAATCACTATTCACCATTCCCCAGCCTCTGCTACCTTGGCAATCCACTATGGACTTTCAAAAATAACTGCTAATGATTTGAAGCTTTAAAAAAAAAATCCAAACTGTTCAATTCATTACTAAGTTTCAAGAAAACCAGCCAATTTGAGAAAAAGGTGATCTGTTTTTTTTTTTTTTTTAATCTCGTTTCTCCTGTCATCACTAGCAGTCGTTTGAGTTTGTTTGTTTGGTTTGGTTGGGTGGTTTTTGTTTGTTTGTTTGTTTGGTTTTTTTTTGTTGTTGTTGTTGTTTTTTGTTTTTTTTTTTTTTTTTTTTTTTCTGTTTGGGGGTTTTGTTGGGGTTTTGTTTTGATCATGTTACCTTGTAGTTTTCTTGAGAAAGTGATGAGTTGACTGACCTGTCCCTTAATCATTATTTTATTGCTGTGGAATTACAGAATGAATTTTTCATGTCCCTTGTTTCACTTTCACTTATTTTGGTATTGCAATAATTGTCTGCAGGCTATTGCTTTTTTAGAGGAGTGCAGATGAAAGGCCTTTGCTTGACCTCTTTACCTAGCAAGACAGACAGACAAACTATTGCTTGCTTTTTGTCGTGTATGGGCAAGAGCAAAGCTTAAATATCTTGGATCTGACGATTAACTAAAAACTGAAGATGAGAGAGAATGAACACTCAGTGGCAGAAGGCTCTCTTCAAACACAGAGCAAGTTCTTTCATCCAGAATCGATATACTGTTATGATTACAGGGCAAATGCCAAAAGGCTGAATTTTTGCCTCAGCTCTTTTGTCAGACTTGAGTTTGAGAACAACATTTAGTTGGTGCCCCTGATCAGCTCAGCCGTAACTCAGAAGCTATAAAAGATTTTACATATGTTGCTTCTGCTACTGTCTGAGGTTAGAATAATTGAAATAGAAAGTACTGAAATATACTGATTAACCCAAAATGGCTAGATAATGATATGATAAACTAGAGGCTTAGTCTTGTGTCACCACCAGATCTAGAAGTGTGTTGGATAAGGGGATGTTGACAGAGTGGAGAGAGTGAACAATGCTGATGCTGTTCACAAAGTAAAACCCTTCTGAAAAGGAACGTACAGTTTCAAGAACAGATGGTCTAGTGGTAATAGAGACTAACAAATTTTTGTTGGCTGGCAGCCGTCTTTCAGGTTAGGATTTTGTCTTTAAAGCTCTTTCATAGAGTTGACTTCCTTGCTGCAAAGTACTTGGTAAAAGGACAGAGTAAATTCCTCCTGGGACCTTTTTCTTCCTGGTTTAACAAAAATGAGATTACAGTGGCAGCACAAGGTGAGGGACAGTCAGCTCACGGTGACAGGTAAGGCTTTGTTGGAGCAGCCTATGGATATTTTGGATTTTATTCTGCTCCCTGCACTCCAGAATTAGCATGCTGCAGGACGGTTGTCACCCCTGTGATGGAAGGTGGGAAGACTGACTTGGAAACATGCACAAGTTTTTGATCATCTCATTTCTTCTGCAGAAAAAGCATATTGTTTGTGAGACAGAGCTTACATAATCGTCCTTCTGTGGTGTGTGTAAACATATTTAACACAGGCCTTTTGTTTCTTGACTAGTTTAAATTTAATCCATAGTGTATGTGCAGTGTGGAAGGGGACAGAAGAGGGGTGAGTTAGAGTGCATTTTAGATTTATCCTCTCCTTCAGTGCTCCAGAACTTGTGTGGATGCAAACGAAGCAAGATGGAGATAAAATAATCCCATTCTTACCTTCTCTCTGTGCCCTAAAGACAAAGTGACTGTCTCTAACTAGTCAGTGGTATTGCAACCCTCAGTCTTTCCTTGCCGGGTTGGTTCTCTTGTTGCACAGTAGCTGGGAGAGAGGCTTTAAATGCAGAATTAGCGTATAAGCATGTGCCTTTTTTGGCTGGCTGTTAATGTTTAAAGTCTTTAAAGTCGCCCACCAAAGACAAGGCAGAAGAACAAACGTTGGCCTGGGTATGTGGCATGTGTGTTCTTGTTTAACATTGGAATTTCTGGTATGGCCAGGGATGCATGCCAGCTTTGGCAGTACAGGGCACAGTTCAGATACTTAAGTACTGTACTAAAAATAACAGGACTATTTTAGACTGGGACCCAATTAGGGAGAGAATGACTTGTTGCTCTGCAATAAGTAATCTGAAGTAGCAGGCGGGCTGCAATGAGCACGTAAACTCGGCTGTTTTGCTTGCGGAGCTGCCAGTTTTGACACTGCTTCCTCACTGTTTTCGTCAGATGCTTTTCCAGAGGTTAAATAAAAAAAACACCCCAAAATTCTCCTCTTCTGAAGGCAGGCTTTATGTGCTTTAGTTCACATTTTGATATTGTGGTGTTTAATAGCATTACAGCTCCTAATCCTCCAATGTTGGCCTGGGAAATTCCTAGAAGGCAGGAAGGGGAGGTGAGGAGTGATGCTCTCCCTGACACACTGAGTGAGCTTCACTCTGCCACACAGAAGGGCAGTCAAGGAGCAGAGGGGCTGTTTGAAGACAATTGCTTTTCCCTTGGTTTGCCTCCTGGGCATGGAGGAGAAAGAGAGTATGGTTCCTGAAATTTGTTGCTGCTGCTGTTGTTGCTTTTCTGTGTCAAGAAGTACAGTGAAAATAACTTGCACACTTAACCTCCTGACAGAAAGCATTACTTTATACTTCACTAGTTTCTCTCTGATGGTTTTATTTTTGGTGATGCTGCTGGCTACCACCTTCTGTTAGAGCCCTTGGACTTCAGTGAAGCAAGTTAGAGGAATCTGCATTTCTCAGTACACAGTGTGTGTGGGGTGACGGGGAAGGGACAAGCATGCTCCAGCATCCAAACGCTCTGGTCCTGGAGTGCTTTCAAGTGATTGGCTGCATCTGATGACAATTGTCTGCCACTGATCAGAGTGGGGTTGGTGGTGTATGAGGGAATGCTTTATGGAGGCTTACGCGAATGCTGCGTTGGATAGACTTGAGCTGATGCTCGAGATGAAAGCGAAATGCACCTAAAATTTCTATTTTTGTAGACATCTTTCTAGCATGCTATTTTGAGAACATGAAAAGGCCAGAATCTTTCTGGTGTTGTGACTCTCATGCTGTTTTGAAAGTAGTTCTACATTTTTTTTCAAAATGAAAAGCTGATAAGAGGTGTTCAAGGCTTTGTTCAGCTGTGGTCTCTTACCAGTTTTCAGTATGGTGTTAGCCTTAAGTTGTGATTTTGGGAGGAGTTAATCACATTTCTTTAATCACGCAGGAATCATGTTCTTTAAAACCTTAGATTTCAATTTACTCTTTGTCTGGCCTGAAATGCAAAGGAGGGGTCTTCCTAGATGCCAATTATGAAAACTTCACCTTTTGTATTCAATGCTAAAATGTATTGCATCATGGATGTAGTAAACTCCCAGGGAAATAGTGGGACAGGCACTTTTATGAAGCGGATCATGTTGCGTGTTGTAGAGAGCCAGCATTTCGGCGTGTGCTTGTCAACTTGTGGGCTACATATATTCTTCCTTTTGCATGCTGCAGCAGCCTGCAGGACTTGCTGTTAAAAGTAAATGTTACATGGAGGATGCCTAGCAACTGTAGTTTTTAAGTCTGTGCCTATTTGCTAAAGGTGCAAATCTGTTAGATTGGTGCAGTGTTTCTGGAGGATGCAGTGTGGCAGTGCTGAGGTGGTGCTTCGGCACCACAGTGATGTGGCTGTGCCTCCAGCTCTTCTTCACCACCATCCCCATTTGGTTAATGTCTAGCGCCCACAATTCTCAGCCAGGAATATCAATTAAAGAAGAAAAATGTTGATTTGAATTGCAGTTGCTTAGGTAGAAAGCCTGCAAGGAGTTTTTCTCTGCTTTTAGACTCTTCTGCTTCCTGGTGAGCTGTGCTGCAGTTATCTGGAGAGTGCACATCTATTACTATCATTGCTGTTCTCCCTTATGAGCTTTCTCCAGCGCTTGTCTAAATTATTATTGTTATTATTATTATTATTTTAACACATTCGTAAATCTGTTCACCTCATGGGAAAGATTTTCAGGTTTCTTATCAATTTCAGATTGTCTGAATTTTTCTGTTGAGAGAGAATGCTTATTCTCTTGGCACTTTTTCCATGTCCTCTATAACTGACTCGATGTCTGCCTTCTTTTCCTTCAGCTGTCTCTTTTCTATGCCAAATGATCCAGGACTATTCATTTCTGCTTTAGGAATTCCTCTTCTCTATACTCTTTCTAATTCTGTTTTACCCTTTCAATGTCATAACAGCCCACAGTTTTCAAGGAGTGGGTGTGCCCTGGGTTTAATGACTTGTCATGATTCTGCTTTGCTTGTGGCAGTTCGTTGATTCTTAATACTGTGTTTCCTTGTGAGATATTTTCTGCTTTTTTCCCCCCTCCTTCTTTCCCCTAAGATAATACTTCAGATTCCTGACACTTACTTCAGTGGTACACACAGGCAGGGTTATTCTTCTTGCGCATGGGCTTGAGTTTGTGGAAATTAAATCAGAGTTGCCCTTTTGGCTACCCATTTGCCTGTGATCATGAGGTCCTTCTGCTGTGCTTTGCATGAAGCTCCAGCTCTGACTGAACACATTATACTGCTGGCAAACTTTGTGTTGCCTCCCTTGTTGTCACATTTCAAAGAGCTTAAGGATACGTTGAAAATAATGGCCTCTACGGTAATTCTGAGCACTTCTTGTATGGGAAAAAAGTCTCTGTGTTTTCCTACCTTTAACTGTTAGCCTTTGGCTGGGTGTTAAGGGGGGAACCACTCCTGCAAGCTCTACAGCAGCTCAGGTCCTTCTAAGAGTCTCTAGGGATAATGCCCACATGTGTCTTGTTCATGCAGTGTCATAAACTTCGGGTGGATTTGAGTCATAACTTCGGCAGAAGCTGTAGTGACATTTGCTCATGCCATCTTATTGATTATTCACGTCTGTGTTATCTAGTTTTAGCTAGTTCTTTCAGAAAAGAAGTTTCTTCCTGATTTTTAAGTTCCCTGGATTTATCTTGAACTGATTTCTAAAAGCATATAACTTAGCGTCTTTCGTGCTATGTCCAGATCCCTTTAGGTGTGACAGGGTATACACAGCAGTTAACAGCTTGGTAGTTTGATGTTTTCCTTTTGGAAATCTTGACTGAATTATTTCCATTGTGCAATTTATAACAATCTTTTAATGCTGCTCTCAAAATGTAATGTGTGAGCAGTTATTTAGTATACATGGTTGGCTTATCTATTTTGACTTTTTTTTTGATGAGCAAAGGTAACATCTCTTAAGGAACTAAAACCAAAACAGTTCTTACCTTTGCTTTCTGTCAAGAATCCTTGAAGACATTTGCAGTTGAGTTTTTATGTGAGAGGCAGGGAAAATACTTGTTTTCCTGTATTTTGCAGCAGAGCTGGTAGCTGATGCTATTCTAATCTGGTCTGTGGGTTAAGTTGTGTGCCCCAAGTTCACTCTGGGCATTTGTTTGAAGGCATCATAAACATGAAATTGATCTTCACTATGCTGACTTCTGGAGCTCCTGCCTTAGGTTATAGGGCATGCCTGCATCAGTACATCCTGGGTTTCATTTATGAACTTGTGTCCCTCCTCTGCATTGCCTGGTCTCAAATTACTGGGACACCAAGTTAACATCTTTGAGTACACTTGGCAGAACAAAGTCAGAGGAATGTACTTCTTGGTTAGAAAACTTACATCTCCAAGTTCTGCAGCAAAAAGATGGATATAAAATTTCCATACCTGAGTAAGAAGTCAGACAGGCTTCCCACTAGCAAAGGAAAAGATTTGGGAAGCTCTCATGTATCTTTTGCAATGTTTCTAGCACATAATTAAATGCTGCTTTCTTACCCAGTCTGAGAACTTGTTTATGAAACCTAATATTGCCCTGTGAAACTCAACACTTTGCTGCTTAATACTACAGCTTTAGTGATACTCAATGAGGTGGACAGGGCGCTTTGTGTATCAGCTGTTTCAGGCGTTGTGAAGGCTAAATACAGCACTTCCTTCACTGGCACTTGGAGGCTTCACCCATTGCTGGGGAGGGGGAAGAAATGTCGGTGTCAAGGTTCAACCCTGTAGCAGATGCATCCTTAAAAAAAATAAATAAAACAGCTGAGTCACTTGTTCATTCTTTTTCTTCCATGCTGCTGGCCAATCCCAATACCCTTGTATTTCACACAAGAGGGAGAGGGCAGACAATACTGTCTTTTATTATTCATACCCTGCAGCTCACTATCTTCGGAAAATATGAAAATACGGGTGGCGTCTGTCTGTCTCCACTTCATGGGAAAGATTAACAACAATTAAGGTCAGCAATTAAGGTTGTGAAAACCTTTGAATAACTGCAACATCTGTTCTTATACTAGAATAAATAAAATAAAGCTGAAGCTCTAATTGCCAACAGAGTACTTGCTCATATCTGTTTTGTAATTGTGGGCTTGTGAAATTTGTATTGTTAACTGGTCCCTTGCTGGCCAACATCAGTGGTCAGCAGTCAATGCAAGCTTCCACACTTTTCCCCAGAGCCACATGCTGAGAGTGAGGGTGTTGGATGAGAAGTGGGAACTGTGTGTAAAGTGTGGGGCACTGTGGCAATGGGGAGCAGGTGGTTCCTGAGATGGCTGTGGGATGTTGTCAGCCCCTTACCTTGGTCATAGCAGTTTGTCCTCTGAACTTCCCAGTCCATTTCAGTGTCAAATAAAACCGTTTTTCCTAAACTGCTCTTGACTCTGACTGATTTTACTCATACGTTGAGACAGACCATGGTTGTTGATGAGAAGGTTACTTTTTCTCAGCTGACTGTTGTTTTTTCCATAAGCTCAAATTTGATAGCAAGAGAGCACCTGAGTGTTCTGAGATGGACACTTCTAGAAGTAGTTATTTCCAGAGATGCCTCAATGCCTGACTTGTATCAGAAAAAAAATTAGAAATTAAAGAGGATATCCTGAAATCCAGTTAAGGCCACTCACTCAGGTAAGGCAGTTTTGGTATAAAAGAATGTTCCTTGAATGGAACATTGAATGTCTGATGAATGGAATAGCACATTCCGATTGGAAGATACCTATAGTGGTCATTCAGTCCAACTGTCTGACCACTTCAGGGCTGACCAAAGGTCAAAGCATGTTGTTAAAGGCCTTGTCCAAGTGCCTCTTAAATACTGTCATGCTTGGGACATTGACCACTCCTCTAGGAAGCCAGTTCCAGTGTTTGACTACCCTCTTGGTAAAGGAAGTGTTTGTTTGTATCTAGTCTGAACCTCCCCTGACTCAGCTGTGAACCATTCCCACACATCCTGTCACTGGATATCAGGGAGAAGGTTTCCGGTAATGAATGACACACTTCCTTAATTTCATCTGACTATATGGGGTGATTTCTTAACTTGTCTGCAGTGCAAATGGTCAGCGGTGTTTTACTATCCATCCAGAGAATGAAAACTTCAGTGCTGCTCAAGTGCCGGGAGCTGGAGCCTAGTCCTTCTTGGCACGTGTGGCCTCCACAGAAGGAGTTGTTTGTGTTCTGACTTGGCACAAAAGCAGAGTGATCCTGCACTTTCTAGTTGTCTTTTTTGGCGTGTTTAAAAGTGGATCTCATTAGGCGTTTAAACCTTAAAAGGTTTAACCTGCCTGAGACAGATGTGTGTTAAGATTCTAGGGATCTATTGTCAAAGTCTAGTAGAAAATCAGCTGTGTCTTTCTGTCCCTTAGGCCATGGGAGTGACTTGGGTGCTTGTTTCCTGGTGTGCTCAATATTTCTGCCTCCTCATGCATAGTGATTTTCTATAATCCTGCATTTCTTAACTTGAGCTGCAAAGTCTTTTCTGACCAAGTGCTGCTAATTGCTGTCAAGGGAAAAATTATATCCGTGTCATTCCTTCCTGCTGCTTGTTGTCCCACTGAGACTGACTGGAGTGCTGCGTTAGACAATGTGTTGTTGCATTTCTGCAGGAGCAGAATATGAGGGTATGCCTGCAGCTTAAGAGACAAGACTAGGAAGTTCTGCAACTGGGAACTTCTCTGGGAACAGTGGCTCTCATCACCTGCCACAGAGAGAAGAGCACTTCTGTATGGAACAGCCTTCTCAAACCTGACTCCTCAGAGGCATCCAGCTTCAATGAACTTCTACTTCTGTCTTGTGTTTTAGAGAGAAACCTTTTGGGTTTGTATAATGAGAAGGTTGTCATTTAGTTAAATAGGAGAGTCCTCATGAAAACTGTGCTGCTCATTTTAGGGTGTTGACTTATACAAGTTACTGGACTGGAAAAGATGTGTAGGCAAAGATGTTGCAGGAAACAAATGTGATAGTTTCCAAGACATAGTGCAATTTATCTAAGACCAGTAATGCAATAAAGAGGAGAGGATATTGGGCACTGGTGGCAAATTCTGTGGTACTGCTGTCAGTTTGAAGGAGATGGGGAATATTACAAGCTAGTGATTGCTGAGATCTGTAAGCATCAGAGCATTAGGTAAAGAGAATATTATCCCTCTTCCAGTGACAGAAAGTAGCATGAAAGCCTGTGGGAGGTATTTGTGTAAAGCAGGCAGTTGTGTGAAGCCATCTCTTCATGCAGAGCTGGTTTTTAATAAAATAGAACTGCTAATTGGCGAGGCTGAAATGAAAATTGAGACTTTTTTGATGAATCTGTCAAACTGATTGTATTAATGATGAGTGAATGCTTTTATAGATCAAAATACAAAGTAGCAAAAAATTTGGAATTGTTATTTTATCAATTAACAGCAGCAATTAGAAATTCAAATTTGTGATATTCACAGAGGCTTTTGCAAGAGAGCTCATCTGCTCCTTTGATAAACATTTTGTTTTATTATACTGCGGTGTATTTTGGGAGAGGGAGAACTTTTTGGAAGAGCAAAGTGTGAACAAAATCTCTGCATCAAACAGTGGAAGAAACTCAGAGAAGGGAACTGAGATTTTTTTATTTTTCATGAGGTCAACTGAGTTCTGCCATGCCATCTTGCATTCTGTGCTGCTGTTAAAGGATCTCTTAATCTAGAGTTCATAGAGTTCACAGGCACATGTAAGTGCGTGTGTGTATAATATATGTATTATACACATAGACACACTGAGTGAAATTAAACCCTAAAAGCTGATGGGAGAAACTGAAGCTTTGTCAGGATTGACTTCTGCAGTACAGAGACCAAAAGTCAGGGGATAGTGCATGACTGGCCTGGCATAATTGTCAGTCTTGTCCAGAGGTGCTGAGAATTTGAAGTTTCAATGCTGTACTGAAGCCAGAGGGATTCCTTTTGCTGGTTTTTTCTTTTTTTTGTGTGTCCAGATCATGAATGGCTACATCAGTTTTCTAAATTCAACAAAATTCATGTTGTTGTCAATGGAAAGAACCAGGTGCTCCAGTGGTGTGCTTCACTGAATTGTGTGGGTTGTAAGTGGCTGCTTGAGCTCATCTCATGCCAACCCCAACTTTCTCTGACATCCAGATAGCTGCTGTGGAAGGAGATGGACTGCACATAAGGAGAGCCTGTTTCTCCTTCCTGACTGATGTGGCAGTGCAGGAGCGTACATTTCTGTACGCATACCACTACCACCATCTAGGGTATGTGACTGCCTTCATATCCTGTAATAGTATTGTGGTCAGCTCCATGTGCAGCCTGGATGTTGATTTGCTTCTGTGGGCATTGTACTACAGGCCTATGAAACGATGTTGTGCGGGCGGGGACACTTACATGCTGTCTTCTCCCTCCTTTCCACTGCTGCCAGTACCAGTTGGACAACCTTGGAGGAGGGAGAATGCAGTTGGGACCTATGTGTGGGTTCCAGGCTTGGGGTACAGGTGTTTTGTGGGTTGAAGTACACTGGTATGCAGGGAACGCGTTTTGGCTACATCTGGAGCCTACACCCTTGAAGAACAAAAGTTCCTCTCTGGCAGCTCTGGAGTCTGAAGGTTAACTAGGGATGTTCCTTGTTTAATGCATATCTAATAAACCTTCAGTGCTGGGGATAGTCAACATGTCATACCTCTGTTAAACAGCCTCATAAGGCCTGAAACAAGGCCTGATTTCCTTTATGGCACCCTGAAAGTGCAGGGAAGAAGCTGTTAATGTAGGTGGCTTGGCAAAATAGTCTAGTCAAGTTATTTGGCTTGCTACTCAGCCTTCGATATGTAATCTTTTGGTACTGCCAAAATACCATTCTAATTAAGTTGACATAGTCTATGAAGCCTGGGCGGTATTATGGTATTCAGTTTTCTTCCCTGTGCTTTCCAGTGCTGCATTTTGAAGGGGTTGGTGGAAGCTATGACACTTGCAACCTCAGCACAGTCTTCATTAAGCTGGGACTTTGATCACCTTATGACCTTCAGAATGAAAGGAAGAATATATTCTTTCTTCCTCTCTGCAGGTACAAGTTAATAGCAGTAAATAAGTGTTCACTAATGCACATGAAACATGTGATCAGTTGGCTAGATTTCATCTTTTTGTTGAATGTTAGCTCTTGTACAAAATATTAACCTATTCTGTGGGTTTATTTTCTGTTTTGTTTACACTTACTTAAAAAAGCTGTGCCCTGTTTGTCCCAGGGTGGTATTATATTTGCAAGTAGGTCAGCATACTCGCTTTTGAGATGTCAGCTTGAAATTGTTTTTCAAGGGCTAAAAAATGTAAGAGGGTAAGAAAGACTTGTGCATTGCCAGTATCCTTTATTTATTTATTTATAGAAAATCTTAGCCTGTATTCAAGAATAGTGCACCAGTAGCATTTTAGTTGTGTTCTGAAAGTCAGCACTGATTGCCTGCTGCTAACCATAAGCCACCCGTGGATTTGAAGCTTGTGTGTTGCATAATGCCAGCAAATGCATTTGAGATTACAAAATGGTCTCTTTGCTCTAAGAAGAGATTGCTGTGATTTGTTAGTGAGGCAGTGTTAAAGTACACATGGGATATCTGTGACATCAGTATCTTAAAACTACAAGCAGGTTTTTTGCAGTTGAGCGAGCTCTGGCACTGCTGGTGCTTCATTGCATAGGAGTGAATGAGTACAGTCTCCAAATTGGGTACAGTTTTTTATGTTCCAGTCAATCAAGGGCGTACTTATTCCTTTAATTTCTGTGTGTTATCACTTGCACTTCTTGCACTTCTTTGTTATAGCCCTCTCGAATAGACAGGATTTTCTGTTCATCTCAAGAGCAGCACAGTATTTGTTGAAGTTGCCTTCTTGCACTCTTTGCAACAAGAAGCAGAGTTGGTTGTTGCCTGGTTGCTTGGGGTTGATGTAGTCCAGAGCTCTCCTGGCTCTGTTGCATTATCACTTACAAGCCCTTCTGTGGTAACCCTTACCCTGCTGTACGTGAGAGGTAAAAGGGGTTTGCTTGTTTATTTTTGCTACTTGCTGCTGTTACTTACTATGGTGTCCTTGTCAGAATTGTTTCAACAGTTGAATTCTTTGGAATAAATAATGTTTGGGAGTAGTTACCACAAAACTATTTGGAGGGTGAATTAACGTGCTGTTGATGCTGGAGAATGCATCTCTGCTCACAGAATGTGATTTTTTTTTTTCAGAGGCTAAGGAGAAAGTCTTTCTTTTGAGTGTTCTAATGATATAAATGAGGTATACTGAGAGTAACCTTCTCACTAAAGTGTACCTTTTATGGTATCTCAAAAAGATACCATCTTAGCAAGTAGCTTGCAGTTTGAATTGAAATGTCTAAACTTGCCTTCTAGCCTCAACCACTTGTATGGGATGGGGCTATGTAAATAAACCAGTGCTTATTCATGAACATAAATCACAGATAACTGTAAAAGCCTCTCTGAATTGATTTTCTTCAAAAACGCAAAGCTTAATGTCTATAATTCTTATAGACATTCTTATAATCTTAGTTAATAACTCTTCCCAAAAAATCTTGTACCAAGAGAACAGCAAGTGATACATGTACAATTACTGTGTTAACTATCAGCATTAAACCATGTAAATTGTCAAAGTAAAAACCCTAATGCCTGATGTCATTGGCCCACAATAATGAAGTTTAAAATCCAGGAAAAGTATTTTAAACCACCTGAAAACTCTGGGTGCAGGAGAGACCCTAAGGAGGGATGTGAATGGTATTGATAGATATCTGCCTGTCGCTTTCTGTGCACAAGTGTGAGTGTTGGTTTAGAAGTCAGCCTTATGGTCAACCCTCTGTAGCTAGTATGGTGTAACAAAAACCTAACAAGTTCTTTGAGAAGCTACGGTGCCCCCTGCGTAAAGATCCATGGAAAGAAAAATAGGCTGTGAATAATTATGGCGATTGATGAATGCATCATTTGGATGAAACAGACTTAAAAGGCTTGAAAAACTGATCAGTAGGTCATGTGATAGGACATTGCCTTTTGTTGTTTCTCTTTTTTTTATATCTTTGTCCTTTGCATCAGCCAGGCGGGGAAGAAGGGTTTCTGCATGCTTTGGAAAATTCTTCTCCAAAATGAAGGAGTGTTGTAGAGAAATAAGGGAACAAAAGCTGGGGGCAAGGCATCCTTGCTGCAGAGTGCTACTCTATGGATTGAAAAGTCTCTCTATCAAACTTCTGTATATATATTCCAATTATTATTATGCACTCCTCGGCTGTTACTTTTACAGCCTCCTAACTTCTGTCTGGAGGCTGTAAAAGTAACAGCTGAGGAGTGCATGCTACTATCTTGTCACCTTAGTAAAGGCAAGTTGAGTCTGGTAGATCTGTCCAATGGATATTTCTGGATAAGCATGTAGATTAAGATGCGGTTTCAAACAGAATCTGTAATGATCTGACTTTCATTAAAAAAACCCCAAACAAACAAAAAGCAGCACTGTGCAGAGGCTGATGAATTTTAATTGTTTAGAAAAATGTCTTGTGTATAGTTTAGTCTCTGGTTGGGGGGTCTAGGGCCCTTGGCTTTCAAATCCCACTGCAGAGCAGAGAGAAGGACCATTCACACCAGTTACCTGTTGGAAGCATAAAGGCTCAGTACTGTGTTGAATGCAAAAAGCAATGTTTTGGTAAGTATGCAACAAAAGTAGACTTTAATTGAGTTGGTACCAGAAGGTGAAAGTTAAGTGCCTTTGAGAAAACCTTAATATTTTATTTGGAGATCTGTCCGAATGTTTAACTTCTGTGAGATGCCTGGAAAGCATTAATTCTCATGGATGTGCAGTAGGAAAGGTTTGCCAGCTCCTAATAGCAGTAAACAAATAAAATGAAAGTTCACAGGTTGCCTTGGCCAATATAATAGTTTGCTGCCACGGGAGAGGGGGTGATCCTATTCCCTTCCCCTCTTGCTCGTGGTCTCCCGCCGTTCACATTGTGCCAACTGAACTGCCTGTCAGATCTAAGCTCATTGCATTTGCTTCCTTAGCGGAACACTAACCCAGCAAAACAAATGCGTTAATTAACACAAGCTGAACTCATTAAGGACCATACATGACACAAAAGGGGGAGAAGGAGGGAGTGCCATGAAGCTTCTGGGAGGAAGTGGAAGAAGAAAGCAGAGCAAGGGCTGATGAAGAGAGTGGGATGTCTGTCCTGTTTTTGGCAGTAACAAGCTATTAAATCATCTTGACTGTTGTATAACTTCACTCTAAGTCTTCAGGTTGGATAATAAAAGCTTAAAATAACATAAGGGAATAATTATTTCAACTGCTTACCAAAATTGTAAAATTTTGGATTCTGTTTTACAAGAAATGTGACTAGATTGGGGTGGGCAGGGGAGGCAGGACAGTGACAACACGGAGAGAATGGAGACAGTGGTTTCTTGGTTCTCCGGAGGCAAATGACGTAGGGAGAAACCGTATATGCAAACTTGGAGACCGCTAGTCATGGCATTGTCAGATGAAGTTCACCTGGGCTTCCTCACTCGTGTACCTCTCATGTCCTAGTCATGCATCCTTGCACCTTCCCTACCTCTGCATATGGCTTGCTGGTGGGGTTGTCTGCTGTATACTACATGGGTTTTTATTTAAGTTTCTGTCTAATTAACATTTCATTTAGACTTTGGTACAAGTCTCTGTTTAGTTGCCAAAGTTCCTACTTCAAAGCTATGAATTTGAAGCTGTTAGGAGACAGAAGAGGATTTTCAGTGATCAAGGAAGACAGTGTAGAGTCTGTCAGTATTTCCAAAGCTCATTACAGGTTTGGGATTTGTTGTTTGGTTTTTTGATTTTGTTTGGTTTGTTTTGTTGTTTTTTTGGTTTGGTTTTTTTTTTTTTTTTTTTTTTTTTTTTTGGTTGGTTGTTTTTTTGGTGGTGGTGTCCAATGTTGTTGGGCTAAATACTGCTTTTTCTCAGGACCTTATCTTTGCTGTCAGTGAAGATGTTCTATCAGGAGGTGAATATGAATTCACAGGCTATGAGTCTTGAGCCTTTTCAAAATTTTGGGCAGATTCAGGAAACCAAGAAATGCTGAACTGCATATATTTTATTTAATTTTATTTGGCAAGGCTCGAAGTGGGATGGCATCAGCTCTTCTGTGCTTCTTCTGAAGTATGTATCTGTTTTGGCTTTCAAAAGCCTGAATTGCCGTTGCCAAGATTCTTCACTTTCTGGCAAAAGTACAATGGCAAATGGCTTCCTTTACAAGGTGTAATATTTAGACTAACAGCTTTGCAATTAAGAATGGCAAAAGAGAATTATATTCCCTTTTTTTATAAGACCAGATTTTTTAGTATGGTTTCGTGGGAGTGTTTGGACGTAACTGAAGTGCTTTTGATTGATGATTTATATTTTGAACACTGCTTTTCATTTTAGTGCACAACACTCGCTTGAAATTTTAGCTAGAACAATGCTTTGTTTTCAAAGATGTTCAAAGTATTCCTCTAGTGAGGCAGTTGCTCCATATCATAGATTTGCTATTGCCTTTTGGGTACATATGTGTAACAAAATGGATGTGAAGATACCAATTCATGCAAGGAAAATGGGGAGAAATTGGGAAAGCTGCAGGTATTCTTAAATATTACCTGCTGCTAATCTCAGTAGGTCATCAGGGTGTTGACGATCATGCTATTAAGTCTTTTGTGGTTGGAGAGTTAATCCATTCTGGAGTGTTTGGGGATGTGTTTTGGAGGGGACAAAAATTCGTTTGAAGGGAAACTAGCCAGGTATTATTTTTCAGCATGGGCAGACTGGAGACTTTGGGTGTCTCGAAGGAGACTCCTTCCTTCCTGAAGGAGGAACATTCAGAGCTGGGGAGAGAAGCAAGTGTGTGTTTGAACTGAGTGAGTTGAGAAAGTGGTCAGTAAAATGTTTGAGGTGATTAATTCAGTCCTGCTGACCAAGTGATCCCTTAAGGGAGGGTGAGGGGCATTCTCAGTGTTGTAAATTGACACAGTCTCCACCTGAAGCTATCACTAAAAGAGGGGAAGATGCTTTAGAAGTCCTTACATGTACTAATTGCTGAAGCCATGATGAAATCTGATGGCAAACTTGTGTGCTGCCGAGGGTGTTTTAGTCTCCTTGGTCCAGCCAACTCAGGAATCTGATGGCACTTTCTTTTCAGCCTACATAGTCATTCAGGCTTCATTTTTGTGAGAAATTGTCTGGATCTTGCATGCAAAAGCACATCTGGGTCCCACAGTATTGGTGCAGCTGGGGACATTGCTAGCTGTCAGGTCTTTCAACTAGGGAAAATTCACTGGCATGCCTCATGCTGCTGGTATCCAACTTTATTTCCATTGTAACTATGGCAATAGGAGTAGACTGTAAGTTTCAGAGTATGGGTACTCATGCCTGTGTTGTAGAGGGTTGCTTGGTGTATCCACAGAGCTGCCTCACCTCATCTTGTAAACCTGTTCGGTGATACAGATAAACACCCGTGTGTGTGTATATATATATATATATATATGTACACACACGTCTGCAATAAAAAACAGAACACTTTCCTAGATGGCATGAAGTAGTGGGGAGCCTGTAGCCAGGAGAACAGCCAGTTGAAGTCTTGGAAGATTATTCCTTGTGTAGGCTGAGAAGAAAGGATCTTTTTTCCCTGGGTCTTCAAGATGTTAAATCCAGTCCGGTAGACTTAACTCAGTCCTGAAGATAAGTTAGGGGAGAATATGGTATTGATTCAGTTTTAAGACCTGTTCTAGTTTCTTAGGAAAATCCAGGTTTGGTCTGCAAAACTTCATTCAGTATTGTGGGGAGAAATGAATAGTGATATTTAGTGTCTGAGAGAATAAAATATATACATTAAAGGGATGGAAAGGTTTTTAACTTGCATGTAAAACCTGAGATCTTAGATAAAGGTCTTCGAGTCAAAATTAAGGCTATGCTGAAGCTTTTTCCCCTTCCCTCTTTCATAATAGTTCAGCTAGAGAAAGCAGAACATTATAGAAGAAAAATTATTAAATACTTAAAAGGGTATAACATTCAACAAATTTGTTAAGTTACCTTTTATAAAAGAGCATAAATCCAGTTTTCAAGAGCTCTGGAGCTTGTCTTGCAACTCTGCCAGGTTAAAATCCTTTTCTTTTTTTTTTTTTTTTTATCCTCCTGTTCCTAACTAATCTGCAAGCAATTGCATTTTAAAAAATATTTTTCTCTTGAATTTAAAGACTTTGACAGATGGCACATGTAGAACCTGGAAAACTTCCTGAATTGGCAGAGTGACCATCCCCCTGCCATTTTCCTACCACAGTATCCGTAGGTGCGTAGGCTGTGTCTGCTTCCACAGTGCTGGGCGAGATACCATTTCCTCTGCTGAGAATGTGCGGATAACAAGTGATAAATCAGAAAAACATACCTGGTGATGGGCTTAATTTGCAGTTAATCGACAACTTATTCTGGTGGTTAGCTGAGTAATTTGATTGTGACTTAAGCAACCCATTCAGAGCAGTGACAATCTCCAGGGTGCATACCTGCAGTGTTTTCCATGCAGGATTAATATCAATCTTTAAGATCGTGTGAGTTTGTTTAATACTTTTGAGAGGCTGAGACATCAAAGCTGTGCCTAACAATAGTCCGTTCTTTATTCTGGAGAATGTTATACCAAAAATTAGTCTCGTGACCTTTGAAACGTGGTTTGTCATGACTGTCCTTCTTTCAGGACCTCTGTCCAAGGCAGAGCTCTGAAGCCAGTAAATGCACATGAAATCGCCTGGTTCTGAATGTGCACAGGCTGTCTTGCTTGATGCTGCATGACAGTTGTTCTCACCACTGAATGTCCTGAGTTTTCTAACAGTGATCGACTACATAGCTTGTTTCCTATTTACAATCCGTTGGAATTTGCCTCTCTCATCTAAGGCATTTTAGGAAAAGGGCAGTAACTTGGCACTTGAATACCTCTTTGTGATTTGTGCTGTGTAAATTGTGTGGAAAGAACATGTATGTCTGTGTGCAGCTACAGTCTCTGACGAGAAGTGATGTGCTAAATACCATGTTTAAAGACAACAGCACAGGAAAAATTGATCTATTTTTCTTTTTAAGGTCATGAACACATGAATTGGTGTAGAGTTCTGTCCCAATGAAATTTATTACTTGTTGATGTGGTACAAAGGACCTTAGGTCTTAAAGGTGAGCAAAGGCTTTTTGTATTCCTGGGGTAGGACTAGGTTGATAAACTGGTTTTAGACTGATCAAAAGAGATGACATGTTAAATCGGTGTTAATGTGTGACTGACCAGGAATGATACCATCTAGAGATTATTGCTTTCCTCTGTTTCTGCAGTGTTAACAAATGAATACTCAAGAATGTATCAGCGAAGCAAATGGTTCTTGATAAATTATGCAGTCTTGACTCCAACTATTGTTTGAGGTAATTTATGATCTTCCACTGGTGCAATGGGGCTGTGGCACAAACTGTAGCACGCCCTAGAGTAGACAAATTGGTCTGGTATTGTTTAGGAACATATTTAATCTATCTTGCTGTAAGTGAATTGGAGCCTTTTGCTGAAATGTCAAAGGACCAGTATTTTGATATTCAGTCCTAAATAACCTACCATTAAATTTGCAGCAGTTGTGCCTTTTCCTGATGTCTAAATACTGAAGTGATAATAAACATAAAACTTTTGCAGTGTAGAGCTCAATTCTTTTCCCTTACCCCTTTTATGTTAACTTTCTTTAGTCTTGGTGGGTTTAGAGGCTAATAATACAGATCTCTTTGTTGATACATTTTACCAACTTCATAACAGCTATTTCAGTAATTTGCTTAATTTCTCCGTAGATGTGCTTATGAGAAAGAAAAGAAAATGGTACTCCCCAAAGTGAAAAGATTTTTAAGAGCTTTTGGAAAATTTGTACTTAATTCTTCTGAAACAAACTGAGTGATTAAAGTGAAATCTTCAGCTCAGTCTTTGAAACTGACTGCACACTTTTAGGTGTGGAGAAGTAGCTAGAAGGCTGTAGATCACTGTTTATATGTTCAAAGACTAGCGATAGTGCAAGTTGAGTAACATGCCTACAGAGTTAGATGCTTGATGTGGCCTCCCCCCAACTTTGAATCCTGTAAGATTTTGGGTTTAATTATTTTTTTTTCCATAGGATTTGCTTACCTAGAGTAAACAACTGGGTTTGTGCATATTTGGTTAAATGGATTTTCAGACTTGCTATTGCCAAAACCAGTTTCCTCCCAGGGTAATTGGCTGTATGAATTGATCACTGCAGAAGCTCAGTAAGTACTTCTTGGAAAGAAGTTCCCAGGAGTTTGCCTGCCTTATTGATAGAGGAGGAGGATACCATACCTCAGCCAAACTCATCCTGGAACTAGGTAAAATAAAGCTTCCTTGATGAGTGCATGGTTTGTGGACCATAGGCAGGAAGTCATCCAGGAACAGTTTATCCAAGATGTTTTTTTACCCTTGTCCCTCACTTAACTGTCCCATAAGTTTTGCTGACAGCTTTGGTTTGGTGACAGGTCGTGCTTACCAGAGAGCAGTGGGTAGCCTGTTTAAAACTTGGGCTTTTGTTTTGAACACATAATTGATAATTAACAGCGAACCAGACAGGAGCTTGCTTGTGGTAGAAGTAAAAGTTCTGACTGTGCTTTGCAGCCTGCTTTCTCTTCCCCAGTCATACCTTTCTCATCTACTTGGAGGTGGCATCACTTGTCTTACACAGCAGGCATGTGTCCACCCCTGCAGGTAGGAAGAAATGCTGGAGCAGGAAATAGTGCTTTATTTACTTATTTATTTAGGTTTATTTTTGTTTCCTTTTTATGAGGCAATTATAATAACTTTCTTGACATTGTCTTACCTTCTTATTTTTAGTTCTTCAGCCATATGTACTTCTAAGTGTTTGCAGATTTCTTTTCAAGCTCTATTTGATCACAAAGTGGTGGTTTAAAGTGCTTTTAACTAACCTTGCAAAGTTGCTTCTAGTAATCACTCAGAAGAGCAAGTATAAGACTTGAATGATTTTGTATGTGACAGTCTGATATATTATGTGAGAATAAAACCACGGGGGAAAAGGCAGGCAGGAAAGGGTAAAGGTTAGAAATTGTGTAGCCAGGCTTTGAAGGCTGATGCTGCATAATGATCTTGGTGATCCTACCGTTTTTTTCCAACTTAAATGATTCTGTGATAAGTGGCTGTCATCATCATTAACTCAGAGATTTCAGTGTTTTCTTTCCACAATTGAAAACATAGCCTCAGGTGGTGAGAGCCAGTTTTCAACTGGCTAGGCTTTTGCTGTGAAGCGAGGCTTTCATTTTTGCCTAAACAGTGGAAATAAAGCAGGAGCCACACAGCCTGAGAAGTTACGTTGGGTTTTTAAATGAAATATCAAATTGAATGTGTTTGCTAGACTACAGGCAGCAAATGTGCAAATTTTCTACTTCAAGTTGATGCAAATCCTCATCACCTCATCTTGATCTTCTCGGCCTCCCTCCTCCAACTGTTTTCAATAATAAGTTGATGAAATGTCTTCAGTATGGTTTCTGACAGTTTGTTTGTATTCTGCAGGTCCTGGGAAGCAGTAGATGTAATTTGAAGAAAATTTGAAGGAACAAATGGCTTTAGCTGGCTGCCCAGACTCCTTTTTACATCTTCCTTATCGGATAGTAAGTTGAGAAATTGCATGTTCGTGTCAGCTTGTAGCATCGTATTGCTGTGTGCCGGTGATTGATTGTGCATTCATACTTTTCATCAAACTGCTAATAGCTGTCTGGCAATTCTCTGGGTTTTGCTAACATTTTGGAAACAGAGCCTCTGTTACCATCCTGTGTTCAAGTTCTGCTGCTGAAAACACTGGGTCATTAATATATATGGATTTGATATTGGTCTTTAAAATAGCCATTTCCTAATTGGGAGAAGGCACTTGTTTCCAAAGAAAAGGTGGCAAGCTACAATCCCAGTGAAATGCCTTGCATCAAAATGTATCAGTTTGCAGAATGCTATATTTGTAGGAACAAAGGCAGAGATTTTTACACTTGGTTAGATCCTATGTTTTTGAGTCATTGTGCTGTATCTAAGCAGCCAATATGGCATATTACAAAGAGTATATTTTAAAAACCCTCAGCTAAATTCAAAGGTACTTGACAAAAATGCATGCAAAAGCTCTCTTTTTTTTCCCTGGGCAGTTTTAGTTGGCATAATGGTTGCTTTGTATTTTTTATGAAACTGTAAATTGCTAGTTTGGATATAATCTTTTCTTTGCACTTTTTATCTTCTGTTTTCATAATATGATTACTGCCCTGTGGATTCAGTTATGATTTTGGATCCTGTAGATACACAAATAATTAAACTGTGTCGTGTGACATTAAAACCTTTAACTTTTGTCCCAAGAGAAACATTGCTAGTAGTAATTATTACAGTCATGCTACGCATTTGGAAGAAAAGCAAAAAACATGATAAAAACAACAACATTTCTAAAAAATCTCTTTAAGATTAGGATTCATACATGTTATGTAATATGTCAACTTAGGGTTGTTTTTTCCCCAACAGGAAACCTCTAATTAGTTAAAAGTCTAATGTTAGTATATGCTGAGTTGTCAGCTGAATGTACCTGAATGCTTTTCCAATAGCAGGAAAAACATAACAGTTCTTTTATAGCTTCTTTTGCAGCTATAAAAATAGACTGGACTTTGAGAAATTGGATGTCCTGAAAATCTGTTACTAAACTTGGATCTATGAGTTTAAAAGAATGTGAATAGATGTGCCTGGACTTCATAATTTTGATGCACTGTGAAATTATGCTTCCAATTCATTTAGAGTATCATCTGAGTCATGATGTGCAGCTGATGGAAAGGAGAGCTATGTAAGAGAAACTTGACATTCTAGGCAGTCATTTTTGAGCTGCAACTGCTTTAACTAGGTGTCAATCTCTCCTGTGAAAACAGTGTCTTTAGTGGTTCATAGGAAGTAAAAACGTGAATTTTCATTGGTACTCCCCTTTCTCTGACAAGCCCTGTAGATAATCTGCTTTAGTCTGGGGCAGTCAGCAGACTGGAAGTGTCACAGCAACATGGGGTGACTTAAGATGGTGGGAAAGTGACTCAGTTATTTTTGGTCAAAGCTTACTGTGTATTAACTACCCTAAGTGCTTATAACCAGTTTGAAGACTAGCTCTGGAAGCCCATTCACAACTACTGTGCCTTCTGTCAGATCTGAAGTTTGCATTAAAAAAATCCTGAACATCTGTTTTTCCACCCCTACTAAATCCGACTTAGGAGCTTTCATCAACTTGTCTTTCAAATTTGGCTGCAGTGAAAGCATTTTGTTGGTAAAGGGCTGAAAGAAGGTTAAACTAAATATGCTCTAGATTAGAGTGTAAAGAAGTATTCTATTTTTTCAGCACATTTTCTTACTTAATGTGAATGAGAAGCTATGAAGGACAGCTCCAGAGATCCTGAGGTTGGGACCTTAATGCTGTAAATTCAGTATTAGAATAAATTGACACATTGGAGGTTGGGATTATATTCAAGGCAAGAAAAATGAGAACCTGGGTAAGTGAGTATGCCCTACAGAATATCCTTTAGAATGTCTTGCTGCCAATCCACCTTTTCTTATTTTTTAAAATATTTTTAGAGAGATAAGCAAAGTATAGATCTCTGACTTTCTTACTGGGCTCTTTTTTTGCAGGGTTTTCTTCTTTCAGAATCTTTCAGGTCTTGTTTAAGAGCTTTTTTTTCTTTTTTTTTTTTTTTAACTTTCTCAGGAGTTAGCACATAAACCAGTCACACTGAGTGCATTCTCCTAGAAACAATTTCTAGCTCTGTTAAAAAAAAAAAAAATCAATACTATCTTTCAGTGGCTTTCAGGAGTCCTTTCCAAATTCTTGAACTCTTCAATAAAAATCCAGCAGTGAGAATTGGCAGTATTTGTCTTCTGTTCCTGGAAATTCAGAACATAGTCCCAGAATTTCTCAGAAAAAATGGGATGATTTGCTGTGTTTCCGTTCTTTTGCAATCCGTAGTCACAACAGTATTTATGTGCAGTGACTTGAACTCTTGGGGAATATTTAGTTCTTTAACCCTTTGCTTTAATTGTACAAGTCTCAGTGACATAAATAACAAAAAAAAACCACAGTTTTTTTTTTCCTCAGTTTATGAAGATAAAAATTTGGGCATACAGAAATGTTCTGCTCGTCTTCCACATTCTGCCTTCTGTTTGTTTTCTCATGATCAAGATGCAGGTATAATTCAGTTATAATTCATATAGCTTGGTTTTAGTGAGCTGAATTCTTATTTGAGAAAGAACTTGTAACTTGGTATAAAATGGACTACAAGCACTTGGCCACAAAGTAGGGAGAAAATGGAAATTGCTTTCTCTTATGCGCACAGAGCTGTGGATTTCAGGATTGCTAATAATCCTCTTGATTAGATAAGAGTGCAAAATAGTGCACATTATACTTGAAAAGCTTTCTGCAGTTCAAGAGTAGGAATTAAATACATAAGAGAATTAATCAGAGGCTAGCTACTGTAATTAAAGCCTCTTTCAGTGATGTCAGATTTGTGGATGTGGAGGTGATTTGCTGCCAATACTAGAACTACAATAGCAACATTGCTCTGCCTTCGTCTGGAGGAGCAGTTAGGCAGAGGCTCTCCAGTTTTCAGTATGGCAGCTTTGATCCTTGTTTTCAATAAAATGGTGCAGTAAGTTAGAAGACACCTTTGGAGATCATCTGATCAAAGTCCATAGCATATTGTTTTCCTGGAGTGCTTCATCTTAGTGAGTGTGGTTTTTTGGGAAACTTGCTTTTTTTATTTTCAGGGGTGTCTTGCTTAGATTGGGCAGTTATAGAAGAGAGGGTTTCTCTTTTAATGAAAAGGGAGGAGAAGAACCCTTTTGGATTGAATAAATCTCTAATTTAATTAGAGAATTACCTTGCTGGATGCAATAATCCTCACCCTTGTGACATCCAGATGCCTTCTGTATGACTCAGTCATCTCTGCCACTTTGGTATTGAACAGTCTGTTATTTGGTGTTAATACAGTTATACATGCTGTATACCTGTCCATGTTTGTGTGCATAAAATGTCTTTAATCATAAAAAAATTGCATAAAAAACGTTTGTTTGCAGAATTTGTCTCCAAGTGGGCTTGGAGAGGGCTGTTGAAACCTATGTTTTGGCCCTCATTGTCTGCCTGACACTGTTTGAATATCTTCATTAGCTTGTCTGTTGACAATTGTTTATCGATTCTTTGGAGATGTTGCTTGCCAGTTGTGGTAAGAAAGACACCAGGCCAAAATGGTTCTGGTCATTCCCCTCCTCAGCTGGGCAGGGGAAAGAAAACATAGTAAAAGGCTTATGGGATGAGATAAAGGCAGGGAGAAATCACTCACCAGGTACCATCACAGGCAAAACAGACTCAACTGGGGGAAATTAGTTTAATTTATTACCAATCAAATCAGAGTAAAGTAATGAGAAATAGAGCTGAATTTTAAGAACACATTCCCCCTGCCCTGTCCTTCTTCCCAGGTTCTGCTTCACTCCCAATTTGCTCTCTCTCCTCCCCTCCATGGTGTGATGCAGCAGGATGGGGAATGGGGTTTCAGTCAGTTCATTACATGTTGCCTCTGACAATCCTTCCTCCTCAGGGAGAGGACTATTCACACTCTTCCCTTGGTCCAGTATGGGGCCCTTCCCAGGGAGACAGATCTCCATGAACTTCTCCAGTGTAGGTCCTTCCCACAAGAACGTAAGTCCCTTCCATGGGGTGCAGTCCTTCTGGAACAGGATGCTTGCCTTGGGGGGTCACAGGGCATAACCTGCTCCAGTGTTAGCTCTTCTCTCCATGGGTGCACAGGTCCTGCCAGCAGCCTGCTCCAGCGTGCAGCAGTGTCACAGCCTCATTTGTGCATCTCATGCTCTGGTACAAAGCCCTGGATGAGCTGTAGGTGGATCTCTGGCTCCACTGTGGGACTCCAGGGGCTGCAGGGACACACCTGCTTCAGCCTGGCCTGCACCATGGGCTGCAGGGAAACCTCAGCTCCAGTTCCCAGAGCACCTCCTCCCCCTCCTTCTTCACTGACCCTGGTTTCTGCAGAGCTCTTTCTCTCACATATTCCCACTGTTCTCTTCATCTACAATTTGTCATAGTTTAGGAAGGGTACTCCTTGATTTTAGTCCTCCCACTGAGACTCTCCAAATCACACTGTTGCTGGGTCACTCCCCCCCCAGCCCTGCCACTGGGGGTGGCCAGAAAGGAGAATTGGAGGCGCAAAAGGCAAAGATAACAGATTAAGATGACAACAGTTTACTGGGAACAGCCATGAGATAAGAAAAGGAACAATAACAGCAACAATATTGACAATGAAAGTGTTTCTTGGAGAGTGATGTCACATGCAGAACACTCAGGGAACCTGACCAGTGCCAGTCTTGCTCATCAGGAAGGAACCCCTTCTCCTCAGAATCCCCTTTTTTCCACCTTGGGCAATGAGGTGAGGTAGTATTGAATAACCTCCCTGTCCTAGCAATGCCACCTCCCAGCTACTGCAAACATTAACTCTGTCTTGGTCAGAACCAGGACACAATTGTACAGATTTTTTTTTTTCCTCACAGAAGCCACCCCTGTCCCTCCCTCCACTCCCAAAGCCTTCTCTTGCAAACTCAATACATGATTTTCAAGATTCAAAACAAATGGTGGCTTAATTTACTCTTATTAGGCTTAAACTTACAAGGATTCTGCTTGCATAAAATTATTCCTGGAGTTTGGGGTTTTGATACTAAGAGGACAATATGGAAGGACCAGAGTGCACAAGCAGGCTTTCAAAGTCCTTGGGCATAGCTGAGTGAAAAAAACACCAGATGCATTATTACGTTGCATCATTCTTCTACATATTGCATAAAGAAAAGCTGAAATGTTGCTACTGCCAATGCAGAAAGTCATCAGATTTGTGAAATATGGTGTCAGTCAACAGATCTTTTATTGACGATACTCTTGTTTTAACAGTTTACATGTATGTGGTGTAGAGGGTTGACGGACTGGAGCAGACAAAGTACAAAGCAGTGCGAACATTAGTGAATGTTTTTACAAGACATGTTGCCTCCAATATGAAGTTATGAAATCTGTCTTCCTGAATGCAAACTGCAAATGTTTTTTACAGATAGAGTTGATGCTGCTTGTTAGTTTTCATTGAAGACCAACTAAAGCTAGATTTCTAGCTTTTATTTTTCTTGGAAAGAAAACTGTTTAAAAACTTGTCCCGAAACCAGTTGTTTTCATTAACATTGAAATAGTAGTGTGGTGCTTACCTCCTAAAGAGGAGTGGAAGTGTCCTTGCCACCATTATGGTATATCGTCAGAATACTTTACATGAAGCAAAATAACATCAAAGAAATTTGTGTCTTGCACTAAGCTTATATACAATTGATCATGCTTTCCCTTCTGACAAGACATAGTCATCAATTTTTTTTTTTTTTTTTTTTTTTTTTTTTGGTTTTTGATGTACCAGTTTACCTTTCTACATTTCCAGTCACAAATATGTATCTTACTGTTTGCACTTTTGCTTTTGTATTCTGATTTGCAGAAGTTGGTTGGCAAAACATGAAGTCTTTTTTTGAAGGTGAATGCAAGCAAGAAATTTCAAATGGCTCAGTCCACATTTTCCAATTATATGAATTTTTTCAACCCATCTAGAAAAAAGACTCAAAACACTCTAGTGGTCAGTCATACCATTTGATACATTTGATACTTGCATTACTACTACCATTGGTCAGGAAACAATATAGATGTTGCAAATCAAGTGAGGAAATAAAGCAAAAGAGTTTAATTTTGCATCTTCCTGTTAATGATTTCATGCTTAAACACTAGACTGACCCTGTCATTGAATGCAAGCAGTCTTTTGATTTAGCTCTGGTTTTCATTCATGTTTAAGCCCCCGATTTGCTACTTTTATACTTGAGAGAAAGTTGACGGGCAGTCTTAGGAATGTATATGAATACCTGAAATGTTGTAAAGAGAATGGAGCCAGGCTTCTTTCCCTGGTGCCCAGAGCCAGTGAACATGATCAGAAACACAGGAAACCTCCCTAGGTATTGGGCAATGCTCTTTTACTGTGAGAGTGACTGAGCACTGGCAGAGGTTGCCTGGAAGAGGTGGTGAAATCTCCATCCTTGGAGATTGTCCAAAGCCATCCAGACATGATCTCAGGTAACTGGCTGTAGGTGGCCCTGCCTCAGCAGGGAATTGGACCAGGTGACATCCAGAGGTCTCTTCCAACCCAAATCATTCAGTGATAGTGTGAAAATTAAAAGCAGTGGGTCTCTTTAGGTTCTGACTTCTATGCAACTTTTAAGACGATACTTCCAGACTGAAAACATACCCACATTGATAAGAACAGACTATTTTCTGCTGTTCTCTCACAAAACTTAATGAGAACATTCTGAAGCAATGGTAACAATCAGTTTAGCAGACTATAGCACCAAACAAAATCCTGCATATTTTTTCATGAGTTGGATCTTTTCCAAATGAGTAAATATTTAACAAGCTGTTTACCAACTGGTTATTTTGGAGAAGTACCAGTATGAGTTTTTTCATGTTAACAACAGCTCTAATTTAACAGAAGAGAGTTGATATACCAGTCCTAACACAGCTTCACACTTTAAATGGCTGCATAAATATAAAAATATAGAAACCTGAAATACAAAAGGAATGGAAGTTTTTTTTTTAAGCTGCATTGGTTATAGCCAACTGGAATTACATTAGTGATAGTCTGGGGGGATGTGCTTTTAATGAACCTTCCTCATACAGATGTTCTGTGTTCTACATATGAGTAAACAGTAACCAGTGGAGAAGATTATTTTGTTTTTTAAGTGAAAGATAATATTGCTGTGTACTTGGAGTTGTCACTTTTCAAGAAAGCACTGTGGCTCAGATAGTTCTTTGTGTTGTTGTCCATGCCAGTTGGCTCAGAGAGATCTTTTCGATCCTTGGAAAAGACCAGTGATATAATGTTGTTGCCTTATATTTAAGTATTTCCAAGAAATATATCTAGATACAGACCTTGTATAAAGTTATGCCCAGTACATTTTCTTGCCTTACATAGTCTAAAGAGAATCTGTTTGATCAAAGGAAGGACAACATTTCATAAGCACTTATTTATATATATTTTTTAAAGTTAAAAAAGAAGGGAAGAAAACACTCCCCCAAACTACCACCCCAAATCCTGTGATTCTGCATGAAGCTGTTTGTGTGATCAAATCTGAGAAGAAAATTTTCCTGTTTCTAGAAAGAAACTGTGGATACAGTTTCCAGACTTTATTGTTCATGTGATGCCTCATGGCAGAGACTTCCTTGTTTCTACACTTGCAGACTTTCTACTCCAAAGTGAAGCTGCGGATTCAAAGAAGAGTGGAGAGCCAGAACTCACTGTGCCCTTGGTGTGGTGAAGGTGCCATTTACTCTGTAAAGCTAGGGATAAATATATCAGGTCAACCTAGTACTAGCTATGACTGAAAACAGTCTTTACCTTCTCTTTTTGCATCTTCTAAGAACTTTCTTTTCCATTCCTAATATAGTGTAATCTAAAGTTGTTTTATTAAAAAGTTATTCCTAGGTTCCCACAAAACCCTGCTGCTTTTCAAGGTGATCTTTCATTTCTAGTCTTGTAGGTATGGTCCCTTTGTGGAGAGGTGGAATGGAAAGTGCTGCACAGAGCAAGGACTTGTATGGCTGACTTTGCTTTTTCAGGATGGAATTTTACCAAATTGATCAGCTTTCAGGAATTCTTCATGAACAAGGGGCCAGATTATTGGTATTAATGGCCTTTTATGCTAGATAGTATTGATATTTTAATCCGAGGCATTAAGATACAGTGTTTTTATTTCTGGTTTTGAAAGAATAGTGAGCAATCAAAGGTAGAACACAAATGCCCAGCAAAGCTCTCAGGCTTTACTGCTATTTTAAGATAGCTTTGGCCTGCATGCTGGTACGACCAGTGTGCATATTTGAAATTCTAGCCTCTACAATGAAAAGACAAGCCCTCGGAAACAGCCAGTGGCTTTGGAGCATGCTGGTCCTTTGCAAGCTGAATGTTAAACAATTACTTAAGACTCTGCTACACACTGGCTGTAGCTCTTGATGTCTTACACATTGGCTCCATTTTTTGACATAATTTTGGCAAGTGGGGGAGCCTGGCAATCCTTCATGCTAGAGGCCTTAGCTCTAATAAAGTGCTTTAGTTATTAGCACAAGTAAATAGTTGTCCATTTGTACTTCATTAATGCATATTAGTCATACAGTAAATACTGTCATGCTGGCATGTTCCCCAGAATAGTGAATACTTCTGTACAGTTCAGGAGGGGGTTTCTGACAAAGTGGTGTTGGCACCTTTCTTGAAGAAGTTCTTGAAGCTATTAGTGTAGGAGAGTGGCAGGCCATTTTTTCAGCTCACATGAGATTTGTAGAATCGATACTTCAGTGGAGGCAAAGAGGTATTTTTGATTAATTTTATGCTGTTGCAGTAGGTTCTTCTCAGGTATTCAGCTGACTTTTCTAAAGCCTTCAGCTATATTGACGCAGGTTGCTTTGGACTGTGGGGAGTACAAATGAAGTGCCTCCTCTCCTAATGAAAATAGATGTTCCAGAAATCCCATGTGATTGTCCAGTTTGTTAAAATTTTAACTATGTATTTGAAGAAACCTAGTATGTGCAGCTAGATGAAATCAGAAGGCAGCACGATGACCCATGATCTGTGTAAGTGTTCTGGTTTCTGGAGAGAG
Source organism: Vidua macroura (assembly GCF_024509145.1). Classification (NCBI taxonomy): domain Eukaryota; kingdom Metazoa; phylum Chordata; class Aves; order Passeriformes; family Viduidae; genus Vidua; species Vidua macroura. The sequence goes on along the minus strand of NC_071571.1, from coordinate 85,105,923 downwards.
AAGACCCTTAGTACAAACGGTATAAAAGGAATATGGTACAAAGGAAAATGGTACAAAAGGAATATGACTTTTTATTTGGAACAACCAGTGTAGATTTACGAGCTGCCTTTTTTTTATTTTTTAATTCTTTGAGTTCCTGGCAGTGACTTCCATAAGGAGTTGCTCCATACTCTTGCCAACTTGTCAGGGCAGACCAGCTTCTGGTTCTTCATCCTCACCTGTTTTTTTGTGTTCTTTGTGTTCTGCACTCACTAGGAAAATCCTCTGATTAGTTACTTACTCCTTTGAAGATAACAGAGAGTAGTCTTGCTAGCATAATGTTGGTCCTTAGCATCTTCTGATGAATCCTGTCTACTCCTGGTTAGCTTGTCTGATCCTTAACTTTCCTTTGCTGTCAGTAATGGTTCAGTCCTCCAGATGCTGGCACTGTGCTCGAAGAACTGGAGGAAAAAAAATAGGAAAAACTGAGGCAAAAAAATCATTGATCTTTTGTGTCCTTAGCTGCTGGATCCTGTGCACAACTGAGAACTAGCTAAACTAATAGTAGTCATCCTTTTGTCCTTACTTGCCTATATAACAACTCCTTGCTTTTTCTTGGCATCCTTTGTTCCAGCTTTTCTGCATGTGCACAGTCTCCATGTTCTTTCTGTGTAACTTCTTCTTGCTTTAATCCTCGTTGTGTTTCAGTATTTTAGCCGAGGCAGGAGATGCCTGTCCATTCAGCTGGCTTTCTGCCATTCCCCTGTGACCTTCTGCACGCCACAACGGGCCTTTCTTGAGGTTTGACTAGGCTGTCTTGCGAGATCATATTGTTGTCCTGGGTACCTTGGTTCTTCAGAGAAGTGTGCCATGGGAACCTTGCACACAGATCCTTGAACAGGCCAAAAATCTGTTTTCCCACAGTCCAAGACTGTAATTCTGCTGGTAGTCTTGCTCTCTTTGCTTACTCATTACTGTCATCTCTGCATCATCTCTGCTGCCATCAACCTCTTCCTCCCCAAATGGCTCTTTGTCTGTCAGTTGGCTTTGCCAGTTTGTTGGTTAAGCAGGAAAATGCTTCCCCAGTTGCCTCACTGATCACTTGTGAAGTTCTCTTCAACCCACTCCAGAAATCTTTGTAGAGTCCAGTGCTGGCTGCAGCTGGAACAGCACTGTTTACTTGTGAGTAGGTCAGAAATGTGATTTTTCTGGTTGGTGTCAAGTTTCTCCCCGTCCCATGCACCTGGCTGCAAGAATGGACTCATTTGATTTGAGCAAGACAGGTATTCTGAACATGACTCTTCTTAAAGATGGTGAGTGCTTCTTTTGGGAAGAAGTATTGAGGTGGAAAAGGAGGGACTTGGCAGTGTGACAGAAGCAAAGGAGGACCTAGAGCTAGCCAATTTTCCAGGTGTTTCCTGTCCCAGCACTGTCCCTTGTGGCTTCCCAGCCAGGCTGTTGGTACTCAGTCTCCTGTCGTGGCGCTCTCCTGGCTTCCCTGATGTTTACTCTCTCTCACAAGGCTTACATCCAAGTGGACTGTCCGCTGTGCTGCCTTCTCCAAGGACCTACTGCCAGCCATATCTCCCCAGGTCTGTCCTTGGAGTGGTGTAGGGAAGCTCCCCCTTGCTGAGTGGCTTATGAGTGTCCACCCTCGGATCTGACTGATGCTGCTGTCCTTTGGTCATGACTGCCTCTGGCTCCGAGTCGTTTGGTGGGGAAGCACTTGGAGAGTCCTGGCCAGATGTTCCCCTTTCCTCTGCACTGTGGGCCCATTGCAGAAGAGATGCCAACTGCATGCCTGGAGAGCATGGAGGCGGTGAGGGTCAGGGAGCAAGGGCTGACAAAAACCTTCCAATGAATGAACTGTTTTATTGATTGTAAAGGGTTCGTGCCTAGCCTGGCAAGGCTACATCTTCCTTTCCTGTCTCTGGGTTTTCTACCTCTTCATCTCTGGCAGAGACCTGACCTCACCGGTTTTCCTTGAGTGGTTGTGTTCAGGCTGACAGAGAGTAGTGCCTGGAGGAGCTTGGAAGAAGATGTTTTAGTGCTCCTGGAAGGAGATCACGGGCTCTTTCAGGAAGATGTCTTGGCAATGATGATGTCTGGAAACAGTTACCTGTATTTATGGCTAGTCCACTTCCCATGGGCAATCTTCCCTCATCACCCTCTGTGGGGCTCTGGGTCTCCTGTCACCTGGTTGAGTGAAGCCCTTTTATCCTGTGCGGGGACAGCTGGGCTCCAGGACAGTTTGGATGGGTGGTGATGAAGGATCTCTGAAGCCAGGTCTTTAGAACATGTGGTTTATTAGAAGGAGTGAAGGGCCCTGCTTAGAGTTGCTAGCTGCAACTCGTGGCAGGCCCAGGGAGAGCGGGGAGAGAGAGAGAGAGAGAGAGAGAGAGAGAGAGAGAGAAAGAGAGAGAAAGAGACAGGTGGGTGTCCCAGCAGGAGGGTCCAAGAGAGAGCGTCCGGTCCCTCGGCCACACCTTATCAGGGGGCTTCAAGGTGGGCTGGGACAGGACTTGGCCAATGGGGTTACAGATACCTGATACTTCAGGGGAGGGTTACAGGTATGGGATGAACCATACATTGAGGGGGTGAGGCAGAGCATTCCATTTGACCTTTGGATCTATCTGTAGGTAAAGGGCATTGTTTAATCAGAAGGGGGGATTGCTTTCAGCTTGGCTGTATTATTGTTTTCAAGTTGCTCAGTAATTAAGGTTTGGTATTTCAAATCTTGTTCTCATCTCAATATCTGTATTTTCTGACTCTTTTGGCAGGCCATCATATTTATAGGACTTTCCTTTTTCATCTTCCCCAACAATCCTGCACAGTCTTTCTGTGTGCTTGTACCCTGTTCCCCCTCTGCATATCCTGCTTCTTCCAGAGCTCTTTCTTGGGCTTATTCTTCATGGCCACAACACCATGACCTCTTGGAAAGATTTCTGCAGAAGGTAACTCCAGGATCATATATAACACACATGTTATGTACATAAATAATCCATTTATTAAAGCAACTTAACATGTTTACTCACCCACACATGCCCTCTCAAGTTAGGTGAATTTTTTTTTTCCTTTTCAAATTCAGGACAGACCCAAGGAGTTTTTCTATCCAAATATAAATAACAATATTTGAGGTAGTCATCTAAGTGTTTTATAGCTGGAAGCATTTGTAAAACCTGTTTCCTAAGGTAAAAAGGTTTCAGAGGGCCTGTTTCTCTACTTCTTACCATATAGAAGTATATAAGGTAGTGGGTTGCAAATTGGATGGAAAAAAATTCCTTCCTATGTATTTGCTGGAGAGATTTCTGCATGAAATACATTATTTTTTGCCATGATGTGAGCAGAAGGGTTAACTGAAGTGTGCTAAAGATATTCTGAAAAAGGCATCTCTTGCAATCTTGTTTTTTCTGGAGTCCTTTGTGTCCTTGGAATTATGACAAGCTGGCTGTTGAACATGAACTGTCTGTATGGTTAAGTCACAAACCATAACTACTATGCTGGATGAGAGCTAGTTGGAAAAATAGTTTTCTGACAGTGTATCTTTTGAGTATGACTTGCCCTGAAGATTAAAATAAACCCAAACCCACAAGACCAGAAACTTCTCATCCGTAGCATCATCTGAAACAGGGATATTGACACAATAACATGTATTATTATGATTTAAGGTTACACACATGCTGTCAGTATTGTGGTGTGATAATGAGCTTCTAGGTAACCTGTCACAATTATTTTTTTTTGGTTTAGCTAAATAAGTAGTCTTCTGTTCATCTGTATCCAGAAGGTGGCCCATTCCTCTCTCCCACAGCTTGATTCTGAAGCCTAGTTCAAAGTTTTTCCTCTTCTCCTCCTTATGCTATGATTCCTTTTTATTTTTAATCTCTGATTTGACTTTAATCTCAGCAGGAATGTTTTCCACTACCTTTTATTTCATAGACCTGCATTTTTGGGTTAGAAAGAATAACTCAAAACTAGAGGAAGCAGTACAATGAATACTGTTTGTACTGTAAAAGGTACCACCCTGAATTAATCACCGTTCAGCTGAAGTGTGGTAGCTGCTCATGTGCAGGCTGCCAGCCCCTTCAACTGCAAGGTAAACAAGTTGCTTCCCCTCCCTATTCTTCAGCAGTGGTTTCACAGAAGAGAATGAAAAGCCACTTCAATACCAATTGAACAGCAGCTCATCCGATTTCATCCCATCTTTTCTTGGAGCAAACAGTAGAAATCCATTTGCAGAGTTGTTCTTGTGGTTGATAGCGGTAGTGTTTCAGTGTTGCTAAAGCCAGCATGATCAAACATTGCACATGTGGATTTATTACAACTGTGGGGTTTCTTGAACTTTTCTTCTGGCTGACCAGGTTTGCAATCTCTGTTCAAATCTCCTTGTTTGGAGACCCTTTACCTGGGCAGGTCTTGTTTTGAGGTGGTTTGCTTGTTTTGTTTCATGTGCTGCCTTGGCAATGTTTGGCACACCAGACCTTCCTCCAGTAGCATACTGGTAGTTATGAAACCCTTTTGATCTGTTCAGGCTTTAATGTAGCCTCAGAGACTTTGTGTGGAATTAAAGCAGCTGCTGCTAACCATGTAGGAGTGCTTCAGTGTATGTGCTGATGTTCTGTGGATAACTTCCTTGGATGTGTCCAGTAGGTGTTAAAAGAAGAGGCGAGGAACTGTATAAAATAAGTGGTCACTTGACATACTTACACTGTGAACAACTTTAAAACAGAACAAAACATGTTCTTCCAAGCATGAAGGGGTGATTGACGCGCTTGCTTTTAGTGTGCCAGCTTCTGCAAAAACTGAGGATTTATACTTCATATTGTGTTTTCCGGGACAGTGTGCAATTTTACATGTAATTTGTTACTATTTAAATGCAAATTGATGATCTTTTGTACATTTTCTTCCTTCAGAGAATGTTAAGTAAATAAATAAAGATTTTCTGATAAAGCCATCTTCTTAATGCAGGATAACTGGTAGAGGTACTTGCAATTAACTCCCTTTCCTCAAGGAAAGGAAAACATGGCAGCCACTACCTTGAGATGGATAGATACAAGTATATTTTTATTGATACTGGAACAAGTGTAACAATAAAGCATATTTCATATGGTACCTAGGGTTTTGAAATCTAGGAGATACGTAAACTAGGCAGAGCACTGAGAGAAGTTCTCAGGCTAAAAAGTACCTTTGAGATACTTGGATTTTACTATAGTCAAACCTAGATACTTCTTTTTCTAAGGACAATGAAGATGAAGAAAATCAGAATCATTTAGGTTGGAAAAGACCTCAAAGATCATTGAGTCCAGCCTTTGACAGATAACTGTCCTGTCAACTAGACTATGACATTAGGCTCCATGTCCAGTCATGAGCACCTCCAGGTGTGGTGACTCCACCACCTTCTTGGGCACTTTGTCGCAATGTTTAACAGCCCTTTTCATGAAGAAATTCCTCTTGATGTCCAGCCTCAACCTTCTGTGGTGCAGCTTGAGGCTGTGTCCTCCCATCCCATCGCTGGTTGCCTGGGAGAAGGGGCTGACCCCCACCTAGCTACAGTCCCCTTTCAGGCAATTGTAGAGAGCAATAAGTTCCCCCCTGAACCTTCTTTTCTGCAGGCTAGACACCCCCAGCTTCCTCAGCCACTTGTCGTAGGACTCATTCTCTAGACCCTTCACCAGTGTCTTTGCCCTTCTCTGGACTTGCTTCAGCACCGCAATGTCTTTCTTGTGGTGAGGAGCCCAGAACTGGATACAGAGACTCAAAGTGTGGCTGAGTATAGGGTGCTAGTCACTGCCTGGCACTGCTGGCCTATTTTTGATACAAGCCAGGATGTCATCAGCCTTCTTGGCCACCTGGGCACGTGCTGGCTCATGTTCGGCTGTTGTTGACCAGCGCCCCCAGGTTCTTTTCACTGAGCAACTTTCCAGCCACTCCAGCAACTCCACCCAGCCTGAAGTGTTGTATGGGGTTATTGTGACCCAAGTCCAGGAGCTGGCACTTGGACTTGTTGAACCTCATATAATTGTCCCTTTGATCCAGATCCCTTTGCAGAGCCTTCCTGCGCTCCAGCAGATTAGCTCTCCCACCTAACTTAGTGTTGCCCATGAACTTTCTGAGGGTACACTTGATACCCTCATCCAGATGATCAGTAAAGATACTGAAGAAGACTGGGCCCTATATTGAGCCCTGTAAGTTTCTTTCATTTTGAGAAATTTGAGTAAGGTTGTGATGCCCTAGAATAGTCAGGATGGCTCCTGTTGTTAGTCTTATCTTAATTTTTGTTTTCTTTCCAGCTGTTATGAATTGACAATTTCTATGTAGGTATTTCTGTAATGCAGGCTGCAGCATCATTTGTATTAGAAATTTTGTCCAACCTTTGTGTGCTAACACTCGGGAGTGGCAACTTAATGAAGTCTGATAGATCATCACTGTGAGGATTTTTTTTTTTTCAGGAAGACTATTTTGAACATCACAGTGAAAGGTGCAGTTAGGTATGTGGCTTTCTTAGAGCTGCACAGGTTAAATGAGATTCATACATGATTAAGGAAAGAAACACTGATATTCAGGCATGTTGTTCTGTTGGTAATGATGAGGGTTTTTTGATTTTTTTTTCCTATTCTGAAGGCTTGTGAAGTAACCTGTTACTGCTAAATATGCAGTACAAAACAATTATTTTAAGTACCCCTATATTGCAGACTGTTTCTTGGACTCCAACATTTTTTTTTTTTTTTTTTGCTTAAACTACATTACTGATTTGCTCAGACTGTAATCCTGATATTTGGTTAGGGGAGAACACAGCAGTCTGTTCCAATACAAGATTTGATGCTAGGTTATTAATCATGAATAATTACTGTGCCTTAGACTGATAGACTGTGATTTCTGTGGGGTTTAAGTAGGGTATAGAACAGTCAACTGAAGTGTATAAAAATTTGCCCCATATCTGAGATTCTGAAATGTCTTTTTTTTTGTTTGTTTTTGGTAAGCATTGCTTACCAAGAGATGTGTAAAGAGTTAATTCTGTATTGAATTGGGAACAAGTCACCGGAACTACAAATGCCCTTGTCTGAAGTGAGCAGTGAGTTCTGGGGCAGATGGCACCATGTAAAAGGAGAATGGATCTTTATCTGAGCAGATGGGAGTGTGTGGTCCAGGTAATTAGGATCATATGTTTGATCAGCTGGGACAGGCACTTGTAGACCTAGTTAACTATGTATCTAGCACCAAGGATCACTGTTGGGAAGGAGGGGAAGGGGTACCAAGCACACCCTAAATTTCAGCAATTGAACAAATTGCCTAGAAAGTAGACTGATGAGGTCCGTGTTGCTAATAGTTGAAGCAAGGAAGGATAGCAAAGTAGTCTTGTATGAATTTGTTCAACATGACATTTGAAATTGGTCAGATTATCAGTCTGAAGACCTGAAGAGCAATTTCATTAGCAGGTGAGAGTTTGCTCACTGACACCCAGTAAATTTTGATGGTCCATGTGAGCACAGTGGCTCCTTCCCCACAGGAGGTTTATAATTTTATCATTTCTGTCGAGGGCTATGAAGAACCATGTTTGCTTGTTGGCCCATTCAGATTCTCAGTTTGAACCTGAACCATCACAGACAAAAGGGGGATATAGCACTATTGCTGTAAGAGAGCAGACCCACATTCAGGTGGTATCAATTCCTTTGTGTTTCATGCTACTTGCATTCCTTTGTTGAGTTTCATCTGTCTTGATGTCTTGGGCTTCCTTGCTATGAGCTTACATACTCTTAAATGTAATTTAGGTTATCTGGCTGTGGTTGACACTTCCCAAAGCATAGAGATTTGAATATAAATTCCTGAAGAGAATGCACTTGTATGGAAACAGTGGTTCCTTCAACCCAGGTGGTGTCTTCCCTTCTCTCTTCCCTCCCCTGGTCTGAGACACATAAATGCATTGCTGCAGTGCCAGATCCAGAGTCCACCAGCTCATCCTTTCAAGCACTGAGCCTTCCAAGGTTAATTCAGGGCATCATTAGTCTGTGCTAGGGCAGACTGTCCAAGGCATTTTGCGGAACGTCTCCTGTCCACGTGGTAGAAGGATGCTGTCAAAACCTGACTCCCAAAGCCAGTGTTCTTGGAAGCAACTGGCCAGCAGTGCTGCTATAACCAAAGCTGTAGCAGATTTGATGCCAAGTAGAACAGATGAGCTACCTTGTATTTCACAGGTCTGAGCATGGGGAGGCCACTGTGTTGGAAAGGATCAAATATCCTGTACTTTCTTTCTGTGTTACAGCTTTCCCCAGAATAATAGATGAGATGTTTTTTTTCTAATACAAGCTTAAAGGAAATAATTTTGAAGATGTTTTCTCAGATTGGACAGGTGTGTTAGCAAGTGTGTGATGCTGAAATCTTCCATTGCACCAGGGTACAAATATTCATTCTCATTATGTTTCTTTTTGTCCTTCTGATGAAGAAGGAGTATAGTCTGACAATGCACTTCAGAAACTTGGACAAAACATGGAAAGTGGCCCTGGTAAGGATTCTTGAATAGGCTAAAGGTTTTATGAGCAACAGCACATTGCTGTGGGTTGCATTAGTCCCTTAGATTGTGTGAGCAGCATTGAGTATAGTAGTTAACATGTACAAACTTGTGCTTTTGGCTCAATTTAAGTACTGTATCCTGTTAAGAGCCAGTCCATTGATACAAGATCTAACTAAAAAGCCTCTTTAAAAAAAAGGAATATGACATGCTGCTTTAGGTTATACTTTCTCATGGTAAGAAAACTCAATTTTTAAATTGAATTCCTATTGATAAGTACGGTTCACTCTCACAAATACCAGATTTTTCTGGGACTTCAATGTTTGAGTCAGTATTGACCAAAACCAAAGAGCTTAGAACATGCAGCAAAGGATGTAGCTTTCAACATTTCTTTGTCAGTGGCAGTCCCTCGCCAATGAGAGTGACTTGTTTTGGAGGTAAGGCTAATTTGCAATTAAGTACAAGGTAGAGATACATTATCAGGTTCTGCGGGTGCCAGCAGAAGAAACAAAATTTCCATGTAAACATGCAACTTTCCTGCACATTTCTTTCCATGTGAAGAATTTCCTAATATAAACTCCATTTATTCAGTGGTGTTTTATTAGAATTAAAAGAGACCTAGCTTGTTTTTTAAAAATAAAGGATATTTTATCAGTAAGTCAGTACTTCATTTTTCTAAGTACTTTATAGGTGAGGACGCCTCTGAGGAATGATTGCTTTCACTGAGAATTTTGTGCAATTGTTTCTTTTCTGTATTGCAAGACTTCATTTTAGCTGTAAACGATGTAAACTGTCTCTAACAGCCACAGTGGTTTTAGTCTCATTAAAAATAGAACAAAGCTTTTAGCATTTCTAAGCCTGTCAGTTGGATTCCCTCATTGCTAGCTGATTAAAAGACAGCAACCATGATGCATTGAATTTTCTTCTACCATAATAAATGGCATTCTGATCCAAAAAGGGCACACTGTGGAGTATACTGTCCATTTTCTCTGTGCAGAGTATGGGAAGATGACTCAATTTTTGCAGAAGTGGTTGGTTCCTACTAAGAGAGGACTGCATCTAGTGAGAGAGTTCTTGCCAAATGTTGGATTCAGGAGTGTTGAAAGCCCTGTTAATGCCAGTTTTGCAAAGATCAGCCTAGAGAAGCAGAATCTCTAATGTTAGCCTGTGTGCATGCTGTAGAAGTGCATTACTGGAGCTGTCAGCTAACACTCACTATGTTCACTCCTGTGTTACTGGAGAAAAGCCTTTTGGGAGTAAACAGCTGCTGCCAGATACTGTTGGAGGTTGCTAGCTGTGGTCCAGCTCTTGCTAGACTACATTAATTAATTAATTAATTAATTTCCTGGACGCCAAAGAGACGCAGAGTTGGGGCAGGGGGTGACAGAAAGAAGCTGGGTGATGTTGCTTTTTGGCTTACCCTGATAGCAATTGCAATGCAGGTAGTGATAAGTCACATAACTAGACTCCTAAAAATAAATCTGAAGCACCTTCAGAAAAATAAGTTTCTGGCTCAGCTATAGCAGTGGCTTCTATAACTGTGTTGGGCTATAGCTTTTAGGAAGAAATGCTTCAGTGGCTCGGGGCATGCACACTATGGAGTTTCAGTGTTGACAACAGGGTCCAAATCCCCAGTTTTTTTTAGACTTGAAGGTTTTCTGATCAGTGAGTTGCTAAAGCCCAGAGGGGGTCAGGAGATAAGTTCCTCCAAGGTCAGACTGACAAGCCTTTCTGCCTTCCCCTGTATCATGGGATGTAATATAATTCCTGTGATTCATTTAACAAATTCTCTGCCACTGCAGAGACATGGACCACGGACGCAGGTCTGTCTTGTCTGTCAGCCTCATTTTCCTTCTCCCTTTGCTAATTTCTGATCTGTTGTAGCTGTTGTATATGTTGCATGGTGGGCTGGTAAGTCTGCTGAGGGTTGTAGGAATGTGTGGATCACAACAGGTCTGTGTACCCTGCCAGGTTACCGCGTGTTTTCAGTGATTTGTGGCACTGAGGATCGGAGGTGCTGTGGTGTGTTGGGAGGAATGTGCTGCTGCTTTTGCTGCTCCTTTAATCCCAAACTGGCTTGTTTGTTCTTGGTCTCCAGGGTTATTGCTCCCAGTCTTGACAGGCAGTACTGTAAAATCAGAAGGATTCCTGCAGTTAGTGGCTTTGCTACTTCAGGAGAGAAAGCCTGACTTTTGACAAAGCTAAGTGGCTTTATTTTAAGCCCTTGTTTGTACAAGCTCTCTTAGCAATGGGAATGCTAAAATTCTAGGTTCACAGTTACTCTGTTGACTTACTGAGCCTTTCACTTGGCTCTTACCTAGTCAAATGACTATAGTTAAGAGGCAGGAAACCAGGTTACAGGTCTTTAATTATGTAATATGTGGGTTGTCTGAGAATGCGCTTTAAAGTTTTTTGCCTAGTGTGCAAAGCCTGTGTTTTCTTTATTTGTATGACATGTTAAACACTCTGCCAGAAAACAGTAAAACATACACACGCTGTTTGAGTAAACTTGAAATCGTTTGCAAAGCAGTGACTTTGGACAAATCCAAGAACCTTGCACTTCTCTCAGGACACTTAATTAGAACACATTTCCTCAAACTCTGGGGTGTCAGCTTGCTGAAAATGCATTGTACAGCTGTCTGGTAGGGGACTGTGCTGCCATGTTTTTAAGAAAGGAGCGTCACATGAATTACTAATCAGCTGTGGCGTTTGGATTAGAATTTGGACATTGGTCTGGATATGTCAGTTAGATTTATTCTTGTAATAGCCTGTATGTTTGCCTTCACAGGGCTAAGAGTAAAATTGACTGAGTAGAAACTCAGGATGGCTGTGGATACCACTAAGCTATAGGAAAGTTGACTGAGATGAATAGCTGGCTACTCGGCACTTAGCATAATTGAGTCTATTATCCTCTTTGTACTTTTGATGCTTGAAGTAAACCAAAGCTGCAAATTCATGGTATAAAGAATCAGCATAGCTTAAAAAGCAGTGCAGGAAGTTACTTTACATAAATGCAAACAGTCTTTTGTTTAGAAAGTGAAGAATCTTACTGAAGCATCCTCAGAAGAAATGCTGTCTAATCTTTTCATTGCCTAAGGAAACTCCAGGGACATGTTAAGAATGACAGTACTGAGTCAGATAAAGAAATGTTTGTGTTATCTGTGTCCTTCTTCTAAGAGCAGCAAGTTGCAGATACAAAGAGAGAGTGTAATTTCTGAAAGTATCCCCTTTCTGCTCCTGAATCCTGGAGCTGTGTCCACTTTTTCACAGGCCTTGGTGTTCACCGCTTCAGTGAATTTTTGTAGTTACTTTTTTGTCTGGGAACCACTTACACTTGAGCACTCTGCAATAGCTTCCTTAGTCTGTGCTAACATAAGGTACTTAATTTTGCTTTACACAAGTTGCCTGAATGAAGTAAAGCTGTGGTGGTTCAAATAATGACACTGCTAATTTTCTCTTTACGCTCAGCTAGTTTTAAGACCTGTACCTTGGTGTGTTGAAGGAGGACCGCCAGATTGGCAGGGAGCTCCTGTTTGGCAGGAGTGCCCTCTCTGCAAACTGAGGCATATCTGCCTTGATAGTCTCCTAAATTGCAATGAGACCCATCAGCACGTCTGACTTTACTTTCTGTTGTGCTGGACGGTGTACAAACATCAGAAGTATGTCATGATCTTGATCTGTTGCTGTGGGACTGCTGGCACGAGTATGCGCGACTCTTGCTCAATTGAACCTTTTGTTCAGGGGCACAGCAGTGTGGGTTTGCAGGCAGCTACAGTAAATCCTAAAACAGGGACTGTCGTCTTGGTGGTCTAGACATCCTCAGTCTGGCCATGCTCCCGGGAGCTTCTGAGAAGCTGTGCTGCCACTTGTAGCCTTTCTTCATTTTGTAAACTTGCAGAGCCTGCTGAAATTAGAAGAAGCTGAACCTTCAGGGGATTTCCAGATTTCTCAGGAATGCTACTCTGTCTCCTCTTATGCTAGACCCCTTTCTTTGCAAAGAATGAGGGAGAAGGGAAGTATAAATGATACTTCATTATTTGTACATTCAAATCTGCCTCCTCCCTTCTCTAAGCACTATTTACCTGTAAGATTACCCTGAATGACTGACTGGATAACCTTTGCTGAAAAAACTAGGATGAGAGAAACAGCAGTAGGGTGGTAGCAACACTGGTCTGTCTAATAATGTTGTCTCATACTGATAAATACTCTGCTGACCTAAACTGCAGGTGGGAACGGTGGCACTCAGAGCCAAAGAGGTGATTAAAGAGCACGTGTGCAGACAGCAGAGCTGCTGTAGTATATGTCTGCCTGATTCTCTGATTAAAAGATGAGATTTAATGTTTTCTCAGATAACTGAAATGCTTACCGTGCTAGCACAAACAGCAGCAAACATTGTATGTCATAGTTAAGGACTGCAACTTAAAAGGTTTGGTTATAGATTGAAAAATAAATCTAGATTGTCCTGGTTACTGATACGTAGAGATAACACTGTCTATGAGTGGACTTTGGCTCTTAAGGCGATGCAAGCACGTCACATTTTGTGTCATGCAACATAGGTTTGCAAAAGGACACTGTAATCTGACCTGTAATGATGGTGTGCTTGGCTTTATGAAATGCTAGTGCTTTAAAGGACCCTGCTTCAGGTCCTTCTAGCACTCTTGCTAGTCACTCGATTAAATCATCCTTGGCTGCAGAGGCTGACTGGCAGAGAAAGCAGCACATGCAAAAAGTCAGCGAGGGCTAATGCTCAGCTAGCTTCTAAAAATACTACAATAGCTGGATGGTACAGTAAGTTAAGTAATATGGTTTAATTTCATATTGAGAGCATTTATTGGAAGAGGAGGGAGAGCTGGGGATTAAGCCATGAAGCAAACAAATGACTTGCTTGGAGACCGCTTTCAGCTGCAGTGGGGGGATGGTGACGGACCAAAGCAGGTGCCCACCTTGCTGAGGACCACGGCCTCAGTGCTGAGCTGGGGCCCAACAACAAGGCTGCTGGCACAGAGTAATTATATAGCTTTATTTCCTGCCCCCCTCCCCTTTCTTCTTTTACCCTTGTTCCAGCATGTGATCTCCACTGCAGCTGGCCGAGTGCCAGTGTTTGTCTGTGCACAACGGACACAAACAGATTCTGGAGGGTCATGTGAAACTACCCCTGGCTCTTTAAACCTCACCGCCCTTACCTTTTCCTCTCCACTGCCCGCATTGCTCTAGCAGGTGTGGCTTTGTTTATGCACGGCCTGTCGCTTTGCTTTAGCACCTGGGTTTTGCTGGCCCGCGGTGTCCAGAGGAAACCTTTGCCTCCCTGTTTTGCTCAAGCTGCAGGAGAGCTCTCTGCGTCTTGTGGGCAGGCATTTGCACCGGGCAAAACAGGCAGGGGCATCACCTTTATAAGGGCAGCACCAGCAGTTATTAGTCACTGTAACCTCTGCTTCTGAAAACTTTGATCTATTTTACCATGGCTTTGGCTTAACTTTGTGAGTAAGGCCTGTGGTTCTCAGCATCTTCTGGTACAAGATGTAAGGTGATTCCAGAGAGGGCGTATCCTATTCCAGTAATTTTTTTGCAATTGCTAGTTAAAAAAAAAAAGAAAAGTATGGCTTAATTGAAGAGTTATGGCCCTAGAGCCAGGTGAAACCTTGAAATAAGGTCTCTCAGTTAAGTGTTTGTGTGTTACTGCTGTGGGAAACCCAAATGTAAAATCATGCATCTTGGCCCCGTTTGACCTTTGTTACTACCTGGTATTTAATGAATCTCACCTTCCAGAAGGGACTTTTTTTATGTTGGGGCAACTGAAAACACATTTAGGTATGTGGCAAATGGCTTATAGTTGGTTTTCTTGTTCCAACTTTTATTTCTCTTGGGATGCCCTGTTGCTCTTCCCAGCCAAGAGGCAGTCACTGCATCTCCCTGTGTTAGACATTGTGACTTCTTCCTGGGAAGTGGAATTAATGCTGCTAAACTGCATGTGTGATGTTTTAGCTACCCTATAAAAACTGGTCATGTTGAATTTCATGGAGGGAAATGCACAGAGAAAAGCTCTGGGCTGGGGAGGGATGTTCTGCTGAGTTATCCATGCCTGTGATGCTTACCTCTTACTTAGCCTTTGTACTGAAAGCAGCCAGCTTCAGCTTTAAGTTTTGACTGAAACTTTCCTAGATAAGTGTCCCCTCCCCACTGTTGCCCTTGGCACCTTGGAAAAATTACAACTGAACTTTCTGGGGAACAGGTTCATAATTTTGTATGTCATTTCTGCAGTTGCCTTTGTATGCTGCAAGTCCCAAATTTCCTGCCTCAAATTTAAAATGGAGATGATGTGGGTCAGGTCAGTGATGGCTGTGTGGTGTCCCAAAGAAAATGAGATAAATCCAGTGAGAAGGACTAGTGCTCCAAAAGTACTAATAATGTTACAATGTGATACCTTGTGGTTGCGAGGGATTTGATGAAAACAGGAGCTCATGAGTTGCTTGTTCCTAGTAAGTGTTCAGGTAGGTCCAGTGAAAGGGCTAACAAATACTGCTGTGTTTCAAGAAAGTAAGAACAAAGACAGTTGTGCTGACAGAAGGTCTGATGTGGTTTGGGCTTTTTTTTTTTATTCCAGAGAAGCAATAACAAAAACTCATGAGATAAATGAGATGCAGCGCATGAAACAACAGCCAGTGTTGCGAAAATCAGCGCAAAGAATGTAAAGACCTATAAGGGGAGGTAGCCAGTATGGAGGCAGAAGTTTGAGTGGTCCCAGCTGTATCTGGGATAGATAGATAGATAGATAGATAGATAGATAGATAGATGGATGGATGGATGCCATTTGTATCTTACCATACAGTGTTTACTCATAAAAGCCTTCCTTAGTCATACCACTGTTGTCAGTTTCTGTCTTAGAAATGCCTGTGGGCTCCTGAACTGATCCCTGATGGTGATAACACTTGAGAGCAGTGCTTGAATACTTGAATCAAAACTCAAGCATTTGCTGGGACAGTCTCTCTGATGAAGAGATAATTTATTTCATATACTGTATAATTATACACAATACTAGTCCCCAAACACTACATCCATTATGATTTTGAGCATTAGCTTATACTTTGTCAATGCTGGACTGAAGGATCAGGGTTGTGCGTAGTTGAATTGCCGCTCGCTGTGTGCTTATTTCTGCTCTGCCTTAATTACAATGTCATTTGCCATGAAAGTGGTTCCTGTGTTTTGACATAAAAGCAGGTCATACCATTGTGTATTTAGCCCACACTTGGGGCACAGTGGGATCATGTATCTAGTCACGTATATCGCTGTGGCAGCTTATGCTTGGTGATACATCAATGCAGTCAACTTTGCGCACTTTTCCATACCCCCCCTTAACTGGTGTATGCAAAGGTATGCCAGGTTTGTAAAACTACCCACCTGCTCTAAATCTCCTTCTCATTCTTCTAAAATGTAACTTACCTTCCTTTTCCTATTTTCTTGTGTATATTTAAATTTTCCTGCTTTCTCCTAGTTATCTTCTTTGGCAAGATCTGTGAGAAACTGTGGTATTTTAGACTTAGCCAAATTCAGTTTGTGTTAAAACTTCATGAAACTTGATCTTGTGAGAATTCCAGTATGAAAAAACAACAGGTTGGCATCCAGAGCTATGGATGTTTATCTAAACTGAACTTCTGATTTCTCTTGAGGTTTAGTAGTTCACTACTGAATCTGTTTCAGTCCAGTTAATTAGTTACAAAGCCCTAAGCCACAGACTTGAAATTAAAGAAAACAAAGCCCCAAGCCTCCGCATAATTTGATGCAAGAAGAAACTTTTGTTAAACTAGGAAGTGCATTTACATCATGTTTCTCTGTTTGAAACACAAACTGGTGTACAGATGAGCCAACAGCACAGTCATTGATTCTGGATCCATGCCACACGTATTAATGTGACAGCCTAGTGTCCCCCTGTGATCTGTTCCCCCACCTTCTCTGACATTGGTTTCTCCTTTCAGAGACATGGCGGGGTTTTTTTGTTTTGAATTGGTGGTTTGACTCCATGTAATGTAGCTTGCAGGGAGTACAGAATGCCTGGTTTTAATAAGATATTGTGCTCTTCTGTTTTTAGGACAATGTAGATCAGACATCAGCTCATGGTCGGCGGGATCTGGTGGAACCAGGTTTCCAAGAACCATCTAACCGCATCTCCCTGAACCACCAAGGTAAGGAATAGCGTGTGGAAATCCAGGATTCTCAGGCGAGTGCAGGCATGGTTTTGCCTCCATGGCTGTTTCTCCTCACTGGGGGAAAAAGAAAATGTTCTGGATGGTTAGAGGGGAGAGCTGAAGAAATCGGTTTTTGTCACAACTGTCCTTTGAGCTGTGAGTGAAGGTGACAAAGGACTTGTATGCATCTCAAACCTTGTAGCCCAAGATAGGATTACTATCCTGGGTGATAGGGACATTCTTCTATTTTTATGAGTGGGGAGGAGGAAAGTACTGACATTAAATTCAACATTTGTAATGTTAAGGTTGCATTTAAAAAAAAATCTTTGACTGCTGTAAGACGGGCTCTGGCTCAGTGTCTGCAGTAGGAGAAGAAAAAAAAAACCCAAAATGTTTACTTGCTTTCCATGACAGAAATCAGCTCATTTGTGAAAAGATAGCCCTGAACTAGATGTTGTAATGTAGATGTAATAGTTTAGCTTCTGTAATTCAACAGGACCATTCATAAAAAACTAAAACAAATCTTAAAACTCTGTCTTCACTGATTTCTGTCTGTTCGGAGACCTAAAAGACAACAGTTACAATTATTACAGAGACTGTTTAGTTCAGCTTTATTGTTTTAGGTTTGAAATAATTGATAATAGTGTTCTTTTAAGCAGTGAACCCTCTTACCCTCGGGCTTCATGATGGTTTAATTTGAAACCAAGTCCTTGAAGGTTATCTTCAAATGTTGTTTAATCAGTGCAACAACTAAGAATAATGCAGACAGAACAAGACTATTGAAAAAAAAAAAATATTACAAGCATCTAACTTAAAGTATTTGCCAAACATGACATGCTTAACTTTTCCTTTAAAAATTCAGGTTTTTTTTAATTTGTCAAGGGCAGCAAGACTCATATTTCATGACTTGTAGATTATCAAGACAATTAAAGTTGCACAAACAAGTCCCAGAGTGTAATGAGGATTGTATTTTAACTTGCTCCCCTTTCCATGCTCCAAGTATTCTGGTGTTTTCTAAAGCTTTGCTTTCAATTGAAAAGAGAAGGCAACAGGTTGCAATGTAATCCAGTCTAAAACTTACAGTAGCACAGGCAGTGTGTAGTGGCATGTTTGGTTGCACAGAACACATTTTAGAAGTTCAATTTTTCATGTGTTTTAGAATTAATAATGTTTGTTGTATTATTTTCACCTATTTCAAGATGTCCAAATTGTGGAACAGATCTATACATGTGACTTCTGAAGCTATATGTAAATATCCCCCTTTAATCAAGGGATGTGGGGAGGGGAGGGAAGCACATCCTGTGTGATCCGGGTTCATGTGTTACAGTGCATGTGTCTGCTGCTTTTGAAGTTTGAGCATTTATAGAAGAAATAGGTAATACTCTGTTTGGATGGAGGAACGCCACCTTTGCAGCCTAACATTTTCCCACTTCCTTTTCGTATCCTTCTTTTCCTCTATCAGTATTGTTGTACCGCAAAAGGATCCCTACAGTGTCACCTGACGTGGCTCTTTCTCAGCCGCTTTGAGACAAATGTTCAAATTAATTTAGGAAACAGCTATCTTTAAAGAAAATTGTTTGCATAATGGGTACTGGCAGTTCAATGCCTGCTGCTCAAGCAAGACCCATTTCATGTTTTTCCCCAGTACTTTTTGAAGTAAAGATTGCTAATGCATCCACAATTTGTTTGGGATTTTTCTTCTATATCAGCTGACTGACGGCAATCAAATCCACTGTTTCTACTATCATTCTACTTCTATTGCTGCAGTAAATACATAGTACAGTATCAATCTTGATGCTGTTATGTTAGGGGTCTGGATTAAGAACTGAAACCTAAATGCTTAATGGTGGCCTTTAATGCTGAGCTAGGCTGTAGGAGTTCTGCCTTTTTGCAGTGTTGGAGGGAAGCAAGATCCCTGCTGCTCTGGTACCCTCGTGGAAATGGAAGTGGCCATAAGCGTGATGTTACGTCATGTCTTGCGTGTTTGCTCTGCCCAAGTAGGAGCATCTACGCTCCTTTCCTAGCATATGAAATAAATATTCTTGTCCAAGAACTTGAACGTACAAGTATTTTTAGAGCTGACATATATTCTAGAATTCCAAATTAAGGAATAGAACATAGAAAAATACAGCATGAAGAGCTTCATCTCAGGGAGTTGTGGCATGGTCTGAACTAGCTCCCATATGGTCATATTAGTCACATAGTAATTAGGAAGATTAGATAATTAAGATGAAATGGATTTTTACATTCTCTGGCCACTATTTGCTTTGGTTTTTCTTATTCTTATACTAAACTTTGTTATCCATTACTTTCTATTAAAGCCTGGCTGACACTGACACTGGTTTAAAGCTTAAAAGAGTAAACCTGTATCCAGAAGCAACTTGTAGAACCACTGCAAATTAATGTTTGGTGGTATGCCTTGATTATGTTGATGAAAAAGATGTTTGGAACAGACTATGGCAATTTTTTGCTTCCAGTTAAATGCAACATTACTTGCTGACTTAGGCACATGCCTATTAGGAGACCTAAAGCTTTCTGTGAGTGGCACGAACAGAAATTGGGAAAGGATTAGAATTGGCTAAAATTCCTGTGTGAGATGTTCTGTGCCTTTTTCTCTTTAGTGTACTGTGCGTTAAACACTGCAGCTGAACTTTGAGCAGCCCTAGTTGTTACGTTGTTTTATGTGTGCGCTTGCAATTCACACCTGACCACCTTGCTCAGAGAGCGCAGCAGATTTGCCAGGTTCTGTTGAACATTAACTTGTGGTCCTTTGCTTTTCACTGGGAGAGCTTTCGGTACAAGCACCTGCAGTTCTGAACCAAGACTGCTTTCCACAGCCTATAAAAATGGTGATTAGCTTCTTCCCAAGGCATCTGAATTCCTTTAACACAAGCTGGAAAAAGAGCATTCAAGTGGAGACTGAGATAGCCCTGCCAACTGTCCCCGCGTGAATAAGCCCTTTCTTGTGAAGGGTATTTCAAGTACGTGTTTCCTGCTGAATCACTGGTTTTGCACAAGCAGATGCTTTATAACTCTTCAGCTTCTTCTTTCAAAAGAATATATTGTAAAGATTGGGGAGCAGAGACAGTTCTGTAAAGTGAGGAGCCTTTAGAATAGGAAGGTTTCATGTGAAACTAATGTGCAAAATTGTGTGCAGATGGAATAGTATTTTTTCCTGGAAATAGTTTAATAACTGCTTTTGTGTAGGTATGCTAATAAACTTGCTTACTTCAACAATAAGTATTTTTATATCTAAGCCATTATTTAGTTTATCACTTTTCAATAGTTCTGCTAATTGGGCAAGTTTTATAAAGGTACTAAATGCAAAGAGTGTGAACTATGATGTCTTTCCTATATTCCCATAGGATACTTCATAAATCAAATGTAATAGGAAAGAACAAGCTGTCTTGCTGAACAATACTGGTATCCACTAATGTAAAGGAACAGATACGCTTCAGATACCTATTAAAAGTTAGAGAAAGTTAAGAACAGCCAGCCAGGATTTGGCATTTAATAACCAGTAAGTCTAAGTATTTCTGGAATAGTCCTTCCAGAAGCTGTAGTAAAGCCTCTAGGCTTGAAAAAGAAGAATGTGTGCAAACTCTGTGGCTTTTCTGAAGAGGAAAGGATAGGAGTTGAAGGTACAAGCAAAACAATTATTTACCATCTTCAAAAACACCAAGAGGAAGTGAGAGCATGCTTAGGAGGCAATGACAGGTATTGTTCTTTTCAAAATTTTTCCTTTGCAAAAGATTCAGCAGTCATAAATGTTTAAAATTTTGCAATGACAAGTTTTCTGCAGTGTGCAGTCTACAGTACTTGTACTCTGTCCAGTAGTGAGGGGCAGAGCTGGGGACCCATAGTAGTGATTTTACTTCCAACCCTTCCATTCACACAGGGATGCCATTTAGAGGCCTTCCATAGAGGTGATAGGCTTCCGCATTTGTTCTCCCTTGTCCCTTCCCAAAGGCTGCTGCCGGTTCTCCTCTCTCCCTGAAGTATCCTGGCAGTGCAGCCTCTGTTCCTCTTGGCTGCTCTGTGCTGCTGCTGTGTGATGCTCCCAAATATAACCTTGAATGTGTCTCAGTAGCAAGACAAAGCTATCATGTAGATTTCCCTGTGCTACTGTGGAAGAGCTTTGCTGTATGAATTGTGATGGCAAAATGCACTATGCTACAGAAAACTCTGAGCCCAACAGAATTTGTTGACTCTTGGACTTCGGGGGTTTTAACCTGCTTGCCATGCCTCTGCTGTTTCTCTTCTTGCTCCATATTTCCGGGGTTTTAGTTGCACACTGGTGCATATTTTGGAGCTCATTTTTTTTGTTTGTTTTTCTAGCAGGCAGCAAATGCTGCCAACTTCAGTCCCAGATGTGAAGTTTATGGGCAGTGCTTTTTACTGGTACTTGACATGTACTTTTTGAGATTACATAGCCACTTCTTATTCAGAATTTTAAAGCCAGGCATAAATAAGGTATGTTCTGTCACCTTGCCTTTCAGTAGAAGTATTAGACATGCAGTGCTGGCACTTTCTGTATGTATGTATGTATGTACTCATGGGATGATTGTCAGTTTCTGTACAAATGTGTTTTGCCATGGGTCTGTGATGAAAGATTTATCTTCCTTTTATTAGTGCATTCACACAAAGTCTTCCTTTCCCAAGGTGCTCTCAGCTCTTGCTGGACTTGATGCTTTTAAAACTGCAATTTGCAGACAGAGCTGAGCTGAACCTTTTGGTACCTCTGGCTCCACAGCCAGGTGCCTCCAGCAGCAGAAAGGAAATAGTGATAAGGTTTCAGCCGTCAGCTGTCCTTTCTCAAGAGCCTTTGGTCTTTCTTGGTCGGTGATGATAGGAAGTCTTGCCGGTAGTGAGACGATGAACATGCTTTGGTTGTGGGTTGGGTGGGCATTACATTTCCTGCCTGTATGTACGGACCACTTGGCTCCCAGTGAAACAGGAGGGATCCAGGGCATCTGCCAAAACTGGCATCATATTGCAGTTGGCTCTTGAGGTGGATGCTGTCCTGTACCTTGCTGGCTAGTCATTAATACATTAATTTTTAGAGAGACAGTAAATGTCAGCGTGGTGGAAACTTCCCTTCAAGCACACTGGAACACTCCTGTGTCCAAAACCTATTAAGCCCATGTAAATACAGGCAGACCTTTGAATGAGCATGGGTGTAGGTGAAGTATTGCAATGCCTAAGATTCAGCCCAGAGAAATAATACTGTGTAGCGCTCTTTTTCTCCACTACTGTTGTTATTACTTGCTTTTAATATATTTTCTTCTGTATTTGCCTCAGGATAGACATGGGAGGTTGAGGCGATGTTGTTATTCATTCTGTAGCTAAGGAGGAGTGTGTTTAGTAACAGTTGGTGCTGCTTCTGAAATGCTTCAGTTGTGGGATCTGACTGGGATGAGCTGGTTATCTGGTGTATCAGAACTAACCCGTGTTTTTTGCAGAATCCAGCTGGTACTGAATTGAAAGTGTAGAATGAAAAACAAACATTGTTTGTATTTCAGAGACAATACTGCCAGACATTCATGAATTCTCGTGCTTTGTATAAAAGTTGTTGTCATTGTCCAGCCTTAGAAAAAACCACCATTAGTGCCAAAATGATTTATACTGACTAATCTTACGTGGAGAGCGGAGGCCCTGCTTCCTGCCTAGCTCATTACAGTACCTTTGTCTTCTTTTGGAGAATGCTTCCATTTATATTTGGTGATGAATCTTGTTAGCATGGCTACTAGGAGGGCACCCGTAATAGCTGTGTAGAAGTTTAAATTCCCTCATTAGATTAGTTTCCAAACCCTTGGGCTGACAGAACTCTAAAAAAAAAATTATGAAAAGAGAAGACAGTAGATTGGTATTTAGTACAGATTTTTTCAGAGATCTGCAGTGAGCTGCAGGAGACACATGAACTGAACTGATTGAGTTTAGCTGGAAGACTCTGTACATAATGTAATGAAGATTGAGTGAAAACAGTGAAATGAAAAGAAACAGACCAAAAGATATTTAAACTGTAGCATATTCAAAGAAAATAAATTGTAGGTAACTGATGGATTTTGTTTCATTTTTATTGTCTTTTTTATTTAATTTTTTATTTTTTATAAACTTTTATTATTAACTTAGTAGTAATTATTAATTTATTATTAACTTAGTATTATTAACTTATTAATTTAGTATTAACTTTTTAGTATCAGCTTGCAAATCATTGGTTCTGGACATATTTAAAATTAATTGTGTTCCTCTGCAGCCGCATGATATGAATAAAAAAGCATTGTAGTATCTCATAATTGACAAGCATGGTATTTTAAGCCTGTTTTTAATCTCAGGATTCAGTGTGTCAATCTGTTGAATTTCTCTGACGAGAATTTGGTGTAGGGAAGCAGCCCACTGTCTTGTTTGTATAGGGTTTGCCTTGGGGCCTTTGTTCACTGGAAGTTTTACAAGGTGAGATGTAGAAAAAACTAAGAATTTTAAATAAGCCTCAACCAACATGTACTACAATATTAAAAATTAATTTTAAGCCTTTGTTTTCTGTGTCATATGGAAGAATGGTACCAGGTCTGCAAGGACCTTCTTGCTGTGCTGGAGGAAGATGGTTGCTGGGGCAAAGCAGTTGCATTGAAAGAGCAAGTGGAGCTGGACTGGGAAATTGGGTTTCTTGCTCTAGATAGACCATGGTGGACCATACTCATCCCTCAGGGACTGAAGCTGTATGGGTGTATGACAAGTTAAATAGTGGTTTGTGATTTTTTTTATATACTGCAGATATCGTTCAAGATTTGTATCTGCTGTTACCATGGCACAGAGGGAAATAAATTCACAAAGTGTGAATTCAGGGTGATTAGAGGCTCCTTTCTTGTTATTGTTAAATTCTTGTCTAAGGCTTTGGGAGGGGAAGGTGTAAATTGGGCTTCTGGGTGATGAGCTTCTCTTGCTTCTTTACAGATCTGTCTCAGAAAAGGGGGCGTTTACTTCCCTTACCTCTTATGTGTTATTACCTCCTTGAAAACAAGTCAGCTTAGTACTAGCATAAGTGTACAGTGGTGACTCTTTTAAGAAACTCACCACAAGTCAAATAGAGAGAGACACTGCAAAATCAATTGTAAAATCAAATATCCTTTTTAATTCACTTTAGTTTTTAATATTAAAACATATGAATTTCCTGCTGCCACTGAAGAGAAAATCAACTGTTCTCTTTGCATCCTTTGGCTGAGTAATGCAAGAGGCAGCATGTGATGCCCTCTCTCTTTGTTGGCGGGTGTGAACTCAGGGGCATCTGGTGGAAAATTTCCTCCCTGTGCTGCAGCTATTGTGCAAACACAGCACAGGGGGAGCAGCACGATTTGGAGGTGTCCTGATTCAGGGCAAATTTGGGAGAGAGCCTCTGAAGGTCTTCCTCTAGAAAGCAGATTGAATCAGCCCCTCCCCCAACTGGTTTGGGAAAAAGACATCCTTAGAGAAAAAGTGGAAGAAAACTGTTTATTTCACAGGCAAAGCATTCACCAGCACAAAAAGAACAACAAAAAAAAATTGAACAATACTGAACAATAAAACCTCTTGCCGCTCCAAAAGAGAGACACACTCTAAGTCCTCTCCCTGGGCTGCAGCTCGGCTCACTCAGTCTCTTACCAGTCCCTCCGGCGCTGGAAATGCCGCGGCCCAGGCCCGGCTGGACCACAGATGCGAGTTCCAGGTGCTCTTTTGGGTTTTCGGTCCAGAGCAAGTTTAAACAAAGGTCCAAAGAAAAGAAAGAAACCGCAGTCCAGGGAACTTCTTTGCCTCAGCTAGCTAAAAACTAAAAGCAAAGAAGAGCTCTGTTCTGCTGTCAGTCTGTCTGCAGACAGCACAGTCCAGGAGCAGGAATGTGGAGGAGTGAGTGCAGTGTCTGAAAACAAACTCCGCGCTTCTTCTCTTACCCCTTCGCTCTCGGAACCAGTCTTAAAGTGCAAAACTTAATATTCAGCATAAACAGAACAGATGACTGGGGATAAAAACACCATACAGTCAACCCTGGACAGGGGAGCTCTCTGTGAGGGGCTGGGGTGCCAGGGGTGGGTACCTAAACACGCTGGTCTGTTGGGAGTGTCTGCAGGAGGCCAGTGTTCACATCATGGATTTGCTCACGTTTGGCAGCTCCCCCAGCCGTGGGCCAGCTCTGTGAGGTGAAGCCACTGGTGGCACAAACACTTTCTGTGCCGCTGCCAGCGCTCCAGTGGTCACCGGGCCCCTCGCCGAGCAGGCACCTGTGTGCGGGCACAGCCTGGCTGGTGACTCCTTGGGAGAGAGAGCGCCTCGAATTGTGGGAATCCTGGAGGGGAGCAGCCTGCAAGCCCTTCATGGGGATGGTGTTCTTCCAGGCATTCCCTTTCTTGGGCTTGAGCTCACAGGTCTGATGCGTCTGTTTGAA
This sequence comes from Vidua macroura, assembly GCF_024509145.1. Taxonomy (NCBI): domain Eukaryota; kingdom Metazoa; phylum Chordata; class Aves; order Passeriformes; family Viduidae; genus Vidua; species Vidua macroura. The sequence goes on along the minus strand of NC_071571.1, from coordinate 85,080,845 downwards.
ATGGTGTGCCTGGGGAAATACAGATATCTGAGGGAAACCAGTGTTTCAGTATCCACCTCGTGATGAGGTGTTTCGTCCAGGTATCAGAGCTGAGCTCATTTCTTGCGTTTATCTCACGTCTTTCATGAGGGAATAAAAGTCTGTTATCCTATGGGTGGTGCACTCCCTCCTCTGTAAGTGTATTTGCTTAGCAAATGGCATGGTTCCATTGCTAAAGCAGTTAAATATTACAGATTTCACTATTTTTAAGATAATTTTATATAGTTATTTATACTGTCCAACAGGTATTGGGAACTTCTGGTCTCAGGTCTTCCTCTGTCTACTGGGCAGCATTTTTCTTCCATTTGAGTTAGTGGTCCAAAATTGAGCTTAGTGATCTGAAATATCCTCTTCTAATTTAATCTAAATTAGATTTCATTAGTTAATGAAAGTTAACTGTAAAATCATGGGATGAGCTCTTATGTTCTCTGGCATAAGTGTATTGCCTTTACGTTTTCTTTTGTAATATGACAAAATTTCTACTGTCAACATTCCATTTCAATGGAAATTAGTAGTTTCCATCCAGTTTCCAAGCTCTTTTGATAGCTTCTGGATGACATTTTTAACATGGTTGAGTTGAATTCTTGCCTGTGCTACTACACCCTCTTCCTTCACGTTCTTGGATTTTGCATATTCCCTGTTAGGGGGAATGTTTGAAGTATACCTATCTTTATGTAAGAACCTTTTGAACCTTTTAGTGAAGGTGTTATAGCCAAATGTCAAAACATGACTGTGGGCACTTAAAGTAGTTTCAATACTAATGACCCTTCCAGCTAAGAAAGTTGATTTATTATGTAGCTTGGCTTTTAATTATGCTATAACAGTGACAGTTGTTCAGTAAAAACAGTGTCTCTGCAACATCAGAATATTAACTTTGAATTCTGACACCTTAACCAAAATCAAATTCTAAGTTTAAAAGGCAGTTTGATATATAAAGGGGAAGGATATTTTTAGAGATGGTAATAATCCATATTCACTGCAACTGTACTGTTATATATTTTGAAAATAATCTTTTAAGAAGTATCTCTAATTTTTGAGATAAAAGTACAATATCACTATGCAAGGTCAGTTTTAGTGGAAAGAGAACTGACTTTCAGTATCTGATTGCATGGAAAGCTCTAGGGCTTTAATCTGGTTTCATGACTGTGTTCAAATCTGAAATAAATCTATTCTGCTTATTCAGACTTTTAAGAGTATCATCCCTCAGAAACTGATTGCCATTTATCTGCAGCACATGCAATGTTTGAAATCACTGTGACTGTTGAGGGGAGGCTATTTTATTTTATAAATCCCTCTGCTTTAGTAAAAGCAGACAGATTTCTCAAGAGAACAGTGTTAACTATGCCTCTGTGCTTTCTGAAGATGATGGGGGAAAATGGACCCCATTTTCTATGAAACTTATTTCCAAGAGTGTGGTAGCAGTGGTGTGGTCAAGTAGGGGCAGATATAATGTCAGAAACTGCTCCCTGAATTGATATTGGTTAGACTTCATCTTTGCAAGAAACCCTTTAACGGCCTTACTTTGTGTGAACATTTAACAATTTTGCTATCAGATTTTTTTCTTTTTTTTCAAAATGAAATCCATTTAACCAGATAAAGTCCTGATTTGCTCCTATCCCTGAACTGATTTTTGCTCTGTCTCTGACCACCAATACAACTTTGATCTTCTTTGTGATGCAGGTGATTTTTAATAGCTGACACAGTGCAGCCCTCTTGTCTGCAAACATTTCTGAGAGATGCATATCTGAGTTTTGGATTTTTGGTTTCCCCTGACCTTCAAAGTTATATTTTTGGTGTCTGTCAAAGTAGTGAGAGGGTGGAGAACAGGCAGTACAGCTCTTAGTTTCCTTCCATTGTTTGTCCTAATAAGTGTCCTAACCTTTGGTTTCTGTCTCTTCTTTCCAGTGCCTCAGGTGAAAAAAAAGTATAAGTTAATTTACTTTTTTATGAGCTTCATCTTCAAAGCAGAGCTTTTATCATCTTAGAAATTATTACAGAAATTCACTTTGCTTCTCTTTAAAAAGAATTAAATAAAAAAACAAGTAATGTCTATCTCTGTAACATTTCTAGGGGTGAGAAATAGAATGAGAGTGAGGTAAGACTTGTTTGCAATAGTGAAATGGGGCATATTTCTGACATTGCAGTTCTCCTGCAGGCTTCTGGTGCTCCTAAAGGCTTCTGGTGCTTTAATGTTCCTTGATTCAACTACTTTGTGCTCCTCCTTTTCACTTGTTAGTTGGTCTTAATTAGAGGAAGAATTATAAATGCTAAACAAAAGTTGTCCTTGTGCTTAAAAATTAACTGGATTTTAAAAGTTGGCTGACAGTATTAGAGCAAATTTAGGTTAAGCAGTCTGAACAAGTATAGAATTCGTGTAAGTTTTTAATATCATGTTCTGCACATTAAAACAATTTTCTGGAGCTTAAGTACTAGAAAAATGGGATTTTCACATAGAGACATAACACACTGTACAGCTGAGAGGAAAATGCCCAGTTCAAGTTATAGCTTAAACATGATCTTCCTTAGAAATGTCTTTTCTAATCTGTATCTAAAATAAGGACTGGTTCTGCAGATTTCTGGGAAGTTGAGGACTGCCGATTTTGGGATTTTTCTAGCATGGGACCATATCTCTTCTAGCTGAGACAAACAAATTACACTGGAATGCATTCATGGTCTATATCAGCAAGTATACCTTAGCTCAGTTATGTCAAAAAGAACGTACACTGTGGTGTATCAAAAAAAAAAAAAAAGGATGTAACTAAAAATACTTGCCAAATAAATTTCCGTGGTCTTGGGTGAATGTGAAAGTAGGCTTTCTTAGTGGCAGAGTTACGTTTATTTAAGTATCAACATGATTTTCTATGTTTAAAAAATTATTTAAGATTCATGAATGAAGTCAGACTTCAGATACCAAGAAGACTGAAAAATGGTACAGGCTTTGATTACAGGAACTTCCTGGTTCTTTCTGTAAGCCCTGCACCTCTGCAGAGTGTCCTGCCTGTATTTACAGCCAGTCCTTGCTGAAAGAATGTGATTGACCGCGGTCTGGCTGGCAGGTTTATAGGTAGCAGGGTCCTTGTTAAGGGGTTGGTTATTTTTCACTCCTTTTGGAAGTTGCATGGAGTAACAAACGTCCACAGCCTGCACTGTGGGGTTGCATGGACTCTTAGGCACAGATGGGAACGAGGGGTTGCAGACTGTAGCAGGTGATGATGGCAGCAGCAGACCTGGCTCCTGTGTGGTGGTAGCTAACCATCAATGACTCAGGCATCCATAAGCTACTCAGAATAACTGGACAGCAGAAATCATGGCAGGATGATGACAGGCATGTTCTTCTTTACATGAGCATGCAGAAGCAGCCATGGGCTCTCCACCCCACAGCCCACAACCCCCTCTGTGTCGAAGTTGGGAAATACTTTTTGGGGTTGGCCACTGCCTGTGTGGAGCAGGACAAAGAGTTAGAAGCCCTCGTTCAGTGAATTAGCTTCTACACAGAATTAAACAAATAACTGTAGATGTCTGCCTACATTTTCCCCATCAGCAAAATGAGGATATTGCTATTGCAGAACTTCTGTCAAATATGTGGTTGAGATCTGCTTAGTAGTGTGCATGGTCTTTTTGAAGATGAAGTCTCACTTCAGCTTTTGAGAGCCAGTTCTGCAGAGATTAAGTCAAGACTGAAATGAGAACATATGTGAGATTGTGTCCTAATGCATTGGGTAAACCATAGGGTATTACTTTGATATGACGGGTAGCCTTTCTGTAAATTGACTTGTTTGTGTGCAGCCTATGACATGGAAGTGATGAGGGATGATGCAGCTTCTAAGTACCATAAATGTGCTTTGATTGATGGTGCATAATTCTTGACTCACAGGAGGGAGGAGGTCAGTGAATTAAGCTGAAGGGTACTTGAAGCTTTGTGTATGTGGGGGTTGAAATTAAAGTTGGGAGCAGTGACCAGACATGTCAGATGACATTGGAACATTTACTACCAAAAAGAAAAAAAAAAAAAAAAGGCATTAAATGCAGGATAAAGACATAAGTTAAAAACACTTGAGGCATAAGTGAAAAGCCATGGAGTTTCTTTAAGATGGTTTTAGTTTGTAGCTGAAATGAAACTATTGAAAGAGATCTAATTTGTTTCCATTATTGTAGGAGCCAAGATGTCTACTAATACAGTATTTATGTTTGTGGTAATATCTTTCTACCATTGTGTATCTCTATAAACTTTCTGTTTAAGAAAACAACTAAACAAAGCAAAACAAAAAGCCCTCTCAACCCTTCCTCCCTATGGCAATAGTGCAGAGATTTTTGGGCCAGGATACATGTCTCCTGCTGTGTTATGCTGGTGAAATACAAAACAGAGAGATCTCTTTCTGAAGAGCAAGTTTAGAGATGAATCTGTCAGACTGTTGGCTCCAAGGCAAACTGAGAGGACCAGAGAAATTTGCTGAAGGCCTCCTTTCTTACAGTGAGGGTGTTGGAGCAAGAAGACTTGGTGATCTCCGTGCTGATGACTTTGCCCTGAAAAGAGATGTTCTCAGACCATTTGCATTCCCCAGGGTCTGGTGTCTCCCAGGGGTTTGGTGTTACAGCTGTGCTGGCACTCTTCCTAATGTACTTGTAATAGCAAAAAAACACTTTCTCTGAAGGAAGTTTATGCTGGTTTGACAAGTGCAATGAAATGCAGCAATAAAAGCATTCTTAGACACTTATACTGGGCTAGAAATACAGATATTTTAACAGGAAAAGTAGTAGAAATGTGGAGTCATTTCTATTGAACTGGTTGTTCGCAACCTTTCCTTGTATTTCAGGCAAATGTGCAGATATATACAAAATGCATTTTGTTATAACGTGGGAAGACAGAGTCTTCTAGTGCATGCTCAGTTTTGAGGGGCCAACAGACAGACTCACTAATGAGGGCAGAATTGGGAGATGTTGTTGACAGAGTGAGTGGACACTAGAGAAGTTAATAGGGTAGAAAAGGACATAAGTAGCTCTCTATGAAATGGTACCCGACTGTGGTGACAGAGGAAGACAGTAAGAATCTGAAATCCATTTGAGACAAGTATAAAAGAAGATAACTCTTCAATTCAGCAAGATAACTCTCAAAATTAGTTCTTTGTAAGTTGAAAGGAAGTCCATATGGAGTGTCTGCTTTGGAGAACTGTTGGAGATGGAGGAAACTTTGAAGTGGTTTCTAGTGCTTTACGTGATGCAGAAGCTCTTGGTGCAGGTCTTTCCTGTTCTGAGACCATATGTTGGTGTTTTATTCATTTTATGGTTAGAGTTAAGTGTGTTTAGGTGCATAAACATGTCAGAAAAGAGAAATAACCTTCATTTATTTTTCACTACTAAAGATTAAAATACTTTTAGGTAACTATACATTCTGATGTTCTCCTACAGCTGCCTTGGCTTGTGCTTTAGGTTGTAAATTTGTAAGGAAACAAAGTCTGTACTTGTTTGTTTGTTTGTTTTTCTAGTCAGATGGTCTTTGGGTCCATCTAAGAAAAGATTGAGGAACATCAGTGAAAATATGTTGTCATACCAAAGAAAATGCTTTTGAATTTTTTAAAGGGGAGCAAAATAACAAAAGATAATATTGTACTCTTGCATTATTTGTGGTGCCTGTAGCTTTGAAAAAAATCTTGCGATGTTAAGGCTGTCCCAGAATGAACTGGAATAGTACATTTCTCTAACTCTGATTTCTTATTTTATCGATAAAGCAGACATAGCAAGCTTGAGACTTCTTTTCAGCTCATGTAATAAGAGGAGGGGATAAAACCCCTCAAATTTTATAGCTTAATAAAATAAGCAAAATCAGTAGAAAAAACAACTCTGTTGTAATTTGATGTCAGTTTTGCACTAGAATCTTTTACCACAGTGCACCATTGTAACAATAAGCTTCAGTCATCACTGTCTTTCAGCTTACCTGACTGTGATAAGCAGCACAGTATTTATTTCTGCCTTTATGTAAACATTATGCTGCAAGTGGTTCATGACAGCACTTCAGCAAGCTGTGTCATGTGAGGATACTTGAGAAATGCATCAAAGGAGCTGACATTCTTGCATTGAGTTTGAAAAAGGTTGCAGCACTTCTCTTAAAGCCAAGAAGCTTCAAGGGGAATATCAATCTGAATTTGTTACATTTTCTAAGTCTCTTTGTGCCTATTAAAATGGATAAGATTCTGTCAAGCTAGTTGCGTTTTCAGCTAAAAAAAAGCCAGAGTTAAATGGGGCAAACCAGCTAAACAAAAAAACCCTTTCAAAATATAGCATGAGATGTAGCTAAATTTGGAGTTCTTAACTGCAAGCAGCTGCTTAAGTAATTAAAGTATATAAGGTGCTACTGACCAAAGCAATTAGTATGTAATTTCATTAATGGCATTAGGATTGCAGTAACAATATTTAAGTCTTTCTGTCCAAATCAAGATTGCAGGCAATTTGTGCCATGTCCAAGATGAGGTTGGGAACAGTGTGATGTTAGGGTGTGTTACAGCACCACTGTCTGAGTGGATCTGTAAATGCACAGGGAGCATTCTTGAACTGGCTGTGCCTTGTTAACCTTCCTAATTAACATACCTTGCTCGAGAATTTACATGTGCACGCACTTCTAAATTTTTATAAACTAGGATGGCAATAAGTTTATATTTCAAACAAGACATTGTGGGGGCTGCTAATTTTTTTTGTTTATCTTTGCAATTAATTTGTGAACTTGCTGGTATTCAAGAGCAAAAGGGAGTTACTATTTTTGTGTATGTTTTTGTGGTTTGTCCTTAAGTGGTTGGAAAATCTTGGAGAGCTCAGGCAGAGTAGAGTGTTCCCAGTCCCTCTGAAATTTGAAGTACTGCAGATGATAGCTTTTAAGTTGCAAGGTCTGCAACTCAAAGACAATTGGGTGATGAGCCCAGTGACTACAGCTTCTAGGCTCCAGAATAACCATAAATATTTTTCAGAAAGATGACAATGAGTTTTAGAGCCTAAGCAGAAAAAATACACATCGGGAGAATGTGGAATATACTAAAGTCCAAATACAGGTCACCTCTAAGGATAGGGTGGCATCACTGATGAGTCACTAGGTCAGAGAACCGAGGCCAGGAAGGCTTGCCGCTGGGACACCCATGGGTATTATTCCTATGGTGGCTAACCTGGAGGTGCTGACTTGGTTAAAAAGCCACTGAGAGAAGTCCTTCAGAACCTTCAGGCTTTACAGCAACACTTCTGGCCTACCTTGAGCCCTGTCCTGTTGACACATTGCCTCTTTCTAGGTCTAAGCCTTTCTAGGTCTGTAAATACGTGGGCGTGCTTTTGACTGAGCAAACCAGTCTTCTCTGCTTTTCTGGGCTGTATTTCAGATGTGAAACAGAGCGAGGTGAGCAGGTTGTCTCACCTCTTGAGAACACTGACCCCGTGTCCACAGGTTTTTGGGGCATCTCTCCTAAGAGGGGTGGTGGGGTGAGTAAAGCAGCGCAGCACAGGAGATCAGCGCCCTGCAAGCTCGTTTGAGCGTGACAAGCATCCCTGTCACATGGGGTAAAAGAAGTGGAAACAGCGTCATAAGAAGTGATGGTCTGTTAAAAGAGTACCCTTAAGGGAAAATATCTTGTGTTCTGCTTCCAGGCTTGTTCTGTGGACGTGCAAGGAGGTGAGTCTAGTCAGGGGATTGGGCTCCATGAACGCCAACTAGATGGAGAAGAGCAGCAGGCTGCTTTCCCAAAATCACAGGGTATGCCCTGTGTACCTGAACTGGGAATGTGCACAGCTTGTGAAATTAGGCATGTCGATCTCAGAAGGAAAAACGGGCATAATGGAAACGTTTGTTTTGACTCATGCTGTGCTGTGATGAGTCTTCTGCATAGCACACCTGCAGATTTCCCCTCTGGGTGAGCCTGATCTTGACTGATTTTCACCAGTGCAGCTTACCTGTGGGATATAAATCACAAAGGACCAGGCTTTGCCTAGCTGAAAAGAGACTCAATTTGGTGAGTTCAGAAGAAACATTAGCACATGGTTTTCTTAGTCCTAAATAAAGTTAGGCTGATGTTACTGATTTTCAATGAAGTTTTGAATGGTAAATGTAGATTACTTGTTCTTTTGTATTGTTGCTGGTCTTGGGGATGTTGTTGGTGACATAATCCTTGATTGGGGTTGGGGGTTCTTCTGGTTGTTACTTTATGTTAAAAAAGCCAAAACAGGTTGACTAATGGGAGTTCTTGGAATCAGTGTAGTCAAGGCAGAGGGAGGCATCACAGAGCTTTTATAAATGACTGTTTTCTTCCTGAGCAGAGTGGGGTACAGACACCTTCCGTGGTGGCTCCACACCGCCATTTGGGATGAGACTGCAGCAATATGCTTTGCCATCTGGGGATCCGTGCGGCAGGACTGGAGCGTTCCCTTCTCATGCAGTGGAGGTTCACGCTTCGTTACAGCAGTAATTCCTCTCAAATTATCCACCCTTTGCTGACAAGGCCAAGGGGGGAGATCTCCTTATTCTGCACCCCCAAAGGACTATGTGTTTTTTCAGAAGCAGTTGCTTGGCTTGCCTGAAAGAAGAGCCTAAAATAGACAGCTGATTCAGGGACAGCGCACCTGAGTGCAGATGAAATTAAATGCGTGCCCCAAAACACTGCTCCTTTAGTAGGGCAAAGAAATGTAGGGAAAGCTTACATTGACATGCTGCCTATGCAATAAGAGGACATCTGGATGGCAGCTGCCTTCGTCTCTGAAGTGAAGCTAAGGTAGTTAGGCTTGCTTATCTTTATATGTCAGGTACTGGGTTTGAAAGTCAAGTCAGAGGCAATTTCTAATGTTCTACAAATAAGTTTCTACAAGTCCCCAACAGCCTTTTAAAGGACGCTTTTTTTAACGCAGTGTTGCAATTCCAAACAACTCTCCCCCAGTTTAGTCTCTTGTAGATATTTTACCAAAATAATAATTGCAGTTAACACTAAACTATTAAAGCAACTGATAAAAAGAAATCAAAATTACCGTGGCATTTAAGCATTTTACTTTTTCATTTGACTTTGGTTCTGTTAAGTTTGACAAGAAGTACCTTAAATATTAAATGTTCCAGTTGTCTGCTTTGTAAGTCCATCAGTCATAGCTAGGTAACTATTATATGCTGAAAACGCAATATTTAATTAACTTGGAAGAATAGCTGATTCATTAATTGCTGTATGCAACTTTTGGAACTTACATTACGTCCTCAAATGTGCTTTTTAAGCCAGCAACAAACTTGTTTGAAGCAAAATTTAAAACTCACGGTTTAACCTTAGTGGGAGTAAAGGTTAGCTCAGGTATCAGGTGATGAGGGGCATGCCTCATTTAATAATAATAATAATAATAATAATAATAATAATAATAATAATAATAATAATACCCATCACTTCCTGAAGAGAAATGCTAATGGACTTCCTGGGTTAATCCAATTACCTTTTACTTGAAAGCTTTTTAGAAGTTGTTGTGGAGTGGATTTTAAGTGAAGCCCCCTATGCAAGAAGACTGGAGTTTGCTGGCTGCCAGGCCGGGACTTCCCGAAGCAGTTGGGCGATGCTCTCTTGGAGCAGCTGCTGACGCTGGTGCTGGAGCAGGCAGGGCGTTGCAGGCTTTGGCTGGAGCTATGGCAGCACCTTAGGAGGTTATGCATGATGTTTCCCGGAGCAGGGATAAAGCTTGGGCTTTCTTGGCAGGATGGGAGGGACTAATCTGTGCAGTGGTACTTATATTGATTTGTAAGGATTGTTCAACTGGGATTACTCAGCTGGGTATTATGATGTTTAATCAGGGAAGGAGAACACAGGTTCCCGAAAGGAAAGCATTAGATGCTTTGACTGTTTTTACCTTTGCCTTTAATAGCTTTAGATTTGCAAGACACGCGTAGCTCTTCTCATCTGTGTGAATTTTTAACTTCCTTTTGAACTGTGACTTGTGTAGTAGTGTTATTTGTCTATATTTGATTCGCACTCTCACTTTTTTTCTTCTTTTTCTTGGACATGGGCAATAAGAATAAAATATCCAAATAAAACTTTAGAGAAGCACTATGAGTAGAAATCTATATATGGGACATGGTAGAATAAATTAGGAAAAATATTTTTTCTTTTCATGTAAACATAAGAAAAATATTTAATTATTGGGTATTTTCAAGTTTTTTATTCTGTTTCTGATGTAGGACTAGGTAATCTCAATAAAAATGCAACTAAACCTGACCTTTTCTGTGTCAAATTGCAGCTCTCACTGATACAAGATATCTTCTTAAAACCATTCTGTTAAAAATATGACTGTCTAATATAATATGCAGTCAAGCATTTACCCTGTGGTCACTTGACAGTATTTCAATTCCCCTCTTCATTGCCACCCAGTGTTGTGCTTCTTCAGCTCCGACTTGTAAGTTCCTTGATGGCTCAGTAGGTCAGTATGAGTTTGCCTGTTGTCTAAACAGTTCCAGTGGATTTTCTGTTTGTTTCATATGGGCTGCACAGACCAGGAGCCCGTCTGCTGCCCAGGTGTTCCACACACATGTCCTCTTGAAGGATAAGTGACAGTCTGTGTATGGTCATCATTTTGGGATATATTGACAGGGCTTGCTTTCTCAGTTTTGCTGTTGAGATAATATATCAAGTGCGAGACACCCAGTTAACCTCACCAGGAAGGTAAGACTTGAATGGAGAATCCCTGGGGTCAGTTGATCTGTCTGTGGCTCATGTTCACTCTTTCTTTTCTTTTTTGTTGTGATTTAGGGGTGAGCCGCAACAAGGCTATAGGTTCATCACTACTGCTCACAAAGTTTTGACTTAAGCTTTAGCTTTCCTTCTGTTCCTGTCTCCTTTTGGACCAGGAAAATCCATCTGGCCTGTGCACTCTGAGATGTATTGCAGCCTTCACCAATGTAACCGCTCTATCCTTAAGGGTTTTTTTGAGGATTGATCTACTCTGACCCCAGGTTTGGCAATTGAAAGAATATCCCAATCTGCCATCTATGCTGCTGCTTCTGTCTGGGTAACTGAGGCTGCTTTGGGTTTTCTTTGTCTTGATAAACCCAAACAAAGAAATGCTTTCTTTTTAAAGGTCTTTATCAGTCTTTTTCTTAAATCAATGAATTAAAGGTAGGTGACACAAGAAAAAGGTACAGGAAAACCACTGAACCTCATGTTCATGGAAAAAACCTGCAGATGTTACCAGTTACTTGAAAATTAATCTTTTCACTGGATTTTGTAATCTGCTCAAGAATTATGGTTTCTCGGAGTCTACTTAATCTGGTGTTCTGCTTAAGTGATGTGCTTACTCAATAGTTGCTATACAGCAGTGATTGTGCAGGCACTGGCCTGCGAAGAGGGTTTTGAAAGGTGACCAGCTGATTGCTGTCATCAGCGATAGCTGGATGAGGCTGTGCTCACCCAGCAGGAGGTGGGCAGTCTAAATATGCAGTGACATAGGATCAGCTGGTGTCCTGTTTGACTTTGGGTTCAAACTTTGACCTGATGCTCTTTTAGGAAGGAAGGTATGCTTTCTTCTATTTTTTTCCCCCCTCCAAAGCTAAAAATTTCCTTTGAGAAAACAGGTACCAGGAATTCTGTTTTCTAAACGGTCTGTGTGAGTCTGGAAAAGGGACTGACTGTGACTTACATATTTTAATCTTATCTCTTATAGTTGGAACATGTGCAATCAGAATTCTAGATGGTTTCAATGGTTTCCTTGGATTTCAAGCCCCTCTCATACTGATGCCATTAGTGCTTCAACACTTGTGTGTGCAGTAGAGTCTAGCAAGAGTTCAGCAGTGGTGGTGATATCCACCTACAGCAATTGTTTGTCAAGGCAACCAATATCCATCCACTCCACAAAAGGACCAACCTGACTCTGCAGTCCTTGGGTTAGAAATGGGAGCATGTACAGTGGGAAGTGCTTCTGAATGTTATGTGAATAATTGCAGCACTGTCAAATGGCAAAACCAGTAAAATCTTCATCAGAGACATGCTTTGCCTTAGTTTATCCTCGTAATTAACAAATAAACCCTCCTTGGCCACCCTCCCTTCCCCCAAATACCTAGCTTTCATCGTCTTCACTTTTTGGGATGTCAAGCATTAGGTGTGAACTGGACAAAAACAGAATTTTTAATTTTTTAGCCTTCCATCTTTTTCTATCAGAATTCCTAAAACTCATTTTACCCACTAATCCAAGTGTACAACTTCATTCCTTCCTGCTGCAGGGCACCTATAGCCAGTTGTTCCTGTTGCTCATTGAAGCTTTGGTTTTTTATGAGCGCCTTTCATATGTAGCTTATTCCTATAGTTGTTACCTAGCAACATTAACTTTGTTCAATTTTTTATGTCTTCTATTTCAAGAAATCTATCAGGTGTGTTTTGAGAATGTATCTGGACTCCAACCATGAACCTTTAAAAAAGAGGTGTGAAATAATAAAGAGAGTTCTCCCCAGCACCTGTAATTAATGTACTTACACTTGGTGTTAGCCATCCCAGCGGTACTGGCAGAAATGGGAATAGATATGTGTGGCATTTAAAAATCACCTGGAGAATACTGGAACAGTCACAAGTTCACTGTTGATTTCTCTGTGTGGTTCTCTGGTTTCAGTGTGCTCAGAGGGCACAGATGCCTATCTCAATTTCATGCTCTTTTACCAACCAGCATCTCTGTTTCTTGCTCGTCTCTCCACGGCATGGTCCATTTAGCATTTTGCAAGCTACACATGCACTGATGTGACATTTTGTAGGCCAGCAACTGTAGTTACAGTACAAAATAGAGAATTTCACTTTTCTGAAGAACATTAGAATGCAATAAAAGAAAGGTGTGCAGAGGCCCATAAGGAGACTTACAGGGCACATAAAGTTTTGGGGTTCAGGCTTGTAATTTTTAATTCAATCTGTGGCTGCTCTGGGCTTAGTGATGCCTCTAGGACACAAAGTTGTGTTTGTGCCTTCTGCTTTCACTTTAAATGAACAAAAAACCCTTTAAGCTTCTAATGTTCAATTGAAGCAGTCTTGATATTTTTATAATTCTGTCTGACAGCCTTCTCTGATCTGGAGAACAGTGTGAAAGCATAGGATTTGCAAGTGTTTTTTATATTGTCTTTTTGTTTCTTGTGCTAAACTTCCTATCCATATGGAGCTTTCAAGAAATCAGGAGGGGAGAGATTGAATAGAATTGGAGCTGATATTGGGAACAGAGGGTGTCATTCAGCTGTAGCATCACTGTAGAGGGCACTGCAGGGTTTTTAAAAAATTGTAAGAGATTTGCTTATTATCATCCACCTTCTGTTGCATGCATCTCTCAGAGGTGTAGAAGCTGCCAAGTACTAAATACATGCATCCGTAGGGGGCTGTAGATACCAATTGTATGAAAATTGCAGATCAACTGGTGCCTGTGGCATTAGTTGAAGCTGAAATCAGACTACAGAGGGATATGAGACATTTGTGTAAACATAGCAAGTGTAGTAACATGCTCAGAGCGAGAAAGTAATAGAGGAGTACGAGTGGACTTCTTTTTGCATCATTACAACTGTGTGTTGTCAGTAATAGTACACTTTCAAAAAATTGTAATGATGGAGATTTCTGAAAAGTCTTTTCAAAATGTCATTTGGACACGGTACTGGAGGGACGTGCTGCACTGCTCTTGTGCAAGGGGTGCCCTTAATATGAGGGGTAGTCTTGTAAAAGGGTTTGTATACACATCTCACTGTGGTAATCCTTACCTGCATTTTTGATCCTAAAACATGAGATTTACACAATGCCAAAACCCTTGCAAAGCTTAATTGCATCACCACTATGAATCAGAATAACTTACACGCAGTTTTAGAGGATTTGAAATAGGATCTTGAGATAGATACCACAAGTACTTTATATGTCTTCTTTTTTTTTTTTTGCTTTTCAACTGTACCTTTCTGGTACAGCTCTTCTGTTTATTTTACTATAAATGTATTTTCCCTGTATCACCTGTGATTTACATAGTGTTTCATTGCATCATCAGTGCATGATGGTAGGCTGTATGCAACTATTTGTTCCTTTTCTTTCACTGTTTCCATCTGTCTCCTTGAGGGTTAATTCATATGTGCTGGAGGGGCTGCTCATAACTTGAATACCATGTTCTACTCAGCTAATTTCAGTGAAATCTTCTATTAGGTATATCTTAGCTTTTTTATTTTGTCAAGCTGGCTCTTGAATGTGCTGCTCTGAAACTCATTTTGCTGGTGTTAGGTTGTCAGATAGAACTAGGTGATCAATCAACAGCTACCTATCTGTATCAAACACTTGTTTATAGGTGTGCTGTTAGGTTTCTTATATATCAGACTTAATTCTATGGCGACAGAAAAGTGCTATAGTCTTTTACTGAATTCATAGTAGCTCTTGCATCAGTTATCTCTGGGAACTGATACAAGGGATAATGCTGGATGATTAAATTCAAAAATGAGCAAACAAGAACGAAATTATTTATTTTTTAAAATAAAATGTTTTTACAAGCCTGTTAAATCACAACTAATTTAAGTCCTGTGATGTTTTTCAAAGTGTTCCCTATGAACTGTGGGCCATATGTGAAAGAGAAGGGTGTTTGCTGAATGGTCATTTAGAGACATTAAATGCATCCTGGTCTGTAGTCCAAACCTGAGATTCTTTCCATGTTCATCTCTTTTTCAGTAAGTAGAATTTCTGCAATGCAGTGAGACCCCTGACAGCTGTGAAAATACCTACTTTCTTCAGGAAGCTGGCACAGCTGAAGATGAGTAGGATCATTTCAGCTTTATGTCGCTTCAGAATAAGTGGGATCCTGCTTAGTCTTGTTAGCTGAGCTTAACATGTCAACGCCAACAACTACCAAAATAAGTAAATAAATGAGGATCTAGGGGATAGAGAAGGGCTAGAAGCAGAAAGGCAAGTGGGACATGGTTAAGTACAGATTAAAGTTTGCTTAGGCCTAATTTAGGGGTTATCATCCCTCCTATGTTAGGCTCGAAAACATTAAAAAATGTATTCAAAAAGTGCTTTTTTTTAAATGGAGCATGATAGCATACCTATCTAGCTAGCTTAACTAGCTTAATACAGTTTTTGTAACAAAGTTTTCCTCTTTCCTTGAATTGAACTTTTAAATCTTTTCTTGTAATTGAAATCATGATTTACTTTACCAAAAATATTACTTGCAACATCCAGTGGAACTGGTTTCTGAACAAAGCCAAAGTTTAACAAATTGTGGGCAAAGAAACAAATGGAAGTTCAGACAGCTGCCAGTGTGTGCACTTTGGTTCTAGTTTGGGAAAGAACATAGTTCACAGAAGAGTCTACAAAACTGCCAGTACCCGGTCCACCACCAGAAGTATGTCAGAGCTAGGTTTTGCAAGTGTTCTCATTTAAAAATGACAGTCAAAAGTTAATGACTGTTTGCATGTTTGTGCATGGAAGTGCTAAGTAGCCTCTGTGCTGTTCAGTTGAAATGGAAGGATAGACCTTGAATATCCCCTTTCCTACCCCTTGATTGTATGGTAGAATTCAATACAGGTTAAGCAAAATATAATTTTGTATCCCTGGAAGTGCATGTATGCAAGATATTTGGGCAGCTGGAAGCTAGCTCCTCAGCTACGTGTAACTGGCTGCTAGATTCTTTCAGGTCAGTCACAAAATCTGTGTGTGCACACTTAGAAGACCAGCATGGTGCTGTGCTGGATCAAAGTCCAATGATGTGCAAATTTTGCTGTTAACTAGCATGCCTTCTCAAAGTCAGTTTTGTCAACATTTTTTTTTTTCTGCATAGCATTGTCTTGATGGAGGCGGGATCTCAGTGGTTGGTAGAGAGAGATACTTTGAAGGATTGCACTGTATATGAAATGCTCTTCTGAAAAGTATGCCTGCATATGGTTGAAACAGTTAGAAATCCTGTGGAGGGCTTATTTGATTTTTGTTTAGTTAAGCTCTGTGGAGAGCGATCACAGTAACATACTGGATTACTTGGCAGGCTGAGACATCTGCTGGCACTTCCGAGGTGTAGGCTACAGCAGTGAGGTTTCCTATTGCATCATGCTGAAATCTCTCCAAAACATAATGGTATTTAGTAGTAAATGCCATTGTATAGAGATGAAACTGTATGAAATTCAAGATTGCAGGCTTTGTCTTCAAAAAGCTTAAGGATCTTAAGGATCTTTAGCTCCTGCAAAAGTTTTATAGCAAGACTGAGGGCTATTATTAACAGTGCTTCACCCACAGAGAAAAGGAGCTGACAGAAGAGTGAAACCAGAATCTGGACTTCAGTGGAGCATATTATTAGGAAAACTCTATATGCACCTTGTCAAGTGCCTGTCCTGTTAGAAATTGAATTTAGGTGTGTAATTGATATACTTAAAAGCCTGCTAATGGTAATTCAATGCTTTAAACTATGTACTTGTTTTGCTTAGTGTTTTGCATGAAGTGCCTCATTTTATGCATATTAGGCTACATAGAACACTTTTGCAATTATTTGCTTATTCAGGGATAGCTTGAGATGACTCTTAATCATTCCTTCCATGTTACAGTGACCTGAAAATGTAATGATCTTGCACACTAATAGCTTTGTCTAAATTGTTAATAAATTAGCACCCTCAGGGACCAAGTCATATGGACTTCCACTGAATATATGCCTCGACTTTATTCCCTTTCTACTTTTCACCATGCTAAACAATTGCTGTTAGTTGCTGTAATTTACTCCCTGACTCCGTGGTCAGGGTCTGTCTTTTATGTCTCCTACATCCAACCCCTAAGCTTTTACTTGACAGCCATCTGACACCCTACAGCTTGGTACTTTAGATGAATGATAAAATTTAAAAGCCTTGTAATTCGGCCTCTCCCTCTTTATACTCCTACTTTTGTGGTTCCCTTGTGATTGCTCAAGAAGTGTTTTCAATATGTCCTTTCCAAATAGGATAAGAATCTGGAGGATGGAGTGAAATTTAAATTGCAGCTCTGTCTCAAGATCGCTAAAAATAACAGGAAAATTATTGTAGACTTTGTCCAAGCAAAGCAAAGCTTAGATTGTTGGAAATGCATCAGCTAGCTGACATACAGAGAAGATGCTGTAACCTAGTGAAGGTGAGTCTAGTAGTAGTGTAGTAGATGTTAAATACAAAAATTGAGGGAAATTGAAAGGAAGAAACCTGTTTGTGGGGTGATGTGGTGTTTTTTGGGGCTTTTTGGTTGTTTGTTTTTTTTTTTTTTTGACTTGCTCAAACCTTGAAATCCTCTTGAGTACATTCTGAGTGAAGGCTAAGTGGCTGTTATTTTATAGGAAAGGGCATCCTGACTTGCGTGGGAAACATGGCATTTCAGGTCACTAAATAAAGCTCAGGTGTAGGTGCATGACCAGAAACCTGTTTAATTCTGAACAGGTCCTTTGTTCACCCAACACTGAGAATGGAGGTCATCAGCATCCCAATACAATTGCCATGTAAATGCCATGTACAGATCTCATTATGGTTATCAAGGCACGTGGTTGGTGGACAGAAATTGAGTCATGCTGTTTTAGATTATATCCTCAAGAAATGTGATATTTGTACAAAATCATTTATGGTATCTAAAAGAAAATAGTGCAGCTGTTTGCAAGCTGCTTCTGATGGTTCATTTACCTAGGAAACATGGCAAAAGAATGGATATTGGAAAATACAGTGTGTTTAAGGTGCAAAGCAGTGTGTGTTGGCCAGATCCATCGATTGTCTCTACTTTCCCTCCCTATCATGAAGAGTTTTGTGAGACAGAAAGTTTGCAGGCAGCAATGGTATGTTTTGCCAGGCCAGTTGATACAGCTGGAAAATAAGGGCACAGTTTTGGCTGCACAAGGCTCTGTTTGGTCAGGAGTAGCTGTTCCAGCAGTGGCTGTGCTGTGACCAGAAGCAGATATCAATGTGTGTGTTCGTCAGCCTGCTGCACTCCTGATAGGGAGTGATGTAACTTGTGGCTTGGGAGTAATTACAGTGCTCTGCAAGAGGAGTTCAGAGAGTGGTTAGTTGCAAAGGGCTTGCAGAGTTCTCTTGTCTTGCAGAGTAATTACGATCGTTAAGGAGGAACGATTGAGCACAAGTTATTTATTTACAGTGAGGTAAGGTGGCGTATATAGAAAGGTTGGTGCCCTTTTTAGGGACTGATGTTCTTCCAGCTAGCCACACCACATCCTTGGTTGATTTACTTTGTACTTTTTAAGGTAGAAATCTGTCTATCACACTGCAAAAGCAAGGATACAGATAGATCTTTTTATATGAAAGTTGCTGGACTGCCCTTCAAAATAATATATCACAGAAATACGGTAGGATTTTTAGCAAGATATAGTGTTCACTTGTATAATGATGTCTTCCAGGACTGCAGCACTGTCTTATTTTTTTTTCTTCTAAATTATTCGATCTTGCAAAGTATTTATTACAGTGTTGGACAATCTGAACTTGATACTTTGCCAAGCCAAACTGAGGTATTTGTAAGTGATACACTTTGGAAATATATGGCAGTTCATCAGTAAGTGAAGTGGTGCTTCACATTAGCATTGTCATTATTAGAAATCCCACCAAATTCTGGTTTGATACACACACACACACACGCGCGCACACACACACACACATACACGCACTCATATATATAGTAAATACTGTAATATTTATTCTGTGTCCATGGTTTTTCTCCATGGAAGACAAAACAAATGTCCATTGCTGGCTCTTACTAGTTGTGGTTTTCTACTCTAAGAGAAATACATTATTTCTGCAATAGTAATTTGCACTGTAAAAATGTAGTTAAATAATTACGTTATAATTTTATTGAAACTTAGTCTTTGCTCTTGGCACATTTCCTTTGCCTGGATCTTCCAGGTGTGTTACACTGCCTTTATTTTGTCTTTCAGATGACGATGTGGACCTGGAAGCTTTGGTAAACGACATGAATTCCTCATTTGAAAGTTTATACTCCACATGCAGCATGCAGTCGGAAACCACTCCGCTTCTCCAGAATGGCCAGCTGAACCGCAGCCAGCTGCCATCCTCGGGCTCCAGCACCCTGCAGCCCATGTCCCCGAGGCAGAAGGTGCAGCGCTCCCAGCCAGTGCGCATCATGGCAGTCAGGTAGGGACAAGGCACTCACCTCCTTTTCCGTAAGTTGTCATGAACTTCCTTCAAAAGAACTATATTTTAAAATAGGAGTTCCACTTTGGTGCGGAGCTTAGTGTTAGACTGGACTTTTGCATAAAAAAAAGTACTGAGTAGGTAAAGGACATAATATTTCCACATATTATCACCCTTCTTTTAGTCAAGGTTTGATGTTTCTGCAGTAGCTGATTTGTAGAAGTGTGTCATTGGTACCAACTGGCTGAAGCTGTATCCATATTTGGATGTTTTTCCAAACTGTTAAAACCAGTGCTCTCAAGTCTGGTGTCCACTGATAGCCTATAGGTTTTATTAAACATAAGAGATCATGGTAGATAGATGAGGGTATGCTCAACTACTTTTGATATACAGAAAGTGCCTGTCTCTTTGTGGAGGTTTCCTGAATGGTTTAAGACCAACAAACAAAAAAGGAGCATGTCTTAGTTATGTATCTGTTCTTCACAGAGCACTCACTTGAGTGCACTGTGTAAGTCATTACCAAAAAAAAAAAAGTGTTAAAGTTGTCCCCCTGTTGTAGGGCTGAGGACTGGAATTCAGGCTTCAAGTGGAAAACTCTTGATGGTGATGGGAGAGTATATAGGTGATGTACAGGTTCTTAAAATCTTTTTAGGCAGCAGGAGGAAGGGAGCTCCTGTCAATGCTGAGTGGTAAATCAATTTCTTTCCTACTAGTTAACAGTTTGTTCTTTGAAGGAAGTGAAAAGCAGTATAATAAAAGAAAAATTCCAAGTGTAGAAGGGGTGGGTTCTAACTTCTAACACTGATATATTGCTTTTAGGAATGGTATATTTAAGACAGGCAGTTTTTCTATTTGAATGGGTATGCAGTGCAGCTAAGTCAGCTGATGATGCCATCAGTTCTACAGGTGTTTCATAGTTAACCTCGAATGGGGCTGTACTAGAAAATGTACTCTCTGGAGTCCTATAGCTG
The DNA here is from genome assembly GCF_024509145.1 of Vidua macroura. NCBI lineage: Eukaryota > Metazoa > Chordata > Aves > Passeriformes > Viduidae > Vidua > Vidua macroura. Next base: position 85,060,772 of record NC_071571.1, on the reverse strand, counting down.
TTGATATTTTGTAACTATCTCAGTCAAAACACTTAAATTATTTTTGGTGTTTAAAAACTTAGCAATTCTTATTTTGAGAACACTGCCTTTTTGAAATCTGTACTTGCATACACACCAGAACATCCTGTTTATCATCATCAAAGAAGGTAATGGTGAAGCTTCTATTCAGGGTTATCTGGACCTATCTTGTTTGCCACCAGAACAGAGTGATTGACTGTGGTCTCCTAGGAGTACAGGTTTATGTGTGTATCAGTTATGAAGTAAATGATCCACTGGCAACAGTGCAGGCACAGCAGAGCACAGCACACAGAACTCCCAGCTTCAGGAAACCACACCTTTCAAATTCTATTGAGTATGTGATTCCACTTCTTACAGTGGAGGTCAGTAAAAATCTTGCAGTACAGCGCCCTGTTGCACAGATATGACATGTCTACTGGTCTGAAAAAATCTTACACTGTCCTTTTACCCTGTGCTGTAGAGAACTGCACACATGGGGAGCACAAAAAAAAAAAAAAAAAAATGAAGCAGGTAGGTCAAGTAGTTGTTGGCATAGTTCATAGTTATGATTGGAACCTGCTATTAATTGCAACCCCCCAGATCTGTAAGACTCATTCATGGAGCAGATTTCACAGTAGTTAAATTTTGTCATCTGCCAGGTACAGGCAAAGACAATGAGAGTACTTAAAGTGGGAGATGCTGCTGTGCGCAAACCCAGAAGTTGTCTCCCAGGCAGCTCTGTTGAGGAGTCTCTGCTTGCTGAAGGCATGCAGAAAAATGAGAGCAAACTGAGTTTTTAAAGATTTGCCTTTCAAATCCAGGAGTTAGTTGATTTGGAAACTTTCGTGATTGCCACTAGATGGTGCCTTCTGCTTAGGCATTGAAGGGCAGCCTGCTGCAGTCAGCTAGCGCATCTTCAGTGGTGATGCCCTGGCAGCAGGGAAACCAAAAGCCATCTTTGTAGTCACTAATAGGTCTTACAGCTTTTCTGGTAGGTTTTAGTTTTTCTTTTGTTGGTGTGGGCACTGCAGGGTACTATAAACTGGAACTTGAAACTCTGTTACATGTAGACTCATGAGGCGTACTTCGGTGGATGCAACCTTGTCTGAACAGTAACTGTACAGCGGGCATAAGGTGGGAGGGTACAATTCCAGCTAATTGCTTGTTGCTAAAGCCATGCCTCTGCCTTTTCATTTCTCTGGGAAATGCCGAGTTGCTTGGAGATAGAATCTGGTATTATAATGAGGCGACAATATTGGTTTAAGTCTCAGCTTAGAGAACTCTACAGTAGGGTACATGTTTGTTTTCAAATCCACTTGGAATTTGGCTCTGAGTGACTGCCATTGTTTTCTCCTCTTTCAACATTAGTTTGGGAGAGCTTTACTGACTTTCTGGCACACACAGCTTAAGCTTGTAATCTAGTGCTTACAACATTGAGTACAGATAGATATTTCTGTTTATTTTATTTGCACAGTTACCTCAGTTACTCATCCAAGTAATCAAATTATGAGCAACAAAACAAGCATGGATGCCTGACTGGTCATTTTTTACATTCAATTGCCTACTTTGTGCTAGGAGTTGCTGTAACTGTATAGTAGTTACCTAGAAAAAGAGTGGATTTGAGTCCTTGTCTTTAGTGTCATTATCACAAACCCTGGGGCAGGAGAGCCAGGTCTAGTGATGCCAGTTTGCTCCTCTTAATGCCTAGTGCTTCTGTGTTTATAGGCGTCTTCAAGAAGAAGAACAGCAATTCCGAACATCGTCTTTGCCAGCCATCCCAAATCCCTTCCCAGAACTTTGTAGCCCCGCAAGCTCTCCAGTGCTGGCCCCTGGATCTTTACCTCAGAGTCAACCTGCTAGTAAGCATGTGAGTATGGGATGAAGCTTTGGGTCATCCATTCGTGTGCAAACCAGCAGTGGACTATTTGATTTTGAAGGCAGAAAGAAAGCTTCCAGATAAGTAAAAACACTTGTGGACTTTGTGTGTGAGTAGGGCAGCACTGGCCGAGAGAGTATCTTCAAATAGGCTTCAGACATTTTTTGAAAGGTTTGTAAGAAAGATGTGTAAAAATGAAGTAAGCCTCTTTCAGATAAATGTGTGTTGTGAATAGAGCAGTAATGCTTAATAGCCTTCAGATTTTGTTATTCAGTCTAAAGATGTACTAATTCTGAAGTCAAGTGAATTGTCTTAGAGTTGGATGAGGATCTGTGCCTTTTAAACTGCATATTCAAGGTGTCACAAAAACACTGAACAGCTGAATTCTTTAAAGACATGGTGGTGCTTTATTTGCTATTTTTCATGAAGCTGCTCAAAAAGCAAAGGTGTTCTTAGAGTTTGTTAACTAGGCGCAGCTCATTGTAATGGATTTAAGGGGAAGGTTGTCCCATGGAAAGCTGGTGGAGTAATTTTCTGGGTTCTTGGCAGTTAAGATAGCCCAGACTGAGCGTTCATGTGGTCCAGAGTAGTAACCTCAGTGACACAGCAGTATTTCTTCTCTGTCCTACTCCACTCTATTGTTTTGTATCATTCCTCAAGCACACTTGAAGACTAAAGCTGGGTTCAAAAACCTTTATTTTATAAGCTGTGCTGACCTGCATGGGAATGAAAAGATGGGTTACTCTGGCTTGCAGCAATTCTGTTCTTGAGTACCCAAAAATATTGAGAAGTTCTGTGTCACTGCTCCATTAGTGTGTAATTAGCTTCTACATCCTCTCGGAGAGATAAAGGGCTTGGGCACAGCTACAAGCAGTAGACCCCAATGTGTGCCTTCGCATGTTCTGTGTTGCGTTACAGCGCCATAAACAGCTGCCCCCTTTCCTGAGAGACACAGTGCATCTCCACTGGTTTTACTGTATTTCTTACACATACAAGACAGACAGGTAACCAAATCATGCCCTGGGAAAAAATTGAGCCATCTCATTGGGAATTTACCACAGGGCCCTGTCAGAGACCCAGGTACTAGCTAAGCAGGGAGGCTGTTTAGCCAAGGCAGTGTTGATGTGACTCTGGGGAGATAAAACCGGGGCAATTCTGCCTCCTGGCACTTGCCAGCAGGACAGCAGCATAGCTGTCTTTCTGAAATAAATTTTAGTTTCTAATGAACCTGTGTTTACTCTCTCCAAATATTCTCCTGGTTCAGGGTTTTTTTGCCTTTTAGCTCTATGTTTTACTAAAATTACCCAAGCCACCCTAAACTTGGGTCTGTAAAACCTTAAGGAACCCTAAATGATCTGTGAGTCATTTTTTCATCGAGTTTAGAAACTAGTGGTTTAACAGCAGAAAAATATAAAAATAACCAGTCTTTTAATGTATGTAAGAAGATGGCCATAAAAGCAGAATAAAAAATCTTTTATTTTCACAAGTTTTACCTTACAATTTTTTAAAAAATTATTCTACCTTACTTAAAAATGAAAATTTTTTGACAAATGGTTTGAAAGCCTAAAATTAAATCATTTATATTGTATAGATATGCCTGCTGCTGAATTTTTTAATCAAAGACAATCCATTATAGTGTTAAAACCTTTTAGGGTACAAGCTGAGGAGGTAGAGCATGTTGGGCAATAATTGTTTCTTTTGTAGATGCAAAAACAGTGATCATTTCTGCCTATCAACTCATTGGAGGCAGTTGAGAAACACTGGCTTGGGGTGAGGGAAGAATAGGGAAGTGTTCTTTTCCTCTCTGTCAAAGTATTTTGCTCTCATAAATGAAAGATTAGAGAAACAAAACTGAAAAAGCCTTCTATTTTTAAAGTATGAATGATAAAAGAGAGTAGGTTTGGTTTCTTCATGAAGGAGAAAAACTATCTCAATTTTAAACATGGAATATCATTGAATAACAGAATAATCTCTCTGTTCAGCCTCCACTTAATTTGTTGAACTCAGTTTTAGTTCACGGGAATCTGCTAAACATCATGAGTAAAAAAAAATAGTAACTTAAGAAGTGTTATATATCTTTCCAACTTCAACCCATTAAAAAAATGTCGACTTTGGGAATTTGAGTAAATTATTTTAGGGCATGCTCTGGCTGAGATAAATGTCCATCAATACAATACAAACGACTGATTAATAAAATGAGTGATGAACTTAGTTAAAGGAGTGCAATAGCAAGTTTTAGTACCTGGCAGTTAGGGAAAATAAGTTGTGCTTTAAGGAAAATATAAATACAATGTTAAATGCTAACCAAGGTAAAACATCAAGATGCTTAATTCAGGTTCTCTGCTTGCAAATTATGAACACAGATTAAAATTGGACATGGGAATGAGCCATTCTGTTTACCTGGGATATATGAGGTGCTAGTGAATTCCTTTGGTGCTTCTTGAGCACTTACAGGTAAATAAGCCAATAGCAGTTCCAGCCAGCAGTGCTGCAGCTCTGATCACATAGGGCATCATGGCACACACGTGGTGTGGAGGAAGTGTTGCCTTTGGTCAGCTCATATTTGTGGCACTTGAGAGGGTCTCAGGGTAGTGTAGGCTTTGGGGATTTCAGAAAGAAGTGAGTGTTTTTTTGCTGACCATATGAAGCAATGGAGAGATCACTGGCTGGGGGGTCTGATGACTTCATAAGAAAGGAAATGTTAGTATTGTTCCTCCTGGAACACCTCACTGTTGTTTAATAATTGTAAAATACAACTCTGCGGTGATAAAATCTAGTAGTGGTTATGCAAGAGGAATTTAAAGATCCAGTCTTGTTAAACATAGAAGAGTCTCATGTCATATTGCCAAGCCTTAAGCATAAAGAAATGCCAGCTCTGCTCAAGTTTTACTGAAAGTTAAAACTTTTTCCCAGTATAAAAAGTTATACTTTTTCCCAGTATATTGTTTCCTGTAGGAAAAGGATACATGTGTGAATGAAAGAGTGAGTAAAGAAGCTTTCAGGTCATAAAGCTTGAATTACATTTTTGGCTGAAAAAATGGATATTGTCTTTTCTCATATGCAAAATTTGATTGTGTAGCTGGAACCTGACATACAAATTTCTTGTTGATTCTGAGTCTCTTTCTTATTTTTTCATGTAGTTGCTACTGCTTTTTTTAACAAGCAGTTCACAGCATTGCTTTATGCACTGCTGTCTATGCATTTGTTTCCTACTCTTGGCTCAGCAAAGAAAGAAAAAAACAGTAAAGCAGTGAAAAATACCTGTAATAAACCTTTCTTACTTTTTTGTGCTAGGTTCTTTTTTCTGTCTTCTCATGGTGACAAAGCATTTTCTTTATGTACTCAAAAAAGTGCATTAATTTCATTTGTTGGAAAATATTTTTACGAGATCTTGGGTAATGGTACTAATTTCACCACAGCAGGAAGCAGTATGCCACCTCTAACTCTGCTGCCAGTCAGACACTGAATACTGCTTTTAGAGCTGATGGCTGCAGCAGTGTACTGCAGCTGCCCCCCAGAAGACAGACAACAGTGGAAAATAACAGGTCTTCAGTACTAAACACACCTGTAGGCTAATGGGATCATCATTTAATGGGAGAAACAATCTGGGAGGCAAAACTGGAGTGTTAGGCTTATTGAAATTATTTCAGATTTGTTTGTTTAGGGTTTTGTTTTTTTTTTTAATTCTGGATAATCTTCTTTGCTTTAGAAAAAGAACTTAGTCTTGTGGATAATTTTTTTTCTGAGCACACGAAGGTTGAGAAACTGGCACATAATTTAGTAGTAAAAGACTTAGAAGAGAAATAACTGTGAACTTTTAGGTTACATTTCAAAGGCTATCCTGCACTGAACAACATCCACAGTGGCAACATGTGTGCTGACAGGGTTGTGTGACCAAACAAACCTGGTGATGGACATTCAGAAATTATTTGGAATTAAAGAGATACACACCTCTTTGGAGTTCAGCAATATGATCCTTTATTGCAGGTCTGCAGGTGGAAATGGCCCACTTTGAGCTTAGTTTTACAGTCAAAAATGTTAGATGTTGGGTTGTTGATAGTGAACAACACATGGGTCTGTAAAAATTGGCACAGCTGAAGTTTTAGTGATGTAGCCAACCAGCTGGTGAGCACCTGCATGAGAAGTACCAACCGGTTGTCCTGTTGAGTTAGTAGCTACTTCAGGTGCTGGTGTGGTGAGACATTGCAGATGTCATGTGCTTGGAGAAACCATGATCCTTCAAGTGGAGCAAAGAACAAAGAACTCTTTAAGTCCTTGAGTTGAGAGCAGCATTGTCTGTGAGCTTGGACAGGAAGCTGACAGGAGAGGACCTCTCTGATCAGTGCATGCCAAATCATTCCCCTCTTCATCTGTGCCTGGTTTTGTCCTCTAAGTATCACCCATCTGCCCATCACCACAGAGCCAAAGCTTCAGCAGACCTCTGAGAGCACTCCCATTTTCCGTGCATAGGAAGGGCAAGAAAAGGCAGGAGCAGGAAGGACATGGTCTGGATGACATTTCAAGACTACTTGATATTTTTCTCTCCCTATTCCTCACATCTTTGTATGTAAGGCTCATGCACACCTACAAACACAAGATCACCCCATCTTTGAAGGGGGGGAAGTGGTTGCAGGCTAGGAGAAGGGACAGCTGAAAATTTTTAAACCATTGTTTGCTTAACAGGATAAATATGTTTGTCTAAGAAAAATGGAGACCAGAAAATTACACCAGACCAAGACCAAACATTTGTCCAAAAGATTGCTAAAAACATCAGACAGCTACCTTACTGCCTATTGAAGTCCATCTTTGTGTTGCTGGTATAAATGAAGAGCTAGTTGGTAACTTAGGTTATAATTTCTGGTTGTGTACAAATATTTTGGAAAAAGCATGCAATAATTACATGTAGGTCACTGCAATGCCACAGGATATTAGGCTTAAGTATCTTGTGTGAGTCAATGAAGCTTTCAACTGTAAAAATAGGGCAAATTTCTCACATCCCCCCTCTATACAGCCCAGGCAAACTTCCAAAAAGCGGTTTGATGTACCCAAATTATTTACTCTTTTCTAGCAAGTTAAATTCACAAATGGGTATGAATTAATGTCATTCTTTTTTCCAGATTTAGTTATCCTTCAAGGGAGCTTGTGTAAACAGACTTCTTAGTTTTTATTGTTCTAATTACATGTTATGATGCACATTTTTTTATTTTTCTTCCCAAAAAACTTTTATATTGGCTCTTTTGAAGATGTGGATGTTGATTTTCTAAAGAGAAGCTGTATAAAAATATAAACTTCTGTATAATACAGGCATTATATACTAAGTTAGATTTTGCGTGTGTCACAGCAAATTTTGTACTTGATTCTTCAGTGGAACAATCTTCAGCAACAAGACATTTTGAAAATAAATACTGACATCTAAGTGGGTCAACAGGGCATTACTTTGTCAAATCTATAGCTGGATATAATCTGGTAATTTCCTTAGGTCTAAGTCTAGGCATTCCTTTTGTCCCAACTGTAAAAAATGGGTTTCCATGAGTATCTGCCATGGCACATCATATTGTTTCTCTCAAATCTTTCTTTGAAGCAAGTCTCTTACACTAAGTAAATAAATCATACATAAATTGCTCTGCAGCATGTTTAACTCAGATACTTTTTTTAAAGGTAGTTGCAATTGTGTTTGGAAAAAATAGGGAAAGAGCATGCCTCTGCTGCAGGGCTGTGATCTAACTGCATGAAAACAGGCCTTTGGGTGCCCCTCTCTCGTTTGGAGGATTAACACTTTCCCAGACTAAACGAGCTAAATTTGATGGGCAGGGTAGGAAAGATGTTGCATTACTTGTTGTCTTATCTCCTCTCTCATGGAAATATGTCGTCCTGAAATCAGGGTGGGGGTGAGTTCCCATCATGCTGCAAGTCACATTTACTCATTACTGAGGAAGAGAATGATGAATATCTGAGGTCTAACAAGCTTTCTGGACTAAGCTAAAGACCAGCAGCCCTTGGTGCTGTTGGTGCTGGTCATCAGGTGGGTCTGCAGGCTCTCCAGCTGGAGCCCTGCACGTGGACTGCTGAGGACTGGGATCAGCACAGAGGCAAAGCTGCTGTTTCTGCTTCTTCATGCCTCTTACAGCAAGAAGCTTTGTGGTAGAAAGAAATGAGTCTCTTTGTTCTTGCGTTTTGGAAAGTGCCAGAACAGTAGTTACAGTCCCAACATGAATTACTGGAAATATTAAGGGCATCTCATACTCAAACCCAAGACTATGTTATTTGTTGGTGTTTTTTTGTTTCCAATGACACAAACCTGGCCCAGCTCCCAGGAGCATTTTGGCTCCCTACCTGGAAGTGATGCTCTGGCAGTGGGGGTGTGCTGGGAGGATGGCTGTGAGCTCAGGACCAGCAGGGAACGCGCTGTCCATCCGATGGATGGAACCCACCTGGCCCAAGCCTGCCTTGTTCCAGATGTGCTGCTACCCCACTGGGTCTCCGGCCATGCAGTAATACTTGCAGTTGTTTTAAAAAGCTGTTGCACAGTAATAATACTGAGCAGTCTGTAGTATTTGCACCAGTAACTGCATTAGTGTGTTCATACTACATTTTTCTGTGTGCATCTTAGTTACGTGTGCCCTTGTACATTTTGTTGCATGTTCCTCTTGTTGTATTTCATTATTGGTAGAGTAAGAGTAGAACTTTGCTGTTCTATGTTTTGATCAGGAATTTACAGAACTGAGGAGCTATCAGGCTGAGAAGGCAGTGAAAAATAGGAAAGCATAATATGAGAGGAATTCTATTTTTCTCTCTGCCTAGTGCTGCAGGCAGGAATGGGTTTTGGTGTAAACATAAGTGCAGTAGGGAATTTAAAAAAAAAACAGAACTAGATTGAGTGGCCATAGTTATTCCATAAATGAATGGTTGAGAGTTGAGACAAATCAGAGATGTCATTGTGCTGATAGCCTTTAAGGAGTCATTCATCAAGGTAGGAATAGCCACACTGAGTCTGTGTGACATCTATACTGTCTGGACTTGAGGTGTGAGTTCAGGTCAGCTGTAGACATTTTGGTTAGAAGCCTTTTTGGACCTCTGCTACCCAGTGGGGCTGGTGAAAGAAAACACCAGCTCATAATTTAGAGCCTCTGGTATGTGTAACCTCTGTGATCTTGTGGCACCACTTTGTTGCCAGCAGCTGATAGGTGAGCTGACCGTGAGGTTCTTCCTGAGGTGAGCTGTGGCAGCTCTTGCAGAGCTGTGCTGGCACCTGCAGCTGAGCTTCTGGTGATCCCTGGTGGATGCTGTGGACGTATGGAGTGCAGGACTGGGAAGACACCCAAGTTTTTTGCTTGCTTGTTGGCATCTACTTCTAGGAATGGAAGGCAAAGCCAGTGTTTAGTTTGTTCCTTTCCAACCCATCAGCACAGCTGTTGCTTAAGTATGAGGAGGGATGCTGTTCATTCAGATCAGGTAAAAGGCTTCTTTGGACTTCTTTTAATTTCCTGGACAGTGACCTGTGCCCACGATTAAAGTGAAAATCTATTTGAAATGTCTGTCTTCACTTAGGTGTTGTTTGTGTGTGGATGCGTGGGGAAGAAGGAACTTGGAGTTAGTTCATTGTTTTGGTAATAGGATGTTCTTGGATTGTGCCAGAGCTTGCAGATATAGTTTTGTTCCATTTCCTAAACAGGGGGAAATGTCAGTTGGAATTTAATAGCAAGTTAATTAAGTCTTTGTGGGATGAGTTTCAATTCTCTGTGTTCTTGATTTATAGCCTCCTATTGCTATCAAAATCCTCCTATTGCTATCAAAATTATATTATTCTTTCTCCTAATAGGAGTGCAGAATTACTGTACTAAAAAGTGATTTTGTTTTATTAATATAAGTACCTTCAATCTTTGCTTCAGCCTGGCTGTAATGTGAACATCATTTACAAAATTTACATAAAAGTGAGTTTAATCTGGACTTGCTAAAGGACAAGCCATCATTGGTTCATAGAAGCTATATCTCATGTTTCTCCATTGGCATTGGGATTGCTTGTTCTCTCCAGCAGTAGACCCTTCTGCTGCCAAGGTTACTGGAGCTGGTTTCTCCTGCTGCATTTCAGGAAGCAACAGAATTGGAAATACTATTGTTGTGCTTCATGCCTGGACTGTTTGGGTTTTTCTGGTGTTGCTAAGGGAGAAATGAATAGCACTCCAAAACAAAATGGATTGACTGTCAGCTGGAAGTTTGGGTCCAAGATCGCATGTTGAGCATGGGATGTTTCTGGGGAATGTGAATAAAGTAGTTTTGTCACAGCAGACTTACTTCCAGTGAGATTTCATTAAAAGCAGAGAAAACACTGTTCTGTAAGTTTTTATGGGAAAAGGGGGTGAAAGTGGGAGAGACCTTTAAAAGCTGCTTCTGTGTCTTACCAAACAGGTGTCACTTTATAGCATCTAGGTCTTTTTAGTTACCCCTTCCATCTGCCTACATCTCTTGTCTGGCCAGAGTGAGGAACTGCTCTGTTTTTTGGGGTTATTTAGAGATGGGCTATGAGGACACTGCTTCACCCTGCACACATACAGAGTTTACAGTGTGCATTGTCCATCCAGACATTCCATAGGAATGTTATCTCTGTATCTGCTGCAGAGGAAGCAGCTCTTGAGTGCTGGGACTGATGCCTGTGCCTGACAGTCACCAGGGAAGGTTGGCTGCCTCACCATGTGCTGACCCTGCTCATGTTCCTCCTCTTGCCTTTAACATTCACCTTTAAAAAATTTCTTTCCTTACCATCCTTGCCAGAATAGGTAATTAGAATAGGAAAAAGCTATTAATAAGGAACAAACATTGCTCAAAAAAAAAAAAAAAACACAAAACCTGCTGGAAAAAAAAAAAGGAGGTGCAAAACATTAATGAGAGTATTCTAAGCTAAATACCAGTGTCTGTGTAGTAAAACACCTGGATTTAATTTTACAGACTAGTCACCCTCAGGCCTCTGTGAGTCATTTGTGAGCATGTCCTTGCCTGCAAACTTTTAAGAGCAGCTAAATACTCTGAAGTAACTTGCTTGTCACAGTGTTCCCGGTTACACTTACTTTCCCTATTGCTTACTAAAATCTACCAAAACCAAGATGACCACAATGTTTCTGGCATTTATAAATAGCTTTACAAATGTTTTCAGCAATTTCCATTCACCAAGTACTCAGTTCTGCTGAGCAAGCTACAGATGGGGTCTTTGATAAGCATCAGGTACAGAGTTTTAGCATTGAAAAATACCTGTTGTGCTTCAGTTTATGATTGCTTTTTACTAAGTTGTCACAAACTCCAGAGCAGTGAAGCACGTTTGAAGTGTATATACACACACACACACATATTTCTGTATGATTGTGTATAGGAGAAAATGAAAAGATTGCTTGCAGTACTGTCACCTTATAATGGATTTATGGGACAGCTTGAAAAGAAATAGACATTAAATATATAATGATCACCGTCCTCTTCATGAGGCAAAGAGAAGAAAGATGATGTTACAGGAATAACAACATCTAGTCATGCAGGTAAAACCTTGTATTTTATATTCTCCATGTGTTTTTCTGTGTTACAGTCTGGTTTGTTCTATGTATTTTTTTCCATGGCTGACCTTTGAACCTTTTTCTTTAATAAACTAGCTTGTTAAAGCTTTGTAAAGCTCATCCAAGTGAGGCTGAGCCTTGCCTCTTGTTACAGCCTTGTCAAATAAGCATGCTCTAAAAGGCAGACTCAAATAACGTTTTGCTGAAAAATGCTCTTGCTGCACTTGAAGCTAATGTCATTCCATTTCTAGCATTTAAAAGGTCCTAAATATATTCAAGAACCTCTTTTGTTGTCTTCATGAGCACTGCTGAGGCTGGGTTTTACTCCTGAATGTGGATCCAGTCAATGTTTTAGGTGAAAGTTTTGATTCATGGTTTTTGATTTTCTTTGAGCATACTTACCCAGCATGATTTGCATCCTAGTCTGTTTGGGGTTTTGGTTGGTTTTTTGGCATTGAGTTATTTATATATTTATAAAGTTATTATAGATATTGAGTTGGGGTTTTTTTTGCCTGCACAGGTGGAAAAAGTAATCTTAATCCTGAGTCTTTCATCTTCTGCAGAGAGAGGCTGTCAGTCCAAGGGAAATGAAGTGCTTGTCAGCTGGGGGCCATGAGAGCACCACATTCAGTCCCAGGGAAAAAGATTGTCAATATCTAGCCACTTGTACAATGTAACACATTTTTAGTATTTTCTAGGATAATAATAAGAAGGGAAAAATCAGGAGTCTGCCACCTATATTTGTACAAATGTACCTTCAGTGTAATTTCCCTTTGCTCCCAGTGAATATTCAGTTCTGTGTTATACTGCATGCAAGTTACAAATGAGCATTTGTTTACAGCCTAATTAAGCATAGCTCAGAGCAGTGCTTAACTGCAACACTTCAAGTAATACAGAGGAACTTCAAGCCAATCTGGCTAACAAGAAGTTAATTTTGTGCTCAGCCCAAGGTTGTGCTAGCTGCTGTCTCTGTAAGGTTTCATTGTGTCTTGCCCTCTGTGTCCATGGAATAGTACTTGGACAATCTTCAGAGGTCACAGAGAAACCTTTTAGGATTTCAATTACAGCAAGAAATCCTGCAAGAAGTGAGACAGAGACAGAGCATGATGGAGTCTTTCAGTAAGCAGAGAGATTGTCTGTGCACAGATGCTGGCTTTGAGTTTCTCCAGCAGTTCATCCATTGATGTCTGAATGGCTCTGAGGTGAAAGATTGCTATGACGGCATATAATCATTAAAATGAAGAGTTGAATGAACTTCATAGGAAGCTTTTTATATGTTACTTTTATCCCTTAAATAAATAAATAGCCTAGTAGCTCTGTAAAATAAATTTTACAGCACTGTAAACATGCTCACATCAGTTTCTCCGATTTGCCTCTTTCCCAAGCTTTCTCCAACGTGCAGCTGTAAAAGCTGTGATGTTTAACTTGTCTATCAAAATGCTCAAGGATGATGTGCTTGCAAAGGGCTTGTTTTATCCCTGTGCCAGAGGCCTGGAAGTGCTCATAGTCCTACATTTATATACTAGCCATTAAGAAAGGGGAGACCCTAGTAAAATTCCAGCAAAAATAATACAAAAAAACATGTACAGTGTCAGACATGATTCATGATGACTGCATTCTTTGAGTTTGCAGCAGTCTCTGCTTTCTGCATAATTGAGTTCATCTCTACTACAGCTTTATCTTCTGAACATCTTAGGTGCAACTTAGTGGCAATATCTAGGTATGAGGACTGATGGATTGTCGGGGAATTATTTGATTATCTTCATTTCTTTATTTTAAAATACACTAATGTAGGGAAGGAGAAAGTAATTATTTTTTCCTCTTAAATCATGTCACAATATTTATATAAAATTTCAAACGAGTAAGGTCTCACTGAGTTCAAGAAATATATTGGAAATACTTGAAGAGGAGGTATTTAAAGTCTGACTGGATAGATCCTCTGATTGCTTGGCTTAGACTTGCAGTCAATGCAGAACTCTGACCCTGATATAGAAGGACTTCTTCCATGATTTTTTGTTCAAACTTAATTGTGTTGGTGCAAAACTTTTGCAAGGCCAATTTTTCTACAGTGACTTAACAGATCTTCTGAATGGTTGTTGAAGATATTTCTTTATGCTGGGCAATTCTGCTTTTCCACTATAACCATAATGAAGTATTTTTGAAGGATATATTGGACTTTGCATAACACAATTGCAAATTAAGTTTGTATGTTGTAGCTGAATTACCAGTATCTGCAAATAAATATCTATTTTGATTATTGTTTGCATATTGAATTATAAAATGTGTGGATTAATGTAAGACAAACTTGTCAGTCTTTACCTACAACAGACAAGTAGTAGGAATGGCCATGGTTCTCATATTATTTGCTTGCAGTAGCATTTTTTTTTGCTGCTGGAAAGTAGCATGTAGACTAATGAACATATCCAGCATAGTTGTTTTGCCCACCTACAGAGAGCCCTTTTTTGAATTTCAGCTTGGAATAAGTGGAGATAAAAAACTTAACTTCAAAGGATGGATTGGGATTTCTTGGTGAAGGAAATCTTCACATTTTTGTGTCAAACTTTGTATCATGAGTGGTCAAATCAGCAGTAGGCTCAAACTCGGTGCGTACATCTCATAAAAGCTCTGTTAGAGATTTGGATTTAATCACCCTTAGGTTGTCAGATCCCTGCTGTCAGATGCAGTCATGGTAGTCCCAGCCTTTTACTGTCCTTACAGTCTGCTCACAGACCTCTTCAGGTAGATGCTTGCTTCTTGTCAAAAACAGCAGCAAGTGCTGTTTTGGGAAGGTATTGCATTCCATATTTTGCTTGATGGGCCTTATGGTCTGACCAAGGGACCGTGGTGCATGCTCTGTTCCTCCTCACCTCTTATTTGGGTTGCTTGTCTCCAGTTAATGTTGACACAGAGAAGGATCTTTCAAGTGGTTTCATGCTGTCTTAGGGTAGTAAAGCTATAAAAGATGATAGGTTGCACAAGTGCCTCTTCCTCTTTCTGTTGACCACAGTGGGAACCTGAATGACTGGTGAAGACAGAATGTGCTTTGACTGAAGTGGCTAGTGACAGCTGAAATGACTGCCACCTTTGTGTGGTTCAGGAGGAATGGAAACCAGGTAGTGATCTGTGATCATGAAGATCCTTTCCTTACCCTAAGTTATTGAGCTGTTTTATTAGGACCAAATTGGGCCTTTTTTTCTAAACGGGAAATTTTTTTGACCATGTACCTGAATGGCCAATGTCCTGAATTTCCCCTGGAAAAAGCAGCAGGGTTTGTTTATCTGCAGAGATACTGGCAGCTCCAGTGTTGATTTTTTTCTATCATTTGTTAAGGGCCTGTGAAAAATGATGTGTTTCATATCACAGTCTTGTTTGCAAATTCAAGTTGGTACTCTTCCACATCTGTTTAGCAGTTTCACTTCCGTGTACAGTGTTCAGACATTTGAAGTACCCTTTTCAATAGAGGAGTATAGATAAGATTTAGGGAGGGAATACAGATTTTCATGGACAGATGGTTTTAGCCATTGGTACTTAATACACAATAGTGATGCCAATTTTTGAGAAAAAAAGGTAATTTAGTAACAAATGGGAATCTGGGCTGGGAAGTATCTCTTCTTCAAGAGCCAGTAAGCCCATGGAGGGGAGAGCAATAGCAAGAGTTTCTAAGGGAAAGGAATTGGACTGCCATTTCAGAAGTAGTTTACCTCTGATTTGCTACCATTAGCTCTTATTATGTGTGGAAAACCAAATGCAAGAAACTCGAGTTGGTTTGTGAAGAAGGAAGGAGGTTTAATTTCCCCAATTGATTATCCTTGTTACGGACAATCAAAATCATTAAGATCTCTTTCGGAATCTTTAGCTAACTAAAAAAGCTGAATTTGTCATCTCAATGTGCTTTCCATGTTGAACCCCAGAATGAGGCTACCTGGTAATTTATTTAATCCAGTCTGTACATATGGAAAATAATGGTGTCTGCAGAGAAGATTAAGACGTTTGGCTTAACGAGGCACAGTCCATGGAAGGGAAGTGTGTTATATCACACTCGAAGAGAATGTACCTTTTCACTTCTTCTTTAAACAGGGTTTTCATGGTGTAGCTGAAGGAAATTAATGCACTAGCTATTTTGTTATGTTTTAAAAAGTGCAATTCATAGGGTGCACAGGTTGGTGAAGCCTTGGTTGATGTGAGCCAAGCAAATTTAGGTTCACTGAAAGAAGAACCTACAGAACTCTGGAAACAAGTCCAGAGTTATTACAAGTTACACTTTAGGTCTGATTAGTATCAGTTATGTTGAAGAGTGTATAAGCAACAGTTGAACCAAAGACAGTTGCAGTACCAAGTATTCTTTGTTAATACTCAGCGGGTAGCAAAATGCTTTTGCCATGTGTAATCTTGTGCAGGAAGATGGGGGAGTTGTGGAAGAAGCAAGTGTAGTGACACTTTTCTATGCTGTACAAAAGGCAAGATAGGCGTTCCTCCAGTAAGAATCCTTATGCTCTGCCACCACCCAAAGCCACCAACCTTCTGAAGCTTAAAAAGGCAGTAGTTTTCCTTATGTGTAGAATTGTCTCTACATGAATGAATTGAAAGTGATAAGTAGTGAAATTTACTGAGGTCAGCAGATTAGGTTTGACACAGTTAGAAATGAAGGATTAATTAACAGTTAATATTACTGTCATTTATTAATATAATATGTTTTTAAAGGGCACTTCAAAATAAATTAGTTTTCTCATGTACAACCATATATTTAACCTGTGAAATTCTACATGGCAATTGAATGGAAGAATTAGATATTGAAATTTGAAGTGTATAGAATGATATTTAAGTGTATGTTATTCATTTACATAAATACAAGACTGCAATAAGCATAGAGATAAAGGAAGCAGATCTTAGTATTCAGATTCATATCAAACCCAGGCTGCTGTTTGGGGAAGGAAGGGAAGGGAAAAGCACTGTTTATGTTGAAATATATTTGGTTCAAGTTTTGTCTAGAAGGTAGTATTAAAATTTTATGTTGCCCAGGACCCTAAGATCCTGAGATGTTTACATGTCCTCCATTATATGTTGATCTAAAGTGTACTTTTTCCCTTTTGAGGCTAGCTTTCTTAAACTTATGTCGCTGGGTCTGTGAGCCAAGTGCACAGCATTTAAAAAATGTTTTATTTTGAAAGGGAATGGAATTATGCACTCATGGAAATAGAAACTTCAGAATAAGAAAGATGTCCAAAGGTTGATCTACCTTCTTCCGGTCAGTCTGGGGGCGGGGGGGGAATGAGCTTGGGAAAAGGCATTTTCCTTTAATAAACCTGACACTAGTGCCTTTATATTCTTTTCCATTTTCTCTGTGGTTCAGTTCAAGAAGGTTTCAATGACCCAGATTTTTTCTCAACATAATCCTAAAGAAGATCCATGATATAAATACAGAGCCATCAAAATAATTTGAGAAAAAAATTATCATTCATGCCAGGACATGATATCTTTGCATGATGGATTTCTTTAACCCCTTGACAATAATTTAGGGAGGGGAGAAAGGGGCAGAAGAAAGCATGCTTGTAGGTAATGACATTTATGTGTTATCTATAGCACATAAAAATACAGAGTCAGCTCCCTTGTCATTGCCTTTTGGAGTCTTGGAAATGGTTGGTTTCTCTGATCATCTACAGTAGAAAGGCCACTGTTAAAAGATTTGCCACTTAATATCATGCAGAATTGGTTTCTAGAGGGTGTCTCTTATCTTAAAAGATTCACCCAATGTTTGCTCTTTTCCTCTTGGGATTTTTTTCATACCCTTTTGCTAGCACTAAACAAAGAAACTAGGCATGTGAGCTATTTGAATATAATTGTCTTTTTAATACAGGTAATTATTTTAAATGTTTAATGGTATCCTCATGAAAATTGTTGCATAAACTTTTCAATTAGAGAGAAGGCTCTTTGATTGCATTTGTGTAAAATATTTAATTGGGTGGACAGCACAGAATGAATATGTTTAGAAATTATCTCAGATTACCTGCTTGTAGGGGGATGCCTATAGGGAGGAGAAAGATTTGCTTCAATTAACTTCAAAGATAAGGTAGTTTAATTGGAAGCTGACTGTGCCTTGACAGCTTCAGAGCAGCAGTGACTTCCATGTAAAATAATCTGAAGCAGATGCTGAATGAAGAAGTAGCATTTTCTTTCATGCAGCCTTTGGCATCAGATCTCTGGCATTATGTTATCTAGTTCTATATGAGGAAGCATTTTTTTATTGTGACATTGATTTCAGTGCAGTACTTCATATTTGCACCTACGCTGTTAAGTTCATCAGCCTTTGACAAACAGACCATAATGCTAACTTAAAGGGAAGTTTAAACCACTTTGGCTTGACTTGGGAAAACAGTGATGAAGAATCCTACAAAAAGACCCATTTAGGGTTCCTGGTCTACAATCAAACTAGATATTTTTTATGCTATTAGTTAATGTCATGGTTATGTAACTTTTCACTATCTGTATAAGAGCTTGGAGGCTAGAGAAATGGGCAGCAAGAAAGCTCATGAAGTTTAACAAGGGCAAATGTAAAGTCCTGCACCTTTGGAGGAACAACCCCAGGCACCAGTACATGCTGGGAGTCAGCCAGCTGGAAAACAGCTTGGCAGAGAAAGACCTGAGGGTCCTGGTGAATGTTGGTCCAAGTTGAATGTGAACCAGAAATATGCCCTTGCTGCCAGGAAGGCTGATGATATCCTGGGCTGCTGCAGGCAAAGCATTGCCAGTAGGTTAAGGGAGGTTTATTCAGTGCTAATGAGGCCACATATGGAGTACTGGGTCCAGCTCTGGGCTCCCCAGCACAAGAGAGACATGGGCATACTGGAGAACATCCAGCAAAGGCCTGGAGAGATGATATGGGGTCTGGAGCATCTGTGCTGTGAGGAAAGGCTGAGAGAGCTGGGACTGTTCAGCCTGGAAAAGAGAAAGCTCCAGAGCATCTTATGAATGTGCACAATTACCTTGAAGGAGGGTGCAAAAAGGACAGACCCACGCTCTTTCCAGTGGTCCCCAGGGTTAGAACCAGAGGTAACAGGCACAAATGGAAACACAGGATGTTCCCTCTGAATGTGAGGCAATGCTTTTAACTGTGAGGGTGACTGACTGCTCTTAGTCACAGCCGAGAGAGGTTGTGAATCTCCATCCTTGGAGATACTCCAAGGCACCTGGACACTGTCCCAGAGAAAGGGCTCTAGGTGATCCTGCTTGAGTTACAGGGTGGATCAGATAACCTCCAGAGATCCCTGCTATCCCTCAAACCTATGTGAGCCTGTGATTGTTCCTAAACTTTTATAATGAAAAAAAAAAACCTCAACCCAAAAAATGGTTAAAGGTGTGTCAATCTTCAAGCGTATCATCTCTCTCTCGTGTCTTTAATAATAAAGTTTGGAGTTACAAGGGTAAAGCTCCCTGCTAATTAATTTATAACTACTGAGTTTCTAAGAGTAATATTTTGCTTGCCTGGCATGCGCCAGCATTACCAACATAATCTGCTTGAATATCTTGAAAGAATTCTATTAAAATTTACTTTAGTGGAGGGATTTCTATGTTGAATGTTTGGATCTTATTTGATTATGAATAGTACTGAAATTGAACAATGGCAATCAAAGCACACCTAAATACCTGTTCTATGTCATATATCAGTAAAAACAGAAGAGCCAGTTGTCTGATTTATAAATGATGAGAACCTGGACCAGAGCACTTAGAAGATAATCTGTTCTCTTGGGAAATCCTCAGCCTGAGAGGCACGAAAAAATAACGTCACTCAAATGCTTATTCAACTAGCCACAAGGGATAGAATGAAAGATTACCAGTTGGCAAAAAAGATGATGGAAAACAAATTTAAGGGCTGTGAAAAGAGGTTTATGTGATTCAGTGCAGCTTTGCACTGAAATCTGTTTGATAAGCAGCAGTGGAATACTGATAATGATGTACCTGCAAAGGAGAAAGACACGTGTAGTATGATGGGAAGGACTGGGTGGGGAGGGTGTATTGATGTCAGGGTAAGAGGAGCTGCTCTGGAGTAGGTGTTGGTACAAAGGAGCACTCGCATCTCTACACTGTGACCTGCAGCAGGAGATGCAGAGAGCTGACATGTTAATCTTCAGGAACAGGCTGAAGAGAGGAGCTGCAAGAGAGGAAGGATGGAGCAATTTGTGATGCTTCAGATCAGGCCGCTGAGAACTGGGGAGAACATAAGAGGGGAGAGGCTATTACTGTTCATCTGCTATGTGGCCACAGGTCCTTCAAAGCAACTTGTGTGTGTGCCTGCTGAATGTCTTACTTATTGTCACTTTAGCAAAGTAACCTTCTTTTTTAAAGTTGGCATAAATGCTGCAGACTTCAACCCATATAATACAATCTATAACGAGCTAACTACTTCACTTTTGAGCCACTGCTGCTCCAGGAATTAATGCCTGGAAACCTCAGTACATGTAGATGATAGGGGAGAGCTGGAGGACGTTGTTGTTTTGAGTAGGATTGTATAGAGGACCATTTAGTTGCCTTTGTTTCTCAGCTTTTGCTAAAAACTGGTTGATTCCTTTCAGTTCATAATAGGCTGAATACCAAGCTGCTTCTATAATGTCATGGATTGCTTGTTCGGCATCTTTTTAATTAGTGACATTTTATTTAGTCCAAATTAAATATGCCAGATGTAGCTGATTTAGTGGCTAACAATGATGAGTGAGGGGAGGGAGAGCTAACATATAGCCGTCTGTTCTCAGGGAAGGTTTTTTTTTTTTTTTCCCCTTTTTTTTTTTTTTTTTTTTTTTTATTTCTAGTTCCACAGGAGAAGTTGGAGTGGTAACCATGGCAGCAGGGAATTTGTCCCTGTAAGCTAAGCAAAGGGTTGGGTTGTGTGGGGTTTTTTGTGTTTGTTTTTTTGTTTGTGGTGCCCCTACTTGGAGGAAGGGGTATGCAAAGTGGTCTCAAGCAAGCCCTGGAGAGGGAACTTGGAAATAGATAAGTTAGAGATGCTTGCTGTGGACTTAAACTTGAGAGTTGATCTTCCTGTAGTGTGCACGGATGGATGGGTTCAGCAGTGAAGTGAGAGATACAAAAAATTTCTTGGTATCTTGGATCTCTACATTAAGTATTTTAGGGTGGGGTAATTAGACACTGTATGCTAATAAATCTCTTGTATTACTGTTTTTGGATTTATGCCAATATTTTTTTCACTCTTTTCCACTGAAAATGAATAATTCTTTGCAGGTTGGAAGAAAGTGAGATTTGCATGGGGCTAGCTGCATTCAAGAGAGAATATCCAGTTTAATCGTGGTGCTGCCATAACCCTAATTCTTATATCAGCCCTGGAAACTTCTGCTGTATCACACCATTATTTTCTTCTGATACTTAAATTTACAAAAAATTAAACAGCAGAGCAGTTTCATAGAACAGTTTTCTTCCTATTAAAGAAATCACTGAAATGAGAATTGCACATTCCTGTGGAGAGGATAACATAAGCTCTCTTCTTCCATTGACATAACTTTTCCTGGGTAAAGATCTGCAGGGGGTTAATTCTGGCCACACAATCGATGCTTGCACAGTTGCGCAGAAATCCCTCCCTGCCCAATGAGGGCAGCTCTGTTAAAAGCATTTATTATGTGCATGTGACAAACTGACCCATAAAACATCCTGAACGTTGCAGGCAGCAACAATTAGCTGATACTTGCTGCTTGGAATCGCCGGCTTCCAGAGCCGGTAGCTTGGGAGACGGGAAGTTAAGCAATATTGCTGAATACTGTACGGCATGGAGGCAGCTGACGGCCGGGCATTAGGGATGCTCTGCCATGCTGCTGGAGTTAAGCCTGTCACCCTCTCCTTACAAAGCACCCCGCTGCTACTGTCAGAGCAGTACGAACTCAGCCCGCTTGGAAAAACCCATTGTGCGTTGTGCCCAATGCTGTCAGAGTGCGGGAAATTTGTATTTCCAAGTGTGCTTGAGCTTTTGGGATTTTCAGTGAATGGAAGCCATTGTGCTGTAAATTTCATAGGATGTTTATTCTTTAAATAGTCATCATTCCTTGAGTGCCCATAGGTTGTGGCCAGTTTTCACGAGGAGTCTTTCTTCATGTTTGGCTTTTTTTTCCAGTAGCTTCCGTTATCTTTTTCACTGTCCTAAGTTGTTCTCATCTTTGTTTTTTCGCACTTTGGTTGGTTGTAGTCCTTGTATTTTGTCTCCATGTGACATATCATACTTGATTCTTCTCTTATCAAGCTTTGCATGTTGAATTAATAGAGGTTTTTCTTAAAAAAGTTTCTTTTCTTTTACTTTCTAGCTTCCCCCTCTCTCTTGGCATCTTTGATGTAACTTCCTCTTCTGGGATGTCATTGCTTCATCAGGATGTGTGTGTCCATGTTTGTGTGTGAGGAATAAAGGAACTCTTGTAAAGATAGATAATTGATTTTTTTTTTTTTTTAATCTAGTGCATCACTGTATCTGTTTCTGAAAACTCTTTTCATGCTGCTGAAGTCAATGCTAGCACATCTAGGAGCTGCGGCTTCAGCTAAGAACTTGTTTTCATTAATTTTTTTAATTCATTTTAGCCCTCAGGGATGCAGAGGAAACCTTAGGAACTGTGCTCTTGCAAGCACTGGGGAACAGATTCACAAGTCCTTAAATCCTTGGCTTTTTCACTCCTTGTGATTACTTTTTTGGGAGGATGGAGGAAGACACAGGAGTGGGAAGAGGGTCTATCTTTGTCTTACCCTGTATTGCATTCTAAGTTTAATTTCTGTTCAGCCCTACATCTTAATGCTAGCTTAGATTCCTCTGCTACCAGACTAGGTAAATTGGATTGCATTTGTTCAAGACAAATTTCATAACTACTTGTTCTTAAAATAACGTGTTTGTTTTGTTGTGTCTGGACATTCCAAATACAGTTTATTTGGCATTGTCCCCTATTGTTGGGCTGCTGGTTTTGTTCTATTTCTGTTACTACATCAACCACAATCAAAATCCCAAGGTCTCATCACATAAGAGACAGTCACCACCCCAATGGTTTTCCCATGCATCAAAAATGCATGCATTTTCAAATACCAATCCTCGGTCTCCAAAAACATCTTCGAAGGCAGTCTCTGGTCCCTTTCCTAGTAATATGTGGCTGGACCTGTAGATGTAAATAGCATGCTGCAGCCAGGTCTAGGTGTGTGTGCAGCCCTTAAAGGTGTTCCTCTTGTCCGCTCTGCAACCTCTCTGCTCCTCTCTCCTGAGAAAAACATGCAAGGGAAGGGGGAGTTTGTGGCCTAACCATATAGAAGTTCTGCTTGGATAATTGTAAATCAAAGTGAAAAGCCAACTGCACATTGCTGAGCCCTGTGCTGGAATGGGTTTTTGGCTCATAGGGTGGCCTGGGCCCTAGATGACAAGGGCCTCAGCTGCTGTTGTCACAATGTTTTACTGGGAAAGAAGGAGCCATCCAAGTCTTGGGGACCTGTACCATTTTCCTAAATCCAATGGGAAGCTGTTCCCTGGAGCCTTGTTGCACCTCTGCCAAGCTTCAAATTAGTGTGGTTCTTGTGGTTGGAAGCCTGTGCAGCAAGGAAGATGTGGTAATAATTCCTTTTCTACAGAGTAATTTATAATGGCAAAGCAATTTAAAATACTCAGTAACTAGCTTAGTTACTTAAGGATTTAATCAAGAAATTATTATGGTTTTTCTTTATATTGCCCTTTCTAGGGTTGTTAGTGATTTAAATTGTGTTTGCAAGAAGTTTTGTACTAAACCTTGCTCTTGGAGCAAATTCAGACAATAAATAATGTATTCTGTAAGCGCAGCTGAGGAGAATTGCAAGCTATCTTGGGATAAATTTCACAATAAAATATATGAAAGATAAAGGTTAATGCCAGCAAAATAATTTAATGCCTTTCATTACATAATCAAAGGAGTGTAACAGTGTCTGTAACTGTCTTTTTTAATATATGTAAAGGATCTTGAAACCAGAAAGGATTTTTGCATAAAAAGCAATTGCTGTTAGGAAGAGCTGTGTGGAGAGAAGGGAGCACATTTACAGACTTACAGTCAAAACTAACAGAAAATGCTGGAACAGTCTGGACCCCCAGATCCAAGACTGAGTGAGCTGGCTGTTGCTGCACTCCCTTCCTGCTGGTGCGGACTGTCGAAGCCTATACAAACTGCTTCCCAAGCTTTCTCCCTTCCAGCTTTCTGCAAATACCCTGAAGCTTCAGCAAAATTCATAAAAGGCCTATTGTTACTCTTAGAAGGATTGAAAAAGTCTTTCTCCTTTCTTTTACCTAAAAATGAGAGGCAAATGAGGAATTGAGTGGGAAGATGTGAAAATGTCAAACAGGTCAAATGATCTATCAGAACATCTGAACATTAAACCAAAGTGAGAAAGAGTTGAAACAGCTTTTGGGAATACTGTCACAAAATTGATGTGTTGTCTGTATGTAGGTATGTATCACTTAAAACTACATTCCGCTATTTATTTTTAAAATATGGAAATTACATGGTAGCAGCTTACAGTTTCCAAACCTTCAGCCTCTAAGTATGTGCACACACGTTGAAATAAAATCTTTTGTTCATGCAGGCAGCGGTTATGTCTTGAAAATGTGCTTTGCACAGTTGTATGTAAATAGCTGAGATTTTTGAAGATGCTTCAATGCAGTTGCTCAACAATGCTAAACCTATACAGAGAGCAGTATTTTAGATTTAAGAAATGCTTTAAGTTTTGAGAAGATAGAAGCAGATAATTCAGTGCTTGCATAACAAATAATATTTTTCACATGCAGTTTTGAATTAGAGGAGGAAAAGCTTTGGCTTGTTATTACAATATTTCTGTTTTAAACCTTAGTTGTATCCCAAATGTGCTCATCGTATATGTTCCTTTAAATGTGCTTTGTATACATGCAACGTAACACACTTTGCTTATTTCTTTTAGCTCAAATGTCCACAATTGCAGTGTGTAATTGTGCTAGTTTTGACTGGGATAGAGTCAATTTTCTTCATAGTAGCTGGTATGGGGCCGTGTTTCGGATTTGTGATGAAAGCAGTGTTGATAATTCCAGAGATGTTTTAGTCACTGCTCATCAGTGCTTACAGAGCCAAGGTCTTTTCTGGTCTTCACCCCATCCCTCCAGCAAGGAGGGGAGAAGAATACGAGAGGTTCAAGGGGGCACAGTTGGGACAGCTGACTCCAACTAACCCAGGGGAAATCCTGCACCATTTAATATCATGCTTTGCCTATGAAACTGGAGGAAGAAGAAGGATGGGGGCAAGGAGGGGAAGTGGGGGTTTTTATCTTCCCAAATCACCATTATTCATGATGGGCTTTCCTGGTGGTGGCTGAACACCTGCCTGCCCATGGAAAGCAGGGAATTAATTTCATGTTTTGTCTTGCTCATGTGCATGACTTTTGCTTTCCTGATTAGGCTGTCTTTGTCTCAGCCCATCAGTTTTCTAACTTTATTCCCTCCAATTCTCTCCCCCATCCCACTGGGGGCAGTAAGTGAGCAGCTGTGTGGGGCTAAGCTGCTGGCTGGGGTTAAACCGTGATGTAAATAGTGCAGAGAGACGTTTGCTTGATTAGTCACCACAGTGGCCTGAATTCAGCCAACATAGCTTATGGCATCCATCATAAGTCCAGAATCAGGAGCCTTTGTAATGTGCTTTAGATGTTGCTCCATCTCTCTCCCTTACTTTCACTAGGAATGTAACTCTCTAAAATTACTGGGTGCGTGTGTGACTGGATGTTCATACATGATGGCTTCAGAGAAGCTAACCCTCCGAATACCAATGCTGACTTGAACCCAGCACTAATCCTGCCCTGCCCATCTCTGTGATTCCCAAAACCTCTCTTGCTGGTGCAACCCTCATGGAGTTTATGACTTCAGTATTGATTTTGATGAGCACTGAACATAAGATTATGTTTATGATTGCCCTTCCCCTTCAGGTCAGGTTATTCCTCTGACCCTTGGAAATGGGTTTAAAATTCAGTAGCCCAGTGAAGGGGAACAGAATGAGCATTTTGAAACACAGCCAACTAAAGCAGGGGTTTGTGGGATTTTGTTTTAAGGTTACTGTTCTGAATATGAAAGTCATAGACTAAGATCTCGATCGTACAACAGTTGTTCTCATTTGTTGTTCATAGTCTTTTAAATGTGTACCTAATTATAGTGTATGCCAGAGGAGAGAGTTAATGTTGCTATGAGAACCTTAACCTCAGCATTTCCAAGGGTTTTATGTGTATATGTAGGGGGGAAAAAAAAGCTATGATCAAACACCTCACAGGTGTTTTTTTTTTTCTTTTATAAGGAAGTACTATCTGATGCCTTGTGTATAAGTGATTTTATCCACAATGTATTGCTGTTACCACTGCTGTTTGTCTGAAGGGCTATTTTCCTGCAGGAGAAGTGCAACAGAGTCGGCAAAAAGAGCCATAGGGTTGACGTATATATTTATTTCATTGCAATAGTTGAATTTTCCATGTCTTATAAAGCTGCCTTAATGCTGCTGGGCAAGTAAAGGGGGACTGGCTGGTGCTCCAGCATGTAGATATGGTGAACTGAGTTGCTTGCCTGTCATGTGTATGCTTGCAGAGTATGCTTGCAGGCTTTTCTTTTTCAAAGGTTTGTAACTTTAGGAAGCAAAACCTTCCTTTATTTGTTGTTTTTTCAACCAGGCAAATAGCAGTTCAAGGGTAGCCTGCAGGCTGAGCTCAAGCTTCAGCAGCTTTGAGTTGACCAATCCTAATTGAAAGCTTCCTCATTCCTCCAGTGACTCTGACTCTGCTCTTGTGAGCTGATAAGCTTTGATTATAAAAAGCTTTTAGAAAAAAGATCTCATCAAAACAGAGTTCCGGTGAAAACAGCAAGTACTGCCTGGTACGTAGGTGCCTTCTGCAGTGAGTAGCTGCTTCTGGTTGCACAAGGTACATGCATACCTTTCAGTTCCATTTTCCTTCTATTTGCCTCACTGATTGTATGATTATCATGTCTGAGCACTCTTGATGAATGAAATTGGGGGATGGAAGTCAAAACTTTCTGGACTGATTTTGTTTGTGCAGCTCTTAGTAA
Source organism: Vidua macroura (assembly GCF_024509145.1). Taxonomy (NCBI): domain Eukaryota; kingdom Metazoa; phylum Chordata; class Aves; order Passeriformes; family Viduidae; genus Vidua; species Vidua macroura. The sequence goes on along the minus strand of NC_071571.1, from coordinate 85,034,308 downwards.
TGACTTTTCAGTGTACTTTAATAGCTTTCTGTGAAGTCTCTGATCAACATCTCTTATAAAGGGAAACTCTAAAAGAACTAGTATACTAACACCTTTGATCTATTAGATTTCAGTCAGAGGGCCTTCGGATAACTGGTGCTTCCTTCTTATGTTTGGAGTCATAACCCAGGATTGGTTGGGTTGCTCTGCACTGATATAAATTACGCTGTTTGATTTCAAACTGTAGAATGTAAATGTAAATCTGTTTCCCACTGAAGATTTTTAGCGTAACATCATGTAAAAGAGTGAATTTCTGTGATCATTGTGTATAGTCATAAGTTTTGTTTTGAAGAAAAAGGAAAGACATAGCATAAGAAACGGAGAAGAAATTATGTGACCATCACATGACTGTTCGGGTTTTCTGGTTTTTGTTGTTTTTTTTTTTCCCTTCACATTCCTAAAAAATTTGCATTACTTGATAACACACAAAATACTGAGGGAGGTTGAGGAACTGAGGCTGGAAGATGAAACAGCCATGAAGATACTCAAGATATGCGACCCATTATATGAAACCTCTGAAGTGATGAATATTAATGTTCTTTTAAATTTTTAATTTTTAAAGTCTTTTTGTCTTTAGAAAAAAGAAAAGAAAAGAAAAGCTTGGGGGAAGACTTCTTCCCAGAACAATGGTGCAGTCTGTTATCTGCTCCTTTGCGCTGTAAAGCACTGAATGTTCAGCCAATATAGTGCTCTGCTTGGCTTAGCATTCTTAACCTTAATTTTGAATAGAAGGTGCCTTGTGCTGCTGACGTAATTAGGGCCTTTTGTAAATCACTGTTGCAGGCAGTCTGCTGTTGCATTTCACTGCATTTCTCAGAGGGATGCAGTGCAAAAGTGTCAGACTAACTTTTTGAACCTCTCATCAGGCTAAATGTTTTCATTATTAGGGTATTTTATTTGAGTGAATCTTGCTTCGTTTTCTTTTGCAGATAATAAGCCCTAAAGCAATTTTGGAAATGAAACAGTGTTTCTGCTGGACGAAGTTTGAATAGGGAGCCCTTAAAGTGGGAGGTGTTTCCTTAGGAAAAAAGAGAGAAAAAGGAAAAGTGAGAGAGTTGGATTTGGCCAATTGACTTTAAATCCAGTCCCCTCTGTGATACAGCAATACTGTTATCTGCATCTTTTATCACAGAAACTGTCAGAAAGTTGGAGGTGAAGCTTTGTCAAGCTGGTTTCATATTTGTGGTTATACTTCATAACTCTGCAGCGTTGTGTGGGGGCATAAAATCCCCTTACCTTCCATATAAGCCTCTTAGGGACTGTTGCACTCTTGCCTCTGCAGAGGAACAGGGTTTCATCTCACTTCTGCCTCTCTCCTGTCCCCTGGGGCAGGGTTCAGCTCAGGCTATTACATCCCCTCCTGATGCAGTGTTTTATATCTGTGATGTCAGTGGTGATACATGGCCTTGCACTGTCCTTGATGGCATACACAGCACTATTAATAATCAGTGAAGTTAACTTGCTCATTGCTTCAGTCATGCTGCCCACCCACTGCACTCCAGTCCCTGGGCCTTAAGGGCCCTGTTAACACCCCAAGGGCTGACTGGTCCCATGAATGAACATATCCGTGTTTGTAACCCAATTCCCATAGTGGCTGTGGTGTGGGGATAGTGGGTGCTTTCTTCAGGGCCGGGCTCTCTGGAGGAGGGAATATGGCATTTCAGTAGTAGTACACCAAACAGCAGTGTTGGGTATCCAGTAGTTTGAAATGCTGGGGTACTTCACGGGGGCTGGCATCAGCATCAGCTCAGACTCTGGGCAAGGAGGGGGAGGGTGGGACACGTACACCCCTGACCCCTTTACTTCATACTGAGAGAGCACAGCATGAATGAGCATAAAAGACAGCTGCAGCTTTCTTCCAGTGGCCACATGGCAATAAGGCTTTCAATGCTTGGGAGCAGAGAAAAGTGTGGTGGTTGTATCTTTTCCACCTGCGCGGGTGGAGAGGCACCCTCAGTGAAACAGCTTTGCCTTTCTTCTGGGACTTGGCACTGACAGTGATCAGGTGCTGTCTGTATCACTGCCTTGCTCCCAGCAGGAAAGGAAAAGAGGCGGGGTTTGTCCTCCAGGTGTTGCGAAAGTGGCGATTGCTGTGGCGTATTCCTGATTCGGGCTCCCCTGTGAAAGCTGAGGCAGAGAGCAGAGGGCTGTGCTTCTCGTGACTAATGAATGAATGATGTCACCAGCTTGGTTCCCGAGGCAGGAAATCCATCCAAAATAGTTTAGTTTCAATACAGAAAGTGCAGCTACATGCACAGAGTAAGCTGAAAGTAGAAAGGAATTCTTTCACCGCCAACTTTTCGGTCCAATCTATGGCTATACTATAAAAAGTAGAAGGAAAAAAAAAATACCCAGCGAGTGTTAGTCCCTGCCATTCACCACTAAAACAAACAAAATAGCTACTTTCTGTCTTGTTGCATACTGGCTTTTCGGTGTGCTTGCGCATCCTGTGAGTGAACACGAGAGCTGCGCTCCCCATTCGCGCACTCCGGTGCGATGCCTGCGGGGTGTCTCGGGCATCGATCCCCTCGTGTCCCCCCGTCCCACGGGCGCGCTGCCGAGTGGCGGAGCGGGCCGGCACCGCTGCGGGTGTAATGTGGGGCTCTGCTGCGACACGGAGCTAGCGACACAACAGAGACTTGCCCGCAGGACAGAAAACGGGGGCACCCCCACGCCCAACAAATTCCTGCGTGTATGAGGATGCCTCTGGCTTGGCTACGCGTTGGCAGGAGTGCAGCCGTAGCATTGCACAGCACGCATGCCTTCCCCAGAGCAACCGGGATTCCCCCTCCTCTCCTTTCTAGAGCCCACTTCTGAAAGAGCTGGCTCATCCCTGCTGTCAGATGAAGCCGTTTCCTGAACGTGCGGCTTTGAGTCACTTAGGCTGGATGAGGCTTTAACTCCTCCCTCACTGGGCTCGAATTTGTGCGTAGCCGGGGCACCGGGGAGCGGGGGGTGGGGGCGGCGCCGGCCGTGCTCGCTCTCCCCCGGCGCGGTGGCACCGCCGGGGCCCGGAGCGGAGCCGGGCCGGGCGGGGAGAGGGGAGCGGGGAGCGGCGGCGGAGAAGTTCAAGTGCCCAAGTTGCAGGCGATGACATCAGCGCGGGCAGGCCGGGCTGCGGGCGGGACCGGCACCGGCGCCGGGGCAGCAGTACACGCGTGCCGGGCTCCCCGCCCCGCCGCCGCCCCAGGGGTCTCAAGCGCCCCGAGGTCGTCATAAAAAAAACACATTTCCTTTGTAATTCCTTTTCTTTTCTTTGGTGGGGGGGGAGGTGGGGGAGGCGGGAATAATTTGGAAGTCTGATAGTGTGTGGGAAATGATTACATCAGTCGGAGGGAGGGCTAGGATTGGTCTGCACAGTGTGGTTTGATTCACTACCGCAAAGATTGCGTGTAACCCTTTGAGTGGAGCTCTGGCAGAGTTGTTTCCCTCCCCAGAAACAGTCCCCATAGCAGGGGCTACGTGACAGGTAGGGTACGGCCGCCCCTGACGCCGCCGGCACCCCAGGCGCCCAGCCGCAGGCTGCAGAGGGTCGGCGGAGGCAGAGAACTAACTCTCAAGAGGCAATCCCCATTTAAAATGCCATCTTGTTCTTCCGACTGCTGCCTTTTACGTGCCGTTGAGGTAAGATTTTCCATATCGAATTACCCTCTAGGTTTTTGTTAGACTCTCCTTCTCTCACTAGGATACGGAGCTTTTTAAACACGGAGTTCATTTAAATCTGGGACCTGCACATTTGCCCGGAGAAATAATTTTGCGGGAAGTGTCTCTTGCTTGAGCAGAACAATGCAAAAGGGAAAGCATCTGTATAATTCAGGAGGTGGGGGAGAAGGTTCTTGACTTGTTCTCTCATCCCCATTGATATTTGGGATGTGCAGCGTATGCACATTTGGTTTCAAACTACTTTCAAGCTAGGATCAAAAGAGAAGTCAGGGCAGGGAGAGAAATGTGTGGACTGTGCTAGGTAATTGATTTGCCGACAAACTGCAAGTGGGACTTCCCCACATGAAACAATCAAAAGTTAGTGGGGAACAAGAGAGCCATTTTTAATCTTTGGGGTCTTGGCCTGCTCCTCTGTGAATGTTCAGAGGCCTCTGATGGGATCGCAACGAAAATTGTGTGTGTTTGACTGGATGTGATTTCTCTCGCCCACTGTTGCCAAAGTACTCTCTCGACATTGTTTCACGTTTGCTTACCTTACACAGCTTTATACAGAACCTGCTCTCTCACTTTTCCTGTGTACGTGGTCATATTAACCCTGCTGAATCTTTGTTTAGTGCAGGGAGGTGTTGGGGAGGGGGGAGGGGAAATAGGTCTAGGGGGCATCGAGAGAAAGTGTTACAAAGTGAGTCATCCATTTCATTTGTCCTGGCTGCCAAGGTGCTTGGAACCCTCACACCAAGAGGATGATGCTTTTCTACAGTAGCTGTGTGGTTTGCCTATGTTCAGAGCTGTTGATCTGTAAGTGTACCCTTTATGTTGCAGGATGTAAAAGTCTTTAGTGAAGATGGAACAAGCAAAGTGGTCGAGATTCTAGCAGACATGACAGCCAGGGACCTCTGTCAGCTGCTCGTTTACAAAAGTCATTGTGTGGATGATAACAGCTGGACTCTAGTGGAGCATCACCCTCACCTAGGATTAGGTAGGGAATGGTCAAAGGGGTGGCATGGTTACCTGGGAACATAAAACGTGTAATTCATATAAATGTGCTTCCAGACGGAACGTTTTCTTTTCCACTGCTTTTATTTGTACAATTAGCTGAAGTCACATATGTGCTTTCTGTGTATTACAATTTGATGTGTTAAGCATTTAAGCCATTTAAAGTCCTTCCCTTATTTCCCATCCTCTGTTTTTTTTTTTTGTTATAAAAAGAAGAAGAATTGTCTAATCTTCACGCTAGCGCTCTGTTGCTACCTTGCTGTGTCTGAAGCTATTGCAAATAAACAGCTTAGGCAAATTAAGCTTGATCCTTAGAGTACGGCCCTATGAAACAGCTCAGCTCATCACCAGCTGGGAGACCTGGGTGAACAGACTCAGCCTTACATACCTACAGTAATGCTTATGAAAGCTAGACATGCTGAGGTGGGGGAGGGGGTTAGCTAAACTTGACTTCAGGCAGGGAAAAAAATGGTGGCACCACCCACAAAGCCATGGGCAATTTCTGGACCAGCGGTGGTATCTGCTCTCCAGGCAGCAGCTCCTCCACCTGATTGATATTAAGGTGTCATGGTTACAGTTTCAAGAAGGCAGCAAGAGGAAGAACCGTGGGGAATTAAATAACACCGTGAATTGGTTTAATTACAATACCTGAAAGGATCTCATGTTATTCAGTCTTGCTTTTCCTGTTATTTTGTGGCACTGATTAGTTACAGGGTTCTGCTGTGCAGCTTGCAACAGCGTATCGCTCAGATAATGCTATCTATAATTCTCCATGGCATACAATAACGCTTTAAAAAGTGTAGCATTTGGAGTATTAGTCGATATACTTCATGGGAAATGTTTTTTCTAGAAAACAGAGGAAGGCAAATCATAAGCTGCAGTCGCCAGCACTGGAATTGTGAATGCTATCTGTAGCTAACAGAGCGGGTTTTATGTCTAAAAATGTAATTCAGAACCCTTACGAATAAAAAAAGGAAATGATTTGCTGGAAATGTGATGCCCTAAACCAATACTGTTAAACACTAATAAATTCACTGCTCTGCAGACTAACACTTAAAAAAACCCAAACACGTAGGATACCCTGATTAGTTAATGGTTTCATTATCTCTCCTGATGTAGAAATATATGAAAAAATTAACATGAAACACTCACTGGTCTGCGTCTTTGATATACTTTAAATTCTGAGGACATAGGATGAGGTGAAGAATTAAGGTATAAATTACAGAATCTTTATCTCTGTAGCTTAATACGCCACATGCGCTTCTAAAAACCTTTACAAATTTGCAGTTTTATCAATGTTCATTAAACTACCAGGCTCTCTTTTTCTATATTCTCTTTCCCATCATTGCTGATTACCAAGGTATTGTGTAAACAGAAGCCTTCTCCTTTGTAACCAACATCCTTCTCCTGCCAGATTCATTCAATGATGCCACAATTCAGTGTTTGTGACATCACAATAGCTTCCATGGTGACTAATTGTGCTGTCAAACTCTGGTGTGTGACATCTCTGAATGAATCGGGCAGGAGGCTGATTAGGAAATCAAAAGCTTCTGTTTACACACAAATAACTTGGTAATTAACAATGATGGGAAAAGAGCAAGATACTTATCGGGCTGCATTTATATACATGGGGACCTGCCTGCCTTGGACCTCTGTCTCACACTGAAGCACAAAGCGGGCCCCCAGAGAAGCAGGGTGTGCAGGTTGGGGCTTCAGCAGCCACCAAACTTGGTTCCACAGGGATGGTCCCAGGGCTGTCCCCTGTAGGCCACGCTGTAGATCAGTGTGAGAAGTAATGCAGCCTTTGGGGGTGTAGAGCCAACAGACAAAAAAATATTTAAAGAATTTTAAAGAATGTAATTATACAGATTTCACATATTTGAAAGGATGAGGACAGAAAAGGAAATAAATTAGTTAATTTAACAGGAGACAACATCATCCAGTTTATTGAATTTGGGGTCTTAAGTAGACATATTCAATAAAGTTTAAATACCAGCTTTCGTGCTTCCACCAGTTTTGGTTGAACTTTGAATTTTTTATTATTTGGCTGCTTATTTCTAGCTCCTCTGTAGCTTACATGCTTTCCTGTATTTCGGAGACTGTCAGGTCAAGGTAGTAATCTGTCTGCAGCCTGGTTGAGGTTATCATCAGGCATCTGATGGTCCATATTTGTTCCTCTAGATATAAGATTACTAGTATAAGTATGAAACAATGATGAATGAATACATAGTGTGAAGAGAAATACAGTTAAAGAGCAGTCAGAATTATGTGTTTCTAGAAGACATTATTTTTTGTACAATAAATCCTTGCTGACTTAATGCTCTAGGTGGCAGTCTTGAAGCCCACCAAAAGAGAGGAGTTCCTTCATTTAGTGAACTATTGTTTTTTTTCTCCCCCTATTTTGCCTGATAGTACTTTCCAAGAGCTTGGTTTGCAGAACCAATTCATTGTTTTACCATTGGACAGACCGAGGACAAGTTCAAATTTTTGAAGCCAGCTGCATATTTATCATTGCCTTGGTCTTTGACGTCCCACTTTGTAAGGAACCTCCACCTCACTGTTCACACACATAGCCAAGTATACTCCAGATAAAATGTGCTTACATATAACTTTAAACAGCTATTTGACTGCACAAAATTTTGTGTTCTCACTGGAGGCAGTGGTGTGACAATTTGCCATAAGACTTTCTTGATTTGACATTTGAAAGTGGTTCCTGCTGCACCATGCTGCTCATATCTAAAGCACATTGTAGTCAATATTTAAGCAGTCTATGAAATTTGAATTGGTCCCATTATTTCATTTGCTACTGTAAGTATATCTAACCTGTTTATAAAATGTGGTATTCCCCCTATGTTCTGTTCCGTACTTAACTATCATCATTTTAGGATGGGGACAGAGATCTATCTATTGGACATAAACAAAAATAATAATGGTGAAGACATTCACATGATTGTATGTGCCTGGACACTGAAAGAATCCCTCCCTACCTACACACTTCATTTTTTGAGTTCCAGAATTAACTGTACACCTTACTAAATAAAATTGAAGCAGGAAAGAATGTAGTAGGGCTCTGAAATATGTGAGGGTTAGAAGAAATCATTACTGCAGTTTTGTACCTAGATTTTTTTTGTTAACATGCATTGATTTCCCTTAATATGAGTGAATTAAAAGTGGAACAGTTAAACATAGCACTTGCTTAAATGCAAAATCAGGGCGGGCTCAGGGCGGGATACAGGGGTCCGCCTGTCATTTGTAGTGATTCTCTGATTGGGAATTTTGGCTATACCTGTGAGTTTTTTATGATGGAATCCAGCTCCTTTTCCCACCTTGTATCACTACTACAGTTCAGTAGAAGTTCTGATAATAATGCAGATTAACTTGGGTGGGGTGGAGGAAAAGTCTGTTCCAGGAAGTGTGTAGAGAAGACTGACTGGAGCCTATCAGATAAACTGAAAGGACTCATTTCTGGTCACTTCAACAGCAATGCCACTTGAAGACAGACTGACCTATTGAACTCAACAGGCTGACATCTGTGCTTCTAGTTTTTGTAGCAGGAAGCTCAAAGCAGGGCTGGGTTGCTCGTGTGTCAAGTTCATCCCATTTGTACCAACCAAATGCAGATTACCAAGCATGTCCCAAGTGTAAACTTCTATGAAGTAATAGCAAACTGACCAGGACTAGCTTCCTTTTTTTACATGCACGTGCTATGAAATGCTGCACCTTTTCTCCAAGATGGCTTTGGCCATCAAAATGAAAATACTAAATCAGCTGGAGTATCACCATAGAATCTCAGGTCTTGATGTAGTAACAGAATACATCTAGGTCAGTTGTCTAAAGCACCTAAGAAACAGGCACTAAGTATATTTACACAAACTAAACACTGAAATACAAAACCAATTTACAAATGTTCATCTATACTTCATTTCCTCAGAACAGAATAAAGAGTTTGTCCCTTACAAGCAATTTTTAATGTGTTAGGAAAGCGAAGACTACAAGTTTGGGTGGTGGCAGAACTAGACTGTAACAGGACATGTGATCTTTCAGGATTCATACTGCGATGAAGCTTCATACCAATGTAATGAAATGTTTTTTGGAGGAAGCATAAGTTAAAAAATAGGCCTTTCACCCTCATAGGCCCACAGTCTTCATCACAATGTGGAGGAGATTTGACTCATCCAGTTGCTTAAAAACCACAATAGTAGCACCAGATTAGCAATACCTGAAACTTTATCTGCAAAGCCCCTAGAAACGTGCATGTTTAAGTGATGAATGCTGAGGTGGTGCCAAATGTCTTTTATTAACAGCCACCCTGTAGCAATATTGTTGCGCACATTAGTCAAAGAACTACCCCTTCAAAGTGATGTTACACCTGATGCACTAAGAAATAGCTCTTGGTTTGAGAGCAGCCCACTATAGAGGTTTTTCAATGTTAACCCCTTTGAAAACAATCTAAAGCAAGGCTGGACATCACAAATGCACAGTAAATGCTGAAGTCATCAATGAGCTGGTGATGACTGACAGCCTGAGTACAGGAGAAAAAAATCATGGAATCATTCAGTCATAGGTTAAATCTTCAATCAAAGACCATACCAGACGTAATCTGTGGTTCAGTAATTCAAGTGATATTCCAGAGCTTGCTCTCTTTGAGATGCCAATGACTGCTTGCTTTCTATCCTGAAAACACCCCAAGAGAACTTGGGTGGCACCCTGGCATTTCTTACTGCAGGAATACAAGGATTGCAGGAACACAAAGTGGGGAAGGGACTTTCCTGACTTCTTTGGAAGTCACAGGCATTTTGTTTAATGTTTTGCAAAAGCTAAACAAAAGCTAAGCAAAAGTTTTGTTTGACCTAATTTTTAAATTTTTTATTATATAAGGCATGAAAGCACTGACTAGTTAAAACTTCTGAAAAATACCTAAATATTTTCTGAGAAAGTTCTTGTCAAGATAATGAGTTCATTAAATAGTGTACACTTAGCCAGTTGCCTTCTTTTGAGTTACTGCTTTCAGTGAATTGGGTTTGTTAAGCTATCTGTTCATGCTTTGATGTGCCATTCTTTTGACCAGAGAAGTGGTGGTTATGGGCAGTTACCTTGTAACCAAATCTAGAGCAGAAAATTGCCCTGTCATGTGTACAAAACATTTGTCTCTGTCAGTATTCCTGTAAAGTAGATCCTGTGACCTCTTTCATAATAAACCCCATTGTCTAGCATCTACAATAAAGGCCTGAAGTTCACCTTGAAATGGACTGGTTTTATAGAGTGTGATCAAATACAACAACACTGTATTTCTGTGATAGTTCAAGACCTAACAGTGGCCTTTCTGTAACTTTTTTCCCCCTTAAACCTGTCCACCTTGCCAATTCCACAGCACACAACCATTGCCAAAAGAAGGGGTTTGTCTGTATTATTGTAGCTACTGCACACAAAACAAAAATTACTGATTTCTCAAAAGTCTGTGCTTATGAAGCCCTGATATATAAAAATTCCTTGAAGAACATTGTCATATAATGTTAAACTTTGTAATACATTACAAAGTAAAGTATTGTCTCATGGCAATATGCTAGAATGTGTTTTGCTAATTTCTTAAAAGGTAATAGAATTACACTGGGTTGTTTCAACTTCTGTTCTTAGTTGGTCTCACTCCTGCTGGTTGGCTGTGTACTAACACCATGTTCTTTTTCCGCAGAGAGGTGCTTGGAAGATCATGAGCTCATAGTTCAAGTTGAATCCACAATGGGAAGTGAAAGTAAATTTTTGTTCAGGAAGAATTACGCAAAATACGAATTTTTCAAAAATCCCATGGTGAGTCTCATTCTTTAGTTGTTTACACCACAGAGGGGTGGACTGCAATAACATTGCTGGGCACTGTGATGTTTTAAACATTTATTATTAAACAAAATAGGTAACCAACTAACAGAATTCCTTCCAAAGAAATTTTAACCAATGTTTAAATTACTTGTACTCTTCTTCTAGCCTAAAAACCTCAAGTGTTCCCAGGTTACCAAATATGCTTGTTTCAAAATGTCTGTAGTTACATTGGAGAGTGACCAAGACAGGGAAATTTTTGTAAGTTCAAGAAAAACCATCAGAAGCACAATTTACTCATTATCGTCAAAGTTACTTGATTCAAAGCAAATTCATCACATAACAAGAAGTATCCAAACCTTTTAATTTCTGACTGTAATAATTAATAAAACAGCAAACCCATCTGGGTAACCCCTAAAGGACTTACTCCATACATGGAATTTCCAGTTTATCGTTACATAAGCATTGTTTCACCTATAGCTGTGCTTTACTGATGTGCTCTGCCTTCTTTACTGATCACAGTAGCTTGCCCTCTCTATACCCTCGGTATACCCATGCTTGAAAAGTACTGCATGCCATAGCTATTCCTGGATTTTTAAGATCCTTTGAATGTTGTAATTTTAAGCAGGTTACTGTGTAACTGCTTACCTGAGGATGACTTTCTCACATTTTATCCAAACAATTATGTTGGAGCAGACTGTTGTTATGAACCAATGTCAGCTGGTGCGACCCATCAAGATAGTTGAGGAAGGGTAATCCAGAGGTGGTTAGGTAAGAACAGATTTTGGGTCAGTCAGGCATCTGTGGTGCGAGAGGGAAAAAAGATATACAAGGTCATGTTTAAACTCATTGCTGAAGAAACTGCGGGTGGTAAATTAATTCCTTTCCTCGTAGATGCAAGTGCACAGTTGCTGCATCCTCACATGTGTGCTTGCATGTACATTTGTCATCTGCTGGTGCTTGTTTCCGAGTCTGTGCCTTGACTTAGTCTGTAAAATGTTTCTGTACGTGGAATGTTCCTAGTTTTTCACTTCTGTTGATCTCACCATCTGATAGCCTATGAACATCTGAGCATTGTACAGAAGTTTTGGTATCATAGGAGCTAGCACATTAGTTTCATGTGGTATATTTTAATTAATAACAGAGCATGGGAGTAAAACCCAGAATGCTTGGCATTCAGTCCCAGGCTCCTGCAATCACAGAATAAATCATTCTTGTGGTGTATGAATGCGAAGGCTCCCTATCCGTTGCATTAGCTGTTGCCATATGGCACTGTTTCTACTCAAGAGAGGCTGGTAAATGTTAGCTTTCATAACTCATTGTGCAACTTACCTGGCAGAAGGGTGATCCCTCTTCAGCCCTTCTCTTTATGCCCTAAAGACTGAAATTTATATTGCCTGAAAAGTGACAAATGTTCTAAACTGGAAATGTTTTTGTTGTGATTCATCTTGTTATAATCAGTCATTGTTTTATTTCAGGCATTTCTGGATGTCTCCATGCTTCAAATAATGTTTAAAAACTTCAAGAATGATTTCCTGTCATTGCTGTGTATAGTAAATTCAGTGTACCAAATTATACAGGAATTTTAAAACATAGCAGATGAAAGGGGAAGTGGAGGAATAAATCTGAAATCAAGTCATTGGTGCAATAAGCAAGGAGTCAGTGCATACTCAACTTGCAGGACCATTCCTCCTTATCTTTCCAAGAAAGTGGAGGCTGTTAGAGATCCCCAAAAGTACTCAGTAGAAGAGGAAGTGAGAGGGAAATGCATTTAGGAAATGCTGCATATCAGATATTTTAAAAACCCACAATCTGTCTGCATGGGCATCTGGTGAGCAGAAGGAAGGGAAGAACTGCACTTGAAAAGACCTAGTATTACTTTCTGTGTCAGGGGATCTCCAAATTGATTTAATAGTGATAGTTCTAAAAAATTAATGACTGGAAGAAAATGTCAAAAGTTCTCTGTAAGTGTTTAAATATAATGTGACTTCCAATTGTCTTCTTTTTGTGTCTAGAATTTCTTTCCCGAACAAATGGTTGCCTGGTGCCAGCAAACAAATGGCAGTATCCCACAGTCACAACTTTTGCAGGTACTGTAAATTATCCGTATGGAGAAAGAAGGTGGAGGGGGAGGGGTTGAGAGACAGGCAGGAAGGAAGGAAGAAAATTCAAAGGTGTGGAAAATAGTCAGAGAAAGACCAGTATAGTGAAGTAGCATATGGGACTAATGTTGAAAATACCTGACAAAGATCTTACCCAGTGGCATTGAAGTGTAAATTGCAAACACGAAGTGTTCATAGCTATGGTCATACATATTTGTTCTATTAATACTCAGTTTACTCTGTGGGTATCTGGTTTAGCCGCCTGTTGTTACTCGTAAACAGTCTTGGCAGGTATATTTCTAGAAAAAAAAATATACCTTTTATAAAAGGCAGAAGAGAAGTACTCTTCTGTACTCCACATCATAGCACAGGAGAAAGTTTAAAAATGCAAGTGGATATTAGAAGATGAGTTTGATATGGTAAGAGGTTTTGCTTTTGCTTTTTGTGTCCCATGTTTGTGCCTGGCAAGAATTAACAATAAGGACCAACTTCCCCATGGTTCAGCCAACTAGCTGCTCTTTTGTATAGAAAAATAATGCCCTAAGAAGTAAGTGCAAGTAGAAATTTGTACAGTATTGGCAAAGTAATCCCATTTAAAGCTCCCCAGGTTAAATTGCAGGGTTGTGTTCCTTATTTGTATGTGTTGGTAGAGTTGTGCAATCTGCATGGTGGTGGCATGTGCACTGCATTTATGCGGAAGTTTTGGTGTCACTCTACAGTTTCTTCCTTGTTCATAAAGGAACAGGGGTGGTGGCATAGTTGGTTGGCCTTCAAGGATGGTGCTGGAGGGTGGGCTACCTCTCTGACCAGCAACTGATTCACTTAGATCTCTCAATTTTAACACTCCAATCTAAGCCCCATAGTCTATAAATCCTTTTCACTTCACTTGTTTTCTCAACTTGCGGGCATTCAACTCCGGAGCAAAATTAAAACACAATTTAATAAAGAAGTACTGTACTAAGAACATACGACCATGATGCCTGGAAGACAGTATCGTGAATAACAGGCAAATTATAAAGCAGAAGCACAAATATATGAAGAATATAAGCATACGAGTAACTGATTTTAGCTTGATTTCTGTCATTTTGCATGTTAGCAAATATATACTGACTCTCTGTTTAAAGACAGGTTTCCACTGCCTTTTGATCCAGTGCACTCATTTTGTCCTATAACCGTACCAAAGTCTATTAAAATCTGGTTCCACATTCACTGAGAAGAATTTAAAACATTAGCATCCACTTACATCTGGGAAACAAACAAACAAAAAAAATCTAGCCAATTTCTGGAATTATAAATGACAGTCATGGGCAATGAGGTAGTAATCAGGAACCAAAACTGGCATGGACTGGCATTGCCACAGACTGGTAGGAAGAGAGGTCTTCACACCTTGGACCCTTATTCCTGTATTTTAAGTGGAGAATTGAATTTGCTTGTTAATACAAGCAGCAAGACTCCCCAAAAGAGCAAGACGTTCTTGAAGATGGAAAAGTTTTGAGGGTAACTCAAGTGGGAGCAAAAGGAAAACCTTACAGCCTCGTGAGGTATGAGTTTGCTTCTGGGAAGGCTCAGGAAGGTACAGTCCTGAAGAAGCATAAATCATGGGGGTTAACAACACAAGAGGCTGGGGGAAAGAGGGTGAGCATATTCCCCCTAGTTCATTGTTTACCCAAAATAATTATTTTTGTTACAATTTTTATATTAAGTACTTCTTTTGAAAAGCACACAACCATTTTTCAGAATTTCAATGGCAGTTGTAATTTATTCAAGGTAAACCTCCTGCAGCCTAGTAGTCATTAAGCATGTTGTATCTGAAGCCACCTTAGACACTGAGCAATTTCGCTGGTTTTAATTACACACATGACAGGGAAGAATATTAAATGCCATCTCATTATATCATATACTGCATTTAGAGATAGCATTTTTAGTCATGACAATAGCATTAAAACTAGTGGAATCCGTTTTCCCTAGTGTCGACCTGGCTCTGACATGCAGAAAAGCTTGCCATCTTAGTTTACTTTTGTTTTAACTGACTGGACAAAAAGAATCTGTTCTTTTGGTCTTTCCCTTTCACTTGTCCCTTTCGCTGACAAGTGGATTCGTAGTACAAACAGCAAGAAAATTGATTGTTCTTTTCCATTCTGTTAGATGAGATGAGGAGGAGGACTGGGAAAAAAAAAAAATTAGGGTTTAATGGAAGTAAGAATTCTGACACAGGGTGCTGTGTTTGGTTTTGTTTCCTGTGGGTATTGTCCATACCAAAACACAACTTTGAAGAATTGCTGAGGCATCTAAGCTAACCAGATTTATGCATTTTTCTTCATACTTATTCAATTTATTAATTTGGCATTTAACCTAATGATCAAGCCCTCTGTCATTTAAAAACCTGGCCTGTTGTAATAAGGGAGCAATCCATCAGTTCTCCTACCATAATTAATTGTTCCTTCCTGTGATATATCACAAATCAAATTATTTTGTATGTGGTGCCTCTACTTATATCAAGAATTTAAATGCTTTTCAATCCTGAGGTCTGGTATAATTGCTGGCACTTATTTGACTGCTCTGCATTTCATTTTCAATTAAATACTCTATTGTCTGTTATACCCCTTGTCTTGGTATCTTGAAATCCTGAAGTAGGCTCTTCCCTTTCAAAAACTTTAGGATAAAGATGGAGATTTTAGCCACTGTTTCCACGTAAGACAATTTGCCAAAATTGCTGTGACAAGGTATTATTTTAAAAATTAATAAGCTTACTTTCTCTCCCTTCAGGCCAGGTGCAAGGTGAATGGGAATACAGAGAAGCAGTAGCTTTTTTGAGATTTAACTCTTGACACAGAGAATAGGAGGGTGTCAGTTGCAAGAGGAGATGGCCAGGTAGACACAATGGAGGAGCAGGAATATATGTTTTGATTGTAAATCAGATTAAACATCTAGGTCAGTTTAAGCCTAGTGTGAAACTGCACCTCAAGTCAGCAAAGCAATTTGCCATTTTCTTCTCCGTTCTGCAAATACAGTGACAATTTTATAATTCATCCATAGGATACAATGTTCATCTACATTTTCCTCTCCAACAGAACTTTTTAAACTCCAGTAGCTGCCCTGAAATTCAAGGTTTCTTGCACGTGAAAGAGCTGGGTAGGAAATCATGGAAGAAACTGTTTATGTGTTTGAGGAGATCAGGACTTTATTGTTCTACAAAAGGAACTTCAAAGGTAAGATTAAAAAAGAAGTTGCACAGTACTAGCATGTGAAAGCATTTTCTGCTTTTACAGTGGGTAATTTTTGCTGTTTTTTTTAAATCTCCACACAGTGTTTCCTTTTCTTGTTCCACAGAAAAAGATAAGTAAGGCATGATCAAGTGACAGTCGAGCCCTGGGCTCTCAATGCATGAACACAGCCATACAGTTTCGTTATAAAATAAAAACAAACCAGCCAGGCATTGTGGCCACTAAAGTTGTGCTAACCTTCAGATTTCTCTGGACCAATGTAATAGGCCAGCCAGGCCATTTTTAATGTGATGGGTTTGCATAAGTGTTTTGTGAACTTCCTGTACCAAGTACTTTCTGCTGCTAGGCTGGTATCTAAGGGGTGTGTGCCATGGCCATCTGAGGCTGCCTGGGAGAGGAGCAGTGTTCATGCACTGCCCTCTGTTGGAGGCTGAGCTTGAGAGACTGCAGAGCTTGCACACCTTCCAAAACCTTTCACTTACCTGTGCTAAATCATGTTATTTCCACAGGAACCAAGACACTTGCAATTGTTGGCTGACCTAGAAGACAGCAATATTTTCTCATTGATAGCAGGCAAGAAGTTGTACAATGCCCCTGCAGAGTATGGATTTTGTATAAAGGTAAATCTTCTCACTGAGTTCTTCCAAAGTTCCAGACAGTGTTGGTAGCTCAGAGTCACCCCAACCCCCAGCTAAATGGGATTTGTATGTAAAACTCTGCAAGCCTTTTCTGTCACAAAGACTTGATCTTTAACATCTTTCGTTTGGCAGGCATGTCCTGTGAATCTTGTCATCATTTTTTGTGACACTTTTAACACTTTATCTGGTGCTCCTTTGGTTTGGGAAATTTTTGTGCAAGAGCAGCTCAGAGCTGAAGCATGGTGTGCTTGTGAGATGGCCTTGGTTCACCTCACAGATGAAAGCTTTTTCTAGGTTCTCTAATCAAACAGAAAAGTTTCTGTGGACAGTTAGCACCAAAACTATGTAACAGCAAAGGATCAAGCTCTGATGGAGTACGATGTTATCATTATTGTGGGCCAGAAGTTTGCCTTTATTTAAAGAGGAAGACTGTCTTGGAAAAATGAATTTAAGAATAACTATTTGCCTTTGAAGATTTTCAAAACTGTTGTGCTGAAAGATTCATTTGGAAAGTATTTCAAAGGTTTGAAAAGTGTAATTTTCTGAGAAGAAAATAAGGCTGGGAGCTGGTTTTGTGACAGTAGTAAAGTAGTCTCCTTCCTAGCAGCCATTCCAGAGCTAGACAGCAAGAGTTTGCATCAAAGAGACTGGCTGCAGGACACATTCTGAACTGATGGAAGCAAATTTTCAGTTACTCTCAGTTATGGAAACATTCATCCTTCATTTCAAAATGGGGGTTTATAAAACTTCACACAGATTTGCAAACAAAACAAAAAAGCCAAACCAAAACAACAACAACAACAACAAAAATCTCCCCAGAAAACCCTCCAACTACCAAACCCAACAAAACTAAGTGCCCGGGTCTGGTTCTAGCATGGCCTGAGTACCTTGTTCCTGTAAACTGCTAGGACTGCAGGTTATTTCAAACCATAGAATCACAGAATGCCCTGAGTTGTAGGGGACCTACAACATCAATGACCCCAGCTTCTGAAAGTCAGGAGGCACCAATATTTGGTCTTGTTGGACCCAGCTGAGAAAGTGATTTCCTTCAAAGCATGCTCAGCCTCTCCTGAGCTTTAAATTCAGTGTGGTGGGAGCTTTTTCTGGCTGCTTCTTTAGACTAATACTGTACCTGCCTTTACCCTGCTTACAGTGATTCTAACCTTACAGTGTTACTGGTTTTCTAATGAATGTATCTGACTTCCCTCTAATACTTTAAAGCCAAACAGAGTGAGAAATGAAACTAAGGAACTGCGGTTGTTGTGTGCTGAAGATGAGCAAAGCAGGACGTGCTGGATGACTGCCTTTCGACTCCTCAAGGTAGCTAGTCTCTTCTACTTTTGCAAAGCTGCACCTAGAGTTAAGTGGCATTTGTTATTTTGTTCATGAGAAATTACCTATACGTTCTTAAATATCATCGTCTCCAAAACAGTATGGATAAGAGCAAAATGCCAAGCAGACCTGTCCCACCTAACAATTTAGGCATGAGACTAAGATCTATTCTTTCACATATGAATCAGTATAGTTTTAGTTTTGGATCCAAATCTGAGATATGTGAATGGATTAAAAAACCTGCTTAACAAGGTATTTTCAAGTTATCAAAAGCAAAATAAAATGTTTTCATCATGGTAAGTGGTTCTCTTACCAGAACAACATTCCTTTAGCAGTTTTTTTTCCATTTTTCTGAAGGCTCTATTAGAAGAAGTAACAAAATAAGTAACCCTATGTCTCGGTGAAAGTTACTTATATCTGACAGCACACAATAAAATTTATTGATAATATAATAGGAGGCTTCACTGCTTTTTGAAACAAAATCAGTATGGAGGGAACTGAGGAGAAAGCTGACTATTTGGTGCCCTTTGAAGGAGAGAACTTCCTGGTCTTCATAGGAAAATGTGCATAAATTCTGGTTTGGTTCTCAGTCTTTTTCTGAATGTGCTGCTTTGAAAACTGCTGTGCTTTTCTCTCTACCATACTACATCCTGCATACAGGAAAAAAAAAATGACTTGGTTTTTAAGACACACCAAAAGATGACTAAAGGTCAGCGAAAATTAAGGCTTTGCCCCAAGGCTGTGTCCGTAACGCTCCTTTTTATTCACCATCTCATTTATCTTTCCATAGTCCTATATTTTCCTGTTTGGAAATTGCATAAACTTTTTCAGTGAGAACATTCAGTAAGCAATGTTGCTCTCCTTCAGCACTGTGCCTCTAGGGAAGGCACTGAGTAGGTGTTTACCTACCATCCTAGCTACAAGTGTTGCTAAAATTCATCATGTTCAACCAAGGGCATCACTGGAATTCGATCACCTTATTTTTTTAAGGAAGAGAAAAGTACCAAGCAATAGTGAAATTTCTTGAAAGAGCTAGTGAATTAGAAAGGTTCTTATTTTTTATCATTATGAAAACTGAGTTTGAATGTCTTGTGCACAATTTTTTTAAGTTCTAGAGGGTAAAAAGAAGGGAATTAATATGTATGTTCTGATCTTGACTGAAAGCTTGTGTTCTACAAGGAAAACATAGTGGTATCTGAGAGTGGCAAAAATAACCTGTGTATATCACTCAAAGTTGTATTTTTTTAAATAAAACCTTTTGTGCATATTTACTCTTTGCCACCTACCAATCACTATTACTCAATACAAATGGCTTTGGGACCTTGGTCCAGTGTAAAAGTGGTATTAAGAAATCGCTACAGTTTTTTTTGTAGGGCATATATTTGAATAATAATGTCCTTGTGTTTCTGTTGGCAGTATGGAATGCTACTGTATCAGAATTACAGAATTCCCCAGCAGCGAAAAGCCATGCTTCCACACTTTTCCACTCCAGTAGTAAGTGATGAACTTTACCTCACTGATGTATGATGTTGGAAAAGATACATTTGCTTTTGCATTTTAAAAGTGGAAAATTTTACGCTAAGATATGTAAATTCAGCATTGTGTAGCAAATCAGTGTAAAGTTCATGTTTTGCATGAGTACAGCTTCCATGGTTGGCTCTCCATTATCTTAGGCTTACATGATCCACATGATTGAAAAATCTTGGCTACGTCACACTCTTTGAGATGTACGGCACAGAGAGACATCTGGCTGTCTCTGCAGAAGCCAGCTTAGGTCTGGCAAAACTAACACGTAGATTTCCTAAAATATGTTGGGCCAAGAGCTGACTGTTAACTACCTAAAAGGGAAGAACCTATATTTGGATCCCAACTGGCCCTGAAGATGACTGAAATATAGTAATAGGACAAATGGGCAACTTAAACAAACAGGTTTTATTCTGAGCCTTTGAATCGTCTCCCTCCCCTACAGTCAAAAAAACATCTATTTTTGTGTCTGTGAATCTTTTGAAAGGAGAATGTAGTAAATATAGAAAAAAAAATTAAAATGTATTTTCTGTGCTGTTGAAGGAGGACTTTGGACAGTCTTCTGAAACCAAAACAGTTTGAAGTGAAACTCTCAAGCTGGTTTTTCCTTTCCCTGTTTTTTGAAATAAGTGAAAATTCCTTTTCAGAGAAGTGTGTCTGAAAACTCACTAGTAGCAATGGATTTTTCGGGGCAAATAGGAAGAGTTATTGAAAATCCTGCTGAAGCACAGAGTGCTGCCTTGGAAGAAGGACATGCTTGGAGGGTAGCTATCTTCTCTTCTTTTCTATTTTTGCAATCAGTAAGTGTCTGTTGAGAGCCAAAACACAGAGTGTGCTATGATGTTAGTGCAGTGCTGGTCACAGTATAGCTTAGCTCCGACCTGAAGCAATCACACTGCAAGCATGCAGATCTGAAAGTCAATATCCATCTTTAGCAAAACTGTCACATTCACAACAACCTTCTACCACTGCTTCTCTGTCCCCCTAGTGTCCAGAGGAAAGTTGAGGGGGAAAGCAGACCCACCAGAACTTTACTGCCAGTTTGCAAAACCAGTCTCTGAGGAGGAATATGTCAAATTAAATGCTTCCCCACATGGAAGAGGCTGGGGCTCTGACTAATGGCTTGCTCCCAGTAAGTTTAATTGCAGAATATACAAGAGGCAGGACCTCTTGCAATGAAAACTGATGTAACTTGTTTATAGTGTCTTGTGGACAGACAGCTGCAGTACAAGTTTTCCCACATGCTCGTCTTTTAGGGAAAAGGAGTCATTACTGAAGCATTAGCTGGTGCTTTATGTATGGGAGGGAAATACTGCTTGATTTACTGAGTGCCTGGTGTTTTGCCTGAGCAGAAACATATCAGTCTTTTCTTTTTTTCTTTTTTCTGTCTTTTTTTTCCCCTTTTTTTTTTTTTAAGATACTGAGCTTTCATCATTAACATCTGGCTCGTGTTTTAAGCCAACTGAAATGAGCTGCTGCTTGTAGATTAGCCCCCTTCAAAGTTGCATTTCTTTTTCTCAGCCTTGCATTAAATCTGCCCAGCCCCCAGTTTCCTGTAAATTTAATCTGTATTGCATGTGCACTAATTCTCTTCTCCCGAGACATTAGTGTGGATTTAACGGTAATTCGTTTTCTCTATAGAAACGTAGCACAAGAATGAACATCTTGGGTAGCCAAAGTCCACTCCATCCTTCCACACTGAGTACAGGTAAATTCTGATGGTTTGTAACCATAGTATCAGAGGTCTCTGTGGGTAAAGAAAATGTACATTTCATACAGACACAGAGTGGAGCCATGTAGTATGAATGCCTTGATGTCAAATACAATCCTTATCAGTAGATCCTGTGTCATTAACATGCCCACCCATTCAGACACCATAG
Organism: Vidua macroura; assembly: GCF_024509145.1. Classification (NCBI taxonomy): domain Eukaryota; kingdom Metazoa; phylum Chordata; class Aves; order Passeriformes; family Viduidae; genus Vidua; species Vidua macroura. The sequence goes on along the minus strand of NC_071571.1, from coordinate 85,013,102 downwards.
AAGGAACTTGTTTTCCTTTGATGACCCACTCAAGCTTTTCTTTAGGACTAGTCTTTTGAAACTTGTATTTTGTAAAAATAGACACTCCATAAATATTTCCATTTAAAAGAATCCAGCAGTTAATTTGCCATTTTGGACAAGGAAAGTCAATGAGTGATATTTTATTAAAGAGTAAAAATGAGAGTTTTCAAAATGGAATTTGTTCCATAATAACTGAAAAATGTAAAATATGCAAGTCCTCAACACTTCTTTAAGACTGTAAATTTATTAAAACAACAGGAAATTTCATATTAGTATCCTAATGTTCTTGGAGGAAAAACAACTATTTTCTCTTGCTGTTCTGTTAACAGAATTTTAAAATACCATAAAATACCATTTGAAGAACAAAAAAAAAAATAAAGATAAAAATATTGGGGGCTAACTTGACTCTTGAAAGCACTATCTAAAGTGCATTTCTTTATTTAAGATTTAGAGGGACTTGTTTCTAACTCACTAGTTAGAGTTCTAAGGAATGTTAGTCCCAGTATGTTCAAGAAGCTATGAGAAGGCAGTATTATAAGAGACTTCTCTTCTTTACCTAATTGTATGCCTCCAAATTGGAAAATGCATGGAGATATGATGCCTCTCTACACATTATATTAAGTAGATGCATTTTTTTATATTGATTCTTTTTTATATAGGTTGATGGAAGATATTTTATATTCTGTAAGAGAACTATACCCACTTTTAAAATGTTTAAATAATTAGTATGTGGAAAAAATGGTTGCTTATGTAAATGATTTTAACCATCCTCTCCCTCTTTTTCCTCTCAACCTCCAGTTATTCATAGGACACAGCACTGGTTTCACGGCAGAATTTCTAGAGAAGAGTCTCACAGGATTATTAAGCAACAAGGGCTTGTAGATGGGTAGGTATTCTCGTTGCTCAGTATTTATGATCTGACAGTGAGCTTTATAGATGAGAGCACAACTTATGCTGTAATAGTTTGTAGGTTTATGAGCACTTCTGAGTAACCTGATCGTTGAATAGTCCCGTTATAACCTGCCTGGATTCCAAAAAGTCAGAGTGTGTGCTTGTAGGAGTGGATCCTAACTTTTAATATGAAAAGTAAAATCTTAAAATACACTTAATTGTCTTTCTTTTTTTCCAGCAGAGGTAGTCAAGTTTTCGACAATGTAAGAATTTGAAAAGAGTTAATTCTTGTAATATGCGTTGAGGCAATATTTTTCAGGCAAAGCTGTACCTAACCATTTGCCAACAAATTTATAATCAGCCATCCGTGCTCTTCTGCATGAATCAGAGCAGCTAATGGTGCTTACTCACTATTTCTGTTCTAGAGCAAAGAAATAGAAGTACCTGTTCCAGCACTCTCTTATATGTCTGTGGTTGAGATTTAAGTATCTTCTGAGCATCTCTGTTTTCCTTATTTATATGGAGTTATGGTTATTGAAGGGAAATTGCTTGAACTGCATTCAGCATTGTTGACTTGTAGGATGGGAAAGGCATGGTTGCCTTTGGTTCACTGACTTCATTGCTCTCAAGGTTAAGGTAGAAACATCCTTGTTGGCTTCACAGGAGACAGTGAACTTCAAACCTTTCTTGAGCATTTTCTGATTGAGAAGCAATACTAATCTTTCTGAAGACTAAAATACATTAGGGAAGTAGAAATTGGTAGTGCATATATATATATATATATATACATCAAGCAGTGTTTGCTTATTTTTCAGGGGTTTTGTCTAGTCTAAGGCTAGACAGGGGGTTTTAGTTAAGCAGGTTCAACAGAAAAGAGAAGCTGAGAAAGCAAAGGAGCACTGCTGACTTTTAGTTTTCTCACATTATAATCTTGGGCTCATTTTGTCTTCTTGCCTTAGGAATCTGGTGGCCCATCCCTCTTGAGATCTTCATAAATGTGTTCATGTGTTTGATGCTGTGTTATATTTGTGCCTAATCAGCTTACTCACTGTGGAATGTAAAAATTGGTTAATTTGGCCATAGTAAGGTCCACCAGCAGTGACAAAAGAACCAGGTTACCTATGTGCTCTGAGATCTAAGGATCATGATTTTCAGGGTGTAAAACTCTTGCCTATGTTTTCTTGCTCTGTGTGCTCTTGAACGAAAGAAGGTAGAAAGTTAACAGTCTCCTGATGGTTCATGGAAGAGGCTCAACACTGTATACAAGCAACTGATGATGCTGTCTTTGATAACTCTGGAAGTTCTTGCTGAGGATGCATCTCTTTTGGTGGCCATTGTTTGTGTGGAAGCTGATTGCTTGCCAGAGGTTGAGTAAACAGTTGCAGCATCAGTTGTGCAGACCTTTGCTTTGAAACAGCTAGATGAAAAATGATTGAGAGATATTTGCATGAACTGCAGCAACCACAGGGCAGGTATGCTCTTTCTCCCTCACATGGATCCTAATTCATAAAGGCTTTTGTCCCTTTTCCACACATTTGGTCTTCCTACGATTGCAATGGAATGTTCAAATACCATGCAGGGTTTCTGAGAGTGGCAATGCCTGTCCCTGAATACTGAAGTCACTCTGGTAATGATGGTGCATTTTTCTGGTACTAACATTTCTCAGTCAGTTCTGAGGAGCTGGAGTAAATTATTTTGGGTTCTTAAAACTACAAGCAGTTCTTTTGAGTGTACCTTGGAGAAAAGTGTGCTCCTTGCTTAGTGATCAGGAATTAAGCGGGCTGTCCCAGTCCTGTGCTCAGCCATCTCTCAAATCCACTTGTGCTTAGTGCTATAAATGTTCTGCCATAGATATATTCTTTTCTCCTGTGGCATGGAGAGGATCTGCTTCCTTAGTTCATAAATATTAAGGGGAAGAAACACAGGGTTTTTTATTTAGCTTCGTTTCTCCTCTTCAAGGTATGGATGTTAAATAAAGTCCATTTGGGGTAGGACTTCAGTTTTGTGGGTTAACTTAAAAGTGACAGCTGCGTGGTGTGTGATGTTGGTAGCTATATACCTAATGTACATTTTTTTCCACATGCTGAGGGGAAAATACTGTGACTGTTCTAGAGGAAAAATCAGTGTGTGTTTTCCCCATCTTGATAATTTGGAAGCTACTTAACTGGTAAATAATTTTAAGAAAGTATTGAGCTGTTTCTGTGCAATAGCAGCCATTTAACCTACACATAATTTTGCTGACACTGGATTTCTGTGAACTGATGCAAGATATTGTAGTGGGAACAGGTTCCCATATATTACTTTCCCATCTACAGAAATTCAGATTTTCTCTAGAATCAAGTGATAACATTTTCTTCATGAGAGTACATATCATTAATGGAAAGCTGAGTTAGAGGGAACCTTAAAAAAAAAAGGTACATTCTTAGGGGAAGAACTAACATCATGTATCTTGCACTTCTTGTTTCTTCATCTGTTGCAAAGCCATGGTATAATAATAGAAAGCAAATTGCCAGTTACAGAACCACCTCTTAATGCCACTGAAGAAGAGCTCAGCAGTGGCACAATATTATTTAGTAGTTCTGATTATTTAAGAACAAACAGATGGGGGTATTCAATTTGTTCTTAAAAATGTTCTCTCCTAGATTATTTCTTCTCCGGGACAGCCAAAGCAATCCAAAGGCATTTGTGCTTACGTTATGCCATCATCAAAAAATAAAGCATTTTCAAATCTTGCCGGTAAGTAGATTATTTTTGATACTGATAAAAAACCCCGAAATTTTAAACCATTAAGCTTTTGCGAAAATCTGAGGAGATTTCTTATTAATTACTGATGTAACTAACAAGGATGTTTCCATTAGCAAATATATAAGCGTATATTCTTTAGAATATTCTTTAATCAGTCAAATGTCTGATTAAAATTATTGGTTAACATTGCTGGAAAACTAGTGTAAGTCACTATATTACACAAGTCTGTGTGATGCACAGAACTTGTTCTCCATGACTGTCAGAGACAACAGCAGCTGTTGTCTCCCTTCTCACTTAAGCAAACATAGAATAACTTTGGGAAACTTTAAAAAGTTTTATTCTGGAGGTTATCCAATAATGTTGAGCTTCAAATAACATTACACTGAGATGCTGAAAAACAATTTTATTTTTATCTTGATCCAAAAAAGCATGAAAAATTTAAGATGATGTAGACCTTTTTATTGTTCCAAACCCTCTTCCGTTGTTTAGCTGGCCTATTTTACAAACAGCTAACAATTCCTTTTGGGGTATTTTTGTTTTATCTAATGAATGCCAGTGTTATCCGTACAACTTTCAATTACTCTGCACACAAGTTTTCACTTTCATAAGCAAAATGTTGCAAGTTAGGTTAAGGTATGTTTTTTCTAACCCTGTGCATGGTTTCATAAAGAACTGCAGGCACTGGGTTGTTTATGCAACCGAGTGCCAACCGAGTGCCCATCATTTATTTGTCACATACTTGTGGTACTCTCTAGGTTTTTCCACTTGTGTATCTCTTCATGTGCAGCCTAACTTGAAAAGGATGTTTTGTTTTCCTAGTGTGAAGATGATGGACAGATATTTTTCAGTCTGGATGATGGGAACACCAAATTCAGTGATCTAATCCAACTTGTTGAATTCTATCAACTAAATAAAGGAGTCTTGCCCTGCAAACTCAAACACCACTGCATCCGAGTGGCCTTATGACCTCAAATCTGACTCTTGCTGAAGACTGGATTTGTTAGAAGAGTAAATGTAAGAGAACGTTGACACTGGGGAATTGGCAGATTTGTAAGTTGGCTAAAAAAAATAAATATTATGCACCTTGGGACTCTGAAAGGGATGGATTCGACAGGTGCCAACAGACCAAGATTGCTGGTTTGTCTAACACCTAAGAGTGATTGCTGCTGAGTGTCCCAGCATCCCAAAAATGGGGGGAGGGTCTGTAAAACAATGAGTAAATTTGAAACAAAACTGGAAACTATCTTGGCTGGGCCACTTAACAGGAACAAGTGTGAAGAGAAATCTTTGAAAAGAACTCTTGCCCTGGAATAATCTTGACAATTAAGACTAGTGTGTTTACTTTTTGTATTGATCACTTTTTTTGCACTCCTACTTTGTTTCGGATATTGTATGCAGCCTATATTAGGAGCTGATGTGGCTTTTTAAATTCATGCAGGAGTTGGGTATTAATCTACACCCTAAAATGTATGGAATGCTTCAGCCTAAAAGGATCTAGAAGAAAATCAAGAAGTGTGTGTGTGTGTGTGTGTGTGTGTGTGCACGCGTATGTCTCAGTACTTCTCTGGAGACCTGAGGTTCAATGATCTGCCGATGTCTTTGAAGAAGCAATGAGGACACAATTCTAAAAGTACATACCACCAATATACGTACTCTTAAAACTGTTGACTTGTAGCATTATGGCTGTAGTATGGTGATGGCATATTAGTGGCATCCAGTCATGCAGAGACTGTATTAGATTCTATGCACAAATTTTTATTATTGGAGTGGTGGTTTGTTTTTTACAGCCTTTTGACTGTTTTCCTGAGGAAACTTACTGTTACTAAATAGAGTAGGACTGAATGACTACACTTGTATTTGAAACCACCATTTTTTGTGAGAAGATTCTTCTGCAGGTAGTCTTAGTATGACAAAATAAAAAAAAAAAATTAAAAACCAGTGTTTTTAGCTTTATAGCTCCTTGAATTTTCAGACTGTTTCAAAGAGCTCTTTCGATAGAGTAAAGCTACAGTGACACAACGCTCTCCTGGGGATAGGGCATAAGAAGAATTGAACCCCTTCTGCTTCTTGTAGGGCCATGAAAGTTTACATGGTGAGAAGGAACATGCTGGGAATAGAAACAGATTTGATTGTGAAGTAACTGCTGGCAGTATCATCCATTGAGGTAACTGGTGATCCCTGTGTCAAGTGTGCTAGTGCACACCAGTACCTGTGGCAGACAAGCATGTATCTTGCTCTGGTGCTGTTTTGTCATCAGAACTACTTGGTTGTTAATGTTTAAATGAATTCTTTAATGTTTACTCAATAACTCTTTCTGATGATAAATCAGTATTAAAGTGAGACAAGTCCCACCTTGATCCTGCAGTTGCAACCAACCATTCCTTCAGCAACTGTCTGAACTGAAATAACTTCCTGGTGCTTGGTGCCATTAGCCACAGTAAGAAGTATTCCACCCTGGGAACGTAGTGCAGAACGGAGCATTTGTAAAATGGTAAATTATTTACACAGGTTAGTTAATCCTTAATATTTGCCACTGGGTTTGAAATCCTAGCCATCTGAAAGGGTAAAGAAGGAAAACCAATCCTACACTTTTAGGTCTTCATGTAATGTTAAGAATAGCTTAAGACAAACCATAACCTGCCTGAGTCGTCCATATCAGCTTAAACTATGTCAATGGTATAGAAACACTGTATTTTAGTTTACAGAACACATTTAGTATTTTTTTCCATTTAATGTCTAGATACTAAAAATGAAGAAACTTGATTTCGTTTTTAGTAGAAGCTGTTTTTGTTTTGTTTTGCTTTTTTTAATTGTACATAGTGAAATGAGTGTTCCTGCTTTCTAGACAATGTATTTTAAAACCTTGAAATTAAGCTAACTTAAGTCTGACTTCACTTTGCATGCTTCTATTTGGCCCCTATTAGGAGAAAAAAGATACTTGTATTGCCTACATTACCAGTTTAATAAGACCATTTATGCTGTAGTTTTAAGTTTTTCTGTTTACATAGCTTAGTGACAACCATGCATTTTTCCCAGTAGGCAGATAGTATTTGCAGTGTTTCATATTTATAAAAAAAAAAAAAAAAAACCTTTGCATCTTATTTAAATTGAGAATAAAAGTTTGACTATGAACCATGATTTTTGTATGTAGATGGTTGACTTAGTATTTTGTACTCTTCCCAGCTAAAGTGAGCTGTTTTGAGAAAGTGACCACCTTCAAAGTGGCAACAATATTACTTAAGCAGATCACTGCTTTGTCTTCTTTCTGCTGGAAAACAGTCAATGCCACCTTAGTTTTCCAACAGATTCAGCTGGCTGCCAGCTCAGAATACCAAGGACTGAAGGACATTTGACTCTTATTTTTGTATTTAAATGACATGAATGTAAAGGGGATGCTCAGGGTTGTTTTGGAGCCTGTTGAATTTTTATCTTTTTGCCTGTGATTTTATTTTCTAAATAAATACTTCATGTAGCAATCTTGAATATGTTGAGAAGGAAAATGCCAAACCATTTTGGTAATGAGGTTACTAGTTAAGTTATGTTACAATAGGTGTTAAAGTACAAAAACCTTTTTATTTGTTAATTAATCTTGAAGAAACACGTGCCTCAGTTTAGATGTTTTGTCTTATCTTTTCTGCACTAAATACCTGACAGTTTGACCAATCAATGCACCTTTCCAGTGGCAAGACTTGCTTATCGTAAATTATATTGTCACAATGCAAGATTTAGTGACTGTAAAATGGAATAAAGTTTAAAGTTTCAGGGAATGCAAAAGGTATTAACTTAAGAGACAAAACCTTTATTCAATATGCTTTGCTTCATACTGTAAATAGCTTTTTGGCTTGTGAACCTAATTGTAATCTTTCAGGTATTTTTGTACAAATAAGGGACTGATATTCTGTTTCTTGTAATTAGAAATAAACGTTAATACAATGCTATTCATTTTATATTGGAATGAATGTTGTCCTTTGTATATATCACTACACTGTGTATCTCTTGCCTTAATTCAGTTTAATTGGGTAGGTCATGTTAAACAGCTTGTAAGAAATGTGAAGAGGAAAACACAATCCCAAAGATACCACCTTTATTCTGGCTGTTCTGTCTTTAAGATTCCTATTAGGATAGACTGCATTTTATTTAGCAAAGAACTTACTCACTCCTTTTGCTTGAGAAAAATTACTGGGGATATTCTGCTATGATATTTACAGCATTCATTTGGGAAGGCTGCTAGAATCATATCAGAACAACATACTATGACCAACTTTCAGGTCATAAAGTTATAACACATTGAAAATGCACATTCCTTATAAAACACTTTATTGGCCTGATAGCTGTTGGATCAGAAAACTTTTCAATAGTACTTCCAGAAAGCAATTATTTACCCCTGTAGTCCTTGTATTTGAGTGGTCTATCAGAATTTGGGTGGAAAAGCACCATCTGCACAAAACACATCTTTACTTAAAGAATCCAGGGGGGTGGAAGAGTGGGGTGGAGGGGTTGGTGGTTCTCTTCTGACAGATAGAAAAACAGAAGGTTGGAATATTTCACTTTTATATTTTTGGACAATCCTTTTCTGTTTCCTCCTTGTTGGAGGAATGTTCTATGGATGGCTCCATAGAAGCCATCAAATGCATTCCACTCTGGCTTCTGCATGCTATGTCTCCATGTGATGTCTCCATATTGCACTACATCATGAGTTAATTAATATGTTAGCATGATAAAATTCATTCACCAGCACACAGTAGTAGGCAGACTACTTCATTTGGATTTTGATATTCCTCAATTTTTTTTCTATCTGGGCATGCATGTTAAAGTGCTTAGAACTGAATATCCTGCAGGCAGTAACTTACTTTTTTCACTAAATTAATAAAGGGGACTGCTTGCTAACAAAAGGTTTGAGGATGCCTATTTTCTGCTTGGCTAGAGGAGGCCATACTGACATTTAAACTGACTCCCACTATGATCATCAAAAGTCACAGACAATAATTCTACACAAACCTGTTTTAAAAAAAACCCAATCAAACAATAAAAATCAAAACCCCACCTTGCTTTATTGTATATATATTGCATTTGGAAGAGACAAGAAGATGGCATTAAAAAAAAGCAACACAGTAAGAAGATCTCAGTAAGCCTGCCCCGTGGCAAGGTAGTGTTGTCAGCATGTTTGTCCAAACTGTCCACCTCTGTGGCAGATGCAAAATGATACCTGTGAAATCTGGCCCTTGGCATTAGCAGTGGGTACTTGGGCTACGAGAACATGACCAGTACAAAATTAGTCTGGGCCAGAAGTGGGTCTGTGGTACAGATTTTAATTACTTGCCTGATAGGTTTGTGCTTCTTTTCATTAGTTGCAGAACAACAGACATGATCAGACATCTGATCCCACATTAAGCATTCTAGCATGAAGTTCACCAGGCAAAACAGCTTAAATGCATTTGGGCCTGTAAATAAATTCCTATCAGATTCATGTTTTACAGCATGTGGCTGTAGGACTTTCATCCTGATACAAAGAACCCTTACCTTAGGATTCCTTTAATGCTAATTGTTGCTTCAGTCTGTACCTGCAAAACCAGATGAGAAAAACATCACCAGGTGAGCCATTTCCCTTCAAGTTGAACTTATGGTCTTTGTTATTGCTAATTTAGTAATGCTTTAATCTGGTTTGTCAATGTCCAGTCTGTAGACTGCTTTGTGTCTCAGACATTATTTTTCTGACATCTTGGAAACTTCAGTAACAATGTCAGCAGATGGAGAGAAAAGATACCTTCCTCTGAAATATCCATGCTGCCTTCATTTGAGTTGCTTCTGCATCCTAAATCTTAAATCTTCCCTTCTTAACTTGAAATACAATTTAATTAGTATTTGAAAATCCAACATAACCACAACTATGTCCAAGGCCTATATGATTTTAATTAGATATTGTGATTAAGCACATCTGACAGTACAAAATTAATTAGTTTGTGTAACACACATTGCAAACTCTTAGCCCAAAGACAATTCTGCTCTAATTGCACGTCATTTTGCACAGATACCAGCAGATGTTTTAGCAAGAAACACAGGTTCACATAGGACACTGAGCTGTGATTAACAGGGTCTTAAAACACTTGTTAGCTGCCCAGGTTTGTTATGCTTTTCTGTAATCAGGTGTTTTCCATCCCTTGGCTGCAAGATCCTGGTGCCACAGTTGGGGAATAAGAAGGTGCAATTACAAACAGCTGCTGGCCTGAGCAAAAATACAGCTTGGCTTTATGGGCCCTGAAGCACAGCTTGGCTGTGCTCAGAGGTACAACTCCTCAGAGATCAGAAGAGAGACAGGGAGGGAAGTGGAAGGGAGAAAAGAATTACTCTTGGGCAGTATTGTCCAAGGGGTGGTTTGGGTGTGACTAGGAACACAGAGAACAGTGCTGTGATGCCCTGAGTGCTGCACACCACTCCCTAAGAGTTAGTTTCCCATCCTCAAACTTGTGAGGACACTCCTACATAGACTCCCATCATATTTGCCCTTTGAAGCACATTCTCCAGAGGTGTAAGGACTGGCATCTTGCATTACCAAGGAGAGAACTGGTAATTGGTGTTCTCTACAACCTGCCCATTCTCCAAAACAGCCTGTCCAACTGCCTTTAGAAGAAAGGAAGGTGGTAGTATGGTTCTGCCAAAAACAATGATGGTTAAAGCAAATGGGCACAGTCCTGAAATTGTACAGTATCATTGCTCCACAAAGAACCCTAGGCACATCCTATTTTTAAATAATTTAATTATTTAGACATTTTCATTATTTGATTTCTTTCATAATACTTCTCTTTGCTGCTGAATTTGTGCATGATAATAATGTGCTGTGTCACTCTCACCAACTCGTAGTTTTCAAAAGGTTGCTGTAGCACTCATAGAATCAAAAACAAATACAGGAACAGGCCAAGCTGCAAGGATTAGAGCTGAAAAGTAACTCCACAACACATCTAGTTATGAAAGAATGTAAATTGGTAATTATAGAATTGGTGGATAGAATTCGAGTTTTTCTTTCACTAGATAGTAAGGTTTGTGAAAACAGCTGGCTGAACAAGGGTGAAAGTCATTGAAGACTCACAAAGTTTGCCTCAAAATACTTAAAATCAATTGCTGGAACAAGCATTTGACCTGCTCAAGAAAACAGAGTGCTTCAGAGAAGCACATGTACCTGGGAAGGGATTGCATCCTCTCTCACTAAAAGTATGAGAGCAGGAACTCCAATGACAGCAGAAAAGGAGACTTAGGATGCAGTACAAATGGAAGACCAAACATGAAGGTCAGAGGAACAATCAAATATATAATAAAACAGTTCAGTGAGATAGTATAATAGATTTATAGATAAACATAGGCAGCTGAGCAGAAACAAAACACCTAATTATGGTAATTTTTGATACATAAGTCACCTGAAGTATTCAGAGGACCAGTTCAGGAAAACCAGAAGTACTTCTTCATAAACTGCTCATACAATCAATCTCTTGTATTGTCCACCACAAAATGTAGCATGTGGCAAAAGTTCACATGGCTTCACAAAGGGCTTCTATGACATCATGACAAAGGAAACTCAGTTGATGGATAATAACTACAAAAACCTTTTTCTCTGGAAGTCCATTGGTCATATGTCACCAAGTGCCAGGAGCAGTCTTTGGGGGAAGAATCATTACCTGACAGCACATCTTCCTTGCATGTCCACTACTAAGACAAGGGCCAGAGATATTTTTTATCTGATCCAGTAATGTGCCCACATGAGAGCTGGCTCATACAGAAGGCAGCAACTGAAGGCAGCAGTTAAGACCTGAGGAACGACCAAGAAAACCTGCTCTACAGTCAACTGGAGGCTCCCTATGAATGAATTGAGGCTGCCCTTAGCAAAACAGCCATGTAAGTACTGCATTTGCTTCCTACCACCCCACCCCACCCCAGGGAGTGATGCTTCAAGGGTCAGCAACAGCTTTCCTGTCCTCTTGTACCTTCCCCTGCACTGGCAGGGTTTGCTGCAGGTGGGGGGGCTGCCACAGCACAGCTGAGTCCATCAGGGCTCTGAAGTTGTTCAAGAATAGCATCTGGCTTCATTCAGCCTCAAAACCAGGTCACAATTGACAGGGACTGAGCTTTTGAGATGTCCTCCAAAATAGGCATTAAGCAGAGAATAGGTGCTACTCCCTTTCAAGTCAGAAATGAGTATACTATAAGTTGCATGTCATTGGGTATCTCTGGGCATTTTTGTTCAGCGATGCACAGGGACATGTTGTGAAGGGTTCTTCTGGGTAAAACACAGGTTTTCCTTACACTATTGACATCTGGGGAACAGAAAGGGGCGTGCACTTGCTCAAGCCAGGTGATTTTTCTTGCTGAAAGCTATGGTGGAGCCGGAGGGAGAGTGCTGCGCTGTGGTGGGCAGGCCAGGAGTGGGGGGCACATTGGGAGCTGCCGAGGCTCTCCCAAGCCACCCACTGCTGTTCGGGCAGGGAGAGGATGGAAAGAGTAAATCACAGAATTTTTAGGGTTGGAAGGGATCTCTGGAGACCATCCAGTCCAACCCCCTTGCCGTGGCACAGTCACCTAGATCAGGTTACACACGAACGTGTCCAGGTGGGTTTTGAATGTCTTCAGACACAGAGACTCCACGACCTCTCCGGGCAGCCTTTTCCACCCTCAATGTAAAGAAGTTCTTCTTTATGCTAAGGTGGAACTTGCGATTTCGTTTATGGCCATTGCTCCTCATCCTGACTCTGGGCACCACTGAGAAGTCTGGCACCATCGTCTTGACACCCACCTTTGAGGCATTTCTGTGCATTGATGAGATCAAACGCTGGTGCCCAGCCTGGTTCCATCCCACCCTGGAGGATCCAGCAGCAGGCGTCAGAGGGTGGCCGGGCTCCGTCCCGCCCCAGTGAGGGGTTCACCCGGGCTGGCCCCGGGCAGCTGCTGCCCTGCGAGGGGCCCGGAGGGGCTGCGGACCGCCTCTGACAAACAGGAGCTGGGGACAATGGAATGCCATTTTGCTGATTTCTAGTCTCCGACTCTGACAAGTCTAAATCCTGCAGTAAGTCGCACCAGCGCGGCCCAGCTGACGTGCAGCCCGGGCTGTGCCGCCCCGGAGCTGGAGCAGGCCGGGCTGGCGGGGCGGGCGGGCCGCGGGCACGGCGGGCTCCCGTCCCCTGCCCCGGGCCGGCAGAGGGCGCGCAGCACGGGCCTGCCCTACACGAGGGCGCGGGGCTGCCCCTTGCTTGGGGTTCCTTTATTTTATGGCGGCAGCCTGAGCCTTGTCTCCTGTGAAACCGCTGTAAAACAGCTCCAAGCCCTGCCAGGGTGCCTCCGGCGCGGCGACTGCTGCAAATGGCAGCGCTGGCGCACGGCTGGCACCGGCGCTCGCCCCGTCCCCGCCGAGAGCAGCATGTCCCGGTTTGGGGACATGAGGGTTTCGCCCTCTCGGCAGTGGCCCTGAAGCACCGGCAGGCGGGAGCCGCCAGGCAGCCGCTGCCCAGGGAGCTCTGGCTCTGGGGTTTCCCGAATTGTCCCGCTCGCTTGCTCGTGTGACTCGCCAGACACCTCCGTGGCGTGCACATCCTCGTCGGCGTAGCCCCGGCAGAGGCAGGATGTGCCGGGGCTGCTGGCTCGCTCCATCCCACGTCTCGTTGGATTTTTCACCTAAGGCGCTGTGAATAAGTGAGAAATCCCTCGTCCCTCGTCTCGCAATGGCTGTGAATTGCGACTGGATGAGCCCACAGGTTTTCTGGTTTTCCCGTGTTGAAAAAGAGCAGCTGATAAAGCTGACATAGGGCCACGCCTGGTTAATGGTTAACGAAGGAGTGCAGGGTGAAGCCGCGATAGTTGCTGGAAAAGCCGTAGAAATTTCTTGAGATTAAAATTCCTTAGCCACTTCTGGTGACCTCTTCTTCACAGGGCGACTTTGACCTACAGGGAACTGTAGGGAACTAAAACCAATACCTGTTTCCAAGATACCCGGAAAAGGAGTGAAATACCCAGAAAGGTAAGGATAAATTCGGTAATGTCTGAAAGTGAAGCTACCTCTGCACTTTAACCAAATAATCTGATCCAACAAACCCATGTAATTTGTTAGGTATTAAACTAGTCAGTGTTTAGAAGTGCAGCATAATATGCTAAATGTAAATATTTTAATTGATGTGCTTAAGCCAGTTTTGGTGAAAGAGTCAGGAGTTCATGAAGTATTTTGAAATCAAAGCTTTGCAATTCACAACATTTTTCAGAGAACCTCTTCTTAACTGCTGCTAAAAATTGAGTTGAGGGCACTGCTGCTTAAGGGAAGCAGTCTGGAGGGATGGCAGTACTAAGTGGTGATGTACTGGGCAGTCTTGGAGCTGGATCCCAGCTGACAAGGTAATTTTATTAATCTTGTCAAATTTGGTCAAAAAAGAATTTCTTACTTGTTTGAAAATTTTGTGCTCCTAGTCCTTGAGCTTGGTTTCGTTGTAAACCATGCTGTCACATGAGGTGTATCCTCTTGTAGAGATCCTGTTTATGGTTCAGAGACTGGAGTGATCTTCATATGTTGACACTACAATTTTATGTGGGGCTAAATGTGAAACAGCAAAAATGATTACAGCATTGCTGGAATTTGAAGAGTAAGAAGATGCTGAAATTGGAAAAGGAGAAGTTAAACAAAATGACAATCACTATTTACATTACATAACTTTACTGTTTATGTCAATGGTAAATAAAAGGAAAAAAGAAGATACTCTAATGAAAGGTCAATGAAAACCAGATTTCCACTATACCTGTGATACATGCTGAAAGGTTTCCTTGGGTGAGTGGTGCCTCAAGGAAGAGCATCCTAGAAGTCTGATGTTCAAAATATGCCTCCCCCACCAGCAACAAATGAGGAAGCTAGAATTTCTTGCTAAAATTGCTAAAGGTTGTTTAAAGTTGTAAGAGAGTTTCTTTGGTTGGTCAATTGATACACATCAATGGGAAATTTCCGTATTCTTTAGCGTATGTTTCTCAATCTGTTCTTTCCATTATGCTGCGTGCAGTACTGCGCCCCTCAGTTTAGGAAGGACGTTGAGATGCTCGAATGCGTTCAGAGGAGGGCAACAAGGCTGGTGAAGGGCCTGGAACACAAGCACTTTGAGGAATGCTGAGGGAGCTGGGGTTGTTTAGCCTGGAGGAAAGGAGCCTCAGGGGGGACCTTATCACTCTCTACAACTTCCTGAAAGGAGTTTGTAACCAGGTGGGGGTCGGGCGATCTCTTCTCACAGGGAACCGCTGACAGAACCAGAGGCCACAGTCTTAAGCTGTGCCAGAGTAAGTTTAGGTTAAAAAAATTCTTCACTGAAAGAGTGATTGGGCACTGGAATTGTCTGCCCAGGGAGGTGGTGGAGTCACCATCCCTTGATGTGTTAAAAAAAGACTGGATGTGGCACTCAGTGCCATGGTTTAGTTGATGAGGAGGTGTTAGGTCATAGGTTGGACTTGATGATCTCAAAGGTCTTTTCTAACCTAGTTCATTCTGTGATTCTGTGAAGAACTGTTCACCTCATTCTTCTGAGCCACAAAAAAGGTATATTTTTTCAATTACAGATAATATATTGTGTTATCAGGAAGATACATGGCCAACAGTATTTCATTATTGCTAAGTGAAAAAAAGAAGTTCAACCTATACAACAAACTCAGTTTACTTCCAGCGTATCCTAATCCAAATCCTGTTACTCACCTCAACTCTCTGTTGCTTCTGCAATCCTCCAGTGTTCGTCTGATGAGTGTCTCCCCATTAAATCAGTTCATGCTGATTATATTTTTTCTCCTAGCAGTGATATTTTTCCTGTAGAAAATTGTGGAATGAAACAACTGTTTTGTTGTACATTTTCCACATCTCTTGATCCTGTGTGGATTGTATCGCTATCTATTCAAAATCAAATGAATAAACAGGAGAAGAAATATTGTGGTAAATAGTCATTTCTTGGAAAATAAATTGGGATTTTAGTTTTAGGGTCTTTGTCAGAGAGCTGGCAAGAGCATTGTATGCTTAAAAGCTTGCTTTTACAGTTTACTATGAAATAATACTGTATCATTCCCTTCCCCCCCCCCCTTGTTTCGAAAATAACATTTGGTTTTAAAATTCAGGGCAAGTTTGCTAAGCTTTGTGAAGGTGTAAATAGAAATTAGTTTTATCTTTCCTGGTTGTATGTTTTCAGAGGAATTGGGTGGTTTACATGGAGTCAAATGTAGTTTAATGTTATTATTCTTATATTACATCAGACATATTACTTTATTCCTGAATTTGTTTTTTACAGCTTCAAAGGCAGAGAGATTTTGTCCCTAAAAAGTTGATGACTGATGCAAGGATTAATGGCAGCACGTGATTTTTTTTTTTTTTTTTCATTTTTTCTCCCTCAGTGAAGTGCTGTACTGTGAGTCTCAGTGTAGGAACATGGGGTGACTTGAAGGCAAAGATGTGACTCCAGTACTGTGTCACCTATCAAAACAGCCTCTATAGAGGATGTATCTCCCCATCTGTTAGGTACAGCCTATCTTTGCAAGGCTGGCTATGAAGCAGAGAGGTTAGGAAGGTTTCATTTTGAACAACGATAAGGTGGAAAGGTTTCAGTCACTGAAAGGAATATAAGGAGGGAGGACATGGGATTCATCTGATCTTAACACTGGAGGCAATTGAAGCCATAGTAACAGCAACTGTGCATTCCAGTAGAAGCTGGAATATGTATAACCCTAAGTCAGGGTTATTATTAGCATTTCAGAGTTTCAAGCCAGTCGTGCCAAACTTGGGTTTGTGACATTCCTTATGCTTCAGATTTTTTTTTTTTAAATTTTTTTTATATACCAAGTACCATCTACTGTCTGATTGCTAGGGCAACGTCAAGCACTGGTGTCAGCAATACTGGCATATAATTTGGAGTTCACTTTACAAAAAGGAAGGGAATAATCGCTTCCTGCACGGTAGACAGGATATAAGTAGCAGACTAAAATTGGTGCAAAAAGAGGTCCTAGAAAAAAAATGCACTGCAGTGTATTGTTTAGGAAGGCTATAAATCCAGCATCAGAGTAATGCTGCTGCTAAGTGGCTTGTAACACCTCCCTGTGTTTTGGCCTCACTTGCACTCAGTTATGCTATTGACAAACTCTTTCATTTAAATGAATAAACGTCACAGTTTTTAGGTTTTCTTTTTTCTGATACATGACAGTGCAGGTACAGTTAACGTGACATAACAAGAGGGAAGCATCATTACTGTGACTAGTCATGCAAAAAAGTGAGATGGGAAATTACAGATATACTACATATGGTGCCTTCTGCTTTTAAAAGCAATCTGAGCTCAGAGAAGTAGAAAGGATCCAGCTAATCGTAGAACCAGCTCTATGAATTTCAAGGCAAATATACATTTCCAGAAACATGGGATAAGCTGAAGACTGCTGAAATGCCAGCCTGCTGGGAGAATGGCTGGCAGACACCTTTTCATCTTGGACAATACCGTAAAGGAAATGGCCTTTCAGTGTGGCAGATATTGTCCCTTTCTGTGCTGCTTCTTTAAAGGGAGAGAAAGAGAATGAATGCAAAGGATTTCAGAGGAGGTGCCATTTCTTTAACGGCATCCTGTGGGTGCATTATCTTGCTGAGACCTTTTTCTTTGTCTCTCAATCTGATTAGCACATGTCTTTGTGCAGTTTTAAAATGCTTGGACAGTTTTTCCTTAAGAAATACATGTGCCTTCCAGCAGTTTTAAATTGCTCTTGATATGTTTGATATCCTTATACATCTGCAAACCCATCAGATTCTTGCTGAGTTCTTGACTGTAATTCTTCCTGTGGTAATTATATTTTCTACAGTTTTAACCACACATGATGTGAAAAAGTGTTTCCTTCTGTCTGTTTTTAATGTGCTGTCTTTAATTTCCCAGAATTGTCCCTCTTGGGCTTTTAGAATTTGAAAAACAGAAAGAAGTTCTTTGTCTTCTCCCTGTACTCTTTCGTTCTCTTATCCTTTCCTTGGTTTCTCTCATGTTGTTCTGTTTTCAAAGCTAACCAGGCCCATTCATTTGAATCTTCCCCAGAGGACAGCATAAGTGTCTTTGAAGAGAAATCTTCTCTTATGCTCCAGGAGGGCACTGAAGTCTTTTTGAAAGTGAAAATCTGACAGAATATTGAATGTTCAAGAAATGTTCCAACAATTGATCAAAAGTCACTAGAATAGTTTTCCTGTAATTCTCCAACTTGTTCTTGGTGGATCCAAACTTCTTGCTATTCTTGATCGTGCTACTTATTAAACAAAGGTTTTTATCCAACAGTTCCACCAACATTGGTTAGACTAAGTTTGACCCTTAAGACTTCATAACCCTCTCTGTATCATGAGTTGCTTCAGATTATTTGTACTGAACTTCCTGCAACTCTGTACTGACTATTCAAGATGTGACATTCATAGATCTTCTCCCTAGTTCCTATGGCTGCATCTTTAACAGGAAAAAAAGAGAGGGGGGAGGGGGATAATGGGATGGTGGAATGATACCCTTTCATTGCAAGGTTTTGTATCTCTCAAATATAAAGGCTCCCAAGTATTGTGGCTTTCATATATTTTAGGCAGCTGAAGTAGAGGACTCTGACCTCCAGCTGTGGTTAAGATGCGACACAGACAGAATGGACCAGAAAGAATACTCGCTAAAGCGATGGGTAGTGAAAGGTCTGAGATGGGAGATGATGAGTAAGCCTGTATTCTAATAAAAGACAAATATCTAGGAGAATTTTTTTGAGAGAAATAGGATTATTGTATGTATCTCTCTTATGAAGACAGGCTGAAGGAGCTTGGCCTGTTTAGTCTTCAGAGGAGACAACTGAGAGGGGACCTCATTAATGTCTATAAATATCTGAAAGGAGGATGCCAAGAGGATGGATCCAGGTTCTTCTCAGTGGTGCCCAGCAATAGGACAAGAGGTAACAGGCAGAAAATTATGCACAGGAAGTTCCACCTGAATATGAAGAAGCACTTTCTTGTGCAGGTGACTGAGCGCTGGAACAGGTTGCCCAGAGAAGTTGTGGAGCTATTCACTGGAGATATTCACAAACCATCTGGACACAATGCTGTGCCATTTGCTCTGAGATGACCCTGCCTGAGCACGGAGGTTGGACCAGATGACCACTGTGGTCCCTTCAAGGTGACCCATTCTGTGATTCTGTGGTCTGTTGCACGGGATTATTAACACATACTGAAGATGTTCCGTAAGATGATCATATTTTCTGCCCATTATAAAAGACCAGCTAATTTTATGGATTTTGCTTTGCAAATAGAGGCACTCAAGGAACAAAAGAATTGATTTTTGAAGAGAAAGAAATTATGGCTAGAGAGTATATTTTTGAAACAGTTCTAATGAAAAGTAGAAACCAGGAAGGTGTTTGTTGTCTTCATATTAAATAGTAAAAGTTTAATAATTAAAAGCAACTTAGTGATGATCTTAATCTATGAGGAAAATTCCTTCATATCAATAAGTTTCCAAAATAATGTGTAAATAAAACTTAATATCACAATGTAGAATCAGAGGAAATACTTGATTGTGAGAACTTAAAAACTTCTCCATGACTGCTTAAAACGATTATTATTAAGGATCAATGATAAACTGGCATACAAAGTCAAACTTCTTAACAAATGTAGATACAGAGCTATAATTGCTTAGAAATACAAGTCTTGAGACCAAATATATTTTTTTGGTATTCATTCACCTTAATTAACCAATTCAACTGATTAATTCAAACTAACCTATTAAGCAATAGAAAGTATTTGTGAAGCTTTGTAAACAATAACAGCATAAGCCTTGAGGAATGTCCACACTCAAACAAAAAGCATTTTGCACCCCAGCTAGAGCGCCACTACAGGCATCCCCAGGCAGTCACCAGCCAGCAGCAGGGCCCTGGCCTGAACCAGCAGGAAAAACCAGCAACCTCTGACTGGAGGTTATACATACATATACATATACACATACGTTATACATACTGCCATGATTTTCCTTTTTTAATGGTTTTTTGGTTTTTTTTTTTTTTCATTTTAATCTCTTTTTCTTATGGCATATTCTTCTGTTTCTTCGCTATTCTTTTCCTTCCAAGTAAATTCATATTTAATGTTGGCATCTTTCCCTAGAATACTCCTTTTTATCATCAGCTATAATTTATTGAATTATTTAGTCACAAGTTCCTTGTTTGTTGAGGTTAGTGACATACAGCCTTTACTCAGGTAGGTATAGAAGTACATACTTATATATGTTAAGCTTCTCTTAACAAAATCTTTTCAGACTCTCAAAAGTCCTTCATTTGCTGGTTGCTGACATGACAGGTGCCTCACACACTCTCTCTCCTGTTTTCTGTTGCCTTGCACATGCCAGGATTTTTTTCTTGGCACTGCTCACAGAGGCAAAGACTTGTCTCCTGGTTTGTCTGCCCTGCCAGCTCTTACATGGGCCCATATTGTGCCATTCTCCTTGGGTACCTGGGGACCAGGTACAAAAGTGTTGATTCCTGAGCAAGTATTGAATGAAGGACCACATCCTGAGGCCTGCCACACCTGTTGGGATAGGGGCCTATTGTTGTGCTAGGCTGCTGAAAATGGCATTTCTTGTAATGAAAAGTTTAAATTCAAAAGGTAAAACCCAGAGCCTTGCAAATGTGTTTTGTGCTAATGAAAGATAAGGCACAAAAAATAGAATGCATTATTATGATTGTATGTAAGTGTGAGGATTCTCTGTAGCTGCATCAGCAGCTCAGCTAGTTATAAGGCTGATCTCAAGAATATCTGCCCACGGCACACAACTGTTGTGTGAATTCATGCCCTGGGTTGTTCTTACGCCTACCTCTGCCTCCTCCTTTTCAAGGTTATTGATACATATTTCTATTGTACATCCTGATGAGTATGTTCCTGCCTTTGCCTGATTTCCATTCCAGCTCTAGCCAAAAATCTAATTTTTGTCTAATTTTCCTTTTTCAAAAAAAAAAATAAAAAATTACCATTGCAGTAATTTGTTACCATGTTGACTGCTGTTCTGTTCAGCCCAGTAATTACTTAATTGCATGCTAGTCCTTAAATGACTTTGAGTGGTGAACTACTCATTTGCTACTACTGTGGCTTTCTCACATGTTTCCTTTCAAGGTTAAAAAGAAAATAAGACAAAATTGTAAGTCTTCTTTGCTACAGTTTTTGCTTTATTTTGAAGGTTCCTTTGGACAATTTTTTTTTTATTTTTTCAAGAGCAGATTTCTTACACTTTTGAATATATATTTCTTAAAAGTACATTGCACCCTCTTGGAGCAACAATTTTTGATGTAATACCTCTTTATGAATAGTCATTTTAAAAGCATATAAATTTGGTCAAAAATTTCATAGATAGCAGAAGGAGTAAGATATTAAAGGTGGCATAGGGAAGGCAGTGTTATTAATATTACAAAATAAAAAATGTTATTATAGATCAATAAGAACTGTGTGTTAGTGCCTTCTTTCTTACCTGTTCGTATTTATCCTGCTCTTGATAGTGGCTGTTAAAAAACCATCTTTTGGTTACCATTTTATTTAGAAAATCATCCCTAATTTGAATGTTTCATTGATTTTGAAACTTAAAATGATCTTGATGTTATGCAGGTTCTTTGGTGGACCTATAGACTTGTTTATGCTGTTTTACTACGAAAGGCACACATCTTTAATTGACAATATCTTTAATTGATCTTGCTTGACACATCTTTAATTTATCTTGCTTGTTTTGAGTGTCAAGTTCCATCACAAGAACAAGGCTATGGAGGCTATTTGCTGCAAATTGCTTTCAAGTATTTATTTATAGTGTACGCACGTTTGGTACACAAATTACAAAAAAATGTTGTGTGAAGAAAGCTGTTTGCTGTTCTGAAGTTTTGAATGTTATTACATCATGTTGTTACAATGTAATTACAATACAAAGATTAGTATTAGTATACACATGTAGTACAGCTGACCTTGCTGCCAGGTTTTGATTTGTCATCTTTTTGTGGTTCCTACTGCTCAGCATAACTCCATGTTAGAAGTGAATCCAGTACTTGTTTTCAGGAGAGGATTAGGGTTTTTTTGGAAAAATACAGCTCCTACAGACTACTTGTAGTTACTTTAGCTGATAAGTAGTGGGAATGTTTTGAAATTGCTAAGATGATGAATCAAAATTTATTGTATACAAAGCAGGCTAAAACATTCTTTTGCTCAAGAAAAGTACCTGTTAAAGGAACCTGGAAGGAAAACAGAGCAAACATAGACATAGAGGCACCCTTTATTTGAAAAAGAGCAGGAAGATTATCTTTTCAACCAAACAGGAAATGTTATGAACATGAGTGGCTTATTCAATAAATGTTTAACAGGACAAACATAAAGAGAAATATCAAATAGGTAATGCTAGATGATGGAGTGTAACTGAGCTGTGAGTACAGGAGGTTGTGTCCCCTGCTGTAATTTGGACATCACTCCCTTCTTCACTGCACAGTGCTTCTACACTCCCATTTTGATCCCAGGCACAATATTGAGCCCGTTTTTCACATGAGAAAAAAAATGGATTTTTGATGCCTGATGAGGATGTGAAGAGCTTCACTATAAGAAAACCCACAGCTCCACCTATCTCTGTTTCAAGTTCAACAGGCAGAATATAGCAAATGTTCTGAGACTTAACACAGGTTCCTGGATCCCTTATTCCCCAATCTTCTTCCACATGCTAGTTGAGGATGCTTCTGGTCACCTGGTCATCACAGTTTTACAGCTTGTCTTCCTGGATAGCAGCAGTAGCAGCCAGCAGAGCTGAAAGGTGCAGAGCTGAAGAGAACTGTATTGTCTTGAGCATCCAGAAATACTGCCAGGCTTTTTGTGACAGTTTACTATTAGCATTGGTAGAAACCAGCTCTTCTTTGTAAGTATCCATTGAATATAGTGTAACACTGTTTCTCATGGGATTTTTTTTCAGTGAAAGAGAAGTAAGGAGATTATGTAATTATTCCTTTGTTTAACACAGCTTTGAGTTATTTCTTCTATCTTAGCAGTGTTGCAGGATTGGAATGTGGTTGATACATGTACTCACAGCTGAAGAATCTTGAGTTAGGCTTTTTTTATATATATAGTAAATTAATTTCCACAATTATTCTTTTTGAAGATTACAGTCACATAAAATGTAGACCTGGGTTGTGTGAGTTTGTTATTGTGTAAGATAAAGTAAATTAATGATAATTTTGATGAAAGATTAGTGTGATTTTGCATGCTGAGCATACGTATTAAGAAAGAAAATTAGCAACTAATGTAAAATAGTAACTGCTTTTAAATCATTCACAAGTCAGAGAATGTAGATACATAGCTGTTTTCTTACTTTTCACTTCAATGGGCAACAGCAATAGGTTGAGATTGGTGTGTTGTTGAAAGAGGGAAACTGAAAATATCCCCTAGAATTCAGCAGAAGCTATGGGCAGGTAAGTTATCTTACTTCATTATATTCTGCAATGTATGTAACATAAAATGTGGTGGTGATTCTTCTTCCCTAAGCGTAATTTCACAATATTCTGTGTTCTCTGAGCACTGGAAAAGAGTGAAAAATGACATTTCTTAACCACTTCCTACTGACAAAAGTTAGCCTGGTGGTAGAGGTAGAAGAGAGAGTCTCTTAAGACTACACAGAACAAGATCACTTAATAAAAGAGTGATTTTTTAAGAGTTTGCAGGAAGGAAGAAAACAGAAATCTCAAAATTTCCAAAACTTTCCTAGATTGTCTTTCAGAGAATTCTGCAGAATATCAGACTGCTGTGAAAAGTTTGCCTCTAGACTGGCACCATCTGACCTCAGCACAGAGAGGTTTAAAATTTGTGCCTCTGACCAGAGACAAACACTGCCAGAGTTTTGACAGAGGGTGCTGCAACTTTAAACTTGGCCTAGATTTAGGCTGTTTGGATTCTAAATCCAGATGGAGCCAAACGTGGTAGCACAGAAAAATAAGCTGGAAGAGAACAACCCTTTCTAACAAAATATTTTATGGAAAATTCCTCTCAGAACTTACCCAGCATTTCGCAGCATATGGCAAAGATGTGCATCTGTACTTGAAAGCAGGAGCTTGATCTAAAGCCTCTGAGTACAAATGTAATGAATACATTGGACTGTCCTTCTTATTTAACTGCCTGTCTCTGCCAGTAAATCCTGGCTAAAAGAGAGCCTGTCTCTCCTAATGATAATGTGGAAGCTGTGATTATCTGAGGTGTGGAAGTGAACAAGATCATAAGGAGAACAGATGGCAAGCAGTTCTGAGTGGGGAGATGGCTGGCTGCACTGTGGTAAAACTACCTGCAGCAGCTTAGGCTGTTATCTTTCCTGGCTCACTGTTTTCCCTCCTAGCTGGAGATGATTGTGTTTCTTATGGACTTGGCAGGATGGAGCATATGAACACTTGGTGGCTCTGTCACCTAATGTCACAGGGACAGGCAGATTCTTTTAGGGATCCTTGGTAGAATGAGAATTTGCTACAGGGTTTTAGGTACAATTAGACCTTTATTACTACAATTAAACACTTAATTTTCAGCATAGTTTATTATTATCTAAAATGTGTAGGATTTAATGTAGTTTATTTCACAGTTTTTATGAATTATACTTTCAGCTAAGCAAAATTTGTAGTAACGATTGTAGCTTTCTTACTATCAAGAGCCTTTAATTTCTACACTTTTAGTCACTTGGACCCTCTGCAGATCGTTTCAAATTCTTAGTAATCAGTGCATGATACAATGATCATAATCTGGACTCACACTTTACCCAGGAGAACATGATTCACTCCATCTTCAGAGGAAGAATACAGCAGTGGCTGGGTCCTAGACCAGTGGCAGATCATGGGTTTTGCTGTCCAGCATCATGCCTTGCAGCTGTTTGATTTTATAGGCAGTATCTCATTACTCAGTACTGTTACATTTCTGTATTCCAGAACATGTGTCACCACATCCTAGTAGCAATCATCTTGGAGGGCAAGTAGTTTTTTCACAATGCTGACAGGGGATCTGGCTGTTCTGTAATGGGGGTCATCACATCTTGGTGACAACTACAGTTGAAAAGGGGAAAAGAGGAGGTGATATGTGACCAGCATGCTTACATGTTATGACTGTTTGTCTAAGGAGATGGCGTTGGTTATGCTAACCATATTAGCAGGAGTCAGGAGCAGGGTCACATGGCTCAATGGAAAGACTCATCTTAGTGTAAATGTATCATCTTCCTGCACTCAAGCAGGTGGGCTGTGTACGTATATCACTCCCACCTCTGAGGCAAAGACAACAACCCAGAGCAGAAGGGAGCAAATATTACCTTACTCATTGCTTCAGCTGTGAATGTGTGTCCATGACCAGGGAGACCCTGTGCATGTGGAAGATCTGGTTCCCACTCAGTTCTCCAGAGTTCTTGTTTTGGGATATGTGTGTAGTGGCTTGACCCTGGCTGGATGCCAGCATGCAAAAAAACCTCTCTGTCGCTTCTTTCCACAGCTGGACAGGGGAAAGAAAATATAACCAAGGTTTCCTGGGTTGAGATAAGGACTGGGAGAGAGCACTCATCAAATATCTTCATGAGCAAAACAGGCTCAAATTTGGGATATTAATTGAATTCATTACTAACAAAATCAAAACAGGATAATGAGAAGTAAAATACGTCTTTAAAATGCCTTTGCCTCACCCCTTCCCAAACTCTACCTTCTCCTTCCCCAGTGGTGATGTGAGACAGGGAATGGGGGTTTATGTTCAGTTCATTTCATCACAGGTTTTTCCCGCTGCTCAGGTAGAGGAATCCTTCCCCTGCTCCAGCATGGGGTCCCTCCCACAGGAGACAGTCCTCCATGAATTTCTCCAATGTGTTCTACTAAGCATAAAGTTTCCTGAAGCTTTGCATTGGTCTTTTCTGGAAAGATGCATGTGTTTGCACAGCCTGAAGGGGAGCCAAAGATACCTTTGCAGAAAAGCTGACAGGGAGGTACAGCAAGAAACATTGGTGTGATCCCTTTCCATTCTACTTTCTGTAATCTCAGACAACTGGGCACCAACATGTTCTTTAAGAAGAGACTAGTGATGTTCTCATCCTTTTAAGAATGACTCAAGTCTTAAAATGGTGTCAAATGCTCTTCCAAGCTTATTGCAAGTGCATGGCTGTTGTGACAAGGCATTAATCACAGTCAGTGGCAAAATACATTCTCAACCAAGCACTTCGTGTTTTTTGATATTTTTGTAAACAGTGATCCAAACAAATCACTTGCTCAAGAGTAAGCACTGCATTGTGTTCCCTCTGTATCTGAAGCCATTTTTGTTCTTCATGCCTCACCTGGCCCTGTCTTTTCATCCACACAGGGGTTGTTCCATTCACAAACTAACTGCTCTAACTTGCTTTTTAACATGAGGTCTTCACAGGACATTTAAGGCCTCATAGCAGTTCATCTGTCAGCCACAGCTTCTGGGAAGCTCACAATAGTCAGTGCTTGAGAACACTCTCTCTATGAGCAATACATGGCTGGACGAGTGCCCTGGCAGTGCCTACGCCCCTAGGTAAGCACATCTCAGCTCACAGCAGAAGCTATTCCTATCTCTGTATTGGAAGAGTCTGCCTACTGTGATTGCAGCCTGCTCTCACTGTCTCTGTGACTCTTCACAGCCTGTCAGTATTTCTGTTGACACTTCTTCAGTTCATCACAACCTCTCTTTCCTGTAGGCTTGCTTCCATAAGAGTAATATGCTCAGGCTGCCTCGAACCAGCAAATGGTACATTAACTCCTCTGGAACTGTGTGTGTGAGTCTGTGTCCATGTTCACTTCGTTAGCAGTTCCTTTTTTCCTTCTTTGGTTTACCTTCACATGTTCACACAACCAGCAATAGGAACTGAACAGGGAAAACAAGTCACACATAAAATATTTATGAAAAAAGAGGATAGTTACTTTCCCAGTTTGTCAGTTCTGTCTCAGATTCATCTCCTGGCTAATCTGTTGCTAAGTCTACTTATGTTCTGCAGGAGACTTAGGTTTTATCCTCATACGTTGAGAGTAATCTATCTATTTGTGTCGGAAGGCTTTATTAATTCTTACTTTCTTCCAAAGAAAATACACCCTTTGTTTTAATTAGAAAATTTTTAGTTGCACATTTTATCTAAAATACTCTCTTCTTTCTTGTCTCATCTTTGTGCTTATGCAGATTTGGACCTTGTTTACAGAACATAAAAGGATTTTTCATTCCATTCTCACTTGTTTGTGTTTCTTTTACCTTCTCATAGATAATTTCCTATAACTAGTATTTTTACATTAATGGAAGAATATACTGGGGGCAAAAAGAAAGACAAAGATGGGGTTCTACTACTGTTCTCTTTTTGAAGGAGCAACTGCAAGGAAAACTGAAAAAATGCCTGCAGTCTCCAAATAGCATCCCTAAACTACAGACACTAGAGTAAACCAAATACAACAAACCAGTGTGGTTTTTTATGCATAGGCAACAGTGACTGTTCCTCTGACACCAAATGTGGAAAACAGGCACAAACATTGTGATAGATCCCTAATTAATTGTTTCAAATTTTTTCTCAATGTCTAAGATCTTGAGTGTATCTTATTCAATTTAAAGCCCTTCATGTTATAGCTCAGAACAGTTTTTTTCAAATAATGTTAGGCTCAGTGAATTATAGCCCAAACACATCTTCAACAAATTTAGTACCTAGACCCATGCCACAAGGCTAGCATGAGAAGAGTGTCAGGTTATTCAGGTGAGGGAAAACCAAAGTTGGGAGTAGAGCCATCTAATCATAACTGGACTAAAAGCCAGAGGAAACTGCCTTTTCATTTCTTACCTGCACTGTACTGTCATGGAAGAGGCAAAAGCTGTTAGAAAGTGAGATTAAACAAACTGTTTATTCCCCTCTGCTTTGATCTACGTCTTTGCATAAGGACTGACAATGGGACTGCAGTGACTGATAGCACATTGTCTGCTTCATTTTCTGGTGCTGTGCTGGAGCTCCCTGTTCAAACACAGCCTCTCTCCCACATTGTTTGCAAACCAAAGGGTTCAGTAATGGTAATAAATCAGTGCTATTACTGCATGGGCACAGCATCATTTATGTATCATCGTTTACGGTTGACTTCCATGTGCAAAAACATTGAAGCTTGTCTCTTGCTAGCTGTGACTAATAGGTCTGTTGGGTGCTTACCAATAAGCCCCAGCCTTTAAACCTCTTGGGGATCATCTGTTATTTCTCACACGCTGGTATCCTGAATTTTGGAACAGTTTGGCACTAAAGAGGGGATCTCTATTTGTTGTGTTTCAGTAGTAAACAAAGTTGTTCTCTGTCTGTGAAAGAGAGAGCGGGCTGAAGGGTCTGGAACAAATTCACAGGGCCACATCAGGTCTGACTTGGCCAGAGCCTGTGATAGAAAACTGAATGATCTTCCTTTTGTGCACCACAGAAAGATTCTGTTAAACAAAGATTTGTTTATTGCCAACTGTTGATCATGAATATTATGAAACTAGTACAAGCCAGAATAATTCCTAAATTATATAAGAGACATGGAACATGATTTTTAGAAGGGCATTTAATTCCCCCTTTCCAGCTTGTCTGTTGTACTTAAACACTTTATTTCCTTTTTCTTCCTGAGAAATTACAAAAATAAATATTTTAATGGAAAATGTGACTATTGCCTCTTCACAGCAAGCTTTACAGGTACGGCAGAGAAATAAAAACACATCAGGTGACTTTGAGGCTGTATTTCAACACTGATTAAACCAGCATTTTAAAACTCCAATCTTAATTTTAGTTTCCATTTTTAATTTCCTTTGAAAGTTACTTATCTTTGGCAAGCCATTTGGATGAAACATTGAAGTGAAATTTCAGTTATCGTTAAGTTTACAGAGACAACTTCAATTTTTGCATCTCTTATACCCTCACAACAAATTTTGAATTTTCAGCCTTTTCAGTCAAATTCAGGAAGAAAAAAATAAATAGGAAAAGTGTCCAAAACACTTTTTCCTGTGGGGTCCCAATGTGCCCAGTTTGTAACCCTGTGAACTCAGGAGCTGATTTGAGGTTGAAAACATTTCAGAGGCTGTGGCAACTGACTCTGGGATTTCTTGAGGCTTTTCAAGATTGAAGAACTAATCATTACAGCAGCCAACCCAAGCATTGGAAATGCAAGTCAGATCATAGAATAACATCTGGCACAAGTGCAATGACACCAGAAAGCTCACCTGGGGAGTACTGGTTTTGTTTTGAATAGGCTCTTCCAGAATTGTAGCAGAGTTGTCATTGGTCTTGTAACATTAGAAGAGCAAACACAGCCATGACAGTTTTAAAAAGCTGTGACTTCTTCCTCCTTCTCTAATATGACTGTGATAATATTGCAATGGACTGGAGACTGGTGCGAGAGCAATGACCATCCCAAATCTGCCACACTACCTGGCTATAAGCTGTTTAGGACTATGAAATGCTGATAGTATTTTTTTTTTAGATTAATTTGACTGAAATAAAAATGACAGGAAGTCACCTGGATTCATCTAAGAAAGGGAACTCCACGTAAAACTTTTAGAATAGGAAAACAAATCTTAAACGTTTAGAATTGCTTTTAAGTGTACATATGATCAAAGAGAGAAACTGGAAAAAGTTGGATAAAGCTTATCTGGGGGTGTTTATTCCACAGCTAGATACCTGAGCTTGCAGTCACTTGAGTGGTACTTCAACCATATCTGTGTTTCTTTCCTGGCAATAATATTTCACAGAAGTGAATCAAAGCTCTTGCTTTTACTGCAGCAGCCTCAGCAGAAGTGTCCCAGAGTGTGCAGCACAGACGGGGAGCATGTGATCAGACACTCACTGCTAATGAATTTGTGAATGGAGCCCCTGGAAGAAAACACAGGGCACTGCAGAGTTAACCTAGGCAAGGACTGTTTCTGGTCGGATCCTGCTCTTTTCAGGGAGCTTTCTTTGCAAGGTATATTTTGGAGGAGCTGTGGGAGGAGGGGGAGATGCTGCTGCTGCTGCACATTCAGTGCAAAGCCCGTGGCTGTGATAGGCTGAAGGGACATGGATACTCTGCCTATGTATGCTGGCAACTGCATCCTCTCTGCTTTGTAGCTGTCACTGAGGAGCAAAGAAGGGCAGTGAGAGGCAGGGGAGAAGCAAAAACCTTCCCTATTCGCTGTAAGTAATATTCTTTGTCCTTAAGGCTTTATGGTTATTAAATTCAAGTGGGTACATTTGGATTAATGCAACAATTGGTTATGGAGAGTGGGATCTCAGTTAGTAAACAGCCAGCTTGTGTTATTTTAGGGATGATGATAATAATAATAATAACAATAACATTTCTTTTTAATCTAAATTTGCACAATGTAGTGTACACCTGTTGTGTTGTGTTTGTTTTATTTTACATCTGATGTATGTCAGCTGTAACTGTTTATATATATTTATTTAGAATCACATGTATACAAAAGTTTGTACCTCATCTTTCCAAGTACAGCAGCGCTTGTAATAACTAAGTAGAACTTGGGAAATTCTCTGCCAAATGTTCTGAATAATAAAATTTCCAGATAAATTAAATGCATGACTTTTTTTAGGGTGAAGTTTTCCTCAGAATTAACCCTTTCCCATCACTGTAGTAAGACCTCAGTGGGGAACATTATGAAGTTGCAGACACTATGCCAGTGACAGTAAATGAATACAGCCAGCAACTTCTGGAAAATGTAATTCTTTAAACAAAATGTAGGGGTTATAACATATACTCCTAATTCTTGATTTGTGCAAAGGTAGAAGTAGATCCAGAGTAGATCCAGTTCCATTTAACTTGTGCTGAAGTAAAATGCATCCTTTGGCTCTTTTTCTGGCAATATCCTATTGCCAGCAGGGGAAGTTCAGCTTAACAGTGGCAACAGCTGCAAAAACCTTCAGTTGGGTTCAGTAGCAGGAAGTTCTTGTGGCTTCAGTAGTGTCACTGAAACACCATGAGCCCTTAAATTACATTTTGGTCGGCAACAATCAGTTGGCAGAATAGAAAATGCACTTGACTCATATATTGGAAAGATACGCAGTTATAGGTGTATTTGCTCAAGAAACAAATCAGTTTTAGGTGCTATTAATGTGTCTATGCATTCTTCCTGTCTGTATTTATAAACAGGAGCTGCTAAAAGATTTTATTTTGTTAGCTGTTGTTTATTTTAGTTTGATCAGCTGGAGAAGAGGCAGACATAAAATTATAATGCATCAAATATACCTCTCTCCACATTTGTTCTGCTTTTCCTCTTTTCCCTCTTTTTTCTGCTTTTTCATATTTTTTCTCTTTTTCTTTCTCATAACAAATTTCCTGGTAGCACTTAGATATATTTTATATTCATATTTAGTAAATATGAAAAAACCCACCCAGATTCTAAAATCATAGACAATATCTTTTAAGAGAAATAATGAATAAGCTAAATGTTACCAACATAATACTATACCTATAAATATCTTTAATAATTACTTGTATGTAAACTACTCATTTGTATGGTTCAGTTTCATATAAAGTAGAAAACTGCTTGCAAATGAACATATACAATCTAAAGACCAGCAACAATATTCAGTAACTTCAGTAAAATAAAATGTGTCTGTATTCTAATTTCAGTGCTCTGAGGTAGAAGGAGTAGTTTTTAAAAAGTAGCAAAGGATATGTCAACTTTAGATTGTGTAGTGTACTTGTCCTCTGACAAATTACAGCAAAATCAAAAACCAAGGAGTTTATATATGAATAAGTAAAGAAAGATACACTGATATAATTTAAGATTTAACATGATTTTTCTTGGTTTTACCTGCAGTTTAGAGCAGAACTCAATCTTCTCTAGTAAAGTAGGGTTTGTTCTGAGGTATGCAGTGGTGACAGTAGCCATTGATTCTGGCTGGGAACAAAAATGCTCAGGCAGAATATATGCTTGGTAAAAATGTATTTTATCAATTAGAGTGAGGCTGTCAGTGAGTTTGCATACAGACTGCTCACAGTGGGGTAGAGGTTGATAATCAGGCAGGGCACCTCCTGAGAAGCTGTGCTCTCCTCACTTGGGGTTCAGCTCACAGATACTGAATATGCTGAATCTCATCCTGGGAGGTGTGGGATTGCTGAAAGTGTGGAGACTTTCTCACTCTTTAGGGGCCTTCAAGAAGATATACCACTATTAAATAATTTAGAGAGAGGCTTAGTTTCTCTGAAATTTCCCTTTAGTTTTGGAAACTTGGCTTGCATTATTTTGCAGTTTAAGTTCCTTGAAGTTAAGTGGATATTTTGAGTACATGTAGACTGTAACACTCATCCCTTCAGAAAGTACAGATTCTCTCAAACAGTATTTCATTTTAAACCCTAAGGCCTGAATTCTCTGTAGTATTTTGCTTCTTAGAAAATCTCTATATTTTTAAAATATACTGGCATAGAGGGAAGGTCTCTCCCTATGCATAGGGTTGTTGCATTGCACATGAGCTTGATGTGCATGCAAGAAGTAGATCTATTCTGTAGTAGTAGAGAAGTGAAGTAATTTGCATTTTGATAGTACTCACTAGTGAGCATTACAATTGTCTGCTGGAGATGGCTTCCATAGCAAGTAGTACTTTCAAGCAGTGAAGTGAGATCTATAGTGAACAGTCCAGGAAGAGAATAAAAATAGGGATGAAAGGGTAAGTGGGTCTTGTCACTCACAGAGGGACAGATATAACATAGGAGGTGAAAAGGATGACCAGTGTGTTCCTGCAAGGAGTATGCCTTCACAGTTCTGCTGTGAGATATGTATATTACTGTGGGTAGGGGATTTTCAGGGAAGGACTTTTAGGAAGGAGGATGCACGAATACAAAAAAGCAGATTTTTAATTTTTTAGTATTGTCTTTGGAGGAAAGAAGGGTTAAATACTTTGCTTCAGATTGAAGCAGTTTGACATACTTCACTGCATCAAACTGAATTGTAAGAGTAATAGAGATTAAGTAAATACTAGTTCATATCAATTTATAACACTTCAACCACTGTAGCACATTTGGCATGAAAGGCTCAGCCTTAGATTCTTAACATTTAAGCTTCCTGGTTCAGTTACTTCCATGCAAAACAGTGGATTTCCCCTGTAATTTAATTCTTTACCTGAATTTTATTGCACCAGTGATTTGTAACAGGAGCAGTGCAGCCAAAACAATGCTAGGATGAGCCAGTGAACCTCCCATTCTTGGGAAGAAGTAAAGTTACCCAATAACAAACAAGATCTTAGTGATTAGACAAAATGTGTATTTTGTCAAATTGAGTTCCATAGCAATGGACTAAAACCATGGAATGTGTATCTGATATTTAGATATAATATTTTATTTGCTTATCTTGATATCCAAAAAGAACTTTGTCCAAACTTCTAATAGTAAAAATAACAATATCAGCATACTGTGTAGCAACAAGATGATGTAAATGTCACAATCTATAAAACATAACATGTATGTTCTGGTAATATGATAAAGTAAATACTTTTTTTTTTTTTTTTGATAAAGTAAATTCTTTATTTTTGTGTGTTTGTGAACTGTGTTGAGCTTACACACACTGTGATTTAATTTATGCCATCTGATATGTATTTTAGGAAAAGACCATGTGTTCCACAGAAGTTTTTATGTTAAGTGGTCCCTTTTATTTGACTACTACCAAGTAAAGCTAGGGAGTAGTGTAGTGATGCTCTTACCTGTCTTGGTGCTGTACTTGAGGTTCACTGGAACCACAGATGTGGAATGAGATACTCAGCTGAAGTAATCCATGTGTAAAGGTCTGTGGGAATAACTGTAGCACAGTAGTGAGCAACAGCAGTGCTGGAAACACCAATCCTCATTTTCTGAGTCAGTTCAGTCTCAGGTATCTCCTACTAATATGTCATTTGTTTGTTAAATTCTGTTTTTCATAGCTTTCTTCGCTGAACCAGAGGAAAAAATAACAGATCACCTTATGCAAGTTCTTTAGGGCATGCTATAGCAATGAACCCATAAATGAAGTAGCATGAAAGAAATAATAATAGCATGATTTAAGAGTTAAGTTAGAGATGCATTGAAAAGGAAGTTCAACAGTATAATATTTAGATTTCTTCTGGCAAAAAATATCTAAACCAAAGAACAGAGCTTTGGTGTGTAATTAGATTGCTGCCACAGAAATGCATATTGATTGCTGCAGTTCATGCTGACTTCTTTGGAGAGTTTATTAAAATTTTGAACAAAGCACAAAAATGTTTTAAATGAAAATGCACATAAGATTTAGGGGGTATGGAAGAAATTGAATCATCCTCATTTTAAAGGAGTAGAAACAAAACTGCTTGCTTAAACACAGGTTTTCAAAAGGGAATTGACACACAAAGCTGCCCACTGCACATTCTAAGGACTGTAATGACCACTGGTAATGTATTTCCAGCAACTTAGTAGCAAGATATGAGAAAGGTCCTAATACCCCTTTTTGAAAGGTATAGACAAAGCCAAATAAACACTTGCATGGTGATTAAAGAGAATACTAAAACTCTAGTAAAATAGGAACAGGAACAACCATCTCTGGGGATCTAGAAGTCCCTACTGTGCAGATCCTTGCTCTCCCAAGTGTTTCGTGACCTATAGCAGCACCCTGCCTTCTTAAATAGAAGCAGCAGCTGCTCCACACAAATCCCAGATCTTCTGTAGCAGCAGAGACGTGTCTACAACAGTGCTTATTAATAATGTCTTTCTCTTGAGATGTTACAGTACTAATTCAAATGTAATAAAGCCCAGGAGGCTCTCTTTTCTCAAAATTATGTCCTCAGTTAGAAATCCTTATCACAAATACTTGATATCTGAAAAATTGTCTCCTACTTATCTAATATTCACATGGTGCTTAATATAATTATTTCCTTTAAAAGTGAAGATCTACAGGTGTGTGAGCTAAGCACAATAGTTCTTGAGACCAGCAGTGAATATCCTTTCTTCTCTTGCCAATCTTCTCTACTGTTCCAAGGAACAGTATCCCTCAATGTGAGCGTATAAAGACTCTGGGACACTGTTTTGGTACTCAGTGAATAAAAAGTTTCAGCCATATATTCACTGAGTACTCAAAATGCACAGCTAGACAGAGTACTAAAATTGGATGGGCCAGGGTGGCGGGAGCAGACATGGTTATATCATGAATTTATGTTTGCAGAGCACTTTGCATGTGAACTCCAGCTCATCTCAGCTGAGCCGTGTATCACCTTGGGTGTGCTCACACAATCTGCCTATCTCAAAGAACTCCTGGAGCTGCAGCCCGGCATCTTGGAAATATGGACAGCCCCAGACAGAGCTTCCTCACATTCTCCTGCAAAACACAGTACAGATCAATTTTAAGTGAATTCTTTTTGAAACCTCACTAAGAAACAATGTTTTGTAGATGACAAAGCATGTGCATTTACAGTGAAAGAGTAAGGAAGCTAGATCTTGAGACAAGGCAGGAGTTGAGAAGCAGATAAAATGACAGGGCAGCACAGTGGATCACTGTAATAACTGTGATTATTATAACTTGTTATTACAGATTATAATAGAGACACACAGGAGGCTATTTTCTTACACTTCTTCTCCATAAGGCAGGAGGGAACTGATTATGTGCCACTTAACAGTTCCACATCCTTGTGTCAACCAGCAGCTGTAGGAAATAAATCTGTAATTTTTGAATCTTCATCAAAGTGCTTCTGCTGTTCTTCTGTGCTAAATTTATTGTCTATCTGTATTAATCTAATCTATTCATATCATGACCATCTGATTCTTCCTATAAATCATATGAATAAGAGATTTAAAATTAGTATAATTTTCTTTCAAAAATTATTATTTTTTCTCTTTCTTTTAAAGTGTTTTTCTGAGAATAAGCCCTAAACTCTGATACCTATGGATGCTGCAGAATTCCGCAAGAGAGGGAAGGAGATGGTGGATTATGTTGCGGATTACCTGGAGAAGATAGAGAAACGACAGGTATTCCCAGATGTGGAACCAGGATACCTACGGCCCCTCATCGCAGACTGTGCACCCCAGGATCCTGAGAGCTTTGAGGATGTCTTTAAAGACATTGAGAAAATCATTATGCCAGGGGTAAGAAAAATGGAACTGTAGTACAATGTTCAATACTGCATTTAGCTTTTCAAACACCTTAAAGAAAGGGTGGGTTTACCAACATACGTACCCACACTGATTAACTTCTAGAAGGCAGGAGTCAGCTTTACATGTTGAATATGATCTAACTAATGTTTTGCATTCTTCATAGAAATAATCAAATCATTATTTTGTTTCATGCATGGTTTACTTTTGAAAATAATTCCCCTTCCTCCCTTGAATTGGTTAAGGCAAAACTTCATAACTTTCAGTTTCATGTGATATTTTTGCTACTTTCATAGCACAGTAAATATTTTACAAAATAGTATTTTTATTAGTCTGCTGTGCCCAAAGTGTTTCTTCAAGCTGATCTTTAAATGTTAAAATTCTCTTAGGAGACTTCTTTTTATTAGAGAGTTGACTAGAAAGGATTCTTCCCAATACTTGTTCTGTTGACTTACTCTCCTAAATGTCAACTACTTCTCATAGCTTCTAAGGCAGACAACCACTGCCTGAATATTAGCCCTTGAATAGATCAGGTTTGGACAGACAATGCAGAACATTCGATAAAGCGTCTGGCATTTCTTCAGGCCTGAAATTTTCTTGGGTTTCCACTCATGGTACACCTTTTTTATTTTAAATATGTACTTGTCTCCTTAGGCCTTTGAGTAGCTTGAAGAGAACTGAATTATTAGTAAAAGTTAATGAGGAATCTCTCCTTTGGATCTCTTCAATAAACACTTTTGTTTTCTTCTGTAGATGCAGCTAGGTGATACAACTGTGATGGGACTGGACATCACAATCAAAATGGCTTTAGTCAGTGTACTATGATGCCAATTCCTTTCCATTGAGCAATGTAAATATTTGATATTCAATATGATTTTATCTTGTTTTCCTTGGACCCAGCCCTGATGTACTTTAACAAGCAAAAGCTCCACTGAAGTCAATTGAAACCTCTGCACTCTTTTCAAAGATTTGAGGATGAAGTCTTAAATCCAAGGGAATTAAATCAATGCAGATTAGATAAAAGAATTATGTCCAACACATGCAAATACTTTAATTGCTGCTCATAGATATAATTGCCTTTTCTTTTTCATTGGAGGAAAATAGTAATGTCTGTGAAATAGAAGAGAAAACACTTTGAACACTTGAGAACTTTCAATAAAATAATAATGCATTAAAAAATAAGAGATGAATCACTCGAGAGTAGAAAGTGAGACAGTGAATTCCAATTATGTCATGAACATGTCATGTTCTCTCTTAACTAAATTGACTTTTTCTTGATATTTACGTGCCTTGCAAACAAATTTACTTTTACAAAGTGATACATTCTGAAGAAAAATTGTTCTATCCTAAATTTTTCCACTGGTGTGAAATGTTAGTGACACAAAGAGCACAATATAAATCCTAGTTCTTATAGTAATTCTGATTCTACCCATGTTGCTTGTACTTAATTCCAAAGACTCACATGGGCACAGAACCACGAAGTCTCGTATAGTAGAGATTGGATGGTATCTCGAGATCATTTAGTCCATCCCCTCTGCTCAAAGCTGAGTCAGCTAGAGCAGGTTGTTCAGGACTATGTCCAGCTGGTCACTGAATATCTCCAAGGATGAACTCTGCTGTCCTGTTCCAAAGTTGGATCACCTTAACAGTAAAAAAACTTTTTCTTATGTTTAAGTGGAATTTTCTCTATTTCAGTTTGTACACGTTTCTTGTTGTCTTTTCACTGGGTACTTCTGAGAAGAATCTGGCTTCATCTTCTTTGCACTTTCCCATGGGATGTTTATAGACATTAACAAGGTACCCCTGAGCTTCCTGCAGGCTGAACAACCCCAGCTCTTTCAGACTCTTGTCGCATGACATGCAGCAAGTAATCATCTCCATGGTCTTTCACTGGAATCACTCCAGTATATCTTTGATTCTTGTGGATCAAGGATCTGGAAAACCAGATGTGGAATCTGGAATCTGTGGATCTGGAAACCGAACCAGATGTGGCATTCCAGGTGTGGCCTTTCCAGTGCTGCGTAGAAGGGAAAGATCAACTCTTTTGACCTTCTGGCAGCAGTTTTGTTACCATGGCCCAGAATGCTCTTGGGTCACAGTGTTTGCTGCCAGGGTGCATTGCTGGCTCATGTTCAGCTTGGCCACCAGGTCCGTTTCTTCCAAGCTGCTTGCCAGCCAGTCGATCCTTGCTCTGTATGGGGTGGGGGGTTATTCCTCACCAGGTACAGGCTTTTACATTTCTTTGGTCAACTTCATGGGATTCCTGTTGGCCCATTTCTGCAGGCAGTTAAGGTCCCTTTGAATTGCAGCATGACCATACAGTGTATCAAACACTCCTCCCAGTTTTATGTCATCTGCAACATTGCTAAGGGTGCACTCTATCCCATCATCAAGGTATTTCATGAAGTACTGGCCTTTCCACTTCATTCTCCATGTGACCTAGCCTTGAACACTTCCAGGGATGGAGCACTCACAACCTGCCTGGGCAGCTGTTTCAGTGCTTCACCACTGAAACAAACATATAATCAAACATATAATCAAAACCTACTCTCAGTTTAAGATCCTTCCCTCATGGCCTATCACTACATGCCCTTGCAAAACATCTCTCTCCCTCTTTCTTGTACGCTCCCTTTAGGTACTGGAAGGCCACAGTTAGATCACCCCAAAGCCTTCTCTTTTCCAGGCTGAGCAATCCCAATTCTCTCAGCCTGTTCTCACAGGAGAGGTGCTCTATTCCTCTGATCATCTTGATATCCCTCCTCTGGACTCATTCCACTAGGTCAATGTCCTCCCTTGTACTGGGGATCCTAGAGCTGGACACAGCAGTCCAGGTTGGGTCTCACCAGAATGGAGGAGAGGGGCAGAATCTCTTCCTTTCCCCTGCTGCCCACTCTGCTTTGAATGCAGCCCAGGGTAGTGCCTTCACCACTTCTTTCCTATTGGTAAATGTGCAGTCCCTCACCATGTCCCACATTTTCATCAGTTCCTCCACAGTTTCCCGTGTTAGGCAATTATCAGTGCACTCCAGAACCCTCCTGACTGATTGTGTCCTGCTGTGTTGTCTGTCCAGCAGATGTGAGGGCTATGATCTGTGAACATGAGGTTTCTTCCAGCTGTCTGAATGCTGCACTCATGTGCTTCTTCTGATCAGGTGCTCTGTAGCAGACACACACCCCCAAATATTGCCCATTTTGATATCTTCACCAGTCCTGGCTCACAAGTTCTTGACTGGCTCATTGTCCATTCTTAGGCAGAGGCCAGTGCATTCCTGCTGTTTTCTTCCATAAAGGACCACTCCTCTGCCTCACCTTCCTGGTCTGACCTTCCTGTCCTCATCTGCTGCAGAACTTCAGTAATGTGACCAATCCCACAGCGTCTCTGTGATCCCAGTGAAATCACAGCCCTGTACCTGCACACAGCCTTCTGTTTCCTTTGTTTGTTCCCCATGTGTTTTGCCACAGCTTATAGGTGCTTCAGAGAGGCACCCATTTGTCTTGATTCCCCAGAAAAGATGTGAGAGCTCCTCGGTCCTGCCCTTGCCCTAATGCTGCCCTCTCAGCACTTCCTAATTTATGTAGATATACTGGGGATTGGTCTGCTTTAGCCTTAGCTTCTTTCTGAGTCTTCTCATGTCCACATTACCTTTCCTCCTTTGCTTGCCAGCTTGGTCCATCTTCCTCCCTTGATTGTGGGTTTTCCTCTCCTTCCCTCATCATTCCTAGTTTAAAGCTCTCCTTATCAGGTTATCCAGCCAATCTGCAAATTGTTCAGGTTATATTTTCCCTTAATCTTCTTCCCATGTTTTTCCTGACAAGAATAACATTTAAAAGTACATCTAGTGTTTTTCATCTATAGAATTTACCCACTGTTTGACCAGAGAATGTCTTATATCCATTTTATAAATTAAGAACTTCAGAAAGGGCTATTTCAGAATGAATAAGTAATATGGCATATCATAATCACTTGTTTTGCGTGTGAGCTATTGGTGGCCCATAAGTGATTCTTGTTTCATTCATGCTGACATCTTTACTGTGTTAGTTGTGTTCAGATATTTGCTACTTACTGTATGACTAGAAGTGTGAAAATGGTGTTCCTACAGAAGGGCAGGGATCAATTAATTGTGTGAAGTGATAATAATGCAGTATCTATTGCTGTCTTCACCCTGTAGAAGAAAAGAGTAGTGAAACTTCTTTATGGGGACTTACTGTGAAATGTAAGGTAGACATTCAAAGGGCAATCCACCCAATGATAATGACAGTAATGGCACTAGGTTCCTGATTCAGAGACAGAGGGAATAATTGCAGAATTCTGATTTAGTAGGAAAGGATCTGCATGTAAAATATCAGTTACCTTTCACTCTCAGATTTGCTTTGCTGTCCTTTTTTTTTTTAGAGCAAAAAATGATCAAATGTAGTTGTAACTGCAAATAGTAGTACTCAAGATGCTAATTTTCCTCGCATTGGATCCATTAATCTGTGAACTTTCAGCTGAAGTACCTATCCTTAGTATGTGGTAAAGGGTTATTGCTTAGACTAAGCAAACCAGAGAAAAACATCCTTAGAAGAAATCTTGGAAATAGAATGTCTCTGAGAAGCACTAGAGTGGTAATTAGAGTCAACCCAAGACATTTGTATATCATTATTTATCAGCAGAGGGCAAAAAAAACCAGGCATCAATTATGTCAGGCTCTTTGCAATATCTGACTAAGTGTATCTGTTCCAACATGGTGAAAAAAAAGAATTTTACAGCTGCTTCAAGCGACGGGAGAAGGGGAGGCAGGAGGAAGAAGTGCAGCTGCACTTGCCCCAGGGCTTTTAGCTTTTTCCGCTTTGTGTGAGTGGTGCAACTGGAATCTGCTGTGTTTCATCAAGCAAATGGCTCCCAGCAAGCAGTCAGTGTAACTTGATTAACCTAAGATGAATGTCACAAGTCTTACAGATCACAGAGGATTAGAGCTGGGGAGATGAACTGTGGCAGCTCTGGCTCATTATGGACATCAGTGAAAGTCTGTGCATGTAGATCCTATCAGGGACCACTGCTTCTTGAATATTTTATTGTTTTCCTGTGGAGAACCACATCCAATCCAGGGATCTTTTCTGATTTGTGAAGGAAGGCATTTGCCACAAGAGCTCTAAAACTTTGTTACAGCAAAGAAGGATATCCTGACCAAATATGAGATACAGCTGAAAAGGTTCACAGTGGCTTGTCTTTGGATAACTGATTTGACAGGTTTCAGCCTAGTGACCATTAAAAATAAAAACCTTGAACATAGCAGGTACAGGGCTAGTCTAGACAGTGGAAAATTGTAATGGATAGGAGATGTTTTCATACGAAAGAGATAGGCACATTTGAAATTGGTACACTGTGGCAGGGAAAGTGATTCCTGATTCACTCTGTCAAGAGTTAAGACAGTTTCCCCTTTACATGGACCACATCCCTTAAAGAAGAGCTGGTTGTTGGCATGAGGAAGGTTAGAAGATAGAAAGAAAGGGATCATTTGCAGCATGCAGAACAGTGTGGTACAGCAATCCCTGAGTTAACTCTAGAACCAGAAACCTTATCACAGACTGGGAGAGAGGAGTGTAAAAGCTAAAATTCATCAGAGAATGAATGCAGAACAAAACAGCACAGAAACATTGAACTCAGGCAAGAGAGGTTGTAAAGTTGTACTATGCTCCAGCTGTAACAGAAGAATTCCAGTATTACAAAGAAAACAAAATGATGTAAGAAAAGGCTAGCCTTCAATATCTTAGCAGCCTCTAGACTTCCAGCCATGAAAAAAATCTTACATAGATCTGCTGAATTCTTGCTTACAGCTGTGGAAGCACTTTTTTCAAAAACTTGCCTTTTACCTTGAATGTAAAAGCTGGTTTTGCAAAACACATCACATATCACATTATTTCCACTGAACACTGCATGTGGCTGTGCATTTCCTGCTTCCAAATTTTATTAGATTGGAGATGTTGGAGCATTGTCCAGTATCTCACAGATCCTTAAAATTGCTTGGATGTTACATAAGAGAATTCTAAACATTGCTTTGGCAAGACAATTGACTGCCATTTATGCAGTGACCATGTTCTCATATTAGTTCATAAAAAGTGGAATTGTATGTAAATCACAACTTGTTAAAGAGTGATGAGAGTTTAATTTTCTACAGAAGGTATTGTATACTGGGATGGGTTGTTTTATTTTGTGGTGAGGATTCACAGGTCCGATTCACAGGCTGAGAATTAGCAAACAACATGAGAGTGTGGACAAGAGTATTCTGTGGACTTCTGCTGCACTGAAGACACTCTTCCTATGTCTGTTGCATGACAGAGATGGAAAACCAAAGTACCAGAGAGTCCCTGACGGTAGAGACTCAAGAGCAGTGAGCTTGAGTTTGCACAGAAGCTCAGGCTGCCATGACCCACACAATTCTTGTCTTCTAGGAAGAAAAATGGAGAACTCTGATTTTGGAGCTCTTGGGGGGGCTGGGGTGAGAACGTACTTATTTTTATTTTGAGTAAAAGATGCATAAAAAATCGTGAAAAAAAACAAGGTAAGTTTTTCTAAAAGATGGGATCCTGTGTTACAGCCAGCTAGTCAAGGACTGTTGGCTTGTCACAACCTCTAACCTTTTTTGATTTTGTGACAATTTGTTTCTGCTTCCTGTATTAGTTAAAATAACTATTTTCTGCTTAATACAGGTGACTCACTGGCACAGTCCGTACTTTTTTGCCTACTTCCCTGCAGCCTCTTCCTTCCCAGCTCTTCTTGCAGATATGTTGTGTGGTGGAATAGGATGTGTGGGCTTCTCTTGGGTGAGTTTACTCTGGTGCGTGGTAACGGTGCTTCACCTTGCCAGGATTTTAAGAATTTCAGTAACATTCTACAATGAAATTATTGATTATTAGCAGTGAAGTCAGAGGAGTATTTTTGTAGGTAAATTTCCTTGATTAATTAGGAGTTTTCACGTAGACACCCTGAATGATTCCATGAATAAAAGGCTATTTCCTCATACAAGTTTTGCTCTTGAAAAATCATCAACATTTAGAGTTAGTGATAGCAACGGAAACATACTGGTAATCCATTAATGACTATAGTTTAGCAGCCATTGTTATTACTTCTCCTTTCATCTGGATGAATGGAAAATTTTCTTAAAACTCCCACATTCATATGAGGTATACCCTTCTCAAAAGAGTCTGGTATTTGATGCTGAGAAAAAATATGCAAGATGCAAATCTGAGCTTTGACATTTGATAGTCATGGTTCTATGTAAGGCCTATTTTGACATTTTTCAGTAAGGGTTAGAAACTATATGCATAAAATGGTCTTCAGGTCCCTAACTTGGCTGGTGACATTAGTCATCTAGTTTCTTCCTTTATAGCAAAAGAAAGAGAGAAAGAGAGAGAATTATTCTTGCTGTGGTAGATCTGATTTCTCTTCATGGTCTAGTGAGATTATTCCCTCTGCTCTGTTTTTCAACACAGGCTGCAAGTCCAGCTTGCACAGAGCTGGAGACTGTCATGTTGGATTGGCTCGGGAAGATGGTTAATTTGCCTGAGGAGTTTTTAGCTGGGAAGGATGGCCAAGGGGGAGGAGTCATTCAGGTAAGAGAGGACATGAAAAAAATAATATAGATTGAGTTTGTGAAATCATGATTTTGCAAAATTTTTATACTAGGACACTAATGAAGGAAATATTTCTTTTTGCTGCCACATGGCTTCCTTTCAAATTTCCAGAAGGACTGATGGTCTGTGAAAATGTTTATAGGTGGACAGGATCATTCATGAAAGTAATGTTTTTGTTTTTAGAGCAGCTGATTTCTAAAACATTTCTCAGTGAAGAATTGTTAATAGTTCAATTTAAAATTAAGGCTTAAAATTCAAATCAGAATTGTGTAAGATGGAGACTTCATGTTTTTACTCAGTGAACTGAGCTCATACTTATCAATAATTTGCAGCAGTGTTACATAGCTGAGGTTAGAAGTTTACCTTTTATATGTGCAATTGTTTATTTCAGTCAGTTTCCACAGAACACTGGAGATAAACTTTGGTAAATAGAAATAGCAGAATGTAGTAAAAAGTATATCAATTTTTTTGCCAAAGAGGTTGAAATTTCTTTAAGTTTTTCTTATATAACAAAAGGAAATATGAGAATATTATAATAAAATGAAGAGCCATTTAAATTGTGAACCTAAGCAGTTCTATCAATAGATAATACAATTTTGAGACTACACTGCATATCCAAATTAGAAAAAAGCCCTCAAACTTTGTCATTGACTACTGAATGAAACTTACAATGTCTGAGCAGATAACCTGAACAATAATGAATATATCATCAATGGGCAATCTTGCATGCATAATAGAGCTATGTTGTTTGTCAGCTATGGCTCCACTAGCACATGGTCATTCTGCAAATGCAGCTCTGGTCACAGCTATTGATTTATCTAAAATAGATTTCTTCCGTGAAGAAGATTGAAATTTAAATAATTGTTCTGTTCTCCTGTGATAATCTCTGGAGTCTGGTCGTTGAAGGCCAAGGCACAATCCATTTTATGCTAAGATAGGCTTCTTAATATACATCTAATTTAAATGCTAGAACTGGGGGCTTCTTTCTTTGATCTCAGCTGCAAATGCCTACAGTGTATTCCAATGAATTCTTCCCAACATCTTCCCAGGAAAGAATGAATTTAATCCAAATGCTGTCATTGTCCTAGATGGACCTGTACCTACACCAGTGTATTTCCAGTATAGTTCTTTACTAATCTGCTTGCTCTGTCAGTATCTTTATC
The DNA here is from genome assembly GCF_024509145.1 of Vidua macroura. Taxonomy (NCBI): domain Eukaryota; kingdom Metazoa; phylum Chordata; class Aves; order Passeriformes; family Viduidae; genus Vidua; species Vidua macroura. The sequence goes on along the minus strand of NC_071571.1, from coordinate 84,968,614 downwards.
ATTACGATTGCTAGGGAGGGCTTTATATTCAAGAAATCAAGCTTCCCTCATGCATCGTAGCAGCATCTATTTTGTACCTGTTAGAGCAAGCAATTATGCCTGATTGTTATCAGCAGGAAATATTGCCCCTCCAGGCTGACAGTGCTGCATTGCCCATAATTTTCATCAGAAACTGGTCATTTTCAGAATCCAAAGTGGCTCTCTGCAACAGCTTATGATGCAGTCATTTGGGCTGCAGATCTTCTTGTCTTGCTCTTGAAACAATAATGATCCAAGCAAGAGAGTGTGAGGCAAAGGCAACGTGAGTGAAAGTGCCAGTCATTCTGTTCCTAAATGCCAAGTAATTATTGTGCTATTGGGTAAAACTGAGCCTGTGAAAATTGCCTCTTAATTACATTTGAAAGTCTATGTCAATATGAAGCACTTTGTTGTTCTGTGCAAGATGACACTTCAAAATGGCAAAAGATGAAAGAAAATTTCAGTTCAGAGCTCTGGTGGACATGAACATCAGCTCTCGCTGATATTTCCTCTGCCTCTTGAGCCTGCTTGCCATGGCAACCTTTGTTTGCCTGTGGTAAAAGCAAAGGTATCATCATCCTTCGCTTAATGCAGAATACAGCATTCAAGAGGAGAAAAAACAGCTTTCAAAAATAAGCGAGAAAGCAACTTTCTTCCTGAAGTTTGTAACCTGCTGTTCATTCTAGATAAATTGCTGGAAAGTGTACCTGCTTTGAATTTTAAAGAGTTTTCTTGGTCTGCAAAGAAAAAGTATTTTAGGGGTGAGACAAAATTATCTTTGGCCTGGCAAAGAACACTGCTGATTTATCTTACTCGTCAGTTAGCCAAGTAGTTCAAGAACCACGGCATTTTTTTTTTCCTCAAAAATATTTAGCACAAGACTTTGGTGCCAAGTGTATAGAAGAGCGTTGCAAACCAGGCTCTGCAAGCAGTGTAAAAAGCTTCAGTGTAAAAAAGGTGACTCAGTATTAAAAAAATGATATATGGATACTGAGGCAAGGGGGGAAAGCCTGTGTCTATCGCGAGACGTCCAAAAACATTTCCATGTTACTGGATTCAGGTCCCTTTAGGCTATGTCCCAGCTGTATATCAGGAGGCAAAATTCAGCTGGGCAACAGGCCCTTTTCTTTTCATCCTTGTTTCTGTAAAAGGAAATTGATACAAGAACTGTTGTATACATTGACTGTGCACCAGCATAGATGAAGAGCCAGGATATCTTGGTGCACTCCTTAATAAGCAGAGGCTATCCTGCAGCCTAAGTCATTTGCCCACTCAGCCAGGTGATCACCAGAATAGTGGGAGCCTAAATTTCCAGATCTCAGATTAATGCCTTACCCTTTGTAATTTCTTACAACCATTTTCTTTTATGTATTAATGCCCATTTTTGTAATATGTGTATTTCATTCATATCCTGGAAATGCACTAACAGTGTAAATGGTTATTTTATTTCAGCTACTTTGACTTTTTAGACAGAAAAAGTAGGAAAATTTCTCCATGTTCTGATATTGTGATGAGAGCTCTGTCTGGCTACAGACCATACACAGAATAACATTATTTGAGGAGATTGCCAAATTATGTTTTCTGTAATTAATAGATCAAATTTCCTTTGCCCCTTGCCTCCACATGCAAGTTCTACCTTACTTGACCAAAAGGAGTAATTGAATCCTAATTCCATACTGTATCTGTAATAATTCCCTCAGTTGCTGTAATATTGTATGCAGCAGCAGTAGGTATAAAAAATGCACAAAAATGCAAACTAGTGCACAAAACTCTCCAGCTTGTGTTTATGCCTTGGGGTCTACATTCCTCAAATCTCACACTACCAGAAAGGCAGATAAAATGGATTCATCATTGGCAATACATTCAGTGAATGTTCCGGGACTGTCCTTTTCCCTGATTACTCCGTTGAATTTCAGCTGGCTTGCATTCATTCACTGTTGAGATGTTGACCTGTGTAGAAGGGAGCTTGGTCTCATATAACTAGCTCAGCCACCTTCAGTGTAGGAGAAAGTCTGAACTCACTGGGATCATTCTCACATATGAAATCTGTCGGATCAGGCTCATCTTCAGGGAAGTAAAGTCGCTTTCCAAATATTTAAACATTTGTTGTAATTAGTAAGTATACTCAAGTCTTCAACAGAGGTAGGAGAGAATTTTGGTACAGGACAAGAAACATCATTCCAGAATTAGTTTGCTGACACGGGGTTATTTCTGAGACATAGATACTAAAATAAGTGACTCTATTCAGAGCACTGTTATGGTTCACATGATGTTTAATCAACTCTGAAAATACCTAAAAACTTCATCTTGCTTAGGGACTTCCCAATACATCGAAATTTATGAGTATGTATTTGCAAACTGCTAAGTATAGTTTAAAAGAGTAGTTTAAGGCATGTTTCACGTATATTTTCTAGATGAAAACTGTATAAAGAATTTCTGGAAAGTTGTATTCTGTGAAATTTACTGATAAATTGATACAAAAAATTATTTTTGTTATCACAGAGTATCCAAGACACATTTTAAACTGATGTTTTGTGAGTCAAAGTGCAATTTAGAAATAGTGTGTCATTGTTCCTTTCATCTTGGTGATGAAGAAAACATACATAACTAATACTTTGAAGTGCAATTAGCTATATTGAATCATAGCAGTTTTGGTTTTTTCAGTGTTTTTTTTTCTCTTTTAGTCACAATAATTTACTTGTCCAAGGCAATTCAAATATGAAAGAAAGCATATAATTAGGCATGTTGCTTGATAGAAATGAGAGTTGGCATTCAGGTTGTGATGGAACTTAGATGTGCAGAAATCCAGAGTAAGAGAAATCAACAGTTACTCTGACATTGTTATGAATTAAGAGCAGATTGGTGCCTGGTTTGAGAGCCGTCTCACATACATTTAAGTCTGTGATTCCAGCTTTCTAGCACTTGGTTGCAAGGCTGTTGCCTAAATTGAACAAGCATAGGGATTTAAGAGAACAGGCACAGGCATTGGGAAGGAGGAGACCAAGATCAAACAGAGATTCCTCCCTTGCTGTCAGACATATTTTTAAAAAACATGAGATTGCACAGTTTCTCATCTGCATTTTCTGTTAACTACTTCACAGATTAATGCAGAATGAATGTCACTTTTCTTCTTCTGCTTCAAAATGTTTTCATTTTGAATCTTCCCTCAATTTATCCCACAGGGAAGTGCAAGCGAGGCCACCCTGATTGCACTGCTTGCTGCAAGGACAAAGACTATCAGACAGGTACAGTCAGAGAAGCCTGAGCTAACAGAAACAGAGATCATGGGCAGGCTGGTGGCTTATGCTTCTGATCAGGTGAGTACCTCTCATTAACTTGGAAACACAGTGTCTATAATTAATAATTTCAGCCATCTGAATAGGCAGGTGAATTTAGTATAAACTCTTTGGGTTGGTGACTATTTGATTTTGGTTGTTTAAATCTTACTGTACATCATAAATGTGTTCCACTGGGGTCTGTATTGGGATCAGTGTTGTTTAACATCTTTCTTAATGACATAAACAAAGGGATCAAGTGCACCCTCAGCAAATTTGGAGATGACACCGAGCTGAGTGGTGCAGTTGACACCCCTGAGGGATGGGATGCCATCCAGAGGGACCAGGACAAACTTGAAAATTGCTCCATGGGAATCTCATGAGGCTTAATAAGACCAAGTTCAAGGTGCTGCACCTGGATCAGGGCAACCCCCAGTATCAACACAGGCTGGGGGATGAACAGATGGAGAGCAGCCCTGTGAGAAGGACTTGGGAGTGCTGGTGGGTGAGAGGCTGAACATGAGCTGGCAAAGTGTCTTTGCAGTCCAGAAAGCCAAACATGTCCTGGGCTGCATCCAAAGCAGCGTGGCCAGCTGGGCCAGGGAGGGGATTCTGCCCCTTTGCTTTGCTCTGCTCTGGTGAGACCCCACCTGCAGGGCTGCATCCAGCTCTGGGGACCCCAGCACAGGGGGGACAACAACCTGTTGGAGCAAGTACAGAGGAGGGACATCAAGATGATCAGAGGAATGAAGCACCTCTTCTATGAGAAAAGGCTGAGAGAATAAGGATTGTTCAGCCTGGAGAAGGGAAGGCTTTGGGGTGCCATAATTATGACTCAAAGCCTATAAGAAAGACATGGGGGGACTTCTTACAAGGGCATGTAGTGACAGAACAAGGGGGAATGATTTTAAACTGTGAGTAGGGTGATTATATTAAAGAAATTCTTTATTGTGGGAGTAGTGGGGCACTGGAACAGGTTGTCCATAGAAGTTGTGGATGTCCCACCTCTGGATGTGTTCAAGGCCCAGATGTATGGGGTTCTGTGCAAACTGGTCTAGTAGAAGATGTCCCTGCCCATGACAGTGGGATTTGCACTAGTTGATCTGTAAGGTTCCTTCCAACCCAGGCCATTCTATGATTCTGTGGTAAGTGAACTGGAATGTCATGTGGGCTATCATAATATAAAGGATAAATATCCAGATGTCAGTGTCTTCATAAAGAGCTTGTTTGAAGTAAATAAAGATAATTAAATAAGATATTAATTTCAGTCATGTTTAGTAAGTCTAGGGTACCTTTTGTTACATCCAGTCTTCTATGTCCATCTGTGCACACAGTATTTTCCTCCTACAAGCACATGTGCAAGCAAACACACATACATCCTCCCCCTATATGCATGCATGGGTACAGATGCATGTACACAGAAAAACCTAATGCATGAATATGAAGCAAATCAGTCAGAGTACTTGAAGAAGCCAAAACATTTTTTTTCTTTTAAAAAAGAAAACCTTTAAGATATCCATCTGCCAATCCAACTAAGAAATCTTGTAAGGAAACATAAAATGTAATCCTTGATTTCTGACTGTGAGTGGTATTTAGCAGACTGAGTTACACTAAATTCTCAGCAGGCTATGACTATGAGAGGCTTTTAAGGTTAATGAAAACAAATTCTGTTCATATGAGTTCTGCTGCTGCTGTGTTTCTGACACAGTAATCCTACTGAAGGGTAATGCAGTGTTGTTTCTCTTATTATGTGTGACATTTTCTTACCTACATTTTCTTACCTTCTGTCAAGGAGACAGAAAAAAACCCCTCTCTTAGTACTTACGGTTTATTTTAAAGTAATATCTGATGTGCAGAGTAAAATGGCCAGGTTTCAGCCTTACTTTGATTTGCTACTAATTGTATGTTAAAGAGTGCTGTAGAAGAAGTTAACACCACACTTGCTATTTGCTGCTGGGAAGAGGGATTACACTTGCGTGGTGACAAGATTCAAGACAAGAAAATATGAGAAAAGATAAGTGCTTTCAAGAAGCACAAAAGATATTTATCCTTTCTTTTTGTTTGTTTGGGACCCTAAGGTCAATATTGCGCAGACCACCAGTCCCAGGGTTCTGACCCAGTGATGCACAAAACCTTTTACTTGTTTTGACTTTTTTGTCCCATATAAGAGGCTGACCTGAAATGAGGACTGACAGGCCTTCCTGCCTACTGAAGGTCAGGGGATCTTATGTTTACAGAAGGATTTGCCTTAAGATACTGCTGACCTTTCCAAGCAGATTGTTGCCGAGCTCACCGTTCCTTCTGCATTAAGAACAGACCTGCGTGACTCATAGGCAAAAATCCACGAAAGAAAGTTCAACACAAGCCATGCTGTGGGAGGGAAAACCATTCACTGATAGAGCCCAACAATACCAGAATGCATTTGGAAAAGAATGTTGCTACAATTTTTGAGTCTTCAGGAAGCAGTTTAGGGGTTCTGACTGGCTAACAACCTCAGTGTATTACTGTAGTTTGCATATTTGCAATTCTAGTATAAATAAGTTCTAAAATTCATTTTTCATTGTACACTTGAATGAAGTATGGTATTGCTATGCCACACACCTCATTTTCCACTTAAAAAGTTATATTTCAAGTCTAGGTTTCCAAATTTTCTCAAGTTGGTGCCTAATTAGTTACCAAAGCACATTAAAAAGAGGTGCTACTTAGATACAAATTAATGGTACATCTGTCTTTAAAACATGACATTCCAGAGATATGTTAAGCTGAAAGGCAAAAACATTATCTAGTCTAGTTCAACAAAATTCTGGATTGTTATTTATATGCTAAATTAAAATAAAAATAATAAGCATTCTTAGGCACTGGCAAGAATCAGCAAGAAGATTGTGAATGAGAATAGTCATGATATGAAAAGGTGAGGCATTTTCCTCTTTCAAATTAACGATGATTAATGAAACTATAGAAGGTAAAATAGGTTTTCTGTTTCTTTGTTTTAATCATGCTTTAAAGGAGATTATTCTGTGGCTAATGTACCATTCATTGTCAATGGAGTTTTTATTTCTGTTATTATTCTATTGTACTTCACAAATTTATGAGGATTTCTAAGTGATAATTTTGCTTTTATTTACAGAGATGTGACTTATTTTCTAAAACAATATTGTTTCAGGGGAATTCCAATGAAGTGAGTTGTAAATAAAATAACATAAGGGGAATGATCCTTACTTGCCTAAAAAAGTGAATGAATGACCAAACCACAATTTAGTCAGTATGTAATCAGAAAAAAAATGGTCATATAAGAAAATATCTCCCTGTACCATACTGTGACATGTATAATTTTAGAGTTCAGAAAAGCTATACACCATAAAAATATGCTAGCAAGCACTAAATCATCAGACAAGATGATCGTCTGCACATCTTTTGATTGATCTAGAGCCAAATCCTGAAGCTCTACATCAATCCTAGCATGTAAATTAAGGCTCTCACTAAGGTTAATGGAACTCTTGTCTAATGTGATCATGGCAATGGTCTCAAGGATATGTCAGGGATGCCATTAGTTTATTGTGTGTGTGTGTATTTATGTAAATGTATATATATATGAGTCCATCTACCTATAGAAAGGTGGAGAAGTATGTATCTATTACATACTATCAACAGTCTCAGGATCTCAAGTATGGCTTTACTTGAAAGGACTTACTTTTTTAGTTTGTAAATTCAAATGAACTTCTTACATTCCAGTGAAAGGTATTGGTCTTAAAACTTGCCCATTTCCTTGTAGGCTCATTCATCTGTGGAAAGGGCTGCACTAATTGGTGCTGTGAAGATTAAAAATGTTCCTTCAGATGACACATTTAGTGTTTGTGGTTCAGCCCTGAGGAAAGTTCTGGATGAAGACAAAGCTGCTGGTTTTATACCATTCTTTGTGAGTACTGGATTTGAACAAAACAGTGGATTTAATGCTTCTGATAAGATGCTTTTGACATGAATAGATGGTCTTATCCCTAACAGAGGCACTGGTAGGCAGCTGGGCTAGAATACTAGGAGAGGTTCCATGAGTGTTCTTCACATGCCTTTTTGTGCAGGAGGAGAAAATAATTTGAGCAGCTGGTTGCACTTCTCAGCAAAATTATGTTTGGGGTCAATTTTATAGTTGCATGTAGTCCTGCAGTGTTATAATCTCCTAATTCCTGAATTCTGAACTGTTTACCTTTATTTTTCAGGTTCCAACTTACTTAAAAATAAAACAAGTTTAAAGGCAATAAATTAAATCATGCTATCTCAAGCTCAAGTGTCTTCAAGAAACAATAGTTTCCTCCTGATAGTACTTTAGCAAAAAAAATGAACTTCCATAATATACCCCAAATATCATCAAGATCAGACATGGTCAGGTAGTTGTGAGTATGTAATTAATCCCTAGCAAGTGAGCTAAAGAGAATGCAGCTGTGGAAACTTTAGGTGTCACAATTTCTTGTTATCTGTCCCCCCTTTTTTTTTTTTCCCAGAGATTCCTGCTTCCATAGCAGGATAGTGAAGGCAAATATAGCTATGTCTCAGTAGCTTAAGCTCATAATCCCCCAAGTTTTGACACAGAGCATTATTAGATTAGATAAAACTCTAAAGTTTGTTTCTGTTATGATAAGTACCTGAACAAAAAGAAAAATTGCTTATTCATCAGATCTTCTCCTCCTGCCAGTTCAGAATACTATGCTATTACTTCAAGTTAAAACAAGATTTTGCCATTTGTTTTTTTCTCATGAAGTAACTTCTGTTGTGGTTTTGTATATCACCAACAAAATTATTTTCTTATTTCCAAGCATTATGCTCTACTAAACTTGATAAAGACCACGGTCTGTATAGATTTATTAAGGGCTATAACATGCTACAGAGAATATGTTTTTACTGGCCTCCAATGAAGAAAAAATCCTCACACAACTAATTTAGAAACTGAGAACTTCAGAAATGGGATTTTTTTAAGAGATTCAAAAATAATTCCCTTTTTTCACAGAAAAGTCGTGTTTGACAATGGTTGTTTCTTTTCTATCATGTTGTAACATTTTGAAAAGGGATAATGTGACTTAAATTTCTATGAACTGTTTTCAGAAGAATTAGAAGATTAAGCTTGCTTATACTCATGGATTAGAACCAAATGGGACAAAGAAGCTTAAATTTCACCAGGCTCTTTTGAAAATATAATCTTTTTACTCTTCTTGTTATTAACCTTTAGAGAATGTTTTTATGTAATATGAGGATGACTACAATGAGAAGTGGTTTTCATATGTGCAGAACACTACTAATTTCTAGGGTGCCTAGAACTAGCAAGTCCTTAGGATAACCAAGCACATCCTGTCAATTGCTTTACAACATAACAAGATTCTGACTGAGAAAAAAGCATTTCTAGGGATTCCAAAAAGAACTTTTTTTCTGTGAGATGCACCTGTTGAGGTGAAGAACATGCCACAAGGCATGTTTTATTTCTCTCTGTTATAATCCCAGCTCTTAATACCTTACACAGTATCCTATTTCTATATCTCACTGTTAATTTTAAATAATTACAAGTACAGCAGGTTATCACATCTTCATGAAATAACTATAAATGTCTTTTTTCCTCAGCTTTTGTCCATTAGCAAAAAAATGCAACTTGCCCCTCATAAATATTCAGGCCTTATTAATTTATCTATGCATACAAGAGAAAAAAAGTTCTAATTTATGTATTCAGTGACACCTTTACAAAGGGTGATTTAACTGCTGTTTTTCTTCCTCTGTTTGTTTAGCTGTGCAGGCTTTCAAAGACAGCAGGGGCTCTGTCTGAATTAATACAGCCTGTATCAAGTCTTCCATTTATTTGTGTACATAAAATATGTCAGCTTTAGCTTAAACTACATCTCATTATCAGTATGGCTGGCCTCTTAAATCAAAAGGTGTGTTAATTCTCTGTCATGCTGAGCAGCAGTCCATGCATATTAGTGCTCCCTTTTTTGGCTTGCAGATTTCAAAAGCCTTTCCATTTCTTTTGTTCTTGAGTAATTTGGTGCTGTTGTATTTTGTTCTGGCGACAACGATATGCACATTGCCTCGGAAACACCTTACACCACTTGATTCCTTCTTTCCCTGTATTCACTGATCCTTCACTAAAGGGAGTGATTCAACATCAAAGCAACAAGTTTGATGGAAGAAATTCTGCCTGAAGAGACTTGTGACAGCAGAGACATCATTCCTAATGAAGATGTCTTGTTTGCATCCAAGCTGCTACAGTCTCCCTTAGAAGCAAGAAAAGGTTTTCTAAGGGATTAAAAAGAAAATACAAGTAAATTGCAATGCCTTATAGGCATGTTCCTCCTCTTATTCTTAATGATTAAATGAAGAATCATTATACTGAACTTGATAGCAGTGCTTTCCCTGTAGAGGAGATTGGAGAATCAGAGTCAGATTCGCTTAATGTGAAACAGGTTCTGTCATTACAGCAATCCATTAACTAAAGGTTTACTTTTCATGTACATAGGATTTGGCAGTCAGCCTTTTTTGAGGAGAGGCATTGTCTTTAAAAGGAATCTTTGCATTCCTACCCACCGTCAATGTCTTGTAGCACTGGTAATGTGTATATCATTTTGTTCAATAAAAGCTGTTGCCACTAGGGTACCCTGATCTCTACTTTTTCTTTCTTTTATTTCTGAGTTCAGACTTGTGTTAATTAATCTCTTTCAAAATACTTTTGCAGAAACTGAAACAGAGATATTTTCATATAGTAAAGCAAACAGACTGTGCAAAGAAAGCACTTAACCATGTCAGGTGTTGAGGCACTAAAGTTGCCACAATTTACTGAGGAGCCTTTTCCCAACACGGATAATATGCAGCCCTTCATCTGGCTCCGAGTTAAGGGGGAGCTTCAAAACACATGCTGAAGTCATGTCCATCTCATTAACTGTAAGCACACACTGGTGGTTAAACCTGTGTGTAAATGCCTCTCTCTGCTGGGCCCTGTGTGCCCAGATTGAGACAGGCCTCTGTGTTGGCAGAACGTTGGCTGGGATGCTCAAAAGTGAAGACCACTAAGTTAAGCACTCCTAAATTCAGATAGAGTGCCCACGGCATTCAAGCCTAGCTCACCTAAATGTGTGTAGGTGGCCTGTGAGCTTTGTGCTGTCTTTCATAAGTCATCACTGACAGATTGCAGCTGGCACATATAAGGTACAATATACTTCAACGACCTCAACCAGTAAAAAGCTGCTACAACACAATTGCCTGCTGCCCAGCATGAAATCTCTCTGATTTTAGATGAAATTACTCTTCTGAACGTGATCCACAGGATATTAAGAAGCAGGCTTTTTGTATCCAGACTCACTCGGGAAACAATAAATCAGAATCAGACTGACAGAGAAACCATCTTTTCAGAAGAACACTTAGATCCTGACCACAGATTTCCAGTTGGAAGAAACATTCTTCAGACATACACAGATGTCTAGGGTGATGTTTCTTAACCCACAGTTTGTGAATGATTGCTGTTCTGTAAAATATTGAATGGTGCTTTAGAGAACAGTTTCAGTTTTCTTCAGGCCACAGACATTCTCATGAGTGCAACCTGGCAAGAACTGAATAGGAGAAAATAAAAACTTTGAAAGTTCTGCCTCATTTTAGTTATTTGCAAATGAAAAGCTTTCTGGTGGAACCATGCAGAATGTGTCCACATCTTTTTCAATAGCTGTAGGAGGTCATCCAGTTGAGAGTAATTGCTCTCAGGAATCATAAAGATTCATGTATGTTTCCTGACATAGCTCTCCATTTCAGGAAAGTAATACATGAGATGACTGAGTTAAGCATTTTAGCTGCTTTGTATTCACAACCAAGGGCTGAGTCAAATTTGAAGTGCACAACCTGAAAAGGAAAAGGCCTGCAGGCTATACTGAGCCATCAGTCCCATTTCTGTGTTGCAGTCTGTCCCCTGCCCTTAGCACAAATGTGATTTTTCTGGTGTTACACAGGCTACAAATTGAGTTAGATTTATTCTGTAATACTGAGGCAGGGTAATGAGAGTCCTGACGAGGGCAGATGGTGTCACTCTAAGTGGTTTCTGAGAATTAAAGCAAGTAGCTTTGAGGCTTAGACACCTGCAGAGAGGAAAATAAAATTATTTCAGAAATTGAGGTATACTTTACAGAATAAGCCATTATTTAAACAACTAAGCATATGTTTGAACTCATATAATCTCTCACTAAAAAAACATACTTCTTACCCTGATTGGGAGAACACCTTAACTGCGGTACAAAACTAGTAACAATAACATGTAACTTTTTGTTATGAAAGTTCCATCATTATTTTAAATGCTGGACTAACCAAGGCAATTTCACTCTAATCTTGTCAGAAAATTCATACCATATTACCTTAAAGTATATGTGTAAAAGCAGAGTTAAGTCTATAGTGCACTCTTTTTATTTATTTCCCAATCCAATGGGTTAGCCCCTATTCCTTATGCATATAAAAAAGTGGCATTTTCACCATGGTACCCTCCATTGTGATAAATAGATATTCACTCCATACACTTGTGCCTTCTTAGGAAAAATAGGGACCAAATTTTTTCCTGCTATTTAAAAAAATACTCTGCAATCTTTTCAAAGCAGCCTCTATCAGAGGGTGATTAGTCTTCCAGAGAACTCTTAAATGTCCCTCAAGGCATTTCAGTTTTCTGTTCTTCTGTGTCTCAGGAATAAAGGAGGGACCAGTATTGATAAAGATTAGATTATCTTGAAGGAAAAATATGTTAGCTTATGATTTTATTAACTATATACATACAATGTGCTTTTCATTTTTAGAACTGTGTTTGTTTCAAACTCCAGATCTTTGTAGCTTAATATAGAAAAAATACTGAATTGTCCTTTTTTTATTATTTTAATAATGACTTTTTTCAAGTTTTGCTGGGAGAGAATGTTTATTTCTTGAAATGTCCAATGGATGGACAAGTATAATTTAGGTTTTCCTTTCTCTTCTTATTGATTTCATCATGAATTTGCTAAGGGGCATGGGCACACATGCACACAGAAAAATGTGGCTAGTTCCAGACATATAGGGAAAAACTGTAGGAACAAATATGGTGCATTGACAGTGTACTTGGCAAAAAAGGTAACCAGAAATACTAAAATAAAAAAAGCAAAATTCTGGCTTTGGCATTTTTATAATCATGTCCTGGCTGTAATGTAGTTTATGTGTGACCTTGGATAAATTATCTAATTCTTTTGTATTTCAGTACTCTGACTAGAACACAGCATACTTTATTGGTCTATTTTAACTGTAAAGTGTCTTTTATTATGTAAAAAAGCTAGTAAAAGACAAAAACCATACTCAGCCTTTATTAGTGCTTTCAGAAACAAGACAGGGTGTTTAAAATATAAGTGAAGCAATGAAAAATAAAATAATGTCAGTTTATATGCCCTTGGTAGTTGGGTTTTTTTTCTTTAAAATTCTACCTGTATATTCCCAATAAATTACAATAGCTCATTTTCACCTAGTTCTCTTCTGTTTCTACTGTGAAACTTCAGCTTTTATGTTGCCTCTGCTTTTGGCCCACTGGTCACACAGAAGGATAGATTAAATGAGACATTAACAGAACAAAGGAAGAACTGTTCCAGTGTTTTAGGATGAATCTGGGAGAAGTTGTTTCTCTGTGAAAAAGTCTTGCAAGCCAAGTAGTGAACATATGCTGCTAGTGAACAGGTTCCAGGTTGCAGATCTCTTGAGCATAATAAACTGGTTAAAAATCTCTATTGCAGAGCTGTGGCTCTGATCAAGACTGCAACATTTGTCGATCTATTCCGTCAACAACAATTCCAGCACCTCTGAGTTGCTCAAGTTCAGAACTTGGCTATATACCATGAACTGCAAATCATTTTGATGGGATTTGCATATATTAAGGTAGTATTGAGCCACACGATAAGCATGTGGAACATACAGAAAATACATAAAATATAGCATTAGCACAAGACTGTGCCTATATTACAGTACTTATCATTCAATTTTATATAAACATTTTGTTTTATGTATCTGCTTCAATGGACTGTTATGGGAGCTTTGGAAAAAACCCACCCACAGTCTTACAAGTTCCACTAAGGGACTACTTAAGTTCCACTAATGACGAACATAAATTTTTTTTGTTCTATAATGTCCGTTCTTTTTGTTTATTGCTGGCTTTGCAGACCGTTTTTATCATTTGGTAATTTTCTATGCTGTAACACTTTTTTTTTTTTGGCTCTGCAGTTCTGTGCAACACTTGGAACTACCCCTTGCTGCTCCTTTGACAAGCTGTTAGAACTGGGTCCTATTTGTAAGTCTTTGCTGCTTCTTTCTAAAATTGCAGATAACAGTTTAAGCCATGCTGAGTCATTCTCAGGACATTATGCAGTGTCAGTGTCCAAATACAATAATGCTACTTATAGATGAGACCTTCAGTTACAGTTTTATTTCTAATATTAGGTCAAGCAGCAAATGTGCATTCTCAAGCTGTTAAAAGACTTAGAGGACATTGCCTTAAGGGTTTCTTTTCAAGGGGGGGGACATATTTTGGAATACTGTCAGTTAAGAATTACTCTAAGTGCCTCAGTTTGTAACATACTTCTTCAAGCCCTTCTACCTGCAAGAGCATCTTGAGCAATGCTGAATATCAGGGAAAAGTTGAACTCTTAATTCTGCTCTGCACCAAGTGTTTTGTTTCTGCCTGGTTCTAATAACTGTAAAAGGTAGGGAAATGCACACCAAAAATCTCCATCTATTCTTAATACTTACTCTCCCCTTCCCAATTTCCTTCCTCTTCCAAGAAAATAGGACAAATGCCAGTGTGTTTAATACAGTGATCAAGTCATGGACTCTTCATAAGTATTTCTTTCTCTGTTATGGTTTGTTGTGCCAAGCTTTGATCTGCAGCAAGGCTTGGTCAAATGGCGTGTTTGCTGGCTGATGAAAATGCTACCAAAGCACACCATATCTCTTCAAGTGTAAATTTAGAACAGGAAATCCATAGCTGTAAGCCACTGGAAGCAACTTCATAGAAACACAGCTTGATTTGATGTCCTGTTAATTTATTCAGGTGGGGTTGTAAACTTTGGGGCTTGTGTGCTGGTCATTTGCTCTGTGAGGTTTCCTGCCTTTCAGCACAAGCCCCAGTGACTTGGTTTCTCCCAGTCCTTCTTTTTAAACAGACTCCTGGTAGTCTGCTTAGGAGCTGCAGATTATTTTGCTGTTTGTGTTATTCCTAAAGACCTATTAAAATAGTGGCATCAATACGTTTAGATGTAGCAATAATCATGTGTTTCACTTCAATGATTCCCTGCTTGTGCAGCAGAGCCCAGCAGAAGGATGGTGCACCAGTGAAGTCAGAAATCTCATGCTAGCTTTTCTGCTTAATTTTCTCCTTAGCATACAGGAGCAGCAGTCCTATACTATAAAGGCAGTGTCTCAAACCAAGTATATTTAAAAACAGATAATCAGTTAAACTTTCAATATACATTCAAATAAACCTAAGTTGTGCATGTTGTGAGTAATATTTTATTGGCTTTCCCAGACATTCATGCAAAAAGAAAATCTAGTTCACAAGAATGCAAAGCTGCAGCTCTCAGTGGATGTACCTCTGTACGTGGAAATAACCATCAGAATTATTTGGTGGCCAGTGTAATGTGGGCTTCAGCCATCAACCGATGGACCTTAATTATTACTGAGTGCATTAAAACAGTGCTCTCCAGTAGAGTGTGAATACTTAATTACAGAGTATACGTGAGCTGCTCATATGCCAAAATATTTCTGCAGAAACCATTCAGTGACTAATCAAAAGTAGCACTTTCTTAGCATTTCAGTGCTTGCTTTTGCATGTGTCTCCATCCTTGAAATAAGTAGTTTGCTGCACACAGTTCAAAAGCACGTGTATGCACATTTATCAATATGTACCAAATACTGTTTAGAAATGTGTTTGTGATTCATGAGTTAGAAGTGGAGAGCACAGCTAATATTCTATGTCCTCCTGCTAAAGTAGTTTTGTTAGCATAGAAATGGTAGCTAAATCTCTAGATACATTTTTTTGAAAGTGTATTTTATAATGGTTCTTAAATCAAAACCACAAAATAGTTTATGTTGCTTAATTTTAGTAAGATAAAGCTAGATATGATGATCCTTATGGGTCCTTTCCAACACAGGATATTCTATGATCCTATCCTTCTGTAACTTTTTTCCAGTAGAAGTGGGAAGGAAAAATAATACATTCTATGTACATTTTATATATTAATGAAAACCCAGATGGTGGGAACATTTAATTTCTTAATTTAATTTTAAATTGGGAAAATTATAACATCAAAGAGAAGTCTCTCAGGCACTTGGTTTCATGCAAAATAATTGAGCTTTTTAATCTACTGTTTAATTTATTTCCTTCAATTATTTTTTTAGGTAATAAGGAAAATATCTGGATGCATATTGATGCAGCCTATGCGGGAAGTGCTTTCATCTGCCCTGAATTCAGGCATCTTTTAAATGGAGTGGAGGTGAATGAGTGTTTTGTCTCTAGCAGCCTGCTGAAACCTTGCTCTTTCATAGAATTTGTGTGTTTTTTACACACCCAAGATTAATGGCTCTTCCAGAATCTCTGAGTAAGCTGCACCTCAGTAGTACAAATCCCCGTACATTCAATTACATTACCTAAATTTTTAATGGCTTATACTGGGAGCATGCAAGTTACCCTCTATAAGAAGTTTGTCATTCAGAATAACAAGTAGTACTGAATCAACAAATAGAAAAGAGGAACTTTTCCCCAAATATCACTGAATATATATTTGTAACATCCTAATTCTACATTACACAAAAAAAAGAGGAAAAAATAATTTTGACAAATTAATGAGCTCATTATGTCTGGTTTTCTTCTTACATCCTGCAAGTCATATAGTATAGAGCTAGTAGCTGTATCTCAAACAGACAGAGTTTAATAACCAAGAGACCTAAATGAAATATTCCCCTAACAGCACTGCTGTTCCTTTTCCCCTGCCTTGCTGAGCTACTTGGCATTCAGTTGCTTAGATAAGAGTACTTCAATTTCCTGCTGCTCCCCTCAGTCAGATAAGTCCTTGTCTTCCACGTCAGTGGAGAAAATATTACTGTTCAGTAAAGCCAGAAGTTTAAACACAGCACTGATAGGCAATGAGTAATGAAGAAGAGGAGGGAAAACCCCCTCACAAATAGAGCATTTCTTTCTGTCTCTTTTTTTATCAGCAAATGAAGCTTGTTGTAATTTCCTGTGGGGGAATATTTTTTAAATTACTGTTATTGGTTCCTGAAGGAAATGAAACAGCATCCCTTGTCTGGGCCAGCATTTGACATAAGAGTAAATATTTAACAACCATGAATGTGTTTCCTACCTTACATAGCAGAGGGTGATAGCTAGATAGATGTATAGATAGATGGATAGAGAGACAGATCATCTCTTATTAGAGCATTTGTTAATTGTTTACAGGTGACGGGGAAGATTATGAGAAGCAAATGAGAACAGAAAAGTGCAATATGGAATAGTCAGACCTTTGTGCTGCCAGGTCCCCATTCCCAGCTTTTCAAGGCCGGGAATGTTACCAAAGCATTCAAGGCTGGTGACTTCTGCCTTTATTAAAACAGAAAACATGGATGAAAGCTTTCTGAAATCCTTACCCATTTGGGTTTCTTCTGATGCCTCACCTGAACATGTCAAGTAAACCAGGCCTGGCACATGGTGTATAAATACGTATTTATTGCAAGTGCTTACTTTTTGGTGGTTTTTCTTTTGATTTAGATGAAACAATAATTTCTAGTGAAAGAAAATACCCTGTCAAAAAAAAAAAAAAAAAAAAGAAAAAAAAAAATTCCTAGTCAGTTGTAATTTTTTGAAGGAGTATGATGTACAGATTCTGAATTACGTATATAGTTTCTTGCTACATATGAATTTTGTGTGTATTAGTTTCATATTCTTGGAAGTAGAAAGCATAGGGAATTTTTATTGGAAAATGTGATATGAACCCCAGTGAATGTTTCCGAGTATGCAAATTTGTTTATTTATTTATTTAAGATCACAATAAGATATACAGTTTTCCATAATATATGTATCAAGAAAGTATAATTGTAAACAAATGCTCAAAATGTTGATAACTCTAGCCTAACTCCATACCTAACATGTATTCCACTCCCAAAATAAATGAAGATTTAACTCCAACAGTTACTAAATAAGGTGACATCAATATGAACATTATAATGACCTAATTCAGGAATTGATTCATAGTTACACAGACTATTTGACAAAGTCATATCATTAGCACATGGATCCTTTTCTCTTTCGTAATTCTGTTTTTATTTATCCATTCTCAGTTTGCAGATTCATTTAACTTTAATCCTCATAAATGGCTCCTAGTGAATTTTGATTGCTCTGCAATGTGGTAAGTATTACAGTAAAGGGAAACATTACAAGAGACAAAAAAGAGGTTATATTAGTCTTCCTTTCTAGCAGTAGACATTTCTTTATATTTTTCAACTGAAATGAGGAGAACTGCATAGCTTTAAATCTTATAAATTATTTACAGAATTCAAACTTTCATTTAATCCAAGTTTCAAAAACACAAAATTTTGAAATAGGCCTGAGCTCTGTATTATGTTCCAAAAAGAGAGAGAAGTTCCAAAAAATCTGCAGATTTATATTTTGTCCATTTTGACAAAAATTTAAAACATAAATTTAAAAAACTTATTTTAAGTATATCAGTGCAATGAACATCATGCTAAACAGGGCTTTTTTTTTTCTTTCTTCCTTTTCCATAACATTTCTTTTGGTTTGATTCTTTTAAAAGCCATTCTAAAAATGTTCAAGATTTGGCTGATGAAAAGCGGCTGATTTCAAAAAGGCCTATTTATGTAATTTTGTACCAACTTTCAATTTTCCCAGATGACAGCCGAGACATTTTGATATTAAATGATTCTGAAATAGAAACCCATAGACATACTTTCACACAAAGCAAAGTATCATGGCAGTAATAATAGCATGGGTTTGTTAAAAACATTCCATAGATGATCCTATTTTGTCCCAAACTAAATTATTTCCAGCATCACAATTAATGATACTTGTTAGCAAAACAGCTATTCAAAAAATGCAGACTATTTATCAAAATAAATGAAAACATTAATTGCAGTTATAATAGAACAAAATTTGCAAAAGAAAAAAAAGGAAGACTCCAAAACACCATCCAGAAATAGGTCATCTTATTTAAAATAGGAATAAATGTAAGACACTGATCACTCAGTTGCTTTTGGTTAACCTTCATCTCTTTTCTTTTCCCTGGCAAAGTAGACTTTTCAGGTAACATATTATACTTTTTACTTTAATATTTCAGCTAATGTAGGCATTTTAAATCTTCCGATACATTGTGTTTTTTTCTTTTCCTTAGGGTAGATGGCTTACATTTTGACCCTAATTCATCCGTAGTGGCAGCACCCCATAACGTGCTGTGTCTCTGTATGTAAGGAAGTGGGAAGATGTTGAAACAAACTCCTTTGCTAGTTCCTCCTATGTTTTTCTCATCACTCAAAGACATTGTTAAAAACATAGCCACTTGCAAATTAGACAATACACTATCATTCTCTTTAATTTTTGTAGAACAATGAGGAACCACAGTCTAGTCCCTAACAGTTTAATTTCTATTAATTCTGCTTTCCCTGAAAACCCTGTGGAACTTTGTTAAAGGCATTTTACCTGGCTTTCCAGTAAAACAAATTATATACAATCACACTGTGAGTTCCCATCTCAGGTGACTTTAGGTTATTCCTAGTAAAGCTTAGACTTTAGACTTAGGAAAATATTTTTCTGCATTTTGTTTCTTGTTGGGTTTTTGGTTTTTATTTTTAGATAAGCCATTGCATAAAATGCTTTTTTTTTCATAAGTAGGAAGATTTCAGTAGAAAACTCTGAAGAGACCTTGCAACGTCTCCTTACTCAAAGTTTCACAATTATAACTACTTGGGCTTCAAGTCAGCTAGGCATTTGTGTATAGGGGTTATTCACTTAGTACAGAATAAATGTACACTTAAACTCTTTGACTTGAAACCAAATCCATTGTCCAGCTAAGACCCACGTCCAAAATTCACCTGTCTTACCAACTGTAACACTCCCTGAGAAGGTGAAAAGTAATAATAAAGGATAAAGAATGGTAAGAAAAAGTACCTGTGAAGGATACATATTCCTCTGAGGATCCATGAAAAGTATGTAGTACGATACTATGGTAATATGGACAGAGTCCAGTTAACACTGAACACCATTTCAGAACCAAAGTAATCTGAGTTCTGTTGATGGGCAGACTTCAAAATAACTCAGATTCCTCAGCACTTTCCCCAATAAACACTTGCATTTCTTGTCTCTGCAAGCTGATTAAAATAATCTACCCATTAGATCTGTAATGTAATTATGTAACTACTCAGTGCAATATGTGGCACTGATGTAGTTTCAGATTTGGAGACAATTTCATTATAAACCTTTCGTAAAATATTCTCAGACTTCCTGATGTACAGAAAAGAGCAGTCAATTTCCTATAAAAAGGAAATTAATAAAGCCAGTCCAAGAAGGGTGTATTTTCTATATTCAAATATCAGAGTCCTTTAGAGACTTTGTCTTGAATCTACAGTCAGTTTTGCCTGACCTGTTTAGTTGATACTCTGGAATATTATAAAATAGGACTAAGTGTCTTCATTCAGAGAGAGTGAAAATAATCTTGCAAAGTCTTGGTATTTTTCACTTTTATTAGTCTTTTCGGGGTTTAAGTGTTAACTTTTGATTGGGAAGGCTGTTTCAGTGTCATTAGAAGGAGGTGCTTACAAGAAATACTTATCTGTAGATCATAGAACATAGAATAGTTTGGGTTGAAAGGGAATTTAAAGATCGTCTACTTCCAATCCTACTGTCATGGGCAGGGACACCTTCCACTAGCCCAAGTTGCTCAAAGCCCCATCCAGCCTGGTCTTGAAGACTGCTTGAAATGAAACTGTATTTCACTTGTCTACTCCGGCTGAACAAACTTGAACAATCTACTTGAACACAAACTGAAGTGAAATTTTCCCGCTGGTTCATAATACGAGGTCACCCTTTTATCTGTCATTAAAAATGCACAAAATAGAGTGAGGCAGTTAAAGGTTGCAGATATGCAATTCAAGTGAGTCACTTCTCACAGATTTTCATTACTTATTTCACCAGTTTTGTTGTGCATTTTGTACTATGAATACTTTATATGTGAATCCGTGCTACTTAAGCTAGGTCTTGGTCTATTAGCATAACATCCAGCCTTAAAAAAATCCTAGTTTACCGATACAATTTGTGAAATACATATTCACAGGATCACAGATTCGTTAGGGTTGGAAGGGACTTCTGAAGATCATCTAGCCCCATGATTTTCATCTTGAGAGGTAGTCAAGGAGCTTCTTTCAGGCTGGTCAATGTGTGCCTCAGAGCCCCTTTAACAGAGTCACCCACAACAATCACTCGACTTTTCTTTTTACCATAACCACCGTATGGCTCCTGATGTAGGCTCTCCTTGTTCGCCTTGCTCACAGGCATCTAAAACCTCCAAAGGATCATACCTGATTTTGCTCTGAATGTTGGAGGGTGGAGCCCTGCTTTTTTTGACCACCAGGGTCAAGGTGTCTCAAGCTCAGTGTTATCCACTGTAGACGTATGGTTCTGGAGCCAGATATCTACCTCTGTTTGAGTCCCTCCACTACCACACAGCCCTGTGTTATCTGTGTCTTGTAATGCGGCCATCTGACAACAGGTCATCCACCTGTGCACACTGTGCAGGTACCAGCCTTTTCTCCAGGAGAAGTATCTGAGTAACCATTGCAAGCTACTAGCTGTACTGACATCTCCTTCCTTAGCAGTTCCGTCTGAGTGGCAGCATCAGACTTCTCAGGGGCTGCCTCACTCGACACACTGGGTTTGGCTCCGAGGTGGGGACCCACCATTATGGCAGAGACCTTGAGCATTGAGCACTCTGGTGGGGACCTCCTGAGCACTTAGGACTTAACTGAGGTGCGGACCGACTTGCAGAATGCAGCAGCACCCTTCCTGCATGCCCTCCCTATGGAAACTTCCATGTCATTTTTGTGTATTCTATGCTAGATATTGCTGTAGAATAGTTGCCCTTTCCATTGTTTAATACAGGATCTTACAGGAGGTGAAATAAAGCACTCACAAAACATCTAAAGACATTGCTTGTAACTTGGATTAGCTGCATAGAGAATGAGCTACTGAAATACAAATATACCAAAGTAATCATATATTTCAAATAAACTACAGTAGAACAACCTAAAATTAGTTTAAAATAATTATCCTAATTAAACCTGTTTTAAATTATTGTTTTATTCCTTTTGTCCACAGGACATTTTTAGCAATAATTAGGTTATTCATTGATTTTATTTTATCTGAAAAGCTGTCGCTATTTTTCACATGCGTAAGTTTCCTTATTTTCAGCTATGTACTTCCTATACCTGAAGGCGAATACTTAGCTGTTGACCTTGGTACTTCCCTGACCGTTAGAGAGAGGAAGGCTTTTTTTTTGTTTGAATAAGATGTTTTATAACCACAGTCTAAATGTGAATGAGAGTGGGAGCATGTACTGGCCTATGCATTTATACATACACACTAAAATATTGGAAATTAGATTATTACTTAGAAATTTACAACTCTATATTTAACCATTAAGACACAGAAAAACGGTTTGGCCTTTCTTCTTTTAGAGTATCCCTGTGTTGATATAATTTTTGCTTACTTTGTGATGTATTTATAGGCATAATAATGTAGCAGTCTTTCCTTTTATGATTTATTATTTCTTCTTCTTCTGCCTCTATAAACCCCAACATTTGTGGAGGTGAGTCAGTCTTACTCAGCATGAACCAGGAACCAGAAAAATCTTATTATTAATTACTGGCAAAACACAGTTTATTCTCTCTAAAAGGGACACACTGGCTTTTGAACCTCAGTCCAGTCATGCCACCTCTAGCTGGCAATAGCAATTTACACTTCTCAGTGTAACATTGTGCTGTAGAATGTCTGTCAGGAATTGTGTACTGGATCCAGCTAATGGCAGGGTGGTAAAAAAGGGGAGTCTGAGTCAGAACTGGGGGCTTGTCCCTTGCAGTGGCTGCTCTTGCTACTTCCACAGCAGCATGGAGAGACAGTGGCCAGCACCCCCAAAGCCTCAGCGCAGCTCTGCGCAATGTTTAGGAAGCAACAGCTCTTCCCACGCAGCTTTGTACTGCAGTAATTTCAAGACAACTTCTGTTGACTGCAAACATTAACATTGCTTCAGCTAGTCTCACATTCTGGTGTGAGTGTCTATCACCATAAAAAGATCCTCTATGTCTGTTTCTTGTCTGTTTTTAAATATGCACTCGTGCAGTCATGCTGCCCGTTCCTGCTGAGCCTTACACTTAACTGCTTGTAAGTACAGTACTGATACGGCTGTGAAAAAGCACTGAAAATGGCACAGGCTGTACTCAGGAAATATGCCAGTTTAAACACATTCAATTTGACTTCATTTCTTCTGGAAATTTAATCCCTTAAGTCTTTATTCTTAAATTTCTCAATTTGATTTCTTTCTTTTTTTATACAGGGTGAAAAAAAGATCAGATTTAATAGGTGCCTTTAAATTAGAACCTCTTTACCTGCAGCATCACCATCAGGAGTCTGGTAATTTTATAATTAAATGAGATTATTATTATTTTGTTTGCACTCTGGTATTTAATGGGGAAAAAAAGGATTTAAGATGAAAACGGCAATTCTTAAACTACCCAAGTTGTTTAGGAGGCCATTTCCATTTTCTAAGCGCTCTAGGGAGCTAAGCTCATTAAAGTGCAAATACATGTCTAGTGAGATTTTAGTTAGTTAAAAGCAATACAAGGAAAGTAATTTCATAAAGCATTATGCATTGCTACTTTTGTATTGGTATTTCCCCAGTTGCAGACTTACCACTGATTGATCGCAGGAGTGTTGAGAAAATTCTTATTATCTTTTGGCTGTTGGATAAACGAATTGGGTGTTATGTAACAAGTCCCTTAACCTCTCTTCCCCAACATATCTTTCTCCAGAATGATTTCAGGATCTGATTTGGTTTTAGGTAATCTAAGGTCTGTGATTTTTTTTCTTAGTTATTCATGCAAGCTCTGATTCAAATTTTTCAGAAACCCATGTGAGGACCAAACACTGCCTGAAACTAAAAAGAAGGGGTAAACTGTTTGCTGTCTGTGCTCTGCTTTTAAGTGATAGCTTTCTGGGACATTATGCTGTAGCCTTCATGCTCTTACACTGGCTCTAGGGAAAGGCGGTAAGAGTGTTCTATCTGTTTTGTACAAGATGCTCATGAAAGCTCTTTGCAAAATGCTCACAAAGAACTTAAAAATCTCAGGCTCTGTACAAAGCTCCTTAATGGATTCGTGCTGGTCCTTGCACATACCTAGCAACTGCAGAGTTGTATTTGCCCCCCTGAAGCTCATTTTTACACATCTAGTTTTTAACTGAATATGTGAAGAAGGTCACAGCAGTGCAGAGCCAACATGTGGCGGAAGTTCCCTCATAACTTTCTGAAGAGAGTGAATCATCTGTAGAAGGTCTTACCATATACTCAACCTCATCATTTTCCTGGAATTGCTAGTGCTGGTCTGTGTTCAGAAGTGTACCCTGTTATGGCTATGAACTCATTGACATTTAAATTAATACCATCCAGAATTCCACTATTCACTAAAAAGCCCTAGGAAAAATGGATTCATGTGCTTTAATCCTGAACTGGCATAAACCTTGAATTATATTCCTTTCCTCCATTTCCAAGGAATGCAAACATAGAACAGTGCAGTAAACAGAAACATGCAGTAATTCTGGAGCTGTTGTTCACCCTCTAAAGGCTCGAATTGTTAATAAAAAATACATGGGGTTTTTTTTTGCCTTTTCTAATGGAATATACATGTAACAGAAAATACACTTAAGGCACTAGCTTTTACATAATATACATTAAAAATATTTGTCTTCAGGTGAAAAAATTCCAGCCTTAACTAAAATGAAAATATGTTCTTGGGGCAACTGATAGTACTGATACAAGAACTTTTGGTCTTACCTGGGTTAAATAACACCTGAAGAAAACCAAACCTTTCTTAAAAGCAGGTAGTTTCAGTAAGGCCACATAGTTGACCTGAAAACTTTATCACTTAGTTGGAGAAAGAGTTTTTTAGCTTTTATCTTGCCTTCAGAAGTGGGATAGCATGATATGTGATCTAACATAATGGTTTCAAGGAGATCAGCCAATTTTAGCAGTCTAGGAATGCCATTTTTTTCCTATGCTCCATTCGCATGTGATATCAATTTTCTAAGGAGTTGGACAACACTTTTCAAATGCAAATGCCTCTGGTTAAACTTCCAACCCACACTTACTCCTTCAATAAACACAGTCAAATTTGCTACACGAAGGTGCCACAGTCCCCATTGACCCCTGTGTGATTTATGGGATGTCAGCACTCCTGAAAATACGACTTGTCAAATGGAGGGTCTTGAATTCTCAGTATTCTCAGGTCTGAGAATTCCTGTCCTGGTTTACTAAGTAAATGAAGTGGTATATCTGAATTCGCTCATCTCTCACTCAAGAATTTAAATGAGCGGAAAAATATCTCTATCCGTGAGCAATTACTCCTAATAACCATATGGCAATTATATGTGTCCCCAAGGGGAGAGTCTTTATTTTGTCATTAATTACAATTTTATGTGATTTGCATCACCACACCAGGAAGATTATACTAGCTTGCCTGGCAACCCAGGATATAGGTCAAATCCTCATGGCAGTGTTAGAAGAGTGCAGCTTTAAACTCTATTGTGAACACCATATACACTCCCACAATGCAATTCCTCCTGGTTAAATACAGATGTAAGACTAAGGCTTGTAATCAAGGAATCAAGCACTAATCATTGATTACATTCTGCTTCACAGCTTGTGAAAGGCGTTGTTGTGGATCATTAGACATAGCCCCTTACAGGAGCGTAGGATTATTTATCTGTCACCAGTTGCTTTACTCTCTTTGTTACCAGTCTTGCAGCTATCAAACAGAATTCTGCTACAATGCAGAAGAATATGAATGTTATCAATTTTCCTCATTACCAAGCAGAGACAACCACATTCATTTCTAGAAGACCAGGAACAGGTTAATGATTTTTGGTTGTTTTGTGGATTTGTGTTTTTTTACCATCTGGAAACCAACATAGTGACAGGTTAAAGAACCTAATGGCCTTCTGTTACAGAGAAAGAAGGACCATGTTTTTTCCTATGTTTTGGCTGCAAATGAGAGAACATTGGCAAGAGAGCTTGTAACAGAGAAAAAAAGTTGTTTGTCTTTTTTTCCTAGAAAACATAAAGGCTGAAAATTATGTAAATGGCATATACTGGTCAAATTCAGAAGCTACAGTTCAGTTTTCCAATTAACAATTCCAAGAGCATTTAGCATTTTCCCAAGGAATCCAAGTACATGCTCTCCTGTGAAGCTTATACTACAATGCAGAGAAATTAAGCAGAATAAGGAAGCTAAGCAGATGCTTCCTAGAGAAGTGCTTTAAATATTATGTCAGTTTAATTTCTGTTACTGACTTACAGCAAGTAACTGACTTTGTTCAAGTTTACTTTACTGTGAAATTAGTTGAATTCCTTGATTCAAAGAAAAGGTAGGTGAATCCTGACACTGTGTGCTTACGTAAAGAACAGCTAATAATGCCCTCTGCTTGTCTTCCTGGACTGCTTTGTGGCTTAGTCCATCTGTGTAAGGGGCTTTCACTCCATCAAAAGAAAAACCATTAAAAATTGCAGAATACTATTCTCCAAGCAGGAACAGGTCAAATTCTGAGTCAATTTTTTCAGTCACTTTTCTAGACATCCTGAAGAATTAGCTACAAATATATGTATGAGTATAAAATGTATTTAGAATTTGATTACTTTAAAGAATGTTACCAGTTCACTACAATAAAGGCAATGACATTTCACAGCAGAGAATGAGTTATGAAGTGAGTCTGGGGATTCTGCAAACTGTTTAAACCAAAATTAATAATAGTTATTTTATCTACTGCTTGTTTTCCGTACAGGAAGAAAATAAACATATTTGATCTGTCATCTCCATAGTATCTGCAGTATAACAGAAAGGAAAATAGTGTTTCTTCTGTAAACTGCTTGTTAGTGGCTGATTTTGACTAGCTAAGGAATGAAGGTTATTACAAGCACCTTCATTTAACATGCTGCCAAATACCCAGCTAGATATTTAGTGGTCCTGTTGACACTGATGATGCTGAAGCTTGTAGCAGATGTAAAGGATAGCTTAGATACAGCTTTTTCAATAACATTAGAATGACTGAAGTCTTTGGCTGTTGTGATGATGATGCAATGTGAACATTTTTTCTTTAATTTCCAGGTCTTGTAACAGATTATCGGGTAAGTACAGCATCAATGTAATAATTAATACTACTACTTGTATGTACTGGTATTTTTAGGACTTCATTTTCCTAAATATTTCCTTTACTATCATAAACTTCCGAACTTTATATTTCTTTACAAGAAGGATGCAGCTCATTAAATATTTTAACATTCCTCACACAGAAATTTGGTGGTTTTTTTTTGTTTTTTGAAAAAAAAATAATTGTTTAAAGGCAGAAATTGCATTGCATGTGCAATATCTTTAGATTTAGGCAGTACAAAGAAATTTTCTAAAGTTGTGGGTTTGGTGTTTTTTTTTCTTTAACATAGTGACTAACACAATTTAAAAAAATTAAAAGCATCTCTATTTTAATCTTTTACCATGGAAACACTGTTGTTTTGAAATGGAAAACGTGCCTTTGTAGATGCTAGCCCCACAACTTGAAACAAGCCAACGTACATGAGTTTCTCAGATACTTGTTTTTCTAAAGCCTTTAAGGAGAATTCAGCATGCACAAAGAAAATTTGATTTGCCTCGTGACCCTTCCATTCTGACTCCAACCTCCTTTGCCAATTTTAACTTGAAAATTTTGAGTATTAAATGGTGTTAATAAACAGGGATTAATAAACCAGGAATAGATATTTCTTTTATTATTTCATCCACCTCCAGCAACTGCCCATAGGATGTGTGGTGATGTGGTTCACTTCAAAACCATGGCAGAGCATCCTTTCTGCTGTGTCACTGCAGTGGTGACCTCTGACACGGGCTCTTCTCTCTGGGTTGCAGCACTGGCAAATCCCCCTGGGCAGGAGGTTCCGCTCCCTGAAGCTCTGGTTCGTACTGAGGATGTACGGGGTCAAGGGGCTGCAGGAGCACATCCGCAAGGTGACTGGGAATTGCCTTCTTGGGTACCCTGTGGTGGGACGGCAAGGGAAAATGAGCTGGCTGCCTATCTGCTCTCCGTGACTTCTGCACACGTCAGAAAGCGCAGGAAACAGTTCTAGGCAGCTCAGTTCAATAAGGGTGCTGCTCATTTGCCCCATGTAAGGTCAGCATTTCGTGTCATGGCCAGATCAAAGGTGCCGTTCATTTTGTGCTCATCTTTAGGAAAGAAACATCTCGGAATTTGGAACTTCTACAGTATGGTACCATAGTTCCCTCTCAAATCAAGCCAGAGCACATCCATGTTTTTATTGTGGAAACACGTGGATATTCATTACTTCTTTATTTTATTAATGTGCATGAATTGATAGGATGTTTAGATAATGATTAAGGGATACAGTGACTTATTTGGCATGTCTACCTCTGCTGTTGCTTTTTTCCCTGTCTAAAATATATTTTTGTTAAAAAAAGAATGTGTACAATTTACAGTCTGTTGATACTGTTATAAGTACTAAGTTTATTCTTGATGAAAAAAAGAAGGCTTTTTAATCACTAAAAAAACACATGTGGCACCTGTCTAAATTATAGCTGTACCTCCTCTGCAGCAGTAAAGTCAAATTCAAGCATACCTTTCCATCTCTATGAAGTTCAGGGAAACCTCTAGTGGGGGGAGATCCATGACTTGGCTCTAAATATTTACAAAAATATCCATTAGCTAAGGGCCTAGCCTAGCATACCAAATTCCTTGCAGACACATATTCCTTTCAGTTTTGGTACTAAACAGACTTCCTAAGAAAAGCTTTGGAAGCCTCATATCAATTCCATGGCCTTTTGTCAGGGCGGTTTGCACAGATCAGTATTTACATTCAAAAGATTCCCTCTTTCCCTGTCTCCTACATATCTCCCTGATTGTCCTGCCAAAAGCTGCTTGTCTTCATAGAATCATAGCTGAGGACCAAGCTTTGATATCTTCTGTGACAATTCAGTTCAGGAAAGCTAAGCAAATGAATCTTTTCTTAAAGATATTGACTCCAAAGTAAAACCCTTGTATGTTTCCTCATTTGTAAAGGTAATTCAGACAGCTAAGATTTGCAAGGGCTTGTTGAAATGAGTGTGTTTGGTTTATATTTCTAAGGACTAAATTTTTCTTCAGTACAGATGTAAAAATAAGTTATGAAAAGACAAGAGGGATAATTTTTCTCACTGTATACATCTCCAAATTGGAACCATTAAGTTAATTTCTCCCCAATCCTCCTTACCCACCCACAATGAATGCTGATTCATGGGTTCCAAAGCATCTTAAAAAAAAAGAAAGTAATTTCTATCTCCAGCAAGCCTCTTTTGAATTTAAATTTCAAGAAATAATTGCATTTCATTTCTTCTATAGCAGAGTTTAAGATATCTCTCATGGGTTTTCAGATCTGTTGATAAAATTGTATCACTAGTTGGAAAATAAAAATTAAAAATGTGGTTTTTATCTTGTATTTTTTCCTGTCTTCTCAGGAATTAACATGAGCCTTCTTGGGTACCCTGTGGTGGAACAGCAAGGGAAAATGAGGGTAGATTGTGATGACTTTTCTTTTGGTAGAGTAGTAATGAAGTATCTAAACGAGTCTGACATTGGATTAAATTTTCATACTTACAGACAAGTTTCCAAATGCAAAATAATTTGGAATTTAGCTTCACTTGTTAGCTGAACTCTAGCATTGCTCATCCCCATGCCTGGCCTTGAGAAGCTGCTTTCTTTTAAACATGCTGTAGCATCTTGCAAATAACAGTTTTTATATTCCCATTGCTGGCCAAGGCATCACAGCCAGTTCCTGCTCCCAGGCTGGTACTGTCTCCTGTGTACTTGGGACTTTTAGCTGGTTTTAAGGGAAGCCCTGTAGGTGCCAGAATTACTTCTGAAGTGGCATTTGATGATTTGGAGATGCATTTGAGTGTGTGATAGAGTGGACATAGGTGGAACGAGAAGAGACCTAGGAACAGTGACAGAGGCAGGTATTGCAACCTTCCAGTGGAGAACAGAGGGCTGCAGCTGGGGAAGCAGGAAGAAGTGGTCTCTGTATCTCTTGTGTTATTAAGGAGTTGCCCCCAGGAAAGGGTAACAGAGTCGGGCAGAAGAATGGAGGTTTGAAGCAGCTCCTTGGGCTGGAATCTGGGAAAGGAGGTGCCTAGGTTTGCTCCTAAGTCATGGAAAACTCTAGGAAGATCTGTGTGTGTAGTGTTTATACATTTCTAGTTAGGCTTCTTTTCTGCAGCCTGGTGTTACTTAAAAGGGATTTGAGATTTTCGGGAGATGAGCTTCTGACATGATATAGAGGGAAAAAACACTGTAGATCCTTAAGAACCCACCCTGTTTGTTGTGTGGTAGCAAGTTTCTCTGTGGAAGACCAAAGACATCTGTAACTATCTCTTCAAAAACTTTTTTTTCTTGATGTAAACTGTCACAGAAATTATTTTTCCCTCTCTTTTACTAGTATATTTTAAGGAATATATATTTGTTGTGTTTGCAGCCTTAAGGTCTACATCAAAAAGACAGGATAACCACTGCAACTTGGCACTTGCTTGAGGATGGCATTTAGGAAGTAAAATATTCCCAGGAGATGAGAATGTGTGACTTGGATTTAGATGCATTAACTTTTTTTGTTTTCCAAACATTCCAGTTATGCACTCTCTTCACACACAGCATATCATATTAATCTATTGCAAAGTACAGGTTTTAAAGCAGTGGTAAAGGGAGGATAGTCATCTTTGAAGGATGTGGGGAGAGACAAATACAAATTTTGGAGTTAAGTCCTAAAGCCACAGAGGAGATGTAAAAAGAGGGCAAGCTCAACAACAACAGTCTTCTGGACTGATGCCAACCAGAGTGCATATAAATGTGAAATCTAAACGGTCCATTTGTAAATAGCTCATTTGCAAACCGCTTGACCATCTCTTTATTATTCCTTTGTTGGCTTAAGTCTTCTCAAAGACATCAGAAGTAATTTCAGAAATTTAGGAGTTAGTGTGTTTTTGTATGCAGTCCCTATGAACATTTTGACTCAGCTGAATGCTCCTTAGGACCAGAAGTAATCAGTGTACTGGGGAAAATGAATGCCATTAAAAATTAACAGTAGAGTCCAAGAAACTGGAACTGTAAAGAACAGCAACACTAGAGATAGTATTTGAACTGGAGAGTGGCACAGTCCAAGTGGCTGCTAAGAAGACTCTTCTGACAGCATTTCCCTTCAGTGTAGTGGGAGGCAGGCTAAGGCAGGCAAAGAAGTGAAATTTATAGAAGAAAAAGTATGAAGTGATCAAGACTAGGGCAGTATGCTTATCTGCATATACACAGTAGTGTACTCTGATACTTCAGAGAAACTGCCTGCAATCAAAAGCTATTTTAGCTCTTGAAGGCATTGCCCAAAAATTAAAATTCAGCTTGAACACTTCAATGCAGAAGCATTTAAATTTATATTCATAATTATAGTTATTTACTCACAGGCATACATAGGAAAATACAGATTTTTTAAAACAAGGACCACATCTTAGTGTCTCACAAGTTTACTGCTCCTATTACTGATTATGTAAGACATTTCCCTTAATCCAGAATAACCAAATTAATTAGATCCCTTGTTTCCTTTCTCGCTCTTCTGGAGAAGAGCAAAGGTTATTTACCTGAGATAATAGTGACACATAACAAGCCTCTTTTTTTCAATCAGCTAAATTGCACTACAAAGACTGGGGCTGTTATTTTGTTCCTATATACCAAGATACTTCAGGATACACACACAGTCCATGTGATTCCACTCTGAGAACTTACTTGATGGAGGGATTGCTCAAATGGTAGTTCTAGAAACAGTATATGAGTTGGTTGGCTTATGTCCACACTTCTGTTAAATCAAATAAGAGTTCTACATAAAATAATTTTGAAAAGTTAAATAATATTTGAATGCCAACTTCAAGTTAATGGTGCTAGGGACACAACTTGAAAAAGATGTCAAAATCAAAAGCACTTGGAGGATTAAGATATCCAGAGGTCAGGCTTGGTATGTACACATTCAGCAGAAAACTGAGGAACAGCCTGTCAGTCTTTTACTTCTCCTTTTTTCCTATCCTTAGTTTCAGTGCCTGCAGTTTTGTTTCCACAGTGTACCTGCCTGTCTTGAAAAGCTGAAGCACTAAAGCCACACGTGTCCTCCTGTGAATTATTGCCACGCTTATGTCCAGAGCATGGATACAGCTTTTGGACTTAGAGAGGCATGTGTGATGCCTAAATGCCCAGCAGTTCCACAGAACTTCACCTTCCTGGCTTAATAATATTTAACTTTAATGTTGCAGCAATCTTTGTAAGAGCAACTCAGGATAACAGCTTATGGTTCAAAGGTGCAAGGCCTTTGGTAACTATATTTATGCAAAGTTATACACGTGAAACTCCAGTTAAATCCCCACTTTCTCTCATTCCAGTTCAGTAAAACCTAAAACGCTTGGTGCCCCCCAGTGTCTTTACAAATTATTGCTGTTTGTTAAGACTTGCTGTGAATGAAAGTATTTGCATCCAGACATGAGTGCAAAATACCTCCAGAATTTTGGTTTGTGACTTACCTAAAATTTTTCTCTTTTCCCTTGCTTTTATTTCTTTCAAATTCATGAAAAATTATTTAGTTCAAGAAATGGACATAAGTACCTGCTATAAAATGCACAGCTTGGGTCTGGAGTTTTCTTGTGCAAACTTCTCACAGTAAGCCAGATCTTAAATGTTTGCTTTATTCAATTCTTACCCAGATAAATTTTGATGAAATTCAGCTGGTGATTACATTCAGCTGGACAGTTGTGAAATTCTTAATGATTTGTTTTATGGCTTTGATTTCCAAGACACGGTACATGCAGTGCACAATTTTATGGAGCCATGTAAAAGACATGTTTGGTTAAAAAGCTATAGAACATGAGGATAGGAGGAGACAGTAAAAGACCATTACACCACTTGTGACTATTTCACATATGTTTTTCACGCACTTATTAGGCATACAAGTATCTGTATGTATGCAGATACTTCTGGTTGGATTTCACAGCTGTAAATTCATGCTCTTTGTATTAGCAGAACGTTCTAATGCCTTGGAAGGGATTGAGGATTTTATTGGTCTCATTCCTGACTCAAAGAGCTTTCAGGCTAATTTTAGAGGGAGATGGTAAATGGATGTAACAAACAGCAGAGCAGAAGTGGTAACAACAGGAAAATTGGCTGGTTACAGAGGGTACCAATAAGCCCAATATGAAGGTTTTGAAGAAATATTTTGATTTGATCTAAACGATGTTTTTCTATTTTAAGAAATAAAAAAACACCAGAAAGCTATAATTAAGATTGCAAAATCTGCTGGCTTTTTTTTTCTTTTTCTTCCCTTTTTTGTAATTTCTGTTTTGCCTTGTCCTTTTGGAAGAAGTTCCTGTGAGATGATACATTCCACATTTAACCTTGACCCAAAGTGATACATTTCATTTTTGTTTAATAGCTGACCTTGAACTTACGGAAAGTCAAAGTGCAAAAGCATGGGCTTAGTTGTTTATTTTTGTAAAATTATTTGCAATCCCAAATATATAAAAGCTGACAAATCTTTAAACACGATTTTTAGATATTTCAGATAATTTTTCGTATAGACTGGCTATTGCATGAAGACAAACTATAATAAAAATGGCTGTTTGCTGTTGTTACCTTTTTTGCTTGGTTGTTTGGTTGGTTTTTTGGCTTCTTCTAGTACAGTGAACACTAAGCTGATGATATAGCCAGTAGGAGGGGGACTGGATAAGGTACTGCAGGTATCTGATGAGGATATGTGTAGGTTTTTTGAAAGTGCTTTTAAATTAATTTTCTCTTTGAAAGAAAGCAAAGCAAAACACATTATAAGTATGCAAGTATCACTGAGTAATGTTAAGACTTCCCAGCTGGTTTTTAGTATGTATCCTATTTATTTGAATTTTTAGTATCCTATTTATTTGAATTTTGGTTTCATCTGCTTCAAAGTAATTGCTCTGGCTTGGTGCCCTCTGTCATCCTTTTTTGCCTCAGTAACTTCTCAACAGGTTTGCTGAGATTTGCTGTCCATTTTCTGGATTATACTGCCATCAACTTTTTTTTCAACTGAACCTGAGCACACAGGTCAGAATAGTGAGCAAGTTCTCCCTTTCTTCACAGATTTCTCATATTTAGTGAGCTATTCTACAAAGTGTATCTTTCCAGCTCAATTTTCACTGAAATTGTGACAATTTTTCCCTGTATGTCTGTGCACTTCCCCCTTTCCCTCTAATGACTCCTGGACTTTTAGCCATTCCCAGCCAAAACTAACAGTGGTATAAAACCTAAAGGAGAATTATTAAAATTATTTACTCTTAATGTGGTATCATACCAAATTGTGCTGAAGTGTCTCAAGAAGTAGACCAGCACTGCCTAAGACAGTCTGAGATACCAATACAGCAATGGCTCCATATGGTCTCTGGAAGTCATAAATGGGATGGAATTTAACACAAACAGATGGCAATATGTGAATATTATCACACAGCAGCAGAAGGAACAGAGCAAAGGAATGGAAAATACTTCAGCACACCTTTTCTCTTGGTGAATCAAATGTATTCAATATAGATACTCTTTCTCTTCTCAGCACGTTAGACTGTCGCATCAGTTTGAACACTTAGTCCTTCAGGATGAAAGGTTTGAGATCTGTGCTGAGGTTGTTTTGGGACTGGTCTGCTTCCGGCTGAAGGTAAGGCAGCTAAGATGTATTTCTTCTCTCATGGCTTACAGTAACACCAGAACCTGCAACTGAATACAGTCTTTGTAGTTAATATACTTGATTATTTTTTAAGGAAAGTAAAGCGAGTTTGTTTAGAACAAAGCAGATGAAAGAAAAAAAGCTTTAGACAATTTTTAAAAAAACTGAATCAAATCTTAAAGAAATTAAAGCATAATAAGGCATGGAAACATACAGTCAAGGCAAACAAATGTTTAAACCAGTCACATAAAATTACTTACATTCTATGTGTGATGAGCTTTGATAAAGATGACTGTTTTAGTATATTTCCCTAGATTTCTGAATATGATGAGTGTGTATTAATTTTTCTTGTCAAGTTAATTTCTTATGTATATATATTTAATATTAAATTTTATTTTAAAAATACTAAGATAAAAATCAGAGCACTAAATACTTATTTTATTGTTTTCTTTAAAGACTGTTTTTTCATCTATAAAATTTGATGGTAAAACTGGGAAAACTGAAGTAAGATGTGTTTAAGAACAGGTTACATGGGAGACCAGCTTTCCTGGTCTGCTTTTTATTGCTGAACATTATTCTTTTGCCCTGTTTGGCCTTTTATTCTCCAAAATCTCTCAAAGTGCCAAGTTCATTGATGTGGACACCTTGCCCAATGGAAACTAGAAAATTCATTCTGCACTTGGAGCATAAAAGCTGCAGTAGTTAGGAAAGCCCATTTGTTTCAATCAGCCATTAAAAGGGGATCAGTGTCTCAGTTTAGGTAAAGTAATTTTCTAGAGGAGCTTGCAGCTAAAGCCTTGCAGAGGACTGGATTGTAACATTGAATCTGCTACCAAGCAACAATAACAATATCAGCACTAGTGTTTTTCTAGCTAACATGATACCTAAATGAGCTTTAGCTATTCTGTAGGCTTGCAAGCACATCTTCTCTCCTTCTGGGTAGTTTATTTTTAACAAATTCTTTTCTCAGTCATTCAGTTGCCCCAGTTATCTGAGCTTGATGCAAGTGGTTGAAGAAGCTAACAAGTAAATAATAAAGTAATGGTGAGTTCACCTGGAATAGGAAAATGGTTTTGTTTGAATTTATAGAGTTTAAAATAAAATTTAAAAAGATCCTGCGTTTAAGGGATCAGACAGATTACAGAATGCAGTTTTTTTCAGTCAATGAAAACACAAATATAATCTCTTTCCTAACAATAACTTTTAAAAGATGTTGAGGGATAGATTCTGTGGCTTCTATTGCTCAATAACAAAATGTTGGTTGCAGTCTGCTTTCTCACATGGAACAAGCAAACACTAGTTTTGCAGATCCAGACACAGCTGTTACTCAGTGCTCTACATTTACTTTGAAGGAACAGTTCTGGTGAAGTAGAGCATAGCAACACAGGAATTGTCACTTTTGATCAGACCAGTAGCTCATCTACATCTGTTCTCCTGTCCCTCATGATTCAGAGGAAGAAATCACATCCAAAGGGAAAGACAATTTTACAATAGGAGGTAAATATTGGACCTTTAGCAAAGAAATCTTTGGACAAGTTGTAGAATAAAGGCCTGATTCCACTGAAAACCAGTGTTAAAAGAGCAGTGGTTTTATTTCTGGCTTACCTGATACAAAAAAAAAAAAAAAAAAAAAAAAAAAAAAAAAAAAAAAAAAAAAAATCTAGCAAGCTTTCAAATTAGGAGGTTTTATAGCTATTTTAACAGCTTTATTTGCTTTTTATACACTCCTTCAAAAATCTGTCATTTTTATAATTCATATTAAGATATATCTTAGAAGCAGGATATTTGTAATTTTTATGTAGTTATAGTAGAATTAATGGTCAGGGGACTTGAACTGTATAATGCTGCACAGCTGTAAAAGTATGAAATATTTTTTTCTTACTTCCTTTGTTCTTGAGAAGCCCTTTTTAATTTTTTTGCTTAGCTGTAACTTTTAATTTTTTTGCCTTTCACACTGTTGAGCAAATGGACTAATTACCTATGACTTTCATATTATAATTATTTCATCAAATATGTCATGCCAAAGGGTTAGTTTTAGGCCTCCTTGTCATGACTGCAGATGAATACAAGTCAAGCTAGTAATTTCTCCAAGGGGGTGAGAATGCTGTCATATTGAAGCTCACAGACTCAATCAAAGCTGCCTTCTCAAAGCTCTGGGAGAGGATTAGTCACTACCAACTTCAATTTGACGTGACACCCGAGTGTCACAGCAGCCCTAAGGGGGAGCTGTGAGAGTAGAACAGAAGAAAGATAAATGAATCTTTTCTTCTTCCTCCCTTCACTCCTGCCAGCTTAACATCATATAACTGCTTGTATTGCCTGAAAGTCAGTGCTGTGCATTTGATATTAAAGGCGAGGATTGTCATTTTAATAATGCATTGCCTTTGATAAGAAAGCAGGACATCATTGTCAGCAGTGACTGACCTGTAATGGGTGGGGACTTACAAAATAACAAAGTTGGTCCATTTTCTTAGTTAGGAGCATTTCAGACACATAAATATCTCCTGGAAGAGTAAGGCTAAGCCATGAATTTTAGTACTTCAAACTAAATTCGTAATAACTTGTGCTACGACAGAACAAGGTTTTGACTTGGGTTCAACTCTTAATTCTTAATATGATCTAAAAATGTGAGAATGATACATTTATCCTTGCTGCCAATAGGAAACTGTCTGCCTTATGCTTTGGTTTTATATGGAAAAGGCTAAGCAGGAAAGTCACAATTGCCCGGATTTGAGAGAAGGTGTTTTCTGGTCAGGATGTTTTCAAGAAGAGCAGTGCTGCCACAGTAACACAACTGCTGCTGAACAGAGGGATTTGTCCATTTGCCACTCTTTTTCCACAGTCAGTGCTCAGTAAGGGGGCACTGTGATCAAAATGCAGATGATCCCAGAATCTCTTTCAATTGTGTGTTGCCACCAGTGTAATAGAGAGAGTAAAGGTTGCACAATACCTAAAATACCTAAAATACTTCCTCTGATGGATTCCGTGGTAGGTAACTCTTAAAGAATTTGAGGCAAATACCTTTATAGGGTTTCCACTGATCTTATCCCTACTTACACAAGGGATATATTACCTTAAACATTTTTTAATTAAGAGTAAGATTTAATATTCAAAAGAATCTCTCACAGCAGCCATACTTAAGTGAGGAAAGTTAGTATAGTTCACTGCAAAACCTCCTCCCATGTTTGTTTGATTAGATCCAAGAAGAGTGTAATAACACAGATACAATAATGAATGCTTTTAACATAGCTCATGACCTTAGGTCACACAAAGGCAGTCAGCTATCACAAATGCCCCAGTGTGAACACTGCTTCTAAACTGAAGGTAATCCCTAAATCTCTTTGTGGCTCAAAACTTCTCCCTTACATCATCATCTTTTTGTGATTCTTTGATGGCAAAGCAGTGAGAGATGAGAAGGTGACTGCTCATTACTGGTGTTACTTGAGCTGGGCTGCTTGGTGGGATTTACATTTTCCAGAATTGTTTCTGAAATTCATTGCCATATCCATTGAATTACAATGATTTCAGGGCTCAAATGAACTAAACGAGGCACTTCTAAAAAGCATAAATGATGCCAAGAAGATCCATCTGGTCCCGTGCCACCTCCGAGAGAAGTTTGTGCTACGTTTTGCTATTTGTTCCCGCACAGTGGAATCCACCCACATCAAGTTTGCCTGGCAGCACATCTCACAGCTGGCAACTGATCTTCTGAAAACATGGGAGCAAAACCACCACCAGCAGTAACAAGCAGTGAAGTATAAGTGAAGATGAGGTAATTAACTGGCTTTCTCTGTGTTGCCAAGTTTTATTTTAGGTGCAGGTGGGAAAGTCAAACTATGAAGAAAAAAATTACAAAACCTGTTGTTATATAGCCCAGCTGCAGTAGCAAAATCCTTGCCAGTGAGTTGAATTGTAACCATAGTCATTCCTCCTCTGTACTGTAGTTTCATCTTGCCTGTTTCCAGGATGCACATAGCCAAGGAGAATCGAGCTGTCATTTCTTACCAGTTTGTAGTCAAGAGCCTTTGTTCAACCAAACAATGGAAATGGAAGGGTTGGTGCTCCCTCCATTGTCCTTGTTCACTTGTAGCACACCCCCTCCTTTCTTCACAGATGAAACTAAGAGGTCCTATAGCCAATTAATTTAACATTACTGTGACTGCAGGAAGAAGCCATGTTGGGGAAGTTTAGTTCAGTTTGTAAATATGTTAGTATCTGAATAGGTATGCACAAATGTTGCCAGGATTTGGGGCACTATCATGTCATGATACACTTGCTGCAGGAGTTTTGTAAATGAACAAAGGAAAAAGGACTTCAAGACTTCCTTCCATAGCCAGACTTAGGGGAATGAGCACTAACTGATTACTAATCATCCTTCTGGCAGGTTCTCTACTTTCCCTGAAATGGTTTGCTTTTAAAACAGCCATTTTGTCAAATTCCAGCAAATAGGTTATGCTGGCTATTGGTTTTCAGATTTATCATTCATAATGAGGTCCCTGAAAAGCTCCTCCTAAAGAGTTTTGTCAAAAGCTATGTGCTACCTGGTATTCTATATTTTTAATCAAGTTATTATCAGCAGTGATTACTTGAAAATAGTCTGTAAGATATGTTTTGCGAAACTGAGTTGTGATTTGTTTTTATGGCTACCATTTTGATTACTTCATGGTGTAATAAATCTTTGTCAAAATGTGCTAAGAAATGTGACGTCAAAAAATACTACTCTTAGTTTCTCAAATTAGCTAGCAAACGAGTAAGCAAGTGGCAATAAAAACATGAAGTAAGAGAACAAACCCCCAAAATCAGCTGTGGCGCTGAAAACCACCCCATCAGTGGTTTTCTTCCATTAACAGTGATGAATGGAAAATGAAAATACTGGAAAACCTCTTTCTGAGAAAGCCAAATCAGATATATTTGACACAAACCATTGATACATCATCCTGTCAAAGGCAGGCATAGTAAAGAGCTAAAATGAAAGTTGGAGGTGAAAGTCAGAAGAATATCAAGTCACAAAGTACTTTTGCCATTTTAAAAACATAAATTCCAGACAGTTATTTCTGTGTAAAGAAGAACAACATAAGTGGCTGCTCCAAGAAAAATAATATGTAGGATTAATTTCTACATCTGCATTTCAATCTTCCTTTTTAATGCTCATATTAACTTCTACAGCCTCTTGAGCAATGTGCACAATTATTCAGCTTTCTTCTTCCATCCCTTTCAAGTATACTTCCTACAGTTGGAAAGTTGCAAGTAGACCAGGGAAAATGGATCAGGACAGTTAATTTGGCACATGATCTGCTCCTACCCCTGCCTTTCATAATCTCTCACTTCTAGGGTGCAAACTGGGAAGGACTGCTATTTCCATAAGGAACTGATTTCCCAGGTAACAGATGAAGAAAGGGATAACCAATGAATTTGATAAAGCGCAGTAATACTTGAGCAGGTGACTGACACTGTCAGCTACAGTGTCAGAAATTTGGATAGCATCATTCTCTTCAGGAGAATCAATATGAAATTCAGCTTTTCTGTGGTAGCACAATGCAGTAGATTGGTAGACTGAAGAGAGTGGAAAATGCTGGAAGTTGTTCCCTTTCTCTGTTACTGGGTTTTTTTAAAACAACCTTATTCAGATCTCATGACCTGGAAAACAGCGTTCATCCATAACATGTATCTTCCACACTGATACAATTTTACAACTTTTACTTTATGAAAATTCTAGAATCTTGGAGCCAAAGAATTACATGCTCTCTGTGAGACAGACCAGTATTTTGTATGTGAAATATATAATCAGGATTGTACAGAAAAAAAAAAAAAAAAAAAAGATCAGATTTGGATCAAAGCTATCACAGAGTAAATCCAGGATAATTCCACTGAAATGAAATGGAGTTGCTCTGGGTTTAGGTGACTATGATTGAAATTAAAAATCTGGCTAATAAGTATTGGAAAACAAAGGCATAAGGTAAGGCACCCCTAAACTGAACATAAGAAGATTCTGCTGGAAATCTGCTCCATGGAAACAAGAGCAGAGATGAATGATGCCTGCCTGTGTGAGCCTCAAACTGCTGTAAAACTGGCATGCAGGCAGGATGCACACCCAAACCTAGGAGAGGTGAAATGTCCTCAACAACCCAGAATTAGACATAGATACTTTTAGACATTTGTGGGAAAATACTGCCAAAACTGACATTCAATTAAACATTTTTCAATATCCGGATATCAGTTTAAGAAGTGGCTGTTGTCCAGATACAGAAACTCCTGTTGGCAAAGAATTGAAGATAAAGGCTAATTTAAAATATAGATGGAGTAAAAGTCCATTTTTGTGGTTTTTTTTGTTTTTTTTTGGTTTTTTTTGTTTTTTTTGTTTTGTTTTGTTTTTTTTTTTTTGTTTTGTTTTGTTTTGGGTTTTTTTGTTTTGTTTTGTTTTTTTTTAAGAAGTGACATTAGTAAATTTGTCTAATAAACAGCAGTGATGAGATCCATGGAATTACATTTCCCCCTGGCTAGCCCAGTACAGAAACCTGAAGTTCACGGTTCTGGTTTTTCTGAAATTCTAGAATGATTCAAATATGTAACCAGTGAAGGCCTTCATAGTATTCAGTCTCTCATACCTTCTTTTCTCCATGTGATAATTCCTTCTTAGACTATTAACATTAGGTCATCTGAAAAGGAAATATGGGCTGTGTAATCAACTCAAGAAGAACCATTGAAAGGAACATTTTAAAAAAGAACATAACTGCTGTTTCTGTTCTGTAGCTTTGCAATGTATCTGTAAGTGAGAAATACTGTATTTATGAATAGTTAATGTTAACCTGGGTTTATTGTGCCTTGTGTGCAAAATCTAATATAGCCTGTGCCGATGAATACTGTTTGATATTAAAAATAATTACAAAATCCCAGAACTGTACTTTAGTAGAATATCCACATCTCAAGGAAGACCACGACTATTAGAGAAGGAGGGAAGAACCTGACTTTTACTTTCAGGAACCTCAATTTATTTTTTTTAAACTAGCAGAGTACAGTACTTACATTCTTAATGACAGATTATATTTTATTACTGATGGTGAAATAATGAAAATTTATGTATTTATGAAAGTATTGGTAATATATTATACTCTGAACTGCATTATAATTATAAATTTTTAATTTTTTGTGTTTACATACAAGATTCTGCTCATGGCTGTTTTGTTGTTGTTGAAGTACTACTTATCACCATATGTGATGAGCAGTAATCACATTGAAGTTGCCTTACAACAGCAGTCTAAACCTTGAGATGTATAAACTTGAATTGCTCAAAGACAGAAGCAAATGAGAAATAAAACTGAGTCCTGAAGACCTGGGTGGTTGGTGAGGGCAGGTTAAATAACCATCAATGGATAATATCTGTATAGCATATGTAGAGTTTGTATGTTCTAAGTGGAAAAATAATCAGAAGTCTAATGCTCTAATTATGATTTGTGAGCTGTTGACTCCCTTTAAAATCTGTACCCAAAACCTACTGAACAGACATATAGGTTTTAATTGGCAATATAAATAAACCAAAACAAAACTACAGCTATTGTCTCTTCGTATTTAACTAAGCTTTTCTCATCTCATTCATGCCAGATGCACTGTAAGAGGCCCAACTTCCCCACTCATATCAAGTCAGTGCCCTGATTTTCACCACCAAGGACTTTTTTTCAATGTGTCCTTCAAATTACTTTGCAAACGGGAGTTTGCAAATTATCCTGCAGGAAGTTTCCTCCTCAGCAGCAGGAGTCTGAAAAACACCTGGCCATATCCAGGGCCAGTGCTGACCCTTCCGCCAAGTTCTGCACAGTGCTGGATCTGCCACTGGAGCCACCTGCCCAGCTTCGGCTTTGGTTCGTAGCTCCGGTGCCATCCGGTAGGACAGGGAAGGGGTCCATGTCATCAGTCCTGCCTGGCTACAGCCCACGTCCCCACGGCTGCTTTGCTCCCTGCCTCTGTGCAATCCCAGGGAAATCGGGCATGCCTTGATAGAAATTTGACGGCAGCAGCGTCACACGCTATTTAAATGTTAGCCCACTTGGGTCTGAGATGATAGCTTGCATACCAGCACAGACAGTTTAATGTGCTGTCTGCACTAATGGAATAACAAGCCTGATGTATAACAAAAACCTGACTAACTGCAGGAAAGGTTCCTCAGGGAAATGAAATGTTCACCCACACAGAAGCGTCTCTGTTAATACCAGAGGTGTAACTGCAGCTTAGAGTGCTAATTTGCATCTAGGTTGGTGTGCTAATTTGAACGTGGGTTGGTGTTATCCAGATGGGGAC
Source organism: Vidua macroura (assembly GCF_024509145.1). Taxonomy (NCBI): domain Eukaryota; kingdom Metazoa; phylum Chordata; class Aves; order Passeriformes; family Viduidae; genus Vidua; species Vidua macroura. Next base: position 84,925,956 of record NC_071571.1, on the reverse strand, counting down.
TCCACCACCACATTCAGTTCATGGGATGCTTCCACATGGACCACCATCTTCTGCCCTGTATACGAGTGTGTCATTCACCATGTCCTTGTCAGAGCTGTTCTCCCAAAAAGGCCTGTGCAGCAGCTGTTGTTTTCAGGAGTGCTAGACGGCGTCCCCTTCCGACACTGCCGTGGTGGCCCCGCAGCCGGTGTCACCGGGGTAAAGATGAAATAGGTGGCCGTGGAGGTCAAGTGCTTTTGTGCCTAAGGGCCAGGTACCCATCACTGGCTGCGAAGTCACCACCAGGGTTAAGGTTAGGGTTAGTGCTTTGTGCTTGGGCCGTCGTTCATGGAACCTAGCTCCTGTGGAGCCCGTCCTGCATGGAGGGCTGCTGCCAAGGACACAGCCCGGGACGCCGCTGGCCTGGCTGCCTGGGGGCCGAGCAAAGGGCATGGAGGGGCCGCCTGGCCGTCAGGAGAGGAACGAACAGCGGGCAGCTGGGGAATGCTGATGGGAGGTGGCCGCCCTGCCGTTTTGGGCAGCTAAAGACGAGTTTGACACAGGGAGAGCCACAATAATTCCGCTCCTTCAGTCACACTCAACTTGTCTGCCTCACAGAAATTGCACATCTCCACGTTTCCATTTTCTACTGCTACTGAAAATGGCCTGGACAGGCAATAAACGTGACAGAACCTGTTACATTCTCCAGCCTCTCCCTTCTCGGCTGCTCTGACCTTCGGATGAGGAACCAAGCCCTGACCAGAAAGGTTTTTCCGAAGCGTGCGAGCCGGGCCGGAGAGGCGCGGGAGCCGAGACACCGGCACCAGGGGAGCACCCGAGGCCGCCGGCAGCGGCTTCGGCGGGAAACGCGGGAGGACTCGGGAAGGAGCGGGGGGAGATGAGGGGACGCGGGACGGAAGCGAAGGGAACACGCGGAGGGGACGGGAGGGATGCGGAAGGGAACGCGCGGAAGGTCCCGCCGCTCGCTCCCCACAGAGGCGGGGACTCGGCGCGGGGCCGGCCCCGCCTCCCAAGGCGCGGACCCCGCGCCCATTGGACAGAGCGCGCCGCAGGCGCAGCCAATAGGGAGCGCCCGCCCTGCCGCGCGCCGTCCCTCCCAGCTCCGCGGGTGACGTATGCGGAGCGAACCCGCCCCTCTCCCGCTCGGCTCGCCTTCCCGACCTCTGATTGGCTGCGGCTCCCGGAGCGCTGTTATCCGATTGGCGGGCGGGGCGGGGCGGGGCCGGGCGCAGAGCGGGCGCGCGCGGTTGGCGGCGGCGGCGGCCGGTGGGTGCGGGGCGCGGGGCGCGGGAGCGGCACGGCCGGGCCTGGCGGGGGCAGGGGCGGGAGAAGGGAGAAGGGAAGGGAGCGGAGCCGCGGGACCCTCTCGGGGCTGTGGCCTCCGCCTCCCGATGCCCTCAGGGGGCACCCGCCCGCCGCCGGGCCGGCCAGGGCTCCTAAGCTGAGGGGCCGTGGCTGCCGGCTGGGTAGGGGCGACGAGGGCTCAGCCACGCCCAGGCAGCTTCCCGGCTGGATTCCTGAGGGCAGTGAAGGGGTGGGTGTGCTGGCTGTGTTTCCCTGGGCCCCGTGCTCGGCGCGCTCGTGTGTGGCGGCAGCAGCAGCAGCTCCCGCCCGCTCCGCGCTGAGGCGAGCACGCCCCGAGTGCCAGATCCATTGGTGGCGGTGCTTGGATACAGCCCCAGCTTCAGGCGTGCGCACGGAGTACGGTGTCCTCGTCTGGGAACTGTTCTGGCTGAACGTGTGTGCAAGTGGCTCTCTTGGAGAGAAGTTGTAAGGCTATGAGGACAATTAATATGGATTAGACGCGGGGGAAAGAATGATGCTAGACGGTGTTTAAGATGTATATAAATAACTAAAGGGTGGGTGTCGAGAGGGTGGATCCACGCTCTTCTTGGTGGTGCCGAGCAATAGGACAAGAGGCGATGGCAGAAACTGAGGCATAGGAAGCTCCACCTGGATATGGGGAAGAACTTCTCTCCCGTGGGAGTGACCACACCGGAACAGGTTGCCCAGAGAGGCTGTGGAGTCTCCCTCACTGGAGATATTCAGGAACTGTCTGGACACAATCCTGTCCCGTGTGTGCTGGGATGACCCTGCTTGAGCAGGGATGTTGGACCAGATGACCGCTGTGGTCTCTTCCAACCTTCCCCATTCTGTGATTCTGAGAATAATCAAACAAATTTCAAACTGGTTGCCACTCTTCACTTGTTATGACCTTCCCTCAGCGCTGTGGAGGGGACCACTGAATCCTTTAGAAAGTGGTGCTGATCTTGAGATTTTATGTTCTGAACTATGGAAGTATTTCATCGGGGCAAATACCTGCTATTAAGCTTTTCCTGAATTTATGCTTTTATATCACTTAAGATATTTTTGATTCAACAGTTACAAAAAAAATGATGTGCACAGTGAAAGCCAATTAGAGAAAAGAAGTAAAAGGCTGCAGCCTTTCATCTCCTATTCTCCTGTCACTCAGCTATGGATGGAGGATGATGTGAGTTTGAATCACATTCTCTAGGTGCAAGTTACACTTCTCATGGTGCAAAAGTTGGCAGTAACTTTTCAGAAAGTCTTGCTTTTGTGGTTTGGTTTTGTTTGTTTGTTTTAATTGGATTTGCTTGTAGAAGTGCCAGATTTGCAGGTAAAATGTATTTTGACTTTTCTAAACAGCTCTACATAACTGGGCTGTAGTAAAAAAAATATTCAAACAAAAATGATTGACATCCTCATTATTTATCATGTGTGCGGCCATATAAGCATATGAGCAATAATCATACTGTGCTCTCTGTTGTCTAATGCTGATGCCAGACTTTTTGCAAATAATTAGAGAGGACAACCTCACATAGTCTGGATTCTTTCAGTTCTGTCTTCCCAGCCTTGCATGAACGTTGCACCTGTACCTTCATCTCCACTCCTACACAGTCTGTAGCTGATCCAGAGGATTGCAACTTGACTCACACTGTTGGAAAGGGTGCAGAGTATATGGACACGATGCTTTGCAGAGAAAGAAAATACATTGTGGACATGAGCAAATCATTTCAAGTCAAACAAAATACTCCTCCTGAGTCAAATGTCATCTTTCCTATTTCTTAAAAGAAACCCAACACTAAAGGGGTTTAAATTCCGCTTTCTGAAACTGAGAAATAAGCATTGCTTTAAACACGCAAGAGCTTTGTTTCTCTAAAGTGTAAAATGGGAACACTTTAGTGCCTTCTAAATAGAAGAAATAGTTTTGAATATTTTCTAGTAATCTGTTAATATTTTCTTAATATGAAGTCTTGCTACATTCAGGATTAATAATTCCATTTTTATCTCCCCTCGGAGATGCTGCACACAATTTTACTTACTAGCTTAATCGTTATATTTTTATTACCATCACTGTAATAAATGAAATTATTCTGACAGTGGTGTATCCTCTGTCCTCTGCTGCACTGTGCCATATTCTGTCAAATAAGAATGAAAGCACTGGTGATTTCGTTTAACAAGGCCAGTTTTTGCTTGGCCATCTGTTACCATTCTTTGCAGCCTACTTACCTCCCCAGGAGACCTCTGGTTAGAAGCAAACTCTTTCTTTTTTTCTTTTCCCCCCACTTTTTTCTTTTCTTTCTTTGGACAAGGAAGAAAAAAGAACCTCAGTCTAAATGCCTTTGTACCACAGAGCTGGTTGCTTTTTGAAAAGATAAAGTGTCCAGACTGGCTAAGTAGCTTGCAAGACCTCCTGCTCTGTTTCTCTCAGTTAAAATAATGTAAGTTTTCCTGTAAGTATTTAAGAAAGGGAGGAAGCAGCTGGTGCAGATGGTGTGTAATGGCATTTTATAACTGCAGGTATTTTTTGTCTGTTCCAGCATCAGTGATGGAGGCCCCCACCCCCAGCGCAGTGCACCTGAGTGACTGGCAGGAAAGTTACTTTGCTGTCACCTCTGGCACCTGCACGCCCGGGCAGAAGGCAGATGGGTACCGTGCCAAGATCCTGCGCATTCAGTATGCATGGGCAAACTCCGAGATCTCCCAGCTCTGTGCTGCCAACCTGTTTAAGAAGTACGCAGAGAAATACTCTGCGATTGTTGACTCTGGCAACGCAGAGACTGGCTTGAATAACTATGCGGAAAACATTTTGACTTTGGCAAAATGTCAGCAAAGTGACAGTGACAAGTGGCAATCTGCCTTGACAACAGATAATGTGTTTGAATTAAAGTGTGTGCGAGAGAGGATGCAGGCTGGCAAAATTTTCCAGAGCTCTCAGATGGCACAGACAGATGCTTGTGTACGAGCTGATAAAGGGGTCAGCGCCTCTGCTGCTCCAGCTCTTCCTAAACTCGATGTCTTTGGCAGTACCAGGGAGACTGAGCTCACTGCTGCCTCAGCAAAATGTGCAAGTCAGGGACCAGATCTTCTTGGGCATCCCTCATCTTCCAAGTTCCTTCAAAGCAGTGTGCCTTCTGTGACCAGAACTTCAGACACACTTCCTGCCGCTTCAGCCTCCTTAAGCAGACAGGTTCTTCCAGGTTTCCAGGCAACTCCGCTCTTTGGAAGTAAAGAAGCCACTAACAGTAGTTCTCTGAAAATGCCAGGTAACTGTTGTGATGGACAAAATTCGTCTCTTTTCGGCCAGTCAGGTGTACCTGCCTGGTCTGCAAATTCTGGGAAAAGAAAAGCATTCTATGGTCTGGCTGATGAAGGCAGCACAGCTATTCCTAGCCTTGCTCCATGTCAGGCTTCCATTTCTACAGAAACTAACGGCTTTTCAGGGCAGAGAAACAGAAATGAAGAGAGCAGTGCTCTTGGGTTTAAAACTGCAAAGGAACAGCTGTGGGTGGATCAGCAAAAGAAATCTCAAAACCAGCGTGCACCGGTCTCGTCATATGGAGGAGTAAAAAAGTCCCTGGGTGCAGGCAGGTCTCGGGGTCCCTTCGGCAAGTTTGTGCCTCCAGTTCCAAAGCAAGATGGAACTGAAAATGGAGGAGCACAGTGTAAGCCTCATGTAGGGGAATCAACAGACCCATTGCTGCCTGTGGATGAACGGCTAAAAAACATAGAACCAAAAATGGTTGAGCTCATCATGCATGAGATCATGGACCACGGGCCTCCGGTCAGCTGGGATGACATTGCTGGAGTTGAATTTGCCAAAGCTACTATAAAAGAAATAGTTGTGTGGCCCATGCTGAGACCAGATATCTTCACCGGCTTGCGTGGTCCTCCGAAAGGAATTCTGCTCTTTGGCCCCCCTGGGACTGGCAAGACCCTCATAGGCAAGTGCATCGCATGCCAGTCTGGAGCAACGTTTTTTAGCATCAGTGCTTCCTCTCTGACTTCCAAGTGGGTGGGTGAGGGGGAGAAGATGGTCCGTGCGTTGTTCGCTGTGGCGCGGTGTCAGCAGCCAGCAGTGATTTTCATCGATGAGATCGATTCCCTGTTGTCCCAGCGCGGCGAGGGGGAGCACGAGTCGTCCAGGAGAATAAAAACTGAATTTCTGGTGCAGTTAGATGGGGCAACAACCTCCTCTGAAGATCGTATTCTGGTGGTTGGAGCAACAAATCGACCCCAGGAAATTGATGAAGCTGCCCGAAGGAGACTGGTGAAGAGACTGTACATCCCTCTCCCAGAAGCCTCCGCCAGGAAGCAGATTGTTACCCGGCTGATGGCAAAGGAGCACTGCTCTCTGAATGAAGAGGAAATCAAACTCATAGTCCAGAAATCCGATGGGTTTTCTGGGGCAGACATGACACAGCTCTGTCGGGAAGCTTCTCTGGGCCCTATCCGCAGTCTGCAGTCCATGGACATTGCAACCATCACGCCGGAGCAGGTACGGCCCATCTCGTTCCTGGACTTCGAGAGTGCCCTGAGGACGGTGCGGCCCAGCGTGTCCCCCAAGGACCTGGAGCTCTATGAAACCTGGAACCAGACGTTTGGCTGCGGCAGATGAGCTGCATCACAGCTGTTTCGCAGGAACAGTTTCGGATTTCAGCACTGCCACGTATTAAACCTGTGGCAGTTTAGTGCGTCTGCACTTTATTTTGTTTCTGTCCTAGAATTAAACGTCCTCGTGTTATGCAGGCAGATGTCCAGGCTCTGGCTGAGGCTTTGCCAGCTGAAAAGACCGTGAGGAGCTGCTGCTTCACAAACAAGAAATTGCTGAACAGCAGTGATATTGAGAGGTTGACAGAGTTTACAGATTGCTGGGAGAGATGGAAACAAATTCCACTGATGTTTAAGGGGAAGGTTATCAAACCTCACAAATAATTGAAAGGAATATTGGGGAGATCTTGCAAGGTCTGCCATGCTGTGTCAGTAAGGGATTCAAGTAATAGCAGAAATACTTATTTTGGGTAGGAGTATGGCAAAACTGGGATGGATGGGGAAGAGTAATTAGAGGTGCTTTGTTTGGGAGGAGACAGGAGCAGAGGGAGGAGAGGGTGGAGGTGGATGTGGACTTGTATGGAAAAATGGAAGGGGGGACAAAAGAGGAATGTCTCTTGAGCATTGCTCTTGTCTGACAACCTTTTGCCTCATCACTGCAGTCAATCCCAGCTTCTCATTAAAAGCTTTTTTGATGATTTTCTGCTTGACCTTACTTTCTGTGCTGCATCAGCATGTGTGGGTGTGTTTTATTGGAAGGTCTGGACACCTGCAGGTGGAGAAGAGGCCATGGGTCATAAGGGCTTTAGGATCTGGGCCCAGCCATGGGGTAGCCAGTGTGGGCAGCCAGATGCTGTTGGGATCCAAAGCTCACTGCCAAACTAAGGGCTGGACAAGCTGGCAAGGAGGAAAACCAGGATTTGGAAAGAGCCCCCCAATGGCAGGATAAGGGGGCTCAGGGTCTGGGCATGGGTATTTGACAAAGTTAAATCCTGTGGCAGTGTCTGAAGGCTCTGTGAGTGAGGTGTCCTTGTGCAACTGGAGACTGGGGGGGTTGTGTCACGCACTGGTGACCTTGGGTGCTTGTGGCTGGAGCTGAAGGACAGTGGGGCTGTGGGTGGGTTTATGGGGGGGCATTTGTGTGTGCTGGGAAAGACACTGCTCCCTCTGTCCTCGTCTCTGTGTGTCTGTGTGTGTGGTTTTGTATCCACTGGTTTGGATTAGGAGCTCTGGCTTGCTCCTGGCTGGACCCCCAAGCAGAAGCAGCAGCAGCTGCATCCATCAAATTCAGATAGAAGATGCCTTATTCCAAGAGTCCTGGGCTGTAGTGGTCAGGAAGGAGAAATCCCATGTCCCACCACCTCCTAGGTTCTACTGCTCCTTAAAAAGTCCTCGTACATCATTGGTAAAATTCCTGGCTAGCTTGTATTTGGCATTCATACCTAAGGCATGAAAGAATGCACAGCCTTTTATTCACATAACCTGTCTTTGCCCACTGGCTGAGCACAGCTGCCCCTGAAAGGAAAATAAATGGAAATCTTTCCTTTGGATTCCTTTGTCACTGTGGCAGAGCTGGCTGCTCTGCTGTCTGTGCTTCATTTTCAGTTTCTCTAAAGAACTTTTTCTCCTGTTGGGGAAAATGCAGAGCTTAAAAGCTGCTCTTCCTCAGATTTCTGTGACACTGCATGAATGCTGTTTAACTAGCATTTTTAAAAGACATTTGGAAACTACAGGGCCCAGGAGACTACAGTGAGCCTTGAATTCAGAATAATTTGGAAGGCTTAGAATTTCTTAGAGCTCATCCTGATTTAAACAAATGAGTCAGTTTTATTCATAGCTCATGTTTTTAGTAAAGTCTGATATATATCAGAAATTGCTTTGCAGAGATGTAAAAAATCAGGTATGGGACTTTATTTTAATTTTTGAGACAGTGAAAATAGAATAATTAGATTATTCTGAAAGAATAAATGTGTGATGTGGTTCAAACCAATTGACTTTTGTGCCACTTGGGTAAAGATTATGAGATTAAGTCTGTTCTTACAAGTTCTGTTTTGAAGAGCTATAAACACATACAAGATAAAATTTTTGCTTTCTCCAAACATTTCTTTAAATTCATTGTTCAGACAAGTGAATGAAACACCAGAGAATTTGAATTGTTTAGTCAAATTAAGGGTTGCTCAGGGGTTAATAAATGTCTTATATATGATGAAATAATGGCATTATTTATGCTGGGCATTATTCTGCTGTGCTATGTGAGCATTCTGTGGTCATCTCTGCATCTGGATTTTCACATTTTAATGGAAGTGCTCTACAAGGGGGGACCAGTGAGAATCCACATGGTGACAGAATAACAGGTGACAGAGGTGGGACACCTTGCAGAGGTGACAAGAACTGTGACAAAAGTTCTGTGCCTCTGTATTTGTTTCCTGCAAAGTGGAACTTGTCGACATGGTAAAAGGTAGAACCAGACAAGGCCGCTCTTCCTCCTACTTTTTAGGTTATTCATTACAAGAATTACATGAACATGCTTTTTTTGGTTTTTTTTGGGGTTTTTTTTCTGTTTTTTTTTTTTTCTTTTTTTTTTTTTTTTTTTTTTGAAACACATGGAAATAGCGAAAGGGAATATTAGGCAAAGTTTATTGTGTTTTAGTAATGACACAGGTGACACGACCATCTCTTCAGTCATGTAGCATTCTTGGGGCTTTGCTGCAGAGCTCAGAGTCAGCAGGACTCGCAGTTTCAGCCCAAGATGAATTTCATAACCCTCTGTAACAGTGCCACCACACAGCAATTCATGCCAGGAACATAATTTCACAAAATACAGAAAATTGCACAGAAATAGGGCATGATTGTAATTTAAGGGAAATGGTGCAGATAAATCCACCTTAATGGATCTGTTTAGTGCATGCAGAAACCTATGTACTTCATTATTCTTTTAGGCTGGCTGATCTTTGGAAGAAGAAATGCACAACGCCCTGGTTTTGTGGTTCAGCAACGTTGGGTGCACAATCTCTCAGTTTTGTTTTAAGGTAAATAATTGCAGTCCTGGAAAAGTCAGGTCTTACTAATAAACAAGGCAATTCAGACTCTCCGTGCATCTTGGATTTGAGTTAGCTAAATTGTCTCAGAGCTGTATGAAGTCTCCTGGGGGATTTTCATTTGCAGAAAACTGTGCCAGCACGTGTAGGAGAAAAAAGCTGATGAGGCAGAAATGATCATCACCTGCTAATGGCGAGTGGATGGAAACCAGACTGGTCTCTTAAGAGCATCACTAAGATTGTTCTTTTGAAATAAGGCAATTTCCTTCTAACAGAAATTATGAAATTGCTCACAAGCCAACATGACATTGGAAAACAACCCCCAAACAAAGCGTGGGCTATCCCTGGGCTGCAGTGCAGGCACCTGCTCCATGGGTCTGATGGAACCAGCCAAGGAGGCCACCCCTGCAGCCCTTCCCTACTGACACCTTCACCCCTGCACCCAGCACAGAACAATTCATGTATAAGTGGGATAGCAAAGATACAGCCACAATATTCCCAAAGTCCTAATTTCTTAGCCTTGCTTGTTAATATTTTATTACCATTCTGTATTTACCTGTAGAAAATCAGTCATGTAAGATGCTGTAGATATAAGCAGCTGTAGTACTAATAGGTGGTGGTTTTTTTGGTTTTTTTTTTTTTGGCTTTTTTTTTGGTTTTTTTTTTTTAGGTGAGAAACTTCATATAACCTTAGGTCACAGCTGTGACGCCAAAATAGCATTATCACAGAGTTATGGGTCTGGAAAGGACTATAAGGAATACTCAAATTCCCACTTAGTGTAAGGTGAATTAATTTTTGTGATTCCAGGCATGTTTTCCCTGGTTTGTTCTTTAAAAACATTCAGTACTTAAAAAAACCTTGGTCTCTTTTTGGATTTCATTCCCATACCAGTGATATGATCACACTCGGGACTTGACTTATTCAGATGCTGCCCAGAGTGGTAAATGTTTAGTGTTAGCCATTAATAAAGTGGCTTTCCTGCCTGGATTCTTCTTCAGCAAGGCTGAAGGTGAGTAAAATTCTTCCCTAATGTCTCATCTCTGTTACTGTGACACAAGTGTTCTGTGCCTCTGTCTGTCTGTATTGCTCACATAACAGACATGGGGAATGGTTTAATCATCCCCTTTGTAGCAGGTACCTGAAACAGTTGAGATGTCATTTGGCACTACAATACTACCTCTACTAAATAAATGTCAGTCTTCCACTCCTTTTAATAATTTCCTGTTGGTTCCACCTCTGGTCACTTCTGTGTGCTCATCTCTCTCCACTGTTGATACCTCAAATGACAGTGCTCATCAGTGATAAGGGATGAAAGTGGAGCAGAGTATGACTGACCATGGGTGCAGGGTGGTAGATGAACTTTTCAGGGTATTGCTCATTTTCAGCAAAGTTGTTCTGAAGTTGCTGTATTTTCCCATCTTGCCCATGTTGGTTTCAACAGCAAAGTTACGCAGAGGAGCATCCCTCTTCCATCAGTAATAGTCACCAATGAATCCATGTGTCACTGCTGCAGGAAAGACCCAAGTGAAATCTCTGTCATGCCTTGTTGTTTGGCTCTTAATGCACCTTGATTATTGGCTTTACAACTAACTGGGCAGAGGTGTTACAAAAATGTAGTAACTTCCATCTTCAGAAAATATCACAAGACTCAGAGAAAGTGTATCCTGTGTCCATATTCCCATATTACCAAGGCACATAACTTGTTCTAAAGGAATATTAAGTTGTTTTCTCGTGGCAAAGATGGAGCAGTATGCAAAAGGCAATATTGTTCTCTTCCAGAAGCTGAGGGTCAAGGGAAGTGAATGAAAGCTGCAGGGATGCTGTAAAGACACCAGATCTGCTTTCTGGCTGGAGGAGAGATGATGCAGTGCTTCCTCACTGTAGGTAACTGGGGAAAAGGGGAACAACTGCCCTTTCTTCACCCAGGCATGACTGGAGTCGTTAGCTGGGCAAGGAAGCGGGGGAACAGAAAAAGGGAACTTTTGGCTGTTCAGGCTCAAGCAGAGACAAGGCTGCTGTGCATGTGATTTGGGTGTAGCATCACAACCACGAGCTCATGGGTGCAGCTGAGGTGGTCTCTCAGGTTCCCAAACAACACCCCGAGCCCAAGAGAGCCCCTCTGTTTGAGTTGGGCTGGTTTGCAGTGGTCAGGGGTAGGGTGGCAGGGTGGCATCTTGCATTCCATCGTGCCTGGGATCTTATCACCTCCTCCTTTGGCCACAGCGCGTGCAGCGTAATCAAACACAGCCAGGCTGCTTGAGGCTTTCCACCAAAGCCATGTGACAGAAGCTCCCAGGAGCTCAGGCTTTCCCTAAACTGTGCTGATAGAAAATTTCAATTTCAGGTTAGTTTGCCTGGTTTTGGAGCTGGCATGCTGCAATCTGAAATTCCCTCTGAGCTTTGTAAAATGGAAACACCTGAGCACCAAGAATTAAATGATGGCCAGCCTGCTAATGCATTGCTCTGAAAGACTGTCTGGAATGGTTGTGTGTTCACAGGGGAAAAAAAAAGCTGGCTTTTTTATTTTCAGAAGTAGATCACAAAATTCTGGGCTTGTAAAAATTCCTACCCAATTCTTACAGGTTTTGAGTTCTGTACTATGGGTTAAAATGTAATAAGATTAAATTGCCTGGGCTTCTGATTTTAAATTTAGAGTGGTTTTTATGATTTTTAGTGTTAGTAAAACTGTCTATTTATAACTTTTTGCCTACAGCCAAAGGCAAGTGTGTCTCTGCCAGCTGGGGCAGTTCCACCTAAACCTGTTGTGCAGGATCATTTTGATTAATAAATGTTTCCAGTCCCAAATCTTCCTCAGTGGTGGTGAAGACCTACAAGTCTGTTTTCTCCTTTCCCAAATGAGTAATTTTATTTTGTGACACTTGCAACTAGTGACTGCTTCTCCCTGCTGGTCTGATGTAACCAGTGAGATTTCTTACAAGAGTTGTTATGAAATGGCTCGTACTCACATACTTAATTCAATATTCTGACTTAGGAGAATTTATTTGGCATGTGGCTTTTTTTTACCAAGTATGGAAAAAAAAAAAAAGAAGAGGAGTAAATATTGACACAGGAGCTTGAATTCACTTGATATATTGTATTTTTTGCACACCAATTTTTTGCACAACAGAATGGATATAGATCTGGTGTAGTGAAGGATATAGTCATTTACATAGCATTATAGAAACTCCTGATTTTTCTTAAGTGATGGAGAATTGTTTTCCAGAGAGGGCACGAACTCTGGAAGCTGATGTCTGCAAGCTATTCTGATGCCAGCTTCTCTTAATAAAAAAGAGAGAAAATTCAAACAGAATCAACAGAGAGAATGGAAAAGTACTGTGGGTGGGGAGATCGAGTACGTGTAAAGACACAAATTAATGTGTACTTTCAGGTGGTTTTGTCATTGATGATGTGTTTTTCAATACCTGTTGATGGCTTAATTTTATATAAAAACATACATCTAGTGGTGATGGGACAAAGCAGAAAAAGAAAACCACTTTCAAGAAGGTCACAGAACCTCTGGGCTGGCATAGCTACACCTGGTGAGAAAGAAGAAGCTCATAGTGACAATTCTGTGATCAGTTCATTATTTTTTGAACATACTTTGTGATTTTTTTTCAGTGATTTTAATGCTAAATGTAAGAGGTTCCACCCTGCTTAATGTGGTGCCTTACTGTCATATGACAGTGAGTCTGAGAGCCGATTGAAAAAAATTAAATGTGATAATTAAAACATTGTGATATCAGAAGTCATTCCAAAACCAGAAGTTTTGCATCAAAGAAACAGAAGATCAAATTTTCAGAAACTTTTTCTGTCATCTGCTGAAAATACACACTAACGCTCTGTCTGTAAATGTCTCAGAAGGGACAAGGCTGAGCACGCTAGGCACTGCTCCACTGTGGTTTCATTAATGAAAACTATTTTTCATATGCTTTTAATAATAGTTGTGGTACTGCAACTCCCCAGATAGTCATGGTAGTACAACTCATGCCTCTGGTCACCCCAGAGTAGGGGGAATTCATGCCAGGGGATGTCACCTTTTGTCTGTAGAACAATCCCATTAAAAAAATATCCATGTTTTAAGAGTCTTTATTGCCCCTAGAGCAGTGGAAAAGCGATGCTGCCTTATTTTTATCACTACAGAGGAATGAATGTAGTTACTGCCTGTGGGTGAATCCCAGTATCCTGGACACATACGCCTGTGGATGCAGGTGGCAATGGCACTGCTGCTCCTTGTCTTCCCCAGGCTGGGAATGTCTCACACAGAGCTGGCAGCAGCAGAAATTGTGCAACAGGGTATGGGAGCCAGGCGAGCTCAAAAACTTTAGCTCTGCCTGCATTTAGGACAAGCCTGAAAGATGCCTTGCTCAGTCTATCCTGTATAAATCTTAGAAGTTTATGGAGAAATAGTTATCCTCAGGACTCCTGTCCATTTCCAGTAATAGCAGTCTTTTCCAGGGAGAGGAACACAGACAGCTGTAGTGTTTGAGTTGCTCTTTTTTTGTAGCCTGCCACCAGATGGAGTTCTTTTCCTAAAGAAGTCCATCCAATTTCTTAAGGAAAGCCCGAGGGTAGATATTTATTATTTCCTTTTTTTATCACTTAAAATCATCCAGTGTCAATGGCTTGTTGCTGGAGTTTTATTGATTATTGTATTAATTGGATTTTTTTCTTGGGGGGACTTCAATTTTTAAGATTTTTCTGAGGGAGCTGCGAAAACCAGGCTGACGCTTATAGAACTTCCTATTTAAGAAAGCTAAGATTCTAAAAGATTAATTTTACTTTGAGTCTCAGGTCAACGGGGGCTGGGAAAAGAGGTGAAAATCCTGGTACAGTGCATTTGTATTTAAACTGATGCTTGATCTTGGAAATTTTAATAAGAGTAAATGAGCAGATACAGTCTCCCAGGCTGAAGATCCTGAAAACGCATTGACCTGTAGATACACAGCAGGTAACAGGAACTGAGTCCAATTGACTGAAAAGTCTCAATTCATTTGAGTTTTGGTTGATAGTAAATGGCACTTGCTGCTCTCTCAGAAGTAAAAGCCACTGTGCTGCTGCGCCAGGGTCCAGCAGCAGCGCCGCCCATACCCAGCGAGGCAGGGTCGCTCCTGATGCCCCGGCCAGGATTCCTTTGGGCCGGGCAAGGAGTTAACTTTTGGGGTGATTCCTCTGCCAGTGTTCCACTGAGCTGTCTGGGCAGCGGGCCCAGCGTGCCCGGTGGAGTGCAGCTTTGGTGGCTGGAGAAACCACTTGGCTGATTGCTCTGCAGAAAGAATTCTCGGGAGCCGCTGAAGGCTTCAGCCCCTTGTGCAGGTTTCAAGGGAAAATCGCTGATGCCGTCCACGATCACTGCTCAAGGATATTAAAACCCCGTTTGTGTTCAGATATAGATGGCTAATATTGCTCTGTCTCCCTGAGTCCTACAGATTCTCACTTCCCTGCTTTGTGGGTCAGATGCTCTGAAGCCCATTTACATCAATTCCTGGCACTGTTTTTAAAGGAAGCAAGGGGGAACAGCGTGAAGTCTCGCTTTCTGCCAACAACAGGAAGCGCACGCTCTTTGTCAGGCAGCTTGTTTCAGCCATCCCTTGTGTTGAGCCAACAGATTTCGGGACTACAGATTTGGTTTTCCACACAGCACCGCTCAGCAAATCCTTGGAAAGGCAACGTCACCGAGCGGCAGCATGCATGGTCCGGGGAAAAGCCCAATGCTGCTGCAATTCCCTTTTTCGAAGGGAGTGTTTCTTTAAAGAGCGATCGCCTGAGGGAAGGGAAAGGAAATGGTGATAACATCTCTCCCTCGGTCTGTCCCGTGGGTCTGGACGTGCTGCTGCTGAAGTCTTGCTGAGGGTGATGGCTGCAGGAGTCTCCCGGGGGCCTCTGGGGTGGTGCTGTGTAGCACAGCTGTGCTGCCCAGTGAGACAAGGTGAAGAGGTGCACTCTTGGATCCTGCACTTAATTTTTGTGCCTAAAGCAGGCCAAGGTTCTCGGTGGGGTCCAGAAATTTGTTGTGTTGTTTCCTGAGATGCTCACAGATCAATCCAAAATCCCTATTTATTGTCTTTCTCCTGATACATAATTTAAATTGAAACTGATACGAGACTACCATCAAAAACCATAAATCCCCTCTCTGTAATACCTGTCTTTGTGGCAGCTCTTTCCAGGCCCGCTTTTTGCGTGCTGACTGCATGTGACAAGTGTACTATTATTTATTTTTTTCCCTTATCACTGCTGCAAAACTTTTTAGAAAGCTCACTGCAGAAGCCAGTGTTTCTTATACCTACCTTTGTTCCTCCCAGTGTTTTCCTGGTGCAGACACAGGCTTAGGCTAAAGAAGCCAAGTACAACTTCCTGGGAGAAATTATTGTTTGTATTTTAATGCAACCGCCCCCCCCCCCCCCCCCCCCCGCGATTTTTTTTTTTTTTTTTTTTTTATCTTGGTTAAATTTCTTTTCACTTCTCTGCTGCCACCAAACCTCCTGGCATTTGTCTCTTCTAGGCATTTCCTTTCTAACCCCACGCTGGCAGACTTGTCAGGGCGTGCCGTGGGGCTGAGCGGCTCCAGCCTCTCCCTCTTCCCCCTGCCCTGAAGGCTTCAACTTGCTCAGCACTAATGCAGTCCTGGGCTGCAGAAGAACTACGGTCCCGGTACAATATTCATGGCATAAAATTATGGAAGTAGCAAGAGACTTTGTAGCAAAAGCAGATGTGGAAATGATGGGGTTTGAGTCGAATATTTCCCTGATTGCAAAGGAAATTAGGCAAGCAGTTTATACAGGAGAAGCAGAACCAAAAGGAAAGCTCTTTGCTTTCCCCCTGGGCACATACTGTTTCTCCAGAGAAGCTGTGGTGATCCTGCAAAATTAGACAAGGAGGGTGTAACAAGTTCTTCCCTATTTTCTGGAAATCCCACCCTCTTTCCACAGCTTATCTGAAGTTTCTATTTTGCACGTTCCTATTTGTGCAAAGTTTGGGTGAGCCTCATCTTTTCGATTGCAAATGAGTCTCTAACTAAAGCCTTCATAGGCTGTTGTGTTTGTGTTTTGGTTTTTTTGGTTTTGTTTTTGGTTTTTTTTGTTTGTTTGTTTGTTTGTTTTTGTGTTTTGTTTTTTTTTTTTTAGTTTCTTCCCTGACATTGTTCGGGGGGCAAATGGAATAATTTTGTGTTGTGCTTTTGAAGATTTAGAAAAGCATCCAAACTTGTTAAATCAGTTAGTCACCATAAAAGAGATATTTGAGCAGAACATTCTGTGTCCATAGAAAAACTGAGAGGGGGCCCAGAGGGCTGTACACCAGACAAGGAGCCCCTGTCCCAATATTGCTTTCCTTTTTTATCTGTGCATCATTTGAAAGACATTTGCAAGGCAAAAGCTGTCTAACTCCAACAGCTAATCATGGAACAAATTATATGTCTTGGTATGTTTGGTCTGTGAATTTAGGCAACTTAAAATGTTTTCATTAAGAAAGAAATGGAAGGAAAACTGGCAGGTTAAAAAGATATAAATTATTGAATATTTTGAATTAGACAGGCATGTAGTATTTACAAATATAGTACATGTGCACAAACACACATGTACTTTGATGTAATGTAAAGCCTGACTTCTTAGTCCTGTGGCCTTTTTTCAATTCTTAGCTGTTAGTGCAAGGGTCTGCAAGTGGGGTTTCCTGAGTTTACTGTCCAACCAAAGAGGAAGCCTAATCTGTGGCTAGAGAATAAATAAGTATTAGAAGACCTGGCTCCCAATCCTGATTTTGTCAAAACCTATTGCACAAGCTTACATAAGGAATTCAGGGAGTGTTTTGTGCTTCAATTTTCCTTTCAGTGAAGGGAAGGATGTAGTTGTTACACACTAGTGCTGTTGTTTACAACCTTTCAGAAAAAGTACCTTGAATTTTGGAAACTATAGAATAAATTTGAAGATAACAGGAAGAAATTATATCACCTTTTCGTTCAAAGTAATTTCCACTTGTAATCTTACGCACATGGACATGCACTCATCCCAAAGTCAGCAGAGTTTCCAACCTGCTGTGGTTTGTTTCCAACCTGCTGTGTTGGAAACAAAAATGGATATCTGCAGAGAATGGGATAGTAAGAAAGAAAAAAAAAAAATTTAAATTAATGACAGCATCAAAGGAATTATTGAAAAGGACCACACAGTTCTCTGCTTTGTCAGGACTGAAGATACTAAAAAGGAAGTGTGAATGTATATGGGAACACCTGTGTTGGCTGCCTGGATTTGGCAGGGGTGGGGGGTAGGAAGTTGTCACTTAGATCTAAATAGAAGAATAGTTTTAGTTCAGAAATTGATTTTATGTTTAAGGATAATCAAGAGAAGACGGCAACTCTCCCATAGTATAGTAGGCACTATAATAGGCATGCAGCCATTAAGAAAAGTGGATTTTTTTTCTCCTGAAATGCACTGGGTTTGGCTTTTCTTAATTCTGTAGTAATAACCCTTATGGTAGAGAGCAATTTCTTCACTGCTGAACTTGATATGTTAATTTTTCCACCCAATCTTCTACCACCCTTCATTTCCCTTCTGGTCTGCCTATCACTTCTGGTACATTTGCTCCTACTTTCAGTGACCAATGGTTAAGCTATCAAGAAGTAGTTAATGAAACTCAGGCAGATGCCTGTAGTCTCCTTCTCCTGGCGTGGGCTTTGGAATTTTGTTAAATGTAAAAATGCTTAATTTTAGATTACTTGTTCTATTAGCACATGCATTTAATTGTTTTCCTAAAAACACTTGAGCTTTTCTTCCTCTGCTCTTTCTGCTGATCAGGATCCCTCCTTTGTTTAAAGGTCAGTTAAATATGATGGAGTTGTGGCTCAGGGAGAAGCAGCTGCAGGGTCTGTTGGTACTGGGTGTTCCTCAGAAGCCTGAGTATTCTCACTTACTCAGCTTTACGCTGGTTCCTGCAGAAGAAATTCTCTTGTCAGGTACTATCATAATATCATAATATAATTAAAATACACCTTATAAGACTGGTTGGTGTCTCAGCCTCAATTACAGAGGTGGAGAGACAGATGTTTCCAAAGCAGAAGTAACCATTCTAATTTGTACCAATACTTAATGAGTCCAAAAACCCCCTACGTACATGTGAGTGCTGAGCACAATTCCCATGTGCATTTGCTAGACTATGCAAATAAAACACTATCTATATTATTAGCCAGGAACTAAGTGACTGGATGCAAAGCAAAAATAAAGAGTTTGTGAATGCTTCAGAGCTGGACTTGGAGGGGTAAATCACTTATGTGCTGTGCTAAAAAAAAAGGAGAAATTCATGTAACAGGGCTTTGGTTACTGCCTACAAATAGTAAGTATTTACACCCTCTTCTTTTTCTTCAACACAATGGAGAGTAAGTCGTATTCTGTCCTATAGCTGCACTGAGGAATCTCTGTAAGGTGATAAAGATATATTTTTGTGCACTGCAACTATCAGTGAAATAAACCTGGAGTGTTTGAATCCAGATTTGAACAACCCTTAATGTTAAGAGCTCTGTGGATCTCTCTTCTGATTCATATGACATATTAAGGCTGTAGTTTCTTTAATCCTTGTCAATGCAACAGGAACACTGCAAAGTAAAATCTGTAGTCACATTACTATCTCATTTGAAACAAAGTAGGAAGGAATAGAAAAAAAAAAAAACAAACACTTCTTTTCCTTGTAGCACACATCCCATCTATGTTTTAAACTGCCTCCTCAATACTCAGGTTATTTTCCCATTTATTTTGGTAAAGTGCATGCAGGACTGGCAGGTGCAAATGCTCTGACATGTTGGTGAGGCTTTGCAGCCAGAGGCTCCTATCCCTGCTACCTCAGGTAGATGATCTCCCCCCACGAGAGGATGCCAGGCTCCTCTGGGGCCCTTGGCTTTGTTCTTAGTGGTAAAGAGATTACAGGGGATGTTAGCCCAGGCTCCTGTATCCAAGCCCTGGCATTCCCGTATCCAAGCTCTGTGAGTTTTGGGGCATGCAAATAGAAGAGATGTGTTCAAGGTCAGTTCTGTTGCTTGCTGGAAAGTTTATGGACTTCAGATTGAAAAATCAGAGCATACTAAAATTAGTCACTAAAATGTCAACTGGCTGAACAGAGAATGGGGTTTTAGCCCTGAAAGCTTCAGTGGAGACCTGAGAACTCACACCAGAGGTTTCCCTAGAAGAAAGCTGAGAGCAACCCCAGGCAAGCAGTCAGGTCACATTTAAGATTTAATCTGGTTGAACCTTGAGTGGGAAACAAGAAGTGAAAACTGTCAACTGTGCCCAGATCCATTCAGATCACTTCTAGGGACAGTTTTGATACCAAATTATCCTTGTTATGCAAAGTTCCTCACCAACCGGCTGGTTCCCAGTTATGCATGGGGAGAAGCGGTGGCCACATCTGCTTCCCGTTTTGCCGTTTCGGAGACGAGCCATCTGTTTGGCCTCATCCCGAACAGCCTGCTTGGGGCTGATTAACTTCCTCACCCCCACCAGCCCCTGGCTCACTGTCTGCTGCAAGGTGTAGATTTTTTTTCTACTTTTTTTTTTTTTTTTTTTCTTTTTTTATTCTCTAACTGCTCATAAACCAGAACCTTCACTTCTCTCCCAAGGGACAGGAAGGCGTTGGTTTGTGTGATTTGCAGCCGCCACCAGCGGCAGGAACAGAGGCAGCTGCCCTCTATCATTCACATGTTTCATATGTGTGGTCACGACAGATAAAACCAGGAACTGTTCCATGTCCTGGGATGGCTTTAAAGCAGTGAGACCTTTCTCTATATGAAAAGGAAAAAAAAATTGTAACAATAAATGCAGCAGAAATCTCGCTGCAGTTAACAGGGATCTGTTCATTTGGCAAGAGCGGGGTTTCAGTCATACTTGTGCAGCCTTTTTTTGTTTAAATGTGATTAACTCCTGTTGTCTGAAGCCTGGCTTTGGATTTCTCACTTCCAGCTATCCCACTTTCAGCGAAACTTTGCAAATTTTTGTCCTTCCTGTTTTCTGCATGCCCATCTACTGGCCATTACAGCAGGATTTCAGAAATGCTTCTTGTCTGCTGCTGCCAGTGACTTCAATTCAGCAGCCCTGAAAAGTCAAAGTCTGTGTGGCCAAAATAAAGAAGCATTAAAATTTAGAAATTGGGATGTCCTGTTAAGATTAAGATTTCTGTTGTCTTCCACAGGCCAGGTGTGAGGAATTTTTGTCTTTCATGATGCGTTTTGAGCAGAATTTGTTCTCATGTACAATTTTCCTTCCAGACAAGAAGCTTCATATGTTTCATGCTAGTGGACACAGCCTGGCTGGTCCATAGCAGAGAATGATGCCCTGGAGGTCTGACCCACAAGACAGGAATGAACAGTTTGTTCAGAAATCAAATATTTTGATTTTCCAGTTGCCACATTTTCAGTTTTCAAATGGCCGGTGCTGCTGCTGAAACATGAAGCTTTCAGTGAGAGCTTTTCCTTTATTTTTGACCATCTCACAAGCTGATAAAAGCAGTGCAATATCCTCAGTGTATTGGCAAAGTCAGGAGCATTTCTGACTCCTTTCCCCCAAGAAAAATGTTGAGTGATTCTCTCACACACACACAAACACACACAAACACACACATGATGTCAAAAAGCCAGGAAACTCTTACATTATCAGATCCACATGCTCCAGGTCTGGCTCTGAGTTCTCATTTTGGTATCTCTAAAATATTCGTGTGTCTTTTAGTGTATTTCTTGATCTCAAAAACACTGTCTGTTGAGCACAGGTTAATGCTGTTTTGGTGTTTTGATGCCTATGTATGGATTGGGAAGCCAGTCTGGGCACTCGACGCTGAAAATGCTCACCCTTGGTAGCTGTAGGTTTTGTCTGTGTAACAATTTATGTCTTGGAACCTGCCACAGTTTCTGATGTAATTTAATCAAGCTATTGGAGTATGAAAAAATATAAATGTGTTGATTTGAAAGGAGTCTTTGAAACATAATAGATAAGAGACCCAGAACACATTTTTAGGTACACAAACTTGCATTTAAATCTGTGGATGTCTCTAGCTAAAGGTTTTAATAACACTGATTGAGAATATTACATTTGGTCTATTTTTGTGTTTATTATTATTAAACAGAACATATTTGTTTTGGAGAAAAATCACCAGCTGAAATAGAAATCTGTAGTTTCATTTACTGAGAACCAGCTATGATGGGGAACAAAGAAACTAGGAAGTTAGCTCCTTCATATATTATGTAGTCATAGTTTATGATGAAACTATACCACAAAAACTTAAGGAACTTAAGGAAAATTTAGATTTTGGGAACCTGTAAGAGAATTAATTGCAATACCATAAGGACTTGTTTTGGGGTTGTTTTTCTTATTTTTAAAATCTCTCTTTTTTCAAAATTATACAGTTTAACAAATGGAAATATTTCTGAAACTTTATAAATGGTGCTTTTTCTGAAAAAAACACTGATTCTTGTTTGCATTAAATATGTGATGTGAAATTTACTGTGCTGGAATCTGAAGAAAGAGGGACACCCGCAGAGAAATCACCTTTGTTATGGTAAATAGTAGAAATAATTTCTCTGTGTTTTATTTTGAATTACCATAACTCTACATGCAGAAGTAATCGTGTTCTGTAATGACTCCATCTGGCTGGTGGGAGGGAAGGGTGCAAGGGAGAGGGGTGGAGGGGAAGCACTTCTCAACAGTCGGCTGCTTGCAGGACCTGGGAGATTGGGATGGGCAGGGACACTCTGGATAGCAGGTGGCCATTTCAGGACCTGGAGCTGGCTGAGCAAGGCTGCCTGACGTAGGAGGTGAGGGCAGGGTGGTGACACAGCCTGGCTTTTTTTGCCACGGAGTTTGGATTGCGAGGCCAGCACGGATGGACTCCCCGTGGTGCAGGGAAAACATGGATGGACTCCCCATGGGGCTCTGTCAACCTGCACCTCACCTTACTCTGTGTCCTCTCCACACAGTCACCACCCACAGACACAGAGCTGTGTCCAACACCACCTCCTTCACCCACGAGGACAGCAACAAAAATATTCTGGGGCTTGGGGTTTTTATCTTGTTCTCTTGTCTCAAAAGATACATCTCAGTTTGCAGACATAATTTAATAATATTTCCAATTTTTATGAAATTGCTTTTTTTTTTTTTTTTAAATACAATGTTCTCAAAGAAAATGAAGTTACAATATAAAACCACAGGAAAAAAAAAGGTGTAAATACAACTATTTCCATTAGAAAAGGCAGTGCCTGGGGAAGAATGGGAAGCAATTATTTTTTACTTTTTAAAACAGATATAAACTTAAAACCACTCACATATTTACTCCTTTTAAAGGTCAACTAAGCCATATCAGGGTATTGCACCATAGCAAAAAAAAAAAAGAGAAAAAAGAAGATTACATTAAACTTTTCTGAGGGCACAGTTTGTTTCAATGTACACAGACACAACATCCTATTTTCATGCCATCCTTGCATATGTTCATAAATAAAATTACTGAACCACTTGTTCCTAAACAAATTTAAGATGATTTTGTGCAAAAGAGAAAAACACTGGAAAAAAAGCAAAACTAAAAAAGCCCTTTAGCGAACAGAGGATGCCATTTGCTCTGCCTTTAGACTATGCCCTGATACACTGTGTCTTAATATACTTACTTATACTACTGTACTGTTTATTATACAACATCAACATATTCTGTTATAGTATAAATAAGAAAACTCCAGAGCCAGGAAACAAACCCACTGTGTGTGACAGTGCATCATCATGTCATGCCAACCATTTTAGATACATATACACATACGAATGTATATAAAATATTAATGATACACAAAGCCGCAGAGAGGGCATGTGCACGTGGACAGGAGGAGCGACACAGAGACTCAGACACGTGCGTGTGTGCACAGAGATGCGGTGAAGATAGCAAACCTAGCCAGGAATCAGAAATCACCTTTCAAAGCTGTGTTTGAGGCACACTCGAACTCTCCTCGAGCTGTGCTTGTTTACACGGTTCATGCACGTGGCTTTATTCGTGTCGGTTTTTCGTAAAAGCAAAGAAACAAAACCACTGAGTGAGCTGCTGTCCCCCTCCCCTGTGTAGCTGGGGGAGTCTTAAAATGAAGGATGGAAAAAATTATGACATGGCATATATACTGACCTAAACCTAAGAAGAACAGGGAAGAGGTCTAAGAGCAATAAAAGCAGAATGTTTCTGTACAGCCAGTGTCTGATCTCACACAGGACATTGCAGCAGGGCTCAGAAATTACTTTGTCCCCTCTTGTTTGGCATCAATCAAAATTGGAGAGGGGTAAGAACAGCTGAATGTATCCCTGCCAGCTATGAAAAATGAAGCCATTCCAACTGTACTTAAAGAAAAGTAAAAATTAAAGGAAACTCATCCATGTAAGTTAACCCCTGGGAAATCCTCTTGAGATCATTCCTATACAAAATATTTGGTAATGCCTTAGTGCCAGGTGAATTGAAGCTGAATGTGTAGCAGGCATTGATGACAAGACCATGGCTGGGGCACGAAAGTGGCCAGGGATTCCTTGTGACCAGCCCTTGCGCAGCCTCTTGGGCTGGAGGGTAACAAGCAATAACATCTCAGCTGAGTTATAATGCGGGAGTAGGGGGCATCAATAAAGTCCCTTAAGGCAACTGAGTTCTAATGTGGGGAATAGAGATGATCACTTTTGAATCTGTAGTTCACGCTGCTCATTTCTGGGGGATAACATGTACTAGTAATGTGTTTTCCCTGCTGTGGGTGCATGCACCAGTCTGTGGGCATTCCTACGCAGCATTCACCTCTGGTGACAAAGCCACCACACTGTCAGGCTCTCCTGCACGTTCAGTGTAAAAACACCACCGTGCCCACGTGTCCAGTGAAGCAAGTGCCTCACAGCTGGCATGAACAGCCAAAGCTTGAGGTTGTGTAAGCACACATTTGTGATTCATTTTTTCATCAGTGTCCTTCCTCAGCTTCAGTGTTGTTGCTCCTGACCTACACCTGCCAAAGTGAAAGCAGAAGAAGGAACTCAGCATGCCTATAATAGTATGTGTATATAAGAAATGTTTATCAAATATAGCTGCAAATGTAGTATCAGGCCACATTGGCCCAGGTACAAGCAGTTTGTGGTCCCATCAAATCTGTTTTATAGTAAATATGTGTGCTTGCATGCACTTGTGAATGGAAAATCTGTAAATGTATGACAAGACTGCTAGTCTTGTTGGGTATTCGACTGTGTTTACTGCAAAATATCCATCCCTTATGCAGAGTGGAAGTATTTATACATTAAGTTAATAAGATGGGTTATTTTTATGAATGTTTCCCAGGAAATATTGCAGCACCAGTGACAGATTTTTATGCAGCTGCAAAAAAATTATTTTTGTCCAGTCTTAAAGCATGAGGGTGTTCAGGGAGAGAAATGAAATATTTGGAAGAGGAAGCTAAGTAGAAGCTTTAAAAAAAGAGATTTTTTTACAAGATGTGTATGGAGTTACAATCTATTTGTCATAGAAGTTTTGATTCTAACTGAAGCTACAGTACCTACAGCAAAACCCACCATGGAGAAAGATTTTGGTGGACTTTTCTGCACTCTGCAATGTGCTGCAGCCTCTGGTCTCCATTCTGCAAAATCTAACATTTTTTGTATCTTAAGATTAATTCCACTGGAGTAAAAGTAACTCAAAGCACTTACTGAAATGACTGGTTGGACAGGAAGTAAAGGGTCACCACACCTTTGTGGGCCTTGGTCCCTCATTAAATGGCAAATGCCAGGAAAAAAAAAGACGGCTGCAAATTTTGACTGGCTGGTTTCATTAATTTCAGTGCTTTAAAAATAATCAAATGAAACACTTATGAGTAGAGCCACAAAATTTATAAGAGGACATCTTCTGTGCCAGAAAAATGAGATTTTTTTATATGTAAGAGAGGGACATTTGGATATTTTCCAGACAGTTTAAAAATATGAAAAATGTGTTTAAGGAGACTCCCCACACATATACCTATCTACTTTCTCAACTGTACATCATACTCTTCTAAATAACTAAAACTTTAAAGAGAAAGAAAAATTAAATACATTGTAACTTTTATATGTAGAGTAAGGAGGGGTTGCTTAACAAAAAGTGGGGGTCTATTGGATAGGAAGAGAAAATATTTATTCAAAGAAGAGCCAACAATACCCTTTTTCTATACAATAAATGCAATTCATACTTCACAGAGTATAATACAGGGGTGTTTCTTCTATCTTTTGCATTCCTGCTTGCCTGCCTAGTGACACAAACAAGGCATGTTGTGCTGTCAATACCAGTAGCACCCTTGCCAGTGAAAATGTTCTTCTTCTTACCACCAAAGCAGCTCAGAACCTTCTGGCTGGGGGTCCCGTCCCACCCCAGCTGTCCATGAAGTAATCTGAAATGGGTCTGAAATGGGTCCCTCCATCTTTAGTTGAGTTCAATCTTCTCAAAATAGTCAAATAATACCAGAAATTAAAAAAAAAACCAAAACATATCACACATCTGGTAGAAGAGCTCTATGCTCAGGGTGCTAAGAGAGAAAGCCACTGCTGCCTTTTGTGTCCTTGTTGTGTGGAGCACCTCGCGTGTGGTTAAGAGTTCTGGCAAGGGGGGCTTGCAAGAAGCATCAGTTCAGGGAAGGGCTTTCAGCTATGTGACTACAAAAACTCCTACTTACATTACTAAGGGTTTTTGGTGATCAAACATTTTCAGTAAAAACTCATTTTAGAAAACTGAGTTGCAATGCATGCTACCAAAATGAAATCCCTGTTCTTGTGGGAGAACATTGCTGAACTTATGATTCTCTTGTGACTTTTACTGTCCAGCTGACTTTTGCTTTTTTGCTGTCATGGCTCGTGCAGCTCCTCGTGTTGAGGCTTGATCTGTGCCAGTGTTTTAACCCATGTGGAATCGGTGCTCCCCTCGAGTTATGTGAGAAGAGAATTCGTACCTGTCCTGGCTGTGGTAGCCACACATGTTGCATTCAAAAGGATCGCGGAACCCGTGGCAGCCCATATGGATTGTATACATCACATGATCCAAGAAAAGGACTCGACAGTGTTCACACTTGTAAACTCTTACTTGCTCTCCATTGCTGCTGATCACTTTGAAAGCATCCTGGGAATTGTCAGTACCTGCTCTCAAGACATCGTATTGCCTGTTTTCTTCTTTTATAGAGATGCCATTTCTTGCGTGGGCACCTATGTGGTTTGTCAGGTAGATCAAACCACTGCGCTCCTCATTATTGCTCTCTGTATCTGTTGAGTCTTGGCAGCTGTTGCTGGGAGAGACATCTCGTTCCGAGGAGACAGACTTGGCTTTGGATAGCAGCAACAAGTTTTCCACTGCGCTGTCCTGAGGGAGGTTGGAGCGAATCTGATTGTCCCCAAGAGGTTTGTGGAGCTGATACATGGGGCTGATGACAGGCACTACCTCAGAGGCACCCGGCGGTGTCTGGACGAGGGGACGCAGGGACTCTGCCCCCAGGTAACTGATGGCGTTGTTGATGGCCTGGTCGATCACATGCGTCTGCATGAGTTCGTTCTCCTTCTCGTAGTTGATGCTGGCATCATATGGAAGATCAGGCAAGCATTTGTCACCTGCAGTTTAAAACAGTGAGGAGTTAGGTGGCTTATTTCTACATGATTAAGGAAATGAACATCATGGATTAATAAAACAGGGAAGAGGAGTGTTGACCGAATCCACCTCTGAAATCCACCTAAGGTATTCACGGTTCTCTAATACAGCTGCTAAGAAAAGTGATGGGTTGGTGGTCTTTTCTTGCATGCATAATAATTTGAGTGTTTTGAAAAAGCAAATGGATGAAAGAAACTCTGGAAATAATTGTACAGAGCTACAGTTCATTATCATGGGAGCTACAGATCTAGTGCTTTGTCATGTCTTTCTCCTTTCTCACTGTTGTCCCTCATCTGCCTCCTACAGTGAGCAGAGGCACTCACTGCCTTTGTGGCTGCTGAAGCAGGGTGCCTGCACAGCCACAGAAAGCTTGGCCTGATGCTTCAGAGCATGAAACACATTATCAATATTTTTACCTAAAGTACTACATTCTTGGACTGGAAATTGTATGGTTTAGTTTCAGACCTACAGTTTCTTAGAAATAACCCATATCAGCAATGTGGTCATATATGTGCCATTTTGGAGAAAAATCAGTAAAAATTTTATTTTTCATATTGCCACCATCCCCACACACCTACCATAAGCCATGTTAGACACATTAGCAGAAGCTACCCATGTTCCTAAGTATTTTGTGTCCAAAAGTTGTTGTATACAGGAGAAATCAAGAATCATGGAAAAAAATTTAAGCGCATTTGTAGTTGGAGCATATTTTTCCTACAAGGTAGAAAGCCTTATCTAGAGCAAGATTACTTGCTACTGGTAACTTTGATTCTGATGGGATGCCTTAAGTAAGGGGCAAATCCATATTTTTTTTTTTTTAATCAGACTGCACTAATCTATATTTAGCTGGATACCCCAGTATTGAAGGTTGAAGTTCACTACAATTTCCCCCAAATTACTGGACAAAACATAGATAAACATAGATCGCAAAACACAGATAGCAAAACATAGAAAGAAAAAGTTAGGGGTGGAAAAAACTATTTAAATGCACAGATACTGATTTTATGGACTTGAGCACTTTTCTCTAACAGTGTAAACCTTCAAAGTTATTACCAGGCCCTTAATAAATTCATGCAAATGTAAAGAGGTAAAAGATTTTCACAAGCTCCTATGGTCTACCAATAACATATTGTTGATAGTCTGGATGGATTTTCTAGCTCTTCACATCTTGGGAAACACTAAAAGCCACAAACATCTCTGTGAAGTACTGTCACCATTTCCTGATCAACATGAAATTTACTGGTAGATCTTGGAAAGTCCTAATTTGTCAAAAGAAATGCTAACACAAATTTTACCAGAAGATCTGCACATTAATTTTTTCGACAATTTTCCACCAAGTTTCTACTCAGATTGACCATTCAAAGTCAGTGAAGAGACCAAAAACCTTCTAGCATGACACTTTTGCAATGATAGGGGCTAAAGTGTAGGAAGTCCTGTGGTCTACATTTCCCACAAGATATGGTTTCGTACCAGTTCCATGCTCTGCAAACAGAAAAAGAAATACCCTCAGCATTGCATAAGTTCCTATAGGGGATGTAGGGTACAGACACCTTCTAGCTGCTATGCAGCACAAGCTTCCAGTTCCTCTTGTTTTCTTTCCCAATCATTTGGGAAAGAAAATGCCAATTTGCAATGCATTTTTTAAAATTCCAGATTTATCCTCTATAATGCTATACTTTTCAGGCAGAGTTGCCTAAGATTCAAAATAGGCATTGTAAAAGACTCTCAAATTAAATACAGAAAAACTCTCCTAACATGAACATCTACACTTTATTCAAGGAGGAAAAAATGAAGCCAAAATCATTCATATTCCATGGGCACTGCACACCACTGAAAAATGGGACTGGTCTTCATTATAAACAAAATTTTGGGCATCCAGAAAACAAGATTTTAATATCTGCTTCTTGGGTAGTATTTGCTTTATGTAGCATAACCAGTTGGTAGTTGTGCTGAGAGAATCAAGTGTTCATAAGAAAAATTTGTTTCCAAGCAAAGTGTCTGAAACACACACAAAGTTAGGGTAGGCAGGCACAATTTCTATATCTAGGCAATGCAGTGATACTTGCACTCATTAAAAATAATAGCTCATTTCTGTGGTTATTAGAGCATAAGTAAATTAAACTGCTAATGGCTTGATGCACTTCAAGGTTTGCACTGCTCAGGATTCTGCAGCAGGTACTTAAACAATAAAAGTGCATTCACTGCATGTGGGCACCTTTTCTCTTAGTATTTTTTTATTTCCTCTCTTGGCTGCCCATTCTTTTAAACAATATAACCACATATGAACTTTTCATGGAGTTCTCACTCTCTGGTTGGATAGCCCAGTTCTTCTGGGCTTGGGAACTATTCCAGTTTGGAATACAGAGAAAATTTTACAGCTAACTGGCTGAATTTGTTGAACAATCTAATTTTTGAAAGGTAATTAATTTAGTCTTGAGAAAAACTTGTGAAACAGAAGACCCTCCTTCCCTTATGTGAAGGATGCCATTTTCTCCTTCTTTCTGGAATTCAGCACAGGTATTGGGACATGATAATCTACAGGAGCAATAAACATGTTTTAGTACCCAAAATCTCTCCTCAGCAGCCAGCTCAACCTTGTGTTAATCAGAAATTTTTCTACTGTATGAAGCAGCAGATGAGGATTGGAAAGGAAAGGATTTGGGAGCATTTTCTTGTTAGAAAAATTTTTCCTTTTGAAGCCTAGCAAATTTCCAAAAATATCTGCTGTCAGAAGGTTGTCTTCCTACACTGCACCCTGAAAAACTGACAGGAAACTCTGCCCTCCTAAAACTCGTTGTTAAACTGGCTGTCTTTACTGTTTCTCTGGGTGAACAGAGAAAAAGAGAATGAAATAGCCAGTCCACACCCAAGGATACACTATATATAGTATATTTGCTAGTACCTTTTAAATTTAAGCATTTTTAATCTTCCTGGAGCTTTCATAGAATTAGTATCTTGCCTAATGCAAACAGTTACTAGAGTGTTTAAACTACTCTGGTTGGCCTTACATATATATTATAGTTGATATATTTTTGGTATCTATCTCTACTACAACTTTTGCCCTTTTATAAGCATAAGCATTTTTTATCCTTGACTACCTCCTAGAATTGTTGTTTTTGGACTTGAAAAAAGCCTTGGAATTTAATTTAAAACCTTTTGTTGCTCCTCCAGACATAGCTGAAGCTCCCTTTTCCTCATCTAGGAAATAGTAATTTTCCTTTCACCCCTGTGTCCTTGTTGAAGAAAGTATATTTGCATTTTCTGTCCCATAAACTGGTCTTTTTTTTTTTTTTCCTTGACTTTTGACTGAAGACCATCTTAATGTGCATTTTGTTTCAGAGACTTTAATCTGATTGTTTCCTATAGAATAATATTTTTTTTAAATGTACAGAGAATTTAAAAAGAACCTAACTAGATATGACTATATGCTGTCCTCTGATCTCCTATGTTTTAATTTATTGAAGAATAACCTTCCATAGCTGACAAAATATTGTATGTGGATCTCACAAAACTGCTGTAAACCCTACTTAGCACAGGCCTACTAAACAGAACAGTATGTGTAGCCTTCATTTTTATAGGCTTAATGTCAAATTTTTCATTGTTAAGACGAGAACTGCTGCATGCAAATGGGCATGAAGTTTTTGCATCCTTCATAGAAAGTACACAAAGTTTACATTTCATTTAGATACTGTTTTCAGACATATCAATTTGGGCTGTAAAAATAAACAGAGTTTATCAAAGGGTGAAGAATATTACCCAGTCTACATTCAACTATTCACAAATGCTTTCAGAAACACCAATATGCCCAGATCTGAATGTCATTCAAGGTTTCAATAAAATAACTCTGAAAGTGTGATCAAATGATATCCCAACGGGAAACTTCTATTCCTATCTTCTTAAGGTTCTTAAGGTAATTTCAAGAACCTGTTCAGATTTTGTAATGATCTGGTCCGTAAGCTTTCAAAAAGGCAGGAAAAAGGCTTAAAATTGATCTCCAAATGTGAAAAATTAAACATGCAGAAATTTATGCTGGAGATGTTTAGTTATTTTTTTTTCCCCCAACACATCTCTGTATCTGCTTATATAGAGATACATATTGTTAATTTAGCAAAACAAGTAAAATTATAAAGCAAAAGTAAAAATGCTGAGATTTTTTAGGGGGCTTTGTTTTATTTTATTTTTAGGAGACAGCAAACGTTTAACTCTTACCAACAAATTTCTGAGGCATAGAGCTCTTACGTTTGGCGACGTTACTTGCTAGTCTATCCAGCACGAGGGCTCTTTCTGACCCTATCTTGCACAGGTCTTCAGCCATTTCACTCTGGTTACTTTCGTCTTTTATGACTGAAATCAAATGACATCAGAAGGGTTAGGCAGGTTCCATTTTAATGGAACTGTTGTCTTAGGTTATTGTTTGTCAGTCAATGTCTTTTAGCTCCCAAGCAGCTGGATGAAGGAGCTCAGCATATGAGACACAGGACAATTCTGACTCTTGGTAACAAATTCCCTCACGCTGATTAATCTATGTACATGCTCATGTTTCCCTCATTTAGGACACAAAAATGAGGTAGCAACTGCAAGGTTTCTGCCTCTATGTCACATAATCACTCCACCCTTTGTTCTACAGCCACTCTTCATTTCTGTGAATAAATGAGATCCTAACTTTTCCTGGACACAAAGCAGTTCATCTTTCCACTCTCCCACTGAAACCCCCTGCAATGTCCTTCTGCACCTCTCCCAGTGTATAATAATTGCTTTCTCAGTAGGAAAAATGGATAAACTTCTCAACTCTAGCAGTGGAAGATGTATTTGCAAGCTACACCAACCCTTGTCTCCAGCTCCTTTTATCCTGTAGCAAATATTTCAATACTTCCTTGATGCTATTTTAGACTAACAATTTTAATTGATAAAATCACACTTTCAGTGGAACACTGATTTCCAATACTCAAACCTGTTTCCCAACCTCCTGCTGCTGCTGAGACTCTGTAGAATTAGGAGTTTAACTGTGAGGCTTTAGGAAAAGGAGACTATTTCATTTGCAGTATATTTTACTTCAGTACTTTCCTGCAGAAACAAAAGGGATGTATGAAAATGAACTGTCAAAACAATGATTGTGAAAAAGGTATGGAAAGGTATTTCTGACTTCCAGCATCTAAGAGAATGGTGAAGGCATTGAGATCACAACACAAGTGTTTTGCGGTAGGTTTTTTGTTTGTGAGGTTTGGGGTCTTTTTTGTTTGTTTGTCAAGGGAGAAAAAGGGGTTAATTTTACTTTTATCTGCTACTAAGATGTGGATATTTTTCCTGAACTTTTGAGTTGCTATTAAAGAAAGACACAAAAGATAACTTTTGTACTTTGATTCTTTTAGTTGTTGCAATTAAGTGCTCCACTCTGCTACATTTTTGCATCTGTGCCTGCTGAGAATTTGTTTTATCACTGGATTTACTGGTTCACAGGACCCATTACTCTGATACCTGGGTGTTTCTCAATAGCTGAGAACACATCATTGTGATCCAATGTTATTCTGAGAATATACCACAGCCATAAAAGGATGATTGTGAAAATTTTGCTGTTCCTGAAATATATGAAATCAGCTCTGATGGATAACTGTGAGGAACAGGTGAAGTTTCCTATTCAACAGTGCCCTGCAACCAAGCTGAGGAGTACACAACTGGTTCTTGAGTCCCTGTTGCAGCAGCACATAGTGACAATGAAAATACCAGTGCCAATGACAGTTACATGGACTTTCACAGAATTATGTTCCAGCCCCGTAAGACACTATAGATTGTGAACAATGGAGGAAATAAGAAGAATTTAATCATGAAGGTGCAGAAGAGTAAAGGGTGTTTATGGTAAATAGCCATCATTGAACAAGCACACACCAGCATCTTGTGCTGACCAAGGCTTCCAGGTACTACCTCAGGAAGAGACTTAACAGAGAATGTTTTAAGGCAGACATTCAACAGGGACACAAAATACTGAATATTTTGTTAAAAGTTGAAATGATCAAAAAATATCTGTTTAGGATATAATAACATTTCTTTTCTAATCAGTTCAAGAGAGGATGAGTCATGTATTTAACAGTCAAACTTTCAAACTTCTAAAACTATTATTAAAAAAGAGGGCAAATTGAATCATGTACTAATCCCCAGCACTTGCAACTTAAACCCTCTGAAATCTGCTGCCAAATGAATAACTATTTCTCTATAATTTCATGTCTGTAAAGTGAAAAAAAAAAAAAATCTTTTCAAACAAAAATTCCCAGTGACTGAAGAACTGTAACTGACCCTTTAAAAACTTCATGAACTACTTTTCCTTTTGTTTAAGCCAGGTAAAACTTCAGCACACTTCCACTCAACTCGAATGCAAAACTACAGGTAATATCTCTAAGAAAAGAACTTCACATGGACAGTGAAATTATAGTCCTCTAAAATAAGAATTTGCCATTAAATTCATCAGGTTCCAATTTTGTGTTATATTTCCTTCTCTTAAAGAGACAAAATAAAAGTTAAAAATGTAAGTACAATCTCTTGTTCCATTTCTTACTCCCTTTTACTCTTATCTTTCCCTTCTTTGAGTTCTTTCTCAATCATATTTTTTTATATTTCCAAGCTGATGGAAAACTTCCACAAGTTTAGGTTCTTTCTACTGACATTTTTTTCTATGCATACTGCCAAAAGTATTTTAAAAATGCTGTAAAAAGCAATCTTGCTGTGGCAGAATGTCAAATTAGGTGGTTTAGCAGATATTTTTATACAAATTTTTTGATTTTTTTTTTTTTGAGGCTGGGGGAAAAAGGGGTCTGAATAGTGGCTCTAACAGATCCACATCATACCTTGAAATAGTTTAAGAGCAGTAATATCATAGCTGCTTGCTTTTCTAGATATATCATAGAATATAGTAAAATTCACGGGGCATCCACTCATTATCAACTGTTTTTTTCTACATTTTC
Source organism: Vidua macroura (assembly GCF_024509145.1). Lineage (NCBI taxonomy): Eukaryota > Metazoa > Chordata > Aves > Passeriformes > Viduidae > Vidua > Vidua macroura. The sequence continues at coordinate 84,892,495 of NC_071571.1, read as the reverse complement.
ATCATGCAAAATACTAGGAAAAATGCAGGAAAGTTTTATTTTTTTAGAACTGTATAGAATTGATTTGTTAACTGAGGACTAAATTTCTTTAAGAGTGAAGGCTTCGGCTGAATATGAGATTTAAACACTTTAGTTAATTTAAATTTTTTCTAATGTGCAAAAGCAGTCCTATTATGTCAAATATGGAATACACAAGAATACAAGAAGAATATTCAAGAAGAAATATATATATTTTCATGAATATACAAGAAGAAGTGATTCTTTCAAAACATTAATTAATTCCTCAAGTTTTCATCCCACTGAGTTATTAGATATTTAGTTGCAAGCTAGTGCAAGCTAGTGCAAGCTCTCCTGTCAGGATTTGATATAAACAAAGGTCAATCTCGAAAACTGTTTCATTTCTTATTAAAGTTTATGATTCCTGACACTAATTTCATTTTACTAAGACTTTTGTAGTAGTTCAGCTACACATTCACACAGATGTTCAAATTCAGTGTGCAGTGCACTTACATACAGGCACACACATTCAGTGTGCCAGACACTGAAGACTGAAATCCCAAACTAGAATATTTGCTTCTAAATCCTGTCATCTCTTTGAGAAATAAGTATTGCTGCTTACTGTGTATTATTACACTGAGGTTTTCTATTCATATATTCTGCAGCCCCTCAATAAAATTAGAAGGGGCAGTGCTCTAACATGCTGCCTGCAGAAGCATCTCAGTTGTATTCACTGCTATCATTATGTGCATATACTTTACATTATTTGATAGCATGTAAAAACATATTCCAGTTCTGTACAGATATAAAATATTAAATGAAGCATCATTGCAAAGAGGGTAGAGAGAACTTTCCATTTTTTGTCATTTGACAAACTAAATAACATATACTGACAGGATTAAAAAGGTATGCAGGAAATGGAACTTACTGACTGGGTTTAAACTCCACCATAGAAGCTGGATCTTCTCCATCTAAAACTGCACATGCAAGAGGATTTTGTATGGCTAATTACTGTGATCAATCCCTTACAGATCTTCTGGATCTTTGTTAAAAAAAATATAATCCAATTCCCAATATCTGCTTGCTCTCTTTCTGGGGATAGTTTTTGGATATTCTCCAAGAAATGGACTTTCCCTTCATCATTACACTAGTCTCAACACAGGTCCTTACCTCCCCCCACTTTTCTTTCAAAGGGAAGCTTGGGAAGAAGGCTGTCAACAAATTATTAGCCATTCTGCACTGTCTCAAGTCAAACTGTCTAAATTAAATATCTCTGGCTTTATGTCCTCTTGCTTGGCAGAGTGAGATCAAAGCCAGATATCTCATCCTTGTTAGATGAGCTGGTCCCAGTGGTCAAGTAAGCCCTTTAAGCTGTGCTTGGGAAGGGAAGGAGATTTGCAGTGCAGAAAACTCTGCAGCACCAACTAGAACACTGGAATGAAGTCTTTATTAAAAATACATCCACAAGTGTATTGCAATATATGCCTCCAAGAGAAGGCAGTGAGGTGATGTAGTCATATTATTTTGACATGACAAACCGATGTTTTACAGGACTTGCAAGTGTTTTGCTACATGTTTGAATTGTACTTTGGCATTTTATTGGAGCTAAAAAAAGTGAGAAAACAGCCAAATATATATCAACTAAAGAATAAATCCAGACACAGTATCATACATGTGGGGGATGTGTGTGACTCTCCAAAGCAAAAGTTGCCACAAATGGTACTACTGATTCTTTTGCATTCCTTTTTCTGCATTTATGATAGGACAGTAGTATTCCCCAGATAGACACTTTTATTACCTGGATAGATGCTGCTTGAGAGATTAATGGTTTGAAGGTAGTTATGGCAGCGTTCTTTATGTTCTTCCAAAGAGCTGCGCTGCTTGTAACTGCGACCACAGTATCCACACTTATGGGGTTTGCCAACTGAAGAAAACACAATTCATTATGAGATTCAGCTGAGGCATTCAACAGCATATTAACAATGGTAAGGACAAGAGATAAAAAGCCCACCCCAAAAATAAAGCCATGCTGTGGTGAAGGAAGATTTCGTCAATTTAAAAATCTAAGTGAAAAACAACTAATGGAAAACTGATTGTAAATCTTTACATTAAAAGGCCAATTCTATGGGTGCTGCAAACTGACTTTAGGTGATTCAGATCAGATAAAGACTGTGACATTAAATCTTTAAAAACAGCATCTGCACAGGTTAGGAACTGAGACACCTTCAAAGAGCTGGGAGCAATTTCTGTAGTGTCCAGTTGCACAGAGACTGCCAGTGGATGAACTGGTGGTGTAGGTAGGGACTTGCTTGGCTGGATGTCAGTTCAGGTGTCAACAGAACCAGCTCAACTCTTTTAAGACAATCTTAGATTTTGTGTGTTTTCTGCTTCTGGAAATTCAAGATAAATGGCATGTCAATTTATTTTCTGTATTACATCAATCCAGATCTAGATAGTTCCATGAATTTTTCACCAACAATACTTTTCTGTGTACTTCTGGACTTGAATTTTCTGCCTTAATATGATAAGACTGTCACTTTATATGTGATTTCACAATATTAGATAGTTACACCATTTAATATCTGAATTTTATTTACAGATTCTTAGGTGAAAATCAGATTCAGACATCCAACTTGATTTATAATGTACTGGTGTCATTTTGCCAATTGCAGGAATTAATCATTATCTATTATTTAGGCATTGTCTCTTTAACTATGGAATCCTCAGGGTTTACCAAGAGTGTCTAGGTGAGATTTCATATATATATATATATACATGAGAACTATGTTTCAAATTATGCATCCATGAAAATCAATAAAAATAAGGGAGAGGGAGAGGGAAGCAAAATACTATTTAAAATATGTGCCTTCCTAAATCAGGCTGGGAAAAAACAGACAAACAGAAATTATTTTGGAAATCTGGGATCAACTTTAAGGATCTTATTATTCAATACATGTGCTAGAGAAGAATTTCCCTGATTTTTTTGGAGCACAAAAATATCACTTTGAGAGTTCCCCTTCTGCCACCTAGAACCCAAAACCAACTTTCACAAGTAACATTACCAGTGTCAATTCCAGCAATGTATATTGGAGGTCTCCCATCCAAATAGCAATGTGCTTTTGCTTAACTTGGGAAACTAGATGAGATGGCACTCTGCTTTTAAAGGCACTTTAAATGTGCTAAATTGGTTTTACTTCACAGAAGGTATGTGACTGTGGCTTCTGTCAAACAATGAGAGGTTCATGGTAATGGGAAAGTGCAGCTATTCAAAAATATTTATTCATATCTCCATATTACTGTTGAGACAGACACTGCAAAACTCCATGAGCATCCTCTTTTGTGAAAGATTATTATCTTTCTTTCTCCCACCCTCTGCCATGTCCCCACTCTCTCTTTCAAAGTAATTGTAATAACAATGTGCAACAAATAACTCCTGCTAAATGCTGTAGGCAGTATTCACTCCTCTAGGCTGAAGAATACAAGATTCTGTTTCAACTTTATGCTATCTCTAACCCTAAAACATTCATCAGCTTAAGTCATGTTCGTACTTCCATGAAATGGATTACTCACACGGGGCTCGTAAGATGAAACTCTAATACAGAAACTTTGAATCAGCCAAGAAGTATGGGGAAAAACTCAGTTCTTCTGGTGAAGGGTCGTGAGTGTGACATGTGTTTAGTCATTTCTTTGCTGCTAACACACTGTGACCAGCTCACAGCTTGGTTAACCCCAAGATGGGGCTACTCAGGGTGAGAAGAGCTCTCAGGATTGGTGGCCACCCCCATCTCCTCAGCAGGTATGGTGATAAGCAGCTCTGGTTATTCCCAAACCTTCCATTACCTGAGTGAGTCCTCAGGTGTCCTGTGAGGGCATCCCTGCGGCGGCAAGCGTAGTTACACAGGTGACACTTGAAGGGCTTTTCACCTGAGTGCAGCTTTATGTGGCGCAGGAGGTTGCCCTTCTGGGTGAAGGAGGCTCCACACTGATTGCACTGGAAAGGGCGTTCTCCTATGGGAAGAAGGAGAAAATATGTGAGAACAAAAAAATCTTATGCAGTAGCAAGAGAAAGATTTCAGGGAGAAAGTTGTTTTCTCACTGCTGCTCTGTGACTTCCACCGGCTGCAGGTTTGATATAACATGAGGCTTTCAGACTAAACCTGCCAGTTTCTTAATGCTTCACTGGCTGGGTCAATTTGATCTGAAAATCTAATTTTTTTTTTCTAAATCAGAATGGCACATCACAATGCAAATTCAAACTCATTTAAATAAAGTGACTGCAACATTTTGTGTTGAAGAGCCACTCTTCCTGATCAGCAGTTTTGGAATAAACCAATATCCAATTTTGCATGTTGTGGCATTTGGTGGGGTTTTTAATGTGGCTTTTTTCAAAGGGTCTTTAAAATATGCCACTGAAGCAGCAAAATAAAAAGGAAACTCATTAAAAATGCATTTCAGGATCACAAGTTCATTTCAGCGTTACATTCTTATATTTAAATGAAAGGCACTTCATTATAACAGTTATAATAACTTCTTTTCATTTACATTTTCCCTGTATTTTCCCTTTCAATTTCTTCTCCATTACCTGTCTGTCCCTAAGCAGCCAAATCAGGAAAGAGACAGAGAAAAGAGAGAAAGCTAGAGAGTAAAATCACAGAAGTTAAGACAGTGCAAAGGAAGCACTGTACTTCCATGCCTAAGTCCCAACTCTTCTATAGGTAAGGTATGAACAGAGGAGTTGCACAAACAAGCTCTGATGGTGTACACTTTGGACAGAAAAACTTGAAGAGACACAGCCTTGATTTGTCTAAACTGGTGTTTGTTATGAACGAAGTGAATCAAAGCCTTTGCAAAAAATAATATGACTGTTGTTTGCTCTTTAGTGTTGTTTAAAATCAATGTATTTTATTAATTTGGGGTTTTCAGTTTTTTTCTTGTAATTTTTTACATTTAAGATAGATGAGGCCTTTTCTGAAATCAGTGGGAAATAAAATACCAGAGAGGAATAACAGAAAAATTATACATAAGAGCATTCTATCAGCAAGAACTGCTTCTGCATGCCTGTTTCTTTACAGCCCTCAACTAAGTCAAACTAGCGTTCAAAAAACATTTGCCGAATTTTATTTCTCTTAGGCATCAGTTCAATCTGTTGTAGTAATTATAGTGCATTAACATTAGAAACAGCCCAAAGATGACCTGTTCTTAGTTATCATTTTTTTTTGTGCAACAATAACATTGTATTTAAGATTTCAGTGCTGAAGTTAAAGTATTAAAAGAAAGAAAACCAAAACCAATTTCTTCCTTCTTTCTCAAACATCATGTATCACTTTGCACCCTAGGATGACCTTTTATGTCCATACATGTGCATATATGTGCAGCATGACCATTTTTGACTTCTGGGTAATGCACCAGAATAGCTGAAGGTCAATCAGACAGCAGCACTGTCCCAACCCAAAAACATGAAAACTCTGCCATCAGGGCTGGCAGCTTTAGCATTCAGCAAACAGCCAAATGAATCCCCCCTATGGCAAGACATTTTCATTGGTCAGTTTCAAGCACAGCAGCCTAGTGCCTGTCAAGCCAAATGAGCTCACTTTCTTTGTCCGTCAAGAAACCCTTTTCATCTAAACTATACCCACACATGGTTCAGCTGGGGTGGCATGCTTATGCAGCATAAGCCTTACAGGACTTTGAAATGTACTTCATAAGCCATGCATGGTATGATTAGGGAGAAAAGAAAACAGGTAGGTGTCTCTCTACTTAACTTCTTCATCTTTGGGGCAGTTAGTGCAGAAAGTGTTTTTCAGAAATGGACTGAACCAGTAAATGGAACAAGTCAGCTCAGCAAGGGGGACACATTCAGAAGTAGTTAATTCTTACTAAGCAGCTTTTCTAGCATTCATTTCTGTTATTTTTACTCAGAGGACTGTAAGAATACAAAACAAGAATCATAAAAGTACTCCAGGAATGAAATGTAAAGCAAAGTAAGAATGCAATGTATCTCTAGCCTACAGCCCTCCCAGTCACAGGGTGAAGACTTGCACTAGGTAGAAAAGATGGATGAAGCATTTCAAATGAGACTACTGCACACCAAATACTTCTACAGAACTTAGAGTGGGATCAGATTGAAGGAAGTCTGAACTTATGTTGCTGTAGAAGGAGAAGAACATTGTCACCAAAAGACCCTGAAGCTACGTATAGCTTGGCTGGCCCTTAGCTGTCCATGATGCAACTACTGGGGGGAAGAATGCCTCCTTTATGGAGCTCAGCAAAACTCCCAGACCTGCCAGGATGCTGACAGCCACTGATGGAAGGTTACTGGGTGTGGTGATACCTCTAAAAATGAACAGGATGGAAATAAAAAATACATGATGAGTCTTTTTCTAAATAGTCTAAACAGAGTATTATTTTCTCCAGGTCTGAACAGTACGTACCTGTCCTGGGCATGTAGCCATGACCAAATATAAGCCCAGGAACAAAAGCTGCAATGGGACCTTGAATTCAATCAACCATTATCACCACTGCAGTGATTTGCAAGCCTTAGTAGGAGCTTGGACCCTGGACCACTTATTCAGTGAAGAATACTTATAATCTTAATTAAAATATTTCTAATTTCTTAAACAATGACAAGATCACCTAACACTCAGAGACCTCTAACATGCAGAGGTCTCTTTCCAAATAAATTCGAGACATTCAGAACCAAGTAAAAAGATGTGAGTATAAACTAAAATTAGTGTACATATAAGGAGGCAATATATACACCTATGCACACACATACACAGATATGCATGTATATGCAGATATATGCACAATGAGCAAGAGAACCCTGAATATACCCTGAGGTTTCAGCATCAGGGAGCAGGAATTTCTTTCTCCTTTCAAGACCTCCTTTTGCTTAAACACCAAACATGACAGTGGCATGCTGGAGAAAATGAATGTGCTGAAAGGGAAGGAGAGTGAGAAGAGTTGGGCATCTGTGAGTTGGGATTTGCTCTGCTGATATAAGCAACAGGTAAGGTGTTAGGAAGCAGTCAGTGCTGTACAGCTGCCTGCAGATAGGAGAGGGCAGAAATGTCAGGTGCTGCTCCGCATATCTGCACTTGGCAGGTGTGTTCATTAAAAACAATTACATCTTTTATCAGGTCAGGCAGTCATTTTATTTTGGCACTTTAGTGTGCTAGAGTTTTGTTCACTTATCAAATATTTATTTAAGAAAACCTCACAGCATATGCCGGTTTTACATGAATTAGCAGCAAAGTAATTCATTTGTGAGGCTTATTCCTTCACCAGGCATGTATTGAAATGGGCTTGGGCATACTCAGTTAAATGTCTGTAATAGTATATCCCATTTCGACTTTAATTTTCACTGCGCAGCTGAAAGGAAAAGCAGTCTGTACTGTTTCCCCATGACATCCCTTTAATTTAAACTACCAGCTCTGAACTTCCACTCCTTTGCCAGCCCCTGAAAAACCACCTGAGCTCATTCAAAGAGGCTGCTCAGGAGAGGAGCTGAGGATGAGGCAGGAGGGAAAGCAAAGGCATTCTTTCCATGGAAGGACTCAGGGACAAAACTTCACACCCTTTAGTTTTATTGAGTGTAAAAGAAGAGAGTTGTCCTGAGCAAAGTGCCTCTTGTGGGGTGCTTCTACTGTAGGCTTTAATTAAATTCCCTTATTAAAAAGAGGCTTTAGTTGGCAAGAAGAGCTCTGCAAAGGGTGAAGAAATCTTCAAGTGACAATCTTTGTGTGGTAGCACGCCAAGCACCCTTGGCAGGAAAAGGGTCTCTCTGCCAGGCAAGAAGTTTGGGGAGCTGAAGGTCTGTGTGGGGGAAATGACCTGGCATGCAGTGAGGAGGCCCCTGGGGATATTGTCACAGGGACCAGGCAGCCCAGCTCATGCTCAGAGACAGTGGGCTGGGTACCAAGGAGCTAATGAGAAACAAAGGCAGCTGTGCCCACCACCTCCCTAAAGTCAGGTGTGTTCTCACACAGGCCATTTAACCCTGGTGCAAACTGCCATGGACCTTTAGGGACGTGAAACAGCTCCTCTGATCCAGAAACAGTGTTGTTGTTTTTTTTTTTTTTTTAACAAAAGAGCACTCTGCTTAAACAATCACAAAAACTTCTACCTCTAAGTGCATTTCAAGTTGCAACATATTGTTTCAACCACTACGGCATCCTCTTCAGCCTATGGGTCTGTTTGAAAGGCCTCATGTACAAGTCATTTTACGTGTTCATTTTATCAATTTTTAAAGGACCATATAGAAAAGAAAAGAAAAGAAAAGAAAAGAAAAGAAAAGAAAAGAAAAGAAAAGAAAAGAAAAGAAAAGAAAAGAAAAGAAAAGAAAAGAAAAGAAAAGAAAAGAAAAGAAAAGAAAAGAAAAAAAGAAATCAAAAGTACTTTGTTAGATCTAGGAAGTAGGCTACAGCCTCTCTTCTGAGTACTAGTTGTGGCTTTTCCAATAATTATCTGCTCTTCCCGGACAGAGGGATTCATCACAGAGAATTGAAGAGTACTTTGAAGCAGGCAATGTAACAGCATTGCTTATGAAAGTGGCTAACCCATGCATGCTTCCAATAGCTTGGACAGACACAGTTACTGTGACAGACAGTAACACTGAGGGCAGTGGAACACACTGCGGGGCTTTTCACGAATCCTCTCCATTTTAACTCTGAAAGCACTTTCTTAATCTCACTACTTAGTAATTCTGGGAAAGTTATTTAAGCAAGACTGTGAGGATATGAAGAAAACATCTATGTGTTTATTGGCACAACTATTTCAGTCAAATGTAACTATAAGACAGATCAATTCTTACCTTAAAAATATTTTAAAATTCCCTCTCAGTGGAATATTCATATAAAAATGCCGAAATTTATTTTCAAAGCAACTTCTGTGAAATAACAGTACAGTTCGGTTGTTCTCTTTTAGCTATGAATGACACTAAAGTTTAGATTGGAAGCCTAAATTTTAGACATCTTAAATCAGGCAATGTGAGACTCACTCCTTACTTTTTCACTTGTTTCAGCCTCTTCATTTTTCGCCCTCAGAATTCAAAGATTGAGAAAAGAATATTCACAGCACTGTATAATGAAAAGCCATCCCTATGGAACACAAAATCTTTACATGTGTCTTTTAGCGCCCCGGTGAAAACACTTTAGTGCACATTTGACCCGTGACAATACTTGTTTTTACTTCATGAAATACTGGACATGAAATGTAAGTATTTTTTCACTAAGTCTGTCAATACAGTTCTCTTAATACATATTTTTCCAATCATTTTCGTAATCACTGACCCATAAGCTTTGCTGTTTTATTGGAAACATTATAACTGGGTTAATTTCAGAGTTAGCTATAAATGTTTTTTTCTTCAGCAGTTCTTAGAAATTAAACAAGACTTCTATGCTTTTCTTTTACATTTGATTTTTTCCATTTTTTTGGTAGTTTTTTGTTTGTTTGTTTGTTTCAAATCAAAAAAAACAGCACAATTTTTAGCCCAATAGATAGACTTCCATGAAGAAGCCTCAATTCCTGGGCAGGCCAAAAGGATGTACCAAAATGAGTTCCAAAGGCTCACCAATGCTGCATTACCTTAGAAGAGGCAACATATGCATGATACAGAATATAAGTCTTAGTTACTAATATGTGGCCAGTTCTTGTCAACTACAGAAAAAACTATGGCAGGCCTTACCAGTGTGGCTTCGTTTGTGAACCATGAGCACATTGGGACCGATGCAAATTATCCCACAGATATCACATTTTAGCTTTCCGTTAGGAAGTCGAATGCCTCCAACTCCTGACAAAGCCTTGCTGCCTGGGCCATTGTGTGAGCCATTCATTTTCTCTCCTGTGGCATCAAGCATTCGTAAATCCTCTGCACATTCTTCCCCATTCATTTCACAGGCACGCCCATTCTCTTCATCACTCTGAGTCTCTATTTTAATATTACCAGCTGAAAGAAACAATACAGGATGCCACTCAGTTTGGTTACAGAACAAATAATGTGGCAAAGCAACAATCACATGAAAGAAGTTAACTTCTAAACAGCAGGTACAATATCACTAAATAACAAATTCTGTGACCTCGACTATAATTCTGTGGGCAATGTGATGAGTTTGTAACACATGGAGCAATGAACAGTGAATATCAGTAAAACAAATAGAAGGCATCTAGGGAGCTGGGAACCCAAACAATATTACAAGTCTGTTTGTAGGTTGCCTTGAGATTTTTGCATTTATATCTTTCATTCTGACAATCAGGCTAACTGGAATGAACGTTAAAATTAATCCACTTTATAGGGATTTGTCCAGAACAATTGTGAAAGTAAGTAACTCAACTCAATGGATACAAAAGAACAGAAAATGCAACATTCTCCACTTGGCAGGAAGATTCCAAGGGTTGTACTGAGTCCCAATTTTTGGTTTGCAGATCTACGGGGTAAGCAATGACAATGGGAAAGCAGAGTACAAACACTGATAAAGAAAGCAGGATAGGAAAGGATGGAAAGAAGAAATTATAGGAGTGATAGTTGTGTTTCTAGAACAGCAAGATTAGGATTGCTGAGTAATAGGAGACTATTACTAGAATCAGAAGTTTATGATTAAAAACCAGTCAAATAAAAAAAGGTGGCTGGGAAAACTATTATGATTTATTGGATAAATCCTTTACATTGTAATCCCATAGTTGACAATTGCTTGCAGCCAGAATAAGAATTTAGGTAAATTTGCCATAGCCACACAACATGTGAAAACATAGAGGCTAGTAAATTTGATGTGATATGAACATAGCAAACTTCAACATTAAGGAAAAGGGTCAAGATTCAGACAACTTCATGGCAGTATTCATTCCTCTTCTCTCCACTGGATTGTATGATGTTTTATGTAGAAAAAAAAAATCTTTTCTGTTATTTCCCTCTCTTCTAATCTGGTGATTTTGGTGAAAAAATACTTCATTAGGCTGGGAAAGACCATTTCATTGTTCAAAATCTTACTTTCCATACAGTAAAAACCCCTCTACCTTCATCCCACCCCACCCAAAAAAAAAAAAAAAACAAAAAAAAAAAAAAACAAAAAAAAGAATTTACTTCAGTAGGTAGCTAAGAATATGAAGGATCTGTTTCACCCAATAAAGTCCAGGTCTTTTCCTTCTGTGGAGCAACAGTTTTATGGTAACCTCATTCAAAAATGATGGTGTAGCAATGTGATAACAAAAAGCTACAGGCAATAATTACCGCAAGAGATTGAAAGACCTTGATATTCCTTTGAAATGAAGAGGATACACAAGCTCTTCTCTGATACATCCTGCAACCTCACAGGTGTCCCAGAAGAACTGCACAGATGTAACTGACAAGAGTATCTGACTCAAAATCCTACTGGGAAACAGAAGCCTAAAGGTGTTCACATTTATGAATACTGCTTGACTGGACACCTTTTAAAAGGTCTACCAATTTAGATATTTTAATATTTTTTTCAAGTGTTGCATTTTAATAGAAATAATATGCAAAACAGAATAAGTGCAAATCATAAATAGCAGTTTTCCTTTAAAACGTAGTGATATACCAAAAAAGTTAATGACCAAACAATGACTTAAAAAGATGGTATGACTGGTTAAACAGAACTGATTCTGCAGATTTAATGGGCTACAACCTCATACTGCTGTTTGCACCATGGCAAATAGAAGCAATATAAATATTTGACTTGAGTATGTAACAGAATTTTCCCACAATTTACTTGTAATTTTTTTTTCCTTTCAGCTATAAGAATAATAAATATATATTTTTACTAAACTATTATAGGCTCCTTGCCTGCCAGGGAGAAGGTGGCTTTTGAAGCAGATTTTCTGTTGAGTTAAAACAAAATACACATGAACAAAACAAAAACATCAAACTACTTAAGTGCATGTAGACAAACATACATTACTTAGAAATGAAATGGCACAAACAAAAAATCATAAAAGTAGGAACTAGATGGAAATGCTCAGTAGTGAACTGAGTTTCAGTATACTTACTGGAAAAAGATTTGGGAATTATTGCATGAAAGTCCCTAAAGCCTTCTGGCCCGTATGCAGCTGCAATAAAGAAGGCAAACAAGATGCTGGTTTGTGGTACTGCTAGCAGTAAATGTAAAAGAAGATGGCACTATTGCTATAAGACAAATACCTAGGAGAAAGACAAAACTTATCATCACAGAAGCAACATAAGCATTGTAGGATGAAGGAGGAACAGGAGAAGAACAGCTGGCAGGGGAATCCTGACTTGTCTAGAACAATTCCCATTTGTGAAAATGCCCTTTTCTTCCAAAGCAACCAACAAGTTTTATCATGTTTTCTAGAAGCGTAATGTGCTCTTGGGTATTCCCCTTGCTTGTGCAGTAATTCCTGCTGAAGTCAGGAGGAACTCTTGCTAACTCTTGTCTCAAAAGGGTCAATGCAGGCCTCGACAGTTCAGCTTCCTCAGAAATTATTTTTTGCCAATATACCCATTTTCTGTGACAGAAATCTCTTACACATCCTTATTTCTAGTCTCTGCAGTTATAAAAAGTGAAATTGTGTTGTTTTATTCTTACGCCTGCTGGTCTTATGCAATGGAAGAAGAGGGAGTTTAGGTTTACATATATATGTAATTTTTGTTGTGTATATTGGCATGTTTTTGGTTGTATTTCTAAGGCTCATCCTCACAATGTATTCACAAAGAACAGTTGTACAAATATATTATCTCCTGCATAGTATGGGTAGCCACATACAAATTACCATGCTATTGGGCATGCTGATACAGGTAATGCTAGTGTTCATTACTTGACATAAGCAATGACAGGGATATTGATCCAGCCAATATTCACTGAAGTTCTCCACAGCTATGTCCTGGACTGCTGCAGCTGTACTGCTCAATTTATGTCCCCGTGCAGACCAGGCTGAGTACCCAGGATGTGCATCCATTTGGCAGTGCAGCTCATGACAGGGCCTCAGTTCACATGCACAGTTCACTCTGCCAGTCAGAGCTGGTGGACATTGAGGGCACCTGACTCACCCTGGGTCCTCACAGAAATTTTATGGGCCTAATTAACAAAACAAATCTCTCCCTGTTCAAACTTAGTACCTCTTGTGAATCTATCTGCAATACAAGAACTAGTGAAAAGAGTTCCACTGATGCAGGAGACACAACAGGAGAGAGAAATCACTCCAGTAAAAATGCTAAGGACTTTTATTAAATCTAAATAATAGGGAAGGCAGGGTATAATTTCTTTTTTTTTTCCCCTTGGGGGCTTATACTGGAAATAAAAATCATCGGCGTTTTCTACTTTTGTGAGAGTAATTCTTGTCCCTCCCTTGTTATAATGGAGAAATTAGTATGGAGCAACAACAATGTGAAAAATACCTGTAAACTTTATTTTTCAGGTGCATTGATTAAGAATGTACTCAGACTTTGTACTGGCTTCTGAAACTGTTACCTGATACAGTTTTCTGTAGAAATAATTTCTGTGTGCATCCATAGCTGCATTCATTAACTAGCATTAAAATAACTCATGGTAACAATTTCTCACTGGCTCTTCTAACATTTAAAAATTAATCTTCTAGCATTAAAAAATTACTTATTAATTAATTTACTTCTATTTGATTGGAGATGACCTTAAAAAGCTCTGTATTTTATTCCCTTTGTACACATTATCACAGTCCAGTGGTGCTTAATACAGATGCTTTTTTCTGTGGAAGGGGTGTGGAGTTCTTTAACATCACTGAACTGACAGCTTTCCCCCACTCCTTTTTTACCTATCCAGAGTGTGGAAAAATTACCCAAAAGCAGGGTACTGACTGGGTCCCTTGTGGTCTCTTATGTTTACTGGAAATTTCACTTGGGATTTTCTGAAGAGCATTTTAAATTAGTGTTAAAACATCTCTTCAGTATCCTATGGCTAAAGGTGATTTACACAAGTCTTAGAAAAAAAAAAAAAAGATACGTCAAAGGGGAGAGAGGTGATGATATAAATTATCACTGAAGAGCAGCATTCCTGGCTCTGTATCAGACTTGGGCCTGGGCAGTCATGAAAGCAGGATGGTATGAGAGCAGACAGCATCACACTTCCCTGGAAAGAGCTGAGCAACATGGAGATGGAAGGGAGGCATTTTGCAATGAGTGAAAGAGTTGATAGTAAGCAGAAAGGAGAAACCAAACAGACCTCCCGAGAAACTGGACGTAGAGGGTGGCTTTCGAAGGACAGAGAAATAGGCAGCTGGAAAAAAGATGCATGGGAACAATTAGTAATTTGCTTACAATTCACCACCAATCTACCTTATTTTTTTAGCTATGAGAGTCTGTCCCAGCTGTAAAATGCTTTTAGTATTGTGAGACTTTGGCAATGGCATAGGTCTAAGTACCTGGGCCATAATTCCATTTGGAAGGGGGCATTCACCTCCCAAGTCATAGTTTTCTCCAGTGGGATTTTTAAAGAAGTAAAAAAGCATAAGACCTAGCTATCAAAGGTATTTAAAGAGCAGCAGAGAAAGACAAATCACACTGGAGCTTCTGAGGCATTTAAACAATAGAATTCTTTGATTTTTAATGGGATTTGACTTTTTACCCCAGTAAGTACTAAATTGTATCTTGTGGCATGTACCTGCCTTTAAGAACTTATACTTTAGACTTTGAAAATAATCCTGATAGCTTGGTTTTGTGTCATGCAATGTCTTGTTTGCACTTTGCAGCCAACAGCAGAGAGAGATTTCTCTTCAAGTGTTTGCAAATAGTTTGGGTGCCTGTAATTTTTTGTTTTCATGGCTTATTTTTTATTCCATGACAAGTCAGAAGTATTTTGTTGATATTATGATATTGATGATATATGATATCATATATCAACAATATTATTGATATTGTTGATATATGATATATATTGATGCTTAAATGGTAGTTTTAAAATCCATGAAGACACCATAACTATTCAACCAGCAATCTTACCTGACTGATTTGAACAGTACCTCATCACTGTAGCGGTGAGGAAAAAAAACTTTAACACCATCCTTTCTAACAAATGATAGAAAATGTTGCTAAAGAGGCAGAATAAGATGAAGAAGCCCCACTTATCAGGCCAAAATAAATCACCTTAGGATGCCAGCATGTGTCAATAAATGCAGACAGGATCTCTTCTTGTTTACATAGGTACTCAGAAAACAATATTGTCAGCAATCCCATCTGTTTCTGATACAACACATAACGGCTATTGTGTTCTGTAACAGCATACGAAAATTTTAGCACTTGGTTTTGTGCACTGAAATCCTTCCCCCTTTCCTTTTTATATCATGGTCATTTACTGTGGTATCAGCTCTGTTCTCACCCTACAAGAGCACTGCAAGTGGAGGATGCCATTCTCAGAAATGAAAGTTGCCTTTCCACAGAATATTTAAGAAGTCATCATTTACCAGCCAGACTTGACAACAAACAATGATGACCAATTCTTTAACTTAAATTATGTGTCCATTAATAGTATCTTTCCCTTATGAGCTCTGAAGCAACAAGAAAAATTGTGTGGGTGTGAAAAATGACAACGAAAGGTCTGGGCAGAGTAACCATAATGCAATGCCTTGAGCTCTTCTTCAGTGTAATTCAGATGACACAACAGAACAGAGATAGGACTGATCAAACTAGCTGGTTATTTAGCTACAGAAAAAGCAGATGCACTTAAAAATTACTCTTCTGTTCCCTCCTTTCTACATATAGCACTGCATTGGCAGTGCTAATCAAGCGTTTGTGGTGTGTCTCTGTGTAAAATGTTGAAAGTTAGAGGGCATTTTCAAAGGGAAACAAAAATAACAGAAGGAAGAGCAGTAGCAGGAACTGCTAGGACACACCTGCAGGTAGAGAGGCTGGTGCTGACGGATAAGGAGATCCTCGCTGCAGGGTCCATGCTGCTTCTTTTGACTCCAAGTGCCAATCAGCCCTTGGCAGCCAATTTCTTCCCTACTCTAATTCTGGCTTTCAATCAAATGGATATTATTCCAGAAACACAGGCGTCCATAGATAAGCTATCTCCTATGGGACAACTGGTGTGAGGAGCTCCACCCATGTCATCACCCATGACTGCTGCTTCTCCCTACTGCTGTCCGGGGGAGGTGCCCACCCTGTAAGCCAGCACCAGTGCCTGTCAGCATGCACAGCCTGTCCTCAGCAGAAAGGAGCAGGGAACTGTGCTTCACTGCAAAACACATCAACATGTTTTTCTAGGGGCTGCAGTGAAATCAAACTGTATGGACTCAAACAAGTGAACAAAACACGAACAAAGTATGTCCTCTCTAGGTACAAATAGTGACTTTTGCTCCACTGTGCATTCTCCCAGTAGCTTCCTGTTAGTTACCTACAGGAATTTTCTAAAGGACCAGTAAAGATGGATTGGTTAAAAGTAGATTCAATAAATGCCCTCAAATATACACTTGAAGATATGTGCCTTTTAAATACCTTTCTAAATTTGTGTTCCAGCAGGAAATTATCTGTAACCAAACCAAGGGGCTGGTCTAGTTCATATTTCTCGTCTTTGTTGTGACACTTCCTGGTGCAATTTGTACTGGATTCAAGTTGTTTTTCCAAAGGACAGTTAACTACCTGGCTGCTTGATGTTCATCATCTGAACTACAAGTGAAAATGAATTTTAAACACAAGAGAAAGAGCACTGTCAGGAAATGCCATACTAAACCTGTTTCTCAAGTTCTACAAATATGTGTAATCCATGCTTCCTATATTGGAAATGCTCTGCATCTTTTACTGGCTGCATGATGGAGAAGCTAAGGGAACTGCTGCAGGTTTGCTGGTAACAGACTTTATTGACACTTCTCTGCTTTGAGAAGTAAGCTGGGAACACTTTCAAACTTAAGAGAAAGATTTGATGACAAATAAGAGCAAGAACAGCATTTTTTATCCTCAAATTTTTTGTCTCTTCTGCTTTCACCAGATTTTTTTTAATATGGACATTAAAGGATGAGTGAGTAGTAAAAGGGCCCTTAGCAAGAAATTTTTAAAAAGCAAAGTAACCTTAAGTAACAATGCAGAACAGTGAGGTAAAAACAGTACTATATTTAAGAACATTCTCAGGTCACCTAAGTGTCCGTGAACACATATGCTTTTGTGCTGAGACTGGAACCTCCAAAGCTGCATTCTGCAAAAAGACTGCAGGCACAATCATTGTGGCTTATGCTCTTCACATAGCAACAGTTATCCAAGAAAAGCACAGCCTCAGATATATTATATCCTAACATTTATGAGGCATTTCCCTTCTCTAATCCTTCCACAAAGCATGCTTTAGTGAAAGTCATGGGTGTTAACCCATCCTCAACTAATGCAACAAAACTCTAGCTAAAGGCAGTCACACATGGCAGCTGGGAGAACATGAAAGGAGTATGCACCTGCAAAGATTAGTGTTTTGGAGACGAGAAATGACTATATTGAGATACGACAGGCAGACCAGAAGCTCCACAAAATGGAAGTGACAGCCAGGATCATCCGTGAAGCCATGCTGTCAATGCCAAGAAGTTGTCCTTATCTAGGAGTTACTGTGGGCATCCCTTAACAAGGCAAAGGGCTTAAAAAGTGCAGAAACACAATTAAAACCAGACAAGGTGATCAGTTACATATAAATAATGTGAACTGTAGTTAGAGGGGAAGTTTTATGCTTGCTTGACCAAGAGAAAAGCCTGTGAAATCTGAACATGCACAGAGGGTATTGGTCAGGTACCAGATGAAGGCAACAGCCACTGCCCTGAAGAACAAAATTATCACCTAGGAGCAATGAAGTGCCCTTGGTTCTGTGGTTCAGGAAGAGGTAGGGAGATGAACTATTTTGTATATTCCTTCAGAGAACCTAAATTTGCCTTGCCCTGAATGCAAAGTTAGCCTTTCTTTGCAAACCCTCCCCTTTTCATGTACCAGCTCAGTGAGCTGCTTGCATATCCTTATTTTTGTGCCTGGAGTGGCACAGAGCTACCCTGCCTCAGGGTCAGGCCCTTGCAAGTCCATCTATGTTGACAAGTCTGTGCATGTTAACAATGTGCTGTGCCTCCACTATCATTGAACGGACACAGGGACTTTTCCAGGGAACATTCAGCTACCATGATGATGCTTTGAGCAACATTTTACACCAATGTACATAGTTCCCCATAGCTGTCAAAGGGTCAGTAGATCTAAATTTAGACCAAGCAGCTGTGTTTAGATTTGGGGAGGTGCCTTTGGGTGTCATGCCAAAGCTGTCCACTGTCAATGTCCTCTTCTGAGAAGAGATCAGAGGATGAAGTGGAGAGGAACTCAGATATTTCAGCACTTGGGAGGGAATACACTATGAAAATTTTATTATCTTGCCTACTTTAAAAACAAATTGCTGAGCAGAGTCTTCTGTGGCCCCCTCATATGACACAGGGGAAAAAACCCCAGGGATATCGTAAGCTTATTTTAGACTAAAGCAAATAAAATACAGTCATCACTTTATGAGTGATAAAGTAGATGTTCTCTCTGAGGACTGTGCAAAGAAGTTGATGCTGAATTACAAAGCCTGTTTTAGGTTTTTAACCCTGAGTGCTCACTTATTTTTCCAGATGGTATTGAAGATTGTTCTTTTTCAGTTTTAGAAATATTATGAGAAAATTTTGCAATCTAAACTGCTGTTTACTTGGTTAGAGTGTACTCAACATTCCAGAAAAAGGAAATCCTAATCTACATCTTCTGGGGAAGAGGCAAAAAAAATTCTACAGAAATCTCAAAGAAATTCTCTGAATATGGACATACCTGATAGCTCCTGAGGGGAAAAGTGTCAGGACAATATCAATTCTTTCCCACGGTGTATCAAAGACAACAGTTTGCTACAGGGACCTGTATTCCCTCTCTGGCAATCAGTCCTTTATGTTGAAATGGCAAGAAACCCCAAATGATGCTGGCAAACTTGGAAGTACTCAGAGATCTGGATTATTCTGAAAGTCTACAAACTCAGTTTAGTACACATTTTTAAGAGACTCCTTGTCTTTCCTCACTTCTATATACTTTTCCATGCTTGCAGTTTTCTTGCTTTTACTTCAGGAAAAACAAGCACATCTTCCCTTTCCTGAACAGAATCCATCCTTAGCCACACTGTTGCTATGATAAGTCGTCCCTGGCACTGGATGCCTCTTCTGTGAAGCATACAACAACTGCAAAGTCGAATACTGTTTTCTTGGGTCTTTGAGTGCAGTGTTAAGAGAAAAACCTAGAATCCACTAGCTCTCCGCAAAAGATGAAGGAGATAATATTTTAAAATTTAAAAAGATGAGTTTCTCAGAAAGATGTGGAGAAAAATATGTCTGAAGTTAAGACTAAATAATTTTATATATAAAAGATATTACAGCATACTACCTGAACTCTGATCTGCAATCACACCTCATCTGTGATTTGAAACTACTGAATTTAGGAGTCCCTATTCCTGTCTGGAAGTGTGTCTCCAAAACCAGAAAGTAACTATGCTGCAGAGTTGAAGTTTAGCTGAGTTTCTGGTCCAGGTATCACCATGCCTCCAGAAGAGAGAGGCAATCCACTCAGGTGCAGCTTCCTCAAACTGAACAATTCTTCAGCAATATCTAAGACTGGTGAGTGTAAATGGTGTTTTAAAATTATTTTACCTCTGTTGAATCAGTAATCTGACATTAGAAATTCACTGAAAACACAGTCAAGATCACCATCTTCTGACAGTCACAATCACCATGCTGGGTATCTTACATCAAAACGCAAACATTTTCTTAAGTTGTATAGAACAACAAATCATCCAAGCCAACACCTTGCTGGCAGAGCTTCAAAGGACAACTCTTTCAAAATAATAGTTTTTAAGCTGAATATTTTCCAATACCTCCAATCGCTCAACTAAATTGTGACAAGGAGCCCAAAACTGATTATTATGAACATGAGAAACTTATATAACTCAGGCGACAGAAATTATCCCATCAAAACCTTTATTTCTGGATGAAGTATAGAACAGAATAATCTAATAAGGTCTAAATAGTGTTCAAACACTCTTCCACTCATTTCAATAGGCCTACCAATTCCTTTAACACTTGTCTATCAGCAAAAGATTTTTACAAAAGCAACTAATGTTTTGTGGTGCCCCAACTTCAGATACTAATGAAATTAGATTATCAGAAAACAGATCACCCTGGAAAATGCTGATCCACTAAGAAATCAGACCACTGTCTCAAGCTCTGTATCTGAATCTTGGGCATCCAGTCATCTCAGAAGCTTCCTCTGTTTAGCCTGCATGTGCAAGCGGGCATTTGTTACCTCCTCACAAACTCTGTTTGGTGTAATCTGTAAGTTGATCAGTAATGCAGTAGTTAATAAAAAGGACCTGTATTGGCATTTCAAATCCCAGAAATGGTTCAGCTATTGCTTTCCAATCTGCTGCAGAGGGAGACTGTGAAATACTTGGTCTGCTGCAGCACCACACAGACTGAAAGCAACTGTGTTGCAGTGGAGAGCAATTTTGAAGTATCAAAATTATCTAGGAGCTTAAATGTCTTTGACTTTTAGTGATATTCAGATTTTTAAGACAACCTGAGCTTCCTGTGGTGGAGTGCTGGGGGGGATGGAGAAAAAGTAAACCCACACTGAGAATGCTGTGCAACTTGAGTCCAATTGCAGCCATAGGTGAGAAGCTATTACAGCTTCCCCCTTGTCCCCTTGGCCTAACAGGAAACCTTTACAAACTGTTCCTCTAACTCCTTCTGCAAAGAGCAGTCTGGACATATTTCCTCCCTACCCACAGTTGTTTAGCTCCTTAGCACCTGTCATGGTCTAGAAGTTTGTATTAATTCCTACACCAGTTGCTATGATGCAGTTTTAATTCACTCAAGTTGAAAGGTTTCTAGGAGACCAGAGAGAGGAGAGGAGAGGAGAGGAGAGGAGAGGAGAGGAGAGGAGAGGAGAGGAGAGGAGAGGAGAGGAGAGGAGAGGAGAAGAGAAGAGAAGAGAAGAGAAGAGAAGAGAAGAGAAGAGAAGAGAAGAGAAGAGAAGAGAAGAGAAGAGAAGAGAAGAGAAGAGAAGAGAAGAGAAGAGAAGAGAAGAGAAGAGAAGAGAAGAGAAGAGAAGAGAAGAGAAGAGAAGAGAAGAGAAGAGAAGAGAAGAGAAGAGAAGAGAAGAGAAGAGAAGCACCTCTAACTAATGGGTGCCCCAGGAAGCATCTGGAAAAAATCCTTGAGAGTGAGTTTTTCCAGCTGCCTAATCTCTTAAGAGAACTACAGCATCTCATTTTCAACCATGCTGTCTTCCAAAGGTTTACTTCACATACAGACATGGGCCCTAAGAATAGCTTTTCTTTTGCAGTTCTATTATTTATTTGTTTGTCTGTTGTTTTGAAAGGACAGTTTTAAGAACTGTGCACAGTACAGGTCTAGATCTCTACTCAGCTTTCATCTCCACAGGCAAGTTCAAAACCACATCATGGCTATATCTCCTCTGTTGTAGCAGTATCGTGGGAGGCCCCTACACTGGTAGTGCCTGCATCTCTCCTTTGCATTCAAGGACACGGATGGTTCTGTTTTGGATAACCTTTAACTAAGTGGAAAGCTATTATCTCAAGTTACCAAGCTGGAAACTTTCTCACTTCTTGTCATTTCTCTTCCCTATTTATAAATCTCTCCTTCACTCACCTACCCACTCCTGCCTCTCCACTTTGATCTGCTTCTTTGCATTCCTGGAGGTGAAAAAAAAGAGCTGCAGTTGTGACACTGCAGTTTGTATGTCACATTGTAACATTTCCACATCCTCCTCACTCTGTTATAAAAGTACTCTAAGAGGAAGAAGGGCAAATAATGAAATATAGGAAAGGAGGAAAAGAGGAAGCAGCCGAGAGATAGCAGCCCAACTGAAATGCTAAGAATTATGGAGAAGTGACATAAAGGGAAGCATAGACCAGGAATTATACTCGGTGGCTTAGCAAAAAAAAAAAAAAAAAAAAAAATCTTCCAGATTACTATTCCTCTCTGACATTCACACACTTGACATGTATTCCCTTCCCCACCTACTTTAAGACAGGCACCAAACTGTGGTTCTCTGTGTGCAGCTGGACTCCTCCGAACCTGAACTAACCACCAGCCCTTTCCTTATCCTCATATCAAAGGCTCAACTAGGCAATGGTCTTTTTTGCTGAGGGCAGCCATGGGGGACAGAGTGATGGAAGAGTACAGAAGGAAATTGGCTAAAGCAGAGTAGGGATTGCCTAACTGGGCAATCCCACCTGGCTGGCAGCAGATGGAGCAGACAACTTAGGAAGTCTTTCCACTGAGATCATGTGTCCCACTTGTTCAGAATGAAACTTGGCTGGAGCAGAAAGTGTTTGAGACACAGACTTCTTTAAGAACAGAGTGGGAACACCAACTTTTTATACTCTCCCATTTCTTGAGGACTTTTCAGCAAGAATTTGTCTGATAAAGAGCTAAGTAGAAAGTAAAAATGTGAGAAATGACCCTCTATAAATATCACAACACTAATAGTTATACATAATTTTTGAGTCAAGCTCCAATTTTTGTCTTTTCTGGTGGCTAACTGAACTTTGTAGTTTCTCAGGAAGATAGTGGTGAAATCCTGCATGTAAATAAAGGCAGGAGTGTTACACAAAGGTGTACTGTGGCATATTTGTTCATCACTGCATGAAAGCTATCTTATTAGAAGAACTGACAAAACCATTTGAGGCTATTCCCCACAAAAGAGGCTGTCAGGAGGTGATAAGAAATGAGTTTTAGTAAGATTTCACTTTCTTTGAAATACTCTTGAACAGAGAATATCAGCAGGTTCAGCTCTTCTCCCTACCATTTTTCTGTAAATTAGAAAATACCCTCTGGGCTACTTGAGCAGTGTTTATTTCTTCAGCTAAAGTTAATGTAATTTGGGACATGTGAGACTTCCTACCTGTATAGGAAGGAGTTGGCACTATCATCCAGTGAATGTCAATAGTTCCGGAGATGGAATCACTGTTGGAGACCTGCTCTGCATGTCCTATCCTGCAGCTGTGAATGGTCTCCCAGTTGCCTACAGGTACAGCACCAGTAGCTCTAATCTACAAGGGCAGAGTTTACATAATGCATTGTTCTTGTAGGGCTGGCAGTGACCAAGCTGTGAAATATCCAGTACATTTATGTGAGAGGAGCTATGACCACTGTGAAGATTTTGCCTGGCTTGTCATATCATACCTACTATAGAGATGGGCTTCTGCTTATTTCAGATTTTAGGGGCATGACCTGCCTTCTTCTGTCTTTACTGGTCCTGGTCTGGTTTTCATTTCAATTGAACCCCTCTTGATGTAGTTCAGCATTTCCAAGGATAAAATTCAGTCATGCAGCAGTTCAGGAAAAATAATGTTTTGTTAATTCAAATGAACATAGTAAGAGAGACCATAGACATGGATGTTCTCCACGGGAAATGGATGTAATTTTTCTATTTGACTTTGGATGAGAAATGTAAAGAAAAAGAGGCATAAATAGAATCACTTTTCTGCCAATCCAGTCATAATGTTACTTACTGTTAAACCAGAATAGTTGGAAACAGCTAAGCATTGGGCTGCAACCCTAGCCATAGGGAAAGGCACAAGCAGTTTGGTTAAGGAACAATACCACAAGGGGATTTTTATGCTGATGTAAACTTGGAAAAAGAGAACATTAAATAGCAATAGAAATGGGTAATACTTGATCCAGAACTATTCTCAGTTTCTCACCAATTATTAATAGTAGTTATTCTCTAATATTTCTCATTCTCACACTCAGTGTCCTATTGCTCCAGCCTACATAGAATTTGATAACAAACAAAATTTTACGAAATGGGGCAAGGCACTAGATAAAGACTGAGAAAATCTAGGTTTAATTCCTAGCTTAGTGACAGACTTCCTGTGTGGCCATGGGAAAGGCATTTAATCCATCATGTGCCTTTACTTCCCTATCTGCACATTTTTTCAATTCTTTTAAAATGGGGGATAAGACTTTTTTTTTTTTTTTTTTTTTTTTTTTTTTTTTTTTTTTATGGGGAACTCAAAAGCCATTTTGCTGCTTAGAGTGATTCTTATATTCAGGTACATGCCTCTCATGTGTCCTAACTCATAAAGCTGAAATCTGGCCATGCACTGGTCACCTTCCTGGTATGTGTTCTACAGAAGAAGATTAAGGACCATGGAGCAGGCAGAAGTTGTAGCTTCAAAAAATTATATAACTTAGGTATTTGTGAAAATGCTACTCATAATCTGTGACACATCCTACAGAATTATACAAAGGTAGAATTACTGTCTAGTCTAATAAACCTTGTTTCTACCAATAAAATACTGGATAGCAAATGCTTGGAGCCTTCAGCCAGCTCTTCCTTATCCAGGATTGTTCAAGGTCAATAAGTAAACTTCTTCTTCCTCAGACTGATGCAAAATCAGGAAAGAAATTTTATTTTTCCTCAGATGACCTTTTCCCATGCTATTACTCTATTTCAAGAGAGATGTAAAAATCCC
The DNA here is from genome assembly GCF_024509145.1 of Vidua macroura. Taxonomy (NCBI): domain Eukaryota; kingdom Metazoa; phylum Chordata; class Aves; order Passeriformes; family Viduidae; genus Vidua; species Vidua macroura. The sequence continues at coordinate 84,868,034 of NC_071571.1, read as the reverse complement.
AAAGGCACTACCTCAAGGAAAGAAAAAAGCATAAGCTGTTTAACAGCCAAAGCAGTTTTTAATTATCCTCCACACTGAAGCCAGCATGGCAAAATAATCAGTGGTCTGAGAAAGGAGAGAAGAGAGGGCTCAGCCTGTACCTCTGGTGGGGGAAATGACCAAAAACTGAAAACTGTCATCTCCAGTTCAGCTGCATAGTGCTTCTCATACACATTCAATTATAAGGTGTGAAATCTCACTCCAAAACCAAATTGCTAGAGTATTTTTTCTTAAATGCAAAAGACCTTCAGAAACAACTCAGCATAAAGAAAAGTCTGGACCAGAGTATGGATTTGATATCCTGAAATTTGGGCTTATGTCCCTACTTTATCTTCATCTGCCCAGCCTCCCAGGACCAGCCTTACTCACTTCTGTCACATCAGCACTAGGTGGAAATTTCACTCACTGCACTGGTACAACCCAGGATTTCTGCCTTTCCAAATCAGGCACAGAGCTTGGAATCAGCTCTCCTCTTTTTCCAGAAGTCCAAGTGAAACAGTAAATTGCTCCTCTCTACTAAGATCTAGAGTAATTAGAAGTCAGAAAACTAATTACTTCCTGATTCCCCAAGTGATCTAATATTTCATTGACAATATTTATTTTATTCCCTCATGTAGGATCACCAAATCCTTTGTTTATTTACTTTTACCTGCTTTATATTTTTCAATCTTATTTTTCAAGCTGAAGCAATGTGGTTTAAAAAAAAAGTTGAGTACTTTGAACCAAACCAATCCCACTGCACCCTGAAGAAGAACACACAAGACTGTTTTGCTGCATCTGTTAGAAAAAAAAATTGCTCTCTGGTTTCCAGAATATTGTACATGGTTTAGATTGCACAGCTCAATTGATTACATTTCATTCTGCCCTACCTAACACTTACCTTGGCTAGGACTTGTAAAGCTTAATTAATCAATTATGTGTATATATATATATATATATATATATATATATATATATAGCCTTAATTAGACTGTAAACTCTTTGGGGTATTCTGTTGGTGTTTGTGCAGTGTTTTGAGTAACAGAGGCTCTTTTCCTGGAGCCCTATGCCACAATGTAAAATGAGAATAAAAAAAAAAAGTCCCAACAAAACAATTGGGAAAAAATGGCAGTAGAAAAACCCCAAGCATAATTCACTCACTTTTTCAGTCATACACCAACAGCAAGAGGTAAAATAGACAAAGGACATACAATTATATGCAACTAGAACAAGATCTGTGCTGTGAAAACTGGTGCCAGGCATTCAGAGAGTGATCAAAGCTTGGTCTCCTGTAAGGGTTAATGATCTATTTAGACTATCATTGTTGGCATTTCCTGCCATCTCAGCATTTATGGAATATTTGAAAGTGTCTAGCATGCAAAGTTTCTGTCAAACTTCCTCTCTGATCCTAGTCGCGTGCCCTAGCCAGTGTAAGTGCCTTTTACTTGGAAGAATCCTTTCAAAAGCATCTGCCCAGTTTATGTTTAAAGTGCTTTTCAAATATTCCAAAGGATAAGACATTGTATTGTGTTTTCACCAAATATGATGGATTCTCAAGGTAGAAACAAACAAATGTGTGTCCTAATGTGCCATAACATATCAGGAAACTTTCTTTCCCATGAACTACCAAGTTGCAGCTCCTTCTTGCTACCAACCCAGAGAGAGTACATCAGCAGTGCCCAACCCAGGATTCATAAAGCACCTAAATTTTATACTAACATCCAGACAGTGTGGTGGGACTAAGTGTGAGGCAAATGGAAAAATGAAAAAAATCTGTGACTGATGAATGATGCTTTGTTCATTTAGAAGAGAGAAAAAGTCAACTTTGAATCTGAAGTTACTAGTCCAATATAAAAAGACAAAATTGTAGTGGCTGACTATTTCTGAGCACATAAGACACACAAATCCCAGTAATCCCAATATTCTACTTGAAGGCTTTTGGACTCTTGGAAACTGTTAGTCATCAGGATTGTCACTTGCATTAGAGTGGTTCTAAGAGCTCTCCTTGCCACCTGGATGAATGAAGTACAGCTCATCCATAACTTCAAATTCCTTTACCTCAAATTCATCATGGAGTCCCAGGAAAGCTGATGCGTACCACAGGCTCACACCTTCAGGGTAAGGTGCTTCTCAAGTGTTTTAAGAAGAGAACGTTAAAAGTTTCATTTTCTATTGTCATCTGTTTTATCAAATGAATGTGCAGTGCTGTGAGTAGGGCAGGATGGTGGCATGCTGCAGAAAACCTTCCTGGCAAGTCTGCTGAAACTAGCTTCTGCTGATGCAAATGTGCTATTTGCTAGAGCTGCCCATGGCTATCTGATTAACTCCCATCCTATGCCTGAGCGTGAAAAACACAACCCGCAGCCCAGAATGTGAGGATCACTGTGTTCTCAGGAAGTAGGCAACTATTTGTGCTCTGTGTCACTGAGGGCAAAAAAGAGGAGTGAAGAAAACCACCATTGCAGAGAAAACATGAGTTCTCACACAGGAAGGCTGGGGACTGCATTGTGCTCAACTAGCCTGGTCTTTTTGAGGAGTTATAGCTTGAACTTACCTGAAGCCCCCCAAGACGTGTGTAAGGAGATTCCCTGAATACAAATTGCTTTCTGGGACAGAAGAGCAGAGGGGTCCATCACTACCTTTATTACACTGGTACTTTTAACTGTGCTTTTGTATATGTTAGCTCAGTTAGCTACTGAAACCTCTCTAAGAAAGTTATCAAGTTAAGCATGCATAAGCTTTTAGTGGAAAGCTGTATCTCAAACGAGAGATACAAGATATTATATCTGCATTTTCCATTAGATTATTTCAATATGCCACCCATCTCTCCCCCTGCTGTGAGTATTATATGTTCCCCAAATCTGGTATAGAACTTCAAAAGAATCTTCTGAGAAAAACATTTCTTGAATGTTTCCCTGTCTCTCCATTACAGACCTTACTTCTATAATACTGCAAGGAATTAAGTAAATAGAACATCTGAATGCAAGGAGTAATAGCACTTATGAACTGCAGGAGAGAATCTTCAAGACTCATGTACCCCTCACTGCTAAGCCAGTAGGGGCAGGCAGGAGAGCCTTTTCAGGCAAAGAATGCTGGCAGGAAGACTTGGGGGCATGTGTGTTTCTCTCCCTCCTTTCTCCATCTCCCTCTATCTTCATGAACTCCTTGGTGGTCCTTCTTGTACCATGACCTTCAGAGCTGCCTTGGCCCAGCCACTTTACACAGACTACAAAAGCCACAGTGGGTACGAGCGGATCTTCCTCAGCTGTTACCCACTTCCCAAATGGAATTTACAGTTAGGTTTCTTATAAGGATACAGACAAGCTAGCAGGAACTAACCTTTTCCTCTTTTAGGTTTGAAAAAAATATTTTTATGGCATGTGTTTATGCTGCAGAGTATATGTTTGCTTGGTTTAAAGAAGAAGGAAAAGCTCAGCTTTCAAGATAAATGTTCTTTTGCATATGTGTACTGTTTTCACAGAGACATAAACACAGAGGAATTTGGTTTTGCAGGCACATAGTTTTGTGTGCTGACAGACACATATTTGTATGTACATATGTGTATATGTGTGCATATAAACATGCAAAGGGGAGAATATGGAATACATGGCTCCTGACGGCTGAAAAATACATTGCCATTTCAAATTTCAAAGGGAATACTAAAGAGAACAAATTAATTATAAAAAGCTTTAGAAATGAAAAACATATTTGCATTGTCTTCTAAACACCAAGGGTTGGATAATGCATGGTACAAATCAATCTCTTTTTTTGAACACAGGAAAGAGCTTATTATTAGTGCTTACACTGTACAGCAAATGTACAGACTCGTTAAAGTGTGATTACAGAATAAACAATATCAGACTTCTCTAGTCTGTTTTGCAAGGAGAAAAAGAATTCCACTTTACACCACAGTAAGCCCATGATAGGATACCAATTTTACTAGGATCTACTAACAATGTAGTGGCAAGATTAAACAAATGTGATACTACAGCAGAGGTAATGCCTCATTACCATTATTCCTCCCTCATATATTTCATGTGTTGGGCTCCAAAGCCACTGAAGCCTTTTGCTAGCACAATTATAATTTCTCATTTTTACTTCTTCTTGCCACTATGTGGACAAATGGGCAGGAAAATCAACCCCTCCCCAGAAAAGCCTAGTTCCCATTTGACTTCTAGAAAAATTCTTGTAGATCCACACCTGCAGCAGACAAAGCTCCAGTGACCATGCTGGCCATTGGGGCTGCCCCACCACCCCTCCACTGTCCAGCCACAGGAGGTGCCAGTTACAAAATTAGTTGGATTCTGGAAAGAAAAAGAACAAACCCTGACTCAGAAAGGAAGGTGCCATATCAGTGGGTAAGGGATGTTTTCACTTCTTTGCTCATGGCTTCAGTCTGAGAAAACTGGGAGGAGTGCTCTGCTTTGGAAAGACAGATATTCACAGCCTGAATTGTGAATAACAGCCAGATGGAGGTCAGGGTACACATGGATCATGCACAATTTGACTCTTCCCTCAGTCTCACTGGTATTTTGCTTCACAAACGTGGGTACAAAACCCAAGAATCCCATAATAAGGCAAACATATTTTTCATAGTGAATTCTATAGGTGAATGTGTTGCTTTCCCCTGAAAATAAATTTTCATACGGAAAGAACTGGAAAGATGTATCTAAAATGCAGATGCAGTATGAGGGGTGCAGAAGCACCAGTGCTTCACAGCTCGCAGTCCCCATTTTGGTGCTAATGAAACCATCCTGCTTCAAGGCCAACCACTATCACCACTTCTGAGCATTGCAACACATATTCACAGCAGGAAAAAACAGGCTCCATAACCTGGCCCATATAATGCTGAGGTGCACAGTACTGTAAATGAGAAGGGACAGATCTCCCTCCAAAAAACCCTAAGCCACTATTAAAAATCAGAACACAAAACTCTTAGCTTAGACAAAAACCCCCAAAACTCAAAAACCACTAAAGATTCGCGAAGTTCAAATCCATAGCAGGGATGTTGGCTGATCACAGCTTCTTACAAACACAGGATGCTTCTAAATGATGAAATATGGAGAATGAATATTTCCTCTTCTATTAATTGCAACACAAGCTGAAAGTGTCACCAACTTTAGTTTAAACCCACCTTTTCATTGCATTAAACGTTTCTGTTGTTACTTAATCAGCAGGGAGGGCCAAATCATGTGCAGATACTCTGTTATATGAAGGAATTAGCAATTTATTCTAAAAATGTCAATTATTATTTATTATTTTAAGGAAGCATCAGGGAACAAATGAGTTTCTCATATAATTCCATGAAATAATCTAGAAGTTACTGAAAACTCTGGTAAGAGCCACTTCCTCAGAAGTAACATTTCCAGGGTAAAAAAAAAAAAAAAGTTAATGTGAAAGTTCTCCTTACCCGTCAGTTTCTTCTCCTTTTTTTTTCCCTCCTTTTTTTTTTTTTTTTTTTTTTTTTTCTTTTTGTCTTTAAATTCTGATATGTAGCTTGGAAGAGTGGAAGTTAATTCATGCTGTCATATTTCTCCATTTTTGCTAAATTTATTACACTTCTCAAGCAAGACAATTTTGGACTATCTTTGAGGGAAGAGAAACAAGAGAAATTGAATGTGAAAAACAAAGAGAAAAACATGTATCTAAACTTTTCTTTTTGGATCAGGCCTGTTTTGGCTGGAATTTGAGAATAATTCTGTGCTTGCTTTGCCTTTTTTTTTTTTTTTCTGAAATCATTCAATCAGGTTCTTAATCCAATTTTAGGTATGGATTTTGCCATGTTAGGATTGAAATCTCATTTTCATCAGTAGATTATGAGTTACGCACTTCCAAAAATCCCATTTGGTGCCTGTGATGTCACTATGGCTAATGGTGAAACAATAGATTAGATACCTTCTTGGGATCTCTTTTTATGCAGGCAACTTAGACACCTAAATGTTTCTGAGAAACATGACCCCAAACTGCAATACAAGAACTGGGCATTATTCCTAACTTTAAAATGTGTAAAAAAAATAAAGCAATAAGCACATACCAGGGTTAATTTATTAGGAATTGTGTTCCTGCATGTGCACCTTTATAACACAGAATCTACATAGAATCTATGGGTGAGGGAGGAGACAAGGGAGGGAGGGAGGAAGCAGCAGGATGTCTTGCATTGCTGGCTGAGGTCTAGCCTGCTTTTCGGCTGCTGCTCTGCTCACTTGTTCAGGGAGGCAGCTGGATGAGGCATGACAGTTTCCAATAAATTGTGTCTGGAAGCCAAAATCCTGGGATGCTAGCTGATCTACCTTCACAAGTTAACAGCTTGCTGTGGTCCCACATCTGCACCATAAACGACATACTGAGGGTAAGCCTGCACTGGTGGCTACGTCACACCTACCTACTGTCTGCCAGGCAGAGCTTTCTCCTGAGAGACCATCTGAGGCTTCAAGAAACCTCACATAGTGAGCTCAAAGGAAAAGGTTTGGGAACAAACTTCTGTCCTGCTGTAATGAGTGGTGTTCACTCCTGGCTTTAGGACTACAGCTCCAAAAAGGAGCTCTTTCATCCCCTTTCTTTATCACAAAGGGCTTATTCTACATTGGGGAAAACTGTGGAGGCATGGCCATGCTTGCAAATCTCAAATGTGGTGGGGCAAGCCAGAGTGACACTTTGTTTGCACATTTTACTGTGTGACAGAGCCCGGGAAGTTCACATCTGAGGGGAGAGCATAGCTGCAGGTCCTCTGCAGCCAGAAACCATCTCTTCCCAGGGAGCCACCATAGCAGGAGCTGAAATTACAGGAATATGAGGAGTGGCTGAACAAGACCAAAAGAGCAGCTGCTTCTGAAACAGCACCTCTGTAGAGGCAAGTAGTCCCTGCATTGTGCCTCAGTCCAGCAGTTAAGTTTTTGGTAAGGTTGAAGTCCTGGAGAGCACTCAGGGTGAAAGAAAACTTGCTTAAGGTAAAAACAAGCCAACAACAAAGAGCCAGCAAGAATTAACACAGAACAGAGGGGTGGCTGGTGCTGGTAGGTGATCCAACCTTTTGGTGAAGAATCATTCCCTTAAAATAAGTTTTTCCAAGATGCAGTTGCAGACGTCCTCCCCAGCTTAAAATATGCCCATCTTCCAGCCAGAGCCTGGTATTTCTGAGTTGAGCTGCAGCCACTGCTGAGATCCTGCTAGATAAATTTAACTCCCGAGCTAGAATGGGGTTTATCTCTGAGGCACATCTCTTCTGCTCAGATAAAGAGAACTTCCTCTCACTGCAGTTAGATCAGCAGACTCAATCTCTGTACCTAAAGCCACACAGCTAAACACACTGCATCTCTCCTATTCAAGCAATGCTTGCCACTCTCCAACACTGAACAAACAAAACTTGCACAGTTCCCAGATTTTTCCTGACTTTTGTGCTGATGTTCTCTTCTGAAAACACAGCTTTACCCAGCAGGTGCTCGTGAAATAGGCTGCAGCTTCACAAGCTACACAGCTCTAGAAAAATAGGAGGAAAAAAAAACATAGTTTCAGCACCTCCTGCAATATCATGTTGCCACACAGTGGCAACACAAATCATCCTGCTGTCATACTTCTGAGTAAAAAAATTCCTTACAAAACTAAATAAAAATCATTGTAAAAGTACAACTCTTTTTAGGATCAGTTCTTTTCTCAAGGATTTGATTTTGTCACGTGCTATGGTTGCATCAAGAGGGCAGATTTTTATGTGCCTGATCTGGCTTTGCATGGGTTGAAAGAACTGAGCTCATAATGAAGCACAGCATATGCTGGGGCTGCAGCAGCTCTGTTTTCCAGGCTGGCTTACCCTTACTTCCATAAATTTTTCACAAGTTTATTCTGAAAATGTTCACCCTCCATTACTTGCAGCAAGCATTTTTAAATTTGATAGAGGAATTCACCTTCAGTAATAGGGCATTTTTCCATTTGCTTTTGTGCACATTTTTCTAAGTCCTAAGTCATTACACAGGTCAGATCTTGTCTCTTGGCACAACAGGAAATTCCCAATGGCCCCATATACCTGGGTCTAGCACACTGTTTCACACTGTGCTCATGCAAAATACACCTTTGAAGGCTGGAATATAACTTATATCCTGTATAGCATATTTAAGGGCATTCATGAAATTTGCCATATGCCTTCTCCAACTATACCACCCACATCCTCCTCTATACAAATCCCCATAAGAGTTTTGCAGACAAAATGAAAATATTCCTGACAAAAATATCTCTTGCATTCTCCTTAAAAAAAATACATCATACTGGCAGGCTCTCAGAGCATACAATACCAGTCCATACTGGGGACTGTTACTTTGGGGTTAGAAATAGGGGCTTCAGACCAAACAAAAGGGGAGATTCCTGACTTCCCTATTTTTAAAAGTTCCTAAAATATTTCAACTTCAAGTTTTTCAATTCCTTCAGAAGTCTCATCAGTTGGACTTTCAAGCTTTGTTTCATTGTGGAGGGTTAAAGACAATTTTCAAAGCTCCGCAAACCATCTCCAAACAATTTTCTCTCTGCTCTCATGGGAGGCTACATCAGGTGAGACAGCAATTATCACCAATTATTTACAAAGGCTCATCAGCTTCTACACACTTCCATACCTTTAAGCAGCAGAGACGTCCATCTGAAACCTGAGCAAATAAAACATATTACACAGCCCTCCAGGTTACTTCAGGTCTTGGAATTTGGTTCTCTGAATGTCCAGGCACACACATGCCACACTTTATTATTCACACACAAGACACTGCCGTCATAGCCACTGAACACCCACAAGGAGGACTGTGCAATGATGTTTAGCTCCAGCAGTCTTTTTCTTCAGCTCTTTTCCCTGCCGAGCAGAATTACCAGGGCAGCAGTGCGCTGGACCTGTCTGAACCACAGGACCGATTTTGCAAGCTGGGGTGGGGCACTTCCCCTTTTGTCTTTCCTCGCTTTTCCCCTCCATCTGCAGCCTTTCCACACTTCTACTCTGTCTCCACCCAGCTGTGTGTGAGTTGCAGTAGATTTATGTAATGGCAATAGTTGTGGTTGCCTGGTGGCCCCTCAGCAATGCTTGCGCCCATGCTCTCAAATGGTTGAGCTCCTTTTAAGGACACAAAGCATCAAAGCTGATCAGAGAGAGGACACTTGCCTGCATCAGTAAGTAGCTCCTCATGCAGGTTGCAACCTCTGAATGCCCATGGCTGAGAGAGAGGACCCCAAGGTGTGCAGGCAATGCCAGGGTCTCAGTGATGCCAGGAACTGAAGCCTGCAGCTACGCAGGCTTCTGCTTCAATAACTGAGTTGTGGGAGGGACATAACATCATCACTTGGTATTTCCCACTGGGAGAGAAAAATGTCCAAAAAAATTCTTCCTTTTAATGTCTCTTCCATATTAATTTATTTTAAACAAATGGACTTTATAACTTCATATGATTCTTGTCTATTTTCTACTGATGTCTATGATCACCCTGACTGGTTACTTTGGGTGTACTTTGTCAATTGTATGAGTTTCAATCCAATTTTGTGAGATGAATTCTCCCCACCTCTTAAAATAAAGATGTCTATTTGTTCTTGGCCCAGACTGTAATCTGTGACTGCAGTGGTAACATTTGACTTATATCTTAAAAGTTTATGGTCATCTCCAGCGCCAGACAGCTATCTGTGCAGAAATGGTGAGCCCATAGCCTCTTTCTGAGGCCACTAACATCTCACTAACACTGTGAGATGGCTTTTTTTATCCAGTGATGGCCACCTATGGAATGGGCAGTTATGGATAAAGGAAGGCACTGCCTACCTTTCTAGACAATTGCCACCACTCCAGCAAATGGCTTTCTCCATGAAGTAGGAAGACCACTGACTCATTACCTTCCCACACATGGCTTGAATTAGGATGCAGCCTCAGAGCACAAACAGCCCTAAATTGCAACTGTTTACCACAGTTTACACAGGATGTTCGGTACTGATCATCCACAAAAGGTGCACACAATGTTTAACCTGAGACTTGTGGAAACTGAGAATTATCAAATGATATTTCCAGTAGGGTACCATGGGAAATAGGGCTGTTCAAAATAGGCTGCAAAGCATTAATTCTTAATGTAATGGACCTTCAGTGGATTTCTAAATAACTCAGACCAAGATTTCAAAACAATATTTAGGAAAGATGATTAAACAGGGTCTTTAGAGCCTTAAAGAGCAATGAAAATCTCACACTTTGCTGAAAATCTTCACTGTGTTTTCTAGAAAAACTATCTGTAAAGCACATGGGTGAAAAGAGCAAGAGGAAACTAATAAAATATTATAGGTGCCAGATCAGCCTGAGAAGTAAATTTTGGGTGGAGAATAGGACAAGGAAGGAAGATCTAGTGGACAGAGCAGCAGAAATTATGCATGCAGACGGAAGCTGCTCAACACATAGTGGCTTTCTGGGGGTTGCAACATTAAAATCATAGTAAGCTCATCAAGGAAATGAAGAGCCTTGATGGTGACCAGAACATCTCTTCCAATACGTTTCTGCTTTGCTGTGCTACTTGGGGTTATTATTAGAAACTGTTGATGATTTTACTTCCGTAAATTACCCTTTCACACTCGTTGATCATTATTGCATTGGTCAGAAAAAACCCATGTTTTGGGCATCCCCCCTGCCTGGGGACACAAGTCAAAACATATATTTCATGATCCCCTGGGTACCTCTTTTATGAAATTTGTACCCTCTATAGTAATTTTAAATGATAATTCAAAAACTAAAGACAACCAATAAAATCTGGCAAGTAGAGGACTTCGACATCTTCATTCTCAGAGCAGAAGAAATATTTCAAATGTTTCTATCATCTTTGCAGCACCGCATTAAAGTCCCAGTACATGTTTGGAAGAAGCACAAAAGGAGATTTTTAAAAACACATGGAAGAGTAGAGCCTATCTTTCTTTTCTAAAAATAGCTTATTTCCTATGATCTTTGACCTTTGAAATGCTAAATTGATGAGATAGGTAATTAAACTTTTGACTCCAGTGTTAAAAGTTATTTCATTAAATGTTACTACAAATCTGAATATGCAAGTTGTCACTTGAACATTTCTGTCTCACAGGATGATTAAAACTAAAAAAAGATTTCTCACCTAATTTTAGTAGGATGAGGTAAATATTTATTCTTTTCATTTAACAAACTTGCAATTCCCATTGTTACCTCTATAGCCCTATGTGCATAAAAAAAGTCCTCCAGAATGTAGAGGACTTCATTAAATGTCTGACTCAAATTCCTTGGTGTATGCTGTATGGACAGCTGGTCTCTCAGGGTGTTACAGGTTAAGTGGAATGCACTGTAAACCCAATGCTGATATAAATAAATAAATATTGAAATAAATCCAAATGCGAGGGAGTTTCCTTTTGATGAAAGAAACAGATGGGACATTAGGAAAGTCATACAGAGAGAAATTCTTGGCTGGCCATATCTGCTCATGCAAGGCCTGTTGGTTACCACAGGCCACAGTCTAGCTCCCACCTGCCAGATGCACACAGATAACATCAGTGGGTCTTTACAGTGCTCTCCTCTCTATCTTTCAATCTTCAAACTACTTTTTCAGATCATTCTTGTCTACCTAAGTGTGGTGATAAATAGCAGTGAGGAACAGATCTTGGGACTTGGCAATGACAGGGTTGTACTAAGCACCAAGCCTATCTACACTGCCACTGCCTACATAGGAAGACAGCCCCCTTCACCCCTAATACACCTATAGGATCATATAGGCCAAACACCACTCCTAAGGTATTATTTTATTCTTAAGAGATTTTCTTCTGATGAAGATCCAGAATGTGCACAGCAATCATATGGCTCCTGATATGCCTGGGGCATATATTCACATCTTTTTTGTAAAAAGGGAGAATTAATCTTTTAGTATACTGTTTTCAGAGAGCTAGCTTAGAGCTAGGAAAAAGGAGCAATAGAAGAGGTAAAAGTGTATGCAGCTTTACAGAAAAGACAAACATTGCAAGCACTGGAGTTGATACCTACAGGTCATCCATAAAACAGAGTATTGTGAATTGTCTTTGTTTCTGTTGACTATGTTAAATATCTCACTACAAGATGTAACCCTTGTAAACAAAAGACCTATGAGTAGAGAAAGTGGCTGTAGAAAAATTGTTAATGTCAGGACATGGAAAATCTAATTTATTGCTGAGTAATGGAAAATCTAACTTATTGCTGAGTAATGAGAATAACAGATAGAACTTATCATATTTAGAATATGTGTACATATTAACATATGACTGAACTGTTGGCAGAATCATTACATCATCAGCAAATATAAAGTTCAATTTTGCTGGGTCTTCACAATATTCATGTGCATATTAAAGAAAATCAGCACAATTAAAAATTGTGTTTGGGTTTGAGCACAGAACTTAAAAATTTAATTTTTGACTCAAGGCTTAAATATTTTGTTGGGTTAGTTACTGTGGGAGAAAGGAGACATAACTCTTTTTACTGAGTTGATAGACAAGCAGTTAATGAAAGATTTTGTCCAAAGATCTTTGGACTGAAAAATAAATAATTTAGTAAATGATCAGATTGTTTAAATGCATGTTTTAAATATGATTTTTTTCATAAAGTTTGCCAATATGCACGTAGGAGCTGAATTTTTTGTTCACATTTTTGATAAGAGGGGATCAAATGGTAAATAAAACGAAGATGCATAACATGATGCACTCACTACTAGCTAGTGCTGGAGTTTGGGAGTAGGTTCTATTCCTAATGCTGACACCATCCTACTGTGTTATGTTGAATTAATTATTTTGCCTTCTGTGCCTCCCTTTCCACTTAGTATCCTTTACTGGATTTCCTTAGACAACTAATATCTAAAAACACTTGCAATCTTTCTGTAAATCATCCACCCTGACCCTTACTCTTACAATAATATTAGAATGTAAGAATAATAAGCAATACTTTTATTTGTGGGTAAATACTTGTACTTTGATAGTCATCCCTTTACAGAAATATTTTTATCATACAGGGCATTTATCACAGCATTCTGGGAGTCACTGTGCTTTTTTCCCCTCTTTTCCTTTTTTTTTTTTTTTTTCTTACTAGTAAACAGGCATGGTGCTCAAGTAATATTTAGTCTTTTTAGTGCACTATGGGGGAGCTGGTGCATACAGAAGTCATCAGCATTGTTAGTCCTTGATGTAAGCCTGGGATCCCTAAGAATAATCAGCATTTTGCACAATCATCTCTGGACAAAAAATTTAACCCAACAGACTTTATCAAGTGTGGATTTTTATCTAAAAGAAAAGTGTTTTCTAAAGTTCTCCCAGGTAAAAAATCAAAGATAAATAGAGATCAGATATTGGAATCTCAAATATATAAATACTATGTTCTAATATGCATTTCTAAAGAAATCTGAATAGCAGATAACACAGTAGCATTCAAGATAACACTCAAATTAATAATAAAAAAAAAATAAAATACCTGAGCATTTATTGAATTTTTATCAAATTTGACTTCATATAATTTTGACCTGGAACCACATATTTCACTCTGTTTCCTACACAGAATGAAAACTCTCTTTCCTGGGGAGGATATCAAGCAACAGTCATGGTAAGAAGATAAACAGTAGGATCTTTATAAGTTCTCTGTGGATGAAGATGCCTTTCCCAAAGAAAAGGGTGCACAAAAAACACTATGCACCTGAAGAAGATGGAAAGGCACAGGACCTGCCTGTTTGCCAGCTTGTGAAATAGTAATTTAACATTATTGCGATATCATTTACTAGTATTTCTTATCAGAGTGTATTTGTTTTCTTACCCAAGATTCTGTCATTCTTAGAACTCTGCTGACCTCCAGTACTAGTTGAAAGGTCCTCTGGTATAGGCATAGGTTCATCTGGATCATCAGGGACATCACTAGTTGGAGGACTTTCCTTTCCTAATAGTGAGGAAATCATCAATTAGATTGTCATTGTCAGAGTAGCCTCATTTTCAAATAATACAATAAGAGAAACCACAAACCAAATAAAACTTAAAAAACCCTTAAACACTACTAAAGCATGATATTCTTAGGACCAAACCCCACTCTCCCGCAAAGAAAACTTCTTAACAATACAGGGGAATAATATCTTTTAAAAAATGTATACCAATGTCTCTGACAAATTTACTGAGTATGGATACACAGTTATTAGCCTTACCAGTTTGGATATTTATGAGATATGTATGTTTTCAAGCTGCTATGCTGAAAAGATCCAATTTAGCCAACACAGACTGACAGATTATAAAGATTATCAAATGGACATCCTTGGTAAAAAAATCTTCTTTCTTCCACAAGTTTTTGAGAACACATCTGGTTTTGCTTCAAAGACATAGTGAAGTCTAACCCACAGGTATTCTGGGGCTTCAAATGAACTACTTCAAAAGTAAAGTTTTATCTTCAACTGAAAATTCAGCTACAATGCCAGCAAGCTTCACTAATACGCCCAGATCAAGCTCTGGCTGGTTCTTGTGCCTATAAGTAGTGAAGTGTCTGTAGGTACCAAGACTCCTTAAACATGTACAGTTAGCAGACTTCAAGGATTTTATTGTCTTCTATTTGCAAATAGGAAACAAACCTCAATATCTTGAGTACACAAGGTTTTGCAGAAGCAAACAGTTTGGTGCTTTAAAACATTGTAGATATTGTGGAACTGTTTTAGTGCCAAACACAATACAGTAAGAAAAAAAACCTCTCTTGCTAAGTATTGTGCTTCCAGAAAGGGTGAGGTTTCTTGATTCAGGCCTCCTGTCCACAGTTCTATCACTGTCTTGCAGAACTTTCAAAATGACTGCATACATCTCTAACAAAAGCATGCCTTTGAAACATCGACTGAAGGAATTATCTAAGTGATTAGTTTCATTGACTATTACTAAAAGACTGGCCTTTGCATTAATAGCAAAGAACAGAACAGGCCCAGAGCAGAATTCAAATGCAGTAATGTTCACATAAGATCCCTGTCTCGAAAATGGACATGTTACCAAATTACATTGATGAAATCTGTTAGGCATCCTGTGGCAATTGGCGCACCGGTAAGGGCAGTAATTTTATGGCGCACAGCCTTAGCAAATTAGTGGGCTTTTTCCTAATGAGAATTCTCTCATTAAAACACAAACATCAATTAAACCTTAAAACACTTGCCAGAAATGGAAAAACTAAACCAAATATACCTTACTTTAGTGACAGCAGTTTAGTGGTGCCAGTTACAGACTTGATCTGAATGAAGTGAATGATTTCCTCCGTGCCTCCTGGATGGATCAAAGCATTGTGTTTTCCCATCTATACTGATCATGATGGGGAGAAATGACAGGTAGTTTTAAGTCATCTTCCAAATTAGCTGTTTTGAATTGTTGGCACAGACTTATGTTTAAATGAATTAAATGAGTATGTGACTGCATTTCTTAATGACACACCTATGAAACTGTGGAATAATTGCTGAGCATGAGTTTTGAGATCTGCATCAGGTGAACCATCCCAAACTGCAGCCAGAGGACTCCAGGGTATTGAAGAAACAGTCCTGCACTGGCAGGAGGACTAACTAGATGATTTAATAAGGTCCCTCTCATACCCAGCTTCTGTGGTATATTCTTAAATGGGCAAAATAACACCCACTGGATGTCAGTGCAAGAACACAGGCAGATTGCATAAATGGACAAGAGGGAGCATGAATTTTACAGCAAAGAAAAATAAGAGCAGGAAGTAAGTTAATTAAAATTTTTATTGCCATTCACTATTTAGCTCCCTATTTAACTATTTCTTCAGATTTCTGGGATGTAGGGAACTTACAGAACTGACAGCAACTTTACATTGCAAGTCCTAACCTGCCAAGCTGAGGTATCTCTTACAGATAAGATGCACAAGTGAGGAGAGACTGCTGAAATATTTCAATTTGTTCAACACATTTTGCCCCACACAAAATAAAAAAGAAAAAACCCCAGAGGTTTAATTGGGCAAGCAACAGCCTGGCAGCTCTCTTCACATTATACATAAGTTAAGGAAATTCCTTAAAAAGTAACAACGCTACCTGCATCTTCCAAGGATGAAACAGCACTCCCAGTTATAATAACAGATGTTGATGCTTTGAGGAAGAAGAATAATAATCCTAAAAAGCTGAAGACTATTTTTGACTACAAACCAATATAAACTCATAATATTAAAACTATGGGAAAACAGATAACAAACAAAATAATATCTTTATAAGTGTGTTATTAGGCATCCTACAATATGTAGTCTAGGCAGGATACTTTGAAGTCAGAGCAGTCTTTTTGGAATAGAAACCTTTTAGTAGAAGAGTACATTTGCAGTCGTGAACTCTTTGGTTCACTAAATGGGTATCAGTCTTCTACTTGTTAAATTAACAGCAGTTTGCCCAGGTGGTTGGATTGGATGAATTGGAGTCACCTCATGGACTTGGTGGGGCAGAAGCTGGAGATCAGGTCTGTTTCACTCTTTGTAGGAGAGTGAAGTTAAGAAAACTTAGTAAACTTGTCTTTAATGACCCATTTAATATAATTTGATTTTTTCTTGTTACACATGATTGAGAAATCCCTACATGCAAAAAGACAGGACAAAAATAGTGGATTTAAAATAGATCCATTTATTGAGCTCTGTCTCTTGGTTTCTAGAGCATCGTATTTGTATTTCATGCCTTAACTACACCTAAATCATTACACTATGGTAAGTTCATTACAGCATGGCAATCTTACACATGCACAATCTCAACAACATTCTTTCTCCACTGAATTTAGAAATGGAACGGGAGTGGGGAAAGGTGGGAATGCTTTCCATTTTAATTTCAAACAGACATGCCCAGAACAACAACTGGTCAAAGGAAAAGGAACTAAACCCCACCCCAATACCTAGTGGCCAGTACTGGGGAAAGTTATTTCAAAGTCACATAACAGAGCAAAGTAGCTTAAGAAGTGAGGCATAAAAAAACAGAATCTAATTGGGGTGAAGGGGGTGTTTTGTTTTTTTTTTAATTAATTATTATAAAAAGCCACCTTAACTGTGGAAGCAAAGTTCTGTTTCTGTTACTGCCGCTGATTCGTGTTGTTCATGGTTAAGTCATAAATAGAAAGAATTACAACTCCAGGTAGTATCAAATATTCCTTTATTTCAACCTGCATCTCTGTAGGATGGTCTCAGATTTTCAAAACTGCCATTTCCGTATAAAAACAATCAAAGAGCCTAACCTATCATGATGCCTGGCAAGACTCTCAACTTCTCTCTATTTTAGTTTCCTCATCTCTTCCCTAGAAATATACTTGAAGCCATAAGGAAAGAGAGGAAGGGGAAAAAACTGCCCAGTTCAATAAGGTTTTAGTGTCCTTTATTTCTGCCAAAGTCCTTAGCCTGGTGCTCCTTTAACATGTACATCCAGCTCTGAGAATCATTCAGTTCATGCCAGAATGGTACTGCTGGTGCTATGACTGTTGAAAAGAAAGCTAGAGCAGGATGTCTTATAGAAATCTCATTCCCTATTCTTTCACAAACTAATGTTGGGTGTATGTGTATTTAATATTGAGTGTTTCTTCTTCCTGCTTTTGCAGAATGCAGCACAGCCTGGTTTGTTCTAGGAGATCTCTTAATGTTAGATGTGGAAACATTTGTACTGTTTTTTCACCTTCCTTAACTGTTAGGCCCTAGAACTGAAAAAAAAAAAGAGAAAAAAAAAAAAAAAAGAAAAAGAAAAAAGGCAGAAAAAATACTGCTTGTTAAGCGAGATATTATCTGTGTTTTCTGACTTTCTTGTATGGGTGCCGGATACCATTTGGTTAAATGTATGTCAGCTCTCTCCTCATTTCAGAACTGCAACTGCTTGTCTCATGAAATATCACTTTCAGGAGAAAAATAAAAAGTGTGAACTCTATGCTAGTCACACAGTATTTCAGTTCCTCTAGGAGTCAGCCATGCCTGGATTCCCCGAGGTGGGAATGCCTGGGAATGCACACAGGGTTTGGCTCACTCACATTAGTTTTATACTCTCCTGGCCTAGCTGGCTGCTGCCACCTGAGTCAGCAGCAGCTGCCTAAAGCACATGGCTGAAAAACACCGAGTTTGAGCTGGGGTGACTGTTTATAGAGACCTTCTTTATTTCTGGGTTGAAAAACAAAACAAAAAGCCCCAAAGAAACCCACTAAACCAAATTTATGCTTTAATTTATATTTTTTAAACACACAACCAAGTGTGCTAGTGAACCAAGTCCCCTAATTCCATAGGCCCAGAGAGCCAGCTACATCTGATGAGCAATACGCATAAAATAGGAGAAATGAAAAAGTGTTTTAGAGTTGACAGGACAATCTTACATTCCTGAAATGGTGCAATTGTTTTACTGTTTCCCAATGTATAGCAGAGCTCCCTCATCTAGGAAGCATACTAGAAGCATGTAGGAACCCAGGAGAATACAAGGGGAAAAAATTCCTTCCTGCATTCACCAGCCTATGAGAAAGAAATAGGTAACATCCCTGTACCTTCAGATCCTCTACTTTTGAGGCTTAGTAAGAGCTTACGAAGAGTCAGTATCTGTGGAACCTAATCTGACAAACTCCCATTTCCAGAAGGTGAGTTCCCACATAACTCTTACCATAAATGAAAGTAAATTAGGAAGTTCTTTCTTTGGCCATAAATTCAGCTAACAACCCAATACAAGTCACAGCCTTTGCTCACAGAAAGTACCAGATGCTCACTGACAGAAATGGCAGGAGAGTTCAAAGCAGACTTTGATCTGTTTGTGTAGGTCTCCCTCTTATCAAAGGTAACTTTCTTTTTCAAGAAAACCCTCTCTCATCGCAGAATAGTGCTATTGCATGATATGCTAGAAAAGCTAAAAGGCATAGCAAAATACTACAGTCGTTCAACTACAGAAAATTTTGAGAACTACAAATTATAGATATACATTTACTATGTACATATTTACATATGCATAAGCATTCAAAATGGCAAAGTTCCCTATAAGATTTCCCTCTGAACAGGAGAGGCAGACCACAAGGAATGCAAAGTGTTTGCTCTACCAATCCAATCCTTTGACTCAAGGCAGCATCTCCCCTGCTGCTACTCTTCATGTCAAAAGAAAAACAACCGGTGCTCTAGTAAGAAGTAGCAGGTGTGAAGCTCAAATTCACACCGTTGTAAAGAATACCACAACGGTTAAGTGGGGGCATCCAGGGTAGCCTGAGCTGCTGCAGAGGAAGAGGAGATCAGCGCTCCTGCCTGAAAGAGCTCATGCAAGCAGGGAAGCATTCTGCAGCAGGCAGAGGAGCTGGACTCAAATCGTGGTGCTTCTCATTGCTCCAAGCAGATCCAAAGTGAATAAACAACTAAAAACCCCACTGCTTTTTCTGCTAGGGCCACAAATGCTCCAGGAACCGCATGTATAAGACAGATTTTATTTCTACAAATTGGTTCAACATGCAACAAAGCAGTGATGTGTAAGTTTATCCAGTTACAATTCCAAATTTTTTACCTCAGGAGCGAGCGCAACATGTCTCCACAGGGCTAACTAGAAATAACTTCCCTATAATAAACATTACTGGTAATCTGTTGGCATGAAAGATTTTTATACTGTTGCTCTTTCAGACAGAAAATGTGTTTGATTTTTAGTTCTCAGATGACATTGAAAGTTCTGAGTTCCAATTTTTGACAAAACTTTTCAAAAATTTTTAGAAAGGAGGCAGAAAAATAACAAAAGAGAGAGGGAAAGAAAACAGTATTCATGTATTTCAGAAAAATAGTCACCCACACTGTGCCCAGACCATTACCAGCTGCCTCCTATAGCTGGACCCTCCAGATCCTGCAGCAGCAGTGCCCAAGAGCTGCCTCTGAAGCAAAAGCTGCATGCCCAGGTGTCTGCTGTGAGTGGGCTCAGTGATGGGACTGTCATGTTCCAGGCTGAACACTAAAAGTGAAAACTGAAAGCCATCAACCGTTGCAGCTGCCAACATATTAGGGAAACTGGGAAAGAGTAACTTGGCCTTTTTCAACTGCGGAGGCACAAAAATATGAATATGTATTATCTTGCTAAGCCAATTTTTTAAGGAACCAATTTCCAAGGAAGTTAAGAATACTCCCAAAGAATATCAATATGGGGTAAGACTGCAAAGTCCTATTCATGTGACTATGGAGCAAGTTTTAGAACCCCAAATTCTCTGTCATTTAAACATATTTCAAAATATCATCTTGGACAATAACAATTACAAGCACAAAATCTCATGCCAATCGGTTCTCATTTTCATTTTTCTTCTTGTTCTTTTGACTCCTTTCTTTTTCCTTTCTGTTTTTAAACATGTATAAGTAAAACTGAATGCTTTGGAAAAAGTCAAATAACCCTATATGGTAAATACAGTTTGTTTTTCATTAGTATTTCCCCCCTCCCACCTGGTGAATTTAGTTTGTTCTATATTTATTTTGTAACAATCAGAATTTTGGTCCCAAAAGAAATGGTGTAATGTACACCTGACTATGCTTTAGGGATATACTACCACAGGTTTAATGTAAAATTACATCTATGCTTCTATATTCCCTTGACTTTTTTATTTACACAGTCCCTTTTAAAAAATCTATGCACCACTGGGCTTGATATCAAGTGATATCATTAATTATATCTCAATTCCCACTTTGGTTTTAAAAAAGACCCAAAGCAATTATATTGACAAGAAAAACATTGTACTGTGCTAGAAAGATGAGCAGGAATTTAGTATTTTCTTTGTAGAAGTAAGGACCTCACCTGAAACCTGGGACATATCTTGAGCCTCATCTGTTTCCATTTTCCTCGAGTTATCTGAGAAGAGAGGAAGAGCCTAATGTTAATGTAAAATAACACACACATGCACACACAGAAAAAGAAAAAAAAAACACCTCGCACACATAGAAGGAGAAAGAAGGGGAAAGGAAAAAAAAACCCTTTGCTATTTAACTAAAAGATTATCTGGGAAGAATAATGTATTTTTCTCTTTATTTCCTCCCTGCATACTTGCTGGAGTATCAGACTGGCGCAGACCTTGATCCTTTGAAAAACAGCATTACAAAGATTTATAAAAATATCATTACAAGCACAGGAGGACCAAATTTGTTATTTATTGTTAATTTCCTACTGCATAATAA